>NC_052149.1:240096133-241296133 GCF_902713615.1 Scyliorhinus canicula
TCCCTCACTCACCAAACCACTCACTCGCTCACTCACTCACTCAGCCACTGACTCACTCACTGGCTCACTCATTCACTCACTCACTCTCCCACCTACTTTACTCATTCACTCACTCACTCACTCACTCACCCACCAACATTACTCATTCACCCACTCACTCAACTCATTCACTCACTCACTCACCGACCAACTCACTCACTGTCACTCATTCGCTCCTCACTCATCCACTCACTCACCCACTCACTCTCATTCACTCACTCACTCACTCACCCACTTTACTCATTCACTCACTCACTCATTCACTCACTGAAAGAACCACTCACTCACTCACCCACTTGCTCACTCACTCATTCACCCACCAACTTTACTCATTCACTCACTCATTTACTCACCCACTCACTCACCCACCCACTCACTCACCCACTCACTCACTCACTCGCTCACTCATTCACTCACTCACTCACCCACCCACTTTACTCATTCACTCACTCACTCATTCACTCACTCACTCATTTACTCACTCACCCACTCACTCACCCACCCACTTTACTCATTCACTCACTCACTCACTCATTCACTCACTCATTCACTCACTCACTCACCCACTCCCTCGCTCAGTCACTCACTCACTCACCCGCTCACTCATTCACTCACTCACTCAGCCACCCTCTCACTCACACCAACTCACCCACACTCACCCACACCCACTCACCAACTCACTCACATCCACTCACTCACTCACACCCTCACACCCACCAACTCACTCACTCCCTCACACGCACCCACTCACTCACTCATGCACACTCACTCTCACACACTCACTCACCCACTCACTCACTCAATCACTCACTCACTCACTCACACACACCCACTCACTGCCTGACACCCACTCACTCACTCATTTTCTCACTCACTTAGCCACCCACTTTACTCTTTCACTCACTCACTCATTCACTCACATTCACTCACTCCCACTCTCTCACTCACTCACTCATTCGCTCACTCATTCACTCACTCACTCATTCACTTACTCACCCACCCACTTTACTCATCCACTGATTCGCTCACTTGCTCACTCAGTCACTCACTCACTGCCTCACACCCACTCAATCACTCATTCACTCACCCACCCACTTTACTCATTCACTCATTTACTCACTCACTCACTTATTCACTCACTCACCGACTCACTCACCCACTCCCTCGCTCAGTCACTCACTCACCCACTCACTCATTGACTCACTCAGCCACCCACTTACTCACTGAGACACCCACTCACCCTCTCACTCACCCATTCACTCACTCACCGAATGGCTCACTCATTCACCCACCAACATTACTCATTCACTCACTCACTCATTCACTCATGCACCGAACCACTCACTCACTCACGTACTCACTCACTCATTCACTCACTCAGTCACCCACCCACTTTACTCATTCACTCACTCACTCATTCGCTCACTCATTCACTCAGTCACTCAGTCACTCATTCACTCACTCACCCACCCACTTTACTCATTCATTCATTCACTCACTCACTCACTCTTTCACTCACTCACTCACCCACCCACTTTACTCATTCACTCACCCACTCACTCACCCACTCCCTCGCTCAGTCACTCACTCACTCACCCACTCACTCATGGACTCACTCAGCTAACCACTCACTCACGCCAACTCACACCCACTCACACTCACCCACACAGTCACAACCGCTCACTGATGCACAACCACTCACTGCCTCACACCCACCCACTCACTGATTCCCTCACACGCACTCACGCACACACTCACACTCCCTTTCTCACTCACACTCTCACCCTCTCACTCAGACTCACTCACACACTCACTCACTCACACTCATTCACCACTCACTTACTCACTCACTTTACTCATTCACTCACTCACTCATCCACCCATTCACCTAATGACTCTCTCACTAACTCACTCACTCCCTCACTTTACTCATTCACTCAGTCACTCACTCACACTCACTCAAACTCTCACTGACTCATCCACTCGCTCACCGAACCACACACTCACTCACTCACCCACTTTACACATTCACTCACTCACTCACTCACCTGCCCACTTTACTCATTCACTCACTCACTCACTCACCCACCCACTTTACTCATTCACTCACTCACTCACTCACTCACTCACTCACTCACTCACTCATTCACTCACCCGCCCACTTTACTCATTCACTCACTCATTCACCGACGCACTCACTCTCTCAGTTACTCATTCGCTCACTCACTCACTCACCCACTCACTCACCCACTCACTCACCCACTCACTCACAATCAGTCACTCATTCACTCACCCACTCACCCACTTTACTCACTCATTCACTCACCCACTCACTCACTCACTCGCTCACTCATTCACTCACTCACTTTACTCATTCACTCACTCACTCACCAACCCACGCACTTACCCACCAACTTTACTCATTCACTCACTCATTCACTCACTCACTCATTTACCCACCCACTTTACTCATTCACTCATTCACTCACTCACTCATTCACTCACTCACTCACCCACGCACTTTACTCATTCACTCATTCACTCACTCACTCACTTATTTACTCACTCACTCACTTATTCACTCACTCACCCACTTCCTCGCTCAGTCACTCACTCACTCACTCATTGACTCACTCAGCCACCCACTCACTCACAACAACTCACACCCACTCACACTCACCCACACCGTCACACCCACTCACTGTCGCACAACCACTGACTGCCTCACACCCACCCACTCACTGACTCCCACACACGCACTCACTCACACTCCCTCTCTCACTCACTCACTCAACCTCTCACTCACCCACTCACTCACTCACACACTAACTCACTCACTCACTCACACTGTAACTCACTCACTCACACACTCACCCTCTCACTCATACTCACTCACTCACTCAATTACTCACTCACTCTCATTCACTCACTCACTCACTTACTCACTCACTCATATTACTCATTCACTCACTCACTCATCCACTCATTCTCCTAATGACACTCACTAACTCACCCACTCACTCACTTTACTCATTCACTCAGTCACTCACTCACACTGACTCACTCACTCAAACTCTCACTCACTCACCCACTCACTCATACTCACTCACTCACACAATTACTCACTCACACTCATTCACTCACTCACTCACTTACTCACTCACTCAATTTACTCATTCACTCACTCACACAAACTCTCACTCACTCACCCACTCGCTCACCGAACCACACACTCACTCATTCACCCCGTTACTGATTCACTCACTCACTCACTCACCGAACCATTCACTCACTCACTCACTCACTGATTCACTGACTCACTGACTCACTGACTCACTCACTCACACACTCACCCACTCACCAATCACTCACCCACTCACTCACCCACTCACTTTCTCACTCGCTCACTTATTCACTCACTCACTGACCCACCCACTTTACTCATTCACTCACTCACTCACCCACCCACTTTACTCATTCACACATTTACTCACTCACTCACCCAGTAATTCACTCATGCACGCACTCACCCACTCACTCACTCACCCACTCCCTCGTTCAATCACTCACTGCCTCACACCCACTCACTCACACTGACTCACTCACTCGCACTCACTCACTCATTCACCCACACTCACTCACTCACACGCACTCACTCACCCACTCACTGTTTCACACTCACTCACACGCACTCACTCACTCACCCACTCACTCACTCACACTCACCCACTCACACTCACCAACTCACTCACACTCACTCATTCACATACTCACACTCTCTCACTCACTCACACTCATTCACTCACACACACTCACACGCTCACTCTCTCACACTCACTCACTCACACACTCATGCACTCACTCTCACTCACTCTCACTCACTCACACTCACTCACTCACACTCACCCACTCACTCACATACTCACATTCACTCACACTCATTCACTCACTCTCACTCACTCGCACTCACTCACTCACACTCACCCACTCACTCACATACTCACACTCACTCACACTCATGCACTCACTCGCACTCACTCACACTTATGCACTCACTCGCACTCACTCGCACTCACTCACTCACACTCACCCACTCACTCACATACTCACACTCACTCACACTCAATCACTCACTCACGCTCATTCACTCACTCACTCACACTCACTCACGTGCTCACTCATCCACTCACTCATCAGTCACTCACTCATTCACTACCTCACTCACTCACCGACCCACTCACTCACTCACTCATATCCACTCACCCACTCACACTCACTCACTCACTCACACGCACTTAGTCACACACTCACTCACACTCTCTCAGACTCACTCACTCACACACTGACACTCACTCACACACTTACTAACACTCTCTCACACCCACTCACTCACTCACTCACCCACTCACTCACTCACCCACTAACTCACTCACCCACACACCCACCCACTCACTCACTTACTCACACTCACTCTCTCACTCACTCACACCCACTAACACGCACTCTCACACTCACTCACACTCACTCACTCACGCACTCACTCACCCACTCACCACTCACTCACACTCACTCACACCCACTCACCTACTCACTCACCCAATCCACTCACACCCACTCACCTACTCACCCACTCACTCACTCACATGCACTCACTCACACCCTCCCCGTAACCCAGTAACCCCACCCAATCTTTTGGATACTAAGGGGCAATTTAGCGTGGCCAATCCACCCAACCTGCACACATTTCGGGACTTGTGGGAGGAGACTAGAGCACCTGGAGAACGTGCAGACTCTGCACAGACAGTGACCCAAGCTGGGAATCGAACACGGGACCCTGGAGCTGTGAGGCAGCAGTGCTAATCACTGTGCCGCCAATGTTAACATTACTTATTTTGCCAATCACCTTAAATCCACCCAACCTGCACACATTTCGGGACTTGTGGGAGGAGACTAGAGCACCTGGAGAACGTGCAGACTCCGCACAGACAGTGACCCAAGCTGGGAATCGAACACGGGACCCTGGAGCTGTGAGGCAGCAGTGCTAATCACTGTGCCGCCAATGTTAACATTACTTATTTTGCCAATCACCTTAAATTAGTGTCCTCTGGTCTTGACCCCAATGGGGACAGGTTCTGTCCATCGACACATCCCAGACACTTCATCATTTTGAACTCCAGTGTCACATCTCCTCTTCATGTTCTCTTCTCCAATGGGGAACAACCCCAACTTCTCCAGTACGAAAGCAAAATACTGCAAGTGCTGCGAATCTGAAATAAAATCAGGAGGTGCTGTCAATACTCAGCATGTCCGTGGAGAGACGAACACGGTTTCCATTGTAACGTTACCTCTGTTTCTCTCGCCATGGATGCTACCAGAGCTGATGAACATTTCCAGCACTCTGCAGTGTTTACTTCAGCCTCTCCAATCGCTTCAGGAACTTCAGGGTCCAGAGGAGGTGCACAAGGATGATCCCAGGAATAAAGAACTCGCCATATACAGAGCAGTTGAGGACTCTGGGTCTGTGCTCGTTGGAGTTTAGTAGGATGAGGGGAGATCTCATTAAAACCTCTTGGATACTGTGAGGCCTGGATAGGGTGGCTGTGGAGAGGATGTTTCCACGAGTAGGAGAAACTGGAACCCGAGGGCACAGCCTCAGACTGAAGGGACGATCCTTTAAAACAGAGATGAGGAGGAATTTCTTCAGCCAGAGGGTGGTGAATCTGCGGAACTCTTTGCCGCAGAAGGCTGTGGAGGCCAAATCACTGAGTGTCTTTAAGACAGAGATCGATAGGTTCTTGATTAATAAGGGGAGAAGGCAAGAGAATGGGGATGAGAAAAATATCAGCCATGATTGATTGGCAGAGCAGACACGATGGGCCGAGTGGCCTAATTCTGCTCCCATGTCTTATGGTCTGATGAAGTCCCTCATAAAAAGGCAGCTGTTTGAACTGGAATTCTGATTGCAGCACTGTGCTTCCTGAGATGTAGCATGCTCCTGTTGCTGCAGTGCCTCAGACATTGTTGTGGGCTTGAGGTTTGTTTTGAGCGGGAAAAGACAAAGTGGGAAAAAGTGAATCAGCAGGGTCCCCTTCCCACTCTGCTCAATGCAAACTCCTATTGACTAATGTCATGCAAAGTGCCAAGTGTGAAGTTTGCTGATTCACAATTGCTGTTTCCTTTTTAAAAAAAAAATTAGAGTTCCCAATAATTTATTTCCAATTAAGGGGCAATTTAGCATGGCCAATCCACCTACCCTGCCCATCTTTTGGGTTGTGGGGGCGAAACCCACGCAAACTCCACATAGACAGTGACCCAGAGCCGGGATCGCACCTGGGACCTCGGCGCCGTGAGGCAGCAGGGCTAACCCACTGCGCCACCGTGCTGCCCTTCCCTGCACAATTTAACCCATGGAGTGCTGGCATAATTCTGGGAAATCTACCATCTGCCATGGTCAACATATCACTCCACTGCTGCCCAGAACTGTTCAGTTCACTAAGGAGAATTCCGGAGGTTTTTTTTCTTTTAAAGTCGTTAGGAAGTTGAAGGCACTCCCATAAATAGTGGTGAAGTCATAATCTATAATTGCTTTTAGATGGGAAGTGAATGAATATTTCAATTAAATGTCTACGGGGAAAGGATTAGAGAATGTGATTCAGTGGCAGCTTCCTCCTGGGATCCGACCCAAGCACAATGGGTTCACTGGCCCTATTCGTTACTGTACAATTCTATGAGACCTGCTTCCTACCCACTTCTGGATTTTTGCTAAAGTTGTCAACGTTTCTCCTGGGCCCAGCATTTATTAATCTGCGCCGGTTTCAGAATGGCTGCTGCTCTGCACTTCAGATCAACCAGGAAGCGGCATTGGTTTGTCGAGGAAACTAACACCGTGCATTGAAAAATAGTGATCATATTGTAATACTGCACTCTGTGGATCACAGCAAGCGCAGCTCTTACCATGTACCACAGCTACATTAAAAATAGAAACTGGTCAAGGGGAGCACGGTGGCGCAGTGGCTAGCCCTGCTGCCTCGCGGCGCAGAGGTCCCAGGTTCGATCCCGGCTCTGGGTCACTGTCTGTGTGGAGTTTTCACATTCTCCCCGTGTTTGCCTGGGTTTCACCCCCACCACCCAAAGATGTGCAGGGCAGGTGGATTGACCACGCTAAATTGCCCCTTAATTGGAAACAATGAATTGGACACTCTAAATTTACATTAAAAAAAATAGAAACTGATCATTATATTGTCAACAATTTCAGATAGTGGGTTGGCAGGTTAAACGTACCAGCCAGGTGATCAACATTAGTGCCATTTTGGACTGAGAAATCAGATGGTTATAATAATAATCGCTTATTGTCACAAGTAGGCTTCAGTGAAGTTACTGTGAAAACTGAGTCGCCACATTCCGGCGCCTGCTCGGGGAGGCTGGTACGAGAATTGAACCCGCGCTGCTGGCCTCGTTCTGCATCACAAACCAGCTATTTAGCCCACTGTGCTAAACCAGCCCCTATCAGATATAACCTGGCACCAATGTACCTCTGAAACCCGTTATCATATTGATACGGGAAGCTGTGGCATAATGCTTTGTCACTGGGCGGGTCAGCCAGAATAATGCTCTGAGGCCCAGGTTCAAATCCCGCCACTGCAGATGGTGAAGTTTGAATTCAATAAAAATCTGGGATTTAAAAAAAAGCCAAACGAAGACCATGAAACCGCTGTTGGTTGTCATAAAAACCTATCTGGGCTTTGGAATACCTAGAATATTGTGGGCAGTTTTGGTCTCCTTCTCTGAGGAAGGATGTTCTTTCTCTCGAGGGAGTGCAGAGAAGGTTTCCCAGACTGATTCCAGGGCTGGCGGGACTGTCATATGAGGAGAGATTGACTAGGTTGGGATTGTTCTCGCTGGAGTTCAGAAGAATGAGGGGGGATCTAATAGAGAGTTATAAAATTCCAGCAGGACTAGACAGGGAAGGTGTTCCCGATGGTGGGTGTGTCCAGAACCAGTGGTCACAGCCCGAGGATTCAGGGTAAACCATTTCGGACAGAGATGAGGAGACATTTCTTCACCCAAAGGGTGGTGAGCCTGTGGAATTCATTACCACAGGAAGTAGTTGATGCTAAAACTTTGAATATATTCAAGAGGTGGCTGGATATAGCACTTGGGGAGAATGGGATCAAAGGCTATGGGGAGGAAGTAGGATTGGGCTATTGAGTTGGATGATCAGCCATGTTCGTGATGAATGGTGGAGCAGGCTCGAAGGGCCAACAGGCCTCCTCCTGCTCCTATCTTCTATGTATCTATGTTCACTAATATTCTTTACGGAAGGAAATCTGCTATCCTTACCTGGTCTGGCCTATATGTGACTGCTGTCAATGTGGTTGACTATTAATTAGGGATGGGCAATAAATGCTTGCACAGCCTGCGACGCTCACCTCCCAAGAACAAATTTTTAAAAATTAGCTGAGGGTAAGAACATCATGTCCTGCCGGTCCTGTCAGATAGAGTTATTACAAAGGTAACTGGTCAATGCCTCATTGTTGTCTGTGGGTGGTTGCTGTGTGCAAATTGGCTTCCGCATTTGTTACAATTGTGGGCCGGGATTCTCCCCTACCCGTCAGGGCGGGGGGTCCCGGCATAGCGGAGTGGCACCAACCGGAATTCTCCGCACCTTTGGGGGTTTGGCCCGCGCCGGAGTGGTTGGCGCCAGTGGCCTTTGACGCCCACCGGCCGGTGTCGGGGCTGGCCGAAAGGTCTTCGCCGGTTCGAGCATGCGCCGGTGCGTCAGCTGCCGCTGACGTAACTTGCGGCGCATGCGCGGTAGGGGGGTTCTCTTCCGCCTCCGCCATGGTGGAGGCCGTGACGGCGGTGGAAGAAAAAGAGTGCCCTCACGGCACTGGCCTGCCCGCCGAGCGGTGGGCCCTGATCGCGGGCCTGGCCACCGTGGGGGCAACCCCTGGGGTCCGATCGCCCCGCGCCCCCATGACCCCAGGGGCCCGTTCGCGCCGCCAATCCCACCGCCACCAGAGGTGGTTGAAACCACGGCGGCGGGAGAGGCCTCTCAGCGGCGGGACTTCGGCCCATCACGGGCCGGAGAATAGCCGCAGGGGGCTCGCCGATCGGCGCGGAGGGCACGCCGATCGGCGCGGCGCGATTCCTGCCCCAGCCAATTCCCGGGTGGCGGAGAATTCCGGCCATGGCGGGGACGGGATTTTTGCTGGTCCCGGGCGATTCTCCAACCCTGCGGGGGTCGGAGAATTTCGCCCGTGATTACTTTTTAAGAAGTACCTCATTGGTTGCAGGCTTTCTCAGATTCTATTGCCCTCGAAGTGCAAGTTCTTCTTTTCCCTCCTTTATTTTATAGAGTCGAAGGTTAGATGTTCGATGACTCATAACAAAATGTTTTTAAGTCTCGATATTTGGTGTCTGCTTGATTAAATGTAGTGGACAACTTTAATAATTATATTAATGCAAAGGGCAAACTTGAATCTGGTTGAAGAGAGAGACACGTTGCTGAAGTTTTGCATCTTGCACTCATCAGAACAAACAAAATGATACCAAATTTCAAACGATCATGGAAATTGATGCTGTCGGAGGACAGGGCCCTGATTTGTTGGTAAATCAACTCAAACTGAAATGCCTTATTTTTTTCATCCAAATAAAATCTTCGACTTGTGAAATGAAAGCTTGGTGCCACCTATACTCTGTTTCCAAATGTATCGTACACTTTCTGTTAACATAGCATTGTGGATAGCACAATTGCTTCACAGCTCCAGGGTCCCAGGTTCGATTCTGGCTTGGGTAACTATCAGTGCGGAGTCTGCACATCCTCCCCGTGTGTGCGCGGGTTTCCTCCGGGTGCTCCGGTTTCCTCCCACAGTCCAAAGATGTGCAGGTCAGGTGGATTGGCCATGATAAATTGCCCTTAGTGTCCAAAATTGCCCTTAGTGTTGGGTGGGGTTACTGGGTTATGGGGATAGGGTGGAGGTGCTGACCTTGGGTAGGGTGCTCTTTCCAAGAGCCGGTGCAGACTCGATGGGCCGAATGGCCTCCTTCTGCACTGTAAATTCTATGAAATCTATGAAATCTTCAACGTTGATGCTATCCCATTCTATGAGTCTTGAGCCTTCAAATTGATTCCTCAATTTAACAACAGCAATACTGACTCCGTGGTTTGTGTTGAGTTAACTTAGCTGAGACAGATAAATGCCATAGAGTCATATTCATAAGAAGCCATTCGGCCCATCGTTTCTGCACTCGTCATCAAGCAACTATCTCTTCTAATTACATTTTTCAGCATTTTGTCTGTAGCCTTGTTTGATATCGCATTTCAAGGGCTCATCTAAATGCTTTTTAAATGTTGTGAAGGGTTCCACCCTTCACCTTAATCCTTTGCCCCCTGGTTATTGGCCTGTTGACCTCCATCTTTATCACTATTAATACTACAGTTGATGTGTTGTATATGGATTACAGTAAAGCGTTTGATAAGGTCCCCCACAGTAGGCTATTGCAGAAAATACGGAGGCAAGGAATTCTGGGTGATTTAGCAGTTTGGATCAGAAATTGGCTAGCTGGAAAAAGACAGGGTGGTGGTGACAAATTAAGTTCTTTACCCGTCAGTCTGGCCTCAATAAAACTCGAGAGGGATTTGTAGGTATAGTATTATTTATTTTTAAACAACTTGCAAGACTGACCCGCTCTATAGAGATTCAGAACACAGGCAGTCTTCTGAAGCACCAGAGCCGAGTGAGATCGGAGACAAAGAAATCTCTGCAAATATCATTCAAATGGCATCAAGTTTCACATACAAGATTCCCATAGGTCATCCTCTACACCTCCTGACCTGGCCTCATATCCTGATTGAACATAGAACAGTACAGCACAGAACAGGCCCTTCGGCCCTCAATGTTGTGCCAAGCCATGATCACCCTACTCAAACCCACGTATCCACCCTATACCTGTAACCCAACAACCCCCCCCTTAACCTTACTTTTTATTAGAACACTACGGGCAATTTAGCATGGCCAATCCACCTAACCCGCACATCTTTGGACTGTGGGAGGAAACCGGAGCACCCGGAGGAAACCCACGCACACAGGGGGAGGACGTGCAGACTCCACACAGACAGTGACCCAGCCGGGAATCGAACCTGGGACCCTGGAGCTGTCAAGCATTTATGCTAACCACCATGCTACCCTGCTGCCCCTAATTGGCTCACTTCGCATTCCTCAATCCTGGGCCTCTTGTTACCCAGCATCCTTTTCACCACCCTGCACGAGACTCCCTTCCCCACGCCCACTCACCCCCCCCCCCCCCCCCCCCCCCCCCCCAGCCATGCTATGCTGAATCCCTTTGTTCTTTGTCTGTGAGCTCACTACTATCAGACTGGCTCACATCTACATTATTCTAACTAATGACCCTATTTCATATCACATTCGTTTGTTCAATTCCTCACGGGTTGATGGGAAATGTTCAGCCTGGAGTCCAGTTACTAGTGGTGTACCACAAGGATCTGTTTTGGGGCCACTGCTGTTTGTCATTTTTATAAACGACCTGGAGGAGGGCGTAGAAGGATGGGCGAGTAAATTTGCAGATTAAACTAAAGTCAGTGGAGTTGTGGACAGTGCGGAAGGATGTTATAGGTTACAGAGGGACATAGATAAGCTGCAGAGCTGGGCTGAGAGGTGGCAAATGGAGTTTAATGCAGAAAAGTGTGAGTTAATTCATTTTGGAAGGAGTAACAGGAAGACAGAGTACTGGGCTAATGGTAAGATTCTTGGTAGTGTGGATGAGCAGAGAGATCTCGGTGTCCATGTACATAGATCCCTGAAAGTTGCCACCCAGGCAGATAGCGTTGTTAAGAAGGCGTACGGTGTGTTAGCTTTTACTGGCAGAGGGATTGAGTTTCAGAGCCATGAGGTTATGTTGCAGTTGTACAAAACTCTGGTGCGGCCGCATTTGGAGTATTGCGTGCAGTTCTGGTCGCCACATTATAGGAAGGATGTGGAAGCATTGGAAAGGATGCAGAGGAGATTTACCAGGATGTTGCCTGGTGTGGAGGGAAGATCTTATGAGGAAAGGCTGAGGGACTTAAGGCTGTTTTAGTTAGTGAGAAGAAGGTTAAAAGGTGACTTAATTGAGGCATAAAAGATGATCAGAGGATTAGATAGGGTGGACAGTGAGAGCCTTTTTCCTCGGATTGTGATGGCTAGCACGAGGGGGCATAGCTTTAAATTGAGGGTCGATAGATATAGGACAGATGTCAGAGGTAGAGATTCTTCACTCAGAGAGTAGTAAGGGCGTGAAATGCCCTGCCTACAACAGTAGTGGACTCGCCAACATTAAGGGCATTTAAATGGTCATTGGATAAACATATGGATGATAAGGGAATAGTGCAGATGGGCTTTAGAGTGGTTTCACAGGGCGGTGCAACATCGAGGGCCGAAGGGCCTGTACTGCGCTGTAATGTTCTCTGTTCTATGTTCTATAACCACAATATGCGCGTGTGTTCCGTGTATTGGACAAATGACCATACAACCAGTATTTTAGTACAATTATAGTTTATTATCAAACATAGGATTGGTTCTATACTTAATAACTTACACGCTATTACACACCAGACTATATCTCGCAGTTTCAATGACCTTTACTTAACTTCCAAGTGACCGGTTCTGTGCAGGTTAGATAAGGACTTTATCTGGTTCCCCACGTGTGGCGCTTTGAGGTTGTCTGGTACGTTTAGGCTGAGTGACATCATTCAGGTGGAGATCGCGGGTCCTTGAACTTGGCTGGTCGATGTGCTGCAGTTGGATGACAGAAGCCGGTCGCAGAAAAGAAGCAGAATGTTGGTCGCGCTGTTCTTCTTATCCTCCGATCCTTCGCACTCTTTTGGGCAGTCACAGGTAGGGGTCCAATGGATCGATTGGATTTCAATCACCCTGATCGATTCTGGCCAATTAGGGGCGGATAGCTTGATAGCTGGGCGGGTACTAGTTGTTATTGTCCAAGGCATGTACGCGCTCCCAAACAAGGTAAATAGGCACCCCTGAGCCTGTTACGAATGTTAAGTTTCAATCTGAAAGGGCAGCACGGTGGCATAGTGGTTAGCACTGCAGTCTCACGGCGCCGAGGTCCCCGGTTCGATCCCGGCTCTGGGTCAGTGTCCGTGTGGAGTTTGCACATTCTCCCCGTGTTTGCATGGGTTTCACCCCCACAACCCAAAGATGTGCAGGGTAGGAAGATTGGCCACGCTAAATTGCCCCTTAATTGGAAAAAATGAATTGGGTACTCCAAATTTATTGAAATAAAGTTTCAATCTGAAGCCCATTGTCCTGGGGAGACCTGTGAGTGGCCTCGAGCAGGTGTGAGTTTCTGTATCAGTCTAAGTTGTCGTTTGCATTCCACACAGGTTGTGTCCTGTCTGTGTCCCAATTTGACCACAATTCCCATCATCCTTTGCGGGCTGCTATTTTAGATGGCCACAGGCCCCTCTAATAAGGGGGAGAGTTCTTTCATATCTGCGTTATCAATATTCCACATAATTATGTACATCTCAATCAGGTGTCCCCCCCCCCTCCCCTCCCCCCCCTCCCCTCCCCCCCCTCCCCTCCCCCTCCCCTCCCCTCCCCCCCCCTCCCCTCCCCTCCCCCCCCCTCCCCTCCCCCCCCCTCCCCTCCCCTCCCCCCCCTCCCCTCCCCCCCCCTCCCCTCCCCTCCCCTCCTCCCCCTCCCCTCCCCTCCCCCCCCTCCCCTCCCCTCCCCCCCCTCCCCCCCCTCCCCTCCCCTCCCCCCCCGCCTCAGCATTTTCTGCTCTCAGGAAAACAGCCCCAGCCTAGAAAGTCTCTCTTTATAGTTGAAGCACTCCAGCCCAGGACAGCCTTGTGACTCTCTGCACCCTTTCCAGTGAAATAGCATCTTCCATTTGGTGTGGCAATACAGTGGGGGTGGGGGGGGGGGGGGGGGGGGGGGTGGGGTGGGCAGTGACATAGTGGTATGAGTAATCTAGAGACCCAGAGCAAGATATGGAGACTAGGGTTCAAATCCTGCTATGGCAGATGGTTAAATTAATAGTTCAATGGTGACCGTGAAACAGTTGTTGCTAAAAACCCATCTGGGTCATTGATGCCCTTCGGGGAAGGAAATCTGCCATCCTTACCTGGTCTGGCCTACATGTGACTCCAGATCCACATAAATGTGGTTGATTCTCAAATGTGCTCTTAAATGGAGTTCAGTTAGGGACGAGCAATGAATGCTGGCCCAGCCAACAACGCTTATGTCCTGTAAAATGTAAAACAAAACTCTAATTGTGGCCTAACAAGAATTTTATAGCCCAATCATAACCTCCCTCCCCATATACTTGGCTAATAATATATGCCTTCTTGAACAAATTATTTAACTGGGATCTTTGGACATGCACACCAAGGCCCCTCTGGTCCTCTGTACTTCCTAGAGTCCTACAGTTCATTGTGTATTCCCTTGCCTTGTATTTCCTTCCAAAATGCCCTCATCTATACACTTTCTGTGTTAAATTCCATTTGTCACTATTTTCCCCATCTGACCAGCCCGTCTATATCACCCTGTAATCTAAGGATTTCCTCCTTGTTAATTACCACACCACCAATTTTCATGTCACCTGAGAATTTACTGAACCTCCATATTAATAGGTTGATCATTAATGGACTTTACAAACAGCAAGGGGCCCAGTACACCACTGAACACAGGCTACCAGTCACAAAAACAACCTGCGACCATCACCCTCTGCCTCCTGCCACTCAGCCAATTTTGGATCCAGTTTTACAAAATGTCCTGGATGCCAAGGGCTCTTACCTTCTTGGCCAGTCTCCGTGTCAGGCCTTGTCAAAAACATGACTGAGGTCCATGTAGACGGCATCAACTGCACTACCCTCATCTACATACCTTGTCACCTCCTCGAAAAGCTCCTGGAAAACCAGGGGCTGGCTTAGCACAGGGCTAAATAACTGGCTTTTAAAGCAGACCCAGGCAGGCCAAGAAGTGCGGGTTCAATTTCCGTACCAGCCTCCCCGAACAGGCACCGGAATGTGGTGACTAGGGGCTTTGCACAGTAACTTCATTGAAGCCTACTTGTGACAATAAGCAATTTTCATTTTCATTTCATTCTCCATCCCTCCATGCCACATTTCTGTTTCAACACGAGATGCTCCGTTATATCGGCTGGTCAATGGGGTTTCCCATTGTAGGGCAGCCCCACACCATCGGGAAACCCCCGGGCTGCCGGCAAAACGGAGCACCCTGTCGGTGGAGAATCCAGCCCATGATTTCCCCTGGATAAAGCCATGTTGACAAGGAGTAATCCTTGCTTCACCAAGCGGCAATTAATTCTAATGGCTCAGATTGACCACATTACCCATGTTAGACGTTTAGCTGCTGTTGTATAAAGTGTCCTTTTTACAAACACCTTTATTTCACTTTAACAGACTCTCCACAAAACTATCTTCACATCACCTGACATAAAGGCCACCTGAAGCCCCTTTACATATCAGTGTCAATTATTGGATACTTAACATAAATGAGACAACTAATTGGAAGGTCTCTTAACCCATTACTTAACCACCCATGGGGAGGGAAGTTAAATGATTAACTACATTAATAACTTTCATAGTTAACATAGAAAAACATTGTAAAGGGGCGGCGCATGGCACAGTGGTTAGCACTGCTGCCTATGGCGCTGAGGATCCAGGTTCGAATCCTGGCCCTGGATCACTGTCCGTGTGGAGTTTGCACATTCTCCCAGTGTTTGCGTGGGTTTCGCCCCCACAACCCAAAGATGTGCAGGGCAGGTGGAGTGGCCATGCTAAATTGCCCCTTAATTGGAAAAAATGAATTGGGTACTCTAAATTTATAAAAAAACAAAAACATTGGAAGGTGCTTTACCGAAACAAAATGGGAAAACATTGAATGTCCTGATGAAAAAGAAAGGATCAAACTTCTGATCTGGGAGCAATCTGAGATCATGGCACAAGTTACAAAAATTTCCCCACTTTGGAAGTGTTATTTTTACTGAAGTTTCCAGTCAAACTCATTTCCATATCACCAAATGAAAAAATCTGTCATCAGCCAGTGCAAGTGGACAGCGTTTTAAATCACAATTTTTTTCGAACGCATTTGCTTTTAGGATACTCTTTGATATATTTAAGAGCAGTAATTTGGTGCCATTTGATTAATGCAGCTGAAAATGGATTTAGCACAAAAAAGTATGCATTTTAAATCACAGTGTCAATCCATCACGTGTAAGTAAAGCCAGTTCAAATTACTGGAGAATGCTTTAAAAGAATTATGATTAAATTAAATATAACATTCAAAAATATTCAGAATGCACTATTAGTGTCATATTGCACAAAAGAACCTGCTTCATTTATGGAGCCCCCTCAGAAGAATGTAAAAAGGTGCAATTATCCATCATGGCCGTTAATGTATATATGGGCAACGGGCAGTTTTGTGGTCGGGGACAACTTCTGGGTCACTGTTTTCAAAGGTCTTGGAAACTCAAGTTCTACTGAATGCAATTTGTGCTTAAGATTCTGCAATCTTTGGGCGGTGGTTAACACTGCTGCCTCACGGCGCCGAGGACCGGGGATCGATCCCGGCCCTGGGTCACTCTCCAACAGCAGTTTGCGCATTCTCCCCATCTCTGCGTGGGTCTCACCCCCACAACCCAAAGAGGTGCAGGATTGGCTACGCTAAATCACCCCTTTATTAAGTAAAGAGATTCTGCGATCTTTTCCATTGTTCTGCAGACATGGTGGGGAGTTGTGCTGAAAGGAATGAGAAACATGTCCACATTAACCCTTACCAACTTTTACAGATGCACTATAGAGAGCATCCTATCTGGCTGCATCACAGCTTGGTATGGCAACTGCTCGGCCCAGGACCGCAAGAAACTTCAGAGAGTTGTGAACACCACCCAGTCCATCACACGAACCTGCCTCCCATCCATTGACTCCTCCCACTGCCTGGGGATTGTGGGCAGCATAATCAAAGACCCCTCCCACCCGGCTTACTCACTCTTCCAACTTCTTCCATCGGGCAGGATATGCAGGAGTCTGAGAACACGAACGAGCAGACTTAAAAACAGCTTCTTCCCCGCTGTTACCAGACTCCTAAATGACCATCTTATGGACTAACCTCATTAACACTACACCCTGTCTGCTTCATCCGATGCCAGTGCTTATGTAATTACATTGTATACCTTGTGTTGCCCCATTATGTATTTTCTTTAATTCCCTTTTCTTACCATGTACTTAATGATCTGTTGAACTGCTCACAGAAAAATACTTTTCACTGTACCTCGGTACATGTGACAATAAACAAATCCAATTCTTGAGTGCAAAATCCTGGCTGAGATATTCGACGTAGTGACCTGAAACTTGGCCAAGGAGGTGTGTTTAAGATGAGAGAGAGGTTTGACAATATTCATTATACCGGCAAAAGATGAAATTCTAAATCAAAAACTCACATAGCATTCCAGTGCATGCACTTTCTTGGTGTATAACCAGGGTCCTTCAAGGGACTTGTGGTGTTTAATTGTGTGTGAATCAATATAATTTGAAAATAAACATAACACAATAATATTCTGTCAGGAGATGTGAGACTTCTAAAGGCACAAGCCTTAATGATGAGGTCAGAGGAAAGTTAATATATGAAAAGCCGGTCAGAAGAATATTTTATTGTATTACTAGCAATCAGAATGGGGAGGTCCTGCCCTCCACGTTCTGGGAGGCACTGAAGGCTGTGATCAGGGGAAAAATTACTGCTTTGAAAGCATGAAGCGACAGGGAAGAGAGGGCGGTTTGGCAACAGCTCGTCGACTCCACACTGGAGGTGGACTGGCGATACTCCCAGGCCCCGGCTGTAAAGCTCCTGACCGAGAGGAAAAAGCTAGAAGTGGACTTTGATCTGCTCTCCACGAGGAAAGCAGTGCATCAACTCCGCCAGACACGGAGGACCCTGTACGAGCACAGAGATAAAGCTAGCCACCTGCTGACACACCAGCTGAGGAAGCAGGCAGCCACGAGGGAAATAACGCAGATCAGGGACAGCAAGAGGCAAATTAGCAGCGGAATCGGACAATGTCAACAAGGACTTTGAGACCTTCTACTGGCGGCTGTGCACCTCGGAGCCCCCAGCAGGGGACTCGGGGATGAAGCAGTTCCTTGATGGACTGGACATGCCAGTCATGAGGGAGAACAGGAAACAGGGCCTGGAAGCACCGCTAGAACTGGGTGAGGTTATGGACAGTATTAGCTCCATGCAGGCGGAAAAGGCGCAGGGACTAGACGGATTTCCGGCGGACTTCTACAAAAGATACGCGACAGTACTGGCTCCGCTATAAACCTAACCTGAGCAAAAGCGAGACTTCCGCGGTAAATCACAAGAGGGAGGGGCAGAGCTGAAGGGGCTGCCGTTTAGTCAGGCCCGACACAAATTCTGCTACCTGGGGATCTAAATCGCCCATGACTGGACAGGGGTCCACAGGTGGAAACTGACCAGTCTGACGGAGGAAGTTAAAAAGGACCGGCAGAGATGGAACACACTCCCACTCTCCCTGGCGGGGAGAGTCCAGACGATCAAAATGAACGTGCTTCACAGGTACCTCTTTCTGTTTAGATCTATCCCGATCTATACCCCCAAAGCCTTTTTCAACTCACTGGACAAATGATTATGGCGTTTTTTTAGCGGCGGGCGGTGGGATGTAAGGATCCCAAAGAGAGTACTGCAGAGAACGAGATCCATGGGTGCCTAGCCGTCCCAAACCTGCAATATTACCCTCTGGGCAGCAACCGCAGAGAGATTAAAGGGGTGGGTAAAGGAGCCAGAGGCTGAGTGGGTGCTCAGGGAGGAGGGTTCTTGCCGAGGGACCTCCCTCCGGGCCCCAGCCTCGGCGGCACTCCCATCCCCACCTAATAAATATTCAATGAGCCCAGTGGTGGTGGCAACACTCCAGTCGTGGAACCAACTGCGAACGCATTTCAGATTCACCAAAATGTCCGATAAAGCCCCCATCTGCAACAACCACAGGTTCACACCGGTGGCTATGGACACCACCTTCAAAAGGTGGAGACAGGACAGGGGACACTGAAAGTTTGGGACTTTCACACTAACAACGCTCGATGAGCTGAGAGAAAGATTGCAGCTGACGGGGGATAACAAACCGAGGTACCGACAACTCAAAACTTCCTATGATAAGAAGCAAGGGTGTACCCACGACCACCACGACAGCCACTGCGAGAGGACCTGCTGGACATGGACATCTTAGAGAAGGGGAAATGTGGTGACATGTACGGGTGACTGATAAGAGGGGCCAACGCCCAACTGGATGAGATGAGGTAGAAGTGGGAGGAGGTCTTGAGGTTTGAAATAGGGTGGGGGATTCTGGAGCGAAGCACTGCACAGCGTCAACTCAATGTCCACATGTGCAAAGCTAAGCCTAATGCAGCCAAAAGTGGTGCACAGAGCCCACTTCATAGAATCATAGAATTTACAGTGCAGAAGGAGGCTATTCGGCCCATCGAGTCTGCACCGGCCCTTGGAAAGAGTACCCTAATTAAACCCACACCTCCACCCTATCCCCGTAACCCAGTAACCCCACCTGACCTTTTTGGACACTAAGGGCAATTTAGCACGTCCAATCCACCTAACCCGCACATCTTTGGACGGTGGGAGAAAACCGGAGCATCCGGAGGAAACCCACACAGACACGGGGAGAATGTGCAGACCCCGCACAGACAGTGACCCAAGCCGGGAATCAAAGCCGGGTCCCTGGAGCTGTGAAAAAACTGTGCTAACCATTGTGATACCATGCTGTCTCAACCCAAACGAGCAGGTTCTTTCCAGAGGTGCAGGACGGATGCAAACGGTGCCAAGGACGCACGACCAACCACACCCACATGATCTGCTCTTGCCCCAGATGTGCTGGGTACTGGACAGCCTTCTTTGAGGCAATGTGCAAAGTGGGTGGGGGTGAGGGTGGAGTCATGCCCAAGTGTGGCGGTCTTTGGGGTATCTGACCACCCAGATCTCTTCATGGGGAGGAGGGCGGACGCCCTTGCCTTTGCCTCCCTGATTGCACACCGGAGAAAATCCTGTTTGGCTGGCGGTCAGCAGCATCACCCAAAGCTGCAGACTGGCTGTCCGACCTCTCGGAATCTCTCCAAATGGAGAAAATGAAATTCGCCATCCGAGGGTCGGAAAAAGGACCAGGATCAATCCCAGGTCTTCAGCGCCGCGAGGCAGCAGTACTAACTACTGCGCCACCCGAATGTGTGGCGAAGTTAAGAAGCTGTAAACTTGTACGGAGGCGAATGCTCCTCCCCTCTACTTATTTCGGGGGGTCTTTTGTGTTCTTGTGTTCAGGTAGTATTGAGGAAGCAGGGGGCATTGCAGAAGGACTTGGACAGGCTAGGAGAGTGGGCAAAGGAGTGGCAGATGGAACACACTGTGAGGTTATGCACGAAGAACAAATAGAGGCATAGAGTATTTTCTAAATGGGGAGATCCTTAAGAAGTCAGAAGCACAAAGTGACTTGGGAGTCCTTGTTCACGATTCTCTTACGGTTAATGTGTAGGTTCAGTCAGCAGTTAAGAAGGCAAATGCAATGTTAGCATTCATGTCAAGAGGGCTAGAATACAAGACCAGGGATGTACTTCTGAGGCTGTATAAGGCTCTGGTCTCACCCATATTGTGAGCAGTTTTAGGCCCTGTATCTAAGGAAGGATGTGTTGGCCTTGGAAAGGGTCGAGAGGAGGTTCACAAGAATGATCCCTGGAATAAAGAGCTTGTCATATGAGGAACGGTTGAGGACTCTGGGTCTGTACTCGTTGGACTTTAGAAGGATGAGAGGGGGATCTTATTGAAACTTACAGGATACTGTGAGGCCTGGATAGAGTGGACGTGGAGAGGATGTTTCCACTTATAGGAAAATCTAGAAGCAGAGGACACAATCTCAGATTGAAGGGACGATCCTTTAAAACTGAGATGTGGAGGAATTTCTTCAGCCAGAGGGTGGTGAATCATTGCTGCAGAAGGCTGTGGGGCCAAATCACTGAGTGTCTTAAAGACAGAGATCGGTAGGTTCTTGATTAATAAGGGGATCAGGGGTTCTGGGGGGAAGGCAGGAGAATGGGGGTGAGAAAATATCAGCCATGATTGAATGGCAGAGCAGACACGATGGGCCGAGTGGCCTAATTCTGCTCCTATGTCTTAGGCACTTCTCGCACATGTAAAGGTGTATTTTAGGATTGATTTTTTTCGTGGTGAGCCAGGTGGTGTTGATGGGGACGGTAGGATCAGGATGTGCAGGGATTGTGATCTTAGGCCACTGGTTAGATGTGAGGTTTGGTTTGGGACAGGTACAGAGGCCGGGGTAGAGGTTGGATTCGGGGCTATTGCTGAGAAGGAATTCTGCGGAAGAGTGAGAGTGGCAATTAAGAATTATGTGGAGCTCGAACAGAATGACAAGGTATCAGCGGCTACATTTGGAGAAGCTTTGAAGTTGGTGGTACAAAGAGAAATTATTTATTTCAAGGCCCACAGAGATAGAATGAGTAGGGGGGAGCTCCGGCGGTTCATGGAATAGATAGTTGAGATTGATGGGAGATACTTTGTGGCCCCCGTGAGGGAGCTGAGGGCAGAGAGGAAGAGGTTGCAGGGGCAGTTTGATCAGTTGACAGCAGGCAAGGCAGTGGGGCAGCTGCGGAGGGCGAGGAGGCTGCAGTATGAGTGTGGGGAGAAGGCTAGTTGTATGTTGACCCACCAGCTGCGGTGGCAGGCAGCGGCCAGGGCAATTCTGCAGGTGAAGGCGGAGATTGGAGAGGTGGTGTCGGATCCGGAGAGGGTAAATGAGGTGTTTGAGGCTTTCTCCCAGAGGTGGGGAAGGCGGAAGACATGGGGCGGTTTCTGGATGGGTTGGAGTTCCCAGAGTTGGAGGACAGGAAGAGGTCAGATTGGAGGAGCCATTGGAGTTAAGCGAGGTGATGGAGTGCATTCATCGGATGTGGTTGGGTGAAGCCCCTCCTGGGGCTGGACGGCTTTCCGGCAGAGTTTTGCAAGCAGTTTGCGTTGGAGTTGGCCCTCCACCTGCTGGGTAAGTTTAGTGAGGCAGTGAAAAAGGGGGAGTTCCCGGTAACGTTGGCGCAGGCGGCAATTTTGTTGATCCTGAAAAAGGGAAAGGACCCACTGGAATGTGGGTCCCACAGGCCCATTTCACTGCTATACGTGGATGTGAAAGTCCTGATGAAGGTGTTGGCGTGTAGGCTGGAGGCAGAAGTGCCCACTGTCACTGTTGTAGTTTGCTTGGGCTATAGAGACTCTGGCGATGGCCCATTAGGCGTCAGTGGAGTGGTGAGGGATTGTGAGGGGGTAGGGAGCACCAGGTATCATTATATGCGGATGACCTGTTGTGTGAGACCTGTCAAAAAGTATACGCAGAATTATCGGATGGTTGGAGAGATTTAGGGCACTTTCCAGAGTGAGATGTCAGTGAACGTGGCGGGGGTCAACCTGGCATGATCATTTAAGGTGGCAAGGGAATGGTTTAGGTATCTGGGGATCTAGGTAATGCCTGAGTCGGCCACGATGCATAGGTGGAACTTGTCAGGGTTAGTGGTGGAGGTTAAGGGGGACAGGAGGTTAAATAGTGGGATATGTTGCATTTGTCTTCAGTAGGGAGGGTGCAGGTTATAAAGATGAATGCGCTGCCAAGGTTCCCGTTTGTTTTTCAGTCCCACCCAATTTTCCTTCCTCAGGCCTTTTTGGAAAGTTGGAG
This sequence comes from Scyliorhinus canicula, assembly GCF_902713615.1. Taxonomy (NCBI): domain Eukaryota; kingdom Metazoa; phylum Chordata; class Chondrichthyes; order Carcharhiniformes; family Scyliorhinidae; genus Scyliorhinus; species Scyliorhinus canicula. The sequence goes on from NC_052149.1 coordinate 240,118,967, forward strand.
GCGCTGGCCTCGGACTTTGTGTGGGCAGGGAAGATGCTTAGGGTGAGAGGGGGGGTGGGCACTCCCGAAATTGATGCACAACTACTGGGCAACGAATGTGGCGAAGATGAGGCGTTGGTGGAGGTGGGTGAGGGGTTGGAGTGGTTCAGGTTGGAAGACGAGTCCTGGAGGGGCTCGAGTTTGAGGGCTCAGTTCATGAACCCGTCGGCACTGGCACCGAGGAAGTATCGGGAGTCTGATGGTGGAGTCGACTATTCAGATCTGGAGCCAGTTGAGGAGGCACTTTAATTTGGGCCATATGTCAGAGCTGACACAACTGTATGGGAACCCCAGGTTTAAGCCAGGGGGGATGGGTAGGATGTATCGGTGGTGGGGTTGAGGCGTAAGGAGGAAGGGTTGAAGCGGGTCAGGGATATGCTCTCAGAGGGGAAATTTGCTGGGTTGGATGAGATGCAGGAGAGGTTTGAGTTAGCGATGGGGAGTGAGCTTTGATGTTGGCATGTGTCGGATTTTGAGCATAAGGAGTGACTAACGTTTCCCCAACTATCAGAGTACATGCTGCTGGGGATAATGCTGCTCTTAATGAGGTCAGGATTGGGGACATATCGGGGCGGCTGGGAGACCCATGGTAAGCTGCTGGTGGCAAGGAAGAAGCGGAAATGGGAGGGGGAGAGGGGGATGGTGATAGGATGGGAACCCTGTTTTGAGGTGATGCGGCGAGTGAACTCAACATCCTCCTGAGCCAGAATGAGCTTCATTTAGTTTAAATTGGCGCACTGTGTGCGCATGACTCAGGCTCGGATGAGTGGGTTCTTCCTGGTGGTAACATGTGGGTGTGAGAAGTGGGGGGGTAAGTGGGGGTGTTGCGAATCATGATCGCATGTTCTGGGGCTGCAAGAGGTTGGAGAGCTTCTGGGAGGTGGTGTTTGCGACCTTATTGAGGATAATGGGGCCGAGGTAAAGCCAGTGGGGATCTTTGGGTTTTCGGAGGTGCCGGAGCTGCGGGAGGGGAAGTCGGCCAATGTCGTGACCTGCGCCTCTCTGAATGCCCGGCGAAGGATTCTTTTGAATTGGAGGTCGTGGTTGCAGCCTGTACAAATTTCTCCAGTTGGAAAAGATTAAGTTTGTGTTAAGGGGGTCGGAAGAGGGATTGAAGATATGCTGGAGACCGTTCATGACGATATTTGAGGAGCTGTTTGTCATGCGGGTGGGAGCGGGGATGGGTGGGGGGACTAAAATATGTACAAACTGTTAACTCCGTTTTGTTGGAATGTGGTGTTGTTATTGTTTACATTTGGAATAAAATACTTCACCGAAATAAAGCCAGTGACATGATCATCAATCTGCTCCAACTATCCTTTCTAAGTGTCAGGGCCGAGTCCGATACTGCCCTCACCCTAACGCTCCGACATGGACACGACCTGGCAGGGCTAATGGATAGCGATGAAGGTGAAGGAAGATGAAGTGCAAATTCACCTCTTTCCCCCCACCTCGCTTTCCCTTTGTGCTCAATGACCTCGGCTCCACACATCGGGAAAGCTGAGATTCCTGCACTATTCCTGATTTGTGTGGCTCAGTATTTTGCACGGAATGAATGTTAATTTTGCTGATAATTCCTCTCAGAGGTCCTTCGTTGCTTTAAGCTTTCTCTCCCCCCTCCCCCCCTCCCCGTCTTTTATTTGTGGAGCATTACAACTGAATAACTCAAAGGCCAGACTCAGTCAACCTTTGTGAGAACAGGAGCCAGGGAAACCCCCTTCAGCATGCCTTCTGCACAGAACAGAGGTCTTCCTTTCTTCAATCTTTGTACCAACCATTCCTAGCAGAATATTCACTTATCAGTTGGTAGCATTCAGTTGCCCGGAGTCAATTAACATTTGTACACAGCTGGCAATCGGACAGAGATTGGGACTTTGGGGTGTCATACAATTAAGTGGGCGGTTTCAGGCGTTGATAGTCACTTGCCAAGTGTACTCACCACTCAGGCTGATTTAGAAGCAGCACTTCAGCAAATTAGCACAGTCACAGAAATAACTTTTAAACCACAAGGCAATTGCCAGTTAATTGCATGACATTGCAAGCTGGCATCTACATCCCTTCTTCAATGGCTGATCATCAAGTGAGACTGACTCCTTAAGAGCATGAGGGGTAGGTAAATCTGTTTTTATAGTCGATGCAGCCGGTGCCAGTGCCAGCTATCAAAAGCCTAAAAGTAAATCTGCTGGGATTTGCTGAGTTTGTAGGAAGCTGTGCCCTATCCACAGATCCCGAGCAAGCACCACAGGGACAAAAACGTACAAAGCAAATGGATCATCGCTTGTTAGTTTTGAATTCAATGTTGTCATAAATCCTCCCTTATCTGGAGATAAATAGGGTTTAGCCTGACAATCTTTATTTCTATTGCAGTTTTGAGAACTAGGAATAGTGGTAAAGGTTGGTTAATATACTATATTGTAGAGACTGTTGAGGAATCTTCAGGGCACCCCAGTTGTAGTGTTTGGAATGCCCCAGTGAGATATACAATGATAGCACACAGGACCCTGCTTTCTTCTCTACACTTCTCCTGGGCCTGCACCAAGGGCAAATATGATGGACTGGGTTCTCCAATTCTGAGGCTATGTCCGGAGGCCCCAGCACCGATGCTGTGACCAGTGAGGGGCTAACAGCTTGGCCACGTAAAACACACGGCCTTCCCGATATAAACGGCCGGAGAATGGCCGGGAACTTGGCCCAGCAGGGGCGGAGCATTGGGGGAGGACCTACAGATGCCATCCCAACGGCGTGCGGTGTACTCCTCGATGATGATGTTTTGTAGGGGGCAGATCATTCAAAAACAGGCACCGCCCCCACCGATTTTTCCGTCAGAAACTGGGATTCTCAACCTAATCGCCGATTACAATATCGGCGTCAGGCAATGAAAAATCCCGCCTGATGTTTGCAGTATCCCCATTGGGTTTGATTACACGCTGACTTTGAGGCAAACATGTTTCAGCGATTCTTGGAACAATTCAGGCCAAAGTTTTACATCCGTAATTTGAACAGTCAGACAACTTTCCCTTTATTTTGTAGAGGGAGGCAATCAATGAATCTAAAAGATCCTGAGCCACTGTCCCTCTCCCCCAGCGTGCTTTAAACAGATCTGTAAACCCATCAAGGATCACATCTCCTCCCTGTGTACAGACCTCAGCTTTATGTGATTTTAAATGTCCTGTAGCAGTCACAATCCTTGCAATGGGCTGCTATTCATCCAGATCAGATTTCACTTCGTTTTGGCAGATCTTTACAATGAGCATCTCCAACACCCATCTGCTAGTCATCAAATAGGCTTTCAAAGTGTTCTGACTATGGATACAAAGATAGACTCATTGTCTAGGAGCGGAGTTTTGCCATCCAAGGATATTAGTGGTGCCTGCATCTGATAGGGGGGTTCATACATAGATCTCTTGGCCGGGATTCTCCGAGCCCACGCCAGGTTGGAGAATCGGCGAGGGGGCGCGAGAATCCGCCACACCACTCCGACGTCGGGCCGCCGATACTCCGGCTGCCAGAGAATCGGCGCCAGTTGGGGGCCGCTGAAATTGGCCCCCACGGCCATTCTCCGCGCGTGATGGGGCCGAACTCCTGCCGAGTCACACCGAGTCCTGCCAGCGTGGTTCAGACCTGGTACCACCCGGCGGGAGCCCGGACCCTTGGCCGATGTGAACACCCTGGTGGGGGGTGGCAGGGGGGTCTGACTCCGGGGGGGGGGGGCCTCCATGGGGTCCAGGCTCCCGATCGGGGGCTTCCGATCAGCGGGCAGCTATGATCTGGAGGGGGCTTACCTCCTGCGCGTGGGCCCGCTGTTCGGTCGCCGACATGTTGCTCCGCGCCGGCGCAGAGATGGCAACCACACGCATGCACCGCCGCAGAGATGGCCGACGCGCGCATGCGTGGACCCACGCAGGCCGTGTAGGACCGGGTTTCTGCACCGGAGCAACGCACAGCATTCTGCCGCCGTTCTAGCCCCGAAGAAGAGGAGAATTACTGGGCCTGGAGGACCGTTGACGACAGCGTCGCTTGCGCCAGTTTTGACGCCGGCGTCAACAATTGGCCGGGATTTCGGTGAATCCCGGCCCATATCTCTCATAACTGCGTACTTCTGTTTCACCTCAGTGAACTTTGTTTACCAGTTGTTGTGGAGGATTCGGAGGTAGGGTTAGAGAGAGAGCTGCAGGCTGCCTTCTGTGCGCTGTTCGTTAGGCCATGCAAGTAATCTGTAGTGGCAGCAGCATTTCTTCTGAAGAAACTAAGATTTCCATGTCATTTTTATCAAACCAATCTTGATTTCTTCTGCTTGAGAAGCCATCCAATTCTGCAATTGTTTCTTATAGGATGAATTTCAACTTTTCCTACTGCTCTGCTGCGATAATAGCACTGCTAGGAACTGGGTCACCGTCTGTCTTCAAACTGTGTTCAGCAAAACTGTTTTTACTTCTGGCAGGTAGAGTCTAGGTAGCTTTGTAGTTTGCTTGTTCAGGAGCCTTTCCTTCTGGGCAATTGGTTTCATTCTGAAGACAACAATAGTTTGGACCAACCTGATGCAGTGCAGTGTTAAACATAATTCTGGTGAGCACAGTAAGAAGTCTTACAACACCAGGTTAAAGTCCAACAGGTTTGTTTCAAACACGAGCTTTCGGAGCGCAGCTCCTTCCTCAGGTGAGGAAGACTTCTTCCTGGTGTTGTAAGACTTCTTACTGTGCTCACCCCAGTCCAATGCCGGCATCTCCACATCATAATTCTGGTGAACAGCAGGCACTTCAGGTCGATTCATCAGAACACATCCCAAAAGCTGCCAGTGCTTTGATTGTGGTCTCCTCAAGGCATTCTGCTGGGATAGATAATTAGTGATGTTGAGTTCATAAAGGTCAGCCATGATCTGATTGAATGGCGGAGCAGGCTCGATGGGCTGATTTGCTGACTTCTGATCCTTATTCCTATGTTGCTATGTTTATGCTCTGTGCTGAATCCCAGAAGAGGTTGAAAATTGTCATCACAGATGCCACTACTGTGTCCGCCCATGGACATCTTGCCAATACATAGACACAAAGAAGATAGGAGCAGGAGGAGGCCTTTTGGCCCTTCGAGCCTGCTCCGCCATTCATGACGATCATGGCTGATCATCCAATTCAATAGCCCAATCTCCCCATAACCTTTGATCCCATTCTCCCCAAGTGCTTTTTCCGGCTGCCCCTTGAATATATTTAATGTTTTAGCATCAACTATTTCCTGTGGTAATGAATTCCACAGGCTCACCATTCTTTGTGTGAAGAAATATCTCCTTATCTCTGTCCGAAATGGTTTACCCTGAATCCTCAGGCTGTGACCCCTGTCTCTGGACACACCCACCATTGGGAACATCTTCTCTGCATCTACCCTGTCTAGTCCTGTTAGAATTTTATAAGTCTTTATGAGATCCCCCCTCATTCTTCTGAACTCCAGAGAGAACAATCCCAACCTAGTCAATCATATGACAGTCCCGCCATCCCTGGAATCAGTCGGGAAAACCTTCGCTGCACTCCCTCGAGAGCAAGAACATCCTTCCTCAGAGAGGGAGACCAAAGCTGCACACAATACTCCAGGTGTGGCCTCACCAAGTACAATTGCAGCAACACATCCCTGGCTTCTATACTCTAAACCTCTCACAATGAAGGCCTATGTACCATTAGCCTTCTTTACCGCCTGCTGCACCTGCATGCTTACCTTCAGCGAATGGTGCACAAGGACACTCAGGTCCCCCTGCATACTCCCCTCTCCCAATTTACAGCTATTCAGGTAGTAATCTGCCTTCCTGTTTTTGCTTCCAAAGTGAATCTCACACTTATCCAAATTATACTGCATCTGCCATTGATTTACCACTCGCCCAACCTGCCCAGATCTTGCTGTCGGATCCCTACATCCTCATCACAATTCACCCTCCCACCTAATTTGGTATCATCTGCAAACTTTGAGATGTTACATTTTGTTCCCTCATCCAGATCATTAATATATATTGTGAATAGCTGGGGTCCCAGCACCGATCCCTGTGACACCCCACTGGTTACTGCCTGCTAATTTGAAAAGGACCCATTTATCCCTCCCTCCTCTTTGTTTCCTCTCTGTCAACCGGTTTTCTATCCCCCTCAATACATTTCCCCCAATCCCATGCACTTTAATTTAGCACAATAATCTCTTATGTGGGACTTTGTCAAACGCCTTCTGAAAGTCCAAATATACCACATCGACTGGCTCCCCCTTGTCGACTGTACTGGTTACCTCCTCAAAGAATTCTTACAGATTTGTCAAGCATGATTTTCCCTTCATAAATCCATGCTGACTCTGACTGATCCTGCCACTGCTTTCTAATTGTTCCACTATAAAGTCCTTGTTAATGGATTCAAGCAATTTCCCTACTACCGATGTTAGGCTTACTGGTCTATAATTCTCTGCTTTCTCTCTACCTCCCTTTTTGAATATCGGAGTGACGTGAACTACCCTCCAATCTGCAGGGACAGTTCCGGAGTCTATAAAATCCCGGAAAATGACCACTAATGCATCCACTATTTCCAGAGCCACCTCCTTAAGCACTCTGGGGTGGAGATTCTCAGGCCCTGGGGATTTATCCACCTTCAATCCCATCAATTTTCCCAGCACCATTTCTCTACTAATGTTGATCTCCCTCAGTTCATCCCTCTCACTCAACCTTTCACTCTCCAACATTTCTGGGATCTGATTTGTGTCTTTGTGTGAAGAAATGACTCCTTATCTCTGTCCGAAATGGAAAATCAACTACTTCACTCTCCACCTTGATAAAAAATTCTATCATGTTATGGTCATGCCCAAGGGGTCTCGCACAATCCGATTGGCTGTGATTCCCTTCTCATTACACAGTACCCAGTGTACCCAGCCTGCTCTTTAATTGGTTCCTCCACATGTTGGTAAGGAAAACCACTGCGTATACACTCCAGAAATTCCTCTTCAACGGCATTGTGGCTAATTTGCTTTGCCCAATCTATGTGAAGATTCAAATCACCCATGATCACCGATATTCCCTTGTTGCAGGCATCTCTAATTTCTTGTTTTTGTGTCAGATTAAATCCAATCTCCCATATACTGTTTAATTAGCTAATTCCCCAACCCCACCACTGCAGTTTGGGGGTCTGAGCACAGTGGGCTAAACAGCTGGCTTGTAATGCAGAACAAGGCCAGCAGCGCGGGTTTAATTCCCGTAACAGCCTCCCCGAACAGGCACCGGAATGTGGCGACTAGGGGCTTTTCACAGAACTTCATTGAAACCTACTTGTGACAATAAGCGATTATTATTATATATGAGACCCACTAATGTTTTTTGTCCCTTGGTATTTCTCAACTCTACCCATACAGATTCCACATTTTCAGAGCTGATATCCTTTCTCACTATTGTGGTAATTTTCTCTTTAACCAGCAGCACCACGCCACCACCTTTTCTTTTATACCTGTCCTTCCCAAATACTGAGAACCCTGGGACATTCAGTTCCCATCCCTGTTCGCCCTGCAGCCATGTCTCCGTAATCCCAATTATATCCTACCCATTTCTATCTATCTGAACGATTAGTTCACCCACTTTATTGCAAATGCTCCGTGCATTAAGGCACAGAGCCTTTAAGTTTGTCTTTTTCACAATGCTTGTCTTGCTCCCAATATTTTTCTCTTCTGCCCTGTTTGAATTTTGTCCTTGGTTTCTCCACCGATCACTTTTAGAACATAGAACATAGAACATTACAGCGCAGTACAGGTCCTTCGGCCCACGATGTTGCACCGTCCTGTGAAACCCTTCTAAAGTCCCTCTACACTATTCCCTTATCGTCCATATGCCTATCCAATGACCATTTGAATGCGTTTAGTGTTGGCGAGTCCACTACTGTTGCAAGCAGGGCATTCCACGCCCTTACTACTCTCTGAGTAAAGAACCTACCTCTGATATCTGTCCAATATATATCTCCCCTCAATTTAAAGCTATGTCCCCTCGTGCTGGACATCACCATCCGAGGAAAAAGGCTCTCGATGTCCACCCTATCTAATCCTCTGATCATCTTGTATGCCTCAAATAAGTCCCCTCTTAGCCTTCTTCTCTCTAACGAAAACAGCCTCAAGTCCTTCAGCCTTTCCTCATATGATCTTCCCTCCATACCAGGCAACATTCTTGTAAATCTCCTCTGTACCCTTTCCAATGCTTCCACATCCTTTCTAGAATGTGGCGACCAGAACTGCACGCAATATTCCAAATGCGGCCGCACCAGAGTTTTGTACAACTGCAACATGACCTCATGGCTCCGAAACTCAATTCCTCTACCAATAAAAGCTAACACACCGTACACCTTCTTAACAACCCTCTCAACCTGGGTGGAAACTTTCAGGGATCTATGGACATGGACACCGAGATCTCTCTGCTCGTCCACACTACCAAGAATCTTACCATTAGCCCAGTACTCTGCCTTCCTGTTATTCCTTCCAAAATGAATCACCTCACACTTTTCTGCATTAAACTCCATTTGCCACCTGTCAGCCCAGCTCTGCAGCTTATCTATGTCCCTCTGTAACTTATAACATCCTTCTGCACTGTCCACAACTCCACCAACTTTAGTGTCATCTGCAAATTTACTCACCCATCCTTCTACGCCCTCCTCCAGGTCATTTATAAAAATGACAAACAGCAACGGCCCCAAAACAGATCCTTGTGGCACACCACTAGTAACTGGACACCAGTCAGAGCATTTCCCATCAACCACCACTCTTTGTCTTCTATCAGCTAGCCAATTTCTGATCCAAACTGCTAAATCACCCTGAATCCCATGCCTCTGTATTTTCTGCAATAGCCTACCGTGGGGAACCTTATCAAACGCTTTACTGAAATCTATATACACCACATCAACTCCTTTACCCTCATCCACCTGTTTGGTCACCTTCTCAAAGAACTCAATAAGGTTTGTGAGGCACGACCTACCCTTCACAAAACCATGTTGACTATCTCTAATCAAATTATTCCTTTCCAGGTGATTATACATCTTATCTCTTATAAACCTTTCCAAGACTTTTCCCACAACAGAATTCACTTTTCTACCTTTTGCTTTTGTCCTTGCTCCCTCTGTCTCTGACTCCTTGCGTAGGTTCCCAGCCCCCTGGCATATTAGTTTAAAACCTCCCCAACCGCTCGAGCAAACAGGACATCAGGTCCAGTCCTACCCAGGTGTAACCCGTCCAGTTTGTACAGGTCCCACCTCCCCCAGAACCGGTCCCAATGCCCCAGGAATCTGCAACCCTCCCCCTGACACCAACTCTTCAGCCACGTATTCATCCTGTTTATCCTGTCATTTCTACTCCGACTAGCACATGGCACCTTTAGTAATCCTGAGATCACTACCTTTGAGGTCCGATATCTTGAAATTAAATTAAAATGAAAATCGCTTATTGTCACAAGTAGGCTTCAAATGAAGTTACTGTGAAAAGCCCCTAGTCGCCACATTCCGGCGCCTGTTCAGGGGGGGCTGTTATGGGAATCGAACCATGCTGCTGGCCTGCTTGGCCTGCTTTCAAAGCCAGCGATTTAGCCCCGTGCTAAACAGCCCCATATCTTAACTTCCTTCTAGCTCCCTGTATTCTACTTTTAGGGCCTCATCCTTTTTTTGTACCTATGTTGTTTGTACCGATGTGCACCATGGCCACTGGCTGTTCACCCTCCCCCTCCAGAATGTCCTGTACCCGCTCCGAGATATCCTTGACCCTAGCACCAGAGAGGCAACATACCATCCTGGAGTCTCATTTGTGGCCACAAAAATGCAATCGAATCCCCTATAAGTATTGCACTGTCAAACTTTGTACTCCCCGCTGTAGCAGAACCAACCATGGTGCCACGAGTTTGGCTGGTGCTGTTTTCCCCTGAGCGGCCATCCCCCTCAACAGTATCCAAAGAGGTATATCTGTTCTGCAGGGGAATGGCCACAGGAGATTCCTGCACTACCTGCCTTGCTCTCTTGCTCTGTCTGGTGGTCACCCATTCCCTTCCTGCCTGCGGAGCCTGAGCCTGTGGTGTGACCACCTCTCTATACGTGCTACCCACGATGCTCTCCGACTCACGGATGCTCCACAGTGTCTCCAGCCGCCGCTCCAGCTGTGAAACTCGAGCTTCCAGGAGCTGTAACTGGAGACACTTCCTGCACACATGCTGACCCTGGCGACTGGAACTGTTCCCAGCCTGCCACATGGAGCAAGAGGAGCAGACCACACCTTGGAGCCTTCCTGCCATGATTTATCCTTTTAAATTAAACTTTTGAAATTAGACTTTAGAAAGGTTTATGTCAGATTATATCCAATCTCCTAATACTATTTAATTATTTGTTTTAAAACTGAGTATTTCTCCCTCTTGATCTGACAACAAATTGAAAATAGTTATTTAATTAAAATTAAAATAATTATTTAAGTCAACCCAAAATAGCTGTTTAAGTCAAATAAAAAAATAGTAATTCAAATCAACTTAAAAATAGTAGTTTAAATCAAATAAAAATTAGTAATTAAATCAGTAACTCTACAGATACTCATATTTAACCAATCAGGTCACAGTCTCCTGTGACATCACTGTTCCGTTTCTTTTCAATCCTGAAACAGACAAATGGCTGTCTTACCGATAGAGATGTCCCTCGCAGGCCCGACTCCTCTCTGCTCCCAGAAGGTGCTCTTGTCCATGCCCAGCACTTGTGCTGGAATATCCAAGAATGATGAGCTTATCCTTGGTGTTAACCTTCGAAGGATTTTCATGCTGCAGCAGAAGTCTGCTCACTTGCTGATAATGGTGGCGAACTTGGTGTGCTGAATTGTTAGCCGTAGGGATAGAAGCAGATCATAAAAATAATGGAGAGGTTCTGAAGGCAGCCTGCAGTTATTTTCTGAATAATAAATCTAACAGCTAAGAGGTATTGTTTATTTTAACCTTTCTCTGACCAGAGAAACTGGCAAGAGACATCAAAATCAATAAGAAGAATTTTATAGTTATAGAAAGCGAAAGCGGTGGTCAAGGGAAATGTCGGCCTCTTGATGGTTGAAAATGGAGATGGAGGGCGCGATCTAATGAAAAAACAACAACAGTCCTGGATGGGATTAGTGGGGATCATTCCCCACGCTTGTCGGGCGGGAACAGTTCCACTGTCCAACGGCACTCTGATCCTTTTTCCGGGCCTTGGTGGGGAAGTGCACCTCCAAGACTTCACTCAGTCACATTCACTGCATCGAGGATCGAGGAGCTCTGCTAGTCAGTGCAGGAACAGATCGGGGAACCATTTTTCTCAACCGCCAAAGCGACTCCGGAACCCCCCCAATGCCCCATCATACCTGCAGGGTGTCCTCAAGCACCTCCTGTACCCCACCCAATACGGGTCGTTCACCCCCGGGCCCGATCCCTGGTGTGGGCAAAATGCCACCCAGCACCTTGGCATGACCAGCCTGGCACCCTGACAGGTCCAGTGCCAGCCTGGGACAGGAGATATTTGCGTGGAATTTCGGCAATACACTCTTGAGGTTGACCTGGTTGAGACCCCTGGCCACAATGAACAAGGTCTCCGGGTGTTCTGTTTCACTGTTATTTATAGCGGTGTACAATTCATCAAGCACCTTCTTCACTTGCGCATGGGGTGAGATGTAGGCTGACTTGGTGATGGCAGAAGTGAACTCCCGTGGAAGGTAGTTAGGGTGGCACTTCACAGCCAGGTATTCCAGGTCTGGGCAGCAGCAGTTTGCCGGGTCCGAGCACCAGGGGGAGTTGATGAGGAGGCAGTCTCCCCCACCCTTTGCTTTGCCTGATGACATTGTGGGGTCCGCCCTTGAGAAGCCTTCAGGTTGTATGGCACAGTCCGGTGAGGCGGGGGTGAGCCATGTCTCTGTGAAGCAAAGCACACAGCAGTCTCTCACTTCCCTCTGAGAGGTAAGTCGAGCGTTAAGTTCCTCCAGCTGGTTTTCGATCGCTTGGACGTTTGCCGGGTGTATGCTGGGGAAAGGGGTCTTGAACCTGTGTTCCTTAGAATCATAGAATTTACAGAGCCGAAGGAGACCATTCGGCCCATCGAGTCTGTACCGGCCCTTGGAAAGAACTCCCTACTTAAGCCCACCCGTCACCCTATCCCCATAACCCAGTCACCCCACCTACCCTTTTTGGACACTAAGGGCAATTTATCATGGCCAATCCACCTAACCTGCACATTTTTGGACTGTGGGAGGAAACCGGAGCACCCCGAGGAAACCTATGTGGCCACAGGGAGAACGTGCAGACTCCGCACAGACAGTGACCCAAGCCGGGAATCAAACCTGGGACAAGGAGCTGTAAAACAACAATGCTACCCACTGTGCTACCATGCTGCCCATTGAATTGCGGGACAGGCTCGAGGAGCACTGTTTTAGTCTCACCTGCGCAGGATGGCTTGGTGGTACAGTGGTTAGCGCTGCTGCCTCATGGCGCTGAGGTCTCAGGTTCGATTTCCGACTTGGGTCACTGTCTGTGCGGAGTCTGCACATTCTCCCCGTGTGTGCGTAGGTTTCCTCCGGGTGCTCCGGTTTTCTCCCACAGTCCAAAGATGTTTAAGTTAGGTTAGGTGGATTGGCCATGCTAACTTGCCCTGAGTGTCCAAAATATTGCCCTTAGTGTTGGGTGGGGTTACTGGTTTATAGGGGTAGGGTGGTGGTGTGGACCTTGTGTAGGGTGCTCTTTCCAAGGGCCAGTGCAGACTCGATGGGCCGAAATGGCCTCCTTCTGCATTGTAAGTTCTATGATTCTGTGATCCCGGCCTCGGGTCACTGTCCATGTGGAGTTTGCACATTCTCTCCGTGTCTGCATGGGTCTCACCCCCACAACCCAAAAAGATCCCTGTGGTCCACCACTAGTCATATCCTGACAATTAGAGTAATTACCCATTATCCCCACTCTCTGTCACCTGTCACTCAACCAATTTCCTTCCACAAGTTCAGATATCAGGAGAGACCATTTAAAAAAAAAATTTAGAATGCCCAATTCATTTATTGCAATGAATGGGCAATTTAGCATGGCCAATCTACCTACCCTGCACCCCTTCACCCTTTGCTTTGCCTGATGACGTTGTGCGTTCAATGTAACCAAGTGTGAGGTTATCCATTTTGAACCAGAAAATGATAGAACAGGGTACTTTCTAAAGGGAAAGAAGTTAGGTACAGTGGATGTCCAAATAGACTTGTTCCTTCAAATGCCAGGAACAAGGGTAGAAAATAATCGAAAAGCTGAATGGAATGCTGGCCTTTATATCTGGAGGATTGGATTAAAAGGCACACAAGTTATGCTGCAGCGTTACTAAACCCTGGTTAGACTGCACTTGGAGTCACTGTGATCAGTTCTGGGGACCACACCTTAGGAAGGATATTTTGGCCTTGGAGGGAGGGAAATGCAGATTTACTGAAATGATATCGGAACAACAGGGGTTGAGATATTTACACTGGTTGAACATTCTAAAACATAGTCGGAAAATTAGGGCCAGACCCTTCAGGAGAGATGTTGGGAAGAACGTCTTCAATCAAAGGGATCAGCGTTCAGTCTTCAGTCCATCATGAAGATCAGACGGCAGGATTATATCATAAACAACGTCCTTAACGTCCAACGATCTCGCCTGGCGAGGGCAAGATCCAGGTCGCGATGTCTCGTGAGGTCCGGTTGAATCTCGCGGGGTGTCTCAAACGTTGCAAAGTGCGAGCATCATGACTTTGCGCAACATTGAATGCAACAACAATTTCATCAGGCAAGACATCGGTCATGTGTCACACATGGATGATTCTGGAATGCACAAAAGCACTGCTTTATGGTTCTGGAAAGTGAAATTGTTGCACATTACTCAAAGGGTTTAGCGATCAGCTGAATAGACAGCTCTCTCTCGCTAACATTGAGCAACAATTGTGGGAGCTGGAGGCTGTAGACACAGACAGCTGCTACTCAAACACCTGGGAAGCAATCTACAAGTGCAAAACAAAGATACACAAGGTTGCTGAAGAAAAACCTAGACAATGGAGGCATCACCTAAGAGTTCCTGTTGCCCACTGATAAATCACTGCCTATCCAGAATTGGCCTCTTTACTATTCCTGGGGATGTCCTGTCTCACCGGCAGGACAGACCCAGTAAAAGTGGTGGCACAACAGTATACAATCAGAAGGACCGGTGTGAAATGATGCCTGGTCAAGGCCTCGCTGGGGAGGCCGTTAATTCCGGGACGACCGAGGAATCCAGTGCAGACATATTTAAATGAGCCGCATGGTTCATTTAAATATGCTGAGCTGGATCTCGCCTGGCGAGGGCAAGATCCAGATCGCGATGTCTCGTGAGGTGAGGTTGAATCTCGTGCGGCGTCTGAAACGTTGCGAATTGCGCGCATCATGGCTTAGTGCCAGTACCCGCCCTTCCCCGTTACCCCTGCTTCTAAATGAGATGCCTGCGATCGGATTTGAAACATACCAATTTTCAGAGTACAATGACTTGCTCCTGAATTGAAAAGAAAGCTGGTGACCATGGCAACTGTCAAAGTATACACTCATGTATATAATGAGGTGCAGACAGGCAGTGATTGACACACAGGATGACCTGTAAGCATACAGCACAGTGCAGCCAATCATCAGATAGGACACTACCACTATAAAGCCAGAGGGCACTAGGTTTCCCGCTCTCTCTGGACCCAGCCACTGAGACAGTCAGAGTCCACGAGCTAGTCAGTGCAAACACCATGCGGTAGCTAGTAAGTCTGGTCAGGCTACTACTAGGTCTCCAGTCAGTTCAGTACAGTGTCGACCCACAGCTGAATATGTTTATCAGTTCTATCGTTGAATAAAACAGTGTTGGATCTTCTCCAGTGTTAGACGTCTGTTTCTAGCTTCCCTGCATCGAGTGCAGTCCACATTGAACCAGCCTGCCTAACACATGGTACCAGAGTGGTACTAATCTTGACGGACCTACCTCGAGTGAATCAGCATTGACCAGCAATCAGCCATCCGGTGAAATGGAAAACATCCAGCCTCCTCCGCAGCTCCGCATCTCCGGCAAACTCGGCGCAAATTGGAAGATCTTCAAGTAAAAGTTCCTCTTGTACATCGCGGCCTCCGACCTCGAAGCAGCATCGGATGCCAGGTAGATCGCACTATTCCTCTGCACAGCCGGGGACCACGCCATCCACATCTACAACTCCCTTACATTCGCTGAAAGCGAAGACAAAGCGAAATTCAAAACAGTCCTGCTGAAGTTCGACAGCCACTGCGACATTGAGGTGAATGAGAGCTTTGAACGATACGTCTTCCAGCAGAGGCTTCAGGATAAGGATGAACCTTTTCAACCCTTCTTGACCCATCTTCGCCTCCTAGCGCAGTCATGTAACTCTGACTCGACGGCTGATTCCATGATCCGGGATCAGATCATTTTCGGGGTCCACTCCGACTCCCGTCGGCAGCAGCTCCTGAAAGTCAAACAGTTGACCCTCCCTGTCGCTATCGAGATGTGTGTTGTCCATGAGCATGCTAAGAATCGTTACTCCCACATCAGGGCGGCAGAGACTGCCAAGCTGGCCTCCCACGAGGTGGAATGGGTGCAGGCCATCGCACAGATGCAGGGCCTGAGCATCGACGAGAGTGGCCGTTTTGCGCGCTTTTCCCGGGTCCCTGCGCATGCGCATCACAACCGAATGGACGACAAGACCGAAAACCCGACTGCGCAGTTGCATACATTGACCGACCGCACTGCGCATGCACGATGGCGCACGGAACGCGCTGAAGTCAGTGTCATGACGTGTCCGAATTGTGGCTCTGCCCACTTAAAGCGGCAATGTCTGGCAAAAGGACACTGGTGTCTACAGTGTGGCAATCTTGGCCACTACGCAGCCCTTTACAGATCTGCTCCACCGCTCAGCAGCCAGCGGTACCAGGTGCGGCGCAGAAGTGTCCGCTGAATACAGCAAGGCATGCCAGATTCCGATCTCATCAGCCCAACAGACCCTGATGCTGAGTGCCTCTAGTCCCCATACCGGATGGGCATCATAACTACACATGCGCTGCCTTCCACCACAATGGCGAAACACCTCTCGATCCTCAGTGTAGATCCAGACGACGAGTGGTGTGCTGTCCTCACAGTTAACAAGGCTCGCATCCGATTTAAACTGGACACCGGCGCATTGACGAACCTCATCTCAAAATCTGACCTCGACACCATCCGCGCCAGACCAAACATTCTTCCTCCGGCCTGCCAGATCCTTAACTACAATGGCAATGCCATAGCTGCCAGTGGCTCGTGTCAACTAGGGGTATCCAATAAAGCGATCAAGGTGACGCTGCGGTTTGAAATCGTCGGGCCTGACAGAGCATCCCTGCTCGGTGTTCGAGCCTGCAAGCTCCTGAATCTGGTTCAGGGAGTCCACACGATGTCATCGTCACCGGCGATGGCCTCGCCTGATGGAAACTTGCAAGCCGACATAGATGACATTATCACGTAGTATCACAGCATATTGGATGGAATGGGCACGCTCCCATACCGATATAAAACCCTTCTCAAGCCGAACGCCACCCCTGTCATTCATGCACCACGCCGGGTGCCAGCACCCCTCAAGGATCGTCTGAAGAAGCAACTACAGGATCTCCAAGACCAGGGCATCATATCGAAGGTCACAGAGCCAACAGACTGGGTCAGCTCCATGGTCTGCGTAAAGAAAGGTCAGGGGAGCTTAGCATTTGTATTGACCCTAAGGATCTAAACCGCAACATCATGCGGAAGCATTACCCAATCCCGAAACGTGAAGAGTTGACCAGGGAGATGGCTCATGCCAAATTCTTTACTAAGCTGGACGCCTCCAAGAGTTTTTGGCAAATACAGCTGGACGCGTCGTCGCAAGCTGTGCACGTTCAACACCCCGTTCGGTTGCTACTGCTACAACCGGATGCCTTTTGGTATCATATCTGCCTCCAAAGTATTTCACCACATCATGGAGCAGGTGATGGAGGGCATCGAGGGGGTGCGAGTATACGTTGACAACGTGATTATCTGGTCCACAACGCCCCAGGAACACATCACTCGTCTCAAGAAGGTATTCCAGAGAATTCATGAGCATGGTCTCCAGCTCAACTGGGCCAAGTGCTCATTTGGTCAATCGGATATTAAGTTCCTCGGTGACCACATCTCGCAGCAGGGCGTGCGACCAGATGCCGACAAGGTCTCAGCGATCAACGCTATGAAGACCCCGGAGGACAAGAAGGCGGTCCTCCGCTTCCTCAGGATGGTCAACTTTCTCGGGAAATTCATTCCCAATATGGCGTTCACACCACGGCCCTCCGCCATCTCGTCAAGAAGTCGACGGAATTCTAGTGGCTGCCCACGCATGAAGAGGAATGGTGTGAGCTGAAAGCAAAGCTCACCACAGCCCCAGTTCTAGCGTTCTTCGACCCAACCAAGGAAACCAAGATATCAACTGATGCAAGCCAGGATGGCATTGGGGCGGTGCTCCTTCTGCGGGGTGACTCCTTGTCCTGGGCTCCAGTGGCGTATGCCTCCAGGGCCATGACGCCCACTGAGCAATAGTACGCTCAGATTGAGAAGGAGTGTCTGGGCCTCCTGACAGGGATAGTCAAGTTTCACAACTACGTATACGGCCTGCCAAAATTCACGCTAGAAACGGACCATAGGCCTCTAGTCCACATAATCCAGAAGTATTTAAATGGCATGACACCTCGGTTACAACAAATTCTTCTTAAGCTACGCCGCCTACGATGCTTCCTCCGGACGTACCCTGCCACGAGGCCACCGATCTATCAGCAATCCTGCCCACCCCCGCGACCACCGAGATGGCAACGTTTCTGCCTATCCATGTGCAGGCGGCTCCTGATCCACCTCTGCGGCGATCGACAAGAATTCATCGCCCACCACAAAGACTGAATCTGTAGACTGAACTTTTGTACATTTTGTGACTTCATCGATTTAACCTCTGTAAATATTGTTTTGTTTGCCATGTATCTGCACTATCGACACCTTCCTATATATATACGTTCATTTAGACATCTTTTGTATATAGTCAGGCATATGTAAATATATATACGCATGCACACCTTATTATTTATTTATCTAAAAAAAGGGGGAAGATGTCATAATATCCACTCATGTATATAATGGAGTGCAGACAGGCAGTGATTGACACACAGGATGACCTGTAAGCATACAGCACAGTGCAGCCAATCACCAGACAGGACACTACCACTATAAAGCCAGAGGGCATTAGGTTTCCCGCTCTCTCTGGACCCAGCCACTGAGACAGTCAGAGTCCACGAGCTAGTCAGTGCAAATACCATGCGGGAGCTAGTAAGTCTGGTCAGGCTACTACTAGGTCTCCAGTCAGTTCAGTACAGTGTCGACCCACAGCTGAATATGTTTATCAGTTCTATCGTTGGATGAAACAGTGTTGGATCTTCTCCAGTGTTAGAAGTCTGTTTCTAGCTTCACTAAATTGAGTGCAGTCCACATCGAACCAACCTGCCTGACACATCAGCAACTATCAGTGATTGTTATAAAAACCCATCTAATTCACTAACGTCCTCCAGGGGAAATCTGCCATTCTGTACCTGGTCTGGCTGACATGTGACTCCAGACCCTCAGAACTATTCCTATTCTAAATTCCTGTTCTATCTATAGAACATAGAACATTACAGCACAGAACAGGCCCTTCGGCCCTCGATGTTGTGCCGAGCCATGATCACCCTACTCAAACCCACGTATCCACCCTATACCCGTAACCCAACACCCCTTAACCTTACTTTTTAGGACACTACGAGCAATTTAGCATGGCCAATCCACCTAACCCGCACATCTTTGGACTGTGGGAGGAAACCGGAACACCCGGAGGAAACCCACGCACACACGGGGAGGACGTGCAGACTCCACACAGACAGTGACCCAGCCGGGAATCGAACCTGGGACCCTGGAGCTGTGAAGCATTTATGCTAACCACCATGCTACCGTGCTGCCCTGTTTGCGGATGACACGACTGTGGTGGCTCGTATCACAAACAACAATGAGTCAGACTACAGAAGGGGGATAGATCACTTGGTTGCATGGTGTACTGAAAACAACCTCTCTCTCAATGTCAGCAAAACCAAGGAACTGATCATCGACTTCTGGAAGCGTAGCGTGACCCCCCCCCACCCCCACCCCCACCCCCACCCCCACCCCCATCGATATCAATGGCTCCGAAGTGGAGATGGTCGATGGCTTTAAGTCCCTGGGGGTCACCATCACCAACAGTCTTGTCCTGGTCAACTCACATTGATGCAACAGTCAAGAAAGCCCAACAATGTCTCTATTTCCGACAGAAGCTAAAGAAATTTGGCATGTTGCATCGACTCTCACAAACTTCTACAGGTGTGCCATAGAGAGCATCCTATCCGGCTGCATCACAGCCTGGTATAGCAACTGCTCAGTCCAAGAGCGCAAGAAACTGCAGAGTGTGGTGAACTCAGCCCAACGCATCACACAAGCTTGCCACCCTCGCATTGGTTCTGTCTACACCTCCCGCTGCCTCAGGAAGGCAGACAGCATTATCAGAGACCCCTCCCACCCAGGCTTTGCCCTCTTTCAGATCCTTCCATCAGGCAGAAGATACAGACGTCTGAAGACACGCACATCCAGACATAGGCACAGCTTCTTCCCCACAGCTACTGGACTCCTCAATGACTCCCCCTCGGACTGATCTGTTCCCTGTAAGATACTATTCACAATGCTCTAGGCTGCCCTTCTTCCGCACTGTAACTAATTATTTATTGGCTGATGTACTGTGTACTTTTTCACATTCACTGCCACTATCTACTATTTTTTTGTACGTACTGTTCGTTTCCTTGGCTGCAGAAAAATACTTTTCACTGTACTCTGGTACATGTGACAATAAATAAATCAAATCACATCAAATGCTGGCCATACTGTCGACACCACACCTCATGAAAGGAACTTGGTGTCAGCCACGTGTCGATCGTCCGGCTCTCATTCCAGAGTTGGACATTTGTGTATTTATTCACCATTCCAGGGATATGTACAATTTCAGCGCACTGCTGTTGGAGGTGCTGACCTTTAGATGAATGTAAAAGATCGCGCAACACCATTTGAAGGCGAGCAGACTGCCTGGCCAATCATTATCTCTCAACCAACCCCCCCCCCCCACCCCCCGCCCCCTGCCCAGATAATCTGAACCGTTGCTTTGCTGCTCCCCCTCAGGCAGAAAAATCAAACAGTGTTATTCTTATCTGCGACGGTCAATCATCCTGATGTACAGACAGTGATCTATCTGCTTTTCAGTATATTAGTTGATCCCACATGAACTGCCAAGTGTGGCTGTCACGCACTTTCTAACCCGTGGGGAATAAGGTGGGGGGGGGGGGGGGGGGGGGGGTGGGGGGAGATTTCTTTCTCATTTCTGACTTGCTCAAGGCTTGTAAATTTTTCACATGCCCTTTCGCCACTGTTGCAAAGCATGCTTGTTTCATCTTATCTAATTACTTTGAAGACCTGTATCATGTCTCCCCTCAGTCTTTTCTCCAGCTAAGCTGCATTTATTCGCTTGATCTATTCTTCATAAGACAGGCCCTGAAGGCCTGGAATTATTCTGGTCATATTTTCTTGGAAACTTTAAAACAATTTTTGTGATAATGTGACCATAACTGTTGACCACACTCCAGAGTTCAGCTCCTCATTGAGCAGTATGACTGTTCACTCTCGATTCCCCTTCCATTCTACATCCCCGGATCATTTGACTCCATGGTACCTTAAAAATCCTTCTGCGTGTGCAGTACAGGCTCGGTTTCTTAAAGCGGTGACCTGGTCGGAGATCTGTGTGATAACCGTCAGGTTTCTGCATTTGCTGTGCAAGAGTACAGTTTACAGGGGAGGTTAACCACCATCCTGCAGTGCTACTTGTCATGATTCAAGGGTTGGGAGCCAGTTTAGCTCACTTGGCGAGACAGCTGGTTTGTGATGCAGAGCGAGGCCAGCAGTACAGGTTCAAATCCCCGTACCGGCTGTGGTTATTCATGAAGGCCTCACCTTCTCAACCTTGACCCTCACCTGAGATGTGATGACCCTCAGGTTAAATCACCACCAGTCAGCTCTCTCCCTGCGACATTATCATAAATGTACAGAACTGTAAGGATTAATGTTATGTCCAAATCAACCACCAGCAGGGGCTAAATGTGGAACTATATAAGGCATTGATGCTTGTGGGTGAGAGGTTGAGGAGAAAGCTGGAAGACAGATTGGAGGAAAGATAGTGTGAGTGAGAGCAGATCATAGTTATTGTATTAGTATAGAGATGAGTAGTCGATGAGTGTAAATTGTATGTTTATTATCAATTGTTTATTGTATAAGCGCGTGTTGAATCCAATTAAGTAGTGTAAATAAATCTATAGCTTTGTTCAATATAAAAGCTATTTGTGGTCTTTGTGGACACGACGGAAACCATCTTGAGATTAGCAATACAAAAAACACCGCACCTCCCTCAAAGGCAGCCGATGGTCATTTGGGACTATGGCTAGTTCACCTTACTCATTGATTCCAGGGTAGTTAGAGATGGGCAATAAATGGAAGCCCTGTCAGGTGATGCTGACATCCCAAAATAAATAATAAAAGAAAAACAAATCTGTAAATGTATAAAATGCTGAGATATGCTGCCAGGTTAGATGCTGCAAAGCTGTTTCGTCTGGATAGAAACTCTACAGGCGGAACTTTCCATCTCTGCTCGCCTGGGGGCAATATCGGAACTTTTATCCCTGCAACTGGGGGGGGGGGGGAGTCATAGTCTCAGGGTAAAGGGTCGGCCATTTTGTACTGAGGTGAGGAGGAATTTCTTTGCACAAAGTGGATTTTCCACACCTTAGGATTGTGGGTCCCCGGACTATCCATATTCAAGACTGAGGTCGATAGATATTAGACTCAAAAGGGAATCAAGGGATATTTGAATGGGGCAGGAAGGTAGAAAATCACTCATCACCTTATTCAAATGGTGCAGCAGGTTTTGAGGGGCCGAATGGCCTGTTCCAGCTCCCAGTTCTTCTGATCTTATTCTGGTGACATCCAACATTAATGGGCTTGAAAGGATCAGCTGGCCCATCATGTTTCCCACATATTAGAATGGTTCAACATTCCTATCCCCCCCCCCCCTCATCGATCATGGCTCAACATTCCTATCCCCCCCCCCCCACCCCCCATCAACTGCTCTCTATCCACCCCCCTCCACCCCTCACCCCTTCCAGCCACAACTCCCACAACTCCACCCCTGGAGCTCCTGGGGAAAAGACAACAGAGAACAGATTTTGAAAAACAGGGAATGATTTGTCTGGCCTGTATGCAGAAAAATATTTTTCACTGTACGTTGGTATGTGTGACAATAAACAAATCCAATCCAATCCAATCCGAAACTGCAATAACTTCAGCGAAATTCTTCTTAAATTATCCAGAATTTGGGCGTTCAGCATGGGCAATAGTCAATGTCATCAACAGACTAGCTTCTGTCATTTGTCAACTGAGTGTTGAAAGTAGTTTATGTTGGCTATTTAGGAGCAGTTTTAACACAGTTAACTTGTTTTTACATAATTCTTATTGAAATGAAAATCGCTAATTGTCACGAGTAGGCTTCAGTGAAGTTACTGTGAAAAGCCCCGAGTCGCCACATTCCGGCGCCTGTCCGGGGAGGCTGGTACGGGAATCGAACCGTGCTGCTGGCCTGCCTTGGTCTGCTTTAAAATCCAGCGACTTAGCTCAGTGATCTAAACCAATTTGGAGGATACTCCGATTAAATGTTTGAATGATTCATTTTGCGATGTCATTTCAAGCTACTGGTGATGAGGTGAGTGAGTGAGTGAGTCTGACATTGCGGAAGAGACCAATAGGTTTCCCATCATTTATGGTGAATGAGGGCAACACGGTAGCACAGTGGTTAGCACTGCTGCCTCATGGGTCCCAGGTTCAATCCTGTCTCTGGGTCACTGTCCGTGTGGAGTTTGCACATTCTCCCCGTGTTTGCGTGGGTTTCACCCCCACAACCCAAAGATGTGCAGGGTAGGTGGACCGGCTACGCTAAATTGCCCCTTAATTGGAAAAAAGCAATTGGGTACTCTAAATTTATGAAAAAAGAATTAATGGTGAATGGAAAATCTTGCTCTCATTCTGGCTTAAAAATTGTTTTTTCATCATCATACTTTTATTTTTTCCAATTTGGCAATGTAATTTTCACTCTCTAAGGGCACGATTTAATGGGAATGAATCAGAGACCCATGTCGAGTTTGTTTAGCCGGGTGTTTCCCAGCACTCACAGCGTGGAGAAGGACCCCGCTTTCTAACAGGATTTTAATTTCAGAGCCTCACCGGAGGATCCCTCCCGCCGAGGCTACTCTTAGTCCCATTTCCTGCACCGAGGCAGTGCCAGGGTGCCACGTGGCATGTCAAAGTGCTGTCGGGTTGCCCATGTGGCATCGGGGGAGCCAGGGAACTACCCTGCCCAGAGTCCAGCCACCTATGGTGTCCCAGTCCCCTGGGAGATGCCCCTACCCCCCAAGTGCTGGTGCGCCTGCCGGCACTCGCTCAGGGTTTCTGAGGTGTGGGGGTTAGATCCTGCAGTTTGGGTAACTCCAGCGAGCGCATGTCAAAGTGCTGCAGTAATATGCAGATCAGCGAGATCTAGATCCTGCCCATTGTGTGTTGAATCCAGATTGTGATGTCTCGCGACATCCCGTTTGATCCCGTGTGAGGCCTTTCAGAAGATTTACCGGCTGTGTCGCGCCCCGATTCAGGAATGGTGTGGCTGTTAGATTTCGCCCAAAGTCTACTCTGGGTTACCACTTACCTTGAAAGCTATTTAAATGCAACTTATGTTTATGAACTGTGAGCACAATTTCTAACCTGAATCCATCACAAAGGTTTCCAGTCTTCACCTTGGAAGATCCTGCCTTGGGATTTTTTTCAAAAGTCATTCCAACTAAGACAACCTCAACAATGGCCACCTCGCAGGTTTCCAGGATTCCTTTCCCTGGATTCCTGAATACACTCAAGCTTCAAATTACAAACACGATTTCAACTCTTTAGGTGTGCCGAGCAGAATATTACTATTTCAAATGGCCCACGGTGCAGAGGCACCAACCTTCAGCTTCTTTCTTGAATCTTTAGGGATTCTATCTCTCTTCGACTACCCCGGCTTCTCCTGAGCCCACTTCGCTTTACATTTGCTCCCCTCATAGTTTTCTTTAATGGACGCAATTTCTCCTTTTCTTAACTCAACTGAAGCCTGTTCCTGTCCCTCGTTTCGTTCCCTTTGGACCTGTCCCTGTCTCCCTTGTTCTTCTCTCTGGGCAATTCCTGAGTCTGGTGCTCCGCCCTCACTTTTTCACAGGGCCTGTCCAGGGCCTGAAGGATGAAAATTTGCCAAAGTCTACACAATCCCGGCCTGTGCAGGAAATCTGAAAACTGCCGGGACTCGGAGTTTCCGACCGGCAGCTGGGGTTGGGTTTTGCAGCACATTTTATATTATGTTGAGATGTTCTTCCAATATTTTCCAGCGGGCCACACTTAAAATATCAAAGAGGCGCATGCAGCTTGTGAGCGCTGGTGTGGCAGCGGGTGGTGTTATATTTACACCTTCTCCCTGTATCTAAAGCGGATTGGAAGATTATGCCCAGTGCTTAAACCTACCATCCCCACTCTGGACATCCGAACGGAGCTTGTTACCTTATTGCGAGAAGGATTAGGTAAGAACTGAGCTGAGTTTTCATTTTATTGCTCAGAATAAAACAAGTTCTGTTCACTCAGCCAATGGCGTTTAATAGTTGGATAAAATTGGGCATGAGCAAAGTCTTCTGCAGCCTTGAAATATTTTACACATTATGCATGATGTTAATTTTAGCCACCCTCACTAAGTAGACTGATGAGGGATCTATTACCTGATATCCTTTGCCAACTTGCTGCTGTTGTCAGACAGTTTCAATGTCTTTTCGGGCAGGTACACATTGGTTGCAATCAATAGACCGTCCACAGTGCACAGGCTGTAAACATATACCAGGATCGGCTCCAAGGGACATGTTTATTTTGAGTATCAGTCCCTTAAATTGGACTTGATATCTGATCCTGTGAGTGGGTTTGAGTATAGCTGTCTGTGCTAATGGAACAGATTGTTAAGATATACCTTAAGCACACATAAGCTGTGTACACATTAGCTGCTGCGCACACATGGAGATTTCTATTATCTCATTTCATACTCAACTGTGTAAACTATGACTTTAAACGGCTCTGTCGCAGAACCGGTCACAGAATGAAGTCAACCCTGGAGGAGGATTAACTTCAAATTTGGAGCAATTCAGCTGCAATGATTTCCTAGCAGCTGCACTGTCAGACGTTGAATTTTGGTGAATTTGGAGCCTGATTTTGAACTTCAGCCAGGTTAACTGCATGGACCTTTGTTGGTGTAACCTTGGAACAAAGTCATCTGAAAGTTCCACTCACAGCTCATTAGGGACAAACTATTTCATCAAATTGAAAATCTAACAACATATATATTTTTAAACGTTTCCAATTAAGCGTCAATTTACCTACACTGCATATCTTTGGGTTGTGGGGGTGAGACCCACGCAGACACGGGGAGAACATGCAAACTCCACATGGACAGTGACCCGGGCTGAGATTCGAACCTGGGTCCTCGGCGCTGTGAGGCAGCAGTGCTAACCACTGCACCACCGTGCCGCCCCAAAATCTAACCCGTGTAACTTTAAAACATAAACAGTAAGTGCTGAAAATCTGAAATAATGCCAAATAATTCTGGAATCAACAGCCATAAAGAGAAATGACAGATAGATTATTGGCCCATAGTCTGCTGAAGCAGCACTCCGCTGTTCACTGGAGCTGCTTTTGCCAATTCAATTTCCACTGTGTTTTGTCAACTACATTTCTGGAAGAGAGGGAGAGTTGAGGACAATGCAGCAAGAACAACACGACACCTGGTGCCTGAGTGAACAGGGCCAACAACAGGAAATCTCCGAAACCAATCAGACCGGTGGATCGTACAGTCTGAGAGGGAGAGTGAATTTGACTGGGTGAGTCCGATGTCAAAACCATCGAGAAAGAGAAATCAAGAGAGGGAAAGAAACATTGGATTGAGAGAGAGCGGAAAGGCTAAAGCGACAAAATAAAAAGGAGCAATGAATTCAACAATTGAAAACTAGAAGATTAATTATTTTCAATGCCAGAAATCGTAATTGACAATAATTAACATTTACCATCTTGTCGAAAAAAAATCTGATGGTGTATTCAGGACTAATTAAGTGTGCGTGGGCTTTCAAAGGCTCCAAAACAGGCCCCTTGGCATCACTTCAGATCAGCTGTTACCGTTAGCGGTGAGTTTGACTCATATTAACCATGCAAGTACATCAAATTCGTGCCATTCGATGCATTTCCATGGTCAGCTGTCAGAGTGAAGGCACTTCCAGGAGGATGGTGGCCGATGTTGCAATTCATGCAGCAACTGTTTTTTTTCTGCGTTTAACCTGGCAGGTGCCCCTCGCTTGAAGTCACTGTACTGTTTGCGCATAAATACTGCAGGACAAAGGCAGCAGAGGCATGGCAACACTACCTCGTCCTTGGACAAGCCACTCACCACCCCAACTTAGAAATATATCATGTTCCTTCACTGTCACTGGGACAAAATCCTCTCTGGAGTTCTGTGCTTTTGGGATCATTGGCTCTTCTTCCTCATTTTCATGATTAAAAAAAAGTTTCTGATCAGGGAGACGGACCTCATTCTGGGGCCTGGCCTGCTCAGCAATAGCATTTCTGTGCCCGTAACACTCTCCACAGATACTGTCAGACCCGCTCAATATTTCCAGCATTTCCTGTTTTTATTACAAAAACAAGGGCTATGTACCAGTAATTTAGAAGTTTAAAGGATGATTTGATGGGGGTTTTGAAGATAAGAGAGTAGAGTATAAAAGTAAAGAGGGGATGCTACCCTTCACAGTAGCAAGTGGTTAACACTGTTGCTTCACAGCGCCAGGGTCCCAGGTTCGATTCCCGGCTTGGGTCACTGTCTGTCTGTGCGGAGTCTGCACATTCTCCCCGTGTCTGCGTGCGTTTCCTCCGGGTGCTCCGGTTTCCTCCCACAAGCCCTGAAAGACGTGCTGCGGCGACTAGTAGCTTTTCACAGTAACTTCATTGCAGTGTTAATGTAAGCCTAATTGTGACAACTAAGATTATTATTATTATTAGTAAAAACGTATCTGGTTCACTCATGTCCTTTCAGGATAAAATCTGTCATTCTTACCCGGTCTGGCCCACATGTGTCTCCAAATCCACAGCAATGTGGTTGATTCTTCACTGACCCTCAAGGGCAATTAGGGATGGGCAATAAATGCTGGCACAGCCTGCGATGCCCACGTACCATGGAGGAATATAAAAAAAAGGTTAGGTGGATTGACCATGCTAAATTGCCCTTTAGTGTCCAAAGATGTGCAGGTTTGGTGGAGTTATGGGGTTGAGGGGGTAATGGCGGAGAGTGGGCCTAGGTAGGGTGCTCTTTCCGAGGGTTGGTGCAGACCCGATGGGCCGAATGGTGTCCTTCGGCTCTGTAGGGTTTCTGTCATTCTCAGCTTCAGCCTGGTCAGAGCACTGTCTATTATTGTGCTCAGCCAACTTGGGCTGCTCTCGAATTACGTCCCAGGGCATGATCAGGATTACCTATCACATAGATTTGACGAGAACGTATCAGTAGAGTCCACCAAACTGATCTGTACTGGCGTCTACACCACTTAACTCACACCATCCATCCCTATCTCTGTGATCTCCTCCAGCTCTACAAATCTCCCTGATCTCTGCATTTCTCCAATTCTGGCATCTTCTGCATCACCACATTTACTTGGTCCCATCACTGGCCAATGCTCCTTCAGCTACTTAAGGCTTCTTGGGCCTGGAATTCACTTCCTAAATATCCTCACCTCTCTATCTCTCTTTGCACCTTTTAGTCTCTCCCCATAACATCTTTCTTTCACCAAACTTTCGGTCACTTGTCGAAGTATTTCTTAATGCAGCTCAGAGAGCCTGTGACACAATTTGGGATATGTTACAGCATTAAGTTATAGTTGTTGAATATCCTTATATTCCTGTTTCCATCACGTACCTATATACTTTCCCTTACAGTCTGTGCTATTTATTTATCTGAATCACTCAATGTGACCTGGGATGAGTCATTAATGGCACAGAAGCAGGCCATTCAGCCCATCTAGCCAATGCCAGGCCTCCATGGCCCAATATAGTCAGTGCCTTTCCCCCACTCTATCCTCGCAGTCCTGCAAGTTTATTTCTCTCAAGCGCTCATCCAGTTTTGTTTTGGAATCATTGATCATCTCCGCTACCAGCCCCTCTTGTGGACAGCCAGTTCCGGGTCATTACCACTCGCTGTGCAAAAAGTCCTTCCTCACATCCTCCCGCATCACTTGGCCAAAACTGTACATCAATGCAAAGCATAATCCACCGCCATTTTCGCCAACTCCAGAGTGATGCCACCAGCAAACTCATCTTCCCTTCACTCCCTCTGTCAGCATTCCGCAGAGACCGTTCCCTCCGAGACAATCTAGTCCACTCCTCCACCATACCCAGTACCTCTCACATCACCCATGGCACCGTCCCATGCAATCTCAGAAGGTGTAACACCTGCCCCTTTACCTCTTCCCTGCTTAACATCCCAGGCCCAAAACACTCATTCCAGGTTAAGCAGCGTTTCACTTGCATCTCTTCCAATGTGGTCTATTGCATTCGCTGCTCCCAATGTGGTCTCCTCTATATCAGAGAGACCAAACGCAGACTGGGTGATCGCTTTGCTGAGCATCTTCGGTCTGTGTGCATTCAGGATCCTGACCTTCCTGTTGCTTGCCATTTTAACAAAAGACCCTGCTCCCATGCCCACATGTCTGTTCTTGGCCTGCTGCAATGTTCCAGTGAAGCGCAACGCAAACTGGAGGAACAACATCTCATCTTCCGGTTAGGCACACTACAGCCTTCCGGCCTGAACATCAAATTCAACAACTTCAGATGATCAGCCCCACCTCAACCCATTTGTTTTCATTTTATTTTAACTGCCATTTCTTTCTTTCCTGCACCTATCTCCTCTTTGCTTTCCCCTTCCCCTCCCCCCACATCTATAGTAAGAAGTCTTACAACACCAGGTTAAAGTCCAACAGGTTTGATTCAAACACGAGCTTTCGGAGCGCAGCTCCTTCCTCAGGTGAATGCTCTTTGGCCTTTCACTATCTTTTGCCCTCTCTGGGGACTGCCATTAGCACTCTTTCCCCTTAGTTTCTGTGGCCATTAGCACCTGGTTTCCCTGGGTTTCTGTGGCTATGACTCATCTTTCATTCTCACTCCACAGTATAAATATTTCCCACTTTCTCTGTATGTTAGCTTTGACAAAGAGTCATCGGACTCGAAACGTTAACTCTTTTCTCTCCCTACAGATGCCAGACTTGCTGAGGTTTTCCAGCATTTTCCCTTACATCAATGTTGCCTCGCACTTGACCCACTAGCTGTGAGGTTCAGTTTTTCTTTGTCTCGTTTAGACAGTATGGTAGCACAGTGGGTAGCACTGTTGCTTCACAACTCCAGGGTCCCAAGTTCGATTCCCGCTTGGGTCACTGTCTGTGCGGAGTGTGAACGTTCTCCCCGTGTCTGCGTGGGTTTCCTCCGGGTGCTCCGGTTTCTTCCCACAAATCTCGAAAGACATGCTGTCAGGTAATTTGGACATTCTGAATTCGCCCTCTGTGAACCCGAACAGGCGGCGGCGTGTGGCGACAAGGAGATTTTCACAGTAACTTCATTGCAGTGTTAATGTAACTTGTGACAATAAAGATTATTCTTATTATTCTGCGGTGGTGATTTCCACGTTCTCGCCACCTTCTGGGTAAACCTGGATTCCCTTTGTCCCATTCACGGGGGTCCTGCAGATGAGATTCCACATCCACCAAGAGACAATGGACTTGACAAACAGGAGTCTCATTTATCTATGTACTTGCCTGTGCCTTTTTGCATCCCTCTTACCATCTTTAACACCCAGCTCTAATATGAGGCATTCCATCAATAGGCCTGACTGGGAACTGGCCGTTAATGTTGACGGTTCAGGAAGGTGGGAAAATGTATTGATTTTCAAAGGAAGAAAATGATTTTACATCATTGTATATTTGGAAGAAGGAAGCCCGATGTTTTATTTAGTGATGATGCGATGCCTGTACCACCACCTACAGTGATAAATCGTCCACTTTCCAATTTTAAGCCCAGGAACAATTGCCTTCTGGTAACAGATCATTCAGTTGTCTCAGTTTTGTACAGTACTAATTTTTCTAATGCTTTCTGTTTTGCGAGGGAGTGAAAACACAAGGCTGATTTTTTTTTTTGCAATTCAAGATGTGCTAACAGGTTTTAGTAGCCAGCACAACTCCCGAGTAATGTGTGACTTTACTGGAAAGTTGGAAGCTTATTATTTCCAGCCCACTTCAGAATGTTGCACATTGAGAAATGATTTGCTCGGCTTCTTGTGCGGTTCAAACTAAAAACAGTGCCAGCCTGGGAGTGGGCGAGGAGATGCAGCTGGGGAGAGGCTGAGGGCCAGAACCAACTATACTGTTCCATGACAATGAATTGCTAGTCTTTCCATCAATGTTAGGTTACAGTGCCAACCGAGTAGCCCCTCGCTGAGCTCAATGTAGCATTTGTCAGGATCTTCAAGGAACTAATTTGAGACACGACAAAGTGATAAGCGTAGGATGTTGGAACTTTGCTTCCCAAAGTTCTCCACCAGCGAGGTTTGCTTCGAGCTTGGACCAGTTATTTCTTACTTAAATACTGATGCTGACCATCGTTGCAAGATGCCGCTGGAGTGTGATGAGTTCCGCAGAGTCCCGCCGGCATGTTGCAACCTGGTACAACCCGGCAGGAGCTCGGACCCGTGGCCATGCTGGCCATTCTGGTGGGGGGAGCGGGGGGGGGGGATCAGACTCCGGGGCGGGGTGGGCTCCACGACATCCAAGCCCACGATCAGGGGCAACCAATCGGCGGACGCCCGTGATGCGGAGGGGCCTACCTCCTTCCACGCCGGCCTGCTGTAGGGCTCCGCCATGTTGTGCGGCACTGCCGCAGAAACGGCCACCGTGTGCATGCGCAGACCCACGCCAGCAGTGCAGAGCCATGTATCGGCTGCGGAGCTGCGTGGAGCACTCCGACGCCGTGCTGGCCCCCTGAGGTCCGCTGAATCACTGGGCCAAGAGGCCTGTTGACGCCAGCGTGAAACACTCCGGTGTTTACGCTGGTGTCAACACTTAGCCGGGATTTCGGAGAATCCCGGCCCTTATAATCGTACAAATCTTTTAAAAGTTAATTCTAAGACTAACATTATTACTATCCTTTCCCTTTTATCTTCCCTTGCAGGTTTGAAGATCGCCCGAGGCCCGTGGAGACCTTTTGACCCGATTCCAACTTCTTCCATCGGGCAGGAGATACAAAACTCTGAGAACATGCACGAACAGACTCAAAAATAGCTTATTCCCCGCTGTTACCAGACTCCAAAACGACCCTCTTATGGACTGACCTGATTAACACTACACCCCTGTATGCTTCACCCGATGCCGGTGTTTATGATGCAATGCCATTCGGCCCATCGAGTCTGCACCGGCCATTGGAAAGAGCACCCTAGCTAAGCCCTCCACCCTATCCCCATAACCCAGTAACCCCACCCAACGCTAAGGGCAATTTTGGACACTAAGGGCAATTTAGCATGGCCAATCCACCTAACCTGCACATCTTTGGACTGTGGGAGGAAACCGGAGCACCCGGAGGAAACCCACGCAGACACGGGGAGAACATGCAGACTCCGCACAGACCATGACCCAAACTGGGAATCGAACCTGGGACCCTGGAGCTGTGAAGCAACAGTGCTAAGGACCGTGCTACCGTGAGTGGTAGCGTCCCCTCTTTGCTTTCATAGTCGACTCTTTTATCTTCAAATCACCGCTTAACCTCTCTAATTTACAGGCACGTAGCCCTGTTTTGGTGATAAAAACAGGAAATGCTGGAAATATTCAGCAGGTCTAACAGCACCTGCGGAAAGTCTTACTGCTACAGAAATACTATCGCTGAGCAAACCAGGCCCCAGAGTGATGGCTGTCTCACTGATCCTAAACTTTTTATTATAGTGAAAATGAGAGGAAACGCACGCAGACACGGGGAGAACGTGCAGACTTCACACAGATAGTGACCAAAGCGGGAACCGAACCTGGGACCCTGGAGCTGTGAAGTAACAGTGCTAACCACGTGTCAGTCAATATATGGAGCCTCTCGTTTTAAACTATTCAAACCCGCATCACGTGAAAAGTATTGTTGAAGGACTAATATTGTGATATTAACTATGGGGAGATATCTGCTAATTCTTTCCCTCTCTGGAGGTAAATTGATTTTTTTTTTCTTTTAAATGCAATAACGTAGCCAACAAAACCTAGAATTTACTGTCATCTGCTTAAAAGACCTGCTGCATTCTTTTAAGAATAGTTTAATCATAATGCGAGCTATTTAGAACCAAGTCGCTAATTTCCTGAATAAGCCAAGGAAATCATTGAGATAACTATATAGTTGGAAAGGTTGCTTCATTTTGGCTCAAACCACAATTATTCGATTTGAATTCTACCCCCTTAATATCCACCTATTGTACGGGTCCTTCCTGCTTATTCACGTACTTCCCCTTACTTTTATTTGTAATTTTGATCCACCGATGCTGAATGGACACGCACCTTAAGGTCGAGCAGCAGAGAGAATGACAAATTCAGAAGTTACAGGAGAGAACGCTCTGCTAGTCTCAGCTATTTTGAACAGGAGCTTCGGACGTTGCGGGACTAGAGAGAGAAATGGGGCGGGGCTCAGTTTGCTTGATTGGCTGGAGGTCAATGAATTGGCTCAAAAGGCAATTCTCTGCCCCGCAACAGGTAGTGATTGCATCGTCTCAGTGGAATGATTTTCAGGGTCCCAAGGAGCTCAGTTTGGCTGCTGGGAGCACAGGAAGAAGGACTCTCCCTCTCTTCTCCATGTTTTCTCCAGGAAGGCTGTGATTGCTGCATTACTGGAACTGCAGAGAACCTGAATTAATTAATCTACAGGAAAACCATTACTGGCTGCAAGCAAAGACCAGAGCCCTCTTTCTCTCTCCAGAAAGGCTGTGGGTGTTGTATTTCTGCAACGACAGAATGAATCTACAGTAAAAGCCTCAAACTGAAAGTAGAGTTTGAAGAGGAGTAAGGGGTTGGAATAACCAATCTGAAACAAAGACTCTATTTTCTTTTTACCAATTATTTTTTAAACTTCTTTCTTCCCCTCTGTGTTTGACTGCCTTGTGTGGTGTTTGCGGAGGGCAGAAGCAAGTTAAAGTGGGGAATTAGGAATCAGATAATAGTTACACAGTTGTATTTGTTGCATAATCCATCATAGTTCTTGTTATAAATAAACAGTAATTGTGTTTAAATTTACAAACCTGGTAACTGTAATTATTAGGCAGCCTAGGGCCAGAGACTTTGGGTATTTGTATAAGAATTATTGGAAATAATGATCTGTTGAAACAATGGCCTGCACTACATACTAAATTGTACTGTATTCATTCTAAACATTGGCATAAGATCTGAATATACCGAAGCTGCATTGTCTACTCTTGATTTTCATTCCACATCAGTACAAAGCCAAGGATCATATAGAGTCATTCAGCTCACTTGTCCGGCACCTCATTTACTATCGAAAACATTTGCTTCCTCCACCACTGATGCAGAGTGTGTACAATCTGCAAGATTCCCTGTGTAAGCTCACCAAGGACCCCTTGACAGAACCTTCCAAACCTGCAGCCCCTAACACCCGGAAGAACAAGGACAACAGAGGAACGTCACCACCTGCTCAAGCCCTGGAGTACAGCTTGGACCTGGAACCTTGTGGCTCAGAAATGAGAGTGCCACCAATAGTGTGTCAGCGGACAGCCCTGTCAGTGGCGATGAAGGTGACTGAGTTATTACTTTCCCTGCTTCAGGACCCATCCAGGCTGGAAAGGGTGAAATGTTCACTGTCCATCATTAAGAGGTGACAGAGGCTGTGCAGGATAGGGGTGGTCATTGTCTTCTCTCTGACCACAGAGAAGCCGGGGCAAGGTGCAGACGCCTTTGCCAGAATGGGCTTCCCCGTGACGGAAGGAATCATTGTCTGGTTTTTCTGGTACCGCATCACAGCGATGCACCAAAAGCACAAAGGTTACCGCTCATCGAATGTGCATGAAGTGAGAGCCATACAAAAAAGTATCAAGAAGCCCATTGGGCAACAGTTCTGCTGCCTGGAGCACACTGAGAGCCCTGCACTTCTCCCCTGAGCACTCTTCCTGATCCCTCCTGATCTGCGGTATGACGCGTTACCTTGTCCTTATGACGGGGTACAGGCCTTGCCAACAGGCACGTAGCAAGCAGCTGAGGGAGGAGGACAAGGCAAATGGAGACAACCTCAAACAGATGCCCTTTCCATTCTGGGATTGCCTCATCTAACAACAGATGTGTGAACAGAATCTCAATTCCTATTCTTCGACAGTTTCACGGTTCAGCTTCCCTCTGTCATCGACCATCACTCGGTCCGAAAATAAAAACACATGTACGAAGTTTGGGAGACCGGTGAAGGGAGCGTGAGTTTTCTCATATAATAATAATAATCTTTATTAGTGTCACAAGTAGGCTGACATTAACACTGCAATGAAGTGACTATGAAAAGCCCCCAGTCGCCACATTCCAGCCGCTGTTCGGGGACACAGAGGGAGAATTCAGAATGTCCAAATTACCGAACAGGACATCTTTGGACTGTGGGAGGAAACCGGAGCACCCGGAGGGAACCCACACAGACATGGGGAGAACGTGCAGACTCTGCACAGACAGTGACCCAAGCCGGGAATCGAACCTGGGACCCTGGCATGGTGAAGCAACAGTGCTAACCATTGTGCTACAGTCAACCTAGTAGCTGCCGAGGGGTAGGGGGGAGGGGTTTGTTTGTGTAAAATGTTAAATTGTTGAAAATGTTGAATAAAAATATTTATCTGATAAAAAAAATCCCAGAAAGCATTGGGAAAGAGAAACAGAATTAACATTTGAAATGAAATGAAAATGGCTTATTGTCAAAAGTAGGCTTCAAATGAAGTTACTGTGAAAAGCCCCTAGTCGCCACATTCTGGCGCCTGTTCGGGGAGGCTGGTACGGGAATCGAACCGTGCTGCTGGCCTGCCTTGGTCTGCTTTCAAAGCCAGCGGTTTAGCCCTGTGCTAAACTGCCCTTGTCGAGTCTGATATCGCTCTTCTTCTGAACTCTGTCCTCTTGGACACTGTACAAATATAAAAGCAACTGCAAAATAAAATCCTAAATAACTTTATCAGGCAAACTGTCCATAACACTCACCACGTGCATTCCCTTCGCACCTGTCCTGCAGTGGCCTTTGCCGACCCTACCTTTCCTGCACACAGCTACCCTGGTTGCTGCATGGCTGGTACTAGACTGCTGAATTTGACTGGAGGAGACTGTGGATAAACTTGCAGGCCTCGAGGGCCCAGATTGTACCTGTACCACCTCGACATGGGCAGCAGCCTGGGCTGACAGGCAGCGGTAGGCAGCAGCAGCCTGGGCTGACAGGCGGCGGTAGGCAGCAGCAGCCTGGGCTGGCAGGCGGCGGTAGGCAGCAGCAGCCTGGGCT
Source organism: Scyliorhinus canicula (assembly GCF_902713615.1). Taxonomy (NCBI): domain Eukaryota; kingdom Metazoa; phylum Chordata; class Chondrichthyes; order Carcharhiniformes; family Scyliorhinidae; genus Scyliorhinus; species Scyliorhinus canicula. The sequence continues at coordinate 240,154,789 of NC_052149.1, forward strand.
GACAGGCGGCGGTAGGCAGCAGCAGCCTGGGCTGACAGGCGGCGGTAGGCAGCAGCAGCCTGGGCTGACAGGCGGCGGTAGGCAGCAGCAGCCTGGGCTGACAGGCGGCGGTAGGCAGCAGCAGCCTGGGCTGACAGGCGGCGGTAGGCAGCAGCAGCCTGGGCTGACAGGCGGCGGTAGGCAGCAGCAGCCTGGGCTGACAGGCGGCGGTAGGCAGCAGCAGCCTGGGCTGACAGGCGGCGGTAGGCAGCAGCAGCCTGGGCTGACAGGCGGCGGTAGGCAGCAGCAGGGAGCCCAGCAGGGGGCCAGTGGTAGGCGCACAGATGCTGAGAGAAGATAGCAGGTTTGTGTTCCATGGAGCCACATTACTCCAGTGGGGCGGTGCCTGAGCAGTATGTTGGAGGGCAGGTGGCTGGATTGCTGCAAAAAGCCCACAAGTGTTGGCAGGCCGGGGCGGGGAGGGGTTTGATTGGGGAAGTGCATAAAATTGGTCACCTTGCCATGGACGCTGGTCTTGATAGTGACCATTAAGGGCTGCAGAATGAAGCAGCCAGGTGCGGCCTGGGACCCTGGAACCCTCGCATTCCACCCTGCCCTGTAAAATCTAGCCCATGCCTCCCGATCTGCAGTTTTTATGGCAATACTGAAATCCGCGCCACATTTTGGGATGCAAAAATCACATCTCGTGTCACGGAGGAAATGGTTGTGGATCAGGAGGATTAAGGAACCAAATGCGAGATCAAATGCAACTCAAGTGATGCATTAGCAATGATGAACACACTGGTCAGATCTTCTCCCAGCATTAAATAGTAATGCCATTGTGCAAACGTACCTAAGCACCATAGACTGATAAAAAATAAATGAACAAGTTGGAATGCCAGAAGGCAGGCAAAGATAATTGACTTTTCTGATTAAAAGCTTGCCCTACCTACTGTTGTACTGTAAATATTCTGTTAATGTTCAAACCTGTTTAATTTGTCCCTCTCTGCAGTCAGCACTGTTTCGATATGCCACATACAGTCTGCTCTCACTGCACAGTGCTAGAATCAGCCATTAAAGAACTGAAAGAGGACGTTCAGCCCATCAGGTTTATGCATGCCCTGGACTGGGGTTACTGATAATGATTCCCTTTCACGTTACATATTGCACAAACTGATTCAACATGTTTAAACATCCACCTTATTTTATCCCACAGAGTTTCTTCTTTCCTTATGCAACAGGATTGCCCTCAAGAATGAATTTAGGGGAAAGTTATGTTAGGCAGCAACGGTTCAGAGTTGCCAAAATTTGAAGGATTCCAGATTGTAGAAGAGAGAGTAAACTCGGGCGATGTAGCGTCTGGAGAAAGACTTTGAATAGGCGATGTTGACTTTACAGAATGAGAGGTGAGCAGATGGAGAGCTGTAAAATAATTGAACAAATGTCAGGAGTGCCGATTGACCGAATATTGCAGTTGCTCAGAAGGAAGGTGATGCGGGTTGGCAGGGCGGGGTGGAGGTTAGAAGTGTCCAGTGATGATATTTCAGTCATCGTGGTGTGTGTTCAAGGCTTGATAGTCAAGCTGGCCTTTCCTGCCGAGCTATTTTGCACGAGAGAGAAGTGAGAGGGTGGATGATGTTGGGGGAAGTTTTGCTTTCTCATTAGGAAGTGGAGTTGGCAGTGCAGGAGCAACGGACTTCCACAGGTAATAGGAACCAGTCCCTGATTCCAGGTCTCCCTTTATTTGTGTGGTCCAGGTAGCATTAAGATCATTCCCCTGCAGCAGTTTGTTGATCAGGAGGGGGAACTCAGGCTCTGCAGATCCTTGACCAGGGAGTCAAGGGTTAAGGGGGACAGACGGGAAAATGGAGTTAGGTTCACAATCAGATCAGCCATGATGGTTCTTAATGCCTTTGAAAGGCACAAGTTGTCTTTGGATCATTTGGTCCAGTTTGGTTAGTATTGAGGATAAGAATCGGCAAGCCATGTTGCAGCTGTATAGAACCTTAGTTAGGCCACACTTGGAGTATAGTGTTCAATTCTGGTCGCCACACTACCAGAAGGATGTGGAGGCTTTAGAGAGGGTGCAGAAGAGATTTACCAGGATGTTGCCTGGTATGGAGGGCATTAGCTATGAGGAGCAGTTGAATAAACTCGGTTTGTTCTCACTGGAACGACGGAGGTTGAGGGGCGGCCTGATAGAGGTCTACCAAATTATGAGGGGTACAGACAGAGTGGATAGTCAGAGGCTTTTTCCCAGGGTAAAGTGGTCAATTACTACGTGTATAGGTTTAAGGTGCGAGGGGCAAGCTTTAGAGGAGATGTACGAGGCAAGTTTTTTTACACAGAGGGTAGTGGGTGCCTGGAACTCGCTGCCGGGGGAGGTGGTGGAAGCTGGGACGATAGTGATGGTTAAGAGGTATCTTTGACAAATACATGAATAGGATGGGAATAGAGTGTTACGAAGGGCCTGTACCTGTGCTGTACTTTTCTTTGTTCTTTATTCTTTGGTCCCAAGCAATCTCCAGCTCTGGAGAGCCTGGTGGAGAAACTGAACAACAGAAAGGTGATCCGCTTTCCCACTGATTGTACACAGGGATTGCAACAAATTGGGATGGCAAGGAACTGTCAACACGATTTTCAATGGGACCAGATCAAAGTGCCAAAGAAATATTATAATCTGTCCAGCATGTCCCAGGTAGAAATTTGATTTCACGTTCTCACACTTTCTGCACACCACATTTCGGAGCTGAAGTGAGCCTCCACACTCTCAATCTTAGTCAGGAGGCAGTTGTACAATGGACATGGAGCATGCTGTCTCCTTTCATGGTGCCTACATATCGGGACTCTCAGCAATGGGGGTTTCAGTAAGACAGCTGGGCTAGACAGCTCTGCCGTGTTCTAAACAATGTGATTCAGCTGCTGAGTCGACCCAGGCATGAGCTGCCAGAGGTTACTGAGCACGGTTACTGAGTTACTGATCATTGAATAAGCTCTCTGATTGACTTCCTGAATTCCATGTTATAACCACCAGTGTGAATACTATCACACTATCTTAAGTTTTTTGTCTTCACTATAGGGTGTGATTCAACGACCGCATTGCACCTGGTGTGGATTGGGGTGTGCTGGGTATAGTGATGTGTGTATATGCATATACAGAAAGGGTTAATGTGTAGTCAGTACAGTCAGAAGGTCACTAGAGGGCGACACTAACAGGGAGTATAAATAACAGGCTCAATCTGTTTTCCCGCTCTCTTCGGGTGTGTTGTGGCTAGAAAATAGAAGTATAGTTAGCTCAGAGTGTAGAGTACAATAATCATAGTTAATCTAATTCTATTTTTTTTAATTTCACTACCAGTAAAAGTATTGAAGAATCAAACTCACAAGTTAATTGATTAGTTACTCAATAAATTAGTTTGTTATCACTGGACGACGTTGAGCATTCATCATCATCAAAGTTAAGTTCAACTCGACATAATCAAATGAGTAACAGATATTACTCCAAATAATATAACATGCTTCCAGGAGTAGTAATATAATACAATACTGGGTGAATAGCGGAGAGGGCAAAATCAGGATTCGCTCCGGGCACAAACCACTTTGTGATTCGCCCGCTCGCTCCCGATGAGAGTTCTGGATCGTGCCCAAAAATGGTGAGAATATCATGAACCCTAATTTGCATGCATTTCAATCTCATTAATGAGAATGAAGTCGAATACAGCAGGCTCCTGGGATCTACCCAACCCCCCCCCCCCCCCCCAGCGGGGAGTTACGCGGGTGTCGCTTAGTAATCCTTTTCAAAGACGTGATGCTGGTGCAATGGCTACTGAGGGGACGTGAGCAAGCGAGTGGCCATTTCCATTTTGCAGCATGCTGCCCCAGTGCTCAGTGGCGAGGTGCAGGACCCTTCAGGGGGGTCATGTTTGGTTCGGGGGCTGAGGCATTCGAGATTTGGCTTCGTTCTGGGCCGGGGGGTGGGTGGGGGGGCGGGGGGGTGGGGGGGATGGGTGGCTTTGCATCTGTAAGGTCTTCAAACCATCTTGTCAGGTTGTGGTGACCCATAATAGGAACAGCCTGCCTGTCCTACCAAACTCTTCAGGACAAAGCCCTGCTGCAGCTTCTCTCCTGAAAGTCAATTTGATTGTGAGCAGCCTCTATGGGGCTGGTTTAGCTCATGGGGCTGGTTTAGCTCATTCGGCTAAATCGCTGGCTTTTAAAGCAGACCAAGCAGGCCAGCAGTACGGTTCGATTCCCGTACCAGCCTCCCCGGACAGACGCCGGAATGTGGCGCCTAGGGGCTTTTCACAGTAACTTCATTGAAGCCTACTCGTGACAATAAGCGATTTTCATTTTTTTTTCATAACTTCACAGCTGAAGGCTATTTCAAATGAAGAATTAGCCTTGTTAGTTGTTAGAGCACTTCACACTCCTCAACTCTCAAGTCCTTCCTCAAAAGCACAGGTGCCATGTCTCAGAGGATGATTGGTGCACTGCATGGCCTGAACAGTAGGCCTGAACTCTAGGATCATCAGCACCATAGAGGCAGCTGCCAACAATCAAACACTAAAGAGCTGGGCTTCAGCAATGAGGAACCTTCTCGCAGCCAAGGATATGTATTGGGATGAGCTCGAAAGAGATCTAAGTGCTTCTGGGCTGATTGGGGGGGTGAGTGGATAGGGCAAGGTTAGCAAGCACAGCTGGCTCTCTGGATGGCACTCTGAAAGAAGATGGGACAGTCATGGTAGGAGTGGGGAAGGCTTGGGGGATTTCAGGGTCCCGGGATGGAAGATTTTGTGGATTGTCAGTCTCTCTGCTTCTCCAATTCCTTCCAGATACAGCACTGTTTTCTGGAGTGGGTCCTGCGGAGGCTGGCCTCGGAGTGCGAGCAGCAGCCGAGGTGGACAGATGTCGTAGAAGGCAGCAGCGCCAACGCAAGCTGGAGGCAGCAGTCCAGGTTCAGGGGGCCACCACACACCCTAAAGACCTGAACCCCCATTAGGGGACAGTTAAGGAAACTAAAGAAATGAAGAGAAGTTTCCAAGATGTCTGAAGTTAAAGAAATAGAGGAAGCTGGAATTGGAACAGTGTACTGTTCAATGAAGTCACAGACAGCTGAGAAAAAGTTGGCTAGCTGGGTAACAAATTATCAGAAGGTTTGTCGTATTTTATGGCAGCTGATGAAGTGATTATTGAAGCAATTGTGAAGCAATTAGCCACGGGGTCTCTGAGAGTTTATGGACAAGCTTAAAAGTAGGCAAGACAAAGGAATCCTGAAAGGAGAGTTGGAAAACTTGGAGGCAGATCATTGCTAAAGCAATGGAGAGGAAGTCTTGTTTGAAAAGATAGTTGGAAAACCTGAAGGTGGCTCCTTGATGAAAACAGCTGATAGAAAACATTGTTTGAAATAATATTTTGTAGTGTGTCATCTTGAGAGTGGAATTCAGGAACACACATATGACAATCATCTGGGGGGAATTTGAGTGGAAACCCATGGAAAATTGATTGAGTAGCCTTTACCACTTACTTTTGGAATGGAGTATTTTCTGACCACAGTTAACGTGTTAGGTCACAGAGATTTAGAACACTATTGCATAATATACATTTTGTAACCTATGTTATCCTTAAAAATTTGTATCCGTTTGTGAAGGTAAGAGGGAAGATGGAGTATTGTTATATTCAAACCTTTTATGTTAAAAAAAATATTGCTTAAAGCTAATTGGCAATCCGATGATTCTTTTCTCCCATGTTTTCGAAAAAATGTATAAGTTACAGTCTTCTGAGTGAGGGTTCCATTCTGGGTTCCCTTCTAGTTATACCATCAACTGGAATTATCACAAACAACATGCATCATGTACATATATGTCTACATTTATTGCCTGTAACTTTAAAACATTAGTCTCAGAGGAATAAATCCAGCCAAAGATTGACACTGAAACACATGGGAGTAATTAGGACAGGTGACCAAAGTCTTGGGGAAGAGAAAGTTTAAGAGGTGGGGAACTCGGGGAGACAATCCCGAAGTTTAGGTCCCAGAGAAGTTTGCATTTGGTGGGAAAAAGGAAATCTGAGACATTCAACAGGTCAGAGTTTGAGATGCTGGCAGATCTGATGTTCTATTTTCTGGTTCAGATTTCCAGTGTTCGTAGTTTTCTTTTTACAAACTGAATGTTGGTACATTTAACTGTCAGCCCAAAAGTTGGAGCCACGCAACTTATTTATTCTGACTTTGTTTCATCCTTCTCTTCAATCTTTCACTCGCTTTCTCTGTCCCTTTCTTTTGTTCTTGCAAAGTTCAGAGTCAAAAAAGAAAATGACATTGCGTTAAATATCTTCTCTGGGCTTTCACAAGCTGATAAGAGAAAAACTAGAAAGAAAATCCATACAGCAGTTAATTCCTTTTTCAACACTAAATTCAATTTCAATAAATTTTTTAATCTGATTTTCAAAGTCTAATGCTCAATGTGGTGCAACGTTAAATCTTATCTCTGCTCCTTTGCTTCAATCGTATTTCCCTTTGTATTTATCAATTCCTTCGCATTTCTTCAATATCTCATGTAGAGTTTATTTGTGGGATGATAGTTCTGCGTTAAACATGAGCTTCGGCAGAACGCAGACCCAAGTTGACTCATTGAGCAGATTGAGCGTGTGTTCATGTGGGGTATGATTGAATAGATTTGTATCCGGGTTTACGCCATTCCTTACACTTAGTCTGAGAGGTGTAAATTCTTTGCAATTTTAAATTTATGCTGGTGTATTTCTCCGATAGATGTTGGGATTTTAGCAGATTTTAATTGCTGAACAAAGCACATCTCAGAGGGTAAGCTGCCTCACAGGCCATACCCTGAGAAGAATGAAGCCCAGTAAACACTGACGGAATTTTAAAAATTAAAAGTAAACATTTTTATGAACAAGAAGAAAAGGAAACTTCAGCACACAAGATTCTAGTTACACAGTTAATATTAGTCTTATAAGGCAGCACGGTGGGGCAGTGGGTTAGTCCTGCTGCGTCACAGCGCTGAGGTCCCAGGTTTGATCCCAGCTCTGGGTCACTGTCTGTGTGGAGTTCACACATTCTCCCCTTGTTTGCGTGGGTTTCGGCTCACATCCCAAAAGATGTGCAGGGTAGGTGAATTGGCCACACTAAATTGCCCCTTTAATAAAAAAAAAATTAGTCTTACAATATATCCTCCCTCCCAAAATGACTCGCAACTTGGTCAGACCTGCATGAAAAAACCATCCAGGTGGGCATGAGGGTGACAGTGGTTAGCACTGCTGCCTATGACACTGAGGACATGGGATCGATCCCGGCCCCGGGTCACTGTCTGTCTGGAGTTTACACATTCGCCGGATGTCTGCGTGTGTCTCGCCCCCTAAATCCAAAGGTGTACGGGTTAGGGGGACTGGTCACGTTAAATTTCCCCTTAATTTGAAAAAAATAATTAGTTGCTGTAAATTATTTTAAAAAACATCCAGGTGTTGGGACACCAGACCAGACCCCAACTTTTGCCAGGAAACCGGACGACAACCCGATTTAAAAAACAAAAAATTCTATTTGCAAAAGGAAAAGCAAATTACTGCAGAAGCTGAAATGTGAAAGAAAAACAGAAAATGCTGGATAATCTCATTCGGTTCAACAGCAAGTTTGGCGAGAGAACGGAGCTAACATTTCAAGTCTGATAACTTGCTTTGAAAAAGCGTCACCCAGACTCGAAGCATTAGCTCCGTTCTCTCTCCACAGACTCTGTCAGCCCTGTTAATAATAATAATACTAATACTAATAATAATAATCTTACTTGGATAATATTGCTTCATGTTTACAGCTGGCCATCTACAAAAGAGTTTTGCCTGTGATGAACATGGAAATTGTTATACATTTTATTATATAACAATTACCAGGGAGTCAGGGATTTTCCTTAACCCTATTTGCCAATGATTTTTCGTGACCCCTTCCAGCCCTCCTGACTCCTTGCTTAAGTTCCTTCCTACTTTCCTTATATTCTACACAGGCTTTGTCTGTTCCCAACCTTCTAGCCCTGACAAATGCCTCCTTTTTCTTTTTGACGAGGCCTACAATATCTCTCGTTATCCAAGGTTCCCGAAATCTGCCGTATTTATTCTTCTTCCTCACAGGAACATGCCGGTCCTGAATTCCTTTCAACTGACACTTGAAAGCCTCCCACATGTCAGATGTTGAGTTACCCTCAAACATCCACCCCCAATCTAGGTTCTTCAGTTCCCGCCTAACATTGTTATAATTAGCCTTCCCCCAATTTAGCACATTCACCCTAGGACCACTCTTGTCCTTGTCCACCAGCACTTTAAAACTTACTGAATTGTGGTCATGTTCCCAAAATGCTCCCCTCCTGAAACTTCTACCACCTGGTCGGGCTCATTCCCTAATACCAGGTCCAGTACAGCACCTTCCCTAATTGGACTGTCTATATATTGTTTTAAGAAGCCCTTCTGGATGCTCCTTACAAACTCTGCCCTGTTTAAGCCCCTAGCACTAAGTGAGTCCCAGTCAATATTGGGGAAGTTGAAGTCTCCAATCACAACAACCCTGTTGATTTTACTCGTTTCCAAAATCTGTCAAACTATCTGCTCCTCTATCTACTACTGGCTGTTGGGAGGCCTGCAGTAAACCCCCAACATTGTGACTGCACCCTTCTTATTCCTGATCTCTACCCATATAGCCTCACTGCCCTCTGAGGTGTCCTCCCGCAGTCCAGCTATGATATTCAAGTTCCATCTATGCAGGTCCTTTTTTACTTCCTTCGTCAGACTGGTGTGGTTCCATTTGTGGATCCCTTTCCAGTCATGGGCTATTTGGTACCCAGGTAGCGGAATTTGTGTTGGGCTTGTTTAAACGGCAGTCCCATTAGTGCTGCCCCCCCTACCTGTGGGTGTACTGGGAAGATCTCGCTTTTTCTCATGTTGAGTTTTGTAGCCCGAGAAGGCGCCAAACTCTTTCAGGAGCGCGATGATTCCGTCCATGCTGCACTGTGGGTCCGAAATGGAGAGGAGCAGGTCATCTGCGTAGAGTGAGACTCTGTGCTCTCTGCCTCCCCTTCGGATCCCACTCCAGCTTTTTGCTGCTCCGAGATCAATTGCTAGCGGTTCGATCGCGAGAGCGAACAGCAGCGGGGACAGTGGGCATCCTTGTCTAGTGCCCCTGTGCAGTTGGAAGTATTGGGAGTTGGTATTGTTGGTCCGTACGGTCGCCATGGGAGCGTTGTATAGGAGCTTTACCCAAGCGGTGAACCCTGTTCCAAGCCCGAACCGCTCCATTCGACTCTGTCGAAGGCCTTTTCTGCGTCCAGGGAGACGATCACCTTTGGTGTTCTCTCCCCGGAGGGGGTCATTATCACGTTCAGCATGCGCCTGATGTTCGAGGTAAGCTGTCTACCTTTGACGAAGCCCGTCTGGTCCTCTGCGACCACCTCAGGTACACAGTCATCTAGCTTTTTGGTGAGGATTTTGGCCAGTATTTTGGCGTCTGCGTTCAGCAGAGATATGGGTCTGTATGACCCACATTCCGTTGGCTCTTTGTCTTTCTTAGGTATCAGCGAGATTGAGGCCTGTGCTAGCGTGGGTGGCAGTGTGCCCCTAGCTAGCGAGTCTGTGAACATCTCCCGCAAATGCGGGGCCAGCGCTGTCGCAAATTGTTTGTAGAAGTCCGCCGGGAATCCGTCCGGTCCCGGCGCCTTCCCCGTCTGCATGGAGCTAATGCTGTCCATGATCTCTCCCAGTGCTAGTGGTGCTTCCAGACCCCGATTTCTGCCCTCCCCCACGACTGGAATGTCCAGTCCATCAAGGAACCGTTTCATCCCAGCCTTCCCCGTTGGGGGCTCTGAGGTGTACAGTCCTTGGTAGAAGGCCTTGAAGGTTTTTTTGATCTTTTCTGGTTCTGTTTCTAACGTGCCTCTGGTATACCAGATTTGTGCAATTTCTCTGGTGGCTGCCTGCTTTCTCAGCTGGTATGCCAGCAAGCGGCTGGCTTTGTCTCCGTGCTCATATAGGGTCCCACGTCCCTGGCGGAGTTGGTGCACTGCTTTCCTGGTGGAGAGCAGATCAAAGTTCCTTTGTAGCTCTTTCCTCTACGCCAGGAGCCTCGGAGTATTTACGGTCTACCTCCAGTATGGAGTCGACCAGCTGCTGCCGAGCTGCCCTTTCCTCCCTATCTCTTCGTGCTTTGAAAGCAATGGTTTCCCCTCTTAGTACGGCCTTTAGCGCTGCCCAGAACGTGGAGGGTGAGACCTCCCCATTCTGGTTGTTCTCTGTGTACTCTGCTATGGCCCGCGATATCCTTTTGTTGAAGGCCTTGTCAGCTAGTAGGGCAACGTCCAAACTCCATGTCGGGTGTTGACCCTGCCTATCTCCAGGGTCACGTCCATGTAATGTGGAGCGTGGTCTGATATCACAATTGTGGAGCATTCCACATTGTCTATCCCCGGAAGTACCGTTTTCCCCACCACAAAGAAGTCAATTCTGGCGTATACGTTGTCCACTGGGGAAAAGGAGAATTCCTTCTCCCCTGGGTGGGCGAACCTACAGGGGTCCACTGCTCCAATCTGCTCCATAAAGTGACTGAGTTCCCTTGCCATGCTTAAGGTTTCCCCCGTTTTGGGGTTTGATCTGTCTGTCTTTGGATCTTGTACACAGTTGAAGTCCCCCCCCCCCCCACCATGATTAGTCGGTGAGTTGCTATGTCAGGGATTTCTGCCATGGTCTTCTTGATGAAGCTCGTGTCATCCCAGTTGGATGCGTACACGTTAACTAGTACCACCGGTGCCCCATCCAGGGTTCCGCTGACCATGACGTACCGTCCCTCTAGGTCCATGACCGTCTTTGTCGCCCTAAACATTGTCCTCTTGCGGAACTGTATCGCCACCATAGCAGGAATGGTAGGTCTGTCCCACACAGCCCTTTCTTACCCGCAGTTGGCCCTGCTCCCTCAGGTGTGTCTCTGGCCCTTGTCCCATAGCAGGAATGGTAGGTCTGTCCCACACAGCCCTTTCTTACCCGCAGTTGGTCCTGCTCCCTCAGGTGTGTCTCTTGGAGGAAGACTATGTCGGCCCTCATATTTCTGAGGTGGGTGAGGGCTCTGGATCTCTTCACTGGGCCGTTAAGTTCCCTTACATTCCAGGTGACGTTCCTGGTGGGGGGCTTCTGTCCCTCGCTCCTGTGGGATTAACCATACTTACCTGGTGGATGCGCCCCTGCCCTCCAGGGTTTCCCTTTGTTAGGGGGCATTCCAGGATGGCCCTGCTTTGTTGCATTCCCCCGGCGCTAGCTTTCCTGTTAGTACGGTGGCCCCCCTCTCGGGGGTTACTGTCTCGCTTCTCCCCTGCCCATCTCTGCGGTTTTCTGCCCGCTCTTCCCCCATCCTACCCTGCACTCCTCTCGCTTTCTCTCCCTTCTCCATTACTCTCGTTCCCTTGTGCGGGGCCTGGTCTCCCACCTGGAGCGGTCCCTCGGGCAGTGGTTTGCTCTTTATTCAGGGTGCGCTCGTCGTGGCGGGGGCTGGGGGGACCTGACATTGCCTCACCCCTCCCCTCTCCCTCGTCAGCGTGTTGTTGCCCCTTGCCAGAGGCCCCTCATCCCTACCCTCACTGGTGGTTTTCCAGCCCGTGTTCCTTGACAAACTTGTTTGCTTCCGCGGGGGCTGTAAAGAAGTATTCCCTTTCTTGGTATGTGACCCAGAGTTTCGCTGGGTACAGCATACCAAAACGCACGTTGCTCCTGTGAAGAGCTGCTTTCGCTCTATTAAATTCGGCCTGTCTCCTGGCTAGGTCTGCCCCAATGTCCTCGTAAATTCTAAAGGAGCGTTCTTCCCATTTGCAGGTTCTGTTTTTCCTAGCCCAGCACAGGATTGTTTCCCTATCCTGGTACCGGTGCAGTTTGGCTATAACTGCTCTCGGGTGGTCTCCTGCCTTGGGCTTCGGGCGCAGCGACCGATGAGCTCTGTCCATTTCTGGTGGGTTGGGAAAGATTTCCCTCCCCACTAAGTTGCCCAGCATCGCAGCCACGTATGCTGTGGGGTTTCTGCCCTCGATCCCCTCTGGTAGGCCCACTATCCTGACATTTTGCCTACTCGAGCGGTTTTCCTGGTTGTCCACTCTGCCCTTCAGGCTCCCCTGCGTTTGCCCAATCTCGCCACCTCCTTCTCCAGGGCCGTGATGCAGTCTCTCATGTCAGTCGCTGCTTTCTCCAGCTCCTTAATGGTCGCCTCTTGGGCTTCCAGCTTCTCCCCTTGGGCGTCCAATTTCTCCTCTGCTCTGCCCAGGGTGAGCTGCACCTCCGTCAGGGCCTTGGCCATTGCTGCCTGCACTGTGGCCTCTATGTCTGCCCCAGCCTCTGCCTTGTTTACTTGCTGATGTTCCCTCAGCGTCTCGGCAAAGGCTGCCTTCCAGTTCCAGTTCCCCCCTGGCCCAGGGGGAAATTGCTCCTGTCTGCCCAGTTATTTTTGATGCGGCGAACCTTCCGTTCCGCCGCTTCGTGCGCTGATCAGCTCGCACATTGCCCCGTCTGCTTTTGGTGCCCCTTCTCTGTCTGCTTTGGCTCCCTTCTGGCATTTTTTTTCCTCCCCTCCTTTTGTTTTTTCTTCTTTTTTTCTCTTTCTTTGCCCCCCTTTCTTTCCCCCCCTTTTTTTGTTTCTTCCCTTTTTCTTTCCGCCTCCCTTCTGTCCTTTACCACTTTATTTTTCCTCTTTTAGAAAATTATTTTCAGGAGAACTTGTTTTTGGTGAGAGAGAAAAGTGCAAAAAGAAATTTCCCCCCCCCCCCCCCCCCCCGCCTCTTTAAAAGGTTTCTTTTCAAAGTTTTGTTTTTGCGAAAATTATTTTTTCCTTCCTTTTCCCTCACTCACAGGGTCGAGAGAGAGAGAGAGAGAGAGGGAGGGGCTTCTGGTCGGGAGTCCCTCTTTGTTCCTGCCCCGTGGTGATCGCCACCGGTGGGGGGAGGGGGGAGGTGAGGTCAGTCGGTCCCCGCTACTGTTCCCGTTGCTGACCCCGCTCCACTGCTTGGTCTGGGCCGCTGCTGGTCACACCCAGCGCTCTCCTGCTTGGGGGGGGGGGGTTGGTTGTCGGTCGCTCCTCCGTTCCTTCCTTCCTGCAGGTTCAGCCCCCGTTTTGGTCCGGGCCGCCGCTTGTCCTGCCCTGCACTCTGCTGCCGTGCGTGGGGTGGGGTGCGTGGGCGTGCCGTGCTCCGCTCCCGAGGGCCCTGCTCCCGATTTCGCGGGACTTTAATTTTATTTACCTAAACCCCCCTGAAAAAGCTCCGCGGCTTCATGGACCTGCGGGAGCCTCTTTGCTGCGGCCCCTCCGCTCACGAACGCCACCAGAGGTCTGGTATGAATCACTGTTATTTATAACATGATTAATGGTGAAATACACAACAGATACAGTCGGTTAAATATTAATAAGTACCTAACTCCGACTATACTTCCCCCCCCCCCCCCCCCCACCCTCTACACACACACACATACACACACACATACAAGATAGACAAACATAGACGCAGGATGGGGGAAGGGGGAAAATGTAAATGAAAGAGAAAAGGGTCTTTACATTAGATGACAGTCCTTGGAGGCTTTCCTCATGGTAAGATTAGGAATCACAGTCCTTGTTTTGCACCCTGCACTCACAATTATCCAGGAGAGTCAGAGTCCCTCTTTAATCGGACTCCTCTGTTCTCTGTTCACGGTCTGCATTCAGGCCTGGTTTTGGAAATACAACTCCCACAGACTTACTGGAGGGGGAGAGGCTCAGCAGCAGTTTTCTGGAGAGGGTTTCCCTGGATCTTTCACCTCCACTGTCAGAGTGAAAAGTGAAACTAAAATGGAACCTCGTGGCTCTGAAAAAAACGTTCCAGAGGGATAATATCCAATCACCAACTGTTACCGGGCAGGTGATGGCTCTTTCAGACACTTTGTTGGCCAAATCAATCACAGCAAGCCCCAGCCAATCTGTCATTGGTGCCGGTCCATAATTTAAAATCAGCACAGGCTTCCAGATCCTTCTATTTGAATTAAAGGCACGTGTCCATAAATCATCCGTGGATCAAGAATGTAATGGCAAAAATAAAAGGGGAAATAAGCGATCAGGCAGCGAATAGACAAGAAGGAATAGGAAGGACCCGGACACCTCAAGTATCCTTTTTACCTTTCATCTACAATTCCATTGTCCGCACCATTGTTTGAACTTAACTTTTCCAAAATTAGAAAATCTTTATGTTCTCCAAGGACCCCCACTTTCAGGCCAAATATAACTCAATAATTTACCCTTGTTTGCTTATGAAACCTTTGCCATCTTTCAAGCACCGTTTTCCACCTTTGATATTTGACAACTGAAAACAACAGATCTCTACGTATCTCCTCATGCCAATTTTAATCCTAGCCCATTGACATGTAAAACCGCTTGGCCAGAAAGTCTCCTTGCAAATTCATGAATTGTGCACATTTCATTCTTTTCCCTCAACATTTACAGACAAAATGTCTCTATAAATCTTTTCCCAGCTTAATCAAATAATTAGCGTATACACACACAGCATCGTGAGCAGTACCTGTTTGAAATACATCTGCACCATAAATTCACTCAAATGGAAGTGGTTCACAGTACAATTAATGAGGCAATTAAACACGTCACAAATCTCCCAGGCCATGTATTCTCAGAAAACAAGGAGTTTGTTCTTATGTGTTACTTCAATTTAATCCCAAATCATAGAAGAATCCCAGAAAAGCATCATAGAATCTCTACAGTGCAGAGGGAGGCCATTTGGCCCATTGAGACTGCACCAACCCTTGCAAAGAGTACCCCAACTATCCCTCTAATCCAGTAACCCCACCTAACCTTTTGGACACTCAGAGGCAATTCTGCATGGCCAATCCACCGAATCTGCACATCTTTGGATTGTGGGAGGAAACCGGAGCACCCGGAGGAAACCCAAGCAGGCACGGGGATAAAGTGCAAACTGTACACAGACAGTCACCCGAGGCCGGAATTGAACCTGGGTCCCTGGCGCTGTCAGGCAGCAGTGCTAACCACTGTGCCATCATATGGGAAATGTATTTATTGAGTTCAAATCCTCTGCGATTACTCCACAGACCAACATCCATTAAAGATGCTCAATCCTTGAAATCGCACCATTTGATCTCATGCACGCATGTTGCGGGATTCAAAATGACCCATCTGATCTTCACATCCAACATGAATGTCTGACAGCATTGTGAACCCTTGAGACCAACCCGGACATATACATTGGGGATCCTGACAAAGGGACAAGAATAGCCATCTATGACAAGCGGGACAACATCAACAAAATGCATGCCATTCCCATCACGCTTTTCCTGAAAAATGCCCATTCTACCTCAGAATACCCTGGGAGGGTAAGGTATCTCAAAACTTCGAGCAACAGGGGAAGCTAGCTGCTTCAGGCTGCTACTGTGCATTTGCAACATGAGTGGTATTTGCCACTGAAAGGATGCTTCCGTCCAGCCAGAAAGAAGTTCTGCCAATCGCACGGCTGAGTAATATGGTCTCTGAATTTCAGTGCCAGTGTGATGCAGGTATGTAGACCGTTTCTCTCAAAGACTGGTGGATTGTGTCAAACAGCATGTCCCTTCCACTATTCTCAACGGAGAGCTGATGCTGTATTTGTATTGTCACTGGACCATCCAGAGATCCAGGGTAACACTCTGCGGAGTCGGCTTTGAATAAGATCACAGCAGGTGTCCAGAAAATCTGTAATTGAGAGTCTAGCGATGACCTTGACCATGAAACCGTGGGAAAACTTTTCTGGTTCACTAATATCCTTTAGGGAAGGAAATCTACCGTCCTTATCTGATCTGGCCCAGATCCACAGCAATGTTGTTGATTCTTCAATGCCTCGCCACTCAGGTGTATCGGACTTCTACAAAGGAGTGAAACCGGACGGACGGCCAGACATTGTCCTAGAAACCGGAAAGGACAATGATAAACTGAGCCCCGTCGACTCTGTAAAGTCCCCCTTGAGAACATCTGGGGGGGGGGGGGGTGTTAAAGTTGGGAGAGGTGACTTACAGTCTAGTCAAGCAACAGCCTGACATTGTCATACTCACAGAATCATACCTTACAGACAATGTCCCAGACACCACTATCACCATTCCTGGGTATGTCCTGTCTCACCAGCAGGACAGACCCGGCAGAGGTGGCAGCACAGTTATACATAATCAGGAATCCTGGGAGTTCTCAATCTGGACCCCATGAAGTCTCATGACATCAGACCAATCATGGGCAAGGAAACCTCCTTGAGCTGCCGTCTTGAACCGCTGCAGTCCCTGAGGTGCAGGTACACCCACAGTGCTGTTAGAGAGGGAGTTTGACCTACCGAGAGTGAAGGAACGGCGATATATTTCCAAGTCAGGATTGTTTGCGGATGGAGGGCAATCTGAAGGTGCTGGTGTTCCCAGGTATCTGCTGTCCTTGTCCTTCTCGATGGTAAAGAGTACAGGTTTGGAAGGTGCTGCCTAAGAATCCGAAGGAACCTTGTCGTGCTGTTGTAGTGCATCTTGTAGATGGTACCAGCTTCTCCTGGTCTTTCTAGGAAGCCCTTGAGAACAATGAGAAAATCTTATCACAAAACTGCAGTTAGAAAAGCAGCTGCTCCTCTGAGTTCATGGAACCCCTGCAGAGCCAATAATAATCTTTAATGTCACAAGTAGGCTTACATTAACACTGCAATGACGTTACTGTGAAAATTCTCGAGTCGCCACATTCCGGCGCCTGATCGGGTACACAGAGGGAGAATTCAGAATGTCTAATTCACCGAACAGCACATCTTTCGGGACTTGTGGGTGGAAACCGGAGCAGCCGGAGGAAACCCACGCAGACACTGGGAGAACGCACAGACAGTGACCTAAGTTGGGAATCGATTGGGTCCCTGGCGCTGTAAAACAACAGTGCTAACCACTGTGCTACCGTGCCTATATAACTATAGCTATAGCTGTATAACTAAAAACCTTAATCCTCCCTTTGAAACTTCCTGGACCTGACAGTCAATTCGCTTTTAAAAGACAATGATCTGTGAAATTGAATGGAATTAATGCAATTCAAAACTTTTAGGCCTTGAATACTTTAAAGGGCAATGAAACTTGAAAGAGAAAAAAAATCACTTCAAACTTTTCCACCACATTTTTGTGGATTACTTTTACCTTCATTTCACCCATCTTTGAACGTGACATGCTGGGAGACAGTTTGAAGGGTTTAGGGCAACAGTTGGAAACACTTTCACTTTATTACAAGTAAACTGTATTTTTGACTGACTGTTTTGAAGGGTTTAATGAAATGAAAAAATGAAAATCACTTATTGTCACTAATAGGCTTCAATGAAGTTACTGTAAAAAGCCCCTAGTCGCCACATTCCAGCGCCTGTTTGGGGAGGCTGGTACGGGAATTGAACCATGCTGCTGGCCTGCCTTGGTCTGCTTTCAAAGCCAGCGATTTAGCCCAGTGTGCTAAAGCACTGCTGAAGATGGGAAGAGCAACCAAACGACACCCAACCAAGGGAAGACCCTCCAGCCTAGCACAAGGCACCCTGACTCCCATCTTCCATGAAGGACTCCCCTCGACACCCTGGAGAAGAGTGCAGGAAAGCCACCTCTCAGAGTGCAAGGTGCCAGGTTGGCATTGCCAAGGTGCAGGGCCTGAAAAAGGGGACACAGGGAGGCTGAATGACAGCATGAGGGTGTGAGGAGGGAATGAGTGGGTTTGAGGGAGGGTACTGGGGGAGGGGTTGAGAGGGGGGACTGAGAGGGGAGCTTCTGTCAGTGATTTGGAGTGGGGGGGGGGGGGGGGGAGCTTGCTAGCGATCTGAGGGAGGAGGGTTGCAGCAGCATTCTGAGATTGGGGCACCCTTTAAAATTGTCACTCTGATTTCCGAGGAGTGGGATCTGTCAATGAGATTAGGTCCCACTCCTCTCGGGTACAGCAAGAACCTAGGCGCGCCATTGAATGGCACTGTGACCTGATTGATGGTAAAATTCCTTCTGGGTGCCGATGAATGGCCCAGTGCCATCGGGATTCAGTCTGGATTTCCCGCTGACAGCAACACTTGGGGCGGGATTGTGCCATACCTGGCAGGTTCCCGGCGGGACGGAGTGGCGTGAACCACTCCGGCGTCGGCCCACCCCAAAGGTGTGGAATCCTACGCACCTTCAGGGGCTAGGTCAGCGCCGGAGTGGTTTGCACCCTGCCGACAGGCGTGGAAGGACTTTGGTGCCGAGCCAGCTGGGGCCGAAGGGACTCCGCTGGCTGGCACCGCGCATGCGCGGGAGCATCAACGGCTGCTGACGTCATCCCCACGCATGTGCGGGGGGTGGGTGGGTGGGGGGGGGGGGGTTTCACCTGCACGTCAGCCATCGTGGAGGCTGACACATCCGGTGGGTAGGAAAAGAGTACCCCCACGGCACAGGCCCGCCCGCGGATCGGTGGGCCCTGATCGCGGGCCAGGGCACCGTGGGGACATCCCCTAGGGCCAGACCGCCACACGCCCACCCCTCCCCCTTCGGACCCCGGAGCCCACCACGCCACCAGGTGTTCCCCCCCCCCCCCCCCCCCCCCCCGGTAAGGGGCCTAGTCTAATTTACTCCGGTGGAACTGGCAAAGGACTAGCAGGACTTCGGCCCAACGCGGGTCGGAGAATCGCGGGGGGGGCGGCTGCTGCGAGCGGCCGCAGACCGGTGCGGCGCAATTCCCGCCCCCGCCAAATCTCCAGTGCCGGAGAATTCGGCGGCCGGCGGGACGGGATTCACCCCACCCCCGGCGATTCTCCGACCCGGCGGGGGGTCGGAGAATTCTGCCCTTAGTCTCCAATCAGAAAATTTGAAATAAAAAAAATAAAAATCGCTTATCACAGTAACTTCATTGCAGTGTTAATGTAAGCCTACTTGTGACACTATGAAATGAAAAATTAAAATCGCTTATTGTCACGAGTAGGCTTCAAATGAAGTTACTGTGAAAAGCCCCTAGTCGCCACATTCCAGCACCTGTTTGGGGAGGCTGGTACGGGAATTGAACCGTGCTGCTGGCCTGCCTTGGTCTGCTTTCAAAGCCAGCGATTTAGCCCAGTGTGCTAAACCAGCCCCATGTTGTGCTAGCCTTCTGGGTTTGGCTACAATAATGGACAGCACAAGGCATCTCTGAGACCTTTGGTCCATCATCACTTTGCACCTTCAACCGAGACACGGACAGAAGTGTGTTGGAGGCATTGCTTCTCTGTAGCACCAGTCAACGCTTCGAGCTTGGCGCTTTAAGATTTGCAGAACAAAAGCTCTGAGTCAAATGTTTCAGCCGTAGGTGTGAAAATTAGTTATTTGAATCAATGTGAATGTAACTTGAAGCAACTGCCTATTATTTTCATCTTCTGTCTGGTTACTATGATTTTTCTGCTGTTTGCGTTCACCTTAGATTTGTTCTGTCTTACAATAAATAAGGGAATGTTCAGAGAATGATTTTCTGATCACTCTCTATGTCAGTCCTGCGATTATTTCCCGCAGCGTCTGCTATCCTGCTGAGCTGGAACATCAGAAAATATAATTATTCACAGTCTTTTCTTTTTAAGTGCCGAGTAAAGAACCTTCTGACCTTTTTTCCCTCATGTTTAACATTATTAAGACAGGCAGCTGGAAGGCCACGGCTCTGAGTTCAAGATGCTGATGAGCTTGAAAGGAGTGGGGAAATGAGCACATTTAAGATAAATTAATTTACGGGACGTGGGCATCGTTAGATAGGCCAGCAGTTAGTGCCCTGGCTTATTGCCCTTGAGAAGATGTTGTTGAGCCGACTTCTTGAACCGCTGCAATCCATTCATGTGGGCGCACCCACAGTGCTGTCAGGGGAGGAAAGGAATTCCAGGATTTTGACCCAGACACAGTGAAGGAACATTGATACATTTCCAAGTCAGAGGCCTGGAGAAGAACCTGCAGATGGTGGTGTTCCCAGGCGTCCGGTGCCCATGTTTTCCTCTGTGGCAGGGTGTCACAGGTTTGAAAGGTGCTGCCGAAGGAGCCCTAGGGAGTTGCAGCAGTGCACCTCGTAGAGGCTACACTCAGCTGCCACTGTGGTGATGAGGGGAATGAATGTTCAAGGTTGTGAATGGGGTGCCAATCAGGCAGCTTGCTTTGTGCTGGATTTTGTCGAGCTTCTTGAGTGTTGTTGAGTTGCACTCAAAAGGGGCTGGTTTAGCACAGGGCTAAATCGCTGGCTTTTAATGAAGACCAAGGCAGGCCAGCAGCACGGTTCAATTCCCGTACCAGCCTCCCCGAACAGGCGGTGGAATGTGGCGACGAGGGGCTTTTCACAGTAACTTCATTGAAGCCTACTTGTGACAATAAGCGTTTTTCATTTTTTTCACACACCCCGGCAAGTGGAGAGTCTCCCATCATTCTCCTGACTTGTACCTCGTGGACAGTGTTTAGGGAGACTGGGGCTGCGTCACCTGCCATAGAGTTCCCCAGCCTCTGACTTGCACTGAATCAAATTAAAGTCCAAAGATGGTCTTTTTGTTTTTAACAATAATCTTTTTCTTTATAAATTTAGAATGCCCAATTAATTTTTTCCAATTAAAGGACAATTTAGCGTAGCCAATCCACCTAGCCCGTACATCTATGGGTTGTGGGGGCGAAACCCATGCAAACATGGGGAGAATGTGCAAACTCCACATGGACAGTGACCCAGAGCCGGGATCGAACCTGGGACCTCGGTGCCATGAGGCAACTGTGCAAAATAATAATCTTTATTGTCACAAATAGGCTTACATTAACACTGTAATGACGTTACTGTGAAAATCCCCTAGTCGCCACACTCCGGTGCCTGTTCGGGTACACTGAGGGCGAATTCCAAATGTGTAATTCACCTAACAGCACGTCTTTCGGGACTTGTGGGAGGAACCTGGAGCACCCGGAGGAAACCCACGCAGACATTGGGGAACGTGCAGACTCAGCGTAGACAGTGACCCAAGCGGGAATCAAACCTGGGATCCTGGCGCTGTGAAGCAATAGTGCTAACCATTGTGCGGCTGTACTCTTAGGTTTTAAAACCTTGTGAGGTGAGGTGGGGTGGGAAGAAAGTATGTTGAAAGACAAAGTGGCACAGTTTTAAAGTCCTGGGGAATATTGCAAGACATTTTGTGATTCATTAACGATGGGTTAACCTTAAGGACCTTAAAACAGATGAGAGTGAGGCACAGCATGGTTTACAATTCTGTTATATTTGTATTTCCTCATTCTCAATGGGAAACAAGGAGCATAAAGTTATGAGAAATAGGAGCAGCTGGAGGCCATTCCGCCCATTAACCCTGCTGCACCATTCAATAATATCATGGCTGATCTAATCGTGACCACTATCCCGTTGCCACTCTACCCACCTCTCCACCTGTGCCCCCCCCCACCCTCCGCACCCCCGTTCCCATAGCCCTTGACTCCTCTGTAATCAAAAATGCGTGAAACTCCGCCTTGATGAGAATTTGAAATCTGAGACATCACTGGAAAGAGCATCAAGGTGGGTCAGTGAGCACAGGAATTATGGATGAATGGGAACTTGGAGAAGAATATCACTAATGGCCATCTAAATAAGATAGTCACAATAATAATAAACCTTTATTGTCACAAGTATTAAGTTACTGTGAAAAGCCCCTAGTCGCCACATTCCGGTGCCTGTTCAGGGAGGCCAGTATGGGAATTGAACCCGCGCTGCTGGCCTTGTTCTGCATCACAAACCAGCTGTCTAGCCCACTGAGCTAAACCAGCCAAAAAAGTTAAATAAGGAATTCAGAAAACACTATGCACCTGCACACATCAAGGCAAGTAGAGAGTATTCCATCACATTGAAATGAAAATGAAATGAAATGAATGAAAATCGCTTGTCACAAGTCGGCTTCAATGAAGTTACTCTGAAAAGTAGTGGCCACATTCCGGCGCCTGTTCGGGGAGGCTGGTACGGGAAATGAACCGTGCTGCTGGCCTGCCCTTTCAAAGCCAGCGATTTAGCCCTCTGCTAAACCAGCCCCTGACTTGCACCTTGTAGATGGCACACCAGTCCTGGGGAATGAGGAACCAAAAGAGAAAATGCGGGAAAATCTCAGCAGGTCTGGCAGCATCTGTAGGGAGAGAAAAGAGCTAACGTTTCGAGTCCGATGACTCTTTGTCAAAGCCCTTTGTCAGAGCTTTGACAAAGAGTCATCGGACTTGAAACGTTGGCTCTTTTCTCTCCCTACAGATGCTGCCAGACCCTGCTGAGATTTTCCAGCATTTTCTCTTTTCATTTCAGATTCCAGCATCCGCAGTAATTTGCTTTATCCTGGGGAATGAGGAGGTAAGTTACTCACCACTGAAATCCCAGCCTCTGACCTGCTCTTGTAACCACAGTATTTCTATAGCTGGTCCCGTTCAGTTTCTGATCAATGGTGAACCCCATGATAGTGGAGGACTCATTAACAGTAATGTGTTATGCATTTAGGAATGCATTCTTGCTGGTTCCGCACCACGTGATGTGTCGTGACATCAGCAGAGTGTTTGTGTGGGCTTTGGGCAGGTCACCATTTCGATTGTAGGAGCAACATCCTTAATAAACCTCTCATTCAGAGTTGGGTCTTTGCGGCAACAAAGAAACATAACATCATGCCATTAAATCTCAAAGGGGGATAGTTAGGCTCTCTCTTGTTGGAGATGGTCATTGATTGCCATTTTTTATGATAGAAGTGTTGTCACTTATCGGTCTAAGGCTGAACATTATAATATCCCGCACGGGACTTACGGGGTGGGAAAGACTATCTTCCCGGTGGTCCCCGCTGAGGGGTGGGGGAACTCCATTCATCTGTGTCTATAAGGTTGGCCAGAAAGGCACCGACAGAGGAGAGGTAGGGATCTATCGAACATTGTATCGAATGCAATTGTAAATAACCCAGTTTGTTATTGTCACTCAGTGTGGACCCCTTGTGTCCTTATTAAAAATATTGTCCAGATCTTGTTTTTGTGCCGACATGGTCAGCTTCGGGTTCATTGCAACTGGGGCCAAACATTGGGCGGAACCCAAACTGAGCACCTGTGACTGGGCTCTTGCTGTGTAATTGAACTTGATGGCACTGTTGATATACCTTCCACCACTTTGCTGATGATTTAGAGAAGACACCTTCTTGCCTTTTTTCTTGCAGGTCTGGATGGATTGAACCTGTTTTTTGAGGACAGGACACTTTTCTACATTGCAGAGTAGATTGCAGTGTTGTAAGTGTGCTTACAAAACAGCTGCAGGTTCTGGAGCTCAGTCTGCAAGGATCCATACACTTTGCACTACCTGGTCCAGTACCTTCAGCCATATCTTGATATCTGCGATGGTGGAACTTCAGGAAATGAAATGAAATGAAATGAAAATCGCTTATTGTCACAAGTTGGCTTCAAATTAAGTTACTGTGAAAATCCCCCAGTCGCCACATTCCTACACCTGTTCAGGGAGGCTGGTACGGGAATTGAACCGTGCTGCTGGCCTGCCCTGGTCTGCTTACAAAGCCAGCGATTTAGCCCAGTGTGCTAAACAGCCCCTGGAGGAGGCTCTGAATCGTCAACACTTCTCGCTGAAGATGGTTGAAAAGGTCCCAGCAAGACTCAGGAAAGTGAGAAACTAGTGGAAAAAGATAAAGCTTCAGCATCAGATTAGCTTTTTAAATAAGTATTGAGGTTGTGGCCAGACTTAGGTCTAACTGCGAATAATTGAAAGATGTGACACAGAGGGAGCCATTTTACTGGTTATGTTTTTGAAAGTGCTGTCTATTTTTGTCCCAACTCCCAGCTCTCTTCCCATATTCCTTAAGACCATCACACATAGAAGAAGAGTTAGGCCACTCGGCCCATCGAGTCTGCTACTCTATTCAATCATGGCTGATATGTTTCCCATCCCCATTCTCCTGCCTTCTCCCCATAACCCCATATACCCTTATTAATCACCTATCTATCTTGGTCTTAAAGACACTCAGTGATTTGGCCTCCACAGCCTTCTGCGGCAAAGAGTTCCACAGATTCACCACCCTCTGGCTGAAGAAATTCCTCCTCATCTGTTTTAACAGATCGTACCTTTAGTCTGAAATTGTGACCTCTGGTTCTAGTTTTTCCTACAAGTGGAAACATCCTCTCCATGGCCACTCTATCCAGGCCTCGCAGTATCCTGTAAGTTTCAATAAGATCCCCCCACATCCTTCCAAACTCCAACGAGTACAGACCCAGTGTCCTCAAACTGTCCTCATACAACAAGCTTTTCATTCCAGGGATCATAAGAACATAAGAACATAAGAACTAGGAGCAGGAGTAGGCCATCTGGCCCCTCGAGCCTGCTCCGCCATTCAATTAGATCATGGCTGATCTTTTGTGGACTCAGCTCCACTTTCCGGCCCGAACACCATAACCCTTAATCCCTTTACTCTTCAAAAAACTATCTATCTTTACCTTAAAAACATGTAATGAAGGAGCCTCAACTGCTTCACTGGGCAAGGAATTCCATAGATTCACAACCCTTTGGGTGAAGAAGTTCCTCCTAAACTCAGTCCTACATCTACTTCCCCTTATTTTGAGGCTATGCCCCCTAGTTCTGCTGTCACCCGCCAGTGGAAACAACCTGCCCGCATCTATCCTATCTATTCCCTTCATAATTTTAAATGTTTCTATAAGATCCCCCCTCATCCTTCTAAATTCCAACGAGTACAGTCCCAGTCTACTCAACCTCTCCTCATATTCCAACCCCTTCAGCTCTGGGATTAACCTAGTGAATCTCCTCTGCACACCCTCCAGCGCCAGTACGTCCTTTCTCAAGTAAGGAGACCAAAACTGAACACAATACTCCTGTTGTGGCCGCACTAACACCTTATACAATTGCAACATAACCTCCCTAGTCTTAAACTCCATCCCTCTAGCAATGAAGGACAAAATTCCATTTGCCTTCTTAATCACCTGTTGCACTTGTAAACCAACCTTCTGTGACTCATGCACTAGCACACCCAAGTCTCTCTGAACAGCGGCATGCTTTAATATTTTATCGTTTAAATAATAATCCCGTTTGCTGTTATTCCTACCAAAATGGATAACCTCACATTTGTCAACATTGTATTCCATCTGCCAAACCCGAGCCCATTCACTTAACCTATCCAAATCCCTCTGCAGACTTCCAGTATCCTCTGCACTTTTCGCTTTACCACTCATCTTAGTGTCATCTGCAAACTTGGACACATTGCCCTTGGTCCCCAACTCCAAATCATCAATGTAAATTGTGAACAATTGTGGGCCCAACACGGATCCCTGAGGGACACCACTAGCTACTGATTGCCAACCAGAGAAACACCCATTTATCCCAACTCTTTGCTTTCTATTAATTAACCAATCCTCTATCCATGCTACTACTTTACCCTTAATGCCATGCATCTTTATCTTATGCAGCAACCTTTTGTGTGGCACCTTGTCAAAGGCTTTCTGGAAATCCAGATATACCACATCCATCGGCTCCCCGTTCTCTACTGCACTGGTAATGTCCTCAAAAAATTCCACTAAATTAGTTAGGCACGACCTGCCTTTTACGAACCCATGCTGCGTCTGCCCAATGGGACAATTTCTATCCAGATGCCTCGCAATTTCTTCCTTGATGATAGATTCCAGCATCTTCCCTATTACCGAAGTTAAACTCACTGGCCTATAATTTCCTGCTTTCTGCCGACCTCCTTTTTTAAACAGTGGCGTCACGTTTGCTAATTTCCAATCCACCGGGACCACCCCAGAGTCTAGTGAATTTCGGTAAATTATCACTAGTGCATCTGCAATCCCCTAGCCATCTCTTTTAGCACTCTGGGATGCATTCCATCAGGGCCAGGAGACTTGTCTACCTTTAGCCCCATTAGCTTTCCCATCACTCCCTCCTTAGTGATAACAATCCTCTCAAGGTCCTCACCTGTCATAGCCTCATTTCTATCAGTCGCTGGCATGTTATTTGTGTCTTCCACTGTGAAGACCGACCCAAAAAACCTGTTCAGTTCCTCAGCCATTTCCTCATTTCCCATTATTAAAACTCCCTTCTCATCCTCTAAAGGACCAATATTTACCTTAGCCACTCTTTTTTGTCTTATATATTTGTAAAAACTTTTACTGTCTGTTTTTATATTCTGAGCAAGTTTACTCTCATACTCTATCTTACTCTTCTTTATAGCTTTTTTAGTAGCTTTCTGTTGCCCCCTAAAGATTTCCCAGTCCTCTAATCTCCCAGCAATCTTTGCCACTTTATATGCTTTTTCCTTCAATTTGATACTCTCCCTTATTTCCTTAGATATCCACGGTCGATTTTCCCTCTTTCTTCCGTCCTTCCTTTTTGTTGGTATAAACCTTTGCTGAGCACTGTGAAAAATCGCTTGGAAGGTTCTCCACTGTTCCTCAACTGTTCCACCATAAAGTCTTAGCTCCCAGTCTACCTTAGCTAGTTCTTCTCTCATCCCCTTGTAATCTCCTTTGTTTAAACACAAAACACTAGTATTTGATTTTACTTTCTCACCCTCCATCTGTATTTTAAATTCCACCATATTGTGATCGCTCCTTCCGAGAGGATCCCTAACTATGAGATCATGAATCAATCCTGTCTCATTACACAGGACAAGATCTAGGACCGCTTGTTCCCTCGTAGGTTCCATTACATACTGTTCTAGGAAACTATCGCGGATACATTCTATAAACTCCTCCTCACGGTTGCCTTGACCGACCTGGTTAAACCAATCGACATGTAGATTAAAATCCCCCATGATAACTGCTGTACCATTTCTACATGCATCAGTTATTTCTTTGTTTATTGCCTGCCTCACCATCTCGTTACTATTTGGTGGCCGATAGACTACTCCCATCAGTGACTTTTTCGCCTTACTATTCCTGATTTCCACCCAAATAGATTCAACCTTATCCTCCATAGCACCGATGTCATCCCTTACTATTGCCCGGATGTCATCCTTAAATAACAGAGCAACACCACCTCCCTTACCATCCACTCTGTCCTTCCGAATAGTTTGATACCCTCGGATATTTAACTCCCAGTCGTGACCATCCTTTAACCATGTTTCAGTAATGGCCACTAAATCATAGTCATTTACGATGATTTGTGCCACCAACTCATTTACTTTATTCCGAATACTACGAGCATTCAGGTAAAGTACACTTATGTTGGTTTTTTTACCTCTGTTTTGAATCTTAACATCTCCAGTTTTATTCCTTTTGTTATTACTGGGCCTATTCACTGTGCTCCCCTCAGTCACTGTACCTTGTACTGTCGCCCTTATGGATTTCTGACTATGTCTTCTCTGCCTTGCACTTTTCCCCTTACTTCCTTTTGTTTCTGTCCCTGTTTTACTACCTTCCAACTTCCAGCATTGGTTCCCATCCCCCTGCCACATTAGTTTAAACCCTCCCCAACAGCTCTAGAAAACACCCCCCCTAGGACATCGGTTCCAGTCCTGCCCAAGTGCAGACCGTCCGGTTTGTACTGGTCCCACCTCCCCCAGAACCGGTCCCAGTGCCCCAGGAATTTGAATCCCTCCCTCTTGCACCATCTCTCAAGCCACGCATTCATCCTATCTATCCTGACATTCCTACTCTGACTAGCTCGTGGCACTGGTAGCAATCCTGAGATTATTACCTTTGAGGTCCTACTTTTTAGTTTAACTCCTAACTCCCTGAATTCCGCTTGTAGGACCTCATCCCGTTTTTTACCTATATCGTTGGTGCCTATGTGCACCACGACAGCTGGCTGTTCACCCTCCCCCCCCCAGAATGTCCTGCAGCCGCTCCGAGACATCCTTGACCCTTGCACCAGGGAGGCAACATACCATCCTGGAGTCTCGATTGCGTCCACAGAACCGCCTGTCTATTCCCCTTACGATCGAGTCCCCTATCACTATAGCCCTGCCATTTTTCTTCCTGCCCTGCTGTGCAGCAGAGCCAGCCACGGTGCCATGAACCTGGCTGCTGCTGCCTTCCCCTGGTGAGCCATCTTCCTCAACAGTATCCAAAGCGGTATATCTGTTTTGCAGGGAGATGACCGCAGGGGACACCTGCACTGCCTTCCTACTCTTGCTCTTTCTTTTGGTCACCCATTTTCTATCTCCCTCAGATACCTTCACCTGCGGTGTAACCAACTCGCTAAACGTGCTATCCACGACCTCCTAAGCATCGCGGATGCTCCAAAGTGAGTCCATCCGCAGCTCCAGAGCCATCAAGCGGTCTAACAAGAGCTGCAACTGAACACACTTCTTGCACGTGAAGGAGCCAGGGACAGTGGACGTGTCCCTGAGCTCCCACATCGCACACGAGGAGCATGACACGGGTCTGGGATCTCCTGCCATGTCTTAAACCCTTGGTAAACTTAAACAACTACAACTTCAAAATAAAATAAATAAATTAGACAATGAAAAGAAAAAGAGAGACTACTTACCAGTCACTTACCAGGGTTAAAGAGCACCTCCTCACACTCTGCACCGATTTACCTCACTGCACCAAATTACCAAGTTTCAATCCTCCCTCTGTATGAGTCTCCCTCCGGATGAATCTCCTGGAAAGTGCTCGCTTACTTTGTGCGCAGTCTCTCTGTCTTTTATACAGACCTCAGCTAACCGATGACTCAAAAAAAACCTTAACTTCAAAGAGAAGAATACAATGTGCCCCTAAACAGGCCTCAACAGGCCTCAGGTGATTGCCAGATAACTGCCTCTCAGTAATTAGGGTGGGGGCAGCTTCAACCAATCAGACACTAAGCTCCACACTGCACTTTTAACTGAAAAACAGCAGAATTAGATTTTCCACTTACCTTTGCTGATTTACCTCACTGCACCAAATTACCAAGTTTCAATCCTACCTCTGTATGAGTCTCCCTCCGGATGAATCTCCTGGAAAGTGCTCTTGTGAACCTCCTCTGGACCCTTTCCAAGGTCAGTGCATCCTTCCTTAGATACAGGGCCCAAAACTGCTCACAATACTCCAAATGGGGTCTCTGAAAGTTTCTATGGTATCTACTTCCCATTCTTCATTTCCCCTCTACTTCTTTTGATGAGTATATTAGAACAAGACCTCTGGTTACCAACCCACTTTGAAAGAGAAACTATTTCTCCCTGTTTGTTCTGTGATGAGTTTGTTGATGAGTTAGCATGGACTGCATAGCCTCGTTTATGTGTTTCAGTTCCATGATTTTGGATCACTTCTGTTTTCTCCAACTTCTGTCTTGCACTGTGGTGACTTCTTGAGCTGAGATCGTTCTACTTCGAGGACAGAAGATTAAGAGGTGATTGAATCGAGGCGTTGAATAGCGGTGGGGGGGTTGGGGGGACTGATTGGCTAACTTTCCCACAGAGCCAGCATAACACAATGGCTGAATGGCCATCTTCCATGCTGACCGCACAAATTCTGCATTGGCGTCAACACTTGGTCTCAGAAATGGGAAATCCCGCCCAAGGCGGTTTTTTAACACAGTTTTTAAAAAGAGGCTGTTTCTTTGTTCTGAAGTCCTTCCTTGAACAACCAAGTTCTCTACATGAGTGCTTCCCCCTGGCACCCTGTCAGCGGCTCCTGGCACTCGCAGATTGGCCCTGCTGGTTGGTACTGCCAGGGTGTCACTACTCAGACAGAGCACTTAGTCTCTCTACGAAGGACTTTAGAATAAAGAAATAGTCTCTGTGAAAACAACTGTGGTTAGAAACAACACCTGCTCAACTGAGGAAACACCTCAGAGTTACTGGACCATGAAGAGCTATAAAAATGGATGCAGCTAAATGCCTCCTTTGAAATAGCCTGGACCTGTCAATCAAGAGACTTGTAAGAGGTAATACAGCATAGTATTGAATGTAAGTAATGCAGTTCAGAACTTGTAGGCTTCTCAGCTAGCTCAGAGCTTAGCAAACATTAAGGACAATTAATTAAAAAAGACACTTAAATGGTTTCAAACATACCAAAGGGGAAATGTTCACCATTATCTGACAAATCCTGGGCTTGACATGCTGGGAAATATATCAAGGTTTTGAGGGTTACAGAGGAGAGATTTGCCATGCGACCCCCATCCTGGGAAAGATCCCTGACCTGAGCCCCTTCAACCAAACCGAAGACCCCCGACCTCCACCTCTCCTGAAGGACATCCATAAGCACGTGCAGAGAGGGTACTCACCACCACTCTACAACCCCCCCCCCACCCCCCCCGCAACAGTGTCCCTGGTGCCTGCTTCTCACTATTAGGGATCAGTATTAGGGATTGATGCTCCTGGGGCTTCCAGCTGGATGGGCAGGAGCATCTGGGAACCACAGCATTCCATTGCTAATCAGATTGAAATGGATGTTGTCATAATATACATCCAGGTATATGATGGTGTGCAGACAGGCAGTGATTGACACACATGATGACCAGTGAACACACAGAACACGGCGGCCAATCACCAGACAGGACATGAGCACTATAAACACAGAGGGCACTCTTTTTCCCGCTCTCTCGGGATCCAGCCTCTGAGACAGTCCGAGCTCGTGAGTAGCAACTAGAACAAACACCATGTGGTCGTCAGTTAGTCTGGTCAGGTTAGCCTCAGGTCTCCAGTCAAGTCAGCATAGTGTCAACCCACATTTAAAGTACGTATGATAGTTAAGTGTTCAATAAAATCGAGTTGCATTTCTTCAAGTGCTGGAAGCCTGTCTCTCTCACTGCTGCAGTAAATGCAGTCCTCGTAGACCCAGCTTACCCAACACATCAGATGTCAGCAAGATCTGAGCTGGTTCTCTCTGTTTCTGGGTGAAAACCTGATCTCGTCAGGGGGGGAGCGAGTGGGGAGAATTGCGGCGGGTTTGGCACCCGGTAAGAATCCTCTTTTGGGCCTGATTCCCAATGAGCAGGCCAGTGGATTTCCGGCGAAGGAAAACAGCCCAAGAAAATTGCCCCCAGCAGCTACTTTGTACACAGTAAGATCCCACAAACAGATGATCTGTGCTGCATTGCCCTTATATTGAATCACTTGGCAAGTGCTTCAGTGCTCTTTGGAATGGCCTTGGGTCCTGAAAATGAGATGTAAGTGCAAGTTGTTTTGGCTGCACTTGATACCATTCCAGAGTGATGGCCCAGATTTTGTAGTCAAAGTAATGACACGGCTGATGGTGCTTGCTGGGAGTTTTTTGCACAAACTTTACTGCAATGTCAGTTTAGGGGCAGCAATGCGGCTAAATGTAGAGACCCAAATGTTTTTTTTTTTTTTTTAAATAATTTTTATTGAAAGAGTTTTTCCATACAAACATTTACCCCTACTAATTTTTAAATTATTTACAACACAATCCCTCTAGGAAAATGTCCCTCCCTCGCCCGCCCTCTCGCGCGCACCAGTCCTCCCCCCCCCCCCCCCCAGGCAACCTTAACAAACAAGGCAGCCTACAGTTTCAGACATGAGCAGCGAGCAGACTTGCCCGCGTTACAGTCGTGCATGTCCCCCCACGACCCTTGCTGCCCCCCCCCTCCCCCCCCTCCCTCCCCCCCCCCCTCCCTCCCCCCCCCCCTCCCTCCCTCCCCCCCTCCCCCCCCCCCCCCCCCCGGGTTGCTGCTGCCACGACCCCGAACGTCTATCTCTGATCTAAAAAGTCAAGGAAAGGTTGCCACCGCCTGGAGAATCCCTGTACCGACCCTCTCAGGGCAAATTTGATCCTTTCTAGCTGAATATAGCTAGCCATATCGTTAATCCAAGTTTCAACGCTTGGAGGCCTCGCGTCCTTCCATTGAATTAATATCCTTCGTCGAGCCACTAGGGATGCAAAGGCCAGTATTCCGGCCTCCCTAGCCTCCTGTACCCCCGGTTCTACCCCGACCCCAAAGATCGCAAGCCCCCATCCTGGTTTGACCCTGGACCCCACCACCTTCGACACCGTCCTTGCCACCCCCTTCCAGAACCCTTCCAGCACCGGACATGCCCAGAACATATGCACATGGTTCGCTGGGCTTCCCAGACATCTGACACACCTGTCCTCACCCCCAAAGAACCGGCTCATCCTTGTCCCCGTCATGTGAGCTCTATGCAGCACCTTAAATTGAATGAGGCTCAGCCTCGCACACGAGGAGGAAGAATTGACCTTCTCCAGTGCATCCGCCCACGTCCCGTCTTCTATCTGCTCTCCCAGCTCCCCTTCCCACTTGGCTTTCAGCTCCTCCCCTGATGCTTCTTCCGCCTCCTGCATTATCTTGTAGATGTCTGATATCTTCCCCCCTCCGACCCAGACCCCCGAGAGCACCCTATCACTCGCCCCCTTACTGGGGAGCAGGGGGAACCCCTCCACCTGCCGTCTAGCAAATGCCTTCACTTGTAAATATCTGAACATGTTTCCCGGGGGAGCTCAAACTTCTCCTCCAGCCCTCCCAGGCTCGCAAACCTCCCCTCTATAAACAGGTCCTTCAGCTGCCGTATGCCCACCCTGTACCAGCTCTGAAATCCCCCGTCGATGTTCCCCGGGATGAATCTATGGTTCCCTCTTATTGGCGCCGCCAACAGACCTCCCATTTCCCCCCTATGTCGCCTCCACTGCCCCCATATCTTGAGGGTGGCCGCCACCACCGGGCTCGTGGTGTACCTCGTGGGGGGGAGCGGCCATGGTGCCGTTACTAGGGCCCCCAGGCTTGTGTTGCCACAGGACGCCCTCTCCATTCGTTTCCAAGCTGCCCCCTCCCCTTCCATCATCCACTTGCGCACCATTGACACATTTGCCGCCCAGTAGTACCCCCGAAAGATTGGGTAGTGCCAGCCCTCCACTGTCCCTACTCCGCTCCAAAAAGACCCTCCTCACCCTTGGGGTGCCATGCGCCCACACGTAGCTCATGATGCTACTCGTCACCTTTTTGAAGAAGGCCCTAGGGAGGAAGATGGGCAAGCACTGAAATAAAAACAAGAACCTTGGGAGGACCGTCATTTTGATTGACTGCACCCTCCCCGCCAGCGACAACGGTACCATGTCCCACCTCTTAAATTCCTCCTCCATCTGTTCCACCAGCCTGGAAAAGTTCAACTTGTGGAGGGTCCCCCAGTTCCTTGCCACCTGCACCCCTAAGTACCTAAAGCTCTTTCCTGCTCGCTTGAAGGGGAGTCTCCCAATACCCTCTCCCTGGTCCCCCGGGTGTATCACAAAAACCTCGATTTTGCCCAAATTTAGTTTGTACCCCGAAAAGTCCCCAAACTCTGCTAATAGTTCCATTATCTCCGGCATTCCCCCTTCTGGGTCTGCCACGTACAGCAGTAGATCATCCGCATACAGCGATACTCGATGTTCCTCCCCTCCCCTAGTCAGTCCTCTCCACCCCCCTGAACCCCTCAGTGCCATCGCCAACGGTTCAATCGCCAGTGCGAAAAGTAGGGGGGATAGGGGACATCCCTGCCTGGTCCCTCGGTGGAGCCCGAAATACTCCGACCTCCTCCCGTTTGTCACTACACTCGCCGTCGGGGCCGAGTAGAGCAGCTTCACCCACTTAATAAAGCCTTCCCCAAACCCAAACCGTTCCAACGTCTCCCACAGGTACTCCCACTCCACCCTATCGAATGCCTTCTCCGCGTCCAGCGCTACCACTATCTCAGCCTCCCCCTCCACTGCCGGCATCATAATTACATTCAGCAATCTCCGCACGTTCGTGTTGAGCTGCCGCCCCTTCACGAACCCCGTCTGGTCCTCATGGATTACCCCTGGCACACAATCCTCTATTCTAGCTGCCAGGATCTTTGCCAGCAACTTGGCATCCACGTTCAGAAGCGAGATAGGCCTGTAGGACCCGCACTGCACGGGGTCTTTATCCCGCTTCAATATCAGGGAGATCAGAGCCTGCGACATTGTCGGGGGCAGAACCCCCCCCTCTCGCGCCTCATTAAAGGCTCGTACCAGTACCGGTCCCACCAAGTCCACATTTTTCTTATAGAATTCCACCGGGAACCCATCTGGCCCCGGCGCCTTCCCCGCCTGCATCTGACCTATTCCCTTGACTAGCTCCTCTAGCCCTATTGGCGCCCCCAGCCCTTCTACCAGCCCCTCCTGGACCCTTGGGAACCTCAATTTGTTTAGGAAGTCCTCCATTCCCCCTCTCCTCGTCGGCGGCTCAGACCGATACAACTCCTTGTAAAAATCCCTGAAGACCCCGTTCACTTCTTGCCCCTTCTGCACTACCTTCCCGCCCCTCTCCTTCACTCCCCCAATCTCCCTAGCCGCATCTCGTTTGCGAAGCTGGTGTGCCAGCATCCTGCTCGCCTTTTCCCCATACTCATAAACCGCGCCCTGTGCCCTTCTCCACTGCGTCTCTGCCTTCCTGGTGGTCAGCAGGTCGAACTTGACCTGCAGGCTGCGCCGTTCTCCCAGCAGCCCCTCCTCTGGTGCCTCCGCATATCTCCTATCCACTTCCAATAGCTCCCCCACCAGCCTCTCCCTCTCCTGCCTCTCCTTTCTTTCTCTGTGCGCCCTTATGGAGATCAGCTCTCCCCTGATCACTGCCTTCAGGGCCTCCCAGACCATCCCCACCTGCACCTCACCCGTGTCATTCAAGTCCAGATAGCTCTCAATGCTCTTCCGGACCCTTTTACACACCTCGTCGTCCGCTAACAGCCCCACATCCAGCCGCCACAGCGGGCGCTGGTCCCGCGCCTCCCCCATTTCCACATCCACCCAATGTGGTGCATGATCAGAGATCGCAATGGCCGAGTACTCAGCTTCCCGTACCCTCGGGACCAGCCCCCTGCTCAACACGAAGAAATCGATTCTGGAGTACACTCTATGGACGTGGGAGAAAAAGGAATACTCCCTCGCCCTCGGCCTACCAAACCTCCATGGGTCTACTCCTCCCATCTGCTCCATGTACCCCCTCAGCACTTCTGCCGCTGCCGGCCTCCTATTGGTCCTTGAGCTCGATCTGTCTAGCCCGGGGTCCAGCACTGTGTTAAAGTCCCCCCCCATGATCAAGCCCCCTGCCTCCAGTCCCGGAATGAGGCCCAATAGGCGCCTCATAAAACCCGCGTCATCCCAGTTCGGGGCATATACGTTGACCATCACCACTTTCTCCCCCTGCAGCTTACCCTTCACCATCACATACCTACCCTCCTTATCCGCCACCACCTCCTCCGCCACGAACGACACCCTCTTTCCCCACCAGAATCGCCACCCCCCGGTTCTTTGCGTCCAATCCAGAGTGGAACACCTGTCCCACCCACCCCCTTCTCAGGCGAACCTGGTCCACTACCTTCAAATGGGTCTCCTGTAACATTGCTACATCAGCCTTCAGTCCCTTCAGGTGTGAGAATACCCTTGATCTCTTGACCGGCCCATTCAAACCCCCTCACGTTCCAAGTGATCAGCCGGGTCGCGGGACGACCCGCCCCCCTCCCCTGCCGATTAGCCATGTCCTGTTCCCTGCTCGCCCCGGGTCGACCCTCCCCTTCTGACCCGCTCCCCATGGCGATGTCCCCCTCCCCCCACCTCTCCAGTCCTCCACTTCTCGTTTCTGGTCTTTTCAGCAGCAACCCGGTGTCCCTCCCTAACCCCCCTCCCCCCCCAGGCTAGGACCCCTCCTAGCCGCGATGTACCCTCCATTGTACTCCCGTAAGTCAGCTGGTTCACGCTGACCCGGCTGCTCCTGCCACACTCCGACTCCCCCCGGCTCGGGGGGGGGGGCCCCCCCCCCCTTGCCACTCCTCCCTGGCCCCGCTCCAGCGCGGGAAAGGTCGCCATTGCTAGCCACGCCCCGCACTCCTCCCCTCCCCCCTCCTCTGCCCCGCGCGCGGGAAAACAGAGGAAAGCCCGCGCTTTCGCCCTGCCACACCCCACCCCGCCATCTTCAGTTCCACCCCCGTCCCCGTCCATGCCTGTAAAGAACCCCCCCTAGGAGCCCATATCCCCGATCTGCTCTCCCCCCCCGTCCCGCCTCCCCAACTTAACATTATAAATAACAGATAAATAACAAATAACAATGTACTTAACAGTCGCCCTCTACCAAACAGCATAAATAACCATAAATAACCATGAATAACCACAATAACAATAACTAAGGGAAGTTGGCAAAGGGGGAAAAAACATCAGAAGAAAAACCACAGCAAGAGTTCAAAATCCAAACAAAGAATTCAGCTGAAAGTACCCGAGCGGCTACGGCCGCCAAGTATCCCCTGGGTCTAATTCGAGTCCAGTTTCTCTTCCTGTACAAAGGCCCACGCCTCCTCTGGGGACTCAAAATAGTGGTGTTGGTTCCTGTAGGTGACCCACAAGCGCGCTGGCTGCAGCATTCCGAACCTGATCCGTTTTGCATGTAGCACCGCCTTCGTCCGGTTGTACCGGGCCCGCCGCTTTGCCACCTCCGCACTCCAGTCCTGGTAGACCCTCACCGTCGAATTCTCCCACTTGCTGCTCCTTTCCCTCTTGGCCCACTCCAGCACTCTTTCACGGTCGCTGAGTCGCTGGAACCGCACCAGCACCGCCCTCGGGGGCTCATTTGCTCTTGGCCTCCTAGCCATGACCCTGTAGGCCTCTTCCAGCTCCAGGGGCGAAGGGACGGCCCCTGCCCCCATCAGGGAGCTCAGCATTTCTGCTACATATCCCGGGAGGTCTGACCCCTCCAGGCCTTCTGCCAGGCCCAAGATCCTCAGGTTCTTCCGCCTCATTCGGGTATCCAGCTCCTCAAAACGGCTCTGCCATTTCAGGTGGAGTGCCTCGTGCACCTCTACCTTTCCCACGAGGACCGTGGCCTCCTCCTCCCTCGCAGTCATCTCCTGTTGCAGCTCCCGAATCGACGCCTCTTGGGTCGCCTGGGCTCCCATCAGCCTGGTGGTCGTCGCATTCATTGACTCCAAGAGCTCCATTTTCAGCTCCGTAAAGAAGCGCAGGAGAGCGGCCTGCTGCTCCTCCGCCCATTTCCTCCATTCCTCGGGTGCACCACCGGCCGCCATTTTGGTCTTCTTCCCCC
Organism: Scyliorhinus canicula; assembly: GCF_902713615.1. Classification (NCBI taxonomy): domain Eukaryota; kingdom Metazoa; phylum Chordata; class Chondrichthyes; order Carcharhiniformes; family Scyliorhinidae; genus Scyliorhinus; species Scyliorhinus canicula. The sequence goes on from NC_052149.1 coordinate 240,191,735, forward strand.
GCTTTTTTTTGGGAGCTGCTGTTGCTCTCTTTACCACCCCACTCCGGGTACCGACCATAAAGTTGGTCTGGTTCTCTTCAGGGAGCCTTCCCCCACCGGGATTTGTCCTTACAGCGCCGTTGGGGCCCTCCAATCGGCCCGAAAACACCTTTGTAGCAGGAGCAGCCAAACGTGCGACTTAGCTGGTCATAGCCGCAACCGGAAGTCCGAGACCCAAATGTTGATGACTATGTTCCTCCATTCTGCCATTAGGTTCGCAGAATGTCGATCTGCTGTTCGGGTCACCTTTGAAATGCTCTGTGTGGCCTGAGGTCATTATTTTTATTTTTATTTTTTTTAAATTTAAAGTTCCAATTCTTTTTTTCCAAATAAGGGGCAATTTAGCGTGGCCAATCCACCGACCCAACACATCTTTGCTTTGTAGGAGCAAAAACTACGCAAACGCGGGGAGAATGTGCCAACTCCACATGGACAGTGACCCGGTGCTGGGATTGAACCCGGGTTCTTGGCGCCGTGAGCCCCATCCTGGGACACAACCTTGGCTTGAACCCCTCCAGCCCATCCGAAGGTCCACCACCTCTCCTGAGATCGAACCCGGGTTCCCTGCGCTGTGAGGCAGCAGTGCTAAGAACTGCGCCCCTGTGCCGTCCATGAAGTTAGCCATTTCAAGTGTGGAACTTCATGGGGAGACAGTGACATAGTGGCATTGTCATTGAATCAATAATCCAGAGACCCAGCATAATGCTTTGGGGATCTTGGTTTGAATCCCACCAGTAACATAAAATCTGGAATAAAAGTCTAATGATGACCATGAAACCATTGTCGATTGTCATAAAAACCCATCTGGTTCACTAATGTCCTTTAGGGAAGGAAATCTGCCGTCCTTACCCGGTCTGGCCGACATGTGACTCCAGTTGCCCCAGCAATGTGGTTGACTCTTAACTGCCCCCCTCAAGGGCAATTAGGGATGGGCAGTAAATGCTGGCACAGCCTGCAACGCCTACGTTCTGTAAAATAACAAAGAAAAGTTACACTTTAATTATTGTTGAAGATTTTAAACATGGTAAGTTTTTTTCGTACTTTTCCTTATCCTGTTCTCCATTTCTCTTCTTCCAATTTTCTATTCCCTGCAGGAAGACAGGATACTGCAGATGCTGGAAATCTGAACTAAGAACAGACAACGGTGGAAATGCTCAGCAGCTCTGGGACTACCTGTGGAGTGAGAAACAGGGTTAACTTCGCAGCTCCCTTTCAGCCGCTTTTAACTTTCATTCCCTCTCTGTGTTTATATTTCTGCAGCTAGATGTTGCTTCACAGCTCCAGGGTCCCAGATTCAATTCCCGGCTTGGGTCACTGTCTGTGCGGAGTTGGCACGTTCTCCCCGTGTCTGTTCCGGTTTCCTCCCACAGTCCAAAGACGTGCTGTTAGGTGAATTGGACATTCTGAATTCTCCCTCAGTGTACCCGAACAGGCGCCGGAATGTGGCGATGAGGGGATTTTCACAGTACCCAGCCGCCTCTTGAATATATTCAAAATTTTAGCATCAACTACTTCCTGTGGTAATTAATTCCACAGGCTCACCCCTCTTTGTATGAAGAAATGTCTCCTTATCTCTGTCTGAAATGGTTTATACCGAATCCTCAGACTGTGACCCCTGGTTCTGGACACACCCATCATTGGTAACAGCTTCCCTGCATCTACCCTGTCCAGTCCTGTTAGAATTTTACAAGTCTCTATCGGATCCCCCCTCAGTCTTCTGAACTCCAGCGAGAATAATCCTAACCTAGTCAATCTCTCCTCATATGACAGTCCCGCCATCCCTGGAATCAGTCTGGTAAACCGTTGCTGCACTCCCTCGAGAGCAAGAACATCCTTCCTCATAAAAGGAGACCAAAACTGCACACAATATTCCAGGTGTGGCCTCATCAAGGCCCTGTACAATTGCAGCAACACATCCCTGATTCTGAACTCAAAACAGATCCCCCCTCATTCTTCTATGATTGGATTCAAAACTGGGTCCTTAGAGCATGACCTTGGGTCACTGGATACTAATCCATTGACAATACCACTACACCATCACCTCCCCTTACCACAAATACACACTCTGATAGGATAGAGGAAAGAGATTGGGCAGCAGCTTTCAGAAATGAGTTGGATAAAAAATTTGAATAAGGAAAAAAAACACAGGACTGATAAGATAGGGTTTTGGGAATTATTGCACAGCTCATTCAAAGTGCTGACGGCATCTGATGGGCCGAATGGTCTCTTTCTGTGCAGGAAGTTGCAAGGATTGCAGCTTCAAAGACGGAGAGGCATCTTTGATCTCTGGAATGTGAAAAGGTTCTTCATGTCGAGGAATAAATGTGAAGGGGAGGGGGGAATAAATTTAAAATGTATTTTACATCATTATAGTGCAATCGTGGTACCGAATAAATTGATGAGCAAAATAGGGTTGGCCGAGATGCTGTCAAATATAAAGTCACGTCACTCCGCTATTCAGAAAGGGAGGTAGAGAGAAAACAGGGAATTATAGAGCAGTAAGCTAATATTGGTAGTGGGGAAAATGCTTGAATCCATTATCAAGGACTTTATAGTGGAACATTTAGAAAGCAGTGGCAGGATCAGTCAGAGTCAGCATGAATTTATGAAGGGAACATCATGCTTGACAAATCTGTTGGAATTCTTATAAGAGGTAACCAGTACAATCGACAAGGGGGAGCCAGTCGATGTGGTACATTTGGACTTTCAGAAGGCATTTGACAAAGTCCCACATCAGAGATTATTGTGCTAAATTAAAGCTTGTGGGATTGGGGGAAATATATTGAGGTGGATAGAAAACTGGTTGGCAGAGAAGAACCAAAAGGTAGGGATTAATGGGTCCTTTTCAAATTGGCAGGCAGTAACCAGTGGGGTACCACAGGGATCGGTGCTGGGACCCCAGCTATTCACAATATATCTTCATGATTTGGATGAGGGAACAAAATGTAACATCTCAAAGTTTACAGATGATACCAAATTAGGTGGGAGGGTGAATTGTGACGAGGATGCAGAGATCCTACAGCAAGATCTGGACAGGTTGGGCGAGTGGGCAAACCAATGGCAGATGCAGTATAATTTGGATAAGTGTGAGGTTATTCACTTTGGAAGCAAAAACAGGAAGGCAGATTACTATCTGAGTGGTTATAATTTGGGAGAGGGGAGTGTGCAGCGGGACCTGGGTGTCCTTGTGCACCATTCACTGAAGGTAAGCATGCAAGTGCAACAGGCGGTAAAGAAGACTAATGGTATGTTGGCCTTCATTGCAAGAGGTTGAGTCTCGAAGCAGGGATGTGTTGCTGCAATTATACAGGGCCTTGGTGAGGCCACACCTGGAGTATTGTGTGCAGTTTTGGTCTCCTTCTGAGAACGCGAGGGCCGAGATTGAAGGTAATTGGCACAAGAAGCGACGATGACATAAAGAAAAACCTTTTTTAGGCTGCGGGTGGATAGGATCCAGAATTCACTGCCTGAGAGTGTGGCGGAGGCAGAGTCATTGAGAGTTTCAAAGGGGAATTGGCTGATTATCTGAAATTGAGAAGCGTGTGCGGCTATCGGGAGAAGGTGGGGGATTGGCACGAGCCGAATTGCACATTCAGAGGACCAGCTACCGTTCTGTGATTTTGCAACTCATGAAACAGCTTCAAAGCGTAATCGCTGTGATAAAGGAAGGAAACCTAGCAAACGATTTGTACACAGCAAGATCCCACAAAGATATTTAATTTTGGTCAAGGAATAATTATTAGATCCCAGGGCACCAGGAATAGCTTCCTGGAATAGTGCACTGGGATCATTTGTCCAACCTGAGAGGGCAGACGAGGCCTCAGTTGAACCTATCATCCAAAAATAAACCTTTCTGCCGATGCAGACTCTCTCAGTGCTTGCATTAAATTGTAAGCTGAGCTCCTGTTCTGAAGTTGCTGGAGAGTTGACCCACAGCCTTATGATGCCAAAGTAAAAATGCTACCCGCTGAAGATCCAACTGAACAATGTATTGATGATATTCTTTAAATTTAATCATTCTGCCCTTTGAATATAATGTTCGGCGGCATGAGGCACAACTCCTCAGCTTGTGATTACGAGCTGTAACTCATTGTGCCTCGTCTTTGCTGGGTAATTGTAGGGGAGAGCAGTGAGCACAATTATGGCAGAGCATTTTGTACGCTGGGCGAGTTCTTTCCTCAGATGATTGGCAAAAGGTTCCTCTCCTTCACAAATGATGACAACATCCAACCTGCCCATGTGCTTCTCAGATCACCGAAAAGCTTTGTTCTTAAATCTGCTTTGGTGCTTCAACTTTGCAAGATATTTCAAACCTTTCACACCATGGCAGTGACCGCAGTGAAGGTTGAATTATTTTCATTGAATTTATTTGCTGTTTTTGTTCATGTTACAGTACAGTAGCCTGTTCTTTGGGCACTTGGCTGAGGAAGCAGTTGCTTGTGGAAAGTAAGCTGCCCTCTAAGATATAGCGTTCAGATTGTGGCAGATATATTTTTGTCCCTGGAGGGTACCTTCCTTTACTGTCTCGAGGGGTGGGAATTTTAATCTGTGTTTGAGTATGGCTGAAAAATGTGAGTGCATTAGGAAGCCAGCTCCAACTCCTTATTTGATTCCATCATATTCCACCTTCAACACCGTAATCCCTGCCAAGTTCATATCAAAACTCCAAAACCTAGGACTTGGCTCCTCCATCAGCAACTGGATTCTTGACTTCCTGACCCATAGACCACAATCAGTAAGGATACACAACATCACCTACTCCACAATGGTTCTCAATACCGGTGCCCCGCAAGGCTGCGTACTTAGCTACTATACTCCCTGTACACACATGACTGCATGGCAAAATTTGGCTCCAACACCATCTACAAGTTTGCTGATGGCGCGACCGTAGAGCATTTTAGATGAGTTAGAATGTAGAAGGGAGATAGAGATCCTAGTGGAGTGGTGCAGCAACAACAATCTATCCCTCGACGTCAGCAATACTAAGGAGCCGGTCATTGACTTCAGGAAGCAAAGTGTCGTACACACCCCTGTCTGCATCAATGGTGCGAGGTGGAGATGATTGACAGCTTCAAATTCCTAGGTATGCCCATCACCAACAATCTGTCCTGGTCCACCCACGTCGACTCTACGACCAAGAAAGCACAATAGTGCCTGTACTTCCTCAGGAAAATAAGGAAATTTGGCATGTCCACATTGATTCTTACCAATATTTACAGATGCACCAGAGAAAGCATCCTACTTGATCACAGCCTGGTATGGTAACTGCTCTGCCCAAGACCGGAAGAAACTTCAGAGAGTCGTGAACACAGCCCAGTACATCACGCAAACCCGCCTCCCATTCTTTGACTCTGTCTACACATCCACTGCATTGGGCAAGCAGCAGCATAATCAAAGACTCCCCCCCCCCCCCCCCCCCCCCCCCCCATAATACACTTTGGAGTTTCTAAACCTTGGCCCATAACACTTGGTACACGTGACAATAAATCAAATCAAATTAAATCATTTGGCCACATATACTGAATCCCCTCGTGAGAGGCAGGTTGTCAATTTTACTACCTTACTCACTCAATTAAAGGGATGTTGGCTTTTGCAATTTAACTGTCAGGCTTCTCGGAGCTCTCCTGCAAATGCAAAGTGAGAACACAGTGGCGGTTTGAGGAGGATGAAGACGTGACGAGGAATTGAGTACACTTTACCCAGCAATGGCCCAGCCACAATGAACTTGTGCTTGGCTTTGCAACTCTCGCTGGCTTCCCATTGGTGGCAACTGAGGCTCTCCTTGATCAGCCAGGAGTGTTTGTGAGTACAAGGTCTTTCTCTCCAACAGCGTACAGCTGCTTGGCAGCTTGAAAAGAACTGCCACATGGGAGATTCCAGACAGCTGCCATGATGATCTCGTCCTGAAGTAATCCACCCGTGGCAATCTCTCTGTACCTCTGAGCAGATTTATCAGCTGGTTTGTAAGCGTGGTAACCCTCATGATGACCAAGGGTAATCACTCAACCATCTTCCCGTTGGGTGGGTTGGGTATGAGTTCCCATGGTAATGGGGCAGAGGCCCGCCCAATGGGGATTCGTCACCAAACCCTTTGAACGCTGTCCCAGACCGGGAGCGGGTGTCCCGTTATTTCTGGGCCACAACACTTGTGCATGGGTGCAGCTTTACTTTTCGTTCGATAATAAATCTGTTTAAACCTTCATCTTCATGTCTCCTGGATTTCTGCGCGAGGATTAAGCAACGACTCCAATGTCATTGTATCACACATGTCGCAGGAAAGGCTGGACGACTCGAGATCTTTTCAAATAGAATAGAATAAAATGAAGTAGGACACAGGAAGAGGCCATTCAAACCATGCCAGCTATTTGAAAGAACTATCCAATTAAGTCTCACACCTCGTACTTTTCTCTATAACTCTGCAAATGAGTCCTCTTTGAGTACATACCCAATTAAATGTTGAGATTTCTGATGGAACCTGAATCCACTTCTCGTTTTGTCCTTCATTGCTAGAGGGATGGAGTTTAAGACTAGGGAGGTTATGTTGCAATTGTATAAGGTGTTAGTGCGGCCACACCTGGAGTATTGTGTTCAGTTTTGGTCTCCTTACTTGAGAAAGGACGTACTGGCGCTGGAGGGTGTGCAGAGGAGATTCACTAGGTTAATCCCAGAGCTGAAGGGGTTGGATTATGAGGAGAGGTTGAGTAGACTGGGACTGTACTCGTTGGAATTTAGAAGGATGAGGGGGGATCTTATAGAAACATTTAAAATTATGAAGGGAATAGATAGGATAGATGCGGGCAGGTTGTTTCCACTGGCGGGTGACAGCAGAACTAGGGGGCATAGCCTCAAAATAAGGGGAAGTAGATTTAGGACTGAGTTTAGGAGGAACTTCTTCACCCAAAGGGTTGTGAATCTATGGAATTCCTTGCCCAGTGAAGCAGTTGAGGCTCCTTCATTACATGTTTTTAAGGTAAAGATAGATAGTTTTTTGAAGAATAAAGGGATTAAGGGTTATGGTGTTCGGGCCGGAAAGTGGAGCTGAGTCTACAAAAGATCAGCCATGATCTAATTGAATGGCGGAGCAGGCTCGAGGGGCCAGATGGCCTACTCCTGCTCCTAGTTCTTATGTTCTTATGTTCAGGCATTGTGATCCAGATTGTAACAACCCTCTGTGTGAAAATGTTTCTCCTCATTTGCCCATTAGTTCTTTTATCCGTTATTTTCAATCTGTGTCTTCTGATTCCTGACCCACTTGGAGAGGAAACAGCTTCTCCTTATTTGCTTCATCAAAACTGTTTTAATTATAAAAGCCTCTCTTATTTCTCCCTTTTGCCTTCTGTGCTGGAAGGAGAAAAAAAATCAGCGGCTGTCCAGATAAATGAAGTCCCTCACCCATGGTATGGTCCTGCTGAACTTTCTCGGCACCGTTCCCAGTCCCTTGATCCCAATCCTAAAGTGTTTTGCTCAGGACTAAAGCTGCGGCCTAAACAGTCGTGAGGTACAAAGGCTTGTCATTTCAATTTGACAAAACCCAAGTGCCCCATTGAATTTCTTGATCATCTTGACCAACTTGCCCTGTCCCCGTCAAGGATTTATGTATATGCAGCCCTGGTGCATAAACTGTGGCCCATAGCTGATGCCACCTCGGGAGGACCCACTTTGATGACAGGTGAACTAGCCTCAATAGCCTTGACAGTCGTTGTGGGTTGAACAGAAATGGCTCCCCTTGGTTGGACCGAGTTACAGGAGCATTCATGATGTTCGCTGGACTCGTCAACTCCATGTCGACGGCCACCATACTTTTTGATGGTCTTCCCGTTAACATTGACTCCATAAGACACCGGCCCTGACTGGGCCACAACAAACCCTTCTTGCCGAGGTGAACCAGCAGCGACATTTTGGATCAAAACCGGGTCACCCACCGAGACCACTCTGTTCTGACCGCCGGAACGTCTGGGTGGCCTGACGTGTCGCCACCCTCCCTGCCAAATTTGGAAACACAAGATCCAATCGGATTCTCAACTGACGGCCCATGAACAGCTCAGCTGGTGTGACCCCCCGCGGTTGAAAAGGTCAATGGTTGAAAGGTCAGTTGAATGAGAGGTTGAGTTAAACAATGACAAAATATGAGCCAACCCTCAGACACTCAGTTGAGCGTTAAATGGCAGTGGAGAGTCTGAGAGTCAGCGGGAGTGTCTTACACGCTGACTCTCGGTGCTCTCCACCTGTGAGTGGAGAAACAAAGGTGAACCTGTTACCGGTAACATTGGTCTCAGCTGCCTCGTGAATCTCTAGCTTTTAATAAGTGCCTATTAGTGCTTTTGTACATCAAAAAAGAAAAGCTTAACCTCAGAAGCCTCCGCAGAGCCCAATAAGCAAATACAGGTAACAGAATCTCGTTCCGGTGATGAATTTGACCTGGGGCATGGTCGGCTGCTGTGGACTGATCTTTCTTTACAGCACATCTTTTTTTAAACCAGCATGAAGGATCACAAAAAAACTCAATTTGTCTTGGGTCTAACTTTTCTGTTACTTACGGACTGGTTTTGATTTGGGGCAAATTGCGCTGGTATCTCCTACACAGCTTTGTGGAAATTCCAATCAGTGAGTAATTTGAGTAGCTGGGCAGAGCAATTCTAGCAGAGGGGTGGGTGGGTGCGGACAGCATGAGCATTAACTCCAATATCTCCCTCCTGCCCCCATGCTGCGGTGATCTGGTGGCATTCGCTGACTGGTGTCAGAGGGAAAACTACCTGAGGGGCCGCTGGTATCCATGGAATTCAACCTCTTCATGCTCCAACATTGAAAGGTACAACCCAGAGTTACGAAGCAGTCTGAAAGGTTGAGTACAGTAGTCGGGTGCATTGGGTAATTCATTTTATTACCGCTTATGAGATCTGCTTCCGTGAAAATTGGCATTGAGTTTGTTTACAAGAGAGCAGTGACTACACTTCAAAAGTAATCCATTGACTTTGAAGCAGCTTTGGGATGTCCTGAGGACATGAGCAGAGCTCGATAAATGCTGCTTCGTTCTCTCATGTCTTCTTGCTGGCAAGGCTTACTGACTCACTGTTGGGACACAGATCATCTCATGAATTTATCCAAATCTGCTTAAGGAGCAAACAGCATCCACCTTTATTCTGCCTCTCGATCTGACTGTCGAGGGTCACAATTCTTTTTTTAAAAATATTTTTATGATGGGGGTCAGCATGGATCAGCTGACTCTCGGAAATGTGGTAGGGGATGAGTTTTACATAGAATTTACAGTGCAGAAGGAGGCCATTCGGCCATCGAGTCTGCACCGGCTCCTGGAAAGAGCACCCTACCCAAGGAAAACACCTCCATCCTATCCCCATAACCCAGTAACCCCACCCAACACTAAGGGCAATTTTGGACACTAAGGGCAATTTATCATGGCCAATCCACCTAACCTGCACGTCTTTGGACTGTGGGAGGAAACCGGAGCACCCGGAGGAAACCCACGCAGACACGGGGTGAATGTGCAGACTCCGCACACACAGTGACCCAAGCCGGAATCGAACCTGGGACCCTGGAGCTGTGAAGAGATTGTGCTATCCACAATGCTACTGTGCTGCCCCGAGTTAGTGTTGAGTTCGTGTTTGATTTAGGAGATTAGGTTTCTGGTGCTATATGGGGGGGAGGGAGGTTGGGGGGGGGGGGGGGGGGGTGGCTGCTCTGCGGGCAAGGGAGAAATTTTCTTCAGGGAATAAATGGGAGGTTGGGGGCGACTGCTGTTTAAGGGGGTGCTCGGGGAAGCGGGGGGCGCGGGCTCGGGGCTGGCCTAAAAAGGGTGGTGGCTAGTTGGTGCCGGGGGGGGGGGGGGGGGGGGGGTGGTAGCCCCCCCCGCCCAGGCTGATTACGTGGAACGTGAGAGGTCTGAATGGGCCAGCGAAGAGAGCACGCTTGTTCACGCATTTAAAGTGGCAATGCTCCAGGAGACACATCTAAAGGTCACAGACCAGTTGAGATTAAGGAAGGGTTGGGTGAGTCAGGTGTTCCACTCAGGGTTGGACTCGAAGACCAGGGGGGTAGCAATTTTGATCAGTAAGCGAGTGGCATTTGAGGCTGGGAGAATAGTAGCTGATAAAGGGGGTCGGTATATAATGGTAAGTGGGAAGCTGGAGGGGGTCCGAGTGGTGCTCGTGAATGTCTATGCCCCGAACTGGGACAACATGGATTTTATGAGGCGCATTTTAGGTAAAATCCCGGACCTTGAGTCACACAATTTGGTCATGGGAGGGGTCTTTGAACCTGAATTGGACTGCTCAAAATCCAGGACAGGGAAGGCCGGCAGCGGCAAGGGAGTTGAAGGGCTTTACGGAGCAGATGGGGGGGACGTAGAACCCGGCCCAGGGTAAAGGAGTTTTCCTTTTTCTCCCATGTCCACAAAGTTTATTCCCGTAAGGGTCACAATTCTAATCAAAGACGTTCCTGCGACAGAACTCTTGGGGTACATGTTCATGCCTAGTGTTCCCTTGCACAGTGAAAACCTGTGGCACCTCCCCACAGAATTGCGAGGTTGAGTTTATTTTGGCCTTGCACCTGTTTGAGAGGGGGCGATTTGAAATGCAGCCAAGTTGTGTCAAACTCACAGGGAACCTTGGTTAGATCCGCACTTGGAGTAATCATAGAATCCCGACAGTGCAAAAGGAGGCCATTCAGCCCAATGGGTCTGCACCGACCCTCTGAAAGAGCACTCTACCTAGGCCCATCCCCCCCTCCCCCCCCCCCCCCCCCCCCCCCCCCCCCCCGCCCCCCCACCCTATCACCATGCCGGATTCAGCTCTGATTTCAGGTTATATAACGGGTAAAGATCCACTGGAGAAGGTGCAGAAAAGGATGGGACCAGAACCTGTACATGTCAGGAAATAATTAACTGGGTGGGGCTCTATTCTCGAGAAAAGGGAAGACTGAAGAATGAGCTGACAGGGGGCCAGAAGACTATGAAATGGTTTGGCAAGTTCAACGTTGGAAAGAATCCTGCATTTGTGGAGGAGACCAAATCTGGAGGTGGGATATCGTAAATATACGATAGCCACTGGAGAATTGAGGAGAAAATTATTTGCTGTGGTGACGAGCAAAAATGTAGATAACACCTAAAGGAGAAAGAATAGAAAGACTTAGGGGAGGTGGTGGTGTATGGGATTGTTATTGGACTAGGAACCAAATGTCATGTGACAGTACCTTTTAAGAAATGGGGGTTTATTGAATAGCTGTACTGGGTGTACCTTTAAGAAATGGGGGTTTATTGAATAGCTGTACTGGGTGTACCTTTAAGAAATGGGGGTTTATTGAATAGCTGTACTGGGTGTACCTTTAAGAAATGGGGGTTTATTAGAGAGCTGCAGTGATGTCAGAGAGTGGGTGAAGCTGGGTTGTCTGTCTGCTTTACTTTCATTTTAGGCTGTTGGCTACAGGGTGTGGTTAGTTTCATTTTTGAGAGCTGATAGCTGCAGGCAAAGCCAGGAGCTGCATAAGGATCTCTCTCTGCAAACTAAAGACTGTCCAGATCAATTGGGTGATTTCAAAGTGCTGACTGCTCTCAATAGTGAATTTAAACCTAATCTTTGTGTTAAAAAGGGTTTTTTGTCTTCCGGATGTTGTTTAGGAATTATTAAGTGTTACCTATCGAGTACTGTATTCTTGGGAGATTTATTGGTGTTGATAGTTGTTAAGGTGTTTACTGTGGGTTTATAAATTGTTAACTGGTTTCATAACTAAACATTATTTTAATTTAAAAGTACTGTCGATCTCTGTTGCATCACATCTTCAGAGTGGACCCGTGTGCTCCCCATACCACAATCTAGTAAACGTTGTGGGTCAGGTGAACTCCATGATACACTTTGGGGTTCTCTAAACCCTGGCCCATAACACAGGACCCACAATAATGCTCTGGGGACCCAGGTTCAAATCCCGCCACTGCAGGTGGGGAAATTTGAATTCAATAAAACCTATAATTAAAAGTGTAATGATGACCATGAATCCATTGCTGATTGTCGCAAAAACCCATCTGGTTCGCTAATGCCCTTCAGGGGAGGAAATCTGCTGTCCTTACCTGGCCTGGCCTACGTGTGACTCCGGACCCACAGCAATATGGTTGACTCTTAACTGCCCCCTCAAGGGCAATTTGGGAATGGGTAATAAATGCTGGCCCAGCCTGCGATGCCAACGTCCCATGAACGAATAAAAAAAAACTTGCAAATGACTAACATGAAGAGGGCTAGGAAGAGGCTCTTGTGGAGCATGGAGGAGCTGGGCTGACTGACCTGTTTCTGTGCTGCAAGTTGTAAACAGGTACAGCGACCGCGAAATAATTTCATAGAGAAATGGATGGGGATTAAATGGAGTGCAAATATTGAGAGGTATTCATCTTTGGGAGCCAGCCAGCTGGACTGCTGTTTGCTTTTCACAATCTTTAGCACTGGTCTGGGTGAAGCTGCCTGGAGAACTGTGTACAAATTGGAGAGAGATCTGAGAGTACTATTGCAACAGGTTGAGATGGAATGAATGGGGGAACAAACCCACCTCTGACAAATATCATTTAATTTAGAATAGATCTCCAAACTTTTTATTTTCTTCCTGAAGTCCTTTTTAGATTTGTGCCTCATTTATTGAACATACAGTGCAGAAGGAGGCCATGTGGCCCATCGAGTCTGCACCGACCTCTGTAACCCAATAAACCCTCCTAACTGTTTTTGGTCACTAAGGGCAAGTTATCATGGCCAATCCACCTAACTTGCACCAGAAGGAAACCCACGCAGACACGGGGAGAACTTGCAGACACAGACAGTGTGGAATCGAACCTGGGACCCTGGCGCTGTGAAGCCACAGTGCTAATCACTTGTGCTACCATGCTGCCCAATTTCTGCCCCTAAATCTTTCCCGTGCAGAGTATTTTTGGATAGATAAACATAATTTTATTTTTTCAGTTAGTATAGCTAACTACTTTGGATAGATAGTACTTGTCCTTCGTTACTGAATATACTTGAACAAGGCCAATGACTCAAACAGTGAGTAGGATGGGCCTGTTTGCAAGAGCACAATCGATGGAATCTTGGTTGGATGTCAGAGAATTTTGACTGGTAAATTTGTTTCTCTCCTTGTCTTTGATGTGAATAAATAATGGAAATCTTACTTCGCACTGATACATTGAAGTGAAATGGATGAGTGTTTCAATGTTTGGGACTGCTCAGAATTGATCAGCCAGAGCAGATCAAGAGTTTTGGCATTGAAATTAACTCCCAAAAGAGGGGAACTGCAACATCAACCACCCCGTTGTTAACCTTTCAGCAGTCTTGGCCTTTGCCTTGATGTCTGATGGAAATTAATTTTGAATGTAGCTGAAATCCTGTATTGGCCTCCCATTGAGTAAGATGCTGTTTTATAATCGTGAAGCACCAATAAAATATCTCCAAAGTGCAAAGGAACTGAGCAAATCTAAGTTTTAAATTTATCAAAGAAATCCACACCGATGCAGGTTGACGTGGATGGTGATCTGAGGACGGTATGGGGTGTGCATGAATTCCCACTGATTCACAGCAGATATAAAGTCAAGTCTTGCATTTCTCCAGCCCCTTCCACAACCTCAGACTACCCCAACGCACTTCACAGCCAGTGAAGTTTAGTTCCAGTCAGATTCCAAGCTAGTGCAGGAATGTAGAAGTGGAGGTTGCATCAATCCGAGCTGCTCCTGCCACACAGTCATTACTCACTGAACAACAATCAGAATCTCAACACCGCCATTTTCCCAGTGCGCCAGTCAGAACGAGTCCCATGTTTGAGACACAATCACCATGCAGTTAATTTCATTGCTTCTGTGGAAAGAAATTAGTTCCTCTGTCAATCTTAAACTTGCCCTTCAAAACCTAGACCCCGTTTCATTTTCTTCCTTCTACGAACCTTGGGCCAGTTGGTAGCAATCACCTCTGAGTCATGAAGATTGTGGGTTCAAGTCCCACAGCTGAGGGGTGCGGTACGTTTCAGCGCTGCCGTTTCAGCGCCAGGACTTTTCAGCGCCAGAAAAAAAAAATAATCCAATGTTGTCATATAGTTATGACAGAATTTTTTTGGCACAAAGCAATTTACAAATCTGTAAGTTCATAAAATGAAATAAAACTCAAGTGTTAACTAAATGTTTTTATTGTAAAAGATCCACTTATAAAGATCCAAAAACAGTACATTAAAACAATTTACAAATCTGTAAGTTCATAAAATCAATCATTAAAAGGAAAGTTCATTGGACATTCATTGGACATTCATTGGATATTCATTGGAAAAAACGCATTTAGTTTGTTAAATTGTGCCCTACTGAACGAAGGTAGTCAATTTCATTCCTGCTACCATATTCGGAAACAATTCTCAATATCCTCTCATCAGCTTTTCTATATTTAAGTAATTTTAATTGAGGTTCATTGCCAGCTAAAAGTTTCTCGAAGTGCTCGTCTCTTCCCTTTTGAACATGCTTAAGGACATCAATGAACTTCCAGATAGTTGGGTGTGACATTAACAGTTCACTTTTCAATCTCCTGTTGGCCGCCTCAGCATAGTTATTTGTTCTGTCATCCCCATCTAATGTTCTTTGATACATATTCCACATCTCGGTAGGAAATAAAGGACTTTGTCTGCCTGCTCCTCGGCGATTAGGACGGCCGATATAATTGTCTTCGAAATAGTTTAAAACCGGAATTAACTCCTCCGGTAAATTACCTGCTAAAGAATCCACGTGACTGTCAAGGTCGGCAACTGGCACAAAACATAGGGCAGTTATCATTTTCGAATGTAATGCAAAATCGGTCCTGCATTTGTAATCATCTCTTTTACCATCGCAAATAACATCATATAGGTCGCATACTGTTTGTTTTGTAAAAGCGCGTACAATACAGGGTGAACTCCGTTATTTTTCCTAACCATGATGATATAAACTTGATAAAATAGGTGTGGTGCTACCGCAAATGTTCCGTCAGCGTACCAAGTCGTGGAAGTTGCCATGTGTTCTAACCAACTCTCTCTCCCAAATATAATAATCCGTTCGTTGTTCGTACCACTATCCTTTAAACAGAAATTTTCCTCGGTTTCTGGGGTGGGTTTATACATCATGTATTGATGAGGTAACTGAAGCTCTTGAATCGATCTTGGATTATCGGGGACCTGATTAACTTCGTCTCGTTTTCTACGAATAATTTTTCACATTGCCTGCCTGTTTGGTAACTGTGCCATACCTGCCACGGACATTTTTTCAATGCACTTGTTGATAATCGTACTTGGAGGCTCACAAGTCTTTTCAGCCCGGTCTCTCGCATCAGTTATGACCTTTTCCACTTCGATAGCAACTGCAGATGGGGGATGAGTATGTTCGTTGATCTTTTCGATCACCTCTCTTTCTAACGTGTGAATGCGGGCCTTGCACCTACCATCCTCATGGCATCGCCAAAACTTAACTTGCTTTTGTTTCTTGCTTTCTTTGTCAAAACGATATATAAAACCTTCATGACAGAACTTCTCTCTGCCTCGCTTGCTTTTCACTGATTCAGCCATGGGTTTAAAGATATGGAACTTACCAAATTTACCAAAAGAAATTTACCAAATAACTAAGTAAGTATAAAAACTTGTTAACAAAACTCTAACTTTATCTAAACAGTAATCATAATAAAACTCCAACAAAATCTAAAGACAGTTAGAACGATGAAACGACCAAATAACTAAGTGTAAAAGCTGGTATACCTGTGTCATACCTGTGACCATACTCAAGAATGATTTCTGAATGAATGAGCGCTGAAACGTCCTGGCGCTGAAATATTTGGCGCTGAAATGGCGGCGCTGAAATGGCGGCGCTGAACTGTCCCATTCCCACAGCTGAGACAGTTGAGTTTGCAACTCTGAGTGACAGTTCAGTGGAGAATGGAAAGATTGCTGCAGTTTTGGAGGATCTGGCTGGGTTCTCTAATTTTGAGGCGATGTCCAGAAGAAGTGTCTGGTTTTACGACGGAAAAATCGGCGAAGCCCCAGCACCGATCCCTGACCGGTGAGGGGCGAGCATCCGCGCCACGTAAAATGCACGGCCTTCCTGATATAAAAGCCTGGAGAATTGTCGGGTCCATGGCCGTGCACGGCGACGACCTGCAGCTGTCGTGCCAGAAACATGGCGCCGGCTGCTTGCGGACCTGACCTGGCAGATAGTGCCCCCTTGGACATTCCATTGCCACCCCTGGGCCACCCCCCAGCAGTACCCCAGCCCACGCCGAAGCCCCGCCGGCCAGCAGCATGGCTCCCCCCTCCCCCCTTGACTGTGGCGGCGCTAGACACAGTCTGCAACCACCACTGTCGGGTTCATGAAAACTGAGAGCACATGTGTCCCGCGCTGCCGGGAACTCGGCCCATCGGGGGCGGAGCATTGGGAGAGGGCCTTCAGGTAACGTCGTGCAGCGTACTCCTTGGTGACGCCATTTTGGAGGGGGTGGAGCATCTGAAAACAGGCACCGCCCCCGATTCAGTTGTACACAGGGATTCTCCGCCCAATCGACGATTACGAAATCACCGTCAAGTACTGGAGAATCCTGCCCTCTGCCTTTTCAATGAGTTCTTTGCGTTCGCAGCTGGGCAGATGAGATCCCAGAGCAGTATTTCAAAGAAGAGCAGAGGGGTTCTGGCCAATAGTTATCCAACCAAAATCAATAAAACAGATTTATTTTGGTTTCATGCTAATTATGTTCTCTCTCCTCAGGTACTGTTCCTCTGTCCTTTAAATCTATCATCACCACCTCTCCACACATCTATGCTTGCAAATTACCTATCACCCCAACTCCTGTTCCTCCTCAAAAGTGTTTGCCCACTCAAATTTGTGCCCAGGATTTCCGGAATTTCATCCTCAAATTCCTCCAGTCAGGCATCAGTGCTGCCAAAATATCGGAATGGTTCTTGTCAAAGTCACAACTGAGTTCCTATGTGACTGTGATTAAAGTTAAACTTTCACTCCTTGTCCTTCTTGACCTATCTAAAATGAAACGAAAATCGCTTATTGTCACGAGTAGGCTTCAAATGAAGTTACTGTGAAAAGCCCCTAGTCACCACATTCCGGCGTCTGTTCGGGGAGGCTGGTACGGGAATTGAACCGTGCTGCTGGCCTGCTTGGTCTGCTTTCAAAGCCAACTGTAGCCATTGACATGTTGGACCACATCATCCTCCCCGAACACCTCGACAACAGTGTCCAGCGAGGTGGGACTGCTCTTACCTGGTTCCATTGTCCAGCTGGGTGTGACTGCTCTTGCCTAGTTCCATCGTCCAGCTGGGTGTGACTGCTCTTGCCTGATTCCATTGTCCAGCTGGGTGGGACTGCTCTTGCCTGATTCCATTGTCCAGCTGGGTGTGACTGCTCTTGCCTGATTCCATTGTCCAGCTGGGTGGGACTGCTCTTGCCTGATTCCATCGTCCAGCTGGGTGGGACTGCTCTTGCCTGATTCCATTGTCCAGCTGGGTGGGACTGCTCTTGCCTGATTCCATTGTCCAGCTGGGTGTGACTGCTCTTGCCTGGTTCCATCGTCCAGCTGGGTGTGACTGCTCTTGCCTGATTCCATTGCCCAGCTGGGTGTGACTGCTCTTGCCTGGTTACATCGTCCAGCTGGGTGGGACTGCTCTTGCCTAGTTCCATCGTCCAGTTGGGTGTGACTGCTCTTGCCTGATTCCATTGTCCAGCTGGGTGGGACTGCTCTTGCCTGATTCCATTGTCCAGCTGGGTGGGACTGCTCTTGCCTGATTCCATTGTCCAGCTGGGTGTGACTGCTCTTGCCTGATTCCATTGTCCAGCTGGGTGGGACTGCTCTTGCCTGATTCCATCGTCCAGCTGGGTGGGACTGCTCTTGCTTGATTCCATTGTCCAGCTGGGTGGGACTGCTCTTGCCTGGTTACATTGTCCAGCTGGGTGTGACTGCTCTTGCCTGATTCCATTGTCCAGCTGGGTGGGACTGCTCTTGCCTAGTTCCATCGTCCAGCTGGGTGTGACTGCTCTTGCCTGGTTACATTGTCCAGCTGGGTGTGACTGCTCTTGCCTGATTCCATTGTCCAGCTGGGTGTGACTGCTCTTGCCTGATTCCATTGTCCAGCTGGGTGTGACTGCTCTTGCCTGGTTACATTGTCCAGCTGGGTGGGACTGCTCTTGCCTGGTTGCATTCTTGTCTATCTAAGCATAGCCACAGAATCAGTTTCTCTCCCCAGTCCGGCACCCATTACATCTGAAGCCCACCAAGGATCAATCCTTACCTCCTGCTCCTTCTCACCAACATGCCGCCCCTTGACGGTATCATCCAAAAACACATCAGTGTTCTCATGTATACTGACCCACTCTGACTCACAAACATCTCTCTCAACCCCTCCAGGACTAAATTATCGTATGCTGCTAATCCGACATCCCACACTGGGTGAGCAGAAATTCTCTCCAATTAAATATCGGGAAAACGGAAGCCGTTGCTTCTGCCATCACCACAAACTCCATTCGCTCCCGACTTACCTCATCCCTCTCCCCAAAAACTGCCTGACAGAGTCTGGACCAGACTGTTCACCATCCCGATTTTGTTTGAAGCTTGTTCAGTATTCACCTGGCCAGGCAGCAGCTTCTGCAGGGCTAAATGGAGCACTCTGAGTGCTCCGCTGAATCTTCTCAGACGACAGTCTTCAATGATGTGACTTATTGATCAGGAGGCACCACAGCTGCGGTCTGGGTTTGCGGGAAGGCCCCACTTGCACCGAATTATTGTACAAAGGCCTTGGCCAGTGCGGAAGTCGGCCCATTGTTGGCGTGGTAGGTTTAACCCCTGGTAGGTTGAACCGGGGCGGGCGGGGTGTGCGGTCTGTGATGAGGAAGTGATTTTTCATGGTGGCCTGTTGGTTCCATTCCTGCTGCCACTGGGCCTCAGCTGTTATTTTATGGCAGTGTGGTCTTAGCCATACAGGCTGGCACGATGGGAAGGGAGCAGCAGGTGGATTGGTAACGTCCGTGTGTCGCAGCAGGCTTGGGATGATTTAAATATCATTAAAAAATCTAGCTTAAGGTATTCAGACTCTGAAGCTACAGAAGGTGAAATTAAGCTGTCGTGAAAGTGAGGTCATCATTCATTCCAACATGTGTGAAGTTCCAAAGAGAGGCCGAATGGATTTTTGTTGTGATTGCTGGAAATTCGCTGGAGAGTATAAATTGTGAGACATTGTGTTTAGACCAAAGTTAGCAGGTGAGGAGATCTGAATGGGATAAAGAAATAGGAACAGCCAGGTCTGTAGCAGACTGTTTAGCTTTTCGTTTTGCGAGAAACTTTAAGCTGAGCAGCAGCTTTTTCCAAACTCTGTCATGTTGAGCAGTAGACTGACACAGGCAGAAGGATCTGCAGGCATTGTCCTGAAAGGATCTCTCTCTTTTCAAGCAGTATTTTAAATGAAATCTCGATATAAATGTACAAGTAACCCCATGTTTGCTCGCTTTATTTATAAGTGGCCTTTGACCTGTGATGGATTTTTCTTAATTGGACATAGGGAAGATATAAGTTAGACGTAAAAAGGGCTTCCTTTTATTTTAAGAATAGTTTAACTGTTAATTGAAAAGCTATTTTCTGTGATGTTAATATGTTTAATCCTATGTTCAGAATGAAGGTTGTTTTAATATAAAAGATATTTCATACCTATTGGTCAGTAGAATCACTCCTAGAGCTATGTATCCTTTCCTCACAGTTATACAAATCAAAATAAGTCTTTGCAGTTCTGGTCCAGTCAAACCTAACAATCTTTGGGGTCTAATCTGGAATATTAACACTTGGCAAGAGGACAGCACAGTGGCACAGTGGGTTAGCACTGCTGCCTCACGGTCCTGAGGTCCCAGGTTTAATCCCGGCTCTGGGTCACTGTCCGTGTGGAGTTTGCACATTCTCCCGATCTTTACGTAGGTTTCACCCCCACAACCCAAAGATGTGCAGGATAGGTGGATTGGCCACGCTAAATTGTCCTTTAATTGGACAAAATGAATTGGGTTCTCTAAATTTTAAAAAAACACATGGCACTAACTCATAAACCACCTCCAATCCGATAAGCTTTGGATATCTGCACATCTCTAATTCTGGCCTCTGCAAACTCCCCAATTTAAATTGCTCTGCCCCTGGCGTCAGTGCCTTCAGTTGCTCAGGTCCCAAGCTCAAGAAATTGCTCCTTCAACCTCTCCGCCTCTCAATTTCTCTTCCTTCCTTTAAGATGTTCCTTCAAAACCTTGGGCGGGATTCTCCCCTACCCGAGGGGGCAGGCGGTCCCGGCGCCAAGGAGTGGCATGAACCACTCCGGCATCGGGCTGCCCGGAAGGTGCGGATCCTCGGCACCTTCAGGGGCTTGGCAGGCGCTGGCGGGGTTGGCGCCACGCCAACCGGCGCGGAAGGGGCTTGTCGCCGTGCCAACCAGCGCCGAAGGGCCTCCGCTGGCCGGCGCGAATTGGCGCATGCGCGGGAGCGCCAGCGTGTGCTGGCATTACCCCAGCGCATGCGCAGGGGGGGTTGTCTCCGCACCAGCCATAGCAGAAGTCCACAGCAGCTGATGCTGAAGGAAAGAGTGCCCCCACGGCACAGGCCCGCCCGCGGATAGGTGGGCCCCGATCACGGGCCAGGCTACCATGGGGGCACCCCCTGGGGCCAGATTCCCCTCCCGGGGACCCCGGAGGCTACCCGCAGAGCCATGTCCCGCCGGTAAGTACCAGATCTAATTTATGCCAGCAGGACCGGTCTAAAATAGGCGACCGCTCGATCCATCGCGGGCCGGCGAATCGCGGGGGGGGGGGGGGGGGGGGGTGCTGCGATTCCCGTGCCCGCCAAATCCCATCTGCCGGAGAATTCGGCTGGGGGGGTGGTTGGAGAATCCCGTTCCTTGTTCTTTAACCAAGCTTTTAGTCTGAACTAATGGGCGAGATTCTCCACCAGCAGAATACTCCGTTTTGCCGGCAGCCCAGGGGTTTCCTGATGGTGTGGGGCTGCCCCACAATGGGAAACCCCATTGACCGGCCGGCGTAACGGAGAATCCCGCCGGCCAATTGGGGCAGAAATGTGGCGCAGCGGGGCAGAGAATCCAGCCTGCTATCTCCTGAAGTGAATGTGTGTTAAATTCTGTTTCATCATTACCCGTGGCAGTGCGTTAAGTCATTTTTCTACGTTAAAGGGACTATCTAAAACAAAGCTGTTGTTGTTATTTGTTTGAAGTTGAGAAAAGTTATACACGTGGTGCCGTATAATATTCTTCATCCAAAAATGGGAAGAAAATGTCACGTGCCTCATATTTGTGGATTGAAAGATCATCTCTCCTCTCATTGAGATGCAAAGTGCGCAAAACACACTCCAATCTACCAAAGATATAAATAGGATCTTCCAAGAATAAATTAAGGGTGTGCCATCTTGTCAAAGCATAGATTTAGCTTGAAATACGTTTCCGTGATAACTGCAACTTTGATCATCCTCTCATCCGTTATTAACCACCTCATTAAATTGGCAAATATCGCGCCTGCAGATGTAAATGGCTTCATGCAAAATTTAATTTTGCTCATTTGTCAGCAGGAAAACGAGGGGGCGATTTGAGAAATTAAAAAAAAAATACAAAGTGTCAAAGGCTACCTCGAAAATATGCCTGAAACATTTGCACGCTTTAGGTTAATTAATGAGGAAATCATACGCCAGAAAAGCTGGAGGATAGCCATCACTGAACCATCATCAGCCTCGACAGATTTAGAATATAGAACATAGAAAATACAGCACAGAACAGGCCCTTCGGCCCACGATGTTGTGACAAACTTTTGTCCTGGATTAAGAACAAATTAATCTACACCCAATCATTCTACCGTAATCCATGTACCTATCCAATAGCCGTTTGAAGGTCCCTAATGTTTCCAACTCAGCTACCTCCACAGGCAGTGCATTCCATGCCCCCACGACTCTCTGGGTAAAGAACCTACCTCTGACATCCCCCCTATATCTTCCACCACTTACCTGAAATTTATGTCCCCTTGTAATCGTTTGTTCCACCCGGGGAAAAAGTCTCTGACTGTCTACTCTATCTATTCCCCTGATCATTTTAGAAGCCTCTATCAAGTCGCCCCCTTATCCTTCTCTGTTCTAATGAGAAAAGGCCGAGCACCCTCAACCTTCCCTCGTAAGACCTACCCTCCATTCCAGGCAACATCCTGGTAAATCTCCTTTGCACCTTTTCCAAAGCTTCCACAGCCTTCCTAAAATGAGGCGTCCAGAACTGCACACAGTACTCCAATGTGGCCGTACCAAGGTTTTGTACAGCTGCATCATCACGTCACGGCTCTTAAATTTAATCCCTTTACTAATGAACGCGAGCACACCATAGCTTCCACATCCTTCCTAAAATGAGGTGACCAGAACTGCACACAGTACTCCAAATGTGGCCTGACCAAGGCTTTGTACAGCTGCATCATCACCTCACGGCTCTTAAATTCAATCCCTCTGCTAATGAACGCTAGCACACCATAGGCCTTCTGCACAGCTCTATCCACTTGAGTGGCAACTTTCAAAGATCTATGAACATAGACCCCAAGATCTCTCTGCTCCTCCACATTGCCAAGAACCCTACCGTTAACCCTGTATTCCGCATTCATATTTGTCCTTCCAAAATGAACAACCTCACACTTTTCAGGTTTAAACTCCATCTGCCACTTCTCAGCCCAGCTCTGCATCCTATCTATGTCTCTTTGCAGCTGACAACAACCCTCCTCACAATCCACAACTCCACCAATCTTCATATCATCTGCAAATTTACTGACCCACCCTTCAGCTCCCTCATCCAAGTCATTAATCAAAATCACAAACAACAGAGGACCCAGAACTGATCCCTGCAGTACGCCACTGGTAACTGGGATCCAGGCTGAATATTTGTCATCCACCACCACTCTCTGACTTCTATCAGTTAGCCAATTTGTTATCCAACAGGCCAAATTTCCCACTATCCCATGCCTCCTTACTTTCTGCATAAGTCTACCATGGGGAACCTTATCAAATGCCTTACAAAAATCCATGTACACTACATCCACTGCTTTACCTTCATCCACGTGCTTGGCCACCTCCTCAAATAATTCAATAAGACTTGTGAGGCAAGACCTACCCCTCACAATTCCGTGCTGACTATCCCTAATCAAGCAGTGTCTTTCCAGATGCTCAGAAATCCTATCCCTCAGTACCCTTTCCATTACTTTGCATCCCACCGAAGTAAGACTAACTGGCCTGTAATTCCCAGGGTTATCCCTATTCCCTTTTTTGAACAGGGGCACGACATTCGCCACTCTCCAATCCCCTGGTACCACCCCTGTTGACAGTGAGGACGAAAAGATCATTGCCAACGGCTCTGCAATTTCATCTCTTGCTTCCCATAGAATCCTTGGATATATCCCGCCAGGCCCGGGGGACTTGTCTATCCTCAAGTTTTTCAAAATACCCAATACTTCTTTCTTCCTTACAAGTATCTCCTCGTGCTTATCAGTCTGTTTCACACTGTCCTCTCCAACAACATGGCCCCTCTCATTTGTAAATACTGAATAAAAGTACTTGTTCAAGGCCTCGCCTATCTCTTCAGACTCAATACACAATCTCCCGCTACTGTCCTTGATCGGACCCACCCTCGCTCTAGTCATTCTCATATTTCTCAAATATGCGTAAAAGGCCTTGGGGGTTTCCTTGATCCTACTCGCCAAAGATTTTTCATGCCCTCTCTTACCTCTCCTAATCCCTTTCTTCAGTTCCCTCCTGGCTATCTTATATCCCTCCAGCACCCTGTCTGAACCTTGTTTCCTCAGCCTTATATAAGTCTCCTTCCTCTGAACAAGATATTCAACCTCTCTTGTCAACCATGGTTCCCTCACTCGACCATCTGTTCCCTGCCTGACCGGGACATACATATCAAGGACACGTAGTTTCTGTTCCTTGGACAAGTTCCACATTTCAATTGTGTCCTTCCCTGACAGTCGATGTTCCCAACTTATGCACTTCAGTTCTTGTCTGACAGCATCGTATTTACCCTTACCCCAATTGTAAATCTTGCCCTGTTGCACGCACCTATCCCTCTCCATTACTAAAGTGAAAGTCACTGAATTGTGGTCACTATCTCCTATCCACTATCAAAATGCTCCCCCACTAACAAATCTATCACTTGCCCTGGTTCGATATCAAGTACAAAATCCAATATGGCCTCCCCTCTGGTCGGACAATCGACAGACCGTGTTGGAAAAGCTTCCTGAACACACTGCACAAACACCACCCCATCCAAACTATTTGAACTGAAGAGTTTCCACTCAATGTTTGGGAAGTTGAAGTCACCCATGACTACTACCCTGTGACTTCTGCACCTTTCCAAAATCTGTTTCCAAATCTGTTCCTCCACATCTCTGCTGCTATTGGGGGGCCTATAGAAAACCCCCAACAAGGTGACGGCTCCTTTCTATTTCTGACTTTAACCCATACTACCTCAGTCGGCAAATCCTCCTCGAACTGCCTTTCTGCAGCTGTTATGCTATCTCTAATAAACAATGCCACCCCCTCCCACCTCTTTTACCACTCTCCCTAATCTTTCTGAAACATCTATAACCAGGAACCTCCAAAATCCATTTCTGCCCCTCTTCCATCCAAGTTTCCGTGATGGCCACCACATTGTAGTCCCAAGTACCGATCCATGCCTTAAGTTCACCCACCTTATTCCTGATGCTTCTTGCGTTGAATTATACACACTTCAACCCATCTCCGTGCCTGAAAATACTCTCCTTTGAAAATAAAAATGAAAAAATGAAAATCACTTATTGTCACGAGTAGGCTTCAATGAAGTTACTGTGAAAAGCCCCTAGTCGCCACATTCCGGCACCAGTCCAGGGAGGCAAGTAGGGTTACCTGTTGTCTTGTCAGTGTAACCTTCCCCACTGCATCACTACGTGCTTTGGCGTCATGACTATCGGCTACCTTAGTTGCTGGACTACAAATCCAGATCCCATTCCCCTGCCAAATTATTTTAAACCCTCCCAAACATAGAACAGTACAGCACAGAACAGGCCCTTCGGCCCTCGATGTTGTGCCGAGCCATGATCACCCTACTCAAACCCATGTATCCACCCTATACCCGTAACCCAACAACCCCCCCCCCTTAACCTTACTTTTTTTTAGGACACTACGGGCAATTTAGCATGGCGAATCCACCTAACCCGCACATCTTTGGACTGTGGGAGGAAACCGGTGCACCCGGAGGAAACCCACGCACACACGGGGAGGACGTGCAGACTCCGCACAGACAGTGACCCAGCCGGGAATCGAACCTGGGACCCTGGAGCTGTGAAGCATTTATGCTAACCGCCATGCTACCGTGCCACTAGTACTAGAAAACCTCCCTCCCAGGATATTGGTGCCCCTCTGATTCAGATGCAACCCGTCCTGCTTGTACAGGTCCCACCTTCCCCAGAATGCACTCCAATTATCCAAATACTTGAAGCCCTCCCTCCTACACCATTCCTGCAGCCATGGGTTCAACCGCACTCTCTCCCTATCCCTCGCCTCGCTATCACATGGCACCGGCAATAAACCAGAGATGACAACTCTGTCTGTCCTGGCCTTTAACTTCCAGCCGAACTCCCTAAATTCGTTTATTACATCCACACCCCTTTTCCTACCTATGTCGTTGGTACCAATGTGAACCACGACTTCTGGCTGCTCACCCAACCCCATAAGGATCCTGAAAACACGATCTGAGATGTCATAGACCCTGGCACCTGGGAGGCAACAAACCATCCGAGAGTCTCGCCCGTGCCCACAAAACTGCCTGTCTGTACCTCTAACTATTGAGTCCCCTGTAACTAGTGCTCTCCTAATCTCCCCCCTTCCCTTCTGAGCCCCAGAACCAGGCCTCGTGCCAGAGAGCCGGTCACTGCAGCAACCCCAGCTAGGTAATCCCCCCAGCAATATCCATAGAGGTATACTTATTGTTGAGAGGAACAACCACAGGGTATCCCTGCACTGACAGCTGCCTCCTCTTCCCACCTCTAACTGTTACCCAGCTACCTTTGTTCTCAGGTGTAACTATGTCCCTGTAGCATCTATCTATCACCCCCTCAGCTTCCCGAATGATCCTCAGTTCATCCAGCTCCAGCTCCAGTTCCCTAACACGAGGAGCTGGAGATGGTGCGCTTCCCGCAGGTCACGTCAGCAAGGACACCTGTGGTCTCCCTTACCTCGAACATTCTGCAGGAGGAACATTCCACTGCCTCAGCTGCCATCACCTCTACTTAGTCTCCCAGTAAAAAAGAAAGAAAAAATAGCTTACCTGCTCACAGCACTGAGTCTTTTTTTTTAGGTTAGAGGGGGAGGGAGGGTGGGAGACATTGCACGTGTAGTGTCTCGGGTTTCCTCACCGTTCAAATTTATTGGGTAATACAAACCTTCCCAGGTCTCCCCACGGCCGACTTCCGGTTTCCTGCTGCTCTGAGAGAAAA
The DNA here is from genome assembly GCF_902713615.1 of Scyliorhinus canicula. Taxonomy (NCBI): domain Eukaryota; kingdom Metazoa; phylum Chordata; class Chondrichthyes; order Carcharhiniformes; family Scyliorhinidae; genus Scyliorhinus; species Scyliorhinus canicula. The sequence goes on from NC_052149.1 coordinate 240,218,286, forward strand.
AAAAGCTCCGAAAAAGTAAGTTAAAAATCAAAAACTCAGCTTACCTTCCAGCTCTCCCCTCCAAAAATTTAGGCAGTGTGCAATTTACTGGTATCAAGGTGGCTGCCTTGTGTCTCCACAGACGCAAACACCCAAACCCTATTTTCCGACAGCTGTCTTTTAAACAATTCGTTCTTGGTATGTGGGCATCACCGGCTGGGTCAGCATTAATTGCCCACTCCTAGTTGCCCTTGAAGAGATGGTGGTCAGCTGCCTTCTTGAACCGCTGCAGTCCATGTGGTGTAGGTACACTCACTGTGCTGTTAGGGAGGGAGTTCCAGGATTTTGGCCCAGCGACAGGGAAGGGACGGCCGATATATTCCCAAGTCAGGATGGGTGAATGACTTGGGGCATTCGTAGGTGGTGGGGCTCCCCTGTGTCTGCTGCCCTTGCCCTGCTAGATGGTAGCCATCATGGAAGGTGCTGTCTAAAGAGGTTTAGTGATTTTTGCAGTGCATCGTGTGGATGGTACACACGGTTGCTACTATGGAGGCGAAGGTTTGTGGAAGGGGTGCCAATCAAGTGGGGCTGCTTTATCGTGGATGGCATTGAGCTTCTTGAGTGTTGTTAGAGCTGCACTCATCCAGGCAAGTGGAGAGTATTCTATTACAGTCCTGACCTGTGCCTTGTAGATGGTGGACAGGCTTTGGAGAGGTCAGGAGGTGAATTACTCACCATAGGATTCCCAGCCTTTGACCTGCCCTGGTAGCCACAGTATTAATATGGCCAGTTCAGTTCAGTTTCTGATCAATGGTAATCCCCAGAATGCTGATAGTGGGGGATTCTACTGACCTTTCTACATTTCATCCCTTCAGTTAGTCCATGGGATGTGCACATCGCTGGCGAGAGCAGCATTTGCTGTCCAACCCCAATTGCTGTTTAGAGAAAATGATGGTGAGCCACCAGCTTGAATCACTGCTCTCCAAATAATGGTGCAAGATACACACACCCACTGTGCTGTTAGGGAGGCAGTTCCAGGATTTTAACCCAGCGACAGTGAAGGAACGGTGACATAGTTGCAAGTCAGGATGGTGTGTGGCTTGGAGGGGAACTTGCAGGCGGTCACATTCCCAATGTATGTGCTGCTCTTGTCCTTCTAGGTAGTAGAGGATGCAGGAGTGGAAGGTGCTGTCTAAGGATCCTTGCTGAATTATGTCAGCTCCATTTATCTCTCCACAGGTGCTGCCAGGACTTCCTCCCTGCCTCCCTCTCCCTTCCTCCCTCCTTTCTCACCTCCCTCCCCTTCCCCCCTTCCTTCTACCATACCTCTGTCTTCCCTCCCTCCCATCCTTTTTCCCATCCTCCCTCCCTTCTTTCCTCCCTCCCTCCCTTCCTTCTTTCCTCCTCCCTCCCATCTTTCATCCCTTCCTCCATTCTTTCCTGCCTCCTTTTCTCCCTTCCTCCTTCTCCTCCGTCTTCCCGCCCTCTGTTCTTGCCCCCTTCCCTCTCTCCCATCTTTCTTTTCTCCTTCCCTTCTGCCCTTCTTCCCTCTCTCCCTCCCTCCCTCGCTCGCTCGCTCCCTTCATTCTTTCCTTCTATTCTGATTGTTGGGTGCTGTCCTCAGTGGCCTATCACAGTCTCAAACTCACAGTCTCTCATTCCAGCTGGTTACTGAGGACAGAAATACTTCCTGTAAATATCACGATCCTTCAACTTCCTATGAACCAGGGACAATCGATAGGTGTTATGCAATGTCTTCATTCAGTGTCGAGGCCCATCACTTGAAATGCTTAAATGATCATCACAAATGTGTTGTTTCTGAATCAGGATCATGACTTATTACATTTACCACAATCCCCCCTTAACATGAGCTCTGAAACGGATCCAGGTTTTGCTTACAGTGTGAACACTTGGCTGATGATCCTATTCCTATATCAACAGATGTCTGCAGAGGAAAGATATGAAGACGGACATCAGTCTCCACACAGCATAATAATAAAAACATCTTCAGTGTACCAAAGCTGTATTTCAGAGTCCAAAGCCAAGGAATTCTCCAACACAGTTGTTAGAAATTGTGCCAGAGCTTTGTGATGCCAATAGCATTGCTAATTGTCATTTTAATGTTCTTGAAGAGCCAGTATAGCCTTTGGGCAAGAATAATACATGCCTTGGTCGAGGACATTTGGGAGATAATGAGGGCTGTTAAGAATGAACCACTTAAAACTCAATGTTCAGGTCTCGTTGTTCTGATGAAAGATCACCATCCTGGAATGTTAACTTTCCATCTTCACAGATGCTGCCAGGTCTCCTGAAGCGTTTCCAACGGTTTTTGTTTTTGTTTCAGAATTGCAACATCCGCAGGTCATGGGATTTGTTGGGGTTCATAAGGAGGATTCTGAAAAGGGAACACAAGCAGAGAGGGCTCCATGGCAGACTGTAGGTCCAACTGGACTTAGGAGACCTGAGGTTTACACGGCTGTGGGAGCAGGTGTGATGAATGAGGTCGATGAGAGATATGCAGGGTTTTTGTCCAAGGGGGAGATCCTCCAATTGGGGCTGGTTTAGCTCACAAGGCTAAATCGCTGGCTTATAAAGCAGACCAAGCAGGCCAGCAGCACGGTTCGATTCCCGTACCAGCCTCCCCGGACAGGCGCCGGAATGTGGCGACTAGGGGCTTTTCACAGTAACTTTATTGAAGCCTACTCGTGACAATAAGCGATTTTCATTTTTTCATTTTCATTTTCACCAGCCAATGCAGCCAAACCCATAGCTATTTTAAAGAACACAGGTGCTCGGCAAACTCTTTTACTGAGGAGGGATTTTGTTTTCCTTCCAGAGAGTTCAATGAAAGCTAAGGTATTAGTGAATGGGATAGGTGGAGATTATATCTCAGTTCCATTGTATAAAGTACAATTGGAGCGAGATTTATTGTCAGATCCAGTAATTATCAGGATGGTTAAGAAGTTCTGTGTGGATGGAATAGATTTACTTTTGTGGAATGATTTGGCAAGAGCGAGGGTCCCATGATTACAGAGAGTCAGAAGGAACTTAAGGAGATGGAACAGAAACAGGAACAATTTTCAGATATTTTCCCATCACGTGTGGTGACCAGGAAAATGGCTAAACCAAGTTCATCACCAGAGATTAAAGTCACGCCATAATCGGATTGTAGAATATCCAAAACTATCCTTGAGAATGAAGATAATTCCGAAGGAGCGTTTGGTAGGACTTCATTAATTGAGGCCTGGGAGGCAGATCCAGAGATACATAGATTTGCACAGTCAGCTCTCACAGGAGTTGAGGTGAGGGGATTCCAGAGTGCTATTAGGTTAAGAACAGAGTTCTGATGAAGAAGTGGAGACATCCTCATAGACCTGTGGCCAAGGAATGGATGGTAATTCATCAGGTGGTGGTAATGCCCAAATATCATAGGGACATACTGCAAATGGCGTATGAGATATCAATGCCGGGATGTGTGGGAATTTGGAAAACTCAGGCATCGGTCAACAGGCACTTTTCCCCAGCCAGGACTGCATAAGGATGTAATGCAATCCTGTAGAATCTGTCATACCAATCAGGTGGACAACAGCATGTGATTAAACTCGCACATTTAATATCCATACCAGTGTTTGAAGAATCATTTAATCAGGTAGATTGTGTAGGGCCACCGCCTAAAATGAAGGCAGGGTATCAATACATTCTTCCATTCATGCATATGATTACCAGATTTGAGAACAATACAGCTAAGTAGTAGTGGTGTGGTATTGTGTGAAGCAAATAATGGCATGATGGGAAAACTAGTCAAGTCTTCTTGGTACAATTGAATTTAACCTAAGACACAGATACAAAATACACAGAGACAGCATGTCCTGAGAACTGGGTGACTCTGAGTCTAGATAAGGCTTGAAATTAGAAGCAGTCTCAATAAATAACAAGCTGAACAACTGTCTCTTCCTGTTCGTAAACAAGTTTGTCCAGTTCTTAAAACAAAGACAAGATAATGATATGAGACTCCAGTCCCCTAAAGGTCAGCAAGGTGATGCCATTGTAACGATTATTACTTATGTTTTACTTTCGATCAAATTCCTGACCAAGTTGTATTCATGTTATCTTGATCCTATAATGTATAAGAATCGCCTTCTTTTCTGTAATATCGCAGACTTGGGATGGACTCAGCAGTTTGTAATTGACTGCTTTCCAACTCCAAGTATCAGCCATTTACTGCTAGCAGTCAGTTCTAATTCGGAAATAAAGTTCAGTTTTGCTTACCTAATGAATCATGTTAGCATTTCTCTATCACAGTCAAGCGGGGAAATATTGAATACAACAGTGGAAAAAGCTATGGCTTACCCTTTATATGCCTAAACATTTCCAGGACATAATTTATAGTTTAGGTATCAAACAATTAAACTCAATTTGTTCATTGTCATGTGTACCGAGGTAAGGTGAACAGTATTTTTCTGCGTGCAGTTCAAACAGATCATTTAGAACATGAAAAAAAATGTAATAGGGCAACACAATGTACACAATGTAAATGCACAGCCACCAGCAGCGGGTGAAGCATACAGGAGTGTGGTATTAATCAAGTCAGTCCATAAGAGGGTCATTTAGGAGTATGGTAACAGTGGGGAAGAAGCTGTTTTTGAGACAGTTCGTATTTACCCCACAGCCAACATCACTAAAATAGATCCTCGAGCTATTATCATACATCGTTTGTGGGGACTTGCTGCGCACAAATTTTCTGCCATGTTTCCTCCTTTGAAACAATTCAACAAAAAATACTTAATTGGCTACAAATTCTTTACAAAGGTTAGAGATATTTCTGAAACAATCACATCAGACAGCCTTTCGATAACGTGACTGGCTTGGGAGGAAGTCTGCCCGAAGCGAAGCCTGCAAGATGGAATTCCGTTATCAAAGATGGAGCTGCTACATATAACCTTGTTTCTCAGCCTTAATTGAGTTATTCTTTTTCATCAATTTTGGATTAGGAGGGACCCTGAAAAAGATCAAAAACAAGGGGATTGCTGTAACCATCCTGTTTTCCTTCATCAACTTCTCTGTCAGTCATTCTGCACCGCTGCCTCCTACTAATCTGTGAGCCGGGAATGAACGGCAGATGGATTACAATGTCATTTGTAAATATATTTGCATTTGGCGTACTTGTGGCTCACTTAAAATAAAAAATGAATTTCAATCCCTCAAACAAGATACTTCCAGAATTAAGTTGCATTTCCCAGAGGATGATACTTTACTGATGAGCCTTGTACAAACAAACAAATGGATAGGTTTTAGCTGTTTAATAACCTTTCTCATTTGGGTCTGTGGGAAAGTAGCTCTTTTAATATTGCAGCGGTATAAATTTCATTGCTGTTCAATTTTAAGTAAATTACCATGAAATTGTTGAGTAACATTATTTTTCCACCTCAGCTCTTAAAGAGCAAATCCAGTATTAACATTATTATTTATTCAATACCCCTGCACATGTAGGTATAACATCAGATTGCAGACATCCCGAGCCTTGTTACCGTCAGTTTACAATGTGAATAGACCACTTTAGTGAGCATGGTTCAACCACAAGGTAATGGTTTGTGTTTGCCTGATATTTGTTATCATTTTAAATATTTTTTTTAAATTAAGGTTTTGCAAAATTGTTCATAATAAATAGTAATAATCTTAACACAGCAAAATAGAGTGATCATTAACATATTGCAGAAAGAGAACATACAATAGCAATTAACTAGATGTTACCCCACGCGCCTCAGTCTTCCCCCACCGTCCCAACGGGCGACTCACCCCCCCCCCCCCCCCCCCCCCCCCGGCCGCATGGATCGCTGCTGCTGCTAACGTTTTAATGTTCCCTGAGAAGTCAATGGACGGTATTATGCCCCCGCTCAACAGCAGCAGCTCAGTACACTTGGCAAAGTTATTTACACACACATGTAGGCATCCGTTCGTGGTGTTGTCCCTTGCTTCTCCCGGACGGAGTTCGCTGCCGTTGTCGTCTCGTGCGCACTTCCGCTTCTGCGGCCCTCCCGTCTTCCCAGTTTCTCTGTTCCTGTGGATGCCAAGTTTGTTAACGTTTCCCTGCCCCCCCCCCCCCCCCCCCCCCCCCCTGTGGTTCATCTTTCCTTCCTCTTAGGTTTAGCTGTCCCCCCCCCTTCCCCCTCCCCTCTCCCAGTCTATCTCTCCCTCTCATGCTTTGGCTTTGGCTACTACTTTCCCCTGATTCTTGGCTACCTGGCTATTCTTCTGCTTGGTCGTTGGCCACAAATAGGTCCCGGAACAATTGCATGACTGGCTCCCACATTTTGTGGAAGCTGTCGTCTGACCCTCGGATGTTGAATTTGATTTTCTCCATTTGGAGTGATTCCGAGAGGTGGGACAGCCAGTCTGCAGCTTTGGGTGGTGCTGCTGACCGCCAGCCAAACAGGATTCTACGGCGGACGATCAGGGAGGCAAAGGCAAGGATGTCCGCGTTTCCCCAGGAATAGATCTGGCTGGTCTAAAACCCGGAAGACCGCCACTTTCGGGCATAGCTCCACCCTCACCCCCACCACTTTGGACATTGCCTCGAAGAAGGCTGTCCAGGACCCTGCAAGTCTGGGGCAAGACCAGAACATGTGGGTGTGGTTGGCCGGGCCTACTTGGCACCGTTCACATCTATCCTCCACCTCCGGGAAGAACCTACTCATACGGGTTCTTGTTAAGTGGGCTCTATGCACCACTTTTAGTTGCGTCAGGCTGAGCCTTGCGCACGTGGACGTGGAGTTGACCCTATGCAGTGCTTCGCTCCAGAGTCCCCACCCTATCTCAATCCCCAGGTACTCCTCCCACTTCATTCTTGTTGCGTCCAGTACGGTGTCGGTCCCTTCTACCAGTCGGTCGTACATGTCGCTACAGTTTCCTTTATCTAATATGCTTGCGGCCAGTAACTCTTCCAGTAGTGTCTGCCGTGGTGGTTGTGGGTATGTCCTTGTCTCCTTTCGTAGGAAGTTTTTTAGTTGCAGATACCTTAGCTCGTTCCCCCTGGCTAGCTGGAATTTCTCTGTCAGTTCGCCCAGTGGTGCGATCCTGCCGTCCGTGTATAGGTCCATGACTGTCAGTGTCCCTCCATTCTGTCCCCACCATTTGAAGGTGGCGTCAGTTAGTGCTGGCGTGAACCTATGGGGCGCGATTCTCCGCTGCCCACGACGGGTCGGAGAATAGCGGGAGGGCCTTCCCGACAATTTTCACGGCCTCCCCCTATTCTCCCCCCCTCTGGCCGGCCCCCGACACGAATCGCTGCTTGCCGATGGGCCGATGGGCCGAATACCGCGGAGTTTACGGCCGTTTTCATAGCTGCGATCACACCTGCTTTCAGCGTTCGTGAAAATGGCAGCAAAGTGCCCGTCCCGGACAACCATGCACCGATTGGCATGGCCGCACCACGGCATCGATCGCGGGCAGCGGGTCCGATACCCGCGCACTATTTGTTCTTCCGCCGCCCCGCAGGATCAGTCCGCGGGGTGGCTGAGGGGCATGACGGCACGCGCATGCGCAGGTTTGACGCATTTGCGTGATGATGTCATCTACGCATGCACGGGTTGGAGCCGTCCAACCCGCGCATGCGCGGCTGATGTGCGCGTCAGCCGCCGTGACTCTTGGCGGGCGGAGTTAGCGACGTTCGCTAACTCCGCGTCGCCGTGATTCTCCTGGCCCCGATACTAGCCCCGCCCGGGGGGAGAATCGGGTCCCGGGACGGAGCTCTGAGGCTGGCGTGACACATGGCCAGTTTCACGCCAGCCTTCACGGCACGCCGGATTGGCGGAGAATTGCGCCCATGGTTTTTGCAGGTGGGAGCTTTGTCCGACATTTTGGTCAGGCCAAATTGCTGCCGTAGTTGGTTCCAGGACTGGAGGGTGGCTATCACCACCGGGCTGCTGGAGTGTTTTTTGGGAGGGGATGGGAGTGCCACCGTGGTGAGGGCCCGGAGGGAGGTCCCTCTGCAGGTCTCCTCCGCGCGCACACATTCGGCTTCTGGCTCCTGGATCCATCCCCTTCCACGCTCGGCCGTCGCCGCCCAGTGGTTGAGTTGTAGATTTGGGAGGGCTAGCCCCCCACTGGATTTTGTTTTTTGCAGGATCTGAGCATTCTTCCCCCCCCCCCCCCCCCCAAACGAACGCCACGATTAGTTTGTCTAGTGCTTTGAAAAAGGCCTTGGGGATGTCGATCGGGATGGATCTGAATAGGAAGAGGTACCTGGGCAGCACGTTCATTTTGATCGTCTGGACTCCCCGCGAGGGAGAGTGGGAGTGTGATCCATCTTTGCAGGTCCTTTTTTACTTCCTCCGCCAGGCTGGTGAGGTTCCATTTGGATCCCTTTCCAGTCATGGGTTATTTGGATCCCCAGGTAGCAGAAGATATTTGTTATCATGACAAAATCAAAGAGAGGGCATGAAAAAAGATTAGCAAGTAAAATTAAAGAAAACTCAAAGATATTTTACCAATATATCAATGGTAAAAGGCGAGTAAAGGAAAATGTGGGACCTATCAGTGATGAAAAGGGAAATTTATGTGTAGATGCAGAGGCTGTGGGAAGGATTTTAAATGAATATTTTGTCACCGTGTTTACAAAGGAAATGGATGTTGCAGATATAGTCGTCCAGGAGGAACACAGACATTGGATAGGATAATCATAAAGAGAGAGGAATTACTCAAAGGATTGAAAGCCTTGAAAGTTGATACATCGCCAGGGCCAGATGGATTTTTTCCGAGGCTGCTGAAGGAGGTCAGGTAGGAGATAGCAGATGCTCTGTGGATGATTTTTCCACTCCTCACTAGATACAGGCGAGTTACCAGAGGACTGGATAAATGCATTTGTGGTTGCACTATTTAACAATGGGATCAAAGGAAATGACAGACAATTATAGGCCAGTTAGACTTACGTCAGTGATGGGAAAATTATTAGAATCAATTCAGAGGGTTAGGATTAACGGTCATGTGGAAAAACCATGGACAAGGGGACATGGACAGGGAGAGTCAGCAGGGATAATCAGCATGGAATTGTTCAAGGAAGGTCTTTCCTCACAAATTTGATTAATTTCTTTGATGAAGTGACAAGAAGGGTTGATGAAGGTAGTGCAGTGGATGTGGTGTATATGGATTGTAGCAAGGCATTTGACAAAGTCTCACATGGCAGACTGGTCATAAAAGTAAAAGCCAGGGCACGGTGGTGGAAGTGGTTAGCACAGTTGCCTCACGGCGCCGAGGTCAATAAATTTGGAGTACCCAATTATTTTTTTTCCAATTAAGGGGCAATTTAGGGTGGCCAATCCACCTACCCTGCACATCTTTGGGTTGTGGGGGTGAAACCCAGGCAGACACGGGGAGAATGTGCAAATTCCACACGGACAGTGACCCATGGCCAGGATTTGAACCCGGGTCCTCAGTGCCATATGTTTATGTTGCACATTAACGATTTGGATGTTAACATGGGGGGTGGGGCACGATTGGGAAGTTTGCAGATGATACAAAGATTGGCTGAGTGGTGGACAGTCTAGAGGGCTATAATCTCCAAAATGACATAGAAGGGTTGGTGGAGTGGGCGATAAAATGGCAGATGGGTTTTAACACAGAGAAATATGAGGACATGCATTTAGGGAGGTCAAACAGTTATAGGGAGTACACAATAAATGGGAATATATTAAGAGGGGTCGATGAAGTGAGAGATCTTGGTGTACAGGTACATGCAGGCCTAAAGGCAGCAGGTCAAGTAGACAAGGTTGAAAAGAAAGTATATGGAATGCTCTCCTTCATTGGCAGAGGTATAGAATATAAAAGTCAGGATACAATGTCAGATAGAAAAAGGAGTTTACGTTTCGAGCCTGGATGGCTCTTTGACAAGCAGGTGCTGTCAGGCCTGCTGAAATTGTCCAATATTTTCTGTTTTTGTTTCCGATTCCAGCATCCGCAGTAATTTGCTTTTATATAATGTTGGAATTGTATGAAATACTTGTGTGGCAACAACAGGAGTATTGTGCATAATTCTGGTCATATTGCTCTAGCGAGAGTGCAGAGGAGGTTGACAAGAATGTTGCCATGGGCTGGAAAGACTGAGGTTATGAGGAGAGATTGGATCGGTTGGGCTTATTTTCCATGGAACAAAGAAGGTTGAGGGGTGACTTGATTGAGGTGTAAAAAATTATGAGGGGAAGAGCTAGAGTGGACAGGAACATTTTAGAACCGGGGAACATAGATTCATAGGGGTGGCATGGTGGCACCGTGGTTAGCACTGCTACCTCACAGCGCTGGGAACCCAGGTTCAATTCCGGCCTTGGGTGACTGTGTGGTGTTATGCACTTTCTCCTCATGCCTGCGTGGGTCATGGCAGATGAATCGAATGGCCTCCTTCTGCACTTGGGATTCTATGATTCTGCGATAAGTGACAGGAGGTGTAGTGGGGACATGGGAAGAGCTCATGTTTGGTAGCCCAGCGAGGACCACTTTGCGTACTCTTGCCCATCCTAGTCACTCGGAAACTAGAGAAGAAATTGTAACACTTCAAGAGAAGATGACCAACATGTGAAATTAAAAAATGTCGGTACCCAATTGCCAAGTTTACAGTTGTGACAAGAGGTTCACATTCAGGATTTCACGGAAGGTAAGTGTCAACAGGCCAAGGCGTCAAGGATTTTCTCAGAGTCATGACACAACACATGAAGGCGCAATGATGAGGTGTAACTGAGAGCAATTCAAGTCCATTTCAGCTCCTCAACCACTTTACAACCTTACTGAATATAGCCGAAGATTCAGAATGCAACTCGGAATAACATCCGAGAATGACAATCCCACAGATCACCGTGAGTAATTAAAGTAACTTCCAGATGAGATTACCATTATAAGATTTGGGTGTGCCCTTAGATTACCGCTATGGTTTAGATACTCATAGATTCATGAGTTCCACACCCTTGTGTAATGGTAACTAAACATGGCAGCACGGTACCACAGTGGTTAGCACAGTTGCTTCCCAGCTCCAGGGTCCCAGGTTCAATTCCCGGTTTGGGCCACTGTCTGTGCGGAGTCTGCATGTTCTCCACGTGCCTTTGTGGGTTTCCTCCGGGTGCTCCGGTTTCCTCCCACAGTCCAAAGATGTGCAGGTTAGGTGGATTGGCCATGATAAAGCGCCCTTAGTGCCAGAAAGGTTAGGTGGGGTTACTGGGTTACAGGGATAGGGTGGAGGTAGGGTACTCTTTCCAAGGGCCGATGCAGACTTGATAGGCCGAATGGCCTCCTTCTGCACTGTAAATTCTATGATTCTATGATGATGTGTTGTAAATAGTTACACTTCTTTGGAAAGGAGTAAACTTTTGTTTTAACCATCACTTACGAGAAATTGTTGCTATTATGTAATTGTAAAAATACAACACCAACAACATTTAAGAATCTTGAGATCAGAAAGTAATCTGCTTGATCAACATTGCATCCAGCAAGTTAAATATTCACTCCTTTCACAACTGACGCACAGTGGCAGCCGTGTTTTTACCACATAATTCACTTCACTTAATTTCCTTTCAATTTGATAAGGTCCACAAAACCTAGCTTTTAAAGGCTCACCTACCACTGGTAACAACACTAAAACTTTATCCCCACTGGCAATACTACAAACTTTCTTGTCCGCGACCCGTTTCATCACATTTTGTGCAACTTTCAAATGTTGTCCAGCCAATTCACCTGCTCTATTTAATCGTTCCATAAAATTTGACACGTAATCCAATAATGTAATTTCCGATTTCTCACTCATCAATTTTTCCTTCATCATTTTAAGTGGTCCTCTTACATCATGACCAAAAATTAGTTCAAAAGGACTAAATTTGGTTGACTCATTAGGTGCATCCCTAATTGCAAACAGTACGAATGTAATTCCTTTATCCCAATCCTCTGGATAATCTTGACAATAAGCCCTCAACATTGTCTTTAATGTCTGATGCCACCTTTCTAACGCTCCCTGCGATTCTGGATAGTCGCAGTTAATTTAAATTGTTTTATTCCTAAGCTATCCATAAGTTCTTTGAATAACTTGAGGTAAAATTTGATCCTTGATTCGATTGTATTTCTATCAGTAGTCCATATCTAGTAAAGAATTTAAGTAACTCCCAATCTTTTTAGCTGTAATATTACGTACTGGAATGGCCTCTGGAAACCTAGTAGACACATCCATTATATTCAAAAGATATTGATTCCCACTTTTCATTTTAGGAAGCGGTCCTACGCAATCAATTAGGACCCTGATAAAGGTTCCTCAAATGCTGAAATGGGTATCATGGGTGCTGGTTTTATCACTGTTTGAGATTTCCTTATCACTTGACATGTGTGACATTATTGACAAAATGTAACTACATCTTTATGTAGTCAAAGCCAATAAAAATGTTTCTGGATTTTAGCTTGAGTTTTCCTTATTCCCAAATGACCTCCTACTGGTACCTCATGTGCAACTTGCAACACCTCCTTTCTATACCCTACCGGCAATACGTATTGATGAACTTCTGCCCACTTTTCATCCATCTGCATATGTAAAGGTGTCCATTTTCTCATTAAGATATTACTGTTGCGGTAATAACACTCTGGTATACAATCAGATTCCTCTTCCGTGTGTGCTTTCTGATACATCCGTTTTATTTCTAGATCTTTTTGTTGTAACTCCGCCAATTTTCCTGAACTAAAAATATCTGCCTCATCCTCCACCTGTTCTTGTTCTTTTTCAACCATCTGATCAAAAATTGTTTCTGATAATTGCACTTCAACCTCATCTTCACTCTTTGACTTCTCTTCTTGTCTTAACCTGTGACTTTGCGACCTTGTTACTACACAATTCGGAAAAATCCCAGGATATTCGTCCTTCAACACTTCAGTTGTCTGATTTTCCACTGGCTTATCAACCACAGTAGGCAACACTCCCAGCTGCGATCCAGCTATATCATTAACTAAGATAAACTGTATTTCTGGACAAGATCGTTTCTCTATTACTCCTACTACCACTTCACCACTCTTCACTGGACTTTCCAACCTTACCTGATATAATGGAACGTTACTCCTCTCACCCTGAATTCCACATATTACCACCTTTTCTGCCAACATTCTTCCCAAACTGCATAACTCCTCATCTCTTACTATTAAAGATTGACTAGCTCCTGTATCTCTTGAAATTGTGACTTCTTTACCTGCTCCTCCTGAAACATATGAGTAAACTTTATCCACACAAGTAAATTCTTTGAAGACGTCTGGCAGCTTCTTATCAATCACCTCTTGGATAGGCTGTGCAATCTTTTGCACCTCCTTCGCTTCACTTGGACTTTCCTTTACCACTTTAACAAACCCCACTGTCTTATCCTGTTTTACCACATCAGCCTTCCCGGTGCTTTTCTTCAACCACCAACACTGTGACTTTACATGGCCTTGTTTATTACAGTGAAAATATTTGAAACTTTTCATTTCTTGTCTACCCTCCTGGATTTCTTTTTTAATCTGAGGTACAGTCTCCTTATTATCTCCCATCAGATCACCTTTACCTTTCCCACTTGTGCATTTCTCATGTCGCCAGTTTCAATCCCTCACAGGCTGAAACTGATGTTGGAAACCAAGCTTTGATTTCTGAACTAATTCATAATCATCTGCCATTTCTGCTGCTAACCTCACAGTTTTAACCCTCTGCTCTTCCACATGAGTTCTCACTACATCAGGAATTGAATTTTTAAACTCCTCTAAAATTATAATTTCTTTGAGAGCTTTATACGTTTGATCTATTTTCAAAGCCCTTGTCCACCTATCAAAATTACTCTGTTTGAGCCTTTCAAACTCCATGTATGTTTCACCAAATTCTTTCCTTAAAATTTTCAACCTTTGTATGTATGCTTCAGGCACTCGTTCATATCGAACTCAGATGGATTTTTTCACCTCTTCATACATCCCAGATACCTCCTCCGGTAGTGATGCAAACACTTCCCTAGCTCTACCTACCAGCTTTGTTTGAATCAGTAATACCCACATGTCCTGTGGCCATTTCATTTGTTTAGCTACCTTCAGGTGGTAGAAACCTCAAGACTATTGAAAGTCAGATAAATCTAGGTGTACAGCTCCACAGGTCGCTGAAAGAGGCAACACAGGTGGAGAAGGTGGTCAAGGAGGCATCCGGCATGCTTGCCTTCATTGGCCGGGGGCATTGAGGATAAGAATCGGCAAGCCATGTTGCAGCTGTATAGAACCTTAGTTAGGCCATACTTGGAGTATAGTGTTCAATTCTGGTCACCACACTACCAGAAGGATGTGGAGGCTTTAGAGAGGGTGCAGAAGAGATTTACCAGGATGGTGCCTGGTATGGAGGGCATTAGCTATGAGGAGAGGTTCAATAAGCTCCGTTTGTTCGCACTGGAATGACGGTGGTTGAGGGGTGACCTGATAGAGGTCTACAAAATTATGAGGGGCATAGACAGAGTGGATAGTCAGGGGCTTTTTTCCAAGGGTAGAGGGATCAATTACTAGGGGGCATAGGTTTAACGGGTGAGGGGCAAGGTTTAGAGGAGATGTATGAGGCAAGTTTCTTACACAGAGGTTAGTGGGTGCCTGGAATCCACTGCCGGAGGAGGTGGTGGAGGCAAGGACGATAGTGACATTTAAGGGGCATCTTGACAAATACATGAATAGGATAGGAATAGAGGGATATGGACTCAGGAAGTGTAGAAGATTTTAGTTTAGATGGGCAGCATGATCGACACAGGCTTGGAGGGCCGAAGAGCCTGTTCCTGTGCTGTACTTTTCTTTGTTCTTTGTTCTCAAATGAAATGAAAAAGGCTTCTACCTCCTTCTCATCAAACCTCGGCAATGCTCGGACATATTTAAATAGATTCCCACCAAGCCTTCGACTTTGATGCTCTTTCTCACTATCCTCATCACTATGATCCAACTGTATGTTTCCCTTTACGTCTGACAATTTTAACTGACTGTCATGTTTCATGGCAATTTTCTGAAGTTCAAACTCTCTCTCTTTATCTTTTTCCCTGATCTGTATCTCCCTTTCTCTTCCTTTTCGTTCTGCTCGGGCTATTCTTTCTTTTCTCCTTTCTTCTCTCTCCTTTTCTTTTTTCTCTCTCTCTCTTTCGTATTCAAGCTGCTTTAATTCTCTCATGTTCCATTTGTTTAATTTGCAACTGAATTTTTGCCATTTTCAATGAGTCAAACTGCATCTCAAGCAACTTTAAATGCGTAACCACTGCCATAATTACCTCATCTTTTCGCATTTTGTCAGCTAATGTTAACTGCAAAGTTTTTGCCGAATCTAACAGTCTGCTTTTAGTCTCTGTCCGTAAGGTACTGCGTGTGACCGTCTCCACCCCCAAAATCTTCTGAGCCTCTGAAAGAGCCATTGTCCTCAACACACTCCCTACTTAAACTAAAATACCGCATCTGAAAAGCAACCACAATATGCTCACCCCTCACTGTCTTTAGGTTCACAAAAGCCAATCCAATAGATAGACTTTTATCCCCCTCGAGTCCCCAATTTTTATGGGTCAGGGTTTAGAGAATCCCAAAGTGTATCGTGGAGTTCCCCGCACCCACAACTTTTAATAGTTTGTGGTATGGGGAGCACAAGGCTTACTCTACAGTTATGATACAGCAGGAAATGTACCAGTGATTTGTAAAACAAAACAATGTTTATTCTATGAACTCAAGTTAACCTTTCTAAAACAAACAGTGAATATCTTAGCAACCATTAATTCAAATACACCCCCCAAAGAATAAAACACGAAATAATCTATATATGCTGTTCTTTTAACATCCAAAAACTTAACACATTTCTAAACAGGAACATATTAGGGTTTACATTCAAGACTGAAAACATTTATAATTCTTCTGAATTCACCAAATGATTAAGAGATAGTACTTCATGGCAGAGATCAACAGCAGTGCAGCTCACAGACACATTCGAGCTCTTCTCAAACTGAAACTAAAAAAGCAGAAGTAGAGCTCAGCTCCTCCCACACTCTGACATCACTCCAGTAACATGAGCAGCTTCATTTTTTAAAGGTACATTTCTTCAACACCCATTTCTTAAAGGGTACTCTCATGTGACACTATAATGATGTATACTTCTTTATACTTCTTTAAATAGTTATACTTCTTTGGAAAGGTATAAACATTTGTTTTAACCATCACTTAGGAGAGATTGTTGCCATTATATAATTGTAAAAATACAACACCAACAACATACAGGGCAGCACGGTAGCACAGCGGTTAGTGCTGTTGCTTCACAGCTCCAGGGTCCCAAGTTCGATTCCTGGCTTGGATCACTGTCTGTGCGGAGTCTGCATGTTCTCCCCGTGTCTGCGTGGGTTTCCTCCGGGTGCTCCGGTTTCCTCCCACAGTCCAAAGATGTGCAGGTTAGGTGGATTGGCCATGCTAAATTACCCCTTAGTGTCCAAGAAAAGGTTTGGAGGGGTTACTGGGTTATGGGTATAGTGTGAAGGTGGTGTGGGCTTAAGTAAGGTGCTTTTTCCAAGGGCCGGTGCAGACTTGATGGGCCGAATGGCCTCCTTCTGCATTGTAAATCCTATGATTCTATGATTTAAGAATCTTAACATCAGTAAGCAATCTGCTTGATCAACATTGCATCCAGCAAGTTAAATATTCACTCCTTTCACAACTGACGCACAGTGGCAGCCGTGTGCACCATCTGCAGCAGCTCATCAAGGCTCCTTTGGCAACACTGGACAAACCCTCCATCTCTACCACCTAGAAGGACAAGGGCAGCAGACAAATGGCGAAACCACTACCCAAAGGTTCCCTTCCAAATCACTCACCATCCTCGCTTGGAAAAATATCGCCCGTTCCTTCAGTGCCACTGGATAAAAATCCTGGTATTCTCTCCTGAACAGCATGTTGGTGTACCTTGACCACAAGGTCTGCAGCGGCTCCAGAAGGCAGTTAGTCATGACCTTCCCAAGGGCATTGATCAATGAACAATACATGCTGACATTGTCTTTTTAAAAAAAATAATTTTTCACAAAAAAGAAAACAATAACAGAAAATTCCAAGAACAAAAAAAAACAGAACCCTGCCGTAAATACAAAAGAGAAATTAACGTCCGTCATTGGCAAAAAAACCAGATATTCAACACAAAACAAAAACAAAGAGACAGCCCACTGAAGAAGAATCCTCCGCCGGGCTACTAGGGACGCAAAGGCCAGAACACCGGCCTCTTTCCCCTCCTGCACTCCCGGCTCCACTGCCACCCCAAATATTGCGAGTCCCCAGCCTGGATTGACCCTGGATCCTACCACCCTCGATACCGTCCTTGCTACACCCTTCCAAAATTCCCCCAGCGCTGGGCATGCCCAGAACATGTGGACATGGTTTGCTGGGCTCCCTGAGCACCTAATACACCTGTCCTTGGTCCCAAAAAACCGGCTCATTCTTGTCCCGGTCATATGAGCCCTATGCAGTACCTTAAACTGTATGAGGCTAAGCCTCGTACACGAAGAGGAGGAGTTCACCCTTTCTAGGGCATCTGCCCACGTCCCCATCTCAATCCCCTCACCCAGCTCCTCCAGCGAGGCCTCGTCTACCTCCTGCATCACCTGGTACACTTCCGAGATCCTCCCCTCTCCAACCCATACTCCCGAGAGCACCCTGTCCTGCACCCCACTCCGCGCGAGCAGGGGGAACCCTGCCACCTGCCGCCTGACAAACGCCCTTACTTGCATGTACCTAAAGGTGTTCCCCGGGGGGAGCCTGAACTTCCCTTCCAGCTCACCCATGCTCGCAAACTTCCCGTCTATGAACAGGTCCCCCAGCCTCCTAACACCTGCCCTGTGCCAACTCAGGAACCAGCCATCAATTCTCCCCGGAACAAACCGGTGGTTCCCCCGTATCGGGGACCCCATCAAGGCCCCCACCTCCCCCCTGTGCCGCCTCCATTGCCCCCAAGTCTTGAGGGTAGCTGCCACCACCGGGCTCGTGGTATACCTCGTCGGAGGGAGCGGCAGCGGCGCCATTGCAAGCGCTTCCAGGCTCGTACCCACACAGGATGCCATCTCCAGCCTCTTCCATGCTGCCCCCTCCCCGTCCATTACCCACTTACGCACCATCGCTGCGTTGGCAGGCAAATAATACCCACAGAGGTTGGGCAATGCCAGCCCCCCCCCCCCCCCATCCCCGCTCCAAGAACACCCGTCTCACCCTTGGAGTCCCGTGTGCCCACACAAACCCCGTAATGCTCCTGTTAACCCACCTGAAAAAGGCCTTCGGGATAAGGATGGGGAGGCACTGGAACAGGAACAGAAACCTCGGGAGCACCATCATCTTGACTGACTGCACCCTACCCGCCAAAGACAGCGGCAGCATGTCTCACCTCTTAAACTCCTCCTCCATTTGCTCCACCAGCCTTGTGAGGTTTAGCTTATGCAAGGCCCCCTAGCTCCTGGCCACCTGAACCCACAAGTACCTGAAGCTCCTCTCCGCCCTTTTCAGTGGGAGCCTCCCAATCCCCCCCTCCTGGTCCCCCGGATGTACAACGAACAGCTCGCTTTTCCCAAAGTTAAGTTTATACCCTGAGAAATCCCCAAATTCCCGGAGAATCCCCATCACCACCGGCATTCCCCCCACCGGGTCCGCCATATACAACAATAGGTCATCCGCATTGAGCGACACTCGGTGCTCCTCCCCACCCTGGACCAGCCCCCTCCAATCCTCCGACTTCCTCAGCGCCATAGCCAGGGGTTCAATTGCCAGCGCAAAAAATAGGGGGGACAGGGGACACCCCTGCCTTGTCCCTCGGTATAGTCGAAAATACTCCAACCTCCTCTTATTCGTGGCCACACTCGCCATTAGGGCCTCATACAACAGCCTCACCCAACTGACAAACCCCTCCCCAAACCCGAACCTTTCCAGCACCTCCCACAAGTACCTCCACTCGACCCTATCAAAGGCCTTCTCCGCATCTAGCGCCACCACTATCTCCGCCTCCTGTTCCACCGCCGGCATCATAATAACGTTCAAGGGCCTCCGTATATTAGTGTTCAGCTGCCTCCCCTTCACAAACCCCATTTGATCCTCATGGATAACCTGCGGCACACAATCTTCTACCCTCATGACTAAGATCTTTGCCAACAACTTGGCGTCCACATTCAGGAGTGAGATCGGCCTGTATGACCCACACTGCAGGGGATCCTTGTCTCGCTTAAGGATCAAGGAGATCAGTGCCCGAGACATCGTCAGGGGCAAAGCCCCCCCCCTCCCTCGCCTCGTTGAAGTTCCTGACCAACAGGGGGCCCAGCAGGTCTGCATATGCCTTGTAAAATTCAACCGGGAACCCATCCGGCCCCGGCACCTTCCCCAACTGCATGTTCCCTATCCCTTTAACCAGCTCCTCAAGCTCAACTGGCGCCCCCAGAACATGCTGACATTGTCAAAGATGCACACAGGTTATGAAAGAGTGGAAAAAAGAACACAGTTATAGAAGAGAAACCTGGGATGGTGAATAATTGCTGGCCTTGTCAGTAATGTCACATATCAAGAATAAATAAAGAATACAAAATTAAACAAGGCAGAGGGGACATACAAGGGATTTAGTTCAATACCATTACAGTTAATGCGATGCGGTGATTTACTTGCATATTGCTGATAACAAAAGTGAACATGAAATTTGAAGGCACATTCTGCATTCAATTATATTTCTCCAGGCAGGAAAAAACACCATTAAAATGCTTCAGTTGTCTGCATGATGCATGTTTGAAATATAGTTGGTGTTAGTTGACCAGGCAGCAAAGAAATAACTAGTTATTAACAGTGAAGTCTAATAAGAATTATTATGGCAATGGCTGCAGTAACACTTTCAGTGAGCTGCAGTGACTGCAGATCAAGGAATACACAGTCAGAGTAAAGATAGTCAGCAATCAACTCTTCTGAGAAGTCAGATTATGGTTGGAGTTAAACCTGAGTACTCCAGCTTCTGTGACAGATACAATTCAAGTATCATCTGTAAAGCACAACTCATTTCAAAATATGTATGTGTTCATTAGGATCCCAGCATCACTGGCTCGGCCTCCCCCACAGTAGTCTTCAATGCTGAGGCCCCACAAGAATGCGTACTTAGCTCCCTACTATACTCCTTATTCACCTGACTATGTAGCAAAATTCAGCTCCAGCTCCATCTACAAGTTTGCTGATGACACAACCTTGGTGCGTTGGACCTCAAACAACGTTGAATCAGAGTACAGGAGGGAGATAGAGAACCTAGTGGAGTGGTGTAATGACAACAATCTCTCCCTCAACATCAGCAAAACTAAGGAGCAGGTCATCAACTTCAGGAAGTGAAGTGTCAGGCGCACCCCTGTCAGCATCAATGGTGCCAAGGTGGAGACGGTTGACAGCTTTAAATTCCTGGGTATGCACATCAGCAACAATCTGTCCTGGTCCACCCACGTCGACTCTACGACCACGAAAACACAGCAGTACCTATATTTCCTCAGGAAACTAAGGAAATTCGGCATGTCCACATTGACTCTTACCAATTTTTACTGATGCACCATAGAAAGCATCCTATCTGGCTGCATCACAGCCTGGTAATGGCAACTGCTTAGCCCAAAACCGCAAGAAACTTCAGAGAGTCGTGAACACAGCCCAGTCCATCACACAAACACGCCTCCCATCCATTGACTTCATCTACACCTCCCGCTGCCTGGGGAAGGTGGGCAGCATAATCAAAGACCCCTCCCACCCGGGTTATTCTCTCTTCCAACTTCTTCCATCGGGAAGGAGATACAAAAGTCTGAGAACACGCATTACAGACTCAAAAACAGCTTCTTCCCCGCTGTTACCAGACTCCTGAATGACCCTCTTATGGATTGAACTAATCTCGCCACACATCTTCTGTACAGAGTAGCATGACACTCCAAACGCTCACCCTATGTCAGTGCCTATGTATTATATTGTGCATTTATCATATGCCCGATGCCTTTCATGTATGTAATGATCTGCCTGGACTGTACGCAGAACTATACTTTTCACTGTACCTTGGTGCTCATGACAATTAATCTTAGTCTAGGCCAATAGAACAAAGAACAAAGAACAAAGAAATGTACCGCACAGGAGCAGGCCCTTCAGCCCTCCAAGCCCGTGCTGATCATGCTGCCCATCTAAACTAAAATTGTCTATACTTCCGGGGTCCGTATCCCTCTATTCCCATCCTATTCATGTATTTGTCAAGATGCCCCTTGAATGTCACTATCGTCCCTGCTTCCACCACCTCCTCCGGCAGCGAGTTCCAGATACCCACTACCGTCTGTGTAAAAAACTTGCCCCGTACATCTCCTCTAAAGTTATTGTCCGACGCTACTTTTTTTAAATTCATGGTGGATAGGGTGCCAATCAAGTGGGCTGCATTGACCTGGATGATTTGGAGATTCTTGAATGTGGTTAGAGCTGGAAACAACGGAGAGAATGCAGAAGGGTTTCACAGGAATGTTTCCAGGGATGGAAAACAGTTTTGAGGGTAGATTGCAGAGGTTGGAATTGTTTCCCTCGGAGAGAAGAACACTAAGAGGAGATCAGATAGAAGTGTTCAAAATCATGAGGGGCTGGACAGAGTAAATACACCATGAGATGTAGAAGCAGACGCAGGTCATTCAAGACTGTTCCACCATTCACTAAGATCGTGACTGATCTGATAGAACGATCCTCAACTCCACTTTCCTGCCTTATCCCCATAACCCATGATTCCTTTACTGTTTAATAATCTGTTTATCTCAAAGTTGAACATACTTAACAACCCGGCCTCTACAGCTCTCTGCGGTAAAGCATTCCACAGATTCACAACCCTCTGAGGGAAGAAATTCCTTCTCATCTCTGTCTGAAATGGGTCCCGCTAACTCTGAGATTGTGCCCTCCGGTCCCAGACTCTCCCACAAGAGGAAACATCCTCTCAGCATCGACCCTGTCAAGCCCCCTGAAAATGCTTTATGCCTCAATGAGGACCCCTCTCATTCTTACACATCCAAACTACTTGACCTCTCGTCATAAGAAAGTACCTCCATACACGGGATCAGACGAATGAACCTTCTCTGGACTTCCTCCAATGCTAGTATATCTCTCCTCAGATACGGGGACCTTATCTGTTTACAGTAACCAAGGTGTTGTCTAACTATTTGCCTTGCATATTGCAGCAACTCTTCCCTTGGCGTCTGCAAACTGGGATGCCGCTCTCCGTGAGGTCATCTTATTGGCTGAGATGAGTGTGTGTGGGGCGTGTGTGTTGCGAGGGGAGTTGGTTGGGATGAGTGTGTGTGGGGAGTGTGTTGGCTGGGATGAGTGTGCGTGGGGAGGGGAGTTGGCTGGGATGAGTGTGTTTGGGGAGTGTGTTGGCTGGGATGAGTGTGTTTGGGGAATGTGTTGGCTGGGATGAGTGTGTTTGGGGAGTGTGTTGGCTGGGATGAGTGTGTGTAGGGAGTGGAACTTGCTGGGATGAGTGTGTGTGGGGAGTGTGTTGGCTGGGATGAGTGTGTGTGGGGAAGGGAGTTGGCTGGGATGAGTGTGTGTGGGGAGGGGAGTTGGCTGGGATGAGTGTGTTTGGGGAGTGTGTTGGCTGGGATGAGTGTGTGTGGGGAAGGGAGTTGGCTGGGATGAGTGTGTGTGGGGGTGGGGAGTTGGCTGGGATGAGTGTGTTTGGGGAGTGTGTTGGCTGGGATGAGTGTGTGTAGGGAGTGTGTTGGCTGGGATGAGTGTGTGTGGAGAAGGGAGTTGGCTGGGATGAGTGTGTGTGGGGGTGGGGACTTGGCTGGGATGAGTGTGTGTGGGGAGTGTGTTGGCTGGGATTAGTGTGTGTGGGGAGTGGAGCATGCTGGGATGAGTGTGTTTGGGGAGTGTGTTGGCTGGGATTAGTGTGTGTGGGGAGTGGAGCATGCTGGGATGAGTGTGTTTGGGGAGTGTGTTGGCTGGGATGAGTGTGTGTGGGGAGGGGAGTTGGCTGGGATGAGTGTGTGTGGGGGTGGGGAGTTGGCTGGGATTAGTGTGTGTGGGGAGGGGAGTTGGCTGGGATGAGTGTGTGTGGGGAGTGTGTTGGCTGGGATGAGTGTGTGTGGAGAAGGGAGTTGGCTGGGATTAGTGTGTGTGGGGAGTGGAGCATGCTGGGATGAGTGTGTTTGGGGAGTGTGTTAGCTGGGATTAGTGTGTGTGGGGAGTGGAGCATGCTGGGATGAGTGTGTTTGGGGAGTGTGTTGGCTGGGATGACTGTGTGTGGGGAAGGGACTTGGCTGGGATGAGTGTGTTTGGGGAGTGGAATGCTGCTATGCAGCTTCAGGTTGTCAGCCTCTCGAGTGGCGATTCTGAGCCCAGCGAATCAACGGCGTCATTCATTGGAATCGCTCGTGTTCCATGTGGCGCCATTGCGAGCCCATTAACTGTTGAATTGCTCCGGGACTGGCATTAATATTGCTGTCTTAGAGTGATTCCCACTACTCTGACTTCTGTACAGGTTCCCATCTCCCTGTCCTTTTAGTTTAAACCCTCCCAACCACTCGAACAATACTCCATCGGGACATCAGTCGCGGTCCTGCCCAGCAGTAACCTGTCCAGTTTGTATTGGTTCCCACCTCCCTCAGAACCGGTCCCAATGTCCAATGAATCTGATACCCATCCCCTTGCACCATTTCTTCAACTCTGTATTCATCTGATACAACCACCTATTTGTACTCTGACTAGCACCTGGCACTGGTAGTAATCCTGAGGTCACTACCTTTGAGATCCAACTTCTCAATTTTCTTCCTAACTCCCTATATTCTGCTTTCAGGACCTCATGCTTCTTTTATCTATGTCATCGGTACCGATGTGCACCATGACCACTGGCTGTTTACCCTCCCCCTCCAGAATGTCTCGTTTGCGGCCACAGAAACGCCTATTTATTTCTCTTACAATTTAATCCTCTAGAACTATTGCACTTTTTACTCCTCAGCTCTGCAGCAGAACCAACTGTGGTGCCATGTATTTGGCTGCTGCTGTTTTCCCCTGACAGATCATTGCCCTCAACAGAATCCAAAGTGGTATATCTGTTTTGCGAATGGCCACAGGAGATTCCTGCACTGCCTGCCTGGCTCTCTTGCTCTGCCTGGTGGTCATTGATTCCCTTTCGTGCTATCCACAACACTCTCCATCTTGTGGATGTTCCATAGCCCCCTCAGCCGCTGTTCCAACTCCAAAACCTGGGCTTCCAGGAGCTGTAGCCGGAGACACTTCCGATGCATATCTGGCCCCAGGTACTGGAGATGTTCCAGCTTCCCACGTGGTGGAGGAGGAGCACAACGCAGCTAAGAGCTCTCCTGCCATGCCCTACGCCATAAAATTAAACCTTTTGAAAGATATTTAAAACATAAATAATATCAGTTACTCTTGGACACTTCTTCCCTGGTACTTATAATGACAACATTTAGCCTTTATAGACAATAAACCACAAAATATATGATGAAATATATATTACAAATCAAACATAAGAAATTACCTTCCACCTCCCACCTGTCCACCCCCCCCCCCCCCCCCCCCCCCCCCCCCCCCCCCCGCCCAATACGTACACATTTTATTCCAAGAAAATAGACATTACAAAGTGAAAACAGAGAAAATTTATAAATTTGGAGCAACTATGTCTGGGCCTAGAACTGTTGTCCACAATGACATTAACAAGGGGGGGTAATTGGATGAACCGATTTTGCATCTTTGGACCGAGCCTCAGGCCCGAGCACAACGGGTCTGACTGCTTGATTATCCGACCTCTCCAGGGTTGCTTTCGGGTTGATTCACCCCGTCTCTGTGTACCTGCTGATACCTCATCTCGTTGTCATTCACACATCCCTTCTTTCAGTGGGTCTCTTGTGGGCTGTCTGAATGGCCTGCACTGTAATAACACATTACTTAGACTTATTGTCAGTGGCAAAACCATTATCATATGAAAGTGTTTTACTAATTAGCCTAATTTGTGTTTATAAAAGAAGCTATCTTAGCATATCGTTTATGAGGATATTTAATCCCAATAGTGTCACAAATAACCTTGTAAAATGTTAAAATTTACATAGAGTTTACACACGAGAATTTATACACAAGCCAGAGGTCTGCTCCACACAAGTTCGCTCCCACCCCATTCCAGCTAACTGGTCTTGTTGTAACCTACACTATTCTGAAGGGGCTCAATAGGATTTATATGGAGAGATTGAGTCAGAGAATCTAAAACACGAGGGTTCCGTCTTAGGCTGGGGGACTGATCCTTCCAGACTGAATGAGGAGAAATTGGGGTGAATTCTTCCTCACCCCCAGCCGCGTGTTCCTCGGCGATGTGCCCTCACCGGCAGTGGCATTCTCTGTTCCTGCTGCCGGCCAATGGGACTTCCCATTGTGGCCTTCCGCGTCGGCGGGAAACCCGCGGACGAGGGTGAGCTGTCGGCGCAGCGGAGAATCCCGCCGACGGAAAATTCCGCCAATGGAGAATCCTGCGGGAGGAGAATCCCGCCGGTGGAGAATCCCGCCAATGGAGAATCCCGCCGACGGAAAATTCAGCTGATGGAGAATCCTGCGGGAGGAGAATCCCGCCGGTGGAGAATCCCGCCGACGGAAAATTCCGCCAATGGAGAATCCTGCGGGAGGAGAATCCTGCGGGAGGAGAGTCCCACCGTTGGAGAATCCCGCCAACGGAGAATCCTGCGGGAGGAGAATCCCGCCGGTGGAGAATTCACCCCATGACTTCAATCAAAGGGCTGGAAATCTTTGGAATTCTGTGCCCCCGGAGAGTTGTTAACATTCCATTGTTGAACACATTTAAGGTTGGAGATGGACCATCTGACGCCGGTATCGGCAGCTGGAGCGCTCCAACGCCGCGCTGGCCCCCAGTAGGGGTCAGAATCGCTGCTCCTGAGGGAATGGTGACGCCGTCGGGAGACGCGATGGCGTTTACGATGGTGTCAAAACTTAGCCTCAGGATCAGAGAATCCCGCCCCTGTTCTGATCTAACTGTGAGCCAGCTAGTGTTGAAGTGACTGTACTACATTTACATACATTGATCATGTATATTGATATCTGAATATCACCATTGTGTGAACAGCTTTAGCAGTCGCCCTCAAAAAGGGATTGGATAAATACTGGAAGGAAAAATATTACAAGTACTTGGGAAAGAGCTGGGCAGTGGGACTAACTACATTGGCCCTGAGAAGAGCCACATAGACTCGATGGCTATGTGGCCTCTTTCTCATAGACTTTTTAAAGAATTTACAGCGCAGAAGGTGGCTATTCGGCCCATCGTGTCTGCACCAGCTCTTGTAAAGCGAACCCTACCCAAGCCCACACCTCTACCCTGTCCCCATAACCCAGTAACCCCACTCAGCACTGAGGGCAATTTTTGACACTAAGGGCAATTTAGCATGGCCAATCCATTTGGACTGTGGGAGGAAACCGGAGCACCCGGAGGAAACCCACGCACACATGGGGAGACACCGCACAGACAGTGAACCAAGCTGGGAGTCGAACCTGCGACCCTCGAGCTGTGAAGCAATTGTGCTAACCACTATGCTACCGTGCTGCCCCATTTCTGTGCTGGATTGTGATATTAACGAACCAATTGCATATTTGTTGTAAGGATTCCTATCCATTTCTCCTTCCTTTACTTTGATTCACAACATTTTCAGAGGATTTGTAAACCTTAATTGAAATGCAAATATACAACACTGATTGCCATATCACTGTCTTGTCAATTTGGCATGGTGGGTCAAAGTTGGGCAATTTGAGTTCAGGCATGCACCAGTTCTAATTTAATTCAATGGTGGAATAGCTCAGGTCGCTGAATTCCCATCTCCCATTCCTGTGTTTCCTCTGAGCTTCCCTGAACCACTTTGTGACATTCTCAAAGAATAACTGGAGGGTTGATTGACAAGATCTCTCTTGCACAAACCCATATTGATGACTTTGATTGATTTTATTTCTGTGCAGATGACCTTATCTTTAGTGAGAGTCTCCATAACTTTATCCACAATGATTGTCAAACTGGTGTAATAACAGTAAGTGCCCTTTGCAATAAATCTTTGTAGGTGAAGTGTTTTGCAATGTTTCTGAGCTTTGATGAGCTCCAAGACTTTCTTTTTATTCTCGTGTTAATTTGCCCTGAATGATTGCGCTGTGCCTCTGCTGTACTGACTCAGAAGTAGCCAAATTAGAAAGGAAAGCCGCCAACTGAATTTAATATTGATTTTTCTCCTCCTGCCTCTGTGTGCTGGCACCACCACTGATGGGGAATAATGCTTCTCCTGTTGCAGTGTGCTAGCTGAAGCCCAGGTGACTGCACTCTCAACAAAGCTTCAGCAAGCTTGAGTTCAAGACTCACTCCTGAGATTTGGGTTCGTTGCGATGATGTTGTCAATGATGAGGTGCAGCTTTTTCAGAACCAAAGACAAAAGGACTGTTGGATGCTGGGAACCTGAAGCTCACCACCATCTTCTGAAGAACCATGGGCTGAATGGCCTCCTTTCTGCACTGTAAATTCTATGACCAATGAATGTTGGCCTAGCCAGAGACGCCCGCATCCCATAAATGAGTAAAAAATATAATAAACATAGAACAGTACAGCACAGAACAGGCCCTTCGGCCCTCGATGTTGTGCCGAGCAATGATCACCCTACTCAAGTCAACATATCCACCCCATACCAGTAATCCAGTGAGGATTGCGCCAACCTGCTCATCCGTTCCTCATCGCAGCGATCGACATAACAACGCTTCTCATAACTGCGTCCAATGCCAGTATATCGCTCCTTAAATAGACAACCAAACAAGATTTTCCTCGCCTTTTGTTTCATAAAACAGAGCAGATTTTCATGGGTTTTGAAATTAAACTCTGTGGTGTGAGAAATGAATATGTTAGACGAGATTCCAGCATCTCTGATTTTAATAATAGCAAATTTGCAAGACCCACTGAAGTTAAATGAGTTAGTGTTTTTGTTAACATTTTTTAAAAAAATAAATTTAGAGTACCCAATTATTTTTCCCAATTATGGGGCAATTTAGCGTGACCAATCCACCTATCCTGCACATCTTTTGGAATGTGGGGGCGAAACCCACGCAGACACGGGGAGAATGTGCAAACTCCACACGGACAGTGACCCAGGGCCGGGATTCGAACCCGGGTCCTCAGCGCCGTAGGCAACAATGCTAACCACTGTGCCACCGTGCTGCCCCGTGTTTTTGTTAACATGACATTCCAACATTCACTCATTCCATTCCATGTCAGGAGTCCTCCCACAGAGGAATGTGTTAGCTGTCGTCCAGCAATGCTGTCTCAATGTCAGAAGAGTAAGAAGTCTTACAACACCAGGTTAAAGTCCAACAGGTTTGTTTCAAACACTAGCTTTCGGAGCACTGCTCCTTCATCAGCTGAGGAAGGAGCAGTGCTCCGAAAGCTCGTGTTTGAAACAAACCTGTTGGACTTTAACCTGGTGTTGGAAAACTTCTTACTGTGCTCACCCCAGTCCAACGCTGGCATCTCCACATCAATGTCAGAAGGTGATGGATCCAAGACCCATAGCTGGGATATCTTCCAGGCTGATGCTTCAGCTCAGAAATGTTGGAGGTACTGTCACCTGGTTAAGATCTTAACCCAATGCCCCATCTGCCCCAGGTGTGCATGAAAGATCCCACTGACCCTATACTGCCAAAGATCACAGGAACTCTCCTTATTGTGTCGACCAATATCTGTTCTTGAATCAACATGATTGGACAACAGATTACCGAGTGATGTTTTCGAAAAACTAGCTGGTGCATTTACTACAGTGACTCTTAAATGTTTATAGCCAGTTGTTGTGCCACCGTGCTGCCCATGTTAGTCTGCAAATCAAAAATCTAGAACTTAACTCTGATATAAATACTGACAGGCAAAGATAGTGGATGGCGGCAGATCAAATGTAGGTTTACTGTGCATGTTTGTGAATGCATAGAGTGTGATCAATAATGTTGTTAAGATGCAGATACCAGCAGCCATGTGGGAATATGATTGTGCGCCCGTAATAAAGACCTGGGGCGGGATTCTCTGGCCCCCCGCCGGGTTGGAGAATCACCGGGGGGGGGGGGGGGGGGGGGGGGGGGCGTTGGTGTGAATTCCCCCCTGCCGCTCCGATGCCGGCTGCCGGATTCTCCGGCGCCAGTTTTTTGGCGGGGGTGGGGATTGCGCCGCGCCGTTCGGGGGCTGTTGGCAGTGGCCCCACCCCCCCGATGATTCTCCCATCCCCGATGGGCCAAGCGGCCACCCGCATTTGGCCAGTCCTGCCGGTGTGGATTATACCAGGTCCGTACTGGTGGGCCCTGGCTCTGAGGGTGGCCTGCGGGGTCCTTGGGGGGGGGGGGGGGAGGGCAGAAGCATCCGGCCCCGGGGGGGGAGGGGATGGGGGGGAGTGGGGGGCCACACGGTGCCCTGTGCCCGCGATCGGTGCCCACCGATCTGCGGGTGGGCCTGTGCTGTGGGGGCCCACTTTCCCTCTGCGTCGGCTTGTGCAAAGCTCCGCTATAGCCGGCGCAGAGAATAAACCACCTGGCGCATGCGCAGGAAACACGGCAGCGGTTCTGCGCACGTGCCAGAACACACTGGTGCTCCTGCTCATGCACCAACTCGCGACGGCTGGCGGAGACCCTTCGGTGACGGTTGGTGGGGCGCCAACCACTTCAGCGCCGGCCTAGCCCCGGAAGGAGTGGAGGATTCTGCACCGTCTGGGCGGCCCGGCGCCAGAGTGGCTCATGCCGCTCCTTGGTGCCGATACGGCCCGCCCCACCGGATACCGGAGAATTCCGGCCAATATGTCCATTGAGACCCAGGGATCAAAAATGATAATGGCAAAATAAAAGAAATGGAAAATAAGGGAATCAATGGGATGGGCCCATGCACAGCAAAGAAATAGGCCATTCAGCCCATCATGTCTGCGCCGGCCAATGAATAGACTGGATAACAATAGTGATCATAGGAAAGGTTTCTCAAGTATGTTCTGGGGAATTTTCAAGACTGGTATATTTCTGGCCTCATGAGGAAGGAGGCATTGCTCGGTCTGCTTCTGGAGAATGAGGTGGGTCAGGAGGGAACCTTCAGGGAACAAGTTCCATAGTATCAAAAGATTTAGGTTAGTTACTGTGGTGAATGCATTCACCATAATGCATGCATGATACCGTAATCTGTGACCTATGACCTGGAAGTGATGATATGAACTGCTTCCAGGTACTGTACTATAACCCCAGCATGGCACCACCTCTGGTCCACCCACACCGGGGCTATATATAGGCCAGCCTCTTGTGGGCGGCATTCATCTGTACTACCGACTCTGGCTAGGCAAGTTCATGACGAATAAAGCCTGCTGTTCACTCGCTCTCTCTGCCTCACTCTGAATTGAAGGTATATCAATTTATTAGTCATAGACAGCACTATGGAAGTCGCTCTAAAGCCAGACAGGCTCGAACTCGACGCCAGCGCGGCTAGAGCCAAGGAAATATTCAAACATTGGCTCCGATGCTTCGAGGCCTACCTTGACTCCTCCACAACGCCTCACTCAGAGACTCTCAAGCTGCGGCTCCTCCACGCCCGGGTGAGCCATTGAATCTCAGTAATGATCGAGAAAGCGGCCACGTATGAGGCGGCGGTCGCAACTCTCAAGGCACACTTCATAGAATATACAGTGCAAAAGGAGGCCATTTGGCCCTTCGAATCTGCACCAACCCACTTAAGCTCTCACTGCCACTCTATCCCTGTAACACAAAAACCACTCCTAACCTTTTTTTTTGGACACAAAGGGCAATTTATCATGGCCAATCCACCTAACCTGCACATCTTTGAACTGTGGGAGGAAACCGGAGCACCCGGAGGAAACCCACGCACACACGGGGAGAATGTGCAGACTCTGCACAGACAGTGACCCAGTGGGGAATAGAAACTTGGACCCTGGCGCTATGAAGCCAAAGTGCTAACCACTATGCTACTGTGCTGCCCGACTTCTTGAAGCCTGTAAATGAGGTGTTCGCCAGACACCCCCTCACTACTCGCCGTCAACGGGCCAGAGAATCGCTGGACGAGTATCTGAAAACCCTGACCCTACTCATGAGGAACTGCAGCTATCGAGATGTGACAGTGGAGGAACACATGAACTCACAGATCCGGGACACCTACGTGGCGGGGGTCCGCTCGAATTATATCAGGCAGCGCCTGCTGGAAAACGGGACCTCTGACCTGTGGGACACGGTAAAGCTGGTGACCTCGCTGGAGGTGGCCTACCAGAACCTCAGCGCGTTCACCGCGGACCTGGTGAACGCCTCGTGGACACCCTCGACGTGGCCCCCATCAGACCCGACTACGTCGCAGGCCTGTGCCGCGCGTCTGACCATCCAGCCCGGGGAATGCAGTGCGACTTCTGTGGCCAGGGTCAACACCTCCAGCAGCGCTGGCCAACCCACGCGGCGACGTGCAGCGACTGTGGAATAAAGGGACACTGCCAGAGTCTGTCTGGGCTGACCTAACACCCAGAAATTGAAAACGCACCAGGCCCGACCCATGGACTCGCAGTCCCACAGACCCCGCAATGCGGCTGCGTGCCTGCCCGGAACGCCCCCGTCAGATGCGTCATCGGCATCGTGCGACTCGTGGGGGCCGCCATCTTGGGTGCCGGCCCCAACACCGACTGACAGGTGCAACCAATGGGGGCAACCATCTTGGTCGCCATCTTCACCCCAGCCCAACATGTGCGACTCATGGTGACTCCACCGACCACACAGACTACCCGCAGCTGGGCGCAGTCACCCTCGGACAGTCGCAGCCAAAACAGCTGAAGAACTCCATGATGGTCGTCAGGGTCAACGGGCACAAGACCTCCTGCCTTTTCGACTCCAGGAGCACGGAGAGCTTTGTCCACCCCGACACGGTAAGGCGCTGCTCCCTCCACACCTACCCAGCCTCCCAAACAATCGCCTTTGCCTCCGGGTCCCACTCGTTTCAGATCCAGGGGTACTGTATCCCAATCTCGCGATGCAGGGTGCAGGGTACGCTCGTTTTAAACTCTACGTCCTCCCCCACCTCTGCGCCCCCCTACTGCTCGAATTTGACTTCCAATGTAACCACCGAAGCCTGACCCTACAGTTCGGCGGACCCTTGCACCCCCCTCACGGTGTGCAGCCTCACTACCCTCAAGGTCTCCCCCCCTTCACTCTTTGCGAACCTCACTCCTAACTGCAATGCACGCGGTGGATGAGTCCATCCCTTTTCAGGGAGAGAGCGACATGTCAGACATTGCACTGGCCGCCACACTCAACCAGGCAGGCAGGCCAGGAGCATTCTTCTCTAGGACCCTCATTCTTCCAAAATCCGACACCCCTCGGTCGAGAAGGAAGTACAAGCCATAGTGGAAGCCGTGCGGCACTGGAGGCACTACCTAGCCGGTAGGAGGTTCACCCTCGTCACTGACCAACGATCGGTGGCCTTCATGTTTAACAATGCACAACAGGGCAAAATAAAAAATGATAAAATCTTGAGGTGGAGGATCGAACTCTCCACCTACAACTCCGATATCAAGTATCGTCCTGGGAAGCTCAACAAGCCCCCAGATGCCCTGTCCCGCAGCACATGCGCCAGCACGCAAGATGACCCATTTTGGGCTATCCACAATGACCTCTGCCACCCGGGGGTCACCCGGCGTATCCACTTCATTAAGGCCCGCAATCTGCCCTTCTCCACTGAGGAGGTCAAGGCTATGACCAGGGACTGCCAAGTCTGCGTGGAGTGAAAACCGCACTTATACCGGCCAGACAAGGCCCACCTGGTAAAGGCCACCCGGCCCTTTGGGCGCCTAAGCATTGACTTCAAAGGGCCCCTCCCCTCCACCAACCGGAATATATACTTTCTCACCGTCTTCGATGAGTACTCCCGCTTCTCCTTCGCCGTCCGCTACCGGACATGACCTCAGCCACCGTAATAAAGACACTGCACAGCATCTTCGCTCTGTTTGGTTTCCCTGCCTACGCCCACAGCGACCGGGGCACATCATTCATGAGCGATGAGCTGCATCAGTACCTGCTCAACAAAGGCATCGCCTCGAGCAGGACTACGAGCTATAACCCGCAGGGAAACGGGCAGGTGGAGAGGGAGAACGCGACGGTATGGAAGGCCGATCTTCTGGCCCTCCGGTCTAGAACTCTCCCAATCCCCCGCTGGCAGGAGGTCCTCCCTAACGCCCTCCACTCCATCAGATCGCTCCTCTGCATGGCCAGGAACGAGACCCCTCACGATCGTTTGTTTATCTTCCCCAGGAAGTCCATCACCGGGGTCTCGCTTCCTTCTTGGTTGAAAACTCCGGGACCAGCGCTTCTCCGGAGGCACATGAGAAGCCATAAGACTAGCCATAGGGTCCAGCTGCTCCACGCTAGCCCCCAATACGCTTACATTGCGCACCAGGACGGACGGCAAGATAAAGTCTCCCTACGGGACCAGGAGCCAGCTGGTTCCCCCGCCAATGCGCCCCCCCCCGCCTACATATCCCCTCCCCGCTGCCCGCCGCCACCCACAGCACCCCATATGCTCCCCTGGGTCTCCTGTATTGTCCCGTGCCGACACTGCCACCACCCATCACCCCCCCTGCCCCCGCATCCCAACCACCTCTGACACCCCGGACTGAGGCTCAAGTTCCAGACACAATGCCCCTGGAGTCACCACCTGTGACAACTGTGCCGGCCGCAACGCCAGAGCTGCGGAGGTCGAAGAGAACGATCCGGCCTCCAGATAGACTGAATATGTAATGACCCCACGTCACCCCCGCTGGACTTGATTTTTTTAACGGGGGTGAATGTGTTCACCATGATACCGTAATCTGTTACCTATGACCTGGAAGTGGTGGTGATATGAACTGCTTCCAGGTACTGTACTGTAACCCCAGTATGGCTCCACCTCTGGCTCCGCCCACACCGGGGCCATATATAGGCCGGCCTCTTGTGGGCAGCATTCATCTGTACTACCGACTCTGGCTAGGCAAGTTCATGACTAATAAAGCCTAATGTTCACTCATTCTCTCTGCCTCACTCT
The DNA here is from genome assembly GCF_902713615.1 of Scyliorhinus canicula. Classification (NCBI taxonomy): domain Eukaryota; kingdom Metazoa; phylum Chordata; class Chondrichthyes; order Carcharhiniformes; family Scyliorhinidae; genus Scyliorhinus; species Scyliorhinus canicula. The sequence continues at coordinate 240,252,352 of NC_052149.1, forward strand.
GAATTGAAGGTATATCAGTTACAGAAAAAGGAAAAGAACAATCCAGAGTACAAATGGGAAGCCCAAAAGAGAAAATGCTGGAAAATCGCAGCAGGTCTGGCAACATCTGGAGGGAGAGGAAAGAGCGAACGTTTCGAGTCCAGATGACTCTGTGTCAAAGCTTTGTAAAAATGAGGGGGATGAGAATGGCTCTTGCCCAGATTGCAGGGAAAGTCAAAATGGAACAAGGGCTGCCTTTTCAGAGGAGATAGTTTTTCTGCAGTTGAGGTACATTCCTATGAGGAGAAAGGTAAGACAAACAAAGCCAAAGATCCCTGAATATGAAAGAGATGGAGGGCGTGATCTACTGACCACACTGTACTGGAAAAGCAGCGCACTGCGGCGCAACATGGCCGATTAATGACGGGGGATCCTGCTTGCGGATCTACCCGGCTCGTCACGCCGCACAAGATCTACTGCAATCTCGCAAGACGTTGCGTAGTGAATTGCCCCATTGTGGCACCTAACCCTGTTGCCTTGGAGTTCTCTGGTGAGTGCCATTCAGTACTGGTCTCCACAAACGGGGATTAGACGAGGCTCTCCCAGGGATTGGAGGCCTTCAGGTGCATGACCTCTGGGCAGGATAGCACCCTGGCACTGCTGGTGCCACCTGGGAACCTTGGTACTGCCAGCCTGCCACCCACACAGTGCCAGCCTGGCCCCCTGGTAGTGCCACCTGGGTGCCAGCCTGTCACTGCCAAGGTGCCCAGATGGCACTGTTGGGGGTGCTCCCAGGGTGCCCAGTGTATTTGTGCGTGACGGTGATCAGGGTGAGTCAGGAAATGCCCTGCACGGGTGTAGTGGGCTGCAGGGGGGCCTGAGGAATTCCTCCCCCTGAGTAGAGAGTTGGGGGGTTTGAGGGTCACGTTGAGATCTCGAGAGATTGTGGCGCTATTTATCTTTCCCTTCGCTGAGGTGTTTCGGCAAGCTGGGCCGCTCAGTTCAAGGAACAGGACTAAATGCGGCCTCAGCCATGTGTTCCCCGCTGAGCCCCGTATCTAACTGAAGTCGCGTTAGGTAGCATTGGGGTTCTTGCTGCTGCGTACACCGGCAAACACACGGCTAAACATGCTCACTAAGGGTCATAGTTCCCATCTGGATCGAGCGCGTTCAGACAGTAAGATGAAGTGGTGAAGGTATGCCTGTGTGAAGTCAGGTTGATAAGTCAGAAGTAGGCGGATTAGGAGAAGATCCTGCCCAGAGCACTTTCTTTGCACTTGCAGAATAGTATCCAACCACACTCGTTAATCTCAAAGCCTGGCATAGCCCACATTCTCCCCGTGTGTGCGTGGGTTTCCTCCGGCTGCTCCGCTTCCCTCCCACTGACAAAAGATGTGCAGGTTAGGTGCATTGGCCATGCTAAATTGCTCCTTCATGCCCGAAAGGTTAGGTGGGGTTACTGGGTTATGGGGATAGGATAGGGGCGTGGGCCTCGGTGAGGTGTATTTTTCGGAGGGTCGGAGCACACCAATGGGCTGATTGGATTGGATTTGTTTATTGTCACGTGTACCGAGGTACAGTGAAAAGTATTTTTCTGCAAGCAGCTCAACAGATCATTAGAAAAGGGAATTAAACAAAATTCCTTCCTTCCTTGTGCACTGTACTGGTTCTATCATTCTATGAATCAGCATGAGAGACAAGGCGGGAGCATTTGCTGCCCACCTTCAGCTGGAAATGCTCACGAGAACACAAAAATAAGAGCAGGAGTAGATGCTGTGGTCTGTCGAGCCCTCTCTGTCATTCAACACCATCATGGCTGATATTGCGCTTCCATCTTCCCACCCACTCCACATATCCCATATTACCCGTGAAACCAAAAATCTGTCTACCCCAGACTTAAAAATATTTAATGATGGACCCTCTGGGACAGAGAATTTCAGAAATTCACAATCCTCATCTCAGTCCTAAATGATCGGTCCCTAATCCAGCCCTCGTGTTTCACATTCCCTGACCTGTAGAAACAATCTCTCAGCGACCAGCCGATCAAATCCCTTCAGAATCTTCCAGGTTTCAAGAGATCATCTCTCAATCTTCTAAACGCCAGAGAATATAGTCCCAGTTTACTCAACGGCTCATCACAGGACAACCCCCTCATCCCAGGGACTAATTCTAGATGTGGTCTCACCAAATTCCTGTCTAACTGCAGCAAGACTTCTTTAGTCCTGTGCTTCACAGCCCTCGCAATAAAGACCAACACGCCATTTGTCTTCCTAATTGCTTGCTGCACCTGCATGCGAACTTTCTGAGCTCATTGTGCAGGAACACCCAAGTCTCTTTGAGCAGCAACACTTACAATTTTCGCACCTTTTAAAAAATATTCTGCTTTTCCATGATTCAATGCTTCCAACGCAGAATCACAGAATCCCTACAGTGCTGAAGGAGGCAATGTAGCCCATCGAGTCTGCACCGGCCCTCGGAAAGAGCTCCCAACCTAGGCCCACATCCCCACCCTAACCCCACCGAACCTGCAAATCCCTGGACACTAAGGGGCAATTTTGCACGGTGATTTGACCTAACCTGTGGACTGTGGGAGGAACCCGGAGCACACGGGGGAAACCCACGCAGACATGGGGAGAACATGCAAACTCTGCACAGACAGTGACCCAAGCCGGGAATCGAACCCGGGTCCCTGGCGCTCATGGACATGACAGTCTATCCTGCAATTGGCTGATTGGAAGAGTATTTTGTGTTGGCCTTCGTACTTCCAGAACAGTAGCCCTTTGAAATTGGTCTTCCCGCATAGTGAGGTTACATCTTGTCAAACTCAGAGGCAGCTTACTTCCACCTTTGTTACACTGCTTGCCTTTAGCTTCTCACCTCAATCCACCTGTTTCAGTTGAATGGCTGAGTTCCACATGTCACTTCACAGTTTTTCTGTACACAGAATATGTCCGAAATGAGACATCAAACCATGGTTCTGTGTGCTCTTGCAGCTGGATGTAAACATTCCACAATTGTAACGTAAAGATGAGCAGGCGAGTTGTCCCCGGTGTCCTGGCCTTTGCTGATCCTCAAACAATACCCAAAACAAGAGTGAACCTGGCCGTTTTAATTCCTTTCCGTTTCCGCCACTTGCTGTGCACCATTGGATTGATACCTCAGACGTACCTCATTGGCATTAAAGTGCTTTGGCATATACTTTTTTTTTTAAAAATCTTTTTATTGGCTTTTCTCATATTTATAAACAGTTGTTACTTATATACATTACATTTTTCTTGCCTGCGCTAATTTGCTTTATTTCACAGAGGGGTTTTGTCCATCATTTGACTAACTGTACGTACATTTTGCTGCCCTCTGGATCGGTCTATGATATCCCCCCTTCCTCCTCCCACCCCCATTGGTTATAACACCCTTCCTCTTCTCTTGTGGTTTCCCCATTTCTCTGCCGTGCGATTAGAGAAGTGAAAGTAAGGGCGTTAGCCCCCTTCCCCATGTGTAGCTCTGGCTGCACCGATACCCTGAAGATTGCCACGATTGTGCATGGCTTCACCCTCACCCTCACAACCGTGGACATTGCCTCGGAGAAGGTTGTCCAGGACCCAGCCAGCTTGGGGTGTGGTTGGCTGGGCCCCTCTGGCACCGTTCACATTTGCCCTCCACCTCCGGGAAGAACCTGCTCATTCGAGTTCTGGTCAGGTGTGCGTTGTGCACCACTTTAAACTGCATTAGGCTGAGCCTTGCTCAGGAGGAGGTGCAGTTCACCCTGCTCAGGGCTTCGCTCCAGATACCCCATCCGACCTCTGTCCCCAGTTCGTCCTCCCATTTTTGTCTGGTCCGGTCCAGTGGTGTTCGGTCTCTGTCCAGTCGCTGTCTGCATATTTTCCCACATAGCCCCCCCCCTTCCCGCTGCTTGTGCCTATCAGGTCCTCTAGTCGTGTGCTTTCTGGGCCCCGGGGTACCCTACTGTCTCTTTGTGGAGGAAGTGCTTTATTTGGAGGTGTCTCAATTCCTGTCCACTTGCTAGTTTCCATTTCCTTGTCAGTTCGTGCAGTGGCGTCAGTCTGTGCCCTACGTAGAAGTCCCCAACCGTCAGTGTGCCCCCGTCCCGCCTCCATCTTTTGAAGGTGGTATCTGGCATGGCTGGGTTAGGGTTTGGGGGGAATCTGTGATTGCTGTAGATGGGGGCCATGGGGGACATTTTGGTTATCCCGAAGTGTTGTCTCAACTGGGTCCACGTTTTCAGCGTGGCCGCTACCACAAGGCTCGTTGTGTACCTTGTTGAGGAGGATGGGAGTGCTGCTGTGGCCAGGACCCGGAGGGTTGTTCCTTTTCAGGATGCCTCCTCCGTTCGTACCCAATCTGTGTCGGATTCTTGTACCCATCCCCTCACTTTTTCTGCCGTTGCTGCCCAGTGGTAGTATTGTAGGTTCGGTAGAGTCAGGCCCCCTCTGACTTTCCCTCTTTGCAGTGTCGGTTTGGGAATTCTCGGGTTCTTGCCCCCCCCACACAAACGCCATGATTAGCCTGTCTATGTTTTGGAAAAAGGCCTTGGGGATGAAGATCGGGAAGGATTTAAACAGGAAGAAGAACCTTGGCAGCACGTTCATCTTGATGGTCTGCACTCTCCCCGCCAGGGAGAGTGGGAGTGAGCCCCACCGTTGAAGGACTTTTCTTACTTCCTCCACCAGACTGGTCAGGTTCCACTTGTGGATCTGTGTCCAGTCTCTGGCTATCTGGATCTCCAGGTAACGGAATCTGTTCTGGGCTGTTTTGAACGGGATCCCCTTCAGCTCTGCCCCTCCACCGTTTGGGTTCACTGGGAATGTCTTGCTTTTGCCAGGTTAGGTTTGTAGCCCGAGAAGGTTCCAAACTCCTTCAGTCCCTCCTGTGGCTTTGAGACATAGAGGAGCAGGTCATCTGCATAGAGTGAGACTCTGTGCTCTCTATCTCCTCTCCGGATTCCCTTCCAGCATTTTGTGTCTCGCAGGGCTATTGCCAGGGGTTCGATCGCTAGCGCGAACAAGAGTGGGGACAGGAGGCAGCCCTGTCTTGTTCCTCTCTGGAGCTGGTGGTGTTAGTTTGCACACTCGCTTTGGGAGCTTTGTACAGGAGCCTCACCCAGGCGGTGAACCCCGCTCCGAGCCCAAACCGTTCCAGTACCTCGAGGAGGAAGGTCCATTCGACTCTGTCAAAGGCCTTGTCTGCATCCAGGGAGCCGATCACCTCTGGTGTTCTCTCCCCGGGTGGGGAGGGGGTCATTTTCACATTCAGCAGCCGCCTGATGTTTGCTGTGAGCTGCTTACCCTTGACAATGCTCATTTGGTCCTCTGCGACCACCTCTGGTACGCAGCCCTCCAGCCTTCTGGCCAGGACCTTTGCGAGTATTTTCACATCCACGTTCAGCAGTGAAATGGGTCTGGATGATCCACATTCCGTCAGGTCTTTATCTTTTTTGGGTATCAGTGAGATTGTGGCCTGCACTAGCGTGGGGGACAGGGTGCCCCCTGCCAGTGAGTTTGCAAACATGTCCCTTAGGTGTGGGGCCATCTCTGGTGCAAATTGTTTGTAGGTGTCCGCTGGGAACCTGTCGGGTCCCGGTGCCTTCCCCGCCTGCATGGAGCTGATGCTCTCCATGATTTCTCCCAGGTCTATTGGTGCTTCCAGCTCCCCCGTCTGTGTTCCCCCATCACTGGTAGTTCCGGTCTGTCTCGGAACTGTTTCATCCCCGCGCCCCAGTTGCGGGGCTCGGAGGCGTACCGTCCCCGGTAGAATGTCTCGAATGCCCGAGTGACCTCCTTTGTTTCAGTTACCAGTCTGTCTCTGCTATCCTTTACCTGCACTATTTCCCTCCTGGCTGCCTGCTTTCTCAGCTGATGAGCCAATAGGCGGCCAGCCTTGTCTCCGTGTTTGTAGAATGTCCCCCGTGCCTGGCGGAGTTGGTACACGGCTTTCCTAGTGGAGAGCAGGTTAAAGTCCATTTGCAGCTTTTTCCTCTCCGCCGGCAGCTCTACAGTCCGGGCCTCGGAGTATTTTCTATCGACTTCCAGAATGGAGTCCACTAGCTGTTGCCTGGCCACCCTCTCTTCCCTATCTCTGCTTGCCTTGTCGGCTATGATCTCTCCTCTCACCACAGCCTTCAGTGCCTCCCAGAATGTGGAGGGTGAGACCTCCCCGTTTTGGTTGTTACTAATGTAATCGCCAATGGCCTGCGATATTTTTTGACAGAAGGCCTTGTCGGCCAGGAGGTCAGTGTCCAGCCTCCATGTGGGGCGCTGGGCCCGGCCTGTCTCCAACCTCACATCCATATAATGTGGACTGTGTTTGGAGATAACGATCGCGGAGTAGCCCGTTCCCGTGATCCCTGGAAGCACCGATTTCCCCACTGCAAAGAAGTCGATACGGGTATATACCTTGTGCACCTGCAAAAAGAACGAGAACTCATTTTCTCCAGGGTGCAGGAACCTCCATGAATCCACCGCCCCCATCTGTTCCATTAAGGCCCCTAGCTCCCTAGCCATGCCAGACGTTTTCCCCGTTCTGGGGTTTGATCGATCGGTCAGTGGGGCCAGCACGCAGTTAAAGTCGCCCCCCCCATAATCAGTCGGTGTGTGTCAATGTCGGGGATTTCCGCCATGGTCTTTATGAATTCTGTGTCGTCCCAGTTGGGAGCGTACACATTTACCAGTATGACAGGTGGCCCTTCCAGGACACCGCTGACCATGACGTACCGTCCCCCTGGGTCCATAACTGTCTTGGTTCCCGTAAACCTCGTCCTTTTGCTAATTAATATTACTACCTCCCTAGCCTTCGTCCCGTAGCTTGAGTGGTGCGTCTGCCCCACCCAACCCTCCCTTACCAGCAGTCGGTCCTTCTCCCTCAGGTGGGTCTCTTGTTGGTAGATTATGTCGGCTTTTAGGCTTCGTAGGTGGGTGAAGACTCTGGATCTTTTCACTGGGCCGTTGAGTCCCCTCACATTCCAGGTAACAATCCTGGTGGGGGGGTTTCTGATCCCCCAGTCCTGTGGGATCACCCATACTTACCTGGTGGACTCCGGGGTTTCCCTTTGCTCGGGGGCCATCCAAAATGGCCAGGGTCACCGCTCTCCCCACGGGGTCGGGCCCAAGGGGCACCCAATGTTGCCACCAACTGTGTGTACGCCATACGGGTGTGCCCCTGCGCTCCGGGGTCTCCCTTCGCCCTGACGCCCTCTCGAATGGCTGTTTGCGGCACCCTCTTGGTCCCTCGCCCTGCTCCCTGCCCGCTGAGGCCTATGTCTGTGCTGCTTCACTATCTCACACTTCTCTTTGCTTCTCCTTTATTCTGCGTTCTCCCCAGCCTCTTCTCTGCCCCCCTGGCCCCTGTCCCTTTGTCCCCCCCTGCATTCTCCCCCCATTCTGCCCCCCCTCCCCTCCTTGTGCCAGATGCTCCCCCTCCCCTGAGAGGGGCGCCATGGCCCTTCTTCCTTCCTGCCCTCCCGTGCTGGCCCTCCTCGCTAGTACGGTGGCCCTCCTCCCAGTATTTGCCCAGTTCTGGCCCTGTTTAACCTTTCTCCTACTGGCCCTTGTCTCGCCCTCCTGTTTGCTTTCCTCACCCCCATTTCCCTCGCTCCACTCTTCCCCATTGCATTGAGGGAGGAGACAAGCTCTGAAACAAGACAGCACAGTCCCGTGCAAGGCATTACACACATATGTGCACAGTTCATGAATCCATTGTCCTTGTTTGCGGTCTGTCCTCCGCTATTTATTCTGGTTTTCCCTTCCTTTTCCGTCCCCATGTCTGCTTTGGGATATCCCGAGATTGTGAAAGGTGCGACCAAAATTCAAGTCTTCCTTGTCTTTTTTCTCACCTGGTGCTCATGTCGACTGGAAGATCCTCTGCTGCTGTTCCACCTGAAATCTCCCATCTGAGCAGAGCTTGGGGATGGAAAGTGGGGACTTGCTGCCTTTCAGAGGCCAGCTTTACCGTCAGTGATATAGAATCATAGAATCTGACCCTACAGAAGAGGCCATTCAGCCCACTGTCCCTGTACTTGCTCTTTACATGAGCTACCCAATCAATATAGTTTTCTGGTGCCTTTCCCATAGTTTTACTGATATTTCCTTATAGAATTGTGCACATTATCATATGAATGTTTAACACTCTTAGACTCTCTCTTCAATTTTAACGGTTTGACCTTACTCAGGTAGCTGGGGAGATTATGGTGATGTCTGAATGGAAATTTTATCTAAAAATACCTTTGATATTTCTTTATTTTGTTTTTGTACACACCGAGATACAGGTTATTAATAAAAATGACAAATAGCCTTGGACAGGTTCCCTAACGACGTATCAATGATAAATGGACATAGCGGTCAATTGTTATTGCAAATTAATTCATTTATTGAATCGAGTAGAACTCTTTCACAGATAACCCCCCCCTCCTGCAAACACTAACCTGGAAAATAGATATTACCTGACTAGAGAGGGTAGCGTTCACTGAATTCCATCATGAATTTCCGGTTTGATTATCGAATTGAGGTATGTATGATTAAACGTTTTGACAAAGTAGACTTAGAGCTGATACTTCCCCTTGTGGGGCAACCTTTGGGACCATGCTGGATAACAGGCCTGGGCGAGATGGACAATCCCGCTGCTCACAGGGGGCACACCGTGCTGGATCACGGGCCTGAGCGAGACGGAGAATCCCTCTGCTGACAGGGGGCCGCACCGTGCTGGATCACGGGCCTGGGCGAGACGGAGAATCCCTCTACTGACAGGGAGCCGCACCGTGCTGGATCACGGGCCTGGGCGAGAAGGAGAATCCTGCTGCTGATAGGGGACGCGCCGTGTCGGATAACGGGCCTGGGCGAGATGGAGAATCCCGCTGCTGACAGGGAGCCGCACCGTGCCAGATCACGGGCCTGGGCGAGACGGAGAATCCCTCTGCTGACAGGGGGCGCGCCGCTCCGGATCACGGGCCTGGGAGAGACGGAGAATCCGGCTGCTGACAGGGGGCACACCGTGTCGGATAATGGGCCGGGTGAGACGGAGAATCCCGCTGCTGACAGGGGGCCGCACCGTGCTGGATCACGGGCCTGGGAGAGACGGAGAATCCGGCTGCTGACAGGGGGCACACCGCTCCAGATAACAGGCCTGGGCGAGACGGAGAATCCCTCTGCTGACAGGGGGCCGCACCGTGCTGGATCACGGGCCTGGGAGAGACGGAGAATCCGGCTGCTGACAGGGGGCACACCGCTCTGGATAACCGGCCTGGGCGAGACGGAGAATCCCGCTGCTGACAGGGGGCGCGCCGGATCACGGGCCTGGGCGAGATGGAGAATCCCTCTGCTCACAGGGGGCGCGCCGCTCCGGATAACAGGCCGGGCAAGACGGAGAATCCAGCTGCTGACAGGGGGCACACCGCTCCGGATCACGGGCCGGGCGAGGTGGAGAATCCCGCTGCTGACAGGGGGCACACCGCTCCGGATAACAGGCCTGGGCGAGGCGGAGAATCCCGCTGCTGACAGGGGGCACACCGCTCCGGATAACAGGCCTGGGCAAGACGGAGAATCCCGCCCTACTCCTCTCAAAATTTTGTGAACCTGTGGAATTCACTCTCCCAGTTGCGGTGGATGTCGGGACATTAAGGAGCAGACAGACAGATTTTTAATTAGTAATGAGTTGAAAGGTAATGGAGAGCGCGCAAGCGAGTGGAAATTACTGGAGAGAGTTCTTCGAGACAGGATCTACTCCCATTTGGAAGCAAATAGACGTATTAGCTAGAGGCAGTACGGTTTTGTGAAGGGGAGGTCGTGTCTCACTAACTTGATAGAGTTTTTCGAAGGGGTCACAAAGGTGATTGATGCAGGTAGGGCAGTGGATGTTGTCTATATGGACTTCAGGAAGGCCTTTGACAAGGTCCCTCATGGCAGACTGGTACAAAACGTAAAGTCACACGGGATCAGGGGTGAGCTGGCAAGGTGGATACAGAACTGGCTCGGTCATAGAAGGCAGAGAGTAGCAATGGAAGGGTGCTTTTCTAATTGGAGGGCTGTGACTAGTGGTGTTCCGCAGGGATCAGTGCTGGGACCTTTTCTGTTTGTAGTATATATAAATGATTTGGAGGAAAATGAAACTGGTCTGATTAGTAAGTTTGCAGACGACGCAAAGGTTGGTGGAATTGCGGATAGCGATGAGGACTGTCAGGGGATTCATCCCTATTTAGATCGTTTGGAGACTTGGGCGGAGAGATGGCAGATGGAGTTTAATCCGGACAAATGTGAGGTAATGCATTTTGGAAGGTCTAATGCAGGTAGGGAATATACAGTGAATGGTAGAACCCTCAAGAGTATTGAAAGTCAGAGAGATCTAGGTGTACAGGTCCACAGGTCACTGAAAGGGGCAACACAGGTGGAGAAGGTAGTCAAGAAGGCATACGGCATGCTTGCCTTTATTGGCCGGGGCATTGAGTATAAGAATTGGCAAGTCACGTTGCAGCTGTATAGAACCTTAGTTAGGCCACACTTGGGAGTATAGTGTTCAAATCTGGTCGCCACACTACCAGAAAGATGTGGAAGCTTTAGAGAGGGTGCAGAAGAGATTTACCAGGATGTTGCCTGGTATGGATGGAATTAGCTATGAGGAGCGGTTGAATAAACACGGTTTGTTCTCACTGGAAATACGGAGGTTTCAGTGCGACCTGATAAAGGTCTACAAAATTATGAGGGGCATAGACAGAGTGGATAGACAGAGGCTTTTCCCAGGTTAGAGGGGTCAATTAGAGGGGTCAGTGCGGACCAGCTGGCAGAGGTTTTCACAGACATCTTTAACCTATCCCTACTCCACTCCGAGGTCCCCACCTGCTTCAAGAAGACCACCATCACACCGGTACCAAAGAAGAACCAGGCAACGTGCCTCAATGACTACCGCCCGGTGGCCCTGACGTCAGTTGTAATGAAGTGCTTTGAGAGGCTGATCATGAAGCGCATCACCTCCATACTCCCGGAACGCCGTGACCCACTTCAATTCGCATACCGTCGCAACCGGTCCACATCAGACGCCATTTCCCTGGCCCTACACTCATCCCTAGAGCATCTCGAAAACAAGGTCTCCTACATCAGACTCTTATTTATTGACTACAGCTCCGCCTTCAACACCATAATCCCAGCCAAGCTCATATCAAAGCTCCAAAACCTAGGACTTGGCTCTCCACTCTGCAACTGGATCTTTGACTTTCTGACCAACAGACCACAGTCAGTAAGAATGAACACCAACACCTCCTCCACAATAGTCCTCAACACCGGTGCCCCGCAAGGCTGCGTACTTAGCCCCCTACTCTACTCCCTGTACACACACGACTGCATGGCAAAACTTGGTTCCAACTCCATCTACAAATTTGCTGACGATATGACCATAGTGGGCCGGATCTCGAACAACGACGAGTCTGAATACAGGAGGGAGATAGAGAACCTAGTGGAGTGGTGCAACGACAACAATCTCTCCCTTAATGCCAGCAAAACTAAAGAGCTGGTCATCGACTTCAGGAAGCATAGTACTGTACACACCCCTGTCAGCATCAACGGAGCCGAGGTAGAGATGGTGAGCAGTTTCAAATTCCTAGGGGTGCACATCACCAAAAATCTATCCTGGTCCACTCATGTCGATGCTATCACCAAGAAAGCACAACAGCGCCTTTCCTTCCTCAGGAAACTAAGGAAATTTGGCATGTCCACATTAACCCTTACCAACTTTTACAGATGCACTATAGAGAGCATCCTCTCGGGCTGCATCACAGCCTGGTATGGCAACTGCTCGGCCCAGGGCCGCAAGGAACTTCAGAGAGTCGTGAATACCGCCCAGTCCATTACACAAACCTGCATCCCATCCATTGATTCCATCTACACCTCCCGCTGCCGGGGGAAAGCAGGCAGCATAATCAAGGATCCCTCCCACCCGGCTTACTCACTTTTCCAACTTCTTCCATCGGGCAGGAGATTCAGAAGTCTGAGAACACGCACGAACAGACTCAAAAACAGCTTCTTCCCCACTGTCACCAGACTCCTAAATGACCCTTTTATGGACTGTCCTCATTAACACTACACCCTGTCTGCTTCATCCGATGCCAATGCTTATGTAGTTACATTGTATATCTTGTGTTGCCCTATTATGTATTCTCATGTATTTTCTTGAATTCTGTTCAATTCCCTTTTCTTCCCATGTACTGAATGATCTGTTGAGCTGCTTGCAGAAAAATACTTTTCACTGTACCTCGGTACACGTGACAATAAACAAATCCAATCCAATTACTAGGGGGCATAGGTTTAAGGTGCGAGGGGCAAGGTTTAGAGGAGATGTTCGAGGCAAGTTTTTTACACAGAAGGTAGTGGGTGCCTGGAACTCGCTGCTGGAGGAGATGGTGGAAGCAGGGATGATAGTGACATTTAAGGGACATCTTGACAAATACATGAATCGGATGGGAATAGAGGGATACGGACCCAGGAAGTGTAGAAGATTGTAGTTTAGTCGGGCAGCATGGTCGGCACGGGCTTGGTGGGCCGAAGGGCCTGTTCCTGTGCTGTAGTTTTCTTTGTTCTTTGTTCTTTAGGGCATAGGTTACAGTATTATACATGCTTTATGGTGAATACATTAACCACTACCTGTACCTGAAATGTCACCAATGGATACTAATTGTAAGATCTTGGCTCGACTCCTCCCGACTGTGGTATATCCAAGACTGTTTTGGATCTAGGAATTGGCAGCAGAGCTCTGAAATGCAGCGATGTTGAGGATGGTGGACCCATACCTGAGCCGGGGAGTTGTCTACTGCAAGCCCCAAAGGTCAATGAAACAGATGACGGACAATTGATGACTGTCCAATGTGATACATTTGCAAAGAAGAAGATGGCAGCGTAGTGATAATATTGCTCGATGAATAATCCAGACACCCAGACTAATGTTGTGGCGACATGGGTTAGTCGTTTATGCCCCCACCGCGGCAAGTCTCTTGCCCGTAGATGCAGCGAGCCATTTAATTCTCCATTCAGTTCATTGGGACCCGCTGGCAGCAGGCGGCATAAAGTCTTGGCCATGAGTTCAAATTCCGCCAGCCGGGGAATTTAAGTTCAATCAATTAATAATTGCGAAATTAAATGTCGGTCTTGTTGATATCATCTTGAAACTGTCAGAAATGGACACTCAGCTCTGGGGAATTAAGGATAAGCAACAAATGTTGGCCTGACCACATCCCATGAAAGAATTTCTGAAGTTCAGATGTGTTGCATTAGCACCTGGAGAATAAGCAGTCCTCATCCAGCTTCCCTCACACGTGGCTGATGGCCGCTCCGTTAATGGAGAAAGACACAAATGAGTGGATTTCTCTCGCAAGAAAACAAATTCAGTATCATACAGTGATGACGAGGGGATCAGGGGCTATGGGGAGAGGGCAGGAGAGTGGGGATGAGAAAATATCAGCCATGCTTGAATGACAGAGCTCACTCGATGGGCCGACTGGCCTAATTCTGCTTCTCTGTCTTGTGGCCTTACAAAAAGCCGAAAGGATATGGACGGTGTAGTGAATGAGCTCTCGGACAATGAATGAAATAAATGTAATATTTGTGCGTAAGACTGTGGGAGAACTGGAGCTGGTCACCAGGATTCTTTCTGCACTGCCATTCCTGATTATCATATGGGACCAAGGATTAATCTACTCCAGACATGATTTGGGTAACTTGCTGATTAGGATTTTATCTTATTCATTCATGTGATGTGGGGCATTTTGGTAAATCCAGCATTTATTCCTCATCCTTAATTGTCACCTTCTTTAATGACTGCCGTTGGTGATTTTGTTTTCGTTGCAGTTATTCAGAGCAGTTCGGTTGAACTGAATGTTGATCAGTCATTTCAAAGGACAGTTAAGAGTCAACCACATGTCTTTCGGTCTGGCCTTACACTGGGCCAGATTGGATACAGACGGCTGATCTCCATCCTCCAAAGACATGAGTGAACCACATGGGCTTTACAACATTTCAGCAGTTGCATGCTCACGTCTCTGATGTTGCTTTTTAATTTCAGATTGATTTAATTAGCTGAAATTAAATTCCCAGCTGCCATGGGGGGGATTTGAACTCACGTCTCCGGAACATTCGTCCATTCCTCTGCGTCATTAGTTTAGCAATATTACCATCATGCTCCGTACCTTCCAAACCTGTAACTTCTCCACCTGGAATGACAAGGGCAGCAGAAGCACGGGAGCATCACCACCTGGAGGTTCCCCTCCGAGCCACACACCATTCTGACTTGTAAATATATCACCGTTCCTTCACTGTCACTGGGTGAAAACCCTGGAACTCCCTCATCCTCACAGCTCTGTGGACTGCAGTGGTTCAAGAAGGAGCCTCACCACCACCTTCTCGAGGCAAGCCAGCAACACGGTTCGATTCCCGTAACAGCCTCCCCGAACAGGCGCCGGAATGTGGCGACTAGGGGCTTTTCACAGTAACTTCATTTGAAGCCTACTCGTGACAATAAGCAATTTTCACTTCATTTTATTCAAGGGCAATTAGGCATGATTAATCATTTCTGGCCCAACTCTGAGAAGGAGGAATTTATAGACATCAGAGGCATGTGGATTTCCTCCCACAGTCCAAAGATGTGCGGGTTAGGTGGATTGGCCATGATAAATTGCCCGTAGTGTCCTTAAAAGTAAGGTTAAGGGGGGTGGGGTTGTTGGGTTACGGGTATAGGGTGGATACGTGGGTTTGAGTAGGGTGATCATTGCTCGGCACAACATCGAGGGCCGAAGGGCCTGTTCTGTGCTGTACTGTTCTATGTTCTATAACCAGCCACTGAGTAAGATTTTATCTTCACCTCCTCTACATAAGGTGTTGTTGGGTCACAGGGCGGTGACAAATAGCACAAAAGGATCTGGCACAATTTTATTCTCTGTGCTGTTTTCCAGTGAAGCACTGAACTTGAAAATCTACCTCACCATTCCAAGCCAAACTCTGCTCTTCTAATCACTAAAACTGACAAATTAAATAATTTATAGAAAGGTACAAAGGGATTCTATTGATGTTTTTGCTCAGGATATTAACCCTTAGCTGAGGGAATCTGGTCAAATTCCTTAGCACTCTATCAATTCAGTCTCTGCCAACTCCTCCTCATCTAAGTCTTCATTAAGAATAGGAGAATGAGAATATTAAAGAGGGAGAAGGGCATAGTGTAGGTTAGATGGCCTTTAGGTTTTTTCCATGTCGGTGCAACATCGAGGGCCGAAGGGCCTGTACTGCGCTGTATCGTTCTATGTTCTATGTTCTATAGACAATGGGGGTAAACGAGCAAGTAATATAAAAATGGGCAGTAAGAGTTTCTTTAAATATGTAAGAAGGGAGAGAGAGGCCAAAGTGAACAAAGTCCCTTGGAGAATGAGGCTGGGGAAATAATAATGAGGAGCCAGGAAATGGTAGAGGAGTTAAATAAACACTGAGGGTTGGATTCTTCATTTCTGAGGCTAAGTGCTGGCGCTAACGGAGGATCCAAGACGGAAGAATCGGCGGCACACACGCACCAATTCCACTGCCGGTAAGAGGCTAGCACCGGCGACGCGTGGAACTCCCGTGGAACGTGTAAAAAGTGGTGGGAGAATCGGCGGGTCCTTGCTGGTCACATACAGGCTGACAAGCTGCAGCCACACGCACAGCTCCATCCCCCAAACATGCACCGATTGCGCCCGTAAAGTTGGCGCTGATTGTGCTGGACCGTTTACCCATCCAACCCAAGCCCAATCTGTAAGTTTGCGGATGATACGACTGTGGTGGACTGCATCTCAAACAACGACGAGTCAGGCTACAGGAGGGAGATAAATCACTTGGTTGCATGGTGTACCGAAAACAACCTCTCTCTAAATGTCGGAAAGACCCAGGAAGCACAACACGACACACACTCCCGTCTGCATCAATAGCTCTGAAATGGAGATGGTTGATAGCTTTAAGTTCCTGGAGGTCACGATCACAAATAGTCTGTCCTGGTCCACTGACGTTGGTGCAACAGTTAGGAAAGCCCAACAACGTCTCTACTTCCTATGGAAGCTAAAGAAATTCAGCATGTCTGCATTGACTCTCACAAACTTCTACAGATGTGCGATAGAGAGCATCCTATCCGGCTGCATCACAGCCTGGTATGGCAACTGCTCGGCCCAAGATCGCAATAAACTGCAGAGTGTGGTGAACTCAGCCCAATGCATCACACAAGCTTGCCACCCCCACAATGATTCTGTCTACACCTCCCTCTGCCTCAGGAAGGCAGACAGCATTATCAGAGACCCCTCCCACCCAGGCATTGCCTTCTTCCAGATCCTTCCATCAGGCAGAAGGTACAGAAGTCTGAAGACCCGCACATCCAGATATAGGAACAGCTTCTTCCCCAAAGCTACTAGACTCCTCAATGACTCCCCCTCGGACTGATCTGTTCCCTGTAAGAACATTATTCACGGTGCCCTGTGCTGCTCTTGTTCATGTATTTGCTTTGTTTTGCCCTTGTTCTGCACTGTAACCAATCACTATTTGTTGATGTACCATTTGTCAATGTTCCCTGTTGATTATTCTTTTTTGTCCACTATGTACATTCTGTGTACGTTCCTTCAGCTGCAGAAAAATACTTTTCACTGTAGTTCGGTACATGTGACAATAAATCAAGTCAATAAATCAAATCAAGTGCAGCACGGTGGTGCAGTGGGTTAGCACTGTGGCCTCACAGCGCCGAGTCCAAGGTTCGATCCCGGCCCCGCGTCAGTGTCCATGTGGAGTTTGCACATTCTCCCTGTGTCAGCATGGGTTTCATCCCCACAACCCAGTGATGTGCAGGGCAGATGGATTGACCATGCTAAATTGCCCCTTAATTAGAAAAAAATATTTGGGTACTCTAAAAATAAAAAAAATTGGAACAAATCAAATCAAATCAAAAACAAAAGCCCACAGCTCACCTCCTGGCCACCCCCGACTACTCCACCCAGCCCGAACAGAAACACCCTGGCCAGTGGCACGGCTGCCGGTGATGCACGGCGGTGCTGGACACTGTCCGTATGCCCTCTCGCTCTCTCTCCCCGCAGCCAGCATGCCAGGCTCACGTCTGTTCAGACCACACGTGGCCGGCGCCGTCGGGAACCCGGCCCATGGGAGGCGGAGCATAGCCAGTGGGCCCGATAATGATATGCAAATGTGGTTGCGACTGCATACAGCGCGTGTCTCATTGATGCCGATTTGGAGGGAACTGAGCATCGTGGCCCAGCATCAAACTGGCGCCTGCCGCGATTTTGCCGTCGGGCAGTGGAGAATCCCACCCATTGTGTCAGCCTTCACGGTGGAACACAAAAGTAAGAACATAAGAACTAGGAGCAGGAGTAGGACATCTGGCCCCTTGAACCTGCTCCTTATTCAATTAGATCATGGCTGATCTTTAGTGGACTCAGATCCACTTTCCGGCCCGAACACCATAACCCTTAATCCCTTTATTCTTCAAACAACTATCTATTTCTATCTTAAAAACATTCAATGAAGGAGCCTCAACTGCTTTACTGGGCAAGAAATTCCATAGATTCACAACCCTTTGGGCGAAGAAGTTCCTCCTAAACTCAGTCCTAAATCTACTTCCCCTTATTTTGAGGCTATGCCCTCTAGTTCTGCTTTCACCCGCCAGTGGAAACAACCTGCCCGCATCTATCCTATCTATTCCCTTCATAATTTTATGTGTTTCTATAAGATCCCCCCACATCCTTCTAAATTCCAACGAGTACAGTCCCAGTCTACTCAACCTCTCCTCGTAATCCAACCCCTTCAATTCTGGGATTAACCTAGTGAATCTCCTCTGCACACCCTCCAGCGCCAGTACGTCCTTTCTCAAGTAAGGAGACCAAAACTGAACACAATACTCCAGGTGTGGCCTCACTAACACCTTATACAATTGCAACATAACCTCCCTAGTCTTAAACTCCATCCCTCTAGCAATGAAGGACAAAATTCCATTTGCCTTCTTAATCACCTGTTGCACCTGGAAACCAACTTTTTGCGACTCATGCACTAGCACACCCAGGTCTCTCTGCACAGCAGCATGTTTTAATATTTTATCATTTAAATAATAATCCCGTTTGCTACTATTCCTACCAAATGGATAACCTCACATTTATAATAAAGGTTGGGGGTAGGAAATAAATACAATAGCTATCGCTGGAGAAAAGTTTCCAGGGAAACTAATGGGGCTAAAGACCGATAAGCCCCCTGTCATTGATGGGTTTTATCCTCCGATTTTGAACGAAGTAACTGCAGGTAGTGGATGCACTGGTAGAAATCTTCCAAGAATCCTTACATTGTGAAAAACGGCCAATATAACACTTTTATTCAAAAATGGAGGGAGACAAGAAACACATAAATAGATTACAGATGTAACATGTGTCATTGAGAACATGTAAGAGCCCATTGTAAAGGACGTAATAGCAGAGCATTTTGAAATATAATGAAGCAGAGTCAGCATGGCTTCATGAAGGGGAAATCATGCCTGACGAACTTTTCATATTCTTTGAGATGGTAATGAGCAGGGTAGATGAAGGGGAACCAGTAGATGTAATATATTTCCAAAAAGCATTCGATAAGGTACCACACAAAAGGCTATTTAATAAGATAAGAGCCCATGGAGTTGGGGTAGTACAATAGCTTGGATAGAGTATTGGCTAACTTTAGAAAACAGAGTGTTACGATAAGAGGGACATTTTCAGGATGGCAGTCAGTAACTAGTGGAGTGCCTCAGGGATCCGTGCTGGGGCCACAATTATTTTCAACATATCTTGATGACATGGACGAGGGAAGGGAAGTTGTCAAGTTTGCAAATGGCACAAAAATGGCAAGTGGTGAGGACGACACAAAAAGTCCACAGAGGAACAGAAGATGGCGCCTGGGCAAGGCGACTCTCTGCAAACTCTCCCCAACAGATCCATTTTTCACTTAACTTGTTCTCGTTCTCATCTTTAAAAATTTAATTTTCAGACTAACATTATTACGATCCTCTCTCTTTTATCTTTTCTTGCAGACTTGAACAACCTCCTTTTGGAGGCCTTTTGACCCGACCCAACCTGACCTCCATGACCTGGAAGTGGATCGGGCCCAAACCGGAAGTGAAGCCCCGACCTCGATTTGGAGCTGACACGGACCTCGGAGATCCCAACCCAGCCTAACAACCGACGCCAGCCCCCGGATCGCCCGGCACAGTCCCCGGAGCTTCTGTAATCCCAGGGTCATTGTGGCTGGAGACTTCAACAAGGCCAATCTTAAGTATGTACTGCCAAAATTCCACCAGCACATCTCCTGTCCCACCAGGGGCGACAACACTCTTGACCACTGCTACTCAAAAATCAAGGGCGCCTACCGTTCCATCCCCCGACCGCATTTTGGGAAATCAGACCATAAGATGGTGCTTCTTCTCCTGGCATACAAGCAGAAATTCAATAGGGAGAATCCAGCTAAGAAGGTCATGCAGTGCTGGTCCGAGGAAACAGAAGAGCTCTTATGTGGGAATAGTGTAGATGGGCTTTAGAGGGGTTTCACAGGTCGGCGCAACATTGAGGGCCGTAGGGCCTGTACTGAGTGTAATGTTCTATGTTTACGTGACTGCTTAGGGACAGTGGACTGGTCCATATTTAAGAACTCAGCGACTAACTTAAATGAGTATGCCACTACCGTCACAGACTTCATCAGCAAATGTGTGGACGACTGCGTGCCAAAGAAAGCAGTACGTACGTTCCCCAACCGGAAACCATGGCTCAATTGTGAGATTGACTCCCTACTGAAGGACAGATCTGAGGCATTCAAGGCAGACGACCCTGTCCTATACAAGAAATCCAGGTACGACCTCCGCAAAGCCATCCGAGATGCCAAGAGAGAATATCACACCAAGCTAGAGTCACAGACAGACTCTCGGCGGTTGTGACAAGGACTAAACAACATTACGGGCTACAAAGCGAAGCCGAGCAGTATCTCTGACAGCAGCGCGCCCCTCCCCGATGAACTCAATGCATTCTATGCTCGGTTCGAGCAGGTAACCAACAATTCGTTGTTGAGTGCCCCAGCAGCTCATAATTCACCCATACCCACCATCACAGTTTCCAAAATCAGATCGGCCTTCCTGAAAGTGAACCCACGGAAGGCGATGGGGCCGGACGGGATCCCCGGCCGTGCACTCAGAGCCTGCGCACACCAGCTGACAGAGGTATTCACAGACATCTTTAACCTGTCCCTACTCCACTCCGAGGTCCCCACCTGCTTCAAGAAGGCCACCATCATACCAGTACCAAAGAAGAACCAGGCAATGTGCCTGAATGACTACCATACAGTGGCCCTGACTTCAGTTGTAATGAAGTGCTTTGAGATGTTGATCATGAAGCGCATCACCTCCATACTTCCAGAACACGTTGATCCACTGCAATTCGCATGCCATCGCAACCGGTCCACAGCAGACGCCATTTCCCTGGCCCTACACTCATCCCGAGAGCATCTCGACAACACGGACTCCTAAATCAGACTCCTATTTATTGACTACAGCTCCGCCTTCAACACCATAATACCAGCCAAGCTCATATCAAAGCTCCAAATCCTAGGACTTGGCTCCCCACTCTGCAACTGGATTGTCAATTTTCTGACCAACAGACCACAATCAGTAAGAATGAACAACAACACCTCCTCCACAATAGTCCTCAATACCGGTGCCCCGCAAGGCTGCGTACTTAGCCCCCTACTCTACTCCCTGTACACACACGACTGCGTGGCAAAATTTGCTTCCAACTCCATCTACAAGTTTGCTGACGATACAACCATAGTAGGCCACATCTCGAATAACGACGAGTCAGAATACAGGAGGGAGATAGAGAACCGAGTGGAGTGGTGCAACGACAACAATCTCTCCCTCAATGCCAGCAAAACTAAAGAGCTGGTCATTGACTTCAGGAAGCAAAGTACTGTGCACACCCCTGTCAGCATCAATGGGGCCGAGGTGGAGATGGTTAGCAGTTTCAAATTCCTAGGGTTGCACATTTCCAAAAATCTGTCCTGGTCCACTCATGTCAACGCTACCACCAAGAAAGCATAACAGCGCCTATACTTCCTCAGGAAACTAAGGATATTAGGCATGATACATTAACCCTTGTCAACTTTTACAGATGCACCATAGAAAGCATCCTATCTGGCTGCATCACAGCCTGGTATGGCAACTGCTCGGCCCAGGACCGCAAGAAACGTCAGAGTCGTGAATACCGCCCAGTCCATCACACAAACCCCTGCCTTCCATCCATTGACAAGACTCCTCCCACCCGGCTTACTCACTCTTCCAACTTCTTCCATCAGGTAGGAGATACAGAAGTCTGAGAACACGTGCGAACAGACTAAAAAACAGCTTCTTCCCCGCTGTTACCAGACTCCTAAATGACCCTCTTATTGACTGACCTCATTAACACTACACCCTGTCTGCTTCATCCGATGCCGGTGCTTATGTAGTTACATTGTGTACCTTGTGTTGCCCTATTATGTATTTTCTTTAATTACCTTTTCGTCCCATGTACTTAATGATCTGTTGAGCTGCTCACAGAAAAATACTTTCCACTGTACCTAGGTACACGCGATAATAAACAAATCCAATCCAATCCAATCCAGAGGGATATAGACAAGTTAAGTGAGTGGGAAAAACTCGACAGATGGAATATAATGTCGGAAAATGTGAAGTTCTCGGGCGCGATTCTCCGCTCCCCACGCCGGGTGGGAGAATCGCGGGATGGTCCCCCGACTAATTTCACGACCCCCTGGCATCCCCTTTGATTCTCCCACCCCCCCCCCCCCCCCCCGCTCGGAAGAATCACCACTCGTCGTTTTTCACGGCGACCGGCGATTCTCCGACCCGGATGGGCCGAGCGGCCTGCCGTTCGCGACCGTTTCACGACAGCGACAACCACACCTGGTCGCTGCCGTCGTGAAATCACCGTGAGATGCCCGTTTTGGGGCTTGTAGGGGGCCTGGTGGGGAATGAGCACCACGACTGTGCTCGGAAGAGGACAGGCCCGCGATCGGTGCCCACTGATCGTCGGGCCGGCGTCTCAATCGGAGGCACTATTTCCCCTCCGCCGCCCCGCAAGATCAAGCCGCCACGTCTTGCGGGGCGGCTGAGGGGAAAGACGGCCACCGCGCATGCGTGGGTTGGAGCCAGCCAACCTGCGCATGCGCGGCTGATGTCACATAGGCGCCGCCGTCGCGTCACTCCCGGCGTGCCGCCCGGCAGCTGAGAGTTACGGAGTGCTGCTCCTAGCCCCGCCGGGAGTGGAGAATAGGGGGCGAGGAGCGGCCTCCGAGGCTGTCGTGAAACTCGGCCGAGTTCAGACGGCCCTCCCGATTTTTCCCGGGAGCGTGAATTGCACTTTGGTGGGAATAATAAAGGAGCTGAATATTATTTAAATGAGAAAGACTGCAGAAAGCTGCAGCACAGAGGGATATGGGTAGCAGGTAATAGGGAAAGCAAGTGGAATGTTGGACTTTATTTCAAAGGAAGCGGGATATAAAAATAGGGAAGCTTTGCCAAAACCATTGAAGCTGTGAGATAGACTACACCTGGAATAATAACATTTTTAGTCCCCATAGCTAAGGAAAGATATACTGACATTGGAGTCAGTGCAGAGAAGGTTCACTAGGTTGATTCAGGGTACGGAGGGATTTTCTTATGAGGAGAGGTTGAGTAGGTTGGGCCTGTACTCGTTGGAGTTGAGAAGAATGAGAGGTGACCTTATTGAGACAGATCGGATTCCCAGGGGGTTTGAGAGGGTAGATGCTGAGAGGATGTTTCCTCTTGTGGGAGAATCTGGGACCAGAGGGCAGAATCTCAGAGTTAGCGGGCACATTTCAGACAGAGATGAGGAGGAATTTCTTCCCTCAGAGGGTAGTGAATATGTGGAATTCTTTACCACAGAGAGCTTTAGAGGTTGGGTCACTGAGCATGTTCATGGCTGAGATAGACAGATTTTTAATCAGTCAGGGAATCGAGGGTTATGGGAAAGTGGAGTTAAGGATTATCACATCAGATCAGCCATGATCTCTTTGAATAATGGAGCAAACCCGATGGGCTGAATGGCATACTTCTGCTGCTATACCTTATCGTCTTAAAGGATCTCCCAGTCATGGGCAGCAAGTGAGCAGAGTGGCTAATACTGTTGCTTCACAGCACCAGGGTCCCAGGTTCGATTCCCCGCTGGGTCACTGTCTGTGCGGAGTCTGCGTGTTCTCCCCGTGTCTGTGTGGGTTTCCTCCGGGTGCTCCGGTTTCCTCCCATAAATCCCGAAAGACGTGCTGTTATGTGAATTGGACATTCTGAAATCTCCCTCCGTGTACCCGAATAGGCGCCGGAGTGTGGCGACTAGAGGATTTTCACAGTAATTTCCTGTTGCTAAATCCTTTTGCTTTACTGAGGTGCTTACTACGCAGTTAATTGAAACTTTCGTATTGGCCCAGGCTGAGTACCAACAGTGAAGAAAATTTCAAGGTGGATAATTGTACGGTTAACATGCAGACATCATCATGAGACTGATTGAGAGAAATCTTGAAAAAAAAGAATTTCAACATGTCACTAAAGGTAAGATCAGCCCAATCTGTTTAATATTGCTTTGTGATGCTTCATAAAATCAGTGTTGAGAAAACTGTTGCATTATACATTGCAGGTGAAAAAATGTTAATCAATGTACTTTGAGTTCCACTACAATGCTTTATATTTAATGCATTCTGCTTCACCAAGTCCACCAAGATGCATAATTTGGATTTGGGAATCAGCACATTTTCATATCTGTTCCCAGGTTTGATTCAGATTGTCGAGAGGGAAATGTGGGGCTGGAAGCAGCTACTTCCGCTCAGGTTGGTCGACAATCACTTCCAATGCCGGCTCAGCTCTGCAGCGTTTCCCTAAAGCTGACGGAAGCATGGGCAGCACGGTAGCACAGTGGTCAGCACAGTGGCTTCACAGTGCCAGGGCCCCAGATTCAATTCCCGGCTTGGGTCACTGTCTGTGCGGAGTCTGCACATCCTCCCCGTGTGTGCGTGGGTTTCCTCCGGGTGCTCCGGTTTCCTCCCACAGTCCAAAGACATGCCGGTTAGGTGGATTGGCCATGATAAATTTCCCTGAGTGTGCAAAATGTTAGGAGGGGTGGGAGGGGTTACTGGGTTACGGAGGTAAGGTTGGTGAGAGCTTCAGTGGGTCGGTGCAGAATCGATGGGCCGAATGGCCTCCTTCTGCACTGTATGTTCTATGAAACAGGGTCACCTGCAGCCCCAGAATTTACAGGCCTGGGGGGCAGAGGGTGCCCCAAAGAGACAAGAAAATCACCCCCTGAATGCCAGTCTTTTTCATTTTTTAAAGATCTCCGATGTCATTTTTGAGCATGTGTCGTTAAACTGGTGCACAGAACCATGTACACTTCCAGGGTACTGCCCGAGGGTGCCAACCCTGGGGCTGGGGGGGTGGGGTGTTGTTGAGAGGGGGCTGGTGGGGGGAGGTGGGGGCTGAACTCAGCTGTGTGCCCCAGGCGGGTTTCTACAGGCAGGTGTACAGCTTGGGGAGTCGGTTGTGCTTCACATCACCGTGCCTCAAGCCAACCACACTGGACAATTTAACATGGGGGGACTATCAGGCATCGAGTCCTGAAATGCAGAATTAAATGATGTAACTTGGGATCCCAACTTTTAAAGTCGAGATTCCCTTCATGTCATTGATGAAGGGGTATGGGCACTCGAGCAGGGAAAGCCCACTGGTATAAAACTGCTTTGAGACGCCCGCTTGATTCTACACCCCCTCTGCTGTTCTTTCCCCTCTGCCGAAAACAGGAACGGTGCAGGGGGCGATGGACTGTACTCAAGTTGCTCTGTGGGCCCAGTGACATCAGGGAGTCCCGTTCATCAACAGGAAGGGTTCCAGCTGGTGCGTGACCACCACATGAGGTTCAAGCACAAATGTTCACATTTTCCAGGGAGCGTGCATGACAACTACATCCCTGGGGCTGGTTTAGCACACTGGGCTAAATTGCTGGCTTTTAAAGCCGACCAAGGCAGGCCAGCAGCATAGTTCAATTCCCATGCCAGCCTCCTCGAACAGATGCCGGAATGTGGCAACTAGGGGCTTTTCACAGTAACTTCATTGAAATCTACTCGTGACAATAAGCGATTTTCATTCATTTCATTTTTTCATTGGGCAATCGCTCATCCCTGGAATATTCAAAGGTCAACCAAGGCTAGAGGGATGGCTTGTTGGGGCAAAGGATACCCACTGAGATGTTGGCTGATAACTCTGCGGAGACCAGAGACCACAGCAGAGAATCACAGTGCCACCGGTCTGTAATTGAGCCGTGCATCATACTCCAGACTGCCTCGATATGTCTGGTGGGGTCCTAAGTACAGATACCCAGAGAGTCACCTGCACAGTGGTGGTCTGCTGTGCCCGACATAACTTGGCAAAGTGCAGGGTGACCACCTTACTAGTGGAGACCTTGTGCAGTGAAATATCTCCTCTGATTAGGAGAAAGATCAGGAAGGAGTGGAGGATGAGGCTGGTAAGGAGCCGGAGGATGGATGGTAGGCAGGGGCAAGGGTTTCCATGGGGGAGAAGGACCAGGACTGCCCTCATTGTTTCCGCTTCACACTATAGAATCACCATGTTTCCCGTCAGCTTATGAAGCCGCCCAAGGAACCCCTGGGTTACTCCAGAGAATAGAGGGGCAGCTGGAGTGAACCCCAGAAGCCTCATTGTCATTTGGCACTGCCAATCCTGGAAGCCCAGCATTCTCGGGACCATGGTGTTGACCCCATCAGCCATGAACCTCAGGGACTGAGCCATGCCTCAGTGTTCAGCAGTCATGGATCTGACATCTTGCCCCAGGCTTTCCACTGCAGATGCCACCCTTTCAGTCTTGGCCTGGGTGCCGCGCATCACCGGCAGCATTTCCTGCGACAAGAGACTTTGGGACTCCTCCATTTAGCCTTGTAATTGCTGACAACCCCTCCTGGCATTCCCGGCTCTATCTCAAACAGCTGAGGGACATCCATGTCCAGAGCAAGGCAACTGGCCGAGTCACAGCCGTGTCCTGGGATCCAGCAGACCTCCGACTATCCGACCCCTGGAATGTTCCTGCCTCCACCTGATGTGCATCAGAAGCTTGTGCTGCTCACCAGGTGGTGACCCGAAAGCTGTCTGCAACATTCACCCCCCCGGAGTGTGTGTCTCTGTGATGGAGGTTGGTTTGGGTCACAGCTGTGATGCTTCATTTGTGTCCTCCTCTGAGATCTCCTCCGAGGTGCTTTCAAGGGTGCGGCATTGCTGGCCGGCAGGTCAAACTCTTTGGTTGATGTTCCTGCAGAGCAAGGGACATTGTTTTCATACATGGGCTGGTCAAGGGTTTGGACAAAAAAACCACTCACTTGAGACTGATCATCAGTGGCTCCTCACTTTTCTCCGACAGGCCAACCTTGCTCTCAGTACAGGCCCGTTTGAGCTCCATGGCCCTCTCCTTGAATGGAGTCAGGGTCCTCAGCTCGGGCATTCCCCCCCCCCCCCCATTTTCTCTCTCTCTCTTTCTCTCTCACTCTGGTTATGGGTTACCTTCTTCGGCAGGGACACAAAAGGGGATAACGTGAGCTGGACAGCTACCATATGAGCAGGAAGGGGTTCTGATGAGGATTTCAGGCGGTTTGAGGATGGTGTTGGGAGGTCAGGTGTTGGAAACCTGCGAGGCGGAGGCTCATGGGTTCCAGGTGACCTTTCGGGGATAGTGGGAGGGTGGAGTGTCAAGAGGAGAGGAGAAGAACTTACCCTTACTGCTCGGAGTAGTTCATTCATCCTCTTCCGACACTGCACTCCCACCCTCTTGATCCGGCTGCTGGCACTGCCCAGTGCTGCCACTGTCTCCCAGGTGGGATTGGTACCCTTGCCGGAGGGTCACCTGCAAATCTGAGGGTGGATAGTTGTCCTTCTTGCCTCCCCGGAATCCAACATTCTTGTGAGGGTCCCCTCGGTGAATCGTGGTGTTGGCATCCTTGCTGCCATCCTCCTGGCTTGACTGTGAGCAAGTGAGCAAGGAACCATTGAAATGCAGCGCCCCCTTGATTGAAGTGCTCAGGTGACCCCCGGGGTGGGCGAAGATGCTTCGAGCCTCAGGCGTGGCGTTTTCACGGGAGGAAATTTTTTTTCGCAGCAGCGCCCAGGGGTCCGGACCCGCCTTCGCTGGACCTGTCGCGGACGGGATCGAAAATTTGACGGACCGTTTACAGGTCCATCGGCCACGGGCTGGAGTTTCTGGTCTTGGGTCAGGCGCATCCAGAAAATCTCACCCTCTGACAAATTTTGGGACAACTCCGCCTCTAACATTATATGTGCCATTGCTGTCACCAATCAGAGGAGATCGAGCAGCCTAAAAGTGGTTAACAAAGTGAGATCAAATACTGACAAACATCGGTGCTCCCCATCCCCAAGTGCCCAATATAACCTTTGCCCACACTGCGCAACTACAACTACTTAACCTTCCGAACCCCACTTTGTCTATGTGTCTCCTCAGGATCTATATCTCGGGTTGATGTGGCCTGCTGTCTGCCTTGCTCGGCTGCCAAAGGTGATCTTGGTGGGCATCCTCACGTGGGCCAGACCTTGAGGGCACTGGCCTACTTGTTGTGGGCGGCACAGGTGTTGTGGTACCAGCTCGTTCGGTCTGCTGGTCTCGAGGTGCCTCGGTCACAGGAAGGGGGGGTCGGGGGTGTGTGGCAGATGGATGGCACACTCCCAGGGTCTCCTGCCCACCTGCGGATAAAAGGTTACCCTCCTCTCCTCCGCAGCATCCAATGTCCGCGTCAGGGCACCATCTGTGAACTGTGGAGCTGGATTTCCTGCTGCTGTCCTCTGGGCTGGAGTGTGAACAAGTACTGTGGCGCCGTTCAAATGCAGTGTCCCCTGGATTGGATACTTGTTTAAATTACCCAGAGCTGCCGAATCTGACACATTGCGCCATGGGTGTGACTTTAGATCATAGAATTTACAGTGCAGAAGGAGGCCATTCGGCCCATCGAGTCTGCACCGGTTCCTGGAAAGAGCACCCTACCCAAGGTTAACACCTCCACCCTATCCCCATAACCCAGTAACCCCACCCAACACTAAGGGTAATTTATCGTGGCCAATCCACCTAACCTGCACATCTTTGGACTGTGGGAGGAAACCGGAGCACCCGGAGGAAACCCACGCACACACGGGGAGGACGTGCAGACTCCGCACAGACAGTGACCCAAGCTGGAATCGAACCTGGGACCCTGGAGCTGTGAAGCGATTGTGCTATCCACAATGCTACCGTGCTGCCCGTGAAATCCCGTGAAAAGTTCCCTGGCCCTTTTAGGGCTTTTCAAATCCGACAGGGAAAATCCACGGCTCATTGGTTTTGTTGGAATCACAAAATCGAGGCTCGCTGTGTGTTGATGAAATATGGGATCTTCACATTTTTTTGACAATGTAAGATTTGAGTTAAACTGCTCTGCAAATGTTTGCACTGAGGGACTATTTGAATAGCAACACTAATGATCTTTAAAACAAATGACGGCGCTAATTAAAACATAATTCGATAGTAACGGGCTGCTAAAATGTCAAACACAGACCTCCAATTGTTAAGCCACAGAATTATTTTAGAAGCATCAAAGAGACAGAAAACACAACTCTAGTGGGTCCATACCTTTGACATTTTAGTAACAGGGAACTTATCAGCAGTGTTATTGGCTGTGCTCGTTCAGCTACAGGAGAATAAATAACTCTGCTTTCTATGTGCCAGCCGCCATCCACTAATGGTTTGTGAGCTGAAGTGAGACAGAGGAGAATAAATTATTTACAAAAATGAAACACTCACACGAATATATTTATATTTCTCAGTGCTCCAGCATCATTTCAGTAAACAGTTGGAGATAATCTTGAAAATACAGCCAGCATTTATTTATTCCTTCCTGTATTCTAACATTTGCATTCGTGTGACTTTGAAATGCTTGGAAGTTACAATATTGGAAAAGGCTATTTGATCGAAGCAGTCCCGTGTCAGCATTTACCCTCCGAGTCCAGTATGTGTACATGGTTCTCATTTTGCATTTATCCTCCAGTCCCCCGAGCTCTTCGATCTCCCTTCCTTCATTCGCTTACCCAATCTCATCTCAATTGTTTCCATCTTTTCTGCCTCACCCACTGAATCCCACAGCATCACAACATTCTCTGTAGGAATATAAGAAATAGAAGCAGGTGTAGCGCGGAAGGCCCGATGAGCCTGCTCAGGTTGTTTGTCGTATATATTGATGATCTGGAGGAAAACGTGGGTGGTCTGATTAGTAAGTTTGTGGATGACATGAAGGTTGGCAGAGTTGCTGATAGTGCCGAGGATTGTCAGAGGATACAAAAGTGTATAGATAGATTGGAGACTTGGGCACAGAAGTGGCAGATGGAGTTTAATCCAGACAAATGCAAGGTGATGCATTTTGGAGGATCACATCTAGGTATGAATTATACTGTAAATGGCAGAACCCTTCGGAACATCAACATACAGAGAGATCTGGGCGTGCAGGTCCACAGTTCCCGAAAAGTGGCAACAGAGGTGGGTCAGGTGATTGAGAAGGCAAGAGGGGTTGGTTTAGCACAGTGGGCTAAACAGCTAGCTTGAATTGCAGAACAAGGCCAGCAGCGCAGGTTCAATTCCCATACCGGCCTCCCCGAACAGGTGTCAGAATGTGGTGACTAGGGGCTTGCCACAGTAACTTCATTGAAGCCTACTTGTGACACTAAGTGATTATATTATCATTATTATGTGGCATGCTTGCCTTTATCAGCCGGGGCATTGACTACAAGAGTTGGGAAATCATGTTGCAGCTGTATAAAACCTTGGTTAGGCCGTATTTGGAGTATTGCGAGCAGTTCTGGACACCACATTATCAGAAGGACGGGGAGGCTTTGGAGAGAGAGCAAAGAAGGTTCACCAGGATATTGCCTGGTCTCGAGGGTGTTGGCTATGAGGAGAAGTTGAATAAACTAGGATTGTTTTCACTGGAAAGACGGAGGCTTAGGGGAGACCTGATGGAGGTCTACAAAATTATGAGAGGCACAGTAGCATGGTGGATAGTCAGAGGCTTTTTCCAAGGGTGGAAGTGGCAATTACACAGGGGCACAGGTTCAAGATGAGAGGGGGAAAGTTTAAGGGAGAAGTGTGGGTAGGTTTTTCACACAGAGAGCGGTGGGTGCCTGGAACGAGCGGCCAGAGGATGTGGTGGAAACAGGCACATTAGCAACATTTCAGAGGCACCTGGATGGGTCCATGAATAGGGAGGAAATAGAGGGACACGGACCGAGTAAGGGCAGAAGGTTATTTTTTTAGTTCGGGCATCATGATCGGCACAGGCCTGGAGGGCCGAAGGGCCTGATCCTGTGCTGTACTTTTCTTTGTTCTTTGTTCTTTGTTTGTTCAACACCATCAAAGCTGATCTTCTGACACAACCTTATTTTCTCACTCACTCCCCACCATCAGTTGATTCTCCTTGTACCCAAAAGGAGATGAGATCTCTGGCAGCGCAGCAGCCACTCAGCACTGCCCGGGAATGTCAGCCTGGATTTTATACTTGAATTCCTGGGATTGGGGATATGAACTGAAATCACTTGACTGGGAGACGGGAAATCTATCACTGAGCCACAAATAGTTGTTGTGATTGTAGGATTTTTTTAATATGTCTTGTATTGTGTGTCCGTCGCAATCATGTGGTTAAAGTATCTGGAATAAAAGGGAAGCAGGTGATGCAGTGGGTTAGCACTGCTACCTCACGGCGCCGAGGTCCC
Organism: Scyliorhinus canicula; assembly: GCF_902713615.1. Lineage (NCBI taxonomy): Eukaryota > Metazoa > Chordata > Chondrichthyes > Carcharhiniformes > Scyliorhinidae > Scyliorhinus > Scyliorhinus canicula. The sequence continues at coordinate 240,283,201 of NC_052149.1, forward strand.
AGGTTCAATCCAGGCCCTGGGTCATTGTCCATGTGGAGTTTGCACATTCTCCCCGTGTCTGCGTATCGCCCCCCACAACCCAAAGATGTGCAGGCTAGGTGGATTGACCACGCTAAATTGCCCCTTCGTTGGAAAAAATTAATTGGGTACTGTAAATTTTAAAACAAATATCCTAATTATGGGATTCTCCGTTGCGAGTCCGCATCGCTACCTCTGCCAGGAAAGACGGGAAATTTGCTGCTCGGCCAAATCTCCGTTCACTGCCGCGGGAGGAGAGAATCAAAGTCTCTGGGTGCGATCTACCGGCTGCATTGCGTCCAAACAGGAGTGCGGCGTATCCGGTAGATGGCGGAAGAGGCCTCCCGCGGGTTTCCTGACAGGCAGTACCCTGATCTCGCGGGCCGTCACCATCAGGATCCCGCCCACAATGGGCGGGGCCAAGCCTTGCGTGCCTCAGTAGATTTACAAACCGCTTAGCCATGCTGACCCGCGATCTATCGGGCGCCCAGCCTCTGCTGGCCTCTCCAGGGCCCCGTTCAGTACTGATCGAGACAAATGTGGATCGGGCAGAACAACACCCAGGAGTCTCCCAATCCATCAGAGACTCCTGCGTGGTCAGGAACAGTGTAGGGTGGCCCCCTGGCCTTCCCAGGTGCCCAGGTGGCCCTACAAAGCCTGCAGGGGCACTGCCAGGGTGCCAGGGTGGCACTGCCAAGGGTCAGGGCGTCAGGTGGCCAGGCCCATGAAAGGAGGAGGAGGGGGGTATGAAGGGTGGGGGGGGGGGGGGTGCATGGTGGCTATGAAGGGGCCTCTGGCAGATAGGGAGGTGAAGGGTGGGTGTCCTGGAAGAGGGTGGGACCCAAAACGTGACATGGGAAGGCCTGAAACGGGGGCCCTCAGCTACCCCATAGCAGGGTGTCATCACTTGGGGGGGCAATGCCCATGTGTGGGGGAAGGGGGTGTGACATTGCCAATGTGTGGGGGAGTGGAGGACGCATAAAGCTCACTTGGAGATCAGGGTACCTTTTCAAAATGGTGGCCCGATCTCTGAGCGGTCTGGCCAGCCGGTTCAGTTTCCCAGCAATGAAAATAATTCAAAGTGTGGGCTTGACTGGGAAGAAACAGGCCAGAGCCCAAAAAGCTGTCTAAGTGTGGTTAGATAGCGTTGAGGAACTCGCCCACAGAACCGGGGCAAAACTCCCAGCAAAACCCGCCACAAATGACACTGAGAAACCTTTCAGTTAGATCATGCCCTATATAAGAACATAAGAACATAAGACCTAGGAGCAGAAGTAGACCGTCCGGCCCTTCGAGCCTGCTCCGCCATTCTATAAGATCATGGCTGATTTTTTCGTGGACTCAGAACCACTTACCCGCATTCTCGCCATATCCCGTAATTCCTATATTTTCAAAAAAACATCTACCCTATCTTTAAATATATTCAATGAAGTAGCGTCTACTACTCCTTTCGGTAGGGAATTCCATACTTTAACCACCCTCTGAGTGAAGAAGTTCCTCCTTGATTCAGTCCTAAATCTGCTCCCCCTAATCTTGAGGCTATGCCCTCTTGTCCTACTTTCACCTACCAGTGGAAACATCCTTTCTACTTCTATCTTATCCATTCGCTTCAAAATTTTATATGTTTCTATTAGATCCCCCCTCAATCTTCTGAATTCCAGTGAATATAATCGCAATCTACTCAGCCTCTCCTCATACGATAACCCCCTCAACCCCGGAATCAGCCTAGTGAACCTCCTCTGCACCCCCTCTCGTGCTAGCACATCCTTTCTCAAGTGTGGAGACCACAACAAAGTTGTGATTGAAGGGTTAACAGCTAGACAGGTTGTGATGTCACTCATGGGAGGGGAGGGCAGCACGGTGGCGCAGTGGTTAGCATTGCTGCCTCCCAGCGCCGAGGTCCCAGGTTCTTTCCCGGCTCTGGGTCACTGTCCGTGTGGAGTTTGTACATTCTCCCTGTGTCTGCGTGGGTTTCGCCCCCACAACCCAAAGATGTGCAGGGTAGGTGGATTGGCCACGCTAAATTGCCCCTTAATTGGAAAAAATGAATTGGGCACACTAAATTTTTTTAAAAACTCATGGGAGGGGCTGGCTCTGCTTTTAGTTTTGTTTTCAGCCCTGCCCTGTGTCTAGTGTTTATAGTTTCATATTTTGAGAGTTCTGCTCTGGATTCTGAGGAAAGGAGTTGTGTTTTTCAGATGGACCTTTGAAAGCTTCTCTCCCAAGGTGAATAAGTCTGTAAGTCACTGAGCATTGACTTTAATAATATGTAGCATTTGACCTGCATGTGAGGATATTGCTTAATTGCAATTTTAGAAGGAGATGGAAACGTATGCTCAAAGACCTTTCTTTATTTAAGAACTGTTTAACTGTTAATTGAAAATCTGTTTTTTCCATGGATGTTGGTGGGGTTAATCATGTGTTGATAACAAAGTTATCAAACAAGCCATTGTTTGCAGCAAACTACCCAGCCTTCAGAACAGCGACCACGACACCACACAGCCCTGCCATGGCAATCTCTGCAAGACGTGCCAGATCATCAACATGGATACCACCATTACACGTGAGAACACCACCCACCAGGTACGCGGTACATATTCGTGCGACTCAGCTAATGTTGTCTACCTCATACGCTGCAGGAAAGGATGTCTCGAAGCATGGTACATTGGCGAGACCATGCAGACGCTGCGACAACGAATGAACGGACATCGCGCGACAATCACCAGGCAGGAATGTTCCCTTCCAGTCGGGGAACACTTCAGCAGTCAAGGGCATTCAGCCTCTGATCTCCGGGTAAGTGTTCTCCAAGGCGGCCTTCAGGACGCGCGACAACGCAGAATTGCCGAGCAAAAACTTATAGCCAAGTTCCGCACACATGAATGCGGCCTCAACCGGGACCTTGGATTCATGTCGCATTACATTCATCCCCCACCATCTGGCCTGGGCTTGTAAAATCCTACCAACTGTCCTGGCTTGAGACAATTCACACCTCTTTAACCTGGGAGTACCCCTATCTCTGGATCTGTAAAGATTTGATTACCCGCAAATGCTCGCATTCCAAGCATTGTCTGGCATCTTTGACTTTGTCTATATATATGTTTCTGGAACATACCTGTTCATTCACCTGAGGAAGGGGCAGTGCTCCGAAAGTTCGTGTTTGAAACAAACCTGTTGGACTTTAACCTGGTGTTGTAAGACTTCTTACTGTGCTCACCCCAGTCCAACGCCGGTATCTTCACATCATGGCTAACAAAGTTTGGTTGAATATAAAAGATCCCCAGTTGTCAGGGGAATCACTCCTGGAGTGAAGTATCCTTTCCTCACAGTTTACAAATTGAAATATTGTTGGGATCTTGTCTGGTTTTCTAGTATAAATTGGGGTAACAAAATACAGGAGAAGAGAAATTTCTCTCGACCATTGTTCTCAATCATTTAGATTTAATTTTATCTTTGTAGCCCCTTGCTCTGACAATGCCAGTTCCGTCCTTTCATAATGTGGAACATTACTAGAACATAGAACATTACAGCACAGTACAGGCCCTTCGGCCCTCGATGTTGCGCCGACCTGTGAAACCACTCTAAAGTCCCTCTACACTATTCCCTTATCGTCCATATGCCTATCCAATGACCATTTGAATGCCCTTAGTGTTGGCGAGTCCACTACTGTTGCAGGCAGGGCATTCCATGCCCTTACTACACTCTGAGTAAAGAACCTACCTCTGACATCTGTCCCATATCTATCTCCCCTCAATTTAAAGCTATGCCCCCTCGTACTAGCCATCACCATCTGAGGAAAAAGGCTCCCACTGTCCACCCTATCTAATCCTCTGATCATCTTGTATGCCTCAATTAAGTCACCTCTTAACCTTCTTCTCTCTAATGAAAACAGCCTTATGTCCCTCAGCCTTTCCTCATAAAATCTTCCCTCCATACCAGGCAACAACCTAATAAATCTCCTCTGCACCCTTTCCAATGCTTCCACATCCTTCCTATAATGCGGCGACCAGAATGCATGCAACACTCCAAATGCGGCCGCACCAGAGTTTTGTACAGCTGAAACATGACCTCATGGCTCCGAAACTCAATCGTTCTACCAATAAAAGCTAACACACCGTACACCTTCTTAACAACCCTCTCAACCTGGGTGGCAACTTTCAGGGATCTATGTACATGGACACCAAGATCTCTCTGCTCATCCACACTACCAATAATCTTACCATTAGCCCAGTATTCCTGTTACTCCTTCCAAAATGAATCAACTCACACTTTTCTGCATTAAACTCCATTTGCCACCTCTCAGCCCAGCTCTGCAGCTTATCTATGTCCCTCTGTAACCTGCAACATCCTTCCGCATTGTCCACAACTCCACCAACGTTAGTGTCATCTGCAAATTTACTCATCCATCCTTCTACGCCCTCCTCCAGGTCATTTATCAAAATGATAAACAGCAGTGGCCCTAAAACAGATCCTTGTAGTACACCACTAGTAACTGAACTCCAGGCTGAACATTTCCCATCAACCACCACCCTTTGTCTTCTTCCAGCTAGCCAATTTCTGATCCAAACTGCTAAATCACCCTGAATCCCATGCCTCCGTATTTTCTGCAATAGCCTACCGTGGGGAATCTTATCAAACGCTTTACTGAAATCCATATACACCACATCAACTGCTTTACCCTCGTCCAACTGTTTGGTCACCTTCTCAAAGAACTCAATAAGGTTTGTGAGGCACGACCTACCCTTCACAAAATAGTGTTGACTACCGCTAATCAAATTATTCCTTTCTAGATGATTATAAATTCTATCTCTTATAAACCTTTCCAAGACTTTGCCCACAACAGAAGTAAGGCTGACTGGCCTATAGTTACCGGGGTTGTTTCTACTCCCCTTCTTGAACAGGGGGACAACATTTGCTATCCTCCAGTCTTCTGGCACTATTCCTGTTGACAATGACGAAATAAAGATAAAAGCCAAAGGCTTTGCAATCTCCTCCCTAGCTTCCCAGAGAATCTAAAGATAAATCCCATCTGGCCCAGGGGACTTATCTATTTTCACACTTTCCAGAATTGTTAACGTTTCCTCCTTATGAACCTCAAGCCCTTCTAGTCTAGCAGCCTGTATCTCAGTATTCTCCACGACAACAGTGGGCGTGATTCTCCGAAACCGGGAGAAATCGTGAGGCTGGCGTCAAAAACACTAGCCTCCGCCCCCCCGACCGGGAACCGATTCTGGTCCCCAATCGGGGCTAGCATGCCGCGGCCGTGAACTCCGGCATCGCGGGCTTAACGAATTTCATTAAGCCCGCTTGCCAGAGTTTGCGACGGCTGACGCATCACATGACGTCAGCCGCGCATGCGCGGATTGGAAGACTCCAACCCGCGCATGCGCGGATGACGTCATCGCGCATTTGCGCGAAACCCACGCATGCGCGGGACGGTATGCCCCTCAGCCGCCCCGCGAATGGATACAGCGGGGCGGCGGAAGGACAAAGAGTGCGTGGGGTAAGTACCAGCTGCTCGGTGGTACTCGGTGGGCACCGATCGCGGGCCTATGGCACCTTTGGCACGGCCGTGGTACTGCCGTGCCAATCGGTGCCATGGTTCCCAAGATCGCAATTTTACGGCCGTTTTTACGAACGGTCAGACCAGGTGTGTTTGACGTTCCTAAAAACGGTCGTAAAGGACTTTGGCCCATCGGCCAGCTGAGAATCGCTGCTCGCCGTAAAAAAACGGCGGGCAGCGATTCGTGTCGGGAGGCGGGCGTGGGGGGGGGGGGGGAGAATAGCGGGAGGGCGTCAGACCAGCGTGGCCGTAAAAATTTACGACCCCCGCTATTCTCCGCACCGTCGTGAGTGCGGAGAATCGCCCCCATTGTCTTTTTCCTGTGTGAATACTGATGAAAAATATTCATTTAACACCTTTCCTATCTCCTCGGACTCCACGCACAACTTCCCACTACTGTCCTTGACTGGCCCTACTCTTACCCTCGTCATTCTTTTATTCCTGACATACCTATAGAAAGCTTTAGGGTTATCCTTGATCCTACCTGCCAAAGACTTCTCATGTCCCCTCCTGGCTCTTCTTAGCTCTCTCTTTAAGTCCTTCCTAACTAACTTGTAACTCTCGAGCACCCTAACTGAACCTTCACGTCTCATCTTTACATAAGCCTTCTTCTACTGTCACATCATCTACAATCTATGTTGTGATCAAAACATGATGTGGAGATACCGGTGTTGGACTGTGGTGAGTACAGTATTGTGCACAGTTTTGGTCTCAATAACTATGGGGGGGGGTGGGGGGGGATGCAATGAGGATTCACCGGGTTGATTCCTGGGATAGGAAGGTTTGAGGACAGGATCTTGAGCAGGTTGGGTCTATGCTCTCGGGAATTTCAAAGAATAAGAGTTGATCTTGTTGAAACATAAATTTCTATGAGGGCTTGTGCGAGTGAACAAGCTCCTCCTCTTCCATTGTTCACTCACATTGGACACTTTCTTTTGGCACCATTAGTAGAGGATGTCAGAGGATTTACCTGTGGACTTCATGTCATCAGAAACACAGAGAAAGTCAGTCCTTGTTGGATTCTTGTTTGTAAATCATTCCACGGCCTTGAACCTCTATCTCTGTAACAACATCTCGCGCGACAATTCTCTGAGATATCTGCACCCCTCCAATTCTGGCCTCTTGAGCATCACTAATTGGTGGGCATGCCTTCAGCCGACGAGGCTCAAACCTTGAAATCTCTTCCCTTAACCTCGTCCGCCAGTGTAACCTCCTCCCCTCCTTCAAGATGCCCTTTAAAACCCTTCCCCTTGACCAAGCTTTTAGCCATCAGTCCCGATGTCTCCTGATGTGGCTTGGTGTCACGTTTTGTTTGATAATGCTCCTGTGCAGTGCCTTGCCACGGTTTACTCTGTCGAAGGTGCTATACTAATGGAAATGATTGTTATTGTAGCCGTTGTGAGAAGCCAGGAGTTGCAGACAGACAGCAAGTCAGGCAATTCCCCTGTTTGCTGAAATAGGCAGCCAATTGGAATATTTTAATCTCTTGTGACAGAAAGCCAATATCGTGATGCTCTACATCAAGACCAAAAGGCAGACATTCTCAAAAGAGGGCTTTTGCATGAGACTCTCTGCTTTCTGCCTGTTGGCAACAGCGGACTGCCCGATACCTGAAAGAGCTGACGTGTAATGCGGCTGCCGCCTGAGGAGAGAGTCTTCGTTCCGTCATGTGTTCGTAGCCTCTTGTGGCAACAATGATGGAAAACCAGTCTATCAGTGAATGAGTAAGTTAGAAATTAATTTAGACCTAATTTAGTGCATTTTATTTGAGCTAAAGATTTTGTGCATTTTCTCATTCTCCACAACTGGACCATTTAGACATCAGGAGCAGGGCCCTTTGTGGTCATATATTTAAATCATGGTTGAACTTAACTTCATTTCGTTGCATTTGATCATTATCCCTTGACACCCCGACCCAAAAAATAATTGATCTTAGCCCCTGAAATTTCAATTGGCACAGAATGTACAATTTTTCAGAGGAGGTGGTCGCTGGATTGAAGGTGTAATTAGCAGAGTTGTCCATGGAGACCCAGTGGATGTGATTTATTTAGACTTTCAGAGGCTTTCGACAAGGTCTCACATAGCAGATTACTGTGTACAGTTAAAACGTGTGGGATTACGGATCGTGTCTTGAGATGGATAGATAGCTGGTTAGCAGACAGGAAGCAAGAAGTTGGAATAAATGGGTCTTTTTCTGATTGGCAGGCAGTGACTAGTGGGGTACCGCAGGGATCTGTACTAGAACCCCAACTGTTCACATTATATATTCATGATTTGGATGAGGGAACTAAATACTACACCCTTGTATGCTTCACCCGCTGCCAGCGTCTATGTATTTACATTGTGTACCTTGTGTTGCCCTATTATGTATTTTCTTTTCATGCACTAAATGATCTGTTTGAGCTGCTCGCAGAAAAATACTTTTCACTGTACCTCGGTACACGTGACAGTAAACAAATCCAATTGAATGTAATATTTCCAAATTTGCAGATGATACAAAGTTGGGTGGGAGGGTGAGCTGTGAGGAGGATGCAGAGATGCTTCAATGGGATTTGGACAGGTTGAGTGAGTGGGCACATGCATGGCAGATGCAGTATAACGTAGATGAATGTTATCCACTTTGATAGCAAAAATAGGAAGGCAGATGATTATTTGAATGGGTGTAAATTGAGAGAGGTGGATACTCAGCAAGACCTTGGTGTCCTTGTGCATCAGTTGCTGAAAGTAGGTGCGCAGGGACAACAGGCAGTAAGGAAGGCAAATAGTATGTTGGCCTTTATAGCGAGAGGATTTGAGTATAGGAATAGGGACGTTTTACTGCAATTGTACAGTGCATTGGTGAGGCCACACCTGGAGTATTGTGCAGTTTTGGTCTTCTATCTGAGGAACAAAGAACAAAGAAAATTACAGCACAGGAACAGGCCCTTCGGCCCTCCCAGCCTGCGCCGATCCAGATCCTTTATCTAAATCTGTCGCCTATTTTCCAAGGATCTACTACCCTCTGTTCCCTGCCCGTTCATATATCTGTCCAGATGCATCTTAAATGGTGCTACCATGCCCGCCTCTACCACCTCCGCTGTCAAAGCGTTCCAGGCACAACACCACCCTCTGCGTAAAAAACTTTCCACGCACATCTCCCTTAAACTTTTCCCCTCTCACCTTGAAATCGTGGCCCCTTGTAACTGACACCCCCACTCTTGGAAAAAGCTTGTTGCTATCCACCCTGTCTATACCTCTCATAATTTTATAGACCTCAATCAGGTCCCCCCTCAACCTCCATCTTGCCAACGAAAACAATCCTAATCTACTCAACCTTTCTTCATAGCTAGCACCCTCCATACCAGGCAACATCCTGGTGAACCTCCTCTGCACCCTCTCTAAAGCATCCACATCCTTCTGGTAATGTGGCGACCAGAACTGCACGCAGTATTCCAAATGTGGCCTAACCAAAGTCCTATACAACTATAACATGACCTGCCGACTCTTGTACTCAATGCCTCATCCGATGAAGCCATGATGTGGAGATGCCGGCGTTGGACTGGGGTGAGCACAGTAAGAAGTCTTACAACACCAGGTTAAAGTCCAACAGGTTTGTTTCAAACACGAGCTTTCGGAGCACGGCTCCTTCTTCAGGTGAATTCACCTGAAGAAGGAGCCGTGCTCCGAAAGCTCGTGTTTGAAACAAACCTGTTGGACTTTAACCTGGTGTTGTAAGACTTCTTACTGTCATCCGATGAAGGCAAGGATGTTCTTGCTGTGGAGGGAGAGCAGCGAAGGTTTACCAGGCTGATTCCTGGGATGGTGGGACTGTCATATGAGGAGAGACTAAGTCGGTTAGGATTATATTCATTGGGGTTTAGAAGAGTGAGAGGGGATCTCATGGAACCTTATAAAATTCTAACAGGGTTAGACAGCGTAGATTCAGAAAGAATGTTTCCGATGATGGGTGAGTCCAGAACTAGGGGTCTAGTTTGACCTTTTAGGACTGAGGTGAGGAGAAATTTCTTCACCCAGAGAGTGGCGAATCTGTGGAATTCACTACCACAGAAAGTAGTTGAGACCAAAACATTGTGTAATTTCAAGAAGGAATTGGTTATAGCTCTTGGGGCTAAAGGGGTATGGGGGGAAGGCGGGATTAGGATACTGAACCTGATGATCAGCCATGATCATAATGAATAGGAGAGCAGGCTCAAAGGGCCGAATGGCCTCCTCCTGTTTCCATTTTCTCTGTCTGTTTGTGTGTAATTCTGGTATCCTCTGTGTGAAAAACTGCTTCCTGTTGAAATAATTCCCATTCACCAGTTAGGTAAATAACACTATAAGAACATAAGATGGTATTTATTTACATATAACAACAATGCAGAGACTTGCGTACTCGTGGCTGGGCGTCAGCGTCCGGGGCGATACAGAAACCCCCGCTCGTTAGGGTGACATCCTGCTCCGCCATTCATCATGATCATGGCTGATCATCCAACTCAACAGCTTCATCTACCTGCTTCTTGAAAACATACACGCAGGATTGTCCATTCTGTATTAATGCCGGGTCAGGATTCATGGACTTCCACAAAAGGAAAACCGGGACCGATTCCGTTACCGCGGAGGGGCTAGCACTGGAGCCATGTGGAACACAATCGATTCCACTGAGAAACGGGGCCGGATTCACCGGGTCCGTGACTGACACTCGGGAGGCTGACAAGCTGCAGCCACATATACGCACTCCATTTCCTACACACTCATCCCAGCCAACGTGATGGCACTGGTTGTGCTGGAGCGTGCCCATAGAGCTGATGGATCAACTGGGGCCGGAGGACAACTAGGGAGGGTGCCCTGAAGGGATACCTATATGACCTGTGACCCTAAGTTGACAGTGGGCAGTCAGCGGTGTGCGCAGCTGCATGGCTGCCTTGCCGGCTGCGGCAATAGTGGTCCGTGCCCGTCCACCCCGGTCCCACAGCCCATCTCCTGGCCACACCCCGCCACTGCCCCGGCCCTGGCAGAAGCCCCCCCATCCCCCAACCACCACCCGGCCAGCACGTGACTGTCAGCAAACTCTGGCAATGTTATATATTTTCCCTACCCCCTCTCTCTCCCTCAGCAGCCACGGCGCCAATTTCACAATTTTTAAAAGCACAAGTGAACCTCGCCGTCGGTAATTGGCCCCGGTGGAGGCGGAGAATCGCGGAGGCCCCGGAGAATACCGGGTCAGGCCCGCTATTGATATGTAAACGGCATTTACTGCAGGTGCGTTCTGGATCACATTGATGCCGCTGTCGAGGCACCGGAGAATTGGATTTGGCGTGAAACCAGTCCACACCACAATTTCAGACTCAAAACCAAATCCCGCCGACAATATTTTGGCCTCAACTACTTCCTGGGGTAACAGTTTCCACAGGCCGATCTTTCTCTGGGTGAAGACATTTCTCCTCATCTTTGTCCTAAATGGTTGACCCCGTATCCTCAGGCTGTGACCCCTGTCATTGGACACTCCCACCATCGGGAACATCCACACGCACGCTAACACATGCCCTCTCTTCTGCTCCCGCCGGTTGGTTCAGTGACGAGCAGGAGGGAGAATTCGGTGCGATATGAAGAATCGGTTGCTCGCCGACGTGAATGTTCTGTCGGTGCCCGCCATTGTGGATGGGATGCAGGCGAAGACCTGACTGGAATCTTCTCCTTATGCCCAATTCTCCATGATGCCAATGGTAAAACATGCCAATCCAGAACAGGTCTGGACCAAGGTGGCGTGGGAACGTCATGTCTTACCTTTCTGGCCTTGCTCACACCACAGGAGAAGATGGGAGGCCTAGAGATAGCGGCCCTAGAGGAACACATGGCCTGCTATGGTGGGCGATCCCCGTGTCCATAGCCTCTCAGCAGGTCTCCACGCTGATGTTGGAGTTGCTTCGGAAACTCAGCGTTGGTCCCATTTGCAAAGGATGCCATTTCCCATTTTATCTTCCAAATGCTGTAATGCAGGATTCTTCCCCCAACAAACACATCCCCATGGAAACAGGGAACCTCCCTCCACCATGCACATGCCCCCTCCCCCATGCACATGCCCCCTCCCCGCAATGGACAGGTCAGCCCCCACCCCTCCCCAGATAAAGGAACACCCACCCGCACAGAACAGAAGAACCTCCCACCTGGCACTGCGCCCTGACATTGCCCCTTCCAGGGTGCCAACGTGGGCACACAATCCCGGCCATAGTCTTTGCTGAAGTGTCCGACTTCAAGCGCTGGTGTGGCTGGGTGTGGTGGGGAGGGGTGGGGTGTGAAGGAGGGTGAAGTGTGGTGGGAGGTGAACATACATGCATACATGCACACATACTCACACATGCTTCTACACACGCATCCTTACACGCTCTCGCACACCCTCTCTCTGACACACACACATTCTCTCTCTCTCTCACACATGCGGGTATGTTAAATAATCTGGCTGCCCATCCCATCGCCTTCGTGCCCACTCCCGGCCTCTCCCCCATTAGACGAGGAACATGCAACAACTGGAAGTTTCAACAAATTTTTCTTTCACCAAAACACAAATTCTGCACGCGACGACGAATCACTCAACAGTTAACAGTTACTGCAGAAGAGTTGCAGGAAATCAAATAGGCATGGCAGCAAAATGATGTCTGTCTCCAAATAAGAGCCATGATGTGGAGATGCCGGCGTTGGACTGGGGTGAGCAGAGTAAGAAGTCTTACAACACCAGGTTAAAGTCCAACAGGTTTGTTTCAAACACGAGCTTTCAGAGCGCAGCTCCTTCTTCAGGTGACTGGAGAGGTATGATCCAGAAACATTTATATAGACAAAGTCAGAGATGCCGGACAATGCTTGGAATGCGAGAATTTGAAAATGAAAATCGCTTATTGTCACGAGTAGGCTTCAGTGAAGTTACTGTGAAATGCCCCTAGTCGCCACATTCCGGCGCCTATCCGGGGAGGCTGGTACGGGAATCGAACCGTGCTGCTGGCCTGCCTTGGTCTGCTTTAAAAGCCAGCGATTTAGCTCAGTGAGGTAATCAAATCATTACAGGTCCAGGGAGAGGGAGGGATAATCACAGGTTAAAGAGGTGTGAATTGCCTCAAGCCAGAACAGTTGGTGGGATTTTGCAAGTCCAGGCCAGATGGTGGGGAGTGGATGTAATGCGACATGAATCCAAGATCCCGGTTGAGGCCGCACTCATGCGTGCGGAACTTAGCTATAAGTTTTTGCTCGGCAATTTTGCATTGTCGCGTGTCCTGAAGACCGCCTTGGAGAACGCTTACCCGGAGATCAGAGGCTGAATGCCCATCCTGTTCATGTATTTGTCAAGATGCCCCTTAAATATCACTATCGTCCCTGCTTCCACCACCTCCTCCGGCAGCGAGTTCCAGTCACCCACTACCCTCTGTGTGAAAAACTTGCCTCGTACATCTCTAAACCTTGCCTCTCACACCTTGGGCGGAATTCTCCGCAACGGCCGATGCCGTCGTGAAACCCAGAGTGTTTCACAATGGCGTCGGAGGCCGCTCCTCGCCCCATATTCTCTCCCCCCCCCCCCCCCCCCCCGGGGGCCTATGAGCGGTGTTACGGGGAACTCGGCTGCCGGGAATGAGGCATGCGCGGTTGCCATCTTTCCCTCTGCTGTCCCGCAATACGTGGTGGCTTGATCTTGCGGGGCGGCGGAGGGGAAAGAGTGCGTCTCTTGGAGACGCCGGCCCGACGATCGTGGTGCTCGCTCCCCTCTCCGCCCCCCACAGGTCTCAAACTCAGCTTTTGCGATATGTTCACGCCGGCAGCGATCAGGTGTGGTTGCCGCCGGCGTGAACAGGTCGGGAACGGCAGGCCGCTCGGCCCATCCGGGCCGGAGAATCGCGGGTCGGCGTGAAAAACGCATTTTGGGGGGGGTGGGAGAATAGCGGGGGGTGCCAGAGCAGCCCTCCCGCGATTCTCCCACCCGGCCTGGGAACCGGAGAATCACGCCCCTTAGACCTATGCCCCCTAGTAATTGACCCCTCTACCCTGGGAAAAAGTCTCTGACTATCCACTCTATCTATGCCCCTCATAATTTTGTAGACCTCTATCAGGCCGCCCCTCAACCTCCATTGTTCCAGTGAGAACAAACCGAGTTTATTCAACCACTCCTCATAGCTAATGCCCTCCATACCAGGCAACATCCGGGTAAATCTCTTCTGCGTCCTCTCTGAAGCCTCCACACCCTTTTGGTCGTGTGGCGACCAGAATTGAACACTGTACTCCAAGTGTGGCTTAACTAAGGTCCTATACAGCTGCAACATGACTTGCCAATTTTTATACTCAATAAGCAGGCATAACATCGTCCGGTGAAGAATGATTTCTTATTGTCTTGCATGTGCAGTCAACAGGCAAGAGCGTAGAGAACCACTGTCACCTTCTCCTTTCCATCAAGGCCGTGGGAGGGTCTTGGGATGAATATATTTCATTTTAAAGGCAGAATATTCCTCACTGTCATGGATTACTACTCAAGGTGGATTGAAGTGAATAGATTGCACACATCACCGCGAAAGCAATCATTCAATCACTGAAGAGAATTTGTGCTACACGTGACATTACGGACATCGTAGAGCCGGACAATTGGCCACAATTTCTAATGAGTTGTTTCGAAATTTTGCAAAGGAATACAGATCTGTTCACGTAACGGGTTCACCTCGTTATCCTGAAGTGAATGGAGAAGTTCAGAGAACTACAGCAACCGTCAGATTGGCTGAAGAAAGAGCTTCCGATGGTGACATGTAGGTGGTGGTCCCACATTGGGTGGTTCCTGCCAGAGTTCGCGTTTTTCTGAGTCTTTTGACCCAATCTTTGGGGAACGTTTTTCAATAAAGTCGGGGGTATTAGAGGATGTTGAAAACCAAACAAAATAATACAGTACGAAAAGGAATGATGCTAGATCTCCAGCGGGCCGGAGTGCGGAGATCTGAGGGAAGAAAGATGACGGGAGCAAGGGCGTTGGCAGGGCTACGCCCGTTATGGTGGGAATGCTGGCCGTTGGCAGGGCTACGCCCATTATGGTGGGAATGCTGGTCGTCGGCAGGGCTACGCCCGTTATGGTGGGAATGCTGGCCGTCGGCAGGGCTACGCCCATTATGGTGGGAATGCTGGCCGTCGGCAGGGCTACGCCCATTATGGTGGGAATGCTGGCCCTCGGCAGGGCTACGCCCGTTATGGTGGGAATGCTGGCCGTTGGCAGGGCTACGCCCGTTATGGTGGGAATGCTGGCCGTTGGCAGGGCTACGCCCGTTATGGTGGGAATGCTGGCCCTCGGCAGGGCTACGCCCGTTATGGTGGGAATGCTGGTCGTCGGCAGGGCTACGGCCATTATGGTGGGAATGCTGGCCGTTGGCAGGGCTACGGCCATTATGGTGGGAATGCTGGCCGTCGGCAGGGCTACGCCCATTATGGTGGGAATGCTGGCCGTCGGCAGGGCTACGCCTGTTATGGTGGGAATGCTGGCCGTTGTCATTGCGGTGGAATCGGAGCGGCCGTTTGCTGAGCATTTTGAGCGGCATGGGAAGGAGATGATGGGAACGCTCAAACAGCTGGTGGATGATACACTGGCCCAGATAACGGAGGCTCTTGGAAAGACGTCGGAGACAGTGCGGGAGCAAGGAGAGGCGTTGAAGGGGGTGGAGGAGCCATTGTCGCGGCACAGCGCCTTGCTGGGAGAGCAGCTGCTGAAGGTGGAGGAAAGTAACAAAGGGCGGAGAGCCAACGTGGAGGACCTGGAGAACAGGTCACCGTGGCTGAATCTTCGGATCGTGGGGCTGCCTGAGTATTTTTCGGGGATGTTTGCCAAATTGTTGGGGGGGGGGGAGGAGACCACCTCCCTCTTTGAGCTGGGTGGGGCTCATTGGCCGCTCTGGCTGAAGCCAAAGGTGAATGATGCACTGAGAGCGGTGGTCATCTTCCACAGCGATCAGGTGAAGGAGAGGGTCTTGTGATGGGCCAAGCAGAATCGGGAGGTGAGGGGGGAAGGTGGTGGTATTCGCGTATGAAATGAAAATGAAATGAAATGAAAATCGCTTATTGTCACGAGTAGGCTTCAAATGAAGTTACTGTGAAAAGCCCCTAGTCGCCACATTCCAGCGCCTGTTCGGGGAGGCTGTTACGGGAATTGAACCGTGCTGTTGGCCTGCCTTGGTCTGCTTTCAAAGCCAGCAATTTAGCCCTGTGCTAAACAGCCTGTGCCAGGATGTCGCGGTGGAGCTGGCGAGATGGCGGGCTGCCTTCAACAGGGTGAAACCAGTACTTCACAAGAGTGACGTGCAGTCCGGTGTGGTCTGCCTGGCGAAGCTGAGGGTTACGCATAACTCCAAGGACCGTTTCTCTGAGATGACGGAGGCACTCGTGAGTGCTGAAGGACTGGGACTGAACTGAGTTTAAATTTCATTCCTCATGATGCGGTCAGGAGGGGATGGTTTGGGGACCGTGGGGTAATGTGGTGGGGATTTTCCCCTTTGTTTTGTGTTTAACACGTTTGGTTGTTTGGAAAGGTTGGGTGTGGGGGCGGGGTTCTGTGTGCCTTTGTGTTAGATGTGTGGGGATGAGGGCTCTGGCAGGGGTCGCCCCACTCGCAAACATAAACGGGATGAAGGGGAGCGAGATGGGGGGAGGGGCTGAAGCCAGCACCTGTGTGGACAGGTTTCGACTGGCCAGGAGGTGTGAATGGCGTGGGAAGGGGAGAATGCAGAGAGGAGCCGTTTTAAGAGGAAGTGGTTGGGGGGTTTCTGGGATGGGGGATGGGGAGAGAGGGGTGGAGAGTTGACGGTAACTAGGGGTAGGGCTTGGTCCCAATCGTAGGGTGAGGCCGGGGGCATTTTGAATGGATGGTGGGCCTAAGATGTTGGTGGGGGGGGGGGGGCAGCTATGCCCCGTCAAGGCTGATCGAAGGGGGGGGGGGGGTGAGAGACCCCCAGTCTGAATGGTAACATGGGACGTGCGGGAGGGACCAGTGAAGCAGGCGAGAGTCTATTTGCATTTAAAGAGCTTGAGGGTCGATGTGGACTGGGAGAGCCCTCCGAGGGTGAAGGACCAGGTTAGGCTTCGGAAGGGTAGGGTCAGCCAGGTGTTTCACTCGGGCTTTGGGCAAAGGGCCCGGGGTGTAGCGATACTGATGGGAAAGAAAATTAGGTTTCAGATGGAGAAGGTGGTGGCGGATCAGTGAGATAGATATGTTATAGTAGCAGGCGCTCTGGAGGGAAGATTGGTGGTGTTGGTTAGCGTGAAGGCCCCGAATTGAGATGGTGGAGGGTTTATTAAGAGGATGCTGGCAGCCACCCCGAGCCTGGACAGGCATCAGTTAATTTTAGGTGGGGATTTAAATACAGTGTTGGATCCGAAGATGGATCGCCCTAAGGCCCACTCCTTGACCCCTTTGTGTGGTGGGGGGGGGGGGGGGGGCACGAAGATGTTAGCAGCGTTCATGAAGGAGATAGGGGTAGCTGACCCGTAGAGGTTTTTACATCCGAGGGGAAGAGTGTATTCCTTTTTTTTGCCAGTGCATAATGTATATTCAGGATTGATTTCTTTGTTATGGGTGGGGTCGTTGTTGACGGGGGGGGGAGGAAAGTGGAATACTCAATGGACCGTATTATAGATCATGCTCCCCGCCTGGTGGACACACTCTTGGAGAAGGGGCGGCACGAGGCCGGCGTGGAGGATGGTGGGGGGGCTGCCTCCCGATCCGGGTTTTTGTGTGACGGTGGCAAAGGTGATTGATGATTATCTGGGGTTCAATAAAAATGGGGAGGTCCCTCCCTCGGTGGTCTGGGAGGCGTTGAAGGTGGTGGTAAGGGGCGAGATCATCTCGGTTAAGGTGCAGGTGGATAGGGAAGCATGAGAGAGGAGCAGCAGAGATGGTCGACAAAATTTTGGATGTTGATGCCAAATATGCGGAAGATCGCACTTCGAAACTTTTGGCCAGTAGAGCGGAACTGCAGATAACCTATTGTCCCCAAAGAAATCGGCATGCCAGTTGAGGTGGGCGAACGGTGTGATGTACGAGGACGGGGGGTTGCTTGCTGGCGGGACAGCTCCACCGGCAGGCGCCCTCCCGGGAGATTGTTCAGCTCTAGGATGGGGTGAGGGGAATTGGAATATTTTCAGCTGCAAAGGGCAATAAGACAGGGGTGTCCCATGTCTCTCCTTTTGTTTGCGCTGTGGTGGAGCATAGGATGTAACAATAATAATCGCTTATTGTCACAAGTAGGCTTCAATGAAGTTACTGTGAAAAGTCTCCAGTCGCCACATTCCGGCGCCTGTTCGGGGAGGCTGGTACGGGAATTGAACCCGTGCTGCTGGCCTTGTTCTGAATTCCAAGCCAGCTGTTTAGCCCACCAGCCCCTGAGATGTCAATGTTTACTAACAAGCTTTGTTGTATATTTCCAACCCGGTTTCTACGATGGGAGATATAATGGGGCTGTTCAAGCGATTTGGGTTTATTCAGGATAGAAATTGAATTCGGAGATGAGCCAGTGCTTTTTGGTCTCTCCGCCGGGGACGGGACCTGGCTGGGGGGGGGGAATTGCCGTTTCGGTGTGACGGCTACTACACTTCAGGGGTCTGGGGGTACAGGTGGCTCGAGATTTAGCCCGGCTCCGTAAATTGAATTTTATGAGCTTGGTGGACTGGGTCAAGCTGGATCTGTTGAGATGGGACAGATTCCCCCTGTCATTGGCAGGCTGGGTACAGGCGGTAAAAGACAGATTCCCCCTGTCATTGGCAGGCCGGGTACAGGCGGTAAAGGACAGTTTCCCCCTGTCATTGGCAGGCCGGGTACAGGCGGTAAAGGACAGTTTCCCCCTGTCATTGGTATGCCGGGTACAGGCGGTAAAGGACAGCTTCCCACTGTCATTGGCAGGCTGGGTACAGGCGGTAAAGGACAGCTTCCCCCTGTCATTGGCAGGCCGGGTACAGGCGGTAAAGGACAGTTTCACCCTGTCATTCGCAGGCTGGGTACAGGCGGTAAAGGACAGTTTCCCCCTGTCATTGGCAGGCCGGGTACAGGCGGTAAAGGACAGCTTCCCACTGTCATTGGCAGGCCGGGTACAGGCGGTAAAGGACAGCTTCCCCCTGTCATTGGCAGGCTGGGTACAGGCGGTAAAGGACAGTTTCCCACTGTCATTGGCAGGCTGGGTACAGGCGGTAAAGGACAGTTTCCCCTGTCATTGGCAGGCCGGGTACAGGCGGTAAAGGACAGTTTCCCCCTGTCATTGGCAGGCTGGGTACAGGCGGTAAAGGACAGCTTCCCACTGTCATTGGCAGGCTGGGTACAGGCGGTAAAGGACTGCTTCCCCCTGTCATTGGCAGGCTGGGTACAGGCGGTAAAGGACAGATTCCCCCTGTCATTGGCAGGTCGGGTACAGGCGGTAAAGGACAGCTTCCCCCTGTCATTGGCAGGCTGGGTACAGGCGGTAAAGGACAGATTCCCCCTGTCATTGGCAGGCTGGGTACAGGCGGTAAAGGACAGCTTCCCACTGTCATTGGCAGGCCGGGTACAGGTTTTGCCGCATTTCTTTCCAGTGTTTACCGTCTTCTTGTTCAAAGCATTTTTTATGGGGGCTCACGCTGAGCTCCCACAGCGCAACCAGATACTTACCACCAGTGAGACCCTCCCCTGAATGTGGAGCTTTTGAAGTTTAGTCACTGTTGCAAAGTAATAAATATGGCAGCCAGTTAACACACTCGCCATCTCCCACAAACAGCAATGCGGTGCTAACCAGGTGAGCTGTTTTTAGTAGTGTTGTTTGAAGGTTGAATATTGACCAAGAACGTGTGGGCAAACATCCTTGCTCTTCTGCAAATAATGCCCTGGAATCTTCTGCATCGATTGAGAGGGCAGCGGGGCCGGGGTTAGCATTTTCGGCAAAAGAATGCACCTCGAAACGATGAAGCGCTCCGACAATACTGCACTGGATGCCAGCCCAGATTGGTGTACTCAAATCCCTGGAGCGGGTCTTGAACCACCGACCTCTGAGCCACAAATGGCTGTCACGAAGCAAGCTTGCTTTTTCGGCATCAGCAAGAATTAGCTCCTGGTTTTGTAACCATTAACACCCACAAGGCAATCGGATACAACAAAGGGAATCTACTTTTCGACTGGGCGTCTGAACGTGTGGGAATACCGAGAGGCACTTTGTGTCTTCGAGGCACTTTTCAAATAATTTTGACATGGGAATCCTGAATATGTAGAGTACTTCCTTCCCCCTCGGCAGAATACCTGCAGCCCTTAATGTCGACATGTGGCTCAATCTCAGTAATAATTTTCTCCATGTAAAAAAAAAACTTTATAAATAATCAATAGAGAGACTGCAAGTACATGGTAATAGTTTGACAGTAATGTGTTCTCAAATCCATTTCCACGGCAGCCAACATCCGATAAATATTTCTTCCTAAATCAGTCAGCTACACCAGATGCTGCCTTCTTGTTATTAAGTATGATGTATCATCATAAAATTACTCAGCTTTACTGGCCCCAGTCTGTGCCCTGATACAATAAGTCTAATGCACTGAATCCATTATGCACTAAGTACACTAACAGGTCTCATTGAAATTCAAATACATCACCCACAAGATATTATTTTCTTCAGTGTTAGTGCCCCAGTTAATTATTTTACACAGGATTTTATCGAACTTGCAACACAGAAATGGGCCATTCATTCCAATTGATTCATGATCTGCACCAGTTTACTCCCACTCCTCTCCGTCTAACCCTATCAGCAGAATCTGTGATGCTTTCCTCCCCATTGTCGATTCAGCTTTCCCTTAAACGCGTCTTGTGTTATTTGCCTCAACTGCTCCTTATTCCCTCTTGTTTCCCAGTGATCTTTTACTGGCTCAGCTTTATGCCCAATGGCCAAGTTGTCAAGAAAGCGGCGATGGACCGTCTTGGCTGTTCTTTTGGAAGGCAACAACGACGTAAAGTGAAATGTCTTCATGGGAAATAGCAGGAGTTACCACTGTTTGAAATAAAAACGAGGGGCACAGAACGCTACATGCTGCTCCACCCTAAACAATGCACCATGAGCGACGTGTCCTTCAAACAAGCCAACTGCAGTGACAGCAGCTCAGCACCGCCAGGCTGGGCCATGCTCGCCATCTCTCTGCACTTGAAACAATACTGACCCCAAAGCTGTTGACGATTCATCTGCCATTTGGGTTAGCAATTCTGGGTCATCAGGTGCCCAACTTTCGGAGGAGATTAAAAGTTGTTTCATCTTTTCAAAAGCATTTCTCTGCTCCACGTTCCAGTACCACTGTCAACCCCTGTCTCCACAGTTGTGAAGACTCGATCGACAAGACTCCCATTCACTGAGACACCAACAGATGGATCTCATGTTCCACTGATTTGTTTATCGGAGTTAAATCCATGCAGATTCTTATGGAGCCATTTGGCTTTGGGAGTGTGGCCATTTCTGAACCTAATTTTGTTGCCATGGTGACCAGTGAGCTAACTCCTTGCTGCTTTATTTTCTCAATTTCGCCTTTGACATTGTCCAAGACTGGGTGAGGGACTTTGCACGCTGCAAAGAGGCAGATTGGTCCAGCATCAGCTCATAGGGCGATCTACCCATCGGACTTTCGTTTCCCCCGGCCTGTAAATAATTTTGGAAATGTATTCCTGAATATCCTGTTGCAATGATCATCAGCAGCTTCACCCACGTCTTAGCTTTGTTTCAATTTTACATGCGCCTTTCCATATAGATCAATGACAGAGACATGGCTACAGGGTTAGCAAGGATAGGAACTGAACATCCAGGGGTGTTCATCAGGAAGGACAGATATAAAAGGAAAGGAGGTGAGGTAGCATTGTTGGTAAATGAGGAAATTCAGCTGAGTAAAGGTTGTGGAGGCCAAGTATTTGAATACATTTAAGAAAGCGAGAGATCATTTTGTGTCTGATTTTAGTGGCATTAATTCGTACGGGAGAAAGGTGGAATATGGCTTTGAGATTGAGAATCAGCCATGATCATATTGAATGGCGGAGCAGGCTCAAATGGCTAAATAGCCTAGTCCTGCTCCTATTTCTATGTTTCAATGGGGAGCGATATTCAGCCTGCATTCACCACCAGCAGGAAGAGCGTCACGGGCACAAAATACGGCAAAAACGTGTATTCCAAATTTCCAGGCCCCTCACCAGGGGATTAACAAGAATCCAACCACGGAAGGTCAGGAACCTCTCCTAAATACATGTGCATCTCATTAATCATAATAATCTTTATTAGTGTCACAAGTAGGCTTACATTAACACTGCAATGAAGTTACTGTGAAAATCCCCTAGTTGCCACATTCCAGCCCCTGTTCGGGTACATGGAGGGAGATTTCAGAATGTCCAATTCACCTAATGGCATGTCCGTCGGGACTTGTGGGAGGAAACTGGAGCACCTGAAGGAAACCCACGCCAACACAGGGAGAAAGTGCAGACTCCACACAGACAGTGACCCAAGCCGGGAATCGAACCTGGGACCCTGGCGCCGTGAAGCAACTTCTCGCAGAACTTGCTGAGAAGTTCAGCAAGGAGCGCTGAATCAAACCTCCACCCTGGTCTGTGAGCCCGACACGTTTCGAACCCCATGTGCACGGGGCGCATGGTCTGAGATCACTATCGCTGTGTGCTCCACCCCCCACAATCCCCAAGAGTGCGGACTTACCCACCACAAGAAAAAATCAATATGGGAGTTTAACCGATATTCGTGGGAGAAGAAGGAATACTCCCTGTGGTGATATGCATCACTGTAGATACACAAGGGGTTAATGTAAGTACATGTAGACTAGCTGGACACTAGAAGGAGCACCAGAGATATGACACACAGACACTCAAACCAATAGGTCAGTAAGATAGGACACGACCAATGAACATTCACGATACACACAGAGGTGACACTACCACAGGGGGGCATTACACCAACCCAAATATAAAGGACACAGCACACATGATCTTCCTCTTTCCAGTGGAGACAGTCAGTGAGTAGAGACACAGGGTTGATTCAATATCACACCCACCACGTGGATTGTAGCAGACTGGTTTGTCAGTCTGAGCAGCTATAGAAGGATTAACAGTAGTGGCAAACCCGAGTAGGAGAATTGTTAATAGTTAATAAATGGGTTGAAGTTATCTCCATGTCTGAACCTTCCTTTGTCAGAGTGCACATCAAGGAAGCCGCTTATGCTACGCCAAGAGCATAACAAGACACTCCCTCGCCCTTGGATGCCTAAACCTCCAGGGTACATAACACCCCCCAATCTGGTCCGTAAATACCCCCAGCTCCTTCATCATACCCCACTTGGCTATTGACTTGTACATGACCTATCCACCCTGGGGTCCAATGTGCAATTTAAATGTCCCAGCATTATCAGCTGATGTGAATCCAAGACCTGGATGGACACTAACATTTTCTTGACAAAGTCTACAATGTCGCAGTTAGACAGATATAAATGTACTAACACCACCGGCACCCCCACCAAAGCCCTACTCACCATCACAAACCTCCCTCCCAGATCCCACCCCTCCCTGGCCAGCCCAAATATCACCCTTTCACTGAACAGGATCGCAACCTCCCTTGTCTTGGAGTCAAACCCCGAGTGGAACGTTTGCCCCACCCATCCCTTTGTTAGCCGTGTCTAGTCCTCTACCCACAGCTGCGTCTCCTGAAGGAAAGCCACATCCGCTCTCAAACCTTTAGGTGCGTGAACACCTGACCTGTTTAACCAGACAAATCAGCCCCTGCATGTTCCACGTCACTATCCTCACCAGGGGTTTCTGAATCTCCCCTCTATCACGGTCCACCATCCCCACCTAACTCCAATCTCTCCCTGCCACCAAGCTCCCCTCTAGTCTGCACCCACCAAAAATGGCCGCCCCCTCCATCTCCTCCTGAATCCAACCAAAAAAATCACCCGTGTGACCAGCACAATACCCTCCTCCTACCCCTAACCCCACCCTTCCATCCCACCCCCACTCCCCCCACCCCCCTATTACCTGACTGCTGCCCCCGCCCCTCCCCCTCAGGCTACCCGCCACAGCCCCCTCCCCCACACTGCTTCTGTTTACTTCCATCTACTGACTGCTACCATGGCAACTCCCACCTGGAGAGCAACACAAAGGACCCCACTCAAACCTCCCCTCACCCCACCCTGCTTCTCCCACCTTCTTCTTTCGAAAAGCCCCTGCCTGACCTCCCCCCCCCCCTGAGCAGAACCCCTTCCCATCATTCCAGTAGGAGAAAGAAACCCAGAACACAGAAACATCCCTGCATCAACCAAAACAAAAGCAAGATAAACATGTGCAAAGAACAGCAGAACACTGACAAAACTTGGATAAACATATGGAACCAAAAGAAACAGAGAGAGGTGCCCACCATTAGCCCTCCCCCATTTGTCATCATAAAATAATGTTCATTGCCCTTGAAAGCCACCCAGCGTGTTGCCGGGTACAACACCCCAAACCGGACCCTGCTCCGAAAGAGCATCGCCCTGGCCTTGTTAAATTCCTCCCACATTTGGCCAGGTTGACCCTAAAGTCCTGGTTAATCCGGATTTGATTTCCATCCCAGCTACAGTCTCACCTGGACTTCGCCCACCTCAGAATCCTCTCCTTCAGGGCAGCACGGTGGCGCAGTGGGTTAGCATTGCTGCCTCACGCTGCCGAGGTCGAGGTCCCAGGGTCGATCCCAGCTCTGGATCACTGGCCGTGTGGAGTTTGCACTTTCTCCCCATGTTTGTGTGGATTTCGCCCCCATAACACATGGGCGGCACGGTAGCATACTGGTTAGCACAATTGCTTCACAGCTCCAGGGTCCCAGGTTCGATTCCCGGCATGGGTCGCTGTCTGTGTGGAGTCTGCACATTCTCCCCGTGTCTGCATGGGTTTCCTCCGGGTGCTCCGGTTTCCTCCCACAGTCCAAAGATGTGCAGGTTAGGTGGATTGGCCATGCTAAATTGCCCTTAGTGTCCAAAATTGCCCTTAGTGTTGGGTGGGGTTACTGGGTTATGGGGATGGGGATAGTGTGGGGGTGTGGGCTTGGGTAGGGTGCTCTTTCCAAAACCCGATGCAGACTTGATGGGCCGAACGGCCTCCTTCTGCAATGTAAATTCTATGAAAGATGTGCAGGTTAGGTGGATTGGCCACGCTAAATTGCCCCTTAATTGGAAAAAATGGATTGGGTTCACTAAATTTAAAATTAAAAAAAAAAACAGAATCCTCTCCTTCTCCTGGAACTTACGCATTCGGCCGATCACTGCACCCGGTGGCTCTCCAGCTCCCGATCTCTGTCGTAATGACGTGCGGGTAAGGTCCACTGCCGGGGCCTTATCAAAGACCCCCTCCTCAACCAGCTTTGCTAATAATTTCGATACATAGTCCACGGCACTCATTCCCTCCACCCCCCTCAGGCAGCTAAAGGGGGAATTCATTAAGGGTTATACATAGATTACTGTAGCTGTGTGGGGTATTTATGTTGGTAGTTGATAACAATGTTTACTGTGTGTGTTTATAAAAATGTGAACTAAATTCGTAGATTAAAGCTTGTTTTTGATTAAAAGTGTTTAAGGCCTCTGTTGAATACCACCCTTGTACTCTTCGTAACCAAAATCAATAAACAGTTGTTGATCAGGTGAACTCCATTATACTTTGGAGTGACTGGAATTTGTTTCAACCACCATTCTTTATTTACAGCCACCTATTGGGACCGCAACACGAGGTTGAAACTTCTGTTTCCTTCGATCTCTGTTACTCAGTCATGTGGTGCCGCATCATCACTCCATCAGCCTCATGTGCTTCTCAAGTTTTTTAAAAAATATTTTTTATTCTCCTTTTTCACATTTTCTCCCAAATTTACACCCACCAACAATAAACAATAATTAGTAACAAATATGTCAATCCCCATATCAATAACAATGATCCCATCCTCCCACCAAACCCCAAACATTAGCCCGTATGTTCACACAAACAAGTGACAAAAAGGAATCAGGAATCACCCATAGTCGCCATTAGCACACACAGTCCCACTCACTCCAACCCCCCCCCCCCCCACCCACCCACACGCCCCAACTAATGTTCGATGTTATCCAGTTCTTCAAATTGTATAATGAATAACGCCCATGAATTGTAGAACCCCTCCGTCCTTCCCCTCAGTTCAAACTTAACCTTCTCAAGAGTCAAGAATTCCAACAGGTCCCCCCACCACGCCAGGGCACAGGGTGGAGAGGCTGCTCTCCATCCCAACAGGATCCGCCTTCGGGCGATCAACGAGGCGAAGGCTACAACATCTGCCTCCGCACCCGTTTCCAACCCTGGCTGGTCCGACACCCCGAATATGGCCTCCCGGGGGCCCAGGTCCAGTTTCACGTGCACCACTTTAGAAATTACCCTAAAACCTCCTTCCAGTAATCCTCTAGCTTTGGACAGGACCAAAACCTATGAACATGATCCCCCCCCCCCCCCCCCACCACCCCCCTCCCCCCGCCGCCCCCCGCAACGTTCACACACATCTTATACTCCTTCAAAGAATCGGCTCATCCTCGCCCTCGTGAGGTGTGCTCTGTATACCACCTTCAGTTGCATCAGCCCCAACCTCACGCACAAGGTGGAGGCATTCACTCTACGGTGCACCTCACACCAGAACCCCTCCTCCATATCCTCTCCCAACTCTTCCTCCCACTTTGCTTTGATCCCTTCCAGTGGTGCCTTCTCCTCTTCCAAAATAGCTCCGTAAACCGCTAACACTACCCCCTTCTCCAGTCCCCCTGTCGTCAGCACCTCCTCCAGCAATGTGGAGGCTGGCACCTCCGGGAAGCTCTGTATGTCCTATCTGGCAAAATCTCGAACCTGCATGGATCTGAACATTTCCCTCTGCTCCAGCCCATACTTCGCTTCCAGCTCCTTCAATCCTGCAAACCGACCCCTGAGAAACAAATCTTTCGTGTCTCAATCCACATCTCCCATTTCCGAAAATTTCCATCCAATCTCCCTGGCTCAAATCTGCGGTTCCTCCGAATCGGCATTTCCCTTGACCCTGCCCCTAACCCGAAGTGTTGGCGAAACTGCCTCCAAATTCTCAATGAAGCTATTATTACCAGACTCCCTGAGTATTTCCCCGGGGCTATCGGGAGCGGGGCTGTTGCTCGTGCTTTCAAACCTGACCTCCTGCACAAACTCTCCTCCATTCTGACCCACTGGGAATCAATCCCTCTGACCCAGCTCCGCACCTTCTCCACATTGACCGCCCAGTAGTAGTACATCAGATTCTGGAGACCCAAACTCCCTGCCTGCCTTCCCCTCTGTAGCAGCACCTTTCTAACTCTGGCCACCTTCCCTCCCCATATGAACGAAGTAACCCTTCCCTTAATCTCTCTGAAAAAAACCTTTGGCAGGAAAATCGGCAGTCATTGAAAAATAAACAGAAATCACGGCAACACGTTCATTTTAACCGCCTGTACCCGACCTGCCAGTGACAGAGGGAGACCATCCCACCTTGCCAGATCGGCTTTCGCTCTGCCCACCAAACTAGAAATGTTGTACCTGCGGAGCCCCCCCCCCCCCCCCCCCCCCCCCCCCCCACTCCTGGGCAACCTGCACCCCAGTAGCTAAAGTGAGCCCCTGCCCTACGGAATGGCAGCACCGACACCCCTGCCCCCACCCCAGCCGAGACACCACAAAATACTCACTCTTGTCTAGATTTAGTTTGTATCCCGAGAAAGACCCAAACACTCAAAGCAGCTCCAATATTCCCCCTATCGACACACTCGGTTCCGACATGTATAACAGCAAGTCATCGGCATATAAGGACACCCTATGCTCTACCCCCCACCGCACTATTCCTTTCCATACCACCAAACGGCGAGTGCAAACGGAAGGGGGGATATAGGATATCCCTGCCTAGTCCCACGGTGGAGAGAAAAGTATCTCGAGCTGATGTTGTTTGTGCGGACACTCGCCCTCGGCTCCTTATATAGTAGTTTTACCCAGCTCACAAATCTTAGCCCAATCCCAAACCGCTCCAGAACTGCCATCAAGTACCCCCATTCTACCCGGTCAAACGCCTTGTCAGCGTCCAATGCCACAACCACCTCTCTTTCCTTCCCCTCTGCCGGTCCCATAACGACGTTCAATACCCTTCTAACTTTTGAAAAGAGATGCCTCCCTTTCACAAACCCCATCTGATCTTCAACTATCACCTTCGGGAGTTACTCCTCCAGCCTACCCGCAAGTACCTTCGCCAATACTTTTGCATCCACATTAAGAAGTGGTATGGGCCTATACGACCCACATTCTGTCAGATCTTTATCTTTTTTTAGCAACAGGGAAATCGATGCCTGCTCCAAAGTTTGTGGCAACACCCCCTTTCCCTATCGCCTCTTCAAACATCCCCACCATCAGGGGTGCTAGCTTCTCCTTGAATTTTTTATAATATTCCACTGGAAACCCATCCGGCCCTGCCACCTTCCCCGACAGCATCCTCCCAATCGCATCCTTTATCTCCTGCTCCACTATTGCTCCTTCTAATGTAGCCCTGTCCCCCTCCCCTAACCGCGGGTACTCCAACCCATCTAGAAATTCCTGCATCTCACGGTCTCCCCCAGGTGGCTCTGACCTGTACAACCTCTCATAAAATTCCTCAAAAAACTTGTTAATCAGATCCGGGGCCACCATCAACTTCCCTGCCCTATCCCTCACCTGAAGAATTTCCTTTGCCGCTGCCTCCCTCCGGAGTTGACCTGCTAACAAACCCCCCACCTTATCTCCATGTTCGTAAACTGCATCCCTCGCTCGTCTCAGTTGGCGTACCACCTTCCTGGTGGA
Source organism: Scyliorhinus canicula (assembly GCF_902713615.1). Taxonomy (NCBI): domain Eukaryota; kingdom Metazoa; phylum Chordata; class Chondrichthyes; order Carcharhiniformes; family Scyliorhinidae; genus Scyliorhinus; species Scyliorhinus canicula. Next base: position 240,311,601 of record NC_052149.1, read on the forward strand.
CAGTCGGTCGAAGCTCGCCTGTAGTTCCTTCCTCTTTTCCTGCTTCGCTGGGTCCCCATCTTCTGCATAACTCCTATCTATCTCCAACATCTCATCGATTACCCTCTGCCGTCCCAACCTCCTCTTTCTCCACCCTGGCCTTAAACAAAATCACCTCACCCCTCACCACTGCCTTTAGAGCCTGTGCTTCTCAAGTTAACCCTTTACTCTGCAGTGAGCGGTGTCCTAGTTGGAAACATGCGTACACCTTTTCCTGTTTGCCCTATTGGTGGTTTAGTTAGCTAATTAGTGCCTCAAAACTATTCAAGAGTGGCCAAATTCATAGGCAACTCTGACCCGACATTGAAGTGATTGGTGCTATTTTCAATAACGGTACTTTTTGAGTCCTCTGTGCCGTCTTCAGCTCACCGTCTGAACCCGAGCTTCAAAATCTTCAGTATTTAGCAGCTGACTCAATCTTCCATTGACATTCCTCTGGCACTCAATCAGAGCCGCAAATGCGTTATCACAGTTTTTTTCCAATGTCTTCTTAAATATTCTTTTTTAAAATTTAGAGTACACAATTCATTTTTCTTTCCAATTAAGGGCCAATTTAGCGTGGCCAATCCACCTACCCTGCACATCTTTGGGTTGTGGGGGCAAAACCCACACTGACACGGGGAGAATTTGCGAACTCCACACGGACAGTGACCCGGGGCCGGGATCGATTCTGGGCCCTTGGCGCCGTGAGGCAGCAGTGCTAACCACTGCGCCTCCGTGCCGCCGTCTTCTTTGAATATTCAACCGAGCTGACCTCTGCATAATGTGGAGCACATCACAGGGAAAACTTATAAGTTATTAGTGTGTGTTTAGTGTCTGGTGATAGAGGCTCATTCTTGGGATGAAAGCATTGTTGACGTAGTTGCCATTTATTATCTCTTCTCTTGCCCTGTAGATGTGGTGGGACTGAGTGATTTGCTAAGTCAGTTGTTAGGGCAGTGAGGGGTTAACTGCATTGGCGCCGGGCTGGAGGCTGAGATCAGCACCTGATTAGGGGTCGGCTCAATTTTCTGCCTGCACAGTCACATGGCGGTGAATGTGAGGCAGAATTCTCTGCACCTGGCTTTCTGATGTGCACTCTGGTCACACAAAGTTCTGCACTGGTGGTCTTAGAAATTCCATCTTCCTCCTGCCTTTTAAAATCCCATTAAAATCATTTGCTTGCTCCTCGCTGAAAATAAACTCTTGGCGTTCACTTCTACATAGTTCAGACCTCCGAAGCACCTTCTCAAACTGACTGCCAGCAGTGAGTTGAAGGAGTTCACCCAAAACCTTTAATTTATCTTTTATGCAATTCCAACAATTTAATTCTTACCTTCCTCTACGTGCTTCACACTGACTGTAACACTTCACAATTGTAATAACCTTCGCTGCACAATCATGCAAACAAGGAGATTGGATTGCAGTTCACTCAGCCTATTCATTGTCATAATTAAACGGAACGTTGGAACTTACTGCTTTTCAAGTAGTTGAATATATCTGGAAAAATAGCATTGTAATGGTTTCCAGTGCTGTAGTTGTTGATTAATTATTCTTGATTTAATTGCCTGAGATCTTGGCCGAGATTTCTGAGGTGGCTCATCTCAGTTACAGGAACAAAATTGACACATGAGGTTCCAAAATGGCGGGTGGGGCACAGGGATCTTTATTCTGCGGCCACTACATTGGACTGGGCTCCCCGATGGCCACCCAGGGAGAACACTTGTAAATATGTAACTTGCTTTAAAAAAAAAACACTTCACTGCAGCTATGTAAGTGTTGATAGAGCTGCCGATAAGAATACAGGGTGAGGGTTTCTATCATGTTAATGTTCCAGTTCTTCTGGCCTCATCACCACCTCCAAGACATCATAACCATTGACTCATCATGAACAATATCATAAGACCATAAGACACAGGAGCAGAATTAGGCCACTCGGCCCATCGAGTCTGCTCCGCCATTCAATCATCGCTGATATTTTTCTCATCCCATTCACCTGCCTTCTCCCCATAACCCCTGATCCCCTTATTAATCAAGAACCTATCTATCTCTGTCTTAAAGACGCTCAGTGATTTGGCCTCCACAGCCTTCTGCGGCAAAGAGTCCCACAGATTCACCACCCTCTGGCTGAAGAAATTCCGGCTGAAGAAATTCCTCCCCATCTCAGTCCAAATATGTGCAGGTTCGGTGGATTGGCCATGCTTAATTGCCCTTAGTGTCCAAAAAAAGGTTAGGTGGGGTTACTGGGTTATAGGGAAAAGGGTGGTGATGTCGGCTTAAGTGGGGTGCACTTTCCAAGGGCCGGTGCAGACTCGATGGGCTGGATGGCCTCCTTCTGCACTGTAAATTCTATGATTCTAAAGGATCGTCCCTTTAGTCTGAGATTTTGTCCTCTGATTCTAGTTTCTCATAGAATCATAGAATTTACAGCGCAGAAGGAGGCCATTCGGCCCATCGAGTCTGCACCAGCCCTTGGAAGGAGCACCCTACCCAAGCCCACGCCTCCACCCTATCCCTGTAACCCAGTAACCCCACCTAACCTTTTTGGACACTAAGGGCAATTTTCGTACAAGTGGAAGCATCCTCTCCATGTCCACTCTATCCAGGCCTCACAGTGTCCTGTAAGTTTCAATAAGATCCCCCTCTCATCCTTCTAAACTCCAACGAGTGCAGATGGGAGATACATTCGCTGTAAGTTAAAATTAGTAGCTGCTATTTTCGCTCCCTCTGTCGAGTGGGACCAGAAGGGTAGTAATTAGTCACGAGAACATAAGGAGGCCGCTCTGCCCCTCAAACTCATTCTGCCTTTCAATTTGATCATGGCTGTTGTGTGTCTCAACTCCATCTGCCCATCTTGGTTCTGGAACCCTTAAACACTTCCCTCACAAAAATCAACCGATATCAGTTTTAAAATTTCCAATACGCCCCCAATCTCCAAACCCTTTCTCAGGAGGCATTTCCAGATTTCCTCTATCCTCTGTGTAAAGAAACACTTCCTGACATCACCTGCTCTAATTTGAAGGTTTGGGCAGAATGCTCAGTTTGGGAGACTTATGGGCGGGACTCTCTGGCCGCGGCCACCGGGAATTCCCGCCCGAGGCCAATGGACCTTGAAGTGGTCTGCGCCCCGCCCGGGGCGATCTTCCAGTCGGCAGGACAGAAGAATCGAGCTGTTCTCCCCCCGGAGCTGAATTTCACCTGATTTCAAATCCGGAAGTGATTCCCAATCCTTAAGCATACAAATTTATGCATGGTGAGCACTGTGAGGGAGAATCCCGCTATTGGACCACCATTTTGAGCAGGCGGCTCAATAGCGAGGTCCCCCAATTGGCTACCACCCCACCCCGCATCACAATTTAGTCTCCCAACCGCAGATCTTCTGGGTCCCACCCTCCCCCCAGTCAGGGGGTGATCTGACATGACTGCCCCCACCAGAGACCGCCTAGATAATGAGACTCCCTCAGATGCCCCCTAAATAAGGAGACCCCCCGAGACAGCCTAAATAAAGAGACCCCCCAAAGACCCCCCAGAAGAGAAGTCCTTATCAAGTAGCCCCCGAAGAGAAACCCTTATCAGAAAGACGCCTAGAAGGGAGAATCCTGTCAGGCAGTGACCCAGGAAATAGACCCCTGCCAGGTAACTCTTCCCAGATGAGTGACACCTGCCTTGAAAAATCACCGGTTTAACACTCACCTGGGCAATACACCTGCTGACGCAGACACATGAAGCAGCACCTGTCAATTCCTGGAAAGAGAAAACCAGTCCACTGGGTTTAAACTCCTCAGATTTTTGACCTGCAAGCCATCAATTCATTTCTTTTTGATATTGATTTTAATTGGCTGAAATAGATTTTTTTCACACTCCCCAGCTGTTGAGTGAGAACAGAAGAGTCATATTAGCCATGAGAACACATTGTTCCATTCTTCTTCCTTCACGGTTGAGTAACTCTGAAGAGCTCCAGCCGCAATGTTTGTAAACATCAAGCTTTGATTGACAGCACCTGGACCACTTCAAACAGAGTTAAGTGCTGTCAATTTCTAGCTGACCACTTCAAAATCATTCAAGCATGAAGGAAGGTAATTGGAAAACTATTGAGCTATTGGAATTGCCATCTGTTTCACATGTCGCATGAAACTGAGCTGTTGGTTCAAATCGAGACGTACAGCATAATCTGAAGAAACGTTTTCTATAATAGACCAATTGAACTCTGAATGGCCTCACCACCCATATACACCAATTAGGCTTGCATACTTAAAAGAAGCAGGTCAAGTAGACATAGCTTCACCATACTTTCTCCTTAATCAATGTAAATATATAAAACTGAGGGGATTGGCGAGCCCATCAATTTTGCATTATACTATGATGGTATCATGAGCAGACACATCTGACACCTGCCATTTCCTAGTTAGCCTCTGGCATCACTGACCCTGGCAATTTTCTGGGACAAATACCCCAGAGTCAATAAAGGGAAAATTAATATCTCTAACGCCATCAGAAATTTGAAACAAATGCAAGAGACATGGGACTAGTTAGCAATTTTGTCTTGTGAGATATTTTACCTTCAAAATGATGTGACCTTAATTTTATTTATTCATCCATGGGATGTGGGCATCACGGTCTGGGCCAGCATTTATTGCCCCTCCTTAATTGTTCTTCAGAAGGTGGTGGTGAGCTGCCTTTATGCACCGTTGCAGCCCATGTGGTGTCTGTTAGGGAGGGAGTTCCAAGTTTTGAACCCATCAACAGTGAAGGAATGACCGATCTATTTCGAAGTCAGGATGGTGAGTGACTAGGAGGGGAACTTGAAGATTGTGTAGGGGAACATGGCAGCTTCCATGTATCTGCTGCCCTTGTCCTTCTCGATGGCAGAGGTTGTGAATTTGGAAGGTGCTGCCAAAGGAGCTTCCATGTGTTGCTGCAGTGCATCTTCTAGATGGTACACACAGCTGCTACTGCACATTGGTGGCAGAGGGAATGAATGTGGATGGGCTACCAATTAAATGGGCTGCTTTGTTGAGATTTCTGAGTGTTGTCTGGAGCTGCACTCATTCAGGCAAGTGCAGAGTATTCCTGTCCACTAAATCATAGAATCTACAGTGCAGGAGGAGGCCATTCGGCCCATCGAGTCTGCACCGGCTCTTGAAAAGAGCACCCTGCCCAAGCCCACACCTCCACCCTATCCCCATAACCCAGTTACCCCAGCCAACACGAAAGGCAATTTTGAACACTTAAGGACAATTTAGCCCTGATCAATACTATTTCCCAGTCACTATAATGCAGTGCAACATTTGATTTACCAGAAGCAACACATAGAATATCTGATATTGAACATTTAAAAGTTCACCATCTTGAAAATATATTGAGCTCAGCATACTGCACACCAGGGGGATCTTGTTGAACATTATCATCTGCATTTATACAAAGCATTCAGCTTTTTGTCCCATTGAATTGGAGCGGTGACAACTTTGGTGTCAAGCTTCACATTAATAGTTGGAATGACTAATTTGATTAACCAAAAGCGACAACATGGCTGAGGTGGGTGATGGAACCATCAATTCAGCGAACACGTGTAGTTGGATCTGAACAGAGGCTTTAATACAATTACAACAGAGCCAGCCTATTCGTCGTTGAACGCCAGATGACTGAAGGCTCATCTTCCAGACCGTTGCGTTCTCCCTCTCCACCTGCCCGTTCCCCTGGGGTTGTAACTGGCAGTCCTGCTCGAGGCGATGCCCTTGTCGAGCAGGTACTGACGCAGCTCGTCGCTCATAAAGGACGCACCCTGGTCGCTGTGCACGTAGCTGGGGAAACCGAACAGGGTGAAGACACTATGCAGGGCCCTAATGACTGTGTGGGAGGTCATATCAGGGCATGGAATGGCAAAAGGGAATCGGGAGAACTCGTCAATAATGTTAAGGAAGTAAATGTTTTTGTTAGTGGAGGGGAATGGCCCTTTGACATCGATCGCAAGGCGTTCAAAGGGCCTAGAAGCCTTGACCAGGTGGGCCCTGTCTGGTCTATAGAAGTGCGGTTTGCACTCCGCACAGATCGGGCAATCCCTGGTGACCGCTTTTACCTCCTCGTTGGAGAAAGGCAGGTTTCGGGTTCTGCCACGATGGCTTGTGCTTCCTTCTCGACTGAGGAGTGTCGGAGTTCTGAAGCTGATAGGGTACGGGAGAAAAATGCAATGGGCCGCCCTGCTTGGTTTAAAGTGGCTGCTAGCATTACCTCTGAGGCGTCGCTCTCAACCTGAAAGGGAGTGGATTCATCCACCGCCCGCATGGCTGCTTTGGCGATGTCGTCCCTGATGCAGCTGAAGGCCTGGCGGCCTCAGCAGACAGGGGAAATAGTGTGGCCTTGAAGAGTGGGCGGGCTTTGTCCGCATATTGGGGGACCCACTGGAAGTAGTACGAAAAGAGCCCCAAGCGCCGTTTGAGGGCCTTGGGGCCATGGGGGAGGGGGAGTTCTAAGAGGGGGCGCATGCGATCCGGGTCTGGACCCAGGACTCCGTTCTCCATGACGTAGCCGAGGATGGCTAGTCTGTTTGTGCGGAACACGCATTTCTCCTTGTTATATGTAAGGTTTAATTTTTGGGCCGTCTGGAGAAAACAGTGGAGGTTGGCGTCGTGGTCCTGCTGGTCATGGCCGCAGATGGTAACATTATCCAGACACGGAAACGTGGCCCGCAGCCCGTACTGGTCTACCATTCGGCCCATTGCTCGTTGGAACACCGAAACCCCGTTAGTGACGCCGAAGGGAACCCGGAGGAAATGGAAGAGGCGGCCATCGGCCTCGAACGCCGTGTAGTGGCGGTCCTCCGGGCGGATTGGGAGCTGGTGATATGCAGACTTCAGATCCACCGTGGAAAATACCCGATATTGGGCGATCTGGTTTACCATGTCTGCAATTCTGGTGAGGGGATACGCATCCAGGAGCGTAAAGCGATTGATGGTCTGGCTATAATCGACGACGATGCAGAATTTTTCCCCGGTCTTGACGACTACCACCTGAGCTCTCCAGGGACTGTTACTGGCCTCTATGATCCCCTCACTGAACAGCCTTCGGACCTCCGTTCTGATAAATACCCTATCCTGCAGGCTGTACCGCCTGCTGCGGGTGGCTACTTATTTGCAATCCGGGGTGAGGTTGTCGAAGAGAGGAGGGGGGTGATGCGCAGCGTGGCGAGGCTGCAGATAGTGAGTGGGGGCAGGGGCCCGCCGAAGCTGAGGGTGAGACTCTTGAGATTACATTGGAAATCCAAGCCTAAGAGGAAGGCGCGCAGAGGTCGGGCAAGTCATACAGTTTAAATTTGGAATAGCTAGCGCCTCGAATCGTTAGCGTTGCTGTAGTGCGATCTTGGATTTGGATGGAATGGGAGCCCGAAGCGAGGGCGATAGTTTGGTTGACGGGATAAATAGGGAGGGAACAGCGTCTTACCAGCTCTGGGTGTATGAAGCTCTCTGTGCTCCTGGAGTCGAAGAGGCACGATGTGTTGTACCCGTTGATCTGGACCTCCGTCATCGAATTTCCCAGATGCTTGGGGCGAGATTGGTCGAGGGTGACCGTGTTGAGTTGCGGGCCGCGTGGTGGGTGCCCGGGGGAGTCGAATTCTTCCGATCGGGCGTCCTGTCGAGTAGATGCCACTGCGTTCTGGCAAGCTTGATGCAGGAACACTGCACTGAGTTGCGGGCCATGTGGTGACTGCCCGGGGAGGTCGTACTCCTCCAATGAGCTGTTTGTGTCTGGGGATGCAGCTAGGGCCCATAGATCGCACGTGGAGGGTGGTGATGAAGATGGCGTCCAAGATGGCGGCCCCCATGAATCGCACGTGGCGGGAGGGGGCGGAGCCTGAGCGTAGGCCGCAGCGTTCCGGGCCCCATGGGCCTGCTGGTGCTGGGGGCGATGTTTTTGGACTGTTGGGGTGTTGAGGGCTGGGGCCCTTCTGCCGAGGCACACTCTAGCATAGTGGCCTTTCTTCCCACAGCTGGATCGGGCTGAGCAGTGCTGCGCGCGGGTGCTGGCTTTGTCCACAGAAGTGGCAGGCTGGAGCAGTTGAATAACTGGTTTGGGGAGCTGAATAGTGGCAGGCTGGAGCAGTTGAATAACTGGTTTGGGGAGCTGAGTAGCTGGCTGGGGGAGCTGAGTAATTAGCTGGAGCAGCTGGATAGTTTGAGTAGTTGACTGGGACAGTAGGGTGACCGGCTGTGGCAGCGCGATAGCTGGGGGGCCTTGCTGCACAGGCTTGGGGGCTCCTCAGGTCGGGGGCCCATGTGGGGTTAGCGGGGTCCGCGGGAAACGAGTTGAGGCTGCGGAAGGAAACTTCCATTGTGATAGCAGCCTCCATGGTAGTCTCTAAGCCCTGGGCCCCATTTTCTAATAGTCTCTGACGTACATAGCTAGATCGAAGGCCCGCTACAAAAACGTCCCGCACAGCAAGCTCCCTATGTTCGGCCGCAGTTACAGCCTGGTAATTGCAGTCATTTGAGAGATTGTTCAACTCGCGTGCAAATTCAGCTAAAGTTTCAGTAGATCGTTGTCGGCGAGTCGTGAGCACATGGCGGGCAAAGACCTCGTTCATGGGCCTAATATACATTTTGTCCAAAATCGCCAGCGCTGCGGTGTAGGAACCGTCTGGATTTAGTTGTGTCGAAATTCTGTGGCTTACCCTCGCGTGCAGTAGGCTGAGCTTTTGTTCCTCCGTAGTTTCAGCGGTGCTGATCTCGGCCAGGTAGGCCTTAAAACATTTCAGCCAGTGGCAGAAGGTTTCTTTCGCCTCTGCATCCTGCGGATCGAGTTCTAGACGTCCTGGTTTTAGAGCGGATTCCATGCTTTACTTCGGCAGCTTCTTAAGTGTATTAAATTGATGGAACCATCAATTCAGCGAACACGTGTAGTTGGATCTGAACAGAGGCTTTAATACACTTACAACAGAGCCAGCCTATTCGTCGTTGAACTCCAGATGAACTGGCAGGCTGGCTCTAAGGCACTGATCTTTATACATCGGTCCCAGGGGGAGGAGTCCTGGGCAGAGCCAAGGGAGGAGCCCAGTACAAACTCTCGCGTACTCCCAGAGCGACTCCCCCTGGTGGTCGGATAGTGCAACTGCACTTACAATGGTGGATAGTAAACGTATATACACGGAGTTATATTGGCAACTATATACAGCATTGATCTTACAACGGGTAGATAACGAACATATATACATGGAGTGATATTGGCAACTATATATAGTGTGAATCACATTCACCACAGTGGGTCACATCACAGACGGTGGTAAACCTGAAAATCATGCTCCAGGTGTCACACACTCAATAATACATCTTGCTGCAGGATAAAATCATCAACAAGCACAACGGCATGCTTTTCCAAAGTGCATTTAATGTAGCAATTAGGTTCAGAGGTGCTTCAACAGGAGCACAATCCGACAAAATCTGACACAGAGTCACACAGGAATGTGAGTTCTATTTTTAGGAATAGCTAAGAGATGCAGAGAGGTTCAGGGAAGGAATTCCAGTGCTCCGGGTGATAGAAATTGGGAAATGCATTAGAGACCCGAATTGGGGGAGAGCGGAGGCTGCAGAATCTGTCGGGCCCAATTTGGTCAGAAAGCGCAAGACAAAACCCCAAATGCCTAACCGGCAATCCGTACTTGATTTGTCTACTTTGCACAGTAACCTTAAATTGATGGTCCAAATTAACACCTAGTTATCAAATTGTGCTTCTGAATTGAAACTGCCTGTGAACAATATCAGAGTTGATTTAGCCAGCAATAAGAATAAGAAATAATGCAAGGCTAGAAACCCTGTTTAAAAAGAAATGATTGCACTGTTGGGAAGCTGTTTTGAAAGATTTTCTGCATTCAAATGGTATAAAAGAGAGAAGGAAATGATGATAATCAAAAGGACAATGGAAGCCAATTCAATAGGAACGTTCAATAAAGGATTGGATAGATACTTAAAAGTCAAAGGTTTTCATATTTCATATGATGGGGAAAATACTGTGGCTACAAGAGCAGGTCAGGGGTTAGGAATTCTGCAGCGAGTAACTCACCTCCTGACCCCCGAAAGCCTGTCCACCACCTACACGGCACAAGTCTGGAGTGCAATAGAATACTCTCCACTTGCCTGGATGAGTGCAGCTCCAACAACACTCAAGAAGCTCAACACCATCCAGGATAAAGCAGTTTGAGTGGCACTCCATCCACCAGCTTCAATGTTCACCCCCTCCAACACCAGTGCCCACTGGCAGCCGTGTGTACCATCTACAAAGAGGCACTGCAGTAACTCACCAAGGTTCCTTCCGCAGCACCTTCCAAACCCACGACCACTGCCATCTAGAAGGACAAGAGCAGCAGATACCTGGGAACCCCCACCACCTGGAGTTTCCCCTCCAAGTCACTCACCACCCTGACTTGCAAATATATTGTTGTTCCTACACTGACACTGGGTCAAAAACTGGAACACCCTCCCTAACAGCACAGTGGGTGTACCTACACCACATGGACTACAACGGTTCAGGAAGAAAACTCACCAACATCTTCTTGAGGGCAATTAATGATGGACAACGAATGTTGATCGAGCCAGTGACGCCCAAGGACAAATTTTAAAAAAGAGAGCGGGCAGTGGGAATAAATGGACAGCTCTTTCAAAGATGCTGTAAAGGCAGAATGCACCGGACACATATTTTTGTACTGTACAATTCTAATCAACTTTTTACGTCAAGCAGAGCTGTTTCTTTCGTCATTGCAACAGTGAAATTAAAAAGCACCAATCTTTGGGAGAAAGAAGGTGACAGGTAATGACAGAATGCAGGTTCGCCAAAATAAAACAGAAGCAAAATTCCACGAAAACCTTTTGAATAAGTTTAAACAAGAGTCTCTATCCCTCCTTAGTGCTAAGCACTAGCATTTATTTTCTGTGGATTTTCACTCACTGGGGGACTGAAAGCTGCATAGAATTCATTTCATAGCTGACCCTCTGTTGCATGCAGTGAAGGGAGATCATTGCTCTTCTCTCGACTGGAATTCAATCTAAGTCTCTTGTGGTATGAAGGGTGGAAGCTTGGTTGGTTGCACTTTATATACAATATTCCCCGTCTGTTAAATTGTTCATGGCGTTTGCTTGCTGAAAGCTATCATGGCTACTGTTGCATTCCACTGCATTTAGTTGCTATGCGGTGCCACCCACTAAAGCACCAAATGGTTCATCCTTGGTACCAGGTGCGTTTTCCATCATGGGATTTTCCTGGGTGTTGGTCCCTGCTTAAAAGGCAGAGATTCTGTCAGTTTAGGATTCAAATATCTTCACAGCGAAGTCAAACAAATACATCTTCAAAGTTTTCATTGTTAAGTTCCAGCAGTGACTTATTTTGTTTCACGTTTTTGTCTAATTTGTTGAATTTAACAGTGAGCAGTGCTGAAGGCAACGTGATGGGCAATGTCCTCAGGGTCAGTGTCATGGTCAGTCATTTGATCTGTTAAAAAGCTGGAACAATGTAATTTATGGTAATAAGTAATATAATAACCTTTATTGTCGCAAGTAGGCTGACATTAACACTGCTGTGAAAAGCCCCTGGTCGCCACATTCCGGCGCCTGTTTGGGTACACTGAGGGAGAATTCAGAATGTCCAATTCACCCAACAAGCACGTCTTTCGGGACTTGTGGGAGGAAACCGGAGGAAACCCACGCAGACACTGGGAGAACGTGCAGACTCCGCACAGACAGTGACCCAAGTCGGGAATCGAATTTGGGATCCTGGCGCTGTGAAGCAACAGTGTTAACCACTGTGACACTGCACCGCCCATAAATTAGAGGCATGTGATGTTTCTGCCCAGTTTCGAACCGAGGACCTTTTGCGTGTGAGATGAACGTGACAGCCACTACACCACAGAAACGGCTGAAGTAATCATAGGTCCAAGCTGCATGGAACTTCTATCAGTGTCTCATCATAAGCATAACCTTAAATTGAACAATTAATGCAGATATGTTCAGTAAATTTTGATGGCAACAACTCCTCCTGGGGAGTGTGCTGGAGAATAGCCTTGTGTTGAGAAAGGAGAAGGAGGAAATTTTAACCCACCTCCCCATTAAGGGGAGGCAGTGGCACAGTGGGATTATCGCTTCACTCACAATCCAGAGACCCGGAGCAATGGTTCCTGGGTTCGAATCTCACGAGGGGAGATGGTGAAATTTAAATTCAATAAAAATAATCTGGAATTAAATGGATAATGATGATGACAAAACCACTGATTGTCATTTGCTAATGCCCTTGAGGGAAGGGAATCTGTCGTCCTTATCCGCTCTGGCCAACATGTGACTCCAGGCCCACAACAGACTTCGCACTGGGCAATAAATGATACCCCAACCGGTGATGTCCACATCCCATGAATGAGTAAACAAAATGTGTTGCTCGGCTTTGGCACTAATCCGACCATCTAGCTGATGAAGATAGGGTGCCCTCATCTCCTTGGTCAAAGTAACCCTGGGGACGTAGGCAAAAATTAGTGCCTTTCTCTCCAACACATGCACGACCATGCCAAAAAAATTGAATGCACCAATGCATCAGTGCTGTTTGATATAAAAGGGCAGCACAGTGATTAGCACTGTTGCTTCACAGCTCCAGGGTCTCAGGTTCGATTCTGGCTTGGGACACTGTCTGTGTGGAGTCTGCACGTCCTCCCCGTGTGTGCGTGGGTTTCCTCCGGGTGCTCCAGTTTCCTCCCACAGTCCAAAGATGTGCAGGTTAGGTGGATTGGCCATGATAAATTGCCCTTAGTGTCCCCATCCCTTAGGTTAGATGGGGTTACTGGGTTACAGGAATGGGTGGAGGCATGGGCTTAAGTAGCGTGCTCTTTTCAAGGGGCTGGTGCAGACACGATGAGCTGAATGGTCTCCTTCTGCACTGTAAATTCTATGAATATATGACGTCGGACCTTAATTGTGCCACTGAAAAACGTTACCCAATGGAGGCCAGAAACTTCTCAGAGGAAGGGTTGAAAGTTTATTGCACTAATCTTTCACTTGCTGAGTGGTAGCTGTGTCAGTTTGTCCACCGAATCTGTCCCATGTGCATTGACCGAAAAACAAAGAACAAAGAAAAGTACAGCACAGGAACAGGCCCTTCGGCCCTCCAAGCCCGTGCCGACCATGCTGCCCGACTAAACTACAATCTTCTACACTTCCTGGGTCCCTATCCCTCTATTCCCATCCTATTCATGTATTTGTCAAGGTGCCCCTTAAACGTCACTATCGACCCTGCTTCCACCATCTCCTCCGGCAGCGAGTTCCAGGCACCCACTACCCTCTGTGTAAAAAACTTGCCTCGTACATCTCCTCTAAACCTTGCCCCTCGCTCCTTAAACCTAAGATTCCGAGTAATTGACGCCCCTACCCTGGGGAAAAGCCTCTGACTATCCACCCTGTCTGTGCCCCTCATAATTTTTTAGACCTCTATCAGGTCGCCCCTCAACCTCCATCATTCCAGTGAGAACAAACCACGTTTATTCAACCTCTCCTCATACCTAATGCCTTCCATACCAGGCAACATCCTGGCAAACCGCTTCTGCACCCTCTCTAAAGCCTCCACATCCTTCTGGTAGTGTGGCGACCAGAATTGAACACTATACTCCAAGTGTGGCCTAACTAAGGTGCTATACAGCTGCAACTTGATTTGTCAATTTTTATACTCAATGCCCCGGCCAATGAAGGTAAGCATGTCGTATGCCTTCTTTGCCATGATATGCAGACACACACATAATGATATACAGACAAGCATCCAATAGACACAGAGAACAGGACATGACCAATAAGCAGGCAGGACACTCAGGGGTGGGATCTGACTATAAAAGATACGAGCCGCTCACACTCCGCCTCTTTCCACTGATGAACATCTAGAGAGTCAGTCAAGGGTGTTGTTACAATCTCACACCTCCAACACGTGGCTCAGAGCTAGTCTGGTTAGCAGAGAGTCGAAGTCACAGAGAACTGTGCTAACTGTGCTATTAGTTCAATAAACCTGATTGAACTACAAAGAGAACAAAGAACAAAGAAAAGTACAGCGCAGGAACAGGCCCTTTGGCCCTCCAAGCCCGTGCCGACCATGCTGCCCGACTAAACTACAATCTCCTACACTTCCTGGGACCGTATCCCTCTATTCCCATCCTATTCATGTATTTGTCAAGATGCCCCTTAAATGTCACTATCATCCCTGCTTCCACCACCTCCTCCGGCAGCGAGTTACAGGCACCCACTACCCTCTCTGTAAAAAACTTGCCTCGTACATCTACTCTAAACCTTGCCCCTCGCACCTTAAACCTATGCCCCCTAGTAATTGACCCCGCTACCCTGGGGAAAAGCCTCTGAGTATCCACTCTGTCTATGCCCCTCATAATTTTGTAGACCTCTATCAGGTCTCCCCTCAACCTCCGTCATTCCAGTGAGAACAAACAAAGTTTATTCAACTGCTCCTCATAGCTAATGCCCTCCATACCAGGGAACATCTTGGTAAATCTCTTCTGCACCCTTTCTAAAGCCTCCACATCCTTCTGGTAGTGTGGCAACCAGAATTGAACACTATACTCCAAGTGTGGCCCAACTAAGGTTCTATACAGCTGCAACATGACTTGCCAATTCTTATACTCAATGCCCCAGCCAATGAAGGCAAACATGCCGTATGCCTTCCTGACTACCTTCTCCACCTGTGTTGCCCCTTTCAGTGACCTGTGGACCTGTACACCTAGATTTCTCTGACTTTCAATACTCTTGAGGGTTCTACCATCCACTACTATCCACTACCTGCATTAGACCTTCCAAAATGCATTACCTCACATTTGTCCGGATTAAACTCCATCTGCCATCTCTCCGCCCAAGTCTCCAAACGATCTAAATCCTGCTGTATCCTCTGACAGTCCTCATCGCTATCCGCAATTCCACCAACCTTTGCGTCATCTGCAAACTTATTGATCAGACCAGTTACATTTTCCTCCAAATCATTTATATATACTATGAACAGCAAAGATCCCAGCACTGATCCCTGCGGAACACTTCAAGGTCTGAAGTATCTTTCTGATCTAAACTGTATCCAGTTGCAGCCAGTGTTAGACCAGTGTACCTCACACTGCATTCTTGACTACCTTCTCCACCAGTTTTGACCCTTTCAGTGACCTGTGGACCTGTACACCTCGATCTATTGATTACAAATGTGTGGATTCCCAGTTGCTGGTAATCAGTGGACAGATGCAATGGAAAGCGACAGGCCCTGATGGAGTCCCTGGGTGAGCACTCAGAGCCTGCGCAGACCAGCTGGCGAGTGTATTTGCTGATATATTCACCACCTCATTCCTTTGCTCTGAGGTTCCCACCTCCTTCAAGAAGGCCACCATAATACCAGTACCAAAGAAGAACTAGGTAGCCTGTCTCAACGACTACCGACTGGTGGCCCTAACGTCTGTTATCATGAAATGCTTTGAGCGGCTAGTCATGAGACGGATCACTGCCAGCCTCCCAGATGGTCTCGATCCACTACAGTTCGCCGATCACCGCAACCGGTCCACAGCAGATACTATCTCACTGGCTCTACAATCAACACTCAAACACCTCGACAACAAGGACACCTATGTAAGACTGCTGTTCATAGACTACAGCTTCGCCTTCAACACCATTATCCCAATAAGACTAATAACCAAACTCCGCAACCTTGGACTTGACTCCTCCCTGTGCAGCTGGATCTTCGACTTCCTCACCAACAGACCGCAACCTGTCAGGATCGGTAACAGCACCTCCTCCACAATAGTCCTCAACACTGGGATCCAGCAAGGATCTGTGCTCAGTCCTCTACTATACTCCCTATGCACCCATGACTGTGTGGCAACATTGAACTCCAACTCAATCTCTAAGTTTGCGGATGATACGACTGTGGTGGGCCGTATCTCAAACAACGTGAATCAGACTACAGGAGGGAGATAAATCACTTGGTTGCATGGTGCACCGAAAATAAACTCTCACTCATTGTTGGAAAGACTAAGGAACTGATCATCAACTTCAGGAAGCGTAGCACGACACCCCCCCCCCCCCCCCCCTCCCCGTCTACATCAATGGCTCCGAAGTGGAGATGGTTGATAGCTTTAAGTCCCTGGGGTTCACCATCACCAACAGTCTGTCCTGCTCCACTCACGTTGATGCAACAGTCAAGAAAGCTCAACAATGTCTCAACTTCCTGCGGAAGCTAAAGAGATTTGGCATGTCTGCATCGACTCTCACAAACGTCTACAGATGTGCGATAGAGAGCATCCTATCCGGCTGCATCAGAGCCTGGTATGGCAACTGCTCAGTCCATCGCACGAAACTGCAGAGTGTGGTGAACTCAGCCCAACACATCACACAATCTTGCCACCCTCACATTGATTCTGTCTACGCCTCCCGCTGCCTCAGGAAGGCAGACTGCATTATCAGAGACCCCTCCCACCCAGTCTTTGCCTTCTTCCAAATCCCTCCATCAGGCAGAAGATACAGAAGTCTGAAGACTCGCAAATCCAGACATCGGTTCAGCTTCTTCCCCACAGCTACAAGACTCCTCAACGACTCCCCCTCGGACTGAATTGTTCCCTGTAAGAACACTATTCATGACGCCCTATGCTGCTCTTGCTCATGTATTTGATTTGTTTGCTTTGTTTGGCCCCTTGTTCCACACAGTAACCAATCACTGTTTTGTCGATGTACCATTTGTCAAGGTTCCCTGTTGATTACACTTGTGTCTACTATGTATGCACTGTGTACGCTCCTCGGCCACGCCCCGGGGCAGGGGGGGGGGGGGGGGAGAGTCTGGGCAGGGTGGCATCCTGGAACTCTCGCTGGCTGGCATTCAGGAACCTTGGCACTGTCACCCAAGCACAATGGCGGAGCCACCCTGGCAGCACCACTTTGGCTCAGCCAGGGTGCATGGATGACATTACCGGGCTGGCAGTGCCACTTCCAGGGTGCTCGGCTTGTTGTGCCAAGGTACCAGGTTGCTCGAGCAAGGGATCGGGACCAGGAGTGCCTTACCCTTAAGGGTGGGGGGGGGGGGGGGGGGGGGGGGGGGGGGTTGTTGGGTGCTGATGGACCCCCTAAAATCTCGGTTGGGACAGTGGTTTTGGAAGCTGTGGTGGAGTGTCTGAGGGTGGTCAAGAGATTGGGCAGCATTTAAAAATGGCACCCTGATCACTCCCTGCACTGACGAGCTCAAAGTGAGGTAAGAGCAGCCTTGGGGAGGCCCAGTCCCTGTCCCAGTACACCACTTGCCAAGTCACTGGTGTTAGAACTGAGCGTTTCTGACGAGGAATCCTGAGGGGCCACAGAAGGGCGGCACAGCAGCACAGTGGTTAGCACTGTTGCTTCACAGCTCCAGGCTCCCAGGTTAGATCCCCAACTTGGGTCACTGTCTGTGCGGAGTTTGCACGTTCTCCCCGTGTCTGCGTGGGTTTCCTCCGGGTGCTCCGGTTTCCTCCCACCAGTCTCGAAAGATGTGCTGTTAGGTGAATTGGCCATTCTGAATTCTCCCTCTCTGCAACTGATCGGGCGCCGGAATGAGGGGATGAGGGGCTTTTTAAAATATATACATATTTAGAGTATCTAATTCACTTTTTCCAATTAAGGGTCAATTTAGCGTGGCCAATCTCACCGTCCGGGATCCTCAGGGGGCATAGGACATCCCTCCAGACCTCATCCGCGTTTAGGAGCCTCCCCAATCCACGTCTCCAGATCTTGGGGTTGGTCCTCTCGGTGCTATGGCTGCAAGCTGAGTGGGGCAGGCTGTGTTATTGCTATTTAAGTGCTGCTCGACTTTGTTAGCGGGGGGCCTGGCAAGCGAGGTCCCAGTGAATTGGCTGCCGAGCCTTCATTTACAGCTAAATGGACCAATTAACGTTGTATTACGTTGCCGGCCTCGCGGACTGAGCGCCAGGAAACTCACAGCAGTTCCCGCTTGTCACCACACTTAGAAATCACTCCGGAGAATTGCGCCCTCTGTCTTCAATCACTTCTCCTTTTAAACATGGCTCCCTGTTAAACCTACGCTCCAGAACACAATTGCTAAATTGTATTATTTGGACTCTCTTGTTTTCATTTCACCAATCAATGCCCTGTTTGAGAAATAATATAAGAGATTCATTGGACTTGTATGTTTGCATCTATTAACCTCGCCTCAGTATTGGGCAATGTTACTAATTGAAATTTTGTTTTATTTGAAAATAAGTACTGGAGTCAAATTTAATCATTTGATCTTCACCCTGCTTTGATACTTTCGCTTTTCTGGATAGATTGGAGATGCACAATGAATTGAGGAAACTCAACAAGTCTCCTTCACCATTAACTTGCAAACCTGTGAGCTCTGCCTTTTTGAAGGATAAGGGCAGCAGGCACATGGAAACACCACTACCTGCAAGTTCCCCTGTAAGCCACTCACATCCTCACTTGATGGCACAGTGGTCCAATGGTTGGCACTGCTGCCTCACAGCACCAGGGACCCGGGTTCAATTCCGGCCTCGGGTGACTGTCTGTGCGGAGTTTGCACTTCCTCCCCGTGTCCGCGTGGAAATCCTCCGGGTGCTCTGGTTTCCTCCCATAGTCCATAGATGTGCCGGTTAGGTAAATTAGGTAGTCAGTGCAGATACGATGGGCCAAATGGCCTCCTCTGCACTGTAGCGATGCTATGATTCTATCGCCAATCCTTCACTCGCATGGGTCAAGATCCTGGTACTGCCTCCACACAGAAGTAGCAGTTCAAGAAGGCAGCTCACCTTCACCTACCCAAGGGTAATTCAGGGTGGGCAATAAATGCTGGTCCTGTTGAATGTACAACTCCAGAAGGAGAAAATGCTATTTTGAAAGCCCTAACTGGAACAGGACTAGAGATATCCTTTGAACTGAAGCCTTGCATGAGTCACTGCCTTCAAGTTGAAGAGGGGAGCGAGCTGGTTGAAGACATACTGAAGGAGTTTCTAGGAGAATCTATGCCTGGACCATCACTGTGAGGATTTGGCAGGGCAGACGTGGCTTACTTCTCTTTCACTGAACATGTTTATATCCATCATGTTTGGTGCCTTTAAGATAGCAAGTGTTATAGCAAGCACCCAGTGTCAGCTGGAACAACCATGTTCTCCCTGCTCTATCCACTCAGTTGTGGATATGGGAGATTTCAACAGCCATCACACACTCTGGGACTACAATGAGGTTGACACAGATGGTGAATAACCTGCAAATTGGGCCGCACAGACTGACCTCAATCGTTTCCATGGCCCCAAACAGACGGAAGATGGAGGCATGACTACTCAACTGATCTTTGCTGGGTCAGCTCAACACATGGCAATCCATTCCCAACATCATGCCAAGCCTTGCATAGCTTCCTATACAGCCAACACAAACCAACTGTGACCCACATTCGCCTTCAGCTATTGGGGTGTCAGCTTCATTTTCCGCCAGTTCTCAGGAAACTAAGGAAATTTGGCATTTCCACAATGACTCTTACCAACTTTTACAGATGCACAATAGAAAGCATCCTATCGGGCTGCATCACAGCCTGGTATGGCAACTGCTCGGCCCAGGACCGCAAGAAACTTCAGAGAGTTGTGAACACCGGCCAGTCCATCACACGAACCTGCCTCCCATCCATTGACTCCATCTACACCTCCCGCTGCCTGGGGAAAGCGGGCAGCATAATCAAAGACTCCTCCCGCCCGGCTTACTCACTCTTCCAACTTCTTCCATCAGGCAGGAGATACAAAAGTCTGAGAACACGCACGAACAGGCTCAAAAACAGCTTCTTCCTCGCTGTTACCAGAATCCTGAATGATCCCCTTATGGACTGATCTGATCGCTTCACACATCTTCGCTACTGAGTACTACACTTCTATGTGCTTCACCCGATGCCTGTGTCTATTTTGTGTATTTTATGTTTCCCCTATTATGTATTTCCGTTTCATGTACGCAACCATCTGTCTGGACTGTAAGCAGAATAATATTTTTCACAGTACCTCGGTACATGTGACAATAAACAAATCCAGTCCAATCCGATGTCCATTGCTATCCTTACCTAATCAAAAGCACATTAATGTCAGCCTTAAAAGCTAGGTTTGTCACAACATCCAGACTTTCATTTTGTTGTACCATATTTGGTATGATCGAACGGCTACGTTACGCTTTCGCTCGAACGCAGTACGGCCGGTAGTACTTGAAAATAGCCAATGTTGTTCCTTTGTTTAAGATGGGTAGCAAGGATAATCCAGGGAACTACAAGTCGGTGAGCGTTGCGTCAGTGGTAGGGAAATTACTGGAGAGAATTCTTCGAGACAGGGTCTACTCCCATTTGGAAGCAAGTGGACGTATTAGCGAGAGGTGGCACGGTTTTTGTGAAGGTGAGGTCGTGTCTCACTAACTTGAAAGAGTTTTTCGAGGAGGTCACAAAGGTGACTGATGCAGGTCAGTGGATGTTATCTATATGGACTTCAGGAAGGCCTTTGCAAGGTCCGTCCTGGCAGATTGCTACAAAAGGTGAAGTCACACAGGGTCAGGGGTGAGCTGGCAAGATGGATACAGAACTGGCTAGGTCATAGAAGGCAGAGAGTAGCAATGGAAGGGTGCTTTTCTGATTGGAGGGCTGTGCCTAGTGATGTTTGCAGGGTTCAGTGCTGGGACCTTTGCTGTTCATTGTATACATAAATGATTTGGAGGAAAATACAACTGGTCTGCTTGGTACGTTTGCGGATGACATAAAGTTTGGTGGAATTGCGGATGTCAATGAGGACTGTCAGAAGATACAGCAGGAATTAGATCGTTGGACACTTGGACAGAGAGATGGCAAATGGAGTTTAATCCAGACAAATGTGAGATAATACACTTTGGAAGGTCTAATACAGATCGGGAATATACAGTGAATGGTAGAACCCTCAAGAGTATTGACAATCAGAGAGATCTAGGTGTACAGGTCCACAGGTCGCTGAAAGGGGCAACACAGATGGAGAAGGTAGTCAAGAAGGCATACGGCATGCTTGCCTTTATTGGCCCTGGCATTGAGTATAAGAATTGGCAAGTCATGTTGCCAATCGGGCAGCACGTTAGCATTGTGGATAGCACAATCGCTTCACAGCTCCAGGGTCCCAGGTTCGATTCCGGCTTGGGTCACTGTCTATGCGGAGTCTGCACATCCTCCCCGTGTGTGCGTGGGTTTCCTCCGGGTGCTCCGGTTTTCTCCCACAGTCCAAAGATGTGCGGGTTAGGTGGATTGGCCATGATAAATTGCCCTTAGTGTCCAAAATTGCCCTTAGTGTTGGGTGGGGTTACTGAGTTATGGGGATAGGGTGGAGGTATTGACCTTGGGTAGAGGGTAGGGTGCTCTTTCCAAGAGCCGGTGCAGACTCGATGGGCCGAATGGCCTCCTTCTGCACTGTAAATTCTATGTTGCAGCTGTACAGAACAAGAAAGCCTTTGACAAGGTGCCACACAAAAGGTTGCTGCATAATATAAAGATGCATGGCATTAAGGGTAAAGTAGTAGCATGGATAGAGGATTGGTTAATTAATAGAAAGCAAAGAGTTGGGATAAATGGGTGTTTCTCTGGTTGGCAATCAGTAGCTAGTGGTGTCCCTCAGGGATCCGTGTTGGGCCCACAATTGTTCACAATTTACATAGATGATTTGGAGTTGGGGACCAAGGGCAATGTGTCCAAGTTTGCAGATGACACTAAGATGAGTGGTAAAGCGAAAAGTGCAGAGGATACTGGAAGTCTGCAGAGGGATTTGGATAGGTTAAGTGAATGGGCTCGGGTCTGGCAGATGGAATACAATGTTGACAAATGTGAGGTTATCCATTTTGGTAGGAATAACAGCAAACGGGATTATTATTTAAACGATAAAATATTAACGCATGCCGCTGTTCAGAGAGACTTGGGTGTGCTAGTGCATGAGTCACAGAAGGTTGGTTTACAAGTGCAACAGGTGATTAAGAAGGCAAATGGAATTTTGTCCTTCATTGCAAGAGGGATGGAGTTTAAGACTAGGGAGGTTATGTTGCAATTGTATAAGATGTTAGTGCGGCCACACCTGGAGTATTGTGTTCAGTTTTGGTCTCCTTACTTGAGAAAGGACGTACTGGCGCTGGAGGGTGTGCAGAGGAGATTCACTAGGTTAATCCCAGAGCTGAAGGGGTTGGATTATGAGGAGAGGTTGAGTAGACTAGGACTGTACTCGTTGGAATTTAGAAGGATGAGGGGGGATCTTATAGAAACATTTAAAATTATGAAGGGAATAGATAGGATAGATGCGGGCAGGTTGTTTCCACTGGTGGGTGACAGCAGAACTAGGGGACATAGCCTCAAAATAAGGGGAAGTAGATTTAGGACTGAGTTTAGGAGGAACTTCTTCACCCAAAGGGTTGTGAATCTATGGAATTCCTTGCCCAGTGAAGCAGTTGAGGCTCCTTCATTACATGTTTTTAAGGTAAAGATAGATAGTTTTTTGAAGAATAAAGGGATTAAGGGTTATGGTGTTCGGGCCGGAAAGTGGAGCTGAGTCCACAAAAGTTCAGCCATGATCTAATTGAATGGCGGAGCAGGCACGAGGGGCCAGATGGCCTACTCCTGTTCCTAGTTCTTATGTTCTTAGTTAGGCCACAATTGGAGTATAGTGTTTAATTCTGGTCACCACACTAACAGAGGATGTGGAGGCTTTAGAGAAGAGATTTACCAGGATGTTGCCTGGTACGGAGGGCATCAGCTATGAGAAGAGGTTGAATGAACTCGGTTTGTTCTCACTGGAACGACGGAGGTTGAGGGGCGACCTGATAGAGGTCTACAAAATTATGAGGGACATAGACAGAGTGGAGAGTCAGAGACTTTTTCCCAGGGTAGAGGGGTCAATTATTAGTGGGCATAGGTTTAAGGTGCAAGGGGCAAGGTTTAGAGGAGATGTACGAGGCAAGATTTTTACACAGAGGATAGTGGGTGCCTGGAACTCACTGCTGGAGAAGGTGGTGGAAGCAGGGACGATAGTGACGTTTAAGGGCCGCCTTGACAAATACATGAATAGGATGGGAATGGAGGGATACGGGCAGCCCGGAAATGTAGAAGATTTTAGTTTAGACGGGCAGCATGGTCAGCACAGGCTTGGAGGGCCGAAGGGCCTGTTCCTGTGCTGTACTTTTCTTTGTTCTTTGTTCATTGTTCTTAGATCCCAGAAGAGTCCTCCCGTGGGCTTCCCGACAGCCTTCAAGTCTCACGGGATTTACCCAAGTTCCGCAAGCTGTCGGAATTGGAATTCCGTACAAAAGGGGCGTGACTACATGGCCCACTTGATAAGGGTTTAAACCTACTTAGGCATGCTAACCCGGGATCTACCGATGTCCCGGGATCTACCGGCGTCCCAGGATCTACCGGCGTCCCGAGATCTACCCCTGAGGAAGGAGCAGTGCTCCGAAAGCTAGTGATTCAAAACAAACCTATTGGACTTTAACCTGGTGTTGTAAGATATCTTATTATCCTGAAGAGCCATCAGCTGGTCCAATTGACCACTTGTGTCATTCCCCCAGGATTGGTGTCAATTTGTGGCTGAAAGGTCAGGGGGAGACTCAGCTCCAAGAAAATGGCTTTTCATGTCGGGGGGAACGTTGGAATTGTGGGTGCATTGTGTCAATTATCACATTATTAGATTGCCAACCCTTTGTTTGAAAAACCGTGTTCTCTATATGTGGTCGACCGTATTACATGTACTACGGGACCTGTTGGAGGTACGACTGTATGAGAGATATGTGGGTAAATCCCTGTCTGCTGGCTCCGCCCAGTGGACGGTATAAAGAGGTATATCCCCGGCTGCAGCCATTTTCTGTTACGAGCTGCTGGGGGAAAACATCTTGTCTAATAAAGCCTTCGATTATTCTCTAACTTCGCTTTCGCAATAATTGATCGTGCATCAATTTATTGGACAAGGCATTGAAAGATGGAGCTCCGCATCAAGCCGGGCCGTCTGCAACTGAGCCCCTATGCGGCAAACGCTTTGGCCACCTTTGATCACTGGCTGGCTTGCTTCCAGAGCTACATCAGGACGTCCACAGACCCACCCACGGAGGACCAAAACTTACAGATCCTCTACTCGAGGGTGAGTCCAAAATATTTCCACTCATCAGGGACGCGCCTAACTACGCTGAAGTTATGGCACTGCTGAAAGGGCATTATATTCGCCTGGTGAACCAGGTATATGTTAGCCATCTTCTGGCCACCTCGGTAGGAACTGCGACTGTCGGCAAGTTTCGGCTGCCGAACACGCCTTTGTCACAGGCATGCTGTCCACACAGATCCGCCAGCAGCTGTTAGAAGGAGATACACTAGATCTTAAGGAGGCTAGGAGACTCACAAACTCTTTAGAGTTGGCCTCCCGTACATACGCCCCCGGCAGCGCGGCACCCCCATGGACAGCACGGACCCCACCTGCTCCCGACCCAACCTCTTCCTCTAATTCACCGCAGGCCTGCGCTGCGCGGCAGCCGGTCAAACCTGGGGGGCCCAGATGCTACTTTTGTGGGCAGACCAAACACCCCCGGCAATACTGCCTGGCCCGATCAGCAACGTGCAAAGGATGCGGTAAGAAGGGGCACTTTGTGGCGGTATGCCAGGCCCAGTCGGCCGCTGCCGTCTCCGCACATCCAGCGGGCGACCCGGTCCTGCCGCCATACTGCCCCTCGCAAGCCACGTGCGGCCCATGGGTGCCGCCATCTTGGACTCCGCAGGCCGCGTGCGGCCCGTCGGTGCTGCCATCTTGTCCACCGACTGCCATGTGCGACCCATGGGGGCGACAATCTTGGACAGCGCCGCAGGACCCCGACCTGACTGGCCGTTTATCGCCTGCTGCGACCTCCTTCACCGCTGTTCAACCCGGGGCCTCCCAGCATCTGCCACATCTCATCTCCATTACTCTGCACCAGTCTCTGCCACGGAACCTCACGACCACGACAATGACGGTGGAACTCAACGGGCACAAGACGTCCTGCCTTTTCGACTCTGGGTGCACGGAGAGCTTTGTTCACCCCACCACGGTAAGGCGCTGCTCCCTCACGGTACTCCCCGTGAAGCAGAAAGTCTTCCTGGCCTCCAGATCTCATTCTGTGGAAATCCGGGGGTACTGCATTGTGAACCTCACTATCCAGGGTGTAGAGTTTAACAATTTCTGGCTCTACATCCTCCCCCACCTCTGCGCTGCCGCACTCCTGGGCCTGGACTTCCAGTGCCACCTCCAGAGCCTGACTTTCAAATTCGGCGGACCCATACCCCACATCACCGTCGGCGGCCGAATGACCCTTAAGGTTGACCCACCTTCCCTGTTTGCAAACCTCACCCCGGATTGCAAACCCGTCACTACCAGGGGCAGACGGTACAGTATCCAGGACAAGACCTTCATTAGGTCGGAAGTCCAACGGCTGCTGATGGAATGCATCATCAAGGCCAGCAACAGCCCCTGGAGAGCCCAAGCGCTAGTTGTAAAGGCCGGGAAGAAGCACAGGATGGTCATTAACTACAGTCAGACCATCAACCGGTACACGCAGCTCGACGCGTACCCCCTCCCACGCATATCTGATATGGTCAATCAGATTGCACAGTATCGGGTCTTCTCCACAGTCAACCTAAAGTATGCCTACCACCAGCTCCCCATCCGGCTGGAGGACCCCCAATACACTGCGTTCGAAGCAGATGGCCGCCTCTATCACTTCCTTAGGGTTCCCTTCAGCGTCACTAATGGGGTCTCGGTCTTCCAACGGGAGATGGACCAAATGGTTGACCGGTACGGATTGCGGGCCACCTTCCAGTACTTAGATAACGTCACCATCTGCGGCCATGATCAGCAGGAGCACGACGCCAACCTTCTCAAATTCCTCCATACCGCCAAACTCCTTAATCTCACTTATAACAAGGAGAAATGCGTGCTCAGCACCGATCACTTAGCCATCCTTGGCTATATAGTGCAGAATGGAGTAATAGGGCCCGACCCCAACCGCATGTGTCACCTTATGGAGTCCCCCACTGCCCCAAGGCCCTGAAACGATGCCTGGGGTTTTTCGCTTATTACGCCCAGTGAGTCCCCAATTACGCGGACAAGGCCCGCCCACTGATCCAATCCACAGTTTTTCCCCTGTCGGCTGAGGCCCGCCAGGCCTTCAACCGCATCAAGGCGGACATCGCAAAGGCTACGATGCACGCTGTCAATGAGTCCCTCCCCTTCCAGGTCGAGAGTGACGCATCGGACGTAGCTCTGGTGGCCACCCTCAATCAGGCAGGCAGGCCCGTGGTCTTCTTTTCCCACACCCTCCATGCCTCTGAAATCCGACACTCCTCCGTCGAAAAGGAGGCCCAGGCCATTGTAGAAGCTGTGCAGCATTGGAGGCATTACCTGGCTCGCAGGAGATTCACTCTCCTCACTGACCAATGGTCGGTTGCCTTCATGTTTAGTAATATGCAGTGGGGCAAGATAAAGAAACGATAAGATCCTGAGGTGGAGGATCGAGCTCTCCACCTAAAATTATGAGATCTTGTCTTGTCCTGGGAAGCCTAAGGAGCCTCCTGACGCCCTATCCCGTGGTACATGTGCTAGCGCACAAGTGGACCAACTCAGGACCTGACA
Source organism: Scyliorhinus canicula (assembly GCF_902713615.1). NCBI lineage: Eukaryota > Metazoa > Chordata > Chondrichthyes > Carcharhiniformes > Scyliorhinidae > Scyliorhinus > Scyliorhinus canicula. The sequence continues at coordinate 240,338,251 of NC_052149.1, forward strand.
CAATGACCTCTGCCACCTGGGGGTCATCCGGTTCGTCCATTTTGTTAAAACCCGCAATCTGCACTACTCCATAGAAGAGGTCAGGACCGTCACCAGAAACTGCCAAATCTGCGCAGAGTGCAAGTCGCATTTCTACCGGCCAGATAAAGCACACCTGGTGAAGGCCTACCGCCCCTTTGAGCGCCTCAGGATAGACTTCAGAGGGCCCCTCCCCTGCACCGACCGCAACACGTACTTTCTGAACGTGGTCGATGAGTTCTCCCGGTTCCCCTTCGCCATCCACTGTCCCAAAATGTCTGCTGTCACCGTCATTAAAGCCCTCCACAGTATATTCACACTGTTTGATTTCCCCAACTACGTACACAGCGATAGGGGGGGGGTCCTCCTTTATGAGTGACGAGCCAGCAAGGGCATTCCTTCTCATGTAAATTGCCAATATGAGGGTGCATTGTAAAAGTCCAGTTCAGGAACATTAAATCATAAAACTGAGTCAGGCGTGTGCCTTTCAGATTGAATCCTCAGTGCGGCATCATGAAACTACCTCATATGGGCAGAGAATAAGGTGAAGTACAGAACAGGACTGGCAAAGTTTGTGTTTGTAGTAGAATTTGAGAAATGGGAAAGATTCAAATGTTGCACCATTTTGCTTTGTGCAAAAACTGTGCCTGAAGGATATTGCAGGATCTAATAGCCATTGCTCAATCTATGTTTCACGTTGACAAGTGGAATAAGGGTTCAGTGCAGCTGCCAATCACTGTCAACTGTTGCTTTTAGCTTGCTAATCTCATTCTTCAATATGTGGCATGGGTGCACACGAGGGATATGCAGCCCATCTTAATGCAAGCTTCTACCTGCTGCTTACTTAATAATCCTAAAGAAAAACATCTTTCGCCCTCTTGAAAGCATCGACTTGTGTTGGAATATGTGATTACAATGGTGCCAGGTGCCTTCCTCCAGCAATTTTACTAATTAGCTGTTTGTGTGTGCCTTAGGGGCTTATCTCTGATTTACAATGTTATCAGTTGAAGTTACAACCCCAGACACATAATCCAGTCCGAGTGCCATCTCCTATGTGGGGAGGAGAAAGCGGAACGTCCTGCAGATACCCAGCAATTTGGGCAGCACCTGTGGAGAAAGAAACGTAATTGGGACGTTCCCAACCCTCTGGAGACAGGATGGGAGACGGGAGGACTCTCGAAGAGGCAGCTGAAGGCATCGTAAATACTGATGTCTTCCCACCACATCCCCCGAGCAGCAGCAACACAACTTGTACAGTCTCTGGTTCGTGGGCGGACAGTGTTAAATGGGCAACTACCAGCCACATTCTACCCTTATTAGCTTCACTGGTGTTGGGCAGTCCCCTGTCATAGGGTGGTAATACTTAGCCGCAGAATTAGGCCACTCGGCCCATCGAGTCTGCTCTGCCATACAATCATGGCTGATATTTTTCTCGTGCCCATTCTCTTGCCTTCTCCCCATAACCCCTGATCCCCTTATTAATCAAGAACCTATCTACCTCTGTCTTAAAGACACTCAGTGATTTGGCCTCCACAGCCTTCTGCGGCAAAGAGTTCCACAGATTCACCACCCTCTGGCTGAAGAAATTACTCCTCATCTCTGTTTTAAAGGATCGTCCCTTTAGTCTTGAGATTGTGTCCTCTGCTTCTAGTTTTTCCGACAAGTGGAAACATTCTCTCCATGTCCACTCTAACTGGACCTCGCAGTATCCTGTAAGTTTCAATGAGATCCCCTTCATTGTTCTAAACTCCAATGAATACAGACCGAGAGAACTCAACCACTCCAATATGACAAGTCCATTTAGGGACACTGTCGAAGGTATATTCAGGTGACATCCCAGCACAGTTTTGGTGATGACAGCCTCCATTTCTTGCAGTGCTCTCACACACACATATGGGTCCTTTGGTAGCAATGGCCCTGGTGCATTCAAAATAAATTTTTAGCTGGCTTTATGGGTGCCTCAACATGAAAGTGCCTTCTCCTTCTTCCTGCAGCTGGAGTGGCGGCCACCTCCATGGCCCTGCCCTCTGATTGGGCCAGTAACTCTGGGATACAGCACGCAATCCTGGTTGGCAACCTCTTAACTGGCCACCACTGTTGACACCATCCCCCGGCTGGGCTCAAAGCCTCATTTTTCACTCTGCTGCTCGAGCTTTCGTTTTGTTGACTTTACAAACAAACATCACTCACTTCAACCTCCGGGAGAGGAGACAGCTGGACCTGCGAGGGACACCTCTACTGGGAAACCTCTACTGGGACACCTCTACTGGGATACCTCTACTGGGACACCTCTACTGGGATACCTCTACTGGGACATCTCTACTGGGACACCTCTACTGGGAAACCTCTACTGGGAAACCTCTACTGGGATACCTCTACTGGGATACCTCTACTGGGATACCTCTACTGGGACACCTCTACTGGGATACCTCTACTGGGACACCTCTACTGGGACACCTCTACTGGGATACCTCTACTGGGACACCTCTACTGGGATACCCCTACTGGGACACCTCTACTGGGAAACCTCTACTGGGACACCTCTACTGGGATGCCTCTACTGGGACGCCTCTACTGTGACACCTCTACTGGGATACCTCTACTGGGATACCTCTACTGGGACACCTCTACTGGGACACCTCTACTGGGATACCTCTACTGGGACACCTCTACTGGGATACCTCTACTGGGATACCTCTACTGGGACACCTCTACTGGGATACCTCTACTGGGACACCTCTACTGGTATACCTCTACTGGGAAACCTCTACTGGGAAACCTCTACTGGGACACCTCTACTGGGATACCTCTACTGGGACACCTCTACTGGGACACCTCTACTGGGATACCTCTACTGGGACACCTCTACTGCGAATCCTATACCGCAGAGGGCAATAGGGTGGGTATTTTAAAGGCTGCGATAGACGGATTTCTAACCAGTACAAAATATAAGGGGCAGCACGGTGGCGCAGTGGGTTATCCCTGCTGCCTCATGGCGTCGAGGTCCCAGGTTCGATCCCGGCTACGGGTCACTGTCCGTGTGGAGTTTGCACATTTTCCCCATGTATGCGTCGGTTTCGCCCCCACAACCCAAAGATGTGCAGGTTAGGTGAATTGACCACGCTAAATTGACCCTTAATTGGAAAAAATGAATTGGATACTCTAAATTTATAATGAAAAAAGTAAAAGGTATAAGGGTTTTGGGGATAAGGTTGGGAAGTGGAGCTGAGGATTATCACAGCAGATCAGTCACAATCTCATTGAATGAGGAGCAGATGGGTCAAATGGTTTATCCGACTCCTGTGTCTTCTGGTCTTCGGGACCTGTAGGCATGCACTCCAAAGTCTCTCACTGCCTCAACTCATCTCAATGCCTTTCCGTTCATTGGGTATTCCCTTCCTTTCTTTGCCCTCCCCAATCCATTACCTCACACTTTTCTGGATTGAATTCCGTTTTCCATTTCTTCGCCCAACTCACCCGAACCATTGATATAATTCTGGAGTTGACAGCTACCTTCTTCCCTGTCAGCAACACGGACAATTTAGTTTCACCTGTACATTTCCCAGTCATGCCACCCACATTGAAGTCTAAGCTTCACATTTAAATATCCAGCATTTTCGATTTTTATTTTATGTTTCCAACATCCCTAATTTTTTGCTTTGACATTAGCACAAACGGAGAGACACACAATCAGACATACTGGACAGGATTCTCCAGCCTTCCAGCCGGGCACATCTCGATGGCAGGAAGCAGCGCATCATCTGTTGGCGATGGATTCTCTGTTCCCGTTGCTGTCAGTGGGAATTCCCATCGAAACCACCCTACGTCGCGAGGAAACCCACACGCGGGGGGTCGCTGCCGGCAGCACCAGAGGATCCTGCCTCCAGCAAAGGTTGAGATATTAAACCGAGGTACCGCATGCTGTCTCAGAAAGAGCCCATGAGGCTGAAAATATCAGACGATTTCTCTCTGGTGGTCCGGACAACAATGCCACATATTTATCTCACTTTGGGACTTTGATGTGAGCAAATTGGCCGTTATGTTTCTTGCAATGCTACAAGGGGTGCACATCACCAAAAATCTATCCTGGTCCACTCACAACGACGCTATCACCAAGAAAGCACAACAGCACCTATACTTCCTCAGGAAACTAAGGAAATTCGGCATGTCCACATTAACCCTTACCAACTTTTACAGATGCCCTATAGAAAGCATCCTATCGGGCTGCATCACAGCCTGGTATGGCAACTGCTCAGCCCAGGACCGCAAGAAACTTCAGAGAGTCATGAATACCGCCCATTCCATCACACGAACCTGCCTCCCATCCATTGATTCCATTTACACCTCCCGCTGCCGGGGGAAAGCAGGCAGCATAATCAAGGATCCCTCCCACCCGGCTTACTCACTTTTCCAACTTTTTCCATCGGGCAGGAGATACAGAAGTCTGAGAACATGCACGAACAGACTCAAAAACAGCTTCTTCCCCACTGTCACCAGACTCCTAAATGACCCTCGTATTGACTGACCTCATTAACACTACACCCTGTATGCTTCATCCGATGCCAATACTTATGTAGTTACATTGTATTCTTGTGTTGCCCTGTTATGTATTTTCTTGTATTTTCTTGAATTTTGTTTTATTCCCTTTTCTTCCATGTACTGAATGATCTGTTGAGCAGCTTGCAGAAAAATACTTTTCACTGTACCTCGGTACACGTGACAATAAACAAATCCAAATCCAATCCAATGCGATGGTGAATGGACTTGAGCAGTATTGACCATGCAGTGTTTCTGGGTATTTTAAGATTATAAGGTTCTTACCATACGTTCACTTGTATCAGATGAGAACATTGCATTGAGTGCTGGCAGCTAATTGGCCACAAAGAGGAAGCCCTTTCCGTGTAGGGATCAGTGTAGATCACAGAGTGTGAGTGATCCCTGGTGGAAACCCTGGCTCTTTCTTCTGTTTTGCAGATCAAAGATAAGTGACCTCACTTCCTGAGGGACCGGAACAAAAATGGATTTAATCGAGAGTCAAACCAGCAGAAAAGGTTGACAACACATTTGAAGATTATGGAATTTGCAGGTGGCTGGTAAACATGAACTACTTTTTTTCAAAAATCAAAGGTCTTTCCAAATTAACTGCCAAAGACCTTTTGCTCTCTTACCAATGATTATTATAAGCAGATTCAATTTAAAAAGCCCACTTTAATTAGCATCTGGGCTTTTGTGGAGATGACGATCACATGAGGAACTTACAATGTGACGGCCCCAACATCTCAACCTTGCCCCTCGCCTGAGGTGTGGTGAACCTCAGGTTAAATCACCACCAATCAGCTCTCCCCCTCAAAGGGGAAAGAAGCCTGTGGTCATCGGGGACTGTGGCGACTTTACCTCACAATGTGACCTGAGCCAACAAACTGAGGAATACGTTTGGGATATCAGAGGATATCTCCAGCTGTGTCCCTCTGCCTCAGAAATCAGCACTCAAACTGGAGGGGATGAACATAGAACATAGAACATACAGTGCAGAAGGAGGCCAGTTAAATTGTCATTGGGCATGGTCCTGGACATCTGCCCACCTATTTCAGCTCTCCCATTGCAGTGAGCAGAAAGTTGCATTACTATCACTGAATCCTCAACATCAGTATTCTGGGATCATCATTGACCAGCAACTTAACTGGACCAACCATGTAAATACCAAAGCTACTAGAGCAGGTCTGAAGCTTGGAATGTTGCACATTCTAACTTTCAGAAATACACGCCTAGAACAACTAATTGCATCAACCGTTGTCTTCCTCCTCCTGCTGGAGTCCTTCCTCCTCGACCAAAGCCATCTCCCAGCTTTAATGGTACAAATTCCTCCTTTTCACCCCACACTGGCCGAATGGAACAATTGCAAACTCTCCTTAGAAAACAGGTCAATTTCCTGAATCAATTCTAACCTGAGCGAATAACTTCTCGCCGTTGAACCACTATAAGGGACGTCACATTTTATTCTTGCAATGTGTTTTTTTTTTGACTCTGATAAAGCATCTGGTTATTATAGTAACCCTCCTGTCACCCACAACACAGCCATTCCACTTATAGTAACCCTCCTGTCACCCACAACATAGCCATTCCACTTATAGTAACCCTCCTGTCACCCACAACATATCCAATCCACTTATAGTAACCCTCCTGTCACCCACAACACAGCCATTCCACGAGTGATTTTGTGCCTTATGTGATGTGTCTCTGAAACTGTGCTCTTGAATAATATGATGATTGTTCTGTTATTGCATAGACTGATCCAAATCCTGGCCTGATATCATGACACTTCGAAACAAATAACAATCATACATCGCCCATCAGAACTACACATGATGTTATCGAGCTTTTTGTCAAAACACTCAAAGTGATTGGTACTTGAAAGCTCATCCCCTGACTTTTTGTCATTCTCTCCGGCTCTGCTCCCTCTCTTTATCACATCAGTGATTTTGTCCAAATTCACTTCTTCGCCACATTCTTACTCTCGATTGATCATACTCTTAGCTGAGCAGTTCCAGTCCTCTCACAGTGCAATGTGGCTGATTCATTCCTCCATGTTTCCCAGGCCCTTCAAAGAAGGAATGCAAACATTGCTTCCTCCATTCTTTCAAAGGCAGGGCTTCTTCACAGCTCTTCACAGATAGTCTGCCCTATTGTTCTTGTCTCCTACTTTTGATGGCTCTATCTTTGATGATTTTTCATCGATCAATAATTTTTACTTCACGAGTCCTACCCACATTAAATTGGGCTCAGCTTATTTCTCCATTTTTAAATCTGCGTCCATCAAACTCAAGTTCTAACATTAACTACTGGTACCATGATGTGTTGGGTACTCTGGATCTGTGGAGACTGCGTTTACCTTAGCAGTAACATATACAGGCTACCAACACTTGAAATAGTACAACACTATTTTATTAAGCTAGAAACTGTTGAACATACTTTCACTGTGGGTCGACATTATGTTAGATTAAACTAAAGACCTATGCCTATCCTAACCAGTCTATGCACTCAGCACATGGTGGAGATCTGTATTGCAAGCTGTGAGCTCTGTCCTTCTGAGAGGCTGCATCCTGAATGAGCGGGAAAACTGATGCCCTCTGTCTTTATAGTGGGTGTGTTCTAACTGGTGATTGGCTGCGGTGTTGTGTGTGTTGATTGGTCTTGCGGTGTGTCAATCAGTGTGTGAGTCTGCACCATGATATACTGGTGCATATTATGACAGTTATCCTAAGGGCTCATTACATAACCTCTGGCTCTACCTCATTCTCTGGGACCTCAAACTATAGGAGTATTTGTTTCTCAGATGTTCTCTCTGCCTTCAGGTAATGAAACCTAACCTTACTGCCACCCAGTTAATGCTTCTTTAATTATCAACTGCATTCAAGTATCGTAATTCCTGCACAATAAACCTTGGGCTCGATTCATCCAAATGAGAACAAAGCTCCGTAGCGAGCGCATTCAGCCGCCTGCTTCCCGGCGCTCGCTGTGCTGAGAAGCACATGGCTATACAACGAGACTTGTGTTGTATAAGGGGCTGAACGGGGAACGTGCGGCTGTGGAAGGTCGGGCATTGCTTTGGGAGCCTCAGAGGTCGGGATGCCATCTCTCCCTGCACTGGGAAGATCCTCCTGCATCTTCCACCCCCCACCCACCACCCACCCCCCACCACCACCACCAAAAACCCACACAGGGCACCCCCGGCCCGAATGCGTAAAAATATGCCAGTGTGGCACCATGGCACTGCCAACCTGGCACCCCTCCATGCCTACTGCCCATGCCACCCGGGCACCTTGACAGTGCCAGACTAGAACCTAGGTGGCACTGCCAGAGTGCTAGGCTGGCACTGCCAGGGTACCCATCTGGCACAAACAGTGCCAGAGCTCCAACCTGCCCAAAGGGCTTGCAGCTGGGGGTGGCTGAGCATTTGACTCAGCAAATCGCGAGATTCTGTGGGCTGTTCTCCAGAAATGTGGATGTCCAAGAAACGTCATCACAATCCTGGAGCTGCTTCCTGACGATGTGACTGTAACTGGCGTGAGTGAGAGATCTGACACTGACACTTCAGAATCTGGATCAGGGTCAAGCCAGACAGTGTGATAGACTCCATAGTATTTACAATCTACCCAACAAATGGTATTCAACTCATCAAAGATCAATGGCCCTCTGGTGTCAGTGATAAATACAATCACGATGGAAAACACTTTAGACTCATTTGCCTCTGTGTCAAAACCAAACTGGCCACCATAGACATACAGGATCAGTTTGCAGCTGACAGCAGTGTCATTGCCCACTCTGCACCAGGCTTGAAAACCACCACAAATCTCTGCAATTCTGCAAACAAGAAACTCATCCTGCCCTTGAATGTTCCAAAACAAAACTCACATCAATGCAGACCTGGGCGGCCAAATATTCCATCCCCCATCTATACTGAAGGAGAGGCTCTGGAATATGGGGAACACTTCCCCATACTTCGGTAAGGAAATGGGGAGACCACATTGAATAAAACATGAACAAAGCTTTATTTACGGAACATTGTCCACTCTGGAGAATTGTGCCCTATCCGGGGCTCGGACAGGGAGTTCTGGATGAGATGGAGGCTGTTACATAGAACAGTACAGCACAGAACAGGCCCTTCGGCCCTCGATGTTGTGCCGAACAATGATCACCCTACTCAAACCCACGTATCCACCCTATACCCGTAACCCAACCCCCCCCCCTCCTCCACCTTACTTTTAGGACACTACGGGCAATTTAGCATGGCCAATCCACCTAACCCGCATATCTTTGGACTGTGGGAGGAAACCGGAGCACCCGGAGGAAACCCACGCACACACGGGGAGGACGTGCAGATTCCGCACAGACAGTGACCCAGCCGGGAACTGAACCTGGGACCCTGGAGCTGTGAAGCATTTATGCTAACCACCATGCTACCGTGCTGCCCCTGTTCTTGTCTCTTTTTACGGATCTGTTTGTTGCCGGGAGAAGGGGGAGGGTTGTAGGGGAAATGGGGGGAGGGGAGAGGGAGGTGGGGGGGGGGGGTCGGTTTATGGGGGAAAAAGTGAAACAGTGCCAAATTCTGGGGAGTGTATTTTGTTAGTGAACGATGGTTTGTATGTTGCTATGTATGGCCTGGTTGGAAGAACAATTTTTAAAAAAGTGGCCAGTGTTCTGTGAAGGTGAAAGAAAACTCTTCAAGGACACTCTGGAACTTTCCTTGAAGTGGCGCCGCATTGACATTAATTTTTTTTTTAATTTAGAGTAGCCAATTATTTTTTCCAATTAAGGGGCAATTTAGCGTGTTCAACCCGCCTAGCCTGCACATCTTTGGGTTGTGGGGGTGAAACCCATGCAGACACGGGGAGAATGTGCAAACTCCACATGGACAGTGACCCAGGGCCGGGATTTGAACCCAGGTCCTCAGCGCCATAGGCAGCAATGCTAACCACTGTGCCACCGTGCCGCCCCGCATTGACATTAATGACTGAGAGAAGTTCGCGACCAACCGTTCAAAAAGGCGACAACTTGACCATCAAGCTGCGTCGAGGTTTGAGTCACCTGGACGATGAGGCAGAGTGACGATCGACAAGAAAATAAGAGGAAGCAAATCATGCACTCTGGGTTCCATTAACTCACAGGACATCCTGCCGTTTGCATCCAAAGATCTGTGAGTTGAGAATTGACTTGTTTACGCCTGGCAGATCCTCAGGACCCTGAGTACATGTTATCTTCGAATCGAGACAGGTGCAATGATGCCGAGACTGAATCTGGCTCAATTTCTTCTTTCCTAATCCAGGATGTTAGTAAATTGCTTACCCCGCCTTACACCTCACCCAATTTGATTCTACTCACTATCACCCATTTAACCACGGCAATAAAAGTGAAAATGACATCTGCCCCACCTCCCCAAACCACTCTGCCCCCAATTGTAACCATCTCATCTAACCGTCCCCATGTGATCAGGGAGCAGAATGCAGACCGAAGACGGGTCTGCTGCTTTTATTGATCTGTGTGATTCAGTTCCACCTTTATTGGGAGTCTCAACTGCCCAAGTTTTCTAATGGAAATGGATGCATTCATATATAATACTTAAACTTTATTTTAACTTGCAAGAGAAGCTGGCAATCGTTGCTACAGGCTGGAGATTGAAGGAAATAGTGATGCTGGCCAGTATTTAGCTGATAGTCTCTGACAGCTGAAGGACAATATAATACAATTTTAAATATGCCCACCAGACAGTTCTTCAAGATCAGATTTGGACCATTTCCATTTTCAGTGTTTGTGTTTCAAGCTTCTGGCAATAACATGGTGCATTAACCCATTCATGATGTTAACAGTATGTTAGCACAGGCACAATATATTGTCCAGAGACAGGCCATTCAGCCTAACAAGTCTGTACCAGTGTTTATTCCCCACACAATTCTCTTCCCATTCCGTTGGTCTCATCTGTACCTTTCAGCATCTTTCTATTCTCTTTTCCCTCATATAGTTGTTTAGTTTCCTCTGAGCTATCTGTTGTGAGTTTTCTATTCGTCCGACCAAAAATGCTTCCTTTTACATTTTTCTATGTTAAAGTTTATTTGCCAATGAACTGTCCAGGCTAGAGGTTCTGAACGTCTTTTATATTACGTTATATTCTTCCGCAGTGTTACCAAAGCCCTCAATTTGGCATCATTTGTAAATTTCTTGTTCCAGAGTCCAATTTATTCACTTGAAATTATGAATAGTGATTCCCACGTGGATCTTTGTGGAATGTTTGTTTCCTGCCCTGTTCCAATTTGGGCGGCTATGATTTATCCCTCCTCTCTGCTTTTTTTTTACAGCCAGTTTGCTATCCATTCAGCATTTTGCCCTTTCACTCCATTGTCTTTACCGCGAACCGACCCATTATGACAGCTCTCAGTCTCAGAAGACCATGGTTCGCTTCGGGGGTGGTCGACTCTGTGTTAAACATCCCGCAGTGTGGCACAGGACCCGCACTCTGCCTTGCCTGTCCCTGCTGCATTCACTGCAGAGGAAGATCTCGGACTGAGAAGGTGCACAGTTCGCTGGCCTCTGTTTTCTCCTGGCCTTTTCTCAGCCAGCTCGTTTCTGCTCGCCTTTTCCAACGCCCTTCCAAGCGATCAGTCTGTAGCGGTGACTGCCGTCAGCGACAGCCTCCTCATCAGTGTCAACGTCCACTTCCCCATGGGTGGAGCATCATGGCTCCATCATGGCATCGTTGGGGCTGGAAACTGCGGCGAGCCAATCACAAGTCCATTGACTTGAGCAGAGAATCACCCCAGCAGCGAAGGCTGTATATACTCCACCCTATATCCTGTTTGCAAATCTCCTTGCGGCAGAAGTATGGATGCCCAGGAGGTCGTGAAGTTGAGGCCAGTTCACTGTACAGAAGGTCTTTATGACATAGCCATCATCCATCCAATGAACCCACCGCCATTTAATGGTTGCTCAGGGAATAATTGGGGGATGCATAACTTTTCCCCACCCTTAGTGGGCCACCCAGCAAATCCCGTGTCAGTCTTGTCCATCATCTGACTTATTTGGGGAGGTTTTGCCACCTCTCCCCTGATAAAGTGGTCCAGCCACCAGCTTTCTTACGAAATGGGCTGCATTACATCCAGTCCAATGTCCATTCTGAACTCATCATGGAGTGACCACTGAGACAAAGCAGTCATTCAGTCCCGCTCAATGGAATATTCATGAACAAAGAACAAAGAAAATTACAGCACAGGAACAGGCCCTTCGGCCCTCCCAGCCTGCGCCGATCCAGATTCTTTATCTAAACCTGTCTCCTATTTTCCAAGGTCTACTTCCCTCTGTTCCCCACCCATTCATATATCTGCCTAGATGCATCTTAAATGATGCTATCGTGCCCGCCTCTACCACCTCCGCTGGTAAAGCGTTCCAGGCACCCACCACCCTCTGCGTAAAAAACTTTCCACGCACATCTCCCTTAAACTTTCCCCCTCTCACTTTGAAATCGTGACCCCTTGTAACTGACACCCCCACTCTTGGGAAAAGCTTGTTGCTATCCACCCTGTCCATACCTCTCATAATTTTGTAGACCTCAATCAGGTCCCCCCTCAACCTCCGTCTTTCCAACGAAAACAATCCTAATCTACTCAACCTTTCGTCATAGCTAGCACCCTCCATACCAGGCAACATCCTGGGGAACCTCCTCTGCACCCTCTCTAAAGCATCCACATCCTTCTGGTAATGTGGCGACCAGAACTGCATGCAGTATTCCAAATGTGGCCTAACCAAAGTCCTATACAACTGAAACATGACCTGCCGACTCTTGTACTCAATACCCCGTCCGATGAAGGCAAGCATGCTGTACGCCTTCTTGACCACTCTATCAACCTGCGTTGCCACCTTCAGGGTACAATGGACCTGAACACCCAGATCTCTCTGCACATCAATTTTCCCCAAGACCCTTCCAAAGTTGTTCAATTCACCTCTGAAGAAGAGTCATATTGAACTCAAAACAATGGGGGCCATTTTACTACCATGCTGCACCCGAAAAGCATCTCGCTGCGTCGCAGAGTGGCTGACAGAAGCCGAGTGACCCGGTCCTGGATCGACCCGGCTTGCAACGCCTCGCGAAATCTAACCCGATCTTGCAAGATGTTTCAATGTGAATCCCGCCTTTTAGCAAATCTGCATACTAAAGCGAGACAGCTAGTCTCACTTAAATGTGCACATTCCTGAGGCACCCGAGGCATTGGGACCTATCTCCCTCACCTTGGAGAACTTGGACGAGCGTCGTTCGGTCTGGGTCTCCACAAACAGGGACCAGACAGACCGGCACTCGTGGGGGTCTCCCAGAGGATTGAAGGCCCCCAGGTCCATGCCTTTTGGGCAGGGTGGTGCCTTGCCACTGATGGTACCACCTGAGGAGCTTGGCACCGCCAGGGTAAACAGGTGGCACTGCTGCGCATTCCCCACTGAGGCCCCCTAACTACCATGAGTGCTGTTTTATAGCGTTATGTTTCCCGGCGCTGTGAGCAGTGGGAAACACGCAGCTAAACCCGCTCGCTGTGTGACTTTGTTCCCAATTAGTTCAATCCTGCCCGTTTACTCAGTGCACGGATCCCTCCACGGACGCTGGCAGACCTGCTGAGTTTTTCCAGCATTTTCCATTTTTATTGCAGATTTCCAGTATCCACAGTATTTTGCTTTGATTTTTGTGAGCAAATGCTTCTGCTAACCTGCAGTCTTTACCCATACCTGCGGGAAAAGAACAGCTGGCATGGAAGCGGGGCAAACGGAACGTGGAGAATTCTGCCCATAGGATGTAACAATCAAAAGGAATAAGGTGGTTGGTCCAGTAAAATAATTCAAGATTAAGGGCTGGATTTTCGTTCTTCTATTGTAACAGGGAGGAGGCGGCAGGGAGGAGGCGGTATTTCCAGACTGTTTCAGCCCCATTAGAACCTCAAACCTTGATTAGGGATTATCGAGCATTCATGGGCAGGTGCTGCGATTCCAGCTACCAATGGGAGCCTGCAGATGGTCTCCACAAATGCCGTTTGTGGCCTTCAATTATAGAGCATAGAGTATAAAAATGAGCAAGTCATGTTGCAGCTGGAAAGAACCTTAGTTAGGCCACACTTGGAGTATACTGTTCAATTCTGGTTGCCACACTACCAGAAGTATGTGGAGGCTTTAGAAGAGATGCAGAAGAGGTGCAGAAGAGATTTACCAGGATGTTGCCTGGTATGGAGGGCATTGGCTATGAGGAGAGGTTGAATAAACTCGGTTTGTTCTCACTGGAATGAAGGAGGTTGAGGGACGACCTGACAGAGGTCTACAAAGTTATGAGGGGCATAGACAGAGTGGATAGTCAGAGGCCTTTTCCCAGGGTAGAGTGGTCAATTACTAGGGGGCATGGGTTTAAGGTGCGAGGGGCAAGGCTTAGAGGAGATGTACGAGGCAATTCTTGTACACAAAGGGTAGTGGGTGCCTGGAACTCGCTGCCGGAGGAGGTGGTGGAAGCAGGTACGATAGTGTCGTTTAAGGGGCATCTTGACAAATACATGAATAGGATGAACACAGTAAGATGTTTTACAACACCAGGTTAAAGTCCAACATGTTCGTTTCAAACACTAGCTTTCGGAGCACAGCTCCTTCCTCAGGTGAATGAAGAGGTGGGTTCCAGAAACACATATATAGACAAATTCGAAGATGCCAGACAATGCTTAGAATGCGAGCATTTGCAGGTAATTCAGTCTTTACAGATCCAGAGATAGGGGTAACCCCAGGTTAAAGAGGTGTGAATTGTCTCAAGCCAGGACAGTTGGTAGTCCAGGCCAGATGGTGGGGGATGAATGTAATGCGACATGAATCCCAGGTCCCGGTTGAGGCCGCACTCATGTGTGCGGAACTTGGCTATAAGTTTCTGCTCGGCGATTCTGCGTTGCCGCGCGTCCTGAACGCCGCCTTGGAGAACGCTTACCCGGAGATCAGAGGCTGAATGCCCTTGACTGCCATGGATTTGAACCAGTCCAGCGACACAGAAAAGGAGAACTTAGGAACAGGAGTAGATGATTTGGTCTTTCCAGCTTGCTTTGCAATTCATTAGGATCCTGTCTGATCCTCTATCTAGAGAATATAGGACCGTTCTACCCAACCCCTCAATCTATCAGACTAATCCCCTGGTTACTCTTTGATGTCTGCAGGTATCTTCATCGAGACAGTTCCAAGCTGGAACTCCACCAATGACTATACTCATTTATCAGTTTTCCTTCAAATGTGAAAGCACAATCACATCAAGGATTGTCTCAATATGATCTCAACAATTCATCTTCCAAGTCTAGACTTTTGATTAACTGACAAGCCAGCCAATAAAATCAACTTTCATGATGGGTGCTAAATTTTGGTGAATCACAACATGGGGAAGGTTCCAAGGCACGAACAGCAGATCCGCCTCGGGCAGACTTTGCAGATTCCGCACACATTTTGTGACCTCAGGATGTCCCAGAGTCCTCTACTGTTAGTGAAATACTTTGGTAATACAGCCACTGTTGGAATGAAGGGAAGTTAGTGTGGTGAATGTATAATATAAATTCACGCTGTGTATCACTGTGTCCCTGTGGGCTCCATCTGTGAGCCGTTACGCGGCTCTGCCCACAGGGGGAGATGAGGAGCATGTACAGGGCTCCACCCTTGGCTCCGCCCATGGCTCCGCCCATGGCTCCTCCCACAACCGGAAGTATAATGTGCTGCGGTCTTGCGAGCCTGCCCTCAGTTCAGCTAGTTGCAGGCAGGCTCAGTTGTAAGTCAATTAAAGCCACAGTCTACTTCTACTCGTGTCCTTGAGTGAATTGATGGTCGCATCAGTTAGCTTTCAATTTGGGCGCATGCAGCAAATTCACACCAACAGCAATGTGGCAATGAGCAGATTAACTGTTCTTTGTGATGTTGGTTGAGGTATAAATATTGGCCAGGAGACCAGGGAGTGAAACGCTGCTCTTAAGCAAAATAGTGTCCTGGATTATTTACGTCTATCCGAGAGAGGGGGGGTAAGGCCATGGTTGAATGTGTCATCCAAAAAAGGTGACAAAGACTGGCTCTGATATGGGTTAAACCTCCTCGGAATAGTTGATAAGAGGTTTAGTGCATGTTGCGGCCTGAGATATGAATAGTTTGTGTGTCCAGAACGTCCATCTCCAATCAGCGGGGCAGGAATTCTCCAGCCATTATGGCTATCTTTCCCCACTGGCAGCGCACCCCTGCCCACAGGTTTACTGGCGTCGCGGGACGGTTTCAATGGGAAATCCCATTGACAATTGACGGGACGATCGAATCATGCCACCAGCGAATGGCGTGCCGGCAAGCAACACAAGGCCGGGGATCGGGGAATCCAGACCAGAGTCTCTCCGTTGTCAAGGTAAATATTCATGTGTTTCTCTTATCAAAGGCTGTTCTCTGAACAGCTGATGTTGCAGCGATGACGGCTAACGGTTGTGCCATGCACTGATCGATTTCAGTATCGGTGGGCGGCACGATGGCACTGTGGTTCGCGCTGCTGCCTCACAGCACCAGGGACCTGGGTTCAATTCTGACCTTGGGTGTCTGTGTGGAGTTTGCATGTTCACCCCGTGTCCTCCTGACTTTGCTCCGGGTGCTTCAGTCTCCCCCACAGTGCAAAGATTCGCACGTTAGGTGGATTGGCCATGCTAAATTGCCCCTAAGTGTCCAAAGGCTAGGTGAGTTTACGGGGATGGGGCGGGGGTTTGGGCCTGGTAGGGTGCTCTTTCGGAGGGTCGGAGCACACTCGATGGGCTGAATGGCCTGCTTCTTCACTGTAGGGATTCTATCATTCTATGACCTCTGACAGTATAGCACTCTTGCACTGCTGCCTTGAAATGTCAAACTAGATATTTGTGCTCCAATCTTCGCAATCTCTACCAACGAGCTGACAGGTCAGACTACAACCATTGGGTCACAGCCGACACCAGGCAATTCACCTTCTCTCCAGCTATTGGCTCATCTGAGGTTGAATAACGACATTGTAAGTTTAAAAAACATGTCGATGGCTGTTGCCAATGAATGAACTGCAAGTTGTGTGGGAGGGGGAGCAGTTTGGGTCTTTGTGAGAATTACATCAAAAGACAAATGTTTACATTGTGAAAGTTGGGAAGGTGTTCAGCTCTCAAATAAGTTTCTGCTTTGAAGTAATTAAAGTAGTTTCCTTGACAACCACAAGTTAGGTTGTTACTGCCCTTGATCTAATATTCTGCAGTGGGCTCTGAGCTGCCAATACGCTGATTCCTAGACGCTATGCGTCTATATGTCTGGCATGTCAGAAATATTTGGTGCACATCAAACACATGCCAATAGTTAACCCAAGGATTAACATATTTCTGATACTTATGTTTTGTGCCTGGGGAATTAGCTCCCAGAGTACTCAGCCAGATGAAATCTCTACTCGTTTTCTGTGTTCTCCTCAGTTATAGCTCTGGGAAGCATGATTGATTAGTGAAGGTTTTCATTGAGTCTTGTAATATCTTCAAACTGACAAGTGAACCCATTAACAATTCATCTTATCGTGGAATATCTTGTCTGTGAAGCTGTAAGAACTTGACGTTAACACCACATCATCTTTGTTGAAAAGGGTGCAGTGCAACTTCCATATTGGTACTTTAATTATTTTATTCTGCTTCTCTAATTGAACATTATAGACATTCAAAAAGAATAGAACGCTCAGGAACGATTTATCAGTTTGAAATTCAGGCTTTTAATTGTAACACTGGTTTAACTGTGGCTATTACTTCCCTGTCACCAGCGAAGTTCAGGAAAAGCTACGATCGCTTTTGTGTAAGAAATTAAAGGGGCGCTCTCTGATAATTAAAGTTGTCTCAGATATTAAAGTGTATGCTGTGACTCCAAGGGCATTGTTTTAAAATAAATTACTTGTAATTAGGGTTAAGAATAAGGTCTGCAACTCATTGTGCAATCATTCATTCTATTAAGGGATCTTGGAGCAAAAATGCCAACTTAAAGCTTCGAATCTGAGTCAATTCAGCTTTGAGTTACGTTTCCTTTGGTCAGTAGCTAATGATACTGCCCTCAAACTGTCTCTGTCACAGTCACACCCTTACGCTGCCTTTCACTTCCACTCAGGCGAAATTCTCTTTCAGTTCCAATAACAATTTGATCTCGAGCCCCCAACCCCATCACCCGCCTCCTCCCCAAACTACTGCTCCAAGGTTTCATAACTTCAGCAAATTGGACTGGATTCTCTGGTCTCCCAGCTTCTCGGAGATGCGACGTTCCATGGTGGTGGGATTCTCCACTCCCGCTGCTCGTCAACAGGATTTCCCGTTGAAGCTGCCCCGCCCTGCCATGAGGCCTGGAGGCCAGGGTGCGCTACCGGCGGGGAAAGGACTGGGAGAATTCCAGCCCTTCTGGTTTTGGAGCTAAAATACTCACAGGTGACCCAGATAAAAACAAACATGCTGGAAACACTCAACATGTTTGTTACAAGGAGCAATAAAAGTGAAGATGGCCTTCGAGTGTGAACTATTCTGCGGAGACCTGCGAACTCAGTCTGATTTGATCCGGTATCTCAAACTATCCACTGCAAACATTTGTCAATTGTGTGTATTTGGAAATGGGTTTGGTAGATTGATATGCCATCAATGACCACAAGATGAGTAGTGTACGTAACTGAGGCTTTAATAAACTAAACAGAAAGCCTCCTGGCCTCTGATCCCGAACTAGGTCAGAGGCGGAGACTGGCCACCTTTATACCGAGCCTGAGGGGAGGCGGAGCCATTGGGCAGTGGTTTACCACATTACATGTAATACAGTAGCCGTTTACCACAATACACATATATACTACAATGGTTTACCACATAGATGGAATCACGTTGAATTTTATAGCACAGAAACTGGCCATTTGCCCTCACAGGTGTGTGTCAGTGTTTATGGACTCCTCTTTCCTACTTCATCTCATTCAATCAACATACAGGAGATTCCCCCTCTGTTACACAAAGTTATGTAAATCCATGGGTCTTATTCAGTGGGCAAGTCACAACTGGATCAAGTGCCTCCCAGACACTTGATCAGCACAATCTCGGATTTGAGGCAATGAGAGAACGTGGCAATGTTGGAGGTGAGATGATAAATTGAGGCGCTGTCTTTATTCTCAGATCAATATTGATCATGTAGGACACGGCACATTGTAAAAAGAGCAGGCAAATTCATTATGGTCAAAACTAATCTCTCAATTATCTTGGGGCTGGTTTAGCTCACTGGGCTAAATCGCTGGCTTTTAAAGCAGCCCAAGCAGGCCAGCAGCACGGTTCGATTCCCGTACCAGCCTCCCCGAACAGGCGCCGGAATGTGGCGACTAGGAGCTTTTCACAGTAACTTCATTGAAGCCTACTCGTGACAATAAGTGATTTTCATTTCATTTCATTTTTCACTAAAAAATAATGAGCTGTCATTGTCTCATTAAATGCAAGTGGCATAAAGTGGGCATTCATTGGCTCCCCGGCAGGCAGGCCAACCAATGCCAACTCCACCGCTGGAATAATTGCAGGGGCGGCTGGGAAGATGGTGGCAGAACATGCGCTGGATATAATGACCCCTGCCCTGACTCCCCACATAATCCGTGTAATAATAATAATCTTTATTGTCACAAGTAGGCTGACATTAACACCGCAATCAAATTACTGTGAAAAGTCCCAAACTACTGCTCCAAAGTTTCATAACTTCAGCAAATTGGACTGGATTCTCGGGACTTGGGGAGGAAACCGGAGCACCCGGAGGAAACCCACGCAGACACGGGGAGAATGTGCAGACTCCGCACAGACAGTGGCCCAAGCTGGGAATCAAACCTGGGACCCTGGAGCTGTGAAGCAAGAGTGCTAACCACTGTGCTACCATTTAATAACCAGCCCAGAGAAAATTTATGATGCAGAAAGAGTTTTCTACTCCATGCATGGAGCCTTCATGAGTAGAGGCCCAAATCCAATCCCTCCATCTCTAATTGCTCAATCCCATTCCACACTTGCCAGGAGGGCTGCCTTCTCCTTGTGCTCTAGTCAGAGCTTTCAGTTTTAACCCATCTTTATGCGCGGGAGGCTGAAGGAGGCACAGTGGTCACTCCACCACAGGCTGCAGGCACTGCATTGGGGCTATGAGGCACAACCTTACGCCATTGCCTGTGACATTGGTTTAATTGTGGTTGGCACGAGCAGCTTAACCTTCACTTATCCTGGCAGAGCAGGCGAGGTCAGTCATATTCCTCTGGGATTGGATGATTGACCTGCACGAGACAGACTGGTCACTGACAGCATTGGCGATCTGCACCCAAACAGGGTTGGCTTCCTTTCTGGACCTCATGATCCCATCAACCGGCTACAGATCGCCCCTCCTGCCCTCCACCTGGTCGATGAGGATGCGCAGGGGTCTGAACTGAGGTGTTGGAGCTCCCTCTCCCCTCTCTAAAGGTCTTGACAATAAGTTGGATGTCCGGGTACCATATTTAAAAAATGGCAAGGGCACCACCCAGCCTGCCCCACCATGCTAGACATTGGGAAACGGTGACTGCTTAATTAATGATGCCAGGGCTGCAAGATATTGCGAGATTTCTCATCGGCCTCAGCAGCGGGAAGCACTCTCTGTCTCCTTCCCCACTTCCACACCTCGCCCGAATTCCACCCCATGTTTGTGAAAGCTGATACAGAGCCTGGCCAAATAATTCCACATTCCAGCTCTTGGTTCATACCCTAATGGTGACAGCACTTCAAATGCCTATCCAAGTATTATTTGAATGTGATGAGAGTTTCTGCCTCTCCCACCCTTTCAGAGGCAGAGAGTTCGAGACCCCCCCCCCCCACAAACGCCCTCCTCAACTCCCCTCAGACCCTTCCAACAAATTCTTTCCATCTACTTTTCATCCCCTGGTCATTGACGTTTCTGCTCAGGGAAATAAGTCTTTCCCATCCACTTTATCCAGGTCCCTCATAATTTTATAAATCTCAATTAAATCTCCTCTCAATCTCCTCTGTCCTAAAGAAAACCACCCCAGCCTATCCAGCAAAAATCCTGCAGGTGCTGGAACTCTGAAATAAAAGCAGAAAATGCTGCAAATACTCGGCAGGTTTGTTAGCTTTGCGGGGGAGAGTATATTATGACACTTCTTTGCAGCCAGAGAGGAAGAGTGATATTGGACTCGAAATGTTGAAATTGGAACTGAGGAACGTGGAGCTTATGAGTAGATGTGGTCATTTTGCCCTTTGAACCTGCCCCATCATTCACTAAGGTCATGGCGGATCAAGTGGTCTCATGTCCACTTTGCCATCTGCCCCCAAAACCCTTGACCCCCTCGCCTGTCAAATATGTATCTCGCTCCACTGCTCTCTGGGGGAATAACAATCCTCTGAGAGAAAACGTTCCTCTTCATCTCCTCCTTAAAAGGGAAATCTCTTACTTTCAAACTTTATCCTCTCGTTCTGGTCTCCCACACAAGTGGAAACATCCACCCTGTCCAACTACCTGAGGAATTCATGGGCGCTATTCAGCAGCTGTAACAAGAGCCCAAATTGGGGACCGTGCCGGACGATCGTGAGTCGCGCGATTTGCTCCGCCCGGCAAGATCTGGATCTGCATATTTAAATGAATTGTGAGGCTCATTTAAATACACAGACGGCAAATACATCCAACATCCGGGAGTCAACATCCCCGCCTTTGAGATCTCGCCAGTGCACCATTTAGCATTCGTTTACATAAACATGAACCGGCTGTGACGGTCAGGGGGGGAGTCTCACAGACCATTAGAGACCCCTGAGTGGTCGGGGTCAGGGCAGGGTGGTATTCTGATACACATCCTGGCAAATGGGTACCATGGCACTGTCAGCCTGGAACCGTGGCAGTGCCCCGGCACCCTAGTAGTGCCACCAAGATACCCTGGCACTGACAGCCTGGCACTGCCGCCGTGTGTGAGGTGAGTAATCTATGCTGGCGGGACTAGGCAAAACTTGTCAGCCACTCGGCCCATCGGGCCCGGAGAATTGCCGGGGGGGGGGGTCGCTGTCAACGGCCCCCAACCGGCCTGGCGGCAATTTATCATGGCCAATCCACCTAATCTGCACATTTTTGGACTGTGGGAGGAAACCGGAGCACCCGGAGGAAACCCACTCTGTCCAACTCAAACAGCACTGTGCAACATATTGGACATTGCTGGGTTCCCAAAGGCTGGTGACCAAGGACTTGTAACAAATAAAAATAAAGAAGTGCGGATGTTGGACGTCTGAAATAGAAGCAGTATTGTGGCAGCTGGCTGCGTTCTAGTTTTTGGGGGGGCTGGTTTCCTCCATCGGAGTGCCCAATGGGTGCAGGGCTTGTTGTGGTGGGCTCCTGGAGGGGCTTCCGCTTCCACTGCTGTAGGGGCGGCCTGCATTGCAGGCTGAATGACAGGGGTACTGTGGCTTCTAGGAAGTTTCCCCTATCACAGGAGTCCCAGAGGGGAGTTCCCCTTTCACAGGGATCCCTGGGGGGGGGGGGGGCGAGGGGGGTCCTGCCAATGCAAGGGTCCCTGTGGGACCCCCCATTATAGGAGACACTGGGGGGGGGGGGCTGGGTCTGGTCGCCCCCCGTACTTGGGGGTAGGGGTGGCACCCAGAAAATATGGGAGTTGGGGACTGCAGTGCAATGGAGGGGGGGGGGGGGGCAATGGGTCAGGACCAATTTGCGATATGGGAGGTCAGTGCTGACATGCTGTGCTGGGGCGGGGGGGGGGGGGGGGAGTGGGGGGGGGGGGGGGGGAGAGCGGGCCAAGGGACTCCACTATCAGGCTTCCCGCTCAAGGTGTCAGTCCGATATCTGGATTCCCCGGGGAACCTCTCTTATTCCACGCTACACATAAATTTACATGGTGTGGAACATTGAATTGCATTCCTCTTTACGACCACAAGGGGATCGTAAAACTAGAGCAATTCAGCTGTGGCGGGAGAACAAAGGGCGGGATTCTTCGCTTTCCGACACCGAAATCACGTTCGGTGATTGGCCGGAGATTCCGTTTTCACGCTGAAATCGGGGCGACATCATTTTTCGGATGCTCCGACCCCTCAAATACGCCGTAATCACTGAATACGCCACATGCCATTGGGACGGCCTCAGGACATCACCCGAGACCCTCCCCTAATGCTCCGCTCCTGACGGCGTCGGTCGCGGGTGCTGTCAGGTTTCGTCAACCTCACGTGGCGGCTGCGGACTGCGTCCAGCGGCACCAGTCAGGGGGCGGAGCCGTTCCACTGGCCGGGGGTCTTCGGCGGAGGCTGGGGGGGGGGGAGATTGGTGGTGGGTTGTCCGGGGGTGGCAGAGGGGGTTACTGAGGGGAACTATCTGGCAGGCCCAGTCCATGCCCGGCTGTCGCTATGTTGTACGGTGCAGCCGCCGCTGGTCACTGCCGTGCGCATGCGCAGCCACGGACCCGCCAATTCTCCGGCTGCATCTGCAGATGAAGCCTTACGTGGCGCGTTTGCTAGCCACCCCCCCCCCCCCCCCCCCGGGAAGAGCGTCCGTGAGGAGGCGCCGCCGACATTTTCATTGTAAAACTAGAAACTTCCTCCGACATAGTCTCAAAATCAGAGGATCCAGTTTATAATGTCCCAATTGGAGAATCCAGCCCATTATCTTTATTAATCATTGCAAATATATGACTGTGACATGTGTAATTGTGAACGAAGGTGATATATAAAGTTACGGGATAAAATATTTGTAAGGTTAAGTCTATGTAAATTGGCTGCAACACCAGTTTAAAGAAATCTTCATGATTGTGAACATTTATTTCTTTCAAAGGAAGAGGTGTTATTAATAGAAAGGTAGTTTTAAAGGATTTATATTTGTATTGGTAACCATTAGAAATAAGGTATAATTTTAAGTGAGTTGAAATTAATTTTCTGTGTTTGGAAGGGTAAAACCTACAATTAGTTTCATACTGGACAAAGGTGTTGTTTGTTTCGGGCTCAGTTTCAATTCTAATTGTGATTCTTTGTGCTTAGAGAGGGCTATAACAAGAGGAGTAAACACACCAGCAGTGGTTGCTTAGCAACTTGGGGCCTTGTAAGTCAGAGAAGCTTTTAAGTTTCAGTTTAGCTAAATTGCTAGTAGTTGGAGATTGGTAGTGAGAGAGAAGGCAGCTCTCACAGCTCTGCTGGAAGCAATTGGCTTTAGAAAGCTAAAGAGGGAACATCTCTCTCAGCCTTGCTCAGAAGAATAACCATATTATGGAGTAATAGTTAAGAAAACAGATGGCTGGACTTCTGAGTTTCTATAATATCCTTTCGGAAAAAGGAAACCTGAAGGAGAGATGTAAAGCTTGAAAGCAAAACATTGATGAAGGCAGCCGAGGTAAAGCATGATTTAAAAGACGATTTAGAAGTGCGACTTTTGAAAGCGGAGTTTGTGGTCACTCGTGCCGAAGCCGGTGATGAGTAAGACAAGCTGGTTCACGGTGTAAAACTCATCTGGGGGGATTCTGTGTTCATGAGACCACTGTGGCTCAGGACGTACTTTGTAACCTGTATTAATCTTAAAATTTCTGTGTAATTGGGCTGGCTTAGCTCACTGAGCTAAATCGCTGGCTTTTAAAGCAGACCAAGCAGGCCAGCAGCACGGTTCATTTCCCGTACCAGCCTCCCCGGACAGGCGCCGGAATATGGCGACTAGGGGCTTTTCACAGTAACTTCATTGAAGCCTACTCGTGACAATAAGCGATTTTCATTTCATTTTCATTTTCATAATTGTTAAGCCAATGGGGAGTAAATGAGTATTGTAACATAACTGTTAAATAAATAGGGGCTGGTTTAGCACAGTGGGCTAATAGTTGGCTTGTATTGCAGAACAAGGCCAGCAGCGCGGGTTCAATTCCCGTACCAGCCTCCTCAAACATGTGCCGGAATGTGGCAACTCGGAGCTTTCCACAGTAACTTAATTGAAGCCTACTTGTGACAATGAGCGATTATTATTATTAATTCAATTTTTCATGTTCAGTGAATGTTTTTATCTTGTTGTTAAAACTAATCAGCAGTCCTGTGATTCTGTTCCTCCACGTTTTATACGGTAAATGTTACCGCCTTTTGAGCTAAGGTTCATAGAATAGATCATAGAATCCCTACAGTGCAGAAGGAGGTCATTTGGCCCATCGAGTCAGCACCGGTCATTTGAAAGACCACCCTACACAGACTCAGTCCCTGCCCTATCTCTGTAACAGCACCTAACCATTCTAGGATCCTCCTGTCCACTTATAGCACCAACTGGGATCGTCACAATGCTGATTCCTGGGCCCCATACCTGGTTGCTCCCAACCCGGAATGCCCCTGGTGAAGTTGCTGGGTGTGGTAACTTCTGAAGAGCAGTAGGGATGATGAATCACTGGCCATGAAGCATGGTTAAATCATCTCTGATGGTGAAGAATGTGCAGAGCTCATGGAGAATGTTGGTGACTCTGACCAGGCCCTCATGATGATGTTGGGCAGTTGTCTACATGTGATGTCCATCTGTAAGGCATCTTTGAGGCCCTGGATGCTAGGAGAGGACAGCTCCTTCATTGTCATGCTATCTATGTATTCCTCATGGTCTGCCTGCTCTGTAGTGAGCAGGAAGGCTCTGGAAAGGGTACCAGCCAGTTCCAGCTCCTTACCACATTTGTAGATGATGGTGAGTTTGTCACGTTGCAGCTTTAGCATCGTGTGTTGCAGCTGTGCAGATGGAGTGTGGAAAGGTTTTCTCAAGATAGTTATGAGTGACTGCTGATCAGTTTCAACAGTTGCGGAACAACTATATATGAAGCCATGACATTTCTGACAAAGACTAGAGCGAGGAGTTCCTTTCCCATCTGCGTATAATGAGTCTCAGTGTCAGTGAGGACCTTTGAAGCAAAAGCTATTGTTCTGTCACCCTGGACGTAGACTGCACTATTCCATGCTGGCTTGCATCTACTGACCTAAGTATGGTGCTCAAACATCAAAGTATTTGAGCGCTGGTGGGGCTGAGAGTGCCTGTTTGAACCTGTTGAATACCGCTGTGTGTTGCTCCTGCCAACGCCATTTGACACTTTGGTAGAAGAGCTGACAAAGATGTCCGGTGATCTCACTGTAGCACAGGATAAAGTTGACAGATAACTCGTCATACCAAGGCAGCACTATAAAAGCTGCTTGTCCATGGCGATGTCCATCTGCCTTTGCCTTGTCTGGATCAGGTTTCACGCCATCAGCTGTGAGCAAGTCACCCACACAGAGACCCTAGTTGACCCTGAATATGCACTTGGCAGGGCTGAGCTTTAAATGCCTGGTCCTGATTTTGTTGAGGGCAAGACAAAGATGTACATCATGTCCTTGCCTTAGTACGGCCTCAGACCAGGATGTCATCGACAATGATTTTGCAAAGAGTTGGGTTCCACAACCTCTTCACTCACCTGAGGAAGGAGCTGCGCTCCAAAAGCTAGTGATTCGAAACAAACGTGTTGGACTTTAAGCTGGGGTTGTAAAACTTCTTACTGTGCTCACCCCAGTCTAATGCCAGCATCTCCACATTCTAATAATGAATGCAGATAATAAATCACAGAATTTACAGTGATGATGAACAACTCGTATTATATATAGATGATAGTCTGCCCATCACCACAGGGCTGCATATGTCTTTGATTCCCTTAGCATTTGGCTGGACAAAATATTACACTTTGCTCCAGTGTCTATCTTTACCTTCAGTTTTTTTTTTAAAATACATTTTATTAAGGCATTTATAATAATAACAGTAAACAGTACAAATACAAATATAAATATAGTGCAAAGACCGCCTCCCTACCTCACAAGTCCCACCCCTTTAAACAATAATGTAACTCTCCCCCCCCACCTCTGCTGACAGTTTGATTTCTCCAAGGAAGTTGACAAATGGCTGCCGCCTCCGGACGAACCCTCGCATTGAACCTCTTAGGGCGAACTTTATTTTTCCCAGTCTGAGAAATCAAGTCATGTCGCTAAGCCAGATCTCTGAATTCGGGAACTTCGAGTCCCTCCACGCTAATAACATCCATCTCCACGGGCAGCACGATGGCGCAGTGGGCTAACCCTGTTACCTGACAGCGCCGAGGTCCCAGGTTCGATCCCGGCTCTGGGTCACTGCCCGTGTGGAGTTTGCACATTCTCCCCGTGTCTGCGTGGGTTTCACTCCCACAACCCAAAGATGTGCAGGGTAGGTGGATTGGCCACACTAAATTGCACCTTAATTGGAGAACATTGATTGGGTACTCTAAATTTATATTAAAAAAACAATATCCGTCTCCGGGCTACCAAGGAGGTAAAGGCCAAGTGGTCAGCCTCTCTCACCCCCTGGACTCCCAGATCATCCGACACTCCGAAAATCATCACCTCTGGACTCGGCACCACCCTTGTTTTTAACACCGTGGACATGACACCTACAAATCCCTGCCAAAATCCCCTAAGCTTCGGACATGCCCAAAACATATAGACATGGTTTGCTGGCCCTCCCGCACATCTCGCACACCTGTCCTCTATCCCAAAAAACTTGCTCATCCGGGCCACCGTCATGTGTGCCTGGTGAACGACCTTAAACGGAATCAGGCTGAGCCTGGCACCTGATGAGGACGTGTTGACTCTGCTTAACGCATCCGCCCAAAGACCTGCCTCTATCTCCCCCCAGCTCATCTTCCCACTTGTGCTTTAGGTCCTCTGTCTGCATTTCCTCCAACTCCATGAGTTCTTTGTAAATATATGAAACCTTCCCCTTTCCCACCCTCTTTCTGGAAACTACCCTGTTCTGTATTCCCCGTGGTGGTAGGAGCCGTCACATAAAATCCCGTACCTGCAGGTATCTGAATCCATTTCCTGCTGGCAGTTCAAATTTCTCCTCTAAATCCTTCAAACAGGGGAAGCTGCCATCTATAAATAGATTCCCCCATCCTCTCAATCCCTGCTCTCTGCCATCTCCTAAACCCCCCATCCAGCCTTCCCGATACAAACCAATGGTTATTGCCGAATGGAGCCCAGTGCGATGCTCCCTCCATTCTGATAAGCTTCCTCCACTGCACCCAGACTCTCACGGCCGCCACTGCCACCGGGCTTGTGGAGTACCGGGCTGGCGAGAACGGCAGAGGTGCTGTTACCAATGCCCCCAAACTTATGTCCTTGCATGATGCCGCCTCTACTCGCTCCCATACCGATCCCCCCCCCCCCCCGCAACTACCCACTTCCTAATCATGGCTATATTTGCCGCCCAGTAATAGTTGCTAAAGTTCAGGAGCGCCAACCCACCCTCTACTCGGCCATGCTCCAGCAACACTTCCTTCACTCGCGGGGTTTTACCCGCCCACACAAAACCCAAAATTAGGCCCTTGGGATAAAGATGGGGAGGCACTGAAAAACAAACAGAAACCTCGGGAGGACCGCTGTTTTCACGGTCTCTATCTCCCTGCCAGTGACAGCGGGAGCATGTCCCATCTTCGAAAGTCCTCCTTCATCCGTTCTACGAGACGGCTCAAATTTAGTTTATGTAACAGCCCCCAGTCCCGTGTCACCTGGATTCCCAAATAACGGAAGCTCCCTCCCACCACCCTGAATGGCAGCTCTCCCAATCTCCTCTCCTGCCCCCTTGCCTGGATCACAAACATCCTGCTTTTCCCCAAATTCAATTTGTACCCTGAAAACCGGCCAAATTTCCCTAAAATTCTCATCTTGACCTTCAGTTTCGAGTGCTTGAAAATGTGGCTGGGAGTGGTGAAGACCTGACCCTTTCTTGTGATGGTGTTGACATGCTGACAGTAGGTTGTTTTTTGGAGGCTTAGCGGATTGGTTACTGTGGCTGAGTTTCAGTTCATTCACTTTGCTGACCCTACAGATTTTGGAGGTCTGACCGGCTCTTGTCAAAGGAAAACTGCGACCTGCAGCATTCTGCGAAGTGATTCCACTTTCCACATTTCTTGCAGCGTTTACCATGTGCCAAACATGCTGCTCTGTTTTGAGGCAATGGCCATCACAGTTGGGGCAGGGCGTGCCCTGTACCGTGAAAACTTCAGTTTCCCACCTCAGCTCCTCGCTGCTTAGTAGGGGTGTGGAACGCCCTGCCTGCAACAGTAGTAGACTCGCCAAATTTAAGGGCATTTAAGTGGTCACTGGATAGACATATGGATGAAAATGGAATAGTGTAGGTCAGATAGGCTTCAGATAGTTTCACGGGTCGGCGCAACATCGAGGGCCGAAGGGCCCGTACTGCGCTGTAATGTTCTATGCTCTATGCTTTTTGCTGACTGTTCGATCAGCGCGCAGATGCTAATGGCTGTTTGCAATGTCAAATCTTTCTCTCGCAGCAGCTGTTTGTGGATTTGGTCACAGTGGACCAACAGACTATTCGATCCCTGACTAACTGATTAGTAAGGATTGCAAAGGTACATTTTTTAGCTCAGATTTTCAAAGTTGCCGTGTATGATTGTATCGAATCATCAGATTCGTCGAGTTGAATGCCTGCCGATTGAGTATTATGTTCTTGACTGTCAGGCAACTGGTCTCAAACCGTTTCAAAATTATTTTGGGGTCCTGTTTCTCCTCCATTTGAAATGCAAATGACTCAATTTTCTTGACGTCCTGGGGGCTGCTAGGTTTAGTAAACTGCAAACATGTGCCTTTTTTCATTTATCAGATAATCTAGCACCGCAATTTCTACGCAACTCCTTTTCAACGTTTGGCCCAGTTGTCCGCAATATTTTCATCAAACACGAGTGGGTTGAGGTAGAGATGTCCTTGTGCCATACTGTTAACGCCTGATACCATGTAGTAGTGCTGGGTTCCCAAGGATTTGTAACAAGCAATAGTTTATTCAGTAGTTGATCAGCAACTCCATGCTGGTACCCTGCCCGTTCTCCGGGAGGATCACTCACGTTTCTCTCAATGAACCCTGTTGTGACGAACATTGAAATTTTAGTTGTGCTGTATTATAGGCATTTGGTGAAGTAAGGGTCAAAAACCTGAGCTAGAGTGTGTGTGACTGCCGCAGTCATGTTTTTAAAATAAATCCTACTTTTAAAGGCCAACATATTTTGGTCGCCAAAAGGTGCAATTAATGCATCGTAAAAAGCTTGGGCGAATGGTGTCTTGTTTTGATTGAAGGGATTCCCTGTGGAGTTAATTAGATTTCAGCTTGGTAAGATGATAGCTAAGGCAGCAGACATTTTGTGGGAAAGCAGGACAGTTCTGAGTGATTAAAGCTGCACAAGGGAGGCAGTTCTGCTCTCGCTGCGAGCTCAAAGAGATTAACCAGCAGTGGGCAGCAGAGCGGAGCTACTGATTGGCTGTTCCGGGGAGATTTGCATACGTGCAGTGCGGTCAGCCTAATTTGAAGGTGTACCTGCGAAAGAGACCCGAGGAGTTCGAGTGCAAATAAGCATCCAGCAGAGGGCAGCAGAGCGGAGCTACTAATTGGCTGTTCCGGGGAGATTTGCATACGTGCAGTGCGGTCAGCCTAATTTGAAAGTGGTTTGTGAAGGGGCTGTTGTCAAGTGACAATTAGCAGTTGCTGGGAGAAATTTAACTCTTCGTGTGTTGGTGAGTATTATGATTGGTAAGTAAAATCTTTATTCCTTTCACTTATTAATTATTTGATACTATATTTGTAATCAGTTAAGGTAAAGGGTAAAAATGGCAGGAGATCCCAGACCCGTGTTATGCTCCTCGTGCGCAATGTGGGAGTTCAGGGACGCGGCCGATGCCCCTGACTTCTACACGTGCGGGAAGTGTGTCCAGCTGCAGCTCCAGTTAGACCGCATGACGGCTCTGGAGCTGCGGATGGACTCACTTTGGAGCATCCGCGATGCTGAGGAGTTCATGGATAGCACGTTCAGTGAGTTGGTCACACCGCAGATTAGGATTGGTGAGGGAGACAGGGAATGGGTGACCAAAAGGCAGAGAAAGAGCAGGAAGGCAGTGCAGGTGTCCCCTGCGGTCATCTCCCTCCAAAACAGGTATACCATTTTGGATACTGTTGGGGGAGATGACTCACCAGGGGAAGGCAGTAGTAGCCAGGCTCATGGCACCGTGGCTAGCTCTGCTGCACAGAAGGGTGGGAAAAAGACTGACAGGGCTATAGTCATAGGGAATTCAATTGTAAGGGGAGTAGACAGGCGTTACTGTGGTCGAAAACGAGACTCCCGAATGGTATGTTGCCTCCCGGGTGCTCGGGTCAGGGATGTCTCCGATCGGCTGCAGGACATACTGAAGGGGGAGGGTGAACAGCCAGTTGTCGTGGTGCATATAGGCACCAACGATATAGGTAAAAAAAGGGATGAGGTCCTACAATCAGAATTTAGGGAGTTAGGAGATAAGTTAAAAAGTAGGACCTCAAAGGTAGTAATCTCAGGGTTGCTACCAGTGCCACGGGACAGTCAGAGTAGAAATTCAAGAATAGTCAGAATGAATACGTGGCTTGAGAGATGGTGCAGGAGGGAGGGGTTCAGATTTTTGGGACATTGGAACCGGTTCTGGGGGCAGTGGGACCATTACAAACCAGATGGTCTACACTGGGGCAGGACTGGAACCAATGTCCTAGGGGGTGCTTTTGCTAACACTGTTGGGGAGGTTTTAAACTAATGTGGCAGGGGGATGGGAACCAGATTAGGAAATTAGATGTCAGTAAAGAAGCAGCAACTAAAGCCAGTAAGGTATGAGACAATAAACTCAATGTGACTGAGGGGAAGAGTAGACAGGGAAGAGATGATGAATGCAAAGGTGGTCTGAGGTGCATTTGTTTTAATGCGAGAAGTGTAGCAGGTAAGGAAGATGAATTTAGGGCTTGGATCAGTACCTGGGAATATGATGTTATTGGTATTACTGAGACTTGGTTGAGGGAAGGGCAGGACTGGCAACTGAATATCCCAGGGTATAGATGCATCAGGAGGGATAAAGAGGGAGGTAGAAGGGGTGGAGGAGTTGCATTACTCGTCAGAGATGATATCACAGCTGTGATTAAGGAGGGCACGATGGAGGATTCGAGCACTGAGGCAATATGGGTGGAGCTGAGAAATAGGAAGGGTGCAGTAACATTGTTGGGACTTTACTACAGGCCTCCCAAAAGCGAGCATGAAGTAGAGGTACAAATATGCAGACAGATTATAGAAAAATGTAGGAGCAATAGGGTGGTTGTGATGGGAGATTTTAACTTCCCCAACATTGAATGGGATTCGTGTAGTGTTGGAGGCGCAGACGGAGCAGAGTTTGTAAGGAGCATCCAGGAGAGTTTTTTAGGGCAGTATGTAAATAGTCCAACTCGGGAAGGGGCCATACTGGACCTGGTGTTGGGGAATGATCCCGGCCAGATGGTTGATGTTTCAGTCGGTGATTACTTTGGGAATAGGAATCACAATTCTGTAAGTTTTAGAATACTCATGGACAAGGACAAGAGTGGTCCCAAAGGAAGAGTGCTAAATGGGGGAAAGGCAGAGTATAACAAAATTCGGCAGGAGCTAGGGAATGTGGATTGGGAGCAGCTGTTTAAGGGTAAATCCACATTTGAAATGTGGATGTCTTTTAAGGAAAGGTTGATTAGAGTGCAGGACAGACATGTTCCTGTGAAAATGGAAGATAGAAATGGCAAGATTAGGGAACCATGGATGATGGGTGAAATTGTGAGACTAGCTAAAATGAAAAAGGAAGCATACATAGGATCGAGGCAACTCAAAACTGATGAAGCTTTGGAGGAATATTGGGAAAGTAGGACAAATCTCAAACGCGCAATAAAGAGGGCTAAAAGGGGTCATGAAATATCTTTGGCTAACAGAGTTAAGGAAAATCCCAAAGCATTTTATTCATATGTAAGGAGCAAGAGGGTAACTAGAGAAAGGATTGGCCCACTTAAAGACAAAAGAGGGAATTTATGCATGGACTCAGAGGAAATGGGTGAGATTCTTAATGCGTACTTTGCATCGGTATTCACAAAGGAGAGGGACAAGGTGGATGTTGAGGCTAGGGATGGATGTTTAAATACTCTCGGTCAAGTTGTCATACGGAAGGGGGAAGTTTTGGGTATTCTAAAAGACATTAAGGTGGACAAGTCCCCAGGACCGGATGGGATCTATCCCAGGTTACTGAGGGAAGCGAGCGTCGAAATAGCTGGGGCCTTAACAGATATCTTTGCAGCAGCCTTGAGCACGGGTGAGGTCCTGGAGGACTGGAGAATTGCTAATGTTGTCCCTTTGTTTAAGAAGGGTAACAGGGATAATCCAGGGAAGTTTAGACCTGTGAGCTTGACGTCAGTGGTAGGCAAACTGTTGGAGAAGATACTGAGGGACAGGATCTATTCACATCTGGAAGAAAATAGACTTATCAGTGATAGGCAGCATGGTTTTGTGCAGGGAAGGTCATGTCTTACAAACCTAATAGAATTCTTTGAGGAAGTGACAAAGTTAATTGATGAGGGAAGGGCTGTAGATGTCGTATACATGGACTTTAGTAAGGCTTTTGATAAGGTTTCCCATGGCAGGTTGATGGAAAAGTGAAGTCGTATGGGGTTCAGGGTGTACTAGCTAGATGGATAAAGAACTGGCTGGGCAACAGGAGACAGAGAGTAGTGGTGGAAGGGAGTGTCTCAAAATGGAGACGGGTGACTAGTAGTGTTCCACAGGATTCCGTGCTCGGAACACTGTTGTTTGTGATCTACATAAATGACCTGGAGGAAGGTATAGGTGGTCTGATTAGCAAGTTTGCAGATGATACTAAGATTGGTGGAGTTGCAGATAGCGAGGAGGACTGTCAGAGAATACAACAAAATATAGATAGATTGGAGAGTTGGGCAGAGAAATTGCAGACGGAGTTCAATCCAGGCAAATGCGAGGTGATGCATTTTGGAAGATCAAATTCAAGAGCGGATTATATAGTCAATGGAAGGGTCTTGGGGAAAATTGATGTGCAGAGAGATCTGGGAGTTCAGGTCCATTGTACCCTGAAGGTGGCAACGCAGGTTGATAGAATGGTCAAGAAGGCATACAGCATGCTTGCCTTCATTGGACGGGGTATTGAGTTCAAGAGTTGGCAGGTCATGTTACAGTTGTATAGGACTTTGGTTCGGCCACATTTGGAATACTGCGTGCAGTCCTGGTCGCCACATTACCAGAAGGATGTGGATGCCTTGGAGAGGGTGCAGAGGAGGTTCACCAAGATGTTGCCTGGCATGGAGGTTGCTAGCTATGAAGAAAGTTTGAATAGATTATGATTGTTTTCGTTGGAAAGACGGAGGTTGAGGGGGGACCTGATTGAGGTCTACAAAATTATGAGAGGTATGGACAGGGTGGATAGCAACAAGCTTTTTCCAAGATTGGGGATGTTAGTTACAAGGGGTCACGATTTCAAGGTGAGAGGTGAAAAGTTTAAGGGAGATGTGCGTGGAAAGTTTTTTACGCAGAGGGTGGTAGGTGCCTGGAACGCTTTACCAGTGGAGGTGGTAGAGGCGGGTACGATAACATCATTTAAGATGCACCTGGACAGGTATATGAATGGGCGGGGAACAGAGAGATGCCGAACTTGGAAAATAGGAGACAGGTTTAGATAAAGGATCTGGATCGGCGCAGGCTGGGAGGGCCGAAGGGCCTGTTCCTGTGCTGTAATTTTCTTTGTTCTTTTGTTCTTTGTATTTGCAGCAGCGCAGACATGTCTGAAAAAAGGGGGAGCTGAAACAAACCAGCTGAAACAGCTTTTGAAGACATACAGCCAGAGTTTCTGCATGGGCCTGCCAGGAGTCAGATCTTTTCTTTAAAGCAGGGTCAAGAGATCTTTCTCAATGAAACTCTCAGTAAAGCAAGTATTCCGAAGTACCAGTGGCATGTAATGATGGATTGATGGCTGTAATGGGTTTTTTCCTTGTTGTTTAAGTGGTAATAAAGATATCAATTAGGGTATTGTATTCGCTGTATTGAGCAGTATTCTTTAAGAGGTATTTGTAAGTTATTCAGGAGTGATCTTAAAGGTTTCAATACTGTGTTACTAACAGTCTGTTTTAAAATACCAGATACCTAATTATTCATGCAGTCACTCCTGAGTGACATACCCTTTCCTCAAAGTCTTACAATATTAAAACAAAATATAATAATAATCTTTATAATAATCTTTATTGTCACAAGTAGGCTTACATTAACACTGCAATGAAGTTACTGCGAATAGCCCCTAGTCGCCACATTCCGGCACCTGTTCGGGTACACAGAGGGAGAATTCAGAATGTCCAATTCACCTAACAAGCAAGTCTTTCGGGACTAGAGGTTCAGTCCAGAATCCCATTCACTGTTGGGGTCTGGTCTGGGATGATAATAGTGTCATCACATAATCACCTGGCCACTCGTCTCCAAGCTAGACGGTTTTCTTCTTGTAGCTGAAGAATTGTAGCATACTGTTTTGTGGGAAAATTAATAACAATAAAAATAAGTTTAGACTCTGATCTTTCTTTTGGCCTCCTGATGGTGTAACCAAAGCATAATTATGTAATTTGTCACCCAACGGCATGGTGGCACGATGGTTAGCACTGCTGCCTCACAGCTCCAGGGACTTGGGTTCAATACCAGCCTTGGTTGACTGTGTGGAGTCTGCATGTTCTCCCCGTGTCTGTGTGGGTTTCCTCCGGGTGCTCCGGTTTTCTCCCAGAAGTCCCGAAAGACTTGGTTGTTAGGTGAATTGGACATTCTGAATTCTCCCTCTGTGTACCCGAACAGGCACCGGAGTGTGCTGACTCGGGGCTATATACAGTAACTTCATTGCAGTGTTAATGTAAGGAGGGGTTCTATGAAATTTGTTGACGAGATGCAACTCAAGTAGGAAATGCAATTCTTCCCTCAATTACTGTCGCACAGTGGTTGCTGTGACTGCTCCATTGGGTCACCCTTCCATATCTCTGCTATCTCCTCCAACCCCACAAAGCTCTGACATTAATGGCTCTGTTAATTCTGGCTCCTTGTGCTTCCCAATTTTAATAGCTGTGTCAGTCAAGGCAGGAGCTAGAGCCGCCTCAGCTGAAACCTCTGGAATTCTCCGCCCCCCGACATTATTTTCCTTCTTTAAGAGTGTCCGGGAACCTAACCTTTTGAACCAGTCTTTGGCTCTCTGACCAATATCTCTTCATGTGCCTGGGTTTCACGTTTGGTTTTCTAATGCGCACACAAAGCATCTTGGGATGTTTCATTACTTTGAAGATGTAATGGAAATATAAATTGATATCGTTTATCAAGAAAGAGTTTATATTTACCTTGTCTCAATGTCCAAATAATGATGAGGAACTGGGGAAGACTGAAGACAGCTGCTTCCGGTTGGGATAATTTTGGGAATCAAGCCGGTGTGAAGCCTGTTGTGCGAGGAAGTAGTGGGATGACCAGGTGCCTCAGATGTGGGCCCCTGATTTTCAATGATTGCACCAATCTGGCAAATGGTTAAACAAATGTCTGCAGTGTTGGGGGGATGTTGGAGGTTACCGTGTTGGGGGGATGTTGGAGGTTACCATGTTGGAGGTTACTGTGTTGGGGGGATGTTGGAGGTTACCGTGTTGGGGGGATGTTGGAGGTTACCGTGTTGGGGGGATGTTGGAGGTTACCGTGTTGGGGGGATGTTGGAGGTTACCGTGTTGGGGGGATGTTGGAGGTTACCGTGTTGGGGGGATGTTGGAGGTTACCGTGTTGGGGGGATGTTGGAGGTTACCGTGTTGGGGGGATGTTGGAGGTTGCCGTGTTGGGGGGATGTTGGAGGTTACCGTGTTGGGGTGATGTTGGAGGTTACCGTGTTGGGGGGATGTTGGAGGTTACCGTGTTGTGGGGATGTTGGAGGTTACCGTGTTGGGGGGATGTTGGAGGTTACCGTGTTGGGGGTATGTTGGAGGTTACCGTGTTGAGGGGATGTTGGAGGTTACCGTGTTGGGGGGATGTTGGAGGTTACCGTGTTGGGGGGATGTTGGAGGTTACCGTGTTGGGGGGATGTTGGAGGTTACCGTGTTGAGGGGATGTTGGAGGTTACCGTGTTGGGGGGATGTTGGAGGTTACCGTGTTGGGGGGATGTTGGAGGTTACCGTGTTGGGGGGATGTTGGAGGTTACCGTGTTGGGGGGATGTTGGAGGTTACCGTGTTGGGGGTATGTTGGAGGTTACCGTGTTGGGGGGATGTTGGAGGTTACCGTGTTGGGGGGATGTTGGAGGTTACCGTGTTGTGGGGATGTTGGAGGTTACCGTGTTGGGGGGATGTTGGAGGTTACCGTGTTGGGGGGATGTTGGAGGTTACCGTGTTGGGGGGATGTTGGAGGTTACCGTGTTGGGGGGATGTTGGAGGTTACCGTGTTGGGGGGATGTTGGAGGTTACCGTGTTGGGGGGATGTTAGAGGTTACCGTGTTGGGGGGGATGTTGGAGGTTACCGTGTTGGGGGATGTTGGAGGTTACCGTGTTGGGGGGATGTTGGAGGTT
Source organism: Scyliorhinus canicula (assembly GCF_902713615.1). NCBI lineage: Eukaryota > Metazoa > Chordata > Chondrichthyes > Carcharhiniformes > Scyliorhinidae > Scyliorhinus > Scyliorhinus canicula. Next base: position 240,375,242 of record NC_052149.1, read on the forward strand.
ACCGTGTTGGGGGGATGTTGGAGGTTACCATGTTGGAGGTTACTGTGTTGGGGGGATGTTGGAGGTTACCGTGTTGGGGGGATGTTGGAGGTTACCGTATTGGGGGGATGTTGGAGGTTACCATGTTGGGGGGATGTTGGAGGTTAGCGTGTTGGGGGGATGTTGGAGGTTACCGTGTTGGGGGGGATGTTGGAGGTTACCGTGTTGGGGGGATGTTGGAGGTTACCGTGTTGGGGGATGTTGGAGGTTACCGTGTTGGGGGGATGTTGGAGGTTACCGTGTTGGGGGGATGTTGGAGGTTACCGTGTTGGGGGGATGTTGGAGGTTACCGTGTTGGGGGGATGTTGGAGGTTACCGTGTTGGGGGGATGTTGGAGGTTACCGTGTTGTGGGGATGTTGGAGGTTACCGTGTTGGGGGGATGTTGGAGGTTACCGTGTTGTGGGGATGTTGGAGGTTACCGTGTTGGGGGGATGTTGGAGGTTACCGTGTTGGGGGTATGTTGGAGGTTACCGTGTTGAGGGGATGTTGGAGGTTACCGTGTTGGGGGGATGTTGGAGGTTACCGTGTTGGGGGGATGTTGGAGGTTACCGTGTTGGGGGGGATGTTGGAGGTTACCGTGTTGGGGGTATGTTGGAGGTTACCGTGTTGGGTGGATGTTGGAGGTTACCGTGTTGGGGGGATGTTGGAGGTTACCGTGTTGGGGGGATGTTGGAGGTTACCGTGTTGGGGGGATGTTGGAGGATACCGTGTTGGGGGGATGTTGGAGGTTACCGTGTTGGGGGGATGTTGGAGGTTACCGTGTTGGGGGGATGTTGGAGGTTACCGTGTTGGGGGGATGTTGGAGGTTACCGTGTTGGGGGGATGTTGGAGGTTACCGTGTTGGGGGTATGTTGGAGGTTACCGTGTTGGGGGGATGTTGGAGGTTACCGTGTTGAGGGGATGTTGGAGGTTACCGTGTTGGGGGGATGTTGGAGGTTACCGTGTTGTGGGGATGTTGGAGGTTACCGTGTTGGGGGGATGTTGGAGGTTACCGTGTTGGGGGGATGTTGGAGGTTACCGTGTTGGGGGGATGTTGGAGGTTACCGTGTTGGGGGGATGTTGGATGTTACCGTGTTGGGGGGATGTTGGAGGTTACCGTGTTGGGGGGATGTTAGAGGTTACCGTGTTGGGGGGGATGTTGGAGGTTACCGTGTTGGGGGGATGTTGGAGGTTACCGTGTTGAGGGGATGTTGGAGGTTACCGTGTTGGGGGGATGTTGGAGGTTACCGTGTTGGGGGGATGTTGGAGGTTACCGTGTTGGGGGGATGTTGGAGGTTACCGTGTTGGGGGGATGTTGGAGGTTACCGTGTTGGGGGTATGTTGGAGGTTACCGTGTTGGGGGTATGTTGGAGGTTACCGTGTTGGGGGGATGTTGGAGGTTACCGTGTTGAGGGGATGTTGGAGGTTACCGTGTTGGGGGGTTGTTGGAGGTTACCGTGTTGTGGGGATGTTGGAGGTTACCGTGTTGGGGTGATGTTGGAGGTTACCGTGTTGGGGGGATGTTGGTGGTTACCGTGTTGGGGGGATGTTGGAGGTTACCGTGTTGGGGGGATGTTGGAGGTTACCGTGTTGGGGGGATGTTGGAGGTTACCGTGTTGGGGGGATGTTAGAGGTTACCGTGTTGGGGGGGATGTTGGAGGTTACCGTGTTGGGGGGATGTTGGAGGTTACCGTGTTGGGGGGATGTTGGAGGTTACCGTGTTGGGGGGATGTTGGAGGTTACCGTGTTGGGGGGATGTTGGAGGTTACCGTGTTGGGGGGATGTTGGAGGTTACCGTGTTGGGGGGATGTTGGAGGTTACCGTGTTGGGGGGATGTTGGAGGTTACCGTGTTGGGGGGATGTTGGAGGTTACCGTGTTGGGGGGGATGTTGGAGGTTACCGTGTTGGGGGGATGTTGGAGGTTACCGTGTTGGGGGATGTTGGAGGTTACCGTGTTGGGGGGATGTGGAGGTTACCGTGTTGGGGGGATGTTGGAGGTTACCGTGTTGGGGGGATGTTGGAGGTTACCGTGTTGGGGGGGGGTGTTGGAGGTTACCGTGCTGGGGGGGTGTTGGAGGTTACCGTGTTGGGGGGATGCTGGAGGTTACCGTGTTGGGGGGATGTTGGAGGTTACCGTGTTGGGGGGATGTTGGACGTTACCGTGTTGGGGGGATGTTGGAGGTTACCGTGTTGGGTGGATGTTGGAGGTTACCGTGTTGGGGGGGATGTTGGAGGTTACCGTGTTGGGGGGATGTTGGAGGTTACCGTGTTGGGGGGATGTTGGAGGTTACCGTGTTGGGGGGATGTTGGAGGTTACCGTGTTGGGGGGATGTTGGAGGTTACCGTGTTGGGGGGGATGTTGGAGGTTACCGTGTTGGGGGGATGTTGGAGGTTACCGTGTTGGGGGGATGTTGGAGGTTACCGTGTTGGGGGGATGTTGGAGGTTACCGTGTTGGGGGGATGTTGGAGGTTACCGTGTTGAGGGGATGTTGGAGGTTACCGTGTTGGTGGGATGTTGGAGGTTACCGTGTTGGGGGGATGTTGGAGGTTACCGTGTTGGGGGGATGTTGGAGGTTACCGTGTTGGGGGTATGTTGGAGGTTACCGTGTTGGGGGGATGTTGGAGGTTACCGTGTTGGGGGGATGTTGGAGGTTACCGTGTTGGGGGGATGTTGGAGGTTACCGTGTTGGGGGGATGTTGGAGGTTACCGTGTTGGGGGGATGTTGGAGGTCACCGTGTTGGGGGTATGTTGGAGGTTACCGTGTTGGGGGGATGTTGGAGGTTACTGTGTTGGGGGGATGTTGGAGGTTACCGTGTTGTGGGGATGTTGGAGGTTACCGTGTTTTGTGGGATGTTGGAGGTTACCGTGTTGGGGGATGTTGGAGGTTACCGTGTTGGGGGGATGTTGGAGGTTACCGTGTTGGGGGGATGTTGGAGGTTACCGTGTTGGGGGGATGTTGGAGTTTACCGTGTTGGGGGGATGTTGGAGGTTACCGTGTTGGGGGGATGTTGGAGGTTACCGTGTTGGGGGGATGTTGGAGGTTACCGTGTGGGGGGGATGTTGGAGGTTACCGTGTTGGGGGGATGTTGGAGGTTACCGTGTTGGGGGGGATGTTGGAGGTTACCGTGTTGGGGGGATGTTGGAGGTTACCGTGTTGTGGGGATGTTGGAGGTTACCGTGTTGGGGGGATGTTGGAGGTTACCGTGTTGGGGGGATGTTGGAGGTTACCGTGTTGGGGGGGATGTTGGAGGTTACCGTGTTGGGGGGATGTTGGAGGTTACCGTGTTGGGGGGGATGTTGGAGGTTACCGTGTTGGGGGGATGTTGGAGGTTACCGTGTTGGGGGGATGTTGGAGGTTACCGTGTTGGGGGGATGTTGGAGGTTACTGTGTTGGGGGGATGTTGGAGGTTACCGTGTTGGGGGGATGTTGGAGGTTACCGTGTTGGGGGATGTTGGAGGTTACCGTGTTGGAGGTTACCGTGTTGGGGGGATGTTGGAGGTTACCGTGTTGGGGGGATGTTGGAGGTTACCGTGTTGGGGGGATGTTGGAGGTTACCGTGTTGGGGGGGATGTTGGAGGTTACCGTGTTGGGGGGATGTTGGAGGTTACCGTGTTGGAGGTTACCGTGTTGGGGGGATGTTGGAGGTTACCGTGTTGGGGGGATGTTGGAGGTTACCGTGTTGGGGGGATGTTGGAGGTTACCGTGTTGGGGGATGTTGGAGGTTACCGTGTTGCGGGGATGTTGGAGGTTACCGTGTTGCGGGGATGTTGGAGGTTACCGTGTTGGGGGAATGTTGGAGGTTACCGTGTTGGGGGAATGTTGGAGGTTACCGTGTTGGGGGGATGTTGGAGGTTACCGTGTTGGGGGATGGTTGGAGTTTACCGTGTGGGGGGATGTTGGAGGTTACCGGGTTGGGGGATGTTGGAGGTTACCGTGTTGGGGGGATGTGGAGGTTACCGTGTTGGGGGGATGTTGGAGGTTACCGTGTTGGGGGGATGTTGGAGGTTACCGTGTTGGGGGGATGTTGGAGGTTACCGTGTTGGGGGATGTTGGAGGTTACCGTGTTGGGGGGATGTTGGAGGTTACCGTGTTGGGGGGATGTTGGAGGTTACCGTGTTGGGGGGAATGTTGGAGGTTACCGTGTTGGGGGGGATGTTGGAGGTTACCGTGTTGGGGGGATGTTGGAGGTTACCGTGTTGGGGGGATGTGGAGGGTTACCGTGTTGGGGGGATGTGGAGGTTACCGTGTTTGGGGGATGTTGGAGGTTACCGTGTTGAGGGGATGTTGGAGGTTACCGTGTGGTGGAGATGTTGGAGGTACAGTGTTGGAGGTTACCGTGTTGGGGGGATGTTGGAGGTTACCGTGTTGGGGGATGTTGGAGGTTACCGTGTTGGGGGATGTTGGAGGTTACCGTGTTGGGGGGATGTTGGAGGTTACCGTGTTGGGGGGATGTTGGAGGTTACCGTGTTGGGGGGATGTTGGAGGTTACCGTGTTGGGGGGATGTTGGAGGTTACCGTGTTGGGGGGGATGCTGGAGGTTACCGTGTTGGGGGGTAGGTGGAGGTTACCGTGTTGGGGGGATGTTGGAGGTTACCTGTGTTGGGGGGATGTTGGAGGTTACCGTGTTGTGGGGATGTTGGAGGTTACCGTGTTTGTGGGATGTTGGAGGTTACCGTGTTGGGGGGATGTTGGAGGTTACCGTGTTGGGGGGATGTTGGAGGTTACCGTGTTGGGGGGATGTTGGAGGTTACCGTGTTGGGGGGATGTTGGAGGTTACCGTGTTGGGGGGATGTTGGAGGTTACCGTGTGGGGGGATGTTGGAGGTTACCGTGTTGGGGGGATGTTGGAGGTTACCGTGTTGGGGGGATGTTGGAGGTTACCGTGTGGGGGGATGTTGGAGGTTACCGTGTTGGGGGGATGTTGGAGGTTACCGTGTTGGGGGGGATGTTGGAGGTTACCGTGTTGGGGGGATGTTGGAGGTTACCGTGTTGTGGGGATGTTGGAGGTTACCGTGTTGGGGGGATGTTGGAGGTTACCGTGTTGGGGGGATGTTGGAGGTTACCGTGTTGGGGGGGATGTTGGAGGTTACCGTGTTGGGGGATGTTGGAGGTTACCGTGTTGGGGGGGATGTTGGAGGTTACCGTGTTGGGGGGATGTTGGAGGTTACCGTGTTGGGGGGATGTTGGAGGTTACCGTGTTGGGGGGATGTTGGAGGTTACTGTGTTGGGGGGATGTTGGAGGTTACCGTGTTGGGGGGATGTTGGAGGTTACCGTGTTGGGGGATGTTGGAGGTTACCGTGTTGGAGGTTACCGTGTTGGGGGGATGTTGGAGGTTACCGTGTTGGGGGGATGTTGGAGGTTACCGTGTTGGGGGGATGTTGGAGGTTACCGTGTTGGGGGGGATGTTGGAGGTTACCGTGTTGGGGGGATGTTGGAGGTTACCGTGTTGGAGGTTACCGTGTTGGGGGGATGTTGGAGGTTACCGTGTTGGGGGATGTTGGAGGTTACCGTGTTGGGGGGGATGTTGGAGGTTACCGTGTTGGGGGGATGTTGGAGGTTACCGTGTTGGAGGTTACCGTGTTGGGGGGATGTTGGAGGTTACCGTGTTGGGGGGATGTTGGAGGTTACCGTGTTGGGGGGATGTTGGAGGTTACCGTGTTGGGGGATGTTGGAGGTTACCGTGTTGCGGGGATGTTGGAGGTTACCGTGTTGCGGGGATGTTGGAGGTTACCGTGTTGGGGGAATGTTGGAGGTTACCGTGTTGGGGGAATGTTGGAGGTTACCGTGTTGGGGGGATGTTGGAGGTTACCGTGTTGGGGGGATGTTGGAGGTTACCATGTTGGAGGTTACCGTGTTGGGGGGATGTTGGAGGTTACCGTGTTGGGGGGGATGTTGGAGGTTACCGTGTTGGGGGGATGTTGGAGGTTACCGTGTTCGGGGGTATGTTGGAGGTTACCGTGTTGGGGGGATGTTGGAGGTTACCGTGTTGGGGGGATGTTGGAGGTTACCGTGTTGGGGGGATGTTGGAGGTTACCGTGTTGGGGGGATGTTGGAGGTTACCGTGTTGGGGGGATGTTGGAGGTTACCGTGTTGGGGGGATGTTGGAGGTTACCGTGTTGGGGGGGATGTTGGAGGTTACCGTGTTGGGGGGATGTTGGAGGTTACCGTGTTGGGGGGGATGTTGGAGGTTACCGTGTTGGGGGGATGTTGGAGGTTACCGTGTTGGGGGGATGTTGGAGGTTACTGTGTTGGGGGGATGTTGGAGGTTACCGTGTTGTGGGGATGTTGGAGGTTACCGTGTTTTGTGGGATGTTGGAGGTTACCGTGTTGGGGGGATGTTGGAGGTTACCGTGTTGGGGGGATGTTGGAGGTTACCGTGTTGGGGGGATGTTGGAGGTTACCGTGTTGGGGGGATGTTGGAGGTTACCGTGTTGGGGGGATGTTGGAGGTTACCGTGTTGGGGGGATGTTGGAGGTTACCGTGTTGGGGGATGTTGGAGGTTACCGTGTGGGGGGGATGTTGGAAGTTACCGTGTTGGGGGGATGTTGGAGGTTACCGTGTTGGGGGGATGTTGGAGGTTACCGTGTTGGGGGGATGTTGGAGGTTACCGTATTGGGGGATGTTGGAGGTTACCGTGTTGGGGGGATGTTGGAGGTTACCGTGTTGGGGGGGATGTTGGAGGTTACCGTGTTGGGGGGATGTTGGAGGTTACCGTGTTGGGGGGATGTTGGAGGTTACCGTGTTGGGGGGATGTTGGAGGTTACCGTGTTGGGGGGATGTTGGAGGTTACTGTGTTGGGGGGATGTTGGAGGTTACCGTGTTGGGGGGATGTTGGAGGTTACCGTGTTGGGGGATGTTGGAGGTTACCGTGTTGGAGGTTACCGTGTTGGGGGGATGTTGGACGTTACCGTGTTGGGGGGATGTTGGAGGTTACCGTTTTGGGGGGATGTTGGAGGTTACCGTGTTGGGGGGATGTTGGAGGTTACCGTGTTGGGGGGATGTTGGAGGTTACCGTGTTGGGGGGATGTTGGAGGTTACCGTGTTGGGGGGATGTTGGAGGTTACCGTTTTGGAGGTTACCGTGTTGGGGGGATGTTGGAGGTTACCGTGTTGGGGGGATGTTGGAGGTTACCGTGTTGGGGGGATGTTGGAGGTTACCGTGTTGGGGGATGTTGGAGGTTACCGTGTTGCGGGGATGTTGGAGGTTACCGTGTTGCGGGGATGTTGGAGGTTACCGTGTTGGGGGAATGTTGGAGGTTACCGTGTTGGGGGAATGTTGGAGGTTACCGTGTTGGGGGATGTTGGAGGTTACCGTGTTGGGGGGATGTTGGAGGTTACCATGTTGGAGGTTACCGTGTTGGGGGGATGTTGGAGGTTACCGTGTTGGGGGGATGTTGGAGGTTACCGTGTTGGGGGTATGTTGGAGGTTACCGTGTTGGGGGGATGTTGGAGGTTACCGTGTTGGGGGGATGTTGGAGGTTACCGTGTTGGGGGGATGTTGGAGGTTACCGTGTTGGGGGGATGTTGGAGGTTACCGTGTTGGGGGGGATGTTGGAGGTTACCGTGTTGGGGGGATGTTGGAGGTTACCGTGTTGGGGGGGATGTTGGAGGTTACCGTGTTGGGGGGATGTTGGAGGTTACCGTGTTGGGGGGGATGTTGGAGGTTACCGTGTTGGGGGGATGTTGGAGGTTACCGTGTTGTGGGGATGTTGGAGGTTACCGTGTTGGGGGGATGTTGGAGGTTACCGTGTTGGGTGGATGTTGGAGGTTACCGTGTGGGGGGTATGTTGGAGGTTACCGTGTTGGGGGGATGTTGGAGGTTACCGTGTTGGGTGGATGTTGGAGGTTACCGTGTTGGGGGGGATGTTGGAGGTTACCGTGTTGGGGGATGTTGGAGGTTACCGTGTTGGGGGGATGTTGGAGGTTACCGTGTTGGGGGGGATGTTGGAGGTTACCGTGTTGGGGGGATGTTGGAGGTTACCGTGTTGAGGGGATGTTGGAGGTTACCGTGTTGGGGGGATGTTGGAGGTTACCGTGTTGGGGGGATGTTGGAGGTTACCGTGTTGGGGGGATGTTGGAGGTTACCGTGTTGGGGGGATGTTGGAGGTTACCGTGTTGTGGGGATGTTGGAGGTTACCGTGTTGGGGGGATGTTGGAGGTTACCGTATTGGGGGGATGTTGGAGGTTACCGTGTTGGGGGGATGTTGGAGGTTACCGTGTTGGGGGGATGTTGGAGGTTACCGTGTTGGGGGGGATGTTGGAGGTTACCGTGTTGGGGGGATGTTGGAGGTTACCGTGTTGTGGGGATGTTGGAGGTTACCGTGTTGGGGGGATGTTGGAGGTTACCGTTTCTGCTTACAGGACGGTTGAAAATGTGAGAGAAGACATTGGATTTGATTATCAGTTTATGCTACTTTAAAGAGGCTATTACTTCGCTTTTCATCCAACTGAAGGTTCCTCTCCAAGTCATTCACCATTCCTGACTCGGAAATGTATCGCCGCTCCTTCACTGTTGCTGGGTCAGATTCCTGACAGCACAGTGGGAGTACCTACTTCTCACTGACACCGGTTGTTCAAGAAGACGGCTCACCATCATCTCCTCAAAGGGCGATTTGAGATGGGCAATAAATGTGCCATTCCAGCAATGCCCAGATCCTATAAGTGAATAAAAAATACATAAATAAAGAATTCATGATTAGACATATAACTCTCAATATCTCATCATTGAGACATCTAAAGAACTCACATTACAACACAATCACACACACATTCACACTCATGCACATATTCACACACACTCACACATTAATACAAACACAGGCAGACACATACAGAAACACACTCACATACACACTAATAGACACATACACAGACAGACACAGATGCATTCATACACACAGACAGACACGCATGCACACAGACATTCAAATGCACACACACATATTCACACACACTCACACAAATTCCACATCCCCAACTCACGCACACACATATTCACAAGCACTCACTCACACATAGACACGCACACACACTCACAAACTCACACACACCGGGTGGGTGGCACAGCAGCACAGTGCTTAGCACTGTTGCTTCACAGCACCGGGTCCCAGGTTCGATTCCTGGCTTAGGTCACTGTCTGTGTGGAGTCTGCACGTTCTCCCCGTATTTCGCCGGGTGCTCCAGTTTCCTCCCACAAGTCCCGAAAGATGGGCTGTTAGGGAATTTGGACATTCTGAATTCTCCCTCTGTGTACCCGAACAGGCGCCGGAATGTGGCAACTAGGGGCTTTTCACAGTAACTTCATTGCAGTGTTAATGTAAGCCTACTTGTGACAATAATTATACATATCCAGACACCCATTAACACACACACATTCACACATTCACACACATATACACATTCACATTCACACACACAAAATCAATTACACACATTCACACACTTCACACACTCACATGCTCACACACATTCACACACTCACATACACATTCACACACACACACATTCACACAGATTCTCACACAAGCACATTCTCGCATACTCACACATTCCCGCACATGCACAGACTCACACACAATGACTCACACACAATGACTCACACCCACACAGACACAAAAAACCCACACATACGCCACGTATATAATCCACACTAACACATACACACTTGCATTCACAGACTAACTTACGCCCACATTCACATGCACTCACACATTCACACACAGAAACATCAACATACACACAATCATATAATTACACACACACACACACTCACTCGTGCAATCACAATCACAGACACTGACACCCAAACATTCCCCATACATACACATTCCCACAGTTCCACACATGCACATAATCCCACACACATACACGTACCCATGAGCCTGTATATGTGCACAGACAGGCTCATGCAGCCTTACACACATACTCAGACACATTATTTAATTTAAGGAGCACTGGATGAGCACCAGGCGTGAGGGGGTTCCAGCTGATTTCCCCTAATTCCCATTTCTTTGCCCACTGGTCTATGAATAGCTGCAAGACTCCTCCAAGCTGACTCTCGCTAATTGAATATTGAGCAGACAAGCAGCCGACAATCTTTTTGCTCTTTCTGGATCACCATCACAGCAAGCTTGGCATTTACAAACTATCTTCCAAAGCTTCCCACAGCTGAAGCAAAGCAACACCATGGAGTTATCTGCAAAATAATAGACAATGAAGGAAAATAAAACTTCATTTTAAATGGCAGCCTGACTCAGAGACAAGAGAGAAATATAATTTGTAGCTCATTGACAATGATCTCAGAAATAACGCAGAAACACACCAATTGACCAGCCACATGGTTCCTCAACTTCTCATTTCTCCTGCTCAATTCTCATACACTTTCCTTATTCACCTTGTTCAAGTAAATCCGGTTTACGGAAGGAAATTCCACATTCCAATATCCTTTTGGTTACGGAATAATTTTCTCACCTTAATTGGGGTTGAAGTGGATTTCTTTAATTTCTGTCTCCCCTTCTCTAACACGGTAGCACAGTGGTTAGCACTGTTGCGTCACAGCACCAGGGTCCCAGGTTCGATTCCTGGCTCGGGTCACTGTCTGTGCGGATCTGCACGTTCTCCCCGTGCTTGTTCGGTAATTTGGACATTCTGAATTCTCTCTCTGTGTACCCGGACAGGCGCTGGAATGTGGCGACTAGGGGCTTTTCACAGTAACCTCATTGCTGTGTTAATGTAAGCCTACTTGTGACAATGAAGATTCTTATTATTATTAACTGATCCAGAAATATAATTATGTCCGACGTTTTTCTTGTAATTCTTGCAGGATGTCTGAGGACATTGTCCTTGTTTACATATATTAAAAATAATCATTATTCCCAGATTGACAAATGGCAGCACAATTGCTTCGTTCTTGCCTCGCATTCTTTCAATGCTTGAGTGAGTGAAGTGTCAGACATGGCTCAGTGACTTGCCTCTGAGTCTAAAAGATTCTCCAGAGGGTTGGCGACAAGATCGAAGCTGTGACTGCAGGGCACAACCGAGAGAGTGCTGCAATGGGAAGGTGCCATGTTTTGGATCAGGCCCTGTCCTCAGCCACCTCGAAGCACAAGAACAGCTGATGCCTGGGAACATCACCACCTAGAGGTTCCCTTCCAAGTCACTCGCCATCCAGACTTGGAGATATATCGCCGTTCCTTCACTGTCGCTGGGGTAATGTCCTGGAACTCCCTCCCTAACAGCACAGTGGGTGTACCTACACCACCTGGACTGCAACGGTTCAAGAAGGCAACTCACCACCATCTTCTCAAGGGTAATTCAGGATGGGCAACGAATTCTGGCTCCGCCAGTGACATCCACACCCTGTAAACAAAGAAAATAAATAAAATGGAGCAGATCCTGTGGCACTTTAAAAAGAAGAATCTGACTTTGTGGGGCCCTTCCCCATCAGATTACCTGGTTATTACCACAGTGCTGTTGCAATGTGCAATTTAACTGCAGCATTTCCCACATTAAATGGTGGTTCCTCTTCAAAAGTACCTGACTGGCTGTCTGTAAGATGCTATACAAAAGACATTCTCCTTTTCTGAATATAATCTCTCTAGCCAATTAGCTGGTTTGTGTGAGAGTGGAGTTGGCTTCAGCACCTCCAAAATAAGGAGCAACAAAATGTACAAGACCAGGCCCATAGAATCCTGACAGTGCAGAAGGACGCCATTCAGCCCATCGAGTCTCTCTTACCCTCCAAAGGAACGCACCACCTAGAACCACAGCCCTGCCCTATCCCTGTAACCCCACCTAACCTTTGGACATTACGGGGCAATTTATCATGGCCAATCCACCTAACCGGCACATCTTTGGACTGTGGGAGGAAACCGGAGCACCCGGAGGAAACCCACGCAGACACGGGGAGAAAGTGCAAACTGCACACAGACAGTCACCCGAGGTCGGAATCGAACCTGGGTACCTCGAGCTGTGAGGCACCAGTGCTAACCACTGTGCCACCATTCTTGCTCCTGGTTGCTACCTGGTGACATTTTCTGGGAAATATGTGTGTTTGAGTGTTTAGCGAGTGGCAGCAATAAACCTGACCATTGGAAACTAGTTAGAAGAGAGCCAGCAGAGTGGAATTTAAGGACAGTTCTGAGAGTGTTTGGAACTGGTGGTGGTGCCTCACAGCTTGCTGGTTTAGGCAAACTCCCATTCAGTATGCACATCTAATAACTTGGGCCAAAGCCAACTGGACTCACATCAAAGTTTTCAGATGATGCCAAAAGCTAGATGTTTGGTTACTTCTTTGAAAGACAAGACGATGAGGGGATCTGGAAAACAGGGATGATAATGTTTATTTCCAGTCATTCCCAATTGGGAATGATGAAGAGTCCAAGTTAGGATGTGGGCAGCAGAGGTTCGGATGGTTTGAAATGAAAGAAAAATTGCTTATTGTCACGAGTAGGCTTCAATGAAGTTACTGTGAAAAGCCCCTAGTCGCCACATTCCGGCGCCTGTCCGGAGAGGCTGGTACGGGAATTGAACCGTGCTGTTGGCCTGCTTGGTCTGCTTTCAAAGCCAGCAATTTAGCCGAGTGAGCTAAACCAGCCCCGTGACTGAAGCCAATAACTGTGGCGTTGTCAATGGCTGCCCAAACCCTGAGAATAAATTAAAAAGATGTATCACAAAGTTAAGCTGTAGGTAAGAAACGGACAAAACAACAGCGCTTCTTACAGCTATTACTGGGAGGTAGCAGAAGGATTTCACTGTTGTTATTCTGGCCTCTGGGTAACAAGGAGTTAATTGTTAATGTTTGTTGTCATGTCCAATTTATGTTACTCTTGGCAGCTTGTCTGGTCCCTGCGGACTTGTCTACCTAATTGTGCAGCTGATGGCTTTTCTCGTGGCCCACTCCCTTGTAACGAATTCACAGAGCATTCAGTAAACGCAGTGTCTGTCAGCATCCTTACACTGATGAGTTGTTTAAGTAATATTTATTCACCTACAGCTGGACAGCATAGCTAAGCTGAGTCTCGCTAACCACATATATGAGTTTATATACAATAAGTGTTAGAATTGAATTTAGCACCTGATTTATGTGCACCAAAATCAAATAATATTCATTGATCCTGGAATTTAACAATTGATTATTGGCATAGCTCCGTGGCACATTAGGAAGAGATTACAGTCAGATTATTGAAGGAACTTACAGGGTAGGCAGAAAGCATTTGCTCTGGTGAGGGAGCCCAGAACGAGGGTGCAGAAAGATATTGGAGCTGGACTATTGGGGGATGTTTTCAGGACAGCTTTCTCCTTGGGAAGCCATTAAGGCCAAGTGTTCATTGGAATTCTCAAAGCTGGGACTGATAGATCCTGGTGAACGGTCATCGACCTGGACGGTTAACTTTCTCCCCTGATGCTGCCTGACCTGTGATGTGTTAGGTACTCTGGATCTGAGGAGACTGCGTTTACCTTAGCAGTAACATAGACAGGCTACCAACACTTGTAATAGTACAACACTATTTTATTAAGCTAGGAACTGTTGAACATACTTGCACTGTGGGTCGAATCTATGTTAGATTAAACTGAAGACCTATGCCTCTCCTGACCAGTCTAAACTGTTAGCACATGGTGAAGATCTGTGCTACAAGCTGCGAGCTCTGTCCTTCTCAGAGGCTGCATCCCGAATGAGCGGGATAACTAGTGCTCTCTGTCTTTATACTGAGTGTGCTCTAACTGGTGATTGGCTGCTCTGTTCTGTGTGTTGAATAGTCTTGCAGTGTGTCAGTCAGTGTGTGTCTCTGCACCATTATATACTGATGTGTATATTATGACAACCTGCTAAGTGCTTCCCGCATTTTTTCTCATTTTGTTTCATATTTCCAGCTTCTGCATTATTTCACATTTGCGTTGACAGATTTTTGTTATGGACGATAATTGAGGGTTACAGAGTCAAGGCATATGGGTAGTGTTATGGTTCAAAGAACAAACAACAAAGAACAATACAGCACAGGAACAGGCCCTTCGGCCCTCCAAGCCTGTACCGGTCATGATACCAACCTTTGCCAAAACCCTCAGCACTTCCTTGTGCCGTATCCCTCTATACCCGTCCTATCCATGTGTTTGTCAAGATGTCTTTTGAATGGCGTCAATGTATCTGCTTCCACAACTTCCCCTGGCAACGCGTTCCAGGCACTCACCACCCTCTGTGTAAAAAGCCTGCCGCGCACACCACCTCTAAGCTAAACTGGTAGCTCTGCGGCCAACTCCTGTTCCTATATTTCCTGCTCATGTTGGACATAGTAATAAATAAACTGGAAACAGAAATTTCACTAGTTCCGGGTTTTTTCCTCCCGAAGACACTGATTGTTCACAGCTTTATAACCTCACCCAAGTGATAATTCCTTGTTGGAACGTCAGTGCTGTAAGGCTAGTGAACAATACGGGGCATCACAGGTGATCTTGGGTTTTGCCAGCTGCCCAGCACAAGTACATTTCCCACCTGGTCCTGATCAACCAGAAGGACTTGACCACTGCCTGAATAACTCAGCCTGAAGCAGCACATTAGGTTGGAGGTCAAAACAGAATGTTATTGAATCTGTTGCTGTCGGTTGTCATTTACAATGGAAATGTTACTCTTCTCCACCAGCTGCACTGATTCAGTGAAGCTAGACCTTTTTTTTAAAGAAATTTAGTGCACCCAATTCATTTTTTTCCAATGAAGGGGCAATTTTAGCATGTTCAATCCACCTACCCTGCTCATCTTTGGGTTGTGGGGGCGAGACCCACGCCGACACGGGGAGAATGTGCAAACTCCACACGGGCAGTGACCCAGAGCCAGGATCGAACCTGGGACCTCAGCGCCGTGAGGCATCAGGGCTAACCCACTGTGCCACCGTGCTGCCCTCCACTGTGCCACCGTGCTGCCCAGTGAAGCTAGACCTAAGATCGGGGAACCGCAGCTCATTTCTGTCAGGCACTTTACAATGTTCCAAAACCAAATAAAGGATTGCAGAGTTTTGATGTATAGTCTCTGCCCCCATTTTGTTTTGGATGGGAGTCATTGGTGATAATTCTGCTCTCCTATTTATGCCTCCGTTAGGCACATCATTTGCTTCTTCACTTGCCCCATTACCACCTCGTTTAACCTTCCATGTGGCATTTGAACCGTCTGCTCACTACAAATGGATGAATGGACAGAAGGCCCCAGAGGCAGTCAGCATCAATTGGAAACTCTGTCCAGTCTGCGTCCAACTCAGCAATCCCTTTCTGACAGAAATAAAAACAACAATACAGATAGTATCATAGAATACATACAGTGCAGAAGGTGGCCATTTGGCCCATCGATTCTGCACTGACTCTCTGAAAGAGCACCCTACCCAGGCCCACTCCCCCACCCTATCCCTGTAACCCCACCTAACCAACATGTCTTTGGACACAAAGGGGCAATTTAGCATGGCCAGTCCACCTAACCTGCACATCTTTGGACTGTGGGAGGAAACCGGAGCACCCGGAGGAAACCCACGCAGACATGGGGGGAACGTGCAAACTCCACACAGACAGTCCCCAAGGCCAATCCAGGTCCCTGGCGCTGTGAGGCAGTGGTGCTAACCACTGTGCTACCGTGCCACCTGGGTCCCTGGCGCTGTGAGGCAGCAGTGCTAACCGCTGTGCTACCGTGCTGCCCCCAAAAACATAAAACATCGGAGGTTGGTTTGTGGATGTTTTGCTCGTTTATCTTTAAAACCCATCCTTTGACTCACACCTGGAGAGCAGAGAGAACTGAACCTGTATGCAGGAGCAGATAAAAGAGAGAGTGAGACTTGGAGTTTATGACATCGCGACGGTGGTCGGACAGGAATTCAAGAGAATCATTGGCATTTTCGGCTGCGACGCGATCGCAAAGTTGGTGCCAAATTTATTATTTCTATTTAAAAGAAAAACAAATCTAAAAATTATTTGTGACCAGCACAAATTTGTGGTTAGCACTGTTGCTTCAGAGTTCCAAGGTCCCAGGTTCGATTCCCGGCTTGGGTCACTGTCTGTGCGGAGTCTGCACGTTCTCCCCGTGTCTGCGTGGGTTTCCTCCGGGTGCTCCGGTTTCCTCCCACTGTCCAAAGATGTGCAGGTTAGGTGGATTGGCCATGATAAATTTCCCCTTCGTGACCAAAAAAGGTTAGGAGGGGTTACTGGGTTCTTGGGATAGGGTGGAAGTGAGGGCTTAATTGCAGACTAGATGTGCTGAATGGCCTCCTTCTGCACTGTATGTTCTATGTTCTATGTTGTTCTGCAACAAGCAACGAGAGTCCAGATGGCTGTGTTGCCTGCCCAGAGCCAGGATTCAGGACATCTGCTGCGCGCTGGAGAGAGAGGAACCTGCAGCGGGTAGGAGAGCATGGTCCATGAAGGTACCAATGACATAGCTAGGATGAGGAAGGAGATTCTACATGGTAAGTACGAGAGGATAGGTACCAAATTAATGAGCAGAACCTCAAAGGCAATGATCACTTGATTATTTAGTGAGCCACGTGAAAATTGGTAGAGGGCAAAGAAGATTAGAGAAATGAATTCATGCCTCAAAGACAGGTGTGGGAGAAATGAGTTATGATTCGTGGAGCATTGGCACTGGGGAAAATGGGACCTGTGCTGTTGGGACTTTTAGCACCTGAACCAGGCTTGGACGAGTGGGCTTGTGAATTGAGGGCACATTGCTGACAGTGGCAGAAGATAGAAAGTAGGGATAATGGGTAAGTACTCAAATTGGCAGGATGTGACTAGTGGTGCACCACAGGATCGATGTCAGGGCCACAATTGTTCACATTGTTCATTTAGGATTTGGAAAATGCTATGTAAAACCATATATCCAAATTTGCTGATGACGCAAAGTTGGGTGGCATTGTAGACGACAGCGTAAAATTACAATGGGATAGTGATAGACGAGGTGAATGGGCCGAACTGTGGCAGATGGATTTCAACGTAAGCAAGTGTCAGGTTTTCAAGTTTGGACCAAAAAAGGACAGGGTACTTTCTAGATGGTATGAAGCTAAATTCAGTGGATTTGCAAAGAGATCTGGGGGTCAGGTGCATATATCTTTGAAATGCCACAAACAAGTGCATATAGTAATCAAAAAGGCTAATGGAATGCTAGCCTTTATATTTGGAGCACTGGAGTCTAAGGGCGTAAAGGTTATTCAGCACCTTTACAGAACCCTGGTTACTCCAAGTCCACTCCAAGTCACTGTGAGCAATTCTGGGCACCACACCTTAGGAAAGATATGTTGGTCTTGGAGGGAGTGCAACGCAGGTTTACAAATGATTACAGGGGTTGAGTTATGAAGCGAGATCGTACAAATTAGGCCTGTTTTCTCTAGAATTTAGATGGTTAAGGGCGATCTGATTGAAGTTTTCAGGATATTAACAGGCAAAAACAGGATAGATAAAGTTTCCACTGGTTGGAAATTCTAAAACTGAGGGCGGGGGCGGTTGGTAGGGGCAGAGCCTAAAAACTATGTTTGTGAAAAGCTGCCTGACAGGTCAGATGATTATTCAGAATATAAAGAACAGTAAAGACTGACCAAGAAATTAGAATATGAACAAAAGCTAGCTAGAAATGTAAAAACAGATGACAGATAGCAAGCATTTCTACAGGTATTTAAAAAGGAAAAGAGTGAAGAAAGCAAGTACTGGTCTTCTGGAGAGTGAGAATGGGAAGTTAACAGTAGGTTATAAGGAAATGGTAAATGAAATGAACAAATATTTCACTTCCGTCTTCACGATAGAAAATACAAAGAATATTGCCGTAAAAGCTGTAAATCACGAGGTGGAAGGGAGAGGGGAGCTTGGTAGAATTACAATCACTAGGGAAGTGGTACTGAGCAGAATGATTGAGCTGTGACCTGTCAAGTCTCTGGGTCCTGATTCATCCCCCAAGGTAGCTGATGAGAAAGTTAGGTACGTTTGTGTTAATTTTCCAAACTTTTCTAGATTCTGAAAGATTCCATCAGACTGGAAGGTAGAAAATATAACCCTGTTATTCAAAAAGAGAGGGAGGCAGAAAGCAAGATACTGGAGGCCAGTGAGCTTGACATCTGTTGTGGGGGAAGGTGTTAGAATTGATCATTAAGGGGGTTATAGCTGGGCACTTCGAAAATGTCAATGAAATCTCGAATCAGTGTGCGTTTGTGAAAGGTAAATCATGTTTAACCAATTTATTAGAGTTCTTTGAAGGAGTAACATGCACTGTGGATAAAGGGGAGCCTGTAGATGTACTGTATTTGGATTAACAGAAGGCATTTGATAGGGTGCCGCATCTGGTGAGGGCGTTGGTTCCTTGGTCAGTGCAGTCAGAGCAGTTTGTGACACCAAGAGTGGCTCAGCTATCTAGGAAGGGAGGAGGAACAATGGGAGCATAGCAGTAACAGGGGATTCATTAGTTAGGAGAACAGACATTTCTGTGGTCGTAGACATTACTCCAGGATGGTATGTTGCTTCCCTGTCGCCAGGGCCAATTATATCACGGAGTCGCTGCAGGGCATTCTTCTGGCGTAGGGTGAACAGCAAGAGGTCGTGGTCCATATTGATACCAATAACTTGGGTAGGAAGGGGGATGAGGTCCTGAAAGCAGATGTCCGCGAGTTAGGAAGGTGATTGAAATAACGGGCCTCTGAAGCAGTAATCTCAGGATTACTCCCAGATACACATGATATTGAGCATTGAAAAATGGCGAACTGAGTAATCTAACACATGGCAACAAAAGCGGTGCATGAAGGAGGGCATCTGATTTCTGAAAAATTGGGGCCAATTGTGGGGAAGATGGGACCTGTCTACACCTGAACAGGACTCTCGTGGGAGTGGAGTGAGGGGGCTGAAGGGGGGGGGGGGGGGGGGGCGGGGAGTGGAGGAGGACTGGCAGGGTGATGGGAAGCGGAGGTTAAATTCAGAGCAAGGAACAGGAAACAGAAAGTTATTGAGTGACTCCGAATGTCAGAAGAAGCACGCTTTAAAAACGGGAATTTGATAGCGTTAAAAAGTCTCTATGTAACTGCAGGAAACCTGGTAAATAAAACCAATGAGCTGAGGGAACAAAAGCAGGAAATACTGGGCAATCTCAGCAGGCCTGACAACATCTGTGGAGAGAGAAGGGGGCTGACGTTTCAAGTCTGGATGACTCTGTCAATGCTGACAGACCTGCTGAGGTTGTCCAGCATTTTCTTTTTTTGTTGTAGATTCCAGCATCCGCAGTAATTTGCTTTTACCAATGAGCTGGGGGCACAGATTGACACAGGGCAGCATGATATCATTGCTAACGTGGAAACGTGGCTTAAAGAGGGGCAGTAATGAGAGCTCAACATCCCTGGATATGGAGTTTTCAGGCAGGATGGACAGGGGGCCAGAAAAGGTGGGGTAGAGAGGGTATCAATGATTTAAAAAAATATTACTACAGCTGTGAGGAGGGATAATATACCAAATGACGCTTCAAGTGGGTTGAGCTCAGAAATAAAAAGGGGACAGCTACTGTAATATCCTGACAGATAGGCGACCACCAGGTAGAATAATTAATGAATGTTTTATTAAACTGAGAAACAATACGTAGACAGTGAACTATAAGCCACCATGTTACAAGACTCCAAGACAGAAGAGCAAATATATCAGCAAATTTCTGAGTGCAAAAGCAATAGGGCAGTAATTGTTGGGGATTTCAGCTGCCCTAATATCAACTGGGATACAAACAGTGGAATAGGCACAGAGGGCACAAAATTCTTGATCTGCATCCAAGGGAACTTTCTTAGCCAGCACCTAATAAGCCCAACGAGAGGGGGCGCAATTCCAGATTTAGTCTTAGAAGCTGGACAAATGGATGAAGTAGCAGTGGGGGACCGTTTTGGAAACAGCGACCGTAATATAGTTGGATTTCTCATAATTGCTACTAATAATCTTTGTTAGTGTCACAGGTAGGCTTACATGAACACTGCAATGAAGTTACTGTGAAAATCCCCTCGTCGCCACTCTCCGGTGCCTGTTTTGGTACACAGAGGGAGAGTTCAGAATGTCCAATTCACCCAACAAGCACGTCTTTTGGGATTTGTGGGAGGAAACTGGAGCAACCGGAGGAAACTCACGCAGACACGGGGAGAATGTGCAGACTCCACACAGACAGTGACCAAGCTGTGAATCGAACCTGAGACCCTGGTGCGGTGAAGGAACAGTGCCAACTACTGTGTGACCGTGCTGACCATAAACAACGCAAACGCAGTCCCCCACTACCACAAATTCTGCAGTCGAGTATCCCGCATTTGGGGACATCTCAGGCGTCACCACACCCGAAGTGCACTGGGTTAGCCTCCGGGGTAAACCACCTTCTTGATCATGGTTTCGCCCCTGCTAAGTAAGTATTGTGGAAAATTATGAAAATAGGATGAAGATTGAACAGGGGGAAAAGTTCTAAATTGGGGGAAGATACATTTCATGAAAGCCGAAAGGTAAACTAGTGAAAGTTGAGAGGATGCAGTAAATGGAAAGGGAAACACTGTCAAATCAGTGGGAGGTATTCAAAAGCGAGATTGTACAGGCACAGTGTAGACAAGTCCACACAAAGAAAAAGGGTGGTCCTGCCGGATCTAGAACCCACTGGTTACCTAGAAGCATACTGGCTAAGTTAAAGCAGAAATAGGAAACTTGTGACAGTGACATAAAACCTGGTACTGTAGAAAGCCTGGAGGTATGTGTAGAGTGCAGGGGTGAAGTAAAAAATGAAATCAGGAAAGCAGACAGAGGATATTGTCATGTGAGAGCGCCTTTAAGAAATGGGTGTTTATAAAATGGCTGTAGTGGCTGTACCTTTAAGAAATAGGTGTTTATCAGTGATGTCAGAGAGTGGGTGGAGCTGGGCTGTCTGTCTGCTTTTAGTTTCGCTTTGGGCTGTCTGCTGCAGGGTGTATTTTAGTTTTCTTTTAGATTTGGAGAAGCTGCAGTCACAGCAAGATGTGTATGAATCTCTGCAAGCTTATGAATGTTGATTTGGTGATTTCAAAGTGGTAACTGCTCTCAGTACAGAAGTTAAACCTGACGTCTTTCTGTAAAAAAGTTATTTTTTGTATTATGGATGTTGCAAGGAAAGATTAAAAGTTACTTATAGAGTACTGTATTCTTTGGGGGATTTATTGGTGTTGATAGTTGTTAAGATGTTTACTGTGGGTTTCTAAAGTGTTAACTGGTTTCATAAATAAACATTGTTTTAATTCTAAAATACTTTAACTCTCTGTTGCCCTACGTCTGTAAGGTAGGCCCGTGTGCTCCCTATAACCACAATCTAGTAAAAGTTGTGGGTCAAGTGAACTCCATGATACACTTTGGGGTTCTCTTAATTCTGACCCATAACAATATGAAAACTATAACCAGGCAAAATCAAAGAAAAACCCAAAGATATTTTAACAGTAAGTTAAGAGCTACATTGTGCCTCAGACAAGGAAAGTCCTGATCGGAGATTTGTAAGGTAATTTATGTATAGATATGGAAGATGTGGTCAGAGTTCCCAAGTTTTCAACAAGAACTCTGAAAAAAAATCCAGTTTTGGGCGTGGTTAGTGGGATGATTCTCATCGGCGAAGCCTCTCTCTGCGCTTGAATCATTCCCTGCTGGCGACCCAGGCTGTCAGTGCCAAGGTGCCTGAATACCAGAGGGAGCACCAGGGTGCCACCCTGCACTGTCCCTGACCAGCTGGGAGTCTCGGATGTCCGAGGAGATCCTCCAACGAGATCCAGATCGCGACGTCTCACAAGATCCCATGAGGCGTTTCAAGCGTTGCTAGGGAGGGAGAGAGAGAGGGGGGAGGAGAGAGGGAAGAATAGAGGGAGGGGGAGTGAGGGGGGGGGAAGGAGCGCGTGAGGGACAGACAGAGGGAGATAGGGTCGGAGGGAGGGAGCCAGCCATGGAGGGTGCCAGGTTGGCTCTGGACAAGGCGGCCCCCAAGCTCTTGGTCACTAATGTTTATGACATCGTGGCGGTGGGCGGACAGGAATTCAAGAGAATCATTGGCATTTTCGGCTGCAACGCGATCGCCAAGTTGGTGCCAAATTTAGTATTTCTATTTAAAAGAAAAGCAAATCTAAAAATGATTTGTGACCGGCACAAATTTGTGGTTAGCCCTGTTGCTTCACAGCTCCAAGGTCCCAGGTTCGATTCCCGGCTTGAGTCACTGTCTGTGCGGAGTCTGCACGTTCTCTACGTGGGTTTCTCTACGTGCTCCGGTTTCCTCCTACAGTCCAATGATGTGCAGGTTAGGTGGGTTGGCCATGATAAATTGCCATCAGTGACCAAAAGGTTAGGTAGGGTTACTGGGTTACAGGGTTAGGGTGGAGGTACGGGCTTAAATAGGGTGCACTTTCCAAAAGGTGGTGCAGACTCGATGGGCCGATTGACCTCCTTCTGCATTGTAAATTCTACGATTCTATGAAATTTCACACGAGGCTTCTCACGTGTTTCAACGGCCTCGTCCCGACGCAAAGTCAGACGGGGCGAGGTCGCTGAATCGCACCCTTGTTCTCTGTCCTCACAAAAGAGGGAGATGATGCAGCCATTCAATTTATAGAGGAGGATTGTGAAATATTAGATAGACTAAGGACAATAAGGCAGAGAGGAAATAATGGAGGGACCAACATCCTGGAAGATAGATAAATCACCAGGGCCGGATGGATTGGCTCCAAGTCTGTTGATGCAAACCAGAGAGGAAGTAATGGATGCTCTGGGAATCTTTTTCCAATCCTCGGTGTATGCAGGTGCTGTAGCGGAGGATTGTATGTCTGCGAGCATTGTGGCGTTATTTAAAAAGGGTGCGAGGGATCCGTCAGAAAACTATAAGTCGGTCAGTCTGATGTCAGTGGCGGAAAAATTATTGGAATCAATTCTGAGAGACCGGATGGACTGTCGCTTGGAAATGAATTGATTAATCAGGGATAGTCCGCATGGCTTTTTTAAGGGCTGGTTTAGCTAGGGGCTGGTTTAGCTAGGGCTGGTTTAGCTCACTGGGTTAAATCGCTGGCTTTTAAAGCAGACCAAGCAAGCCAGCAGCACGGTTCGATTCCCGTACCAGCCTCCCCGGGCAGGCGCTGGAATGTGGTGACTAGGGGCTTTTCACAGTTACTTCGTTGAAGCCTACTCGTGACAATAAGCGATTTTCATTTCATTCATTTCATTTCATTTTTCATTCATGCTTTACTCATTTAATTGAATTTTGTGAGGAAGTAACGAGGTGAATTGATGAGGGTAGTGTGGAGGATGTTGGCTACTTGGAATTCAGTAAGGCATTTGACAAGCTCCCACTTGGCAGACTGGTCAGGAAGGTGAAATCCCATGGGATACATGGGAACGTGGTGAGTTGCATTCGTAATTGGCTCAATGGCTCGAAACAAAGAGTAATGGTTGGTGGATGTTTTAGCGAATGCAAAGTGGTTTCCTGTGGTTTCACAAGGTCTCCTGTAGATTTTGGTGTACATTAATAGACTTAAATGTGGGAGACATGTGTGGGAAATGTGCAGATGACAGAAGAATTAGCTGTGTAGTTGACAGTGAAGAGGATAGCAATTGACTCAGGAATGATATCAATGTTTTGCTTGTGTGGGTGGAGAAGTGGCAAATGGAATTTAACCATGGGAGGTGAGACATTTTTGCAACTTGTGTCATCCTAGCGAATCTGTATATATCTGTAAAGTCTAGTTCACAGAATCACAGAATAATACAGTGCAGAAGAGGCTCTTCGACCCAGTGAGTCTGCATCGACGCATGTAATGCCCTGACCTGCCCACCTAATCCCATCTGCCAGCACTTGGCCATCGCTTTGAATGTTATGACGTGCCCAGTGCTCGTCCAGGTACATTTTAAGTGGGATTAACAAGGCAAGGGAATACACAATGAATGGTAGGACCTTAGCAAGTACAGGGGACCAGAGAGATCTTAGGGTACGTGCACAGGCATCGTTAAAGACAGCAGGACAGGTAGATAAGGTGGTTAAAAAAGCTTATGGGATACATGCCTTCATTAGCCAAAGAATAGAATATAAGAACAGGGAGTTTATGATGGAGCTGCATGAAACACTGGAGTATTGTGTACAGTTCTGGTCGCCACGCTGTGGGAAGGGTGTGATTGCACTAGAGAGGGTGCAGCGGAGATTCAACAGGATTTGCCTGGGCTGGAGCGTTTCAGCTGTGAAGAGAGGCTGGTTAGGCTGGGGTTGTTTTCCTTGGAGCAGAGAAGGCTGAGGGGGGACCTATAGAACAGTACAGCACCGAACAGGCCCTTCGGCCCTCGATGTTGTGCCGAGCAATGATCACCCTACTTAAACCCACGTAACCCGTATACCCGTAACCCAACAATCCCCCCATTAACCTTACACTACGGGCAATTTAGCATGGCCAATCCACCGAACCCGCATATCTTTGGACTGTGGGAGGAAACCGGAGCACCCGGAGGAAACCCACGCACACACGGGGAGGACGTGCAGACTCCACACAGACAGTGACCCAGCCGGGAATCGAACCTGGGACCCTGGAGCTGTGAAGCATTGATGCTAACCACCATGCTACCGTGAGGCTGATTGGGGTGTATACAATCATGAGGGGCATAGATAGATAATGTGGACAGAAAGGTACTTTTTCCCTTAGTGGAGGGATCAATGACCAGGGGGCATCTATTTAAGGTCGGGGCAGGAGGTTCAGACGGAATATGAATCTGGATCTCACTGTCTGAAAGTGTGGTAGAGGCGGGAACCCTCGCAACACTTAAGAAGCAATTTAGACAAGCGTTTGAAATGCCGCAGCAAACAAGGCCATGGACTAAGTGCTGGAAAATGGGATTAGAGGGGATAGGTGCTGGATGGCCGATGAGGTCACGATGGGCTGAAGGGCCTTTATCCATGCTGTAAAATCTCGACAAGGGTAATTTTGAGCCTGCAGTCTCCTCGGCACAGGCTCAAAATCCGGATTCTCCCCGACACGATTGGGTTTTGGAATTTTCACCCCCCCCTCCCCACCTCCCCCCAACTCTGGTGTATTAATGTGAACCTTTCCGCGGGAGCATGGGAACCTCATTATAAAACATTAGAATATCATAGTAATCTCTGCAGGCTTTACCCCCTTCACGGAATATTCTCTGGGTGCCAACGTGACATTGCGTTGGCTGGTTTCACAACAGGTTTGGCCAGGCGTCGGCCACCCCTCCAGGGACGGGGGGAGTGGTGGCGTAGTGGTATTATTAATCCAGAGACCCAGGGTAATGCTCTGGGTACCTGGGTTCGAATCCCACCAGGGCAATAAAAAAATATGGAATGAAAAGTTCAACCATTGTCGATTGTCGTAAAAAAAACCCCATCTGGTTCATTAATGTCCTTTAGGAACGGAAATCTGCCGTCCTTACCTGGTCTGGAGTCACATGTCCTTACCCGGTCTGGCCTACATGTGACTTCAGACCCACAGCAATGTGGTTGACTCTAAAATACCCTCAGGGATGGACGATGAATGCTGACCCAGCCAGCGACGCCCACATCCCATAAACGAATAAAGAAAGAAAAGATCCAGGGGTAAGCATAGTCCCCAGAGGGTAGAGGGGCATGCACGGACAGACATGCTATCACTGTCAATCTTAGTGCAGTGCCACGGTGTGGCATATGGTGTGGCACTATGGGGGGCGGGGGGGGCAGGGAGAGGAGATCACATGAGACCGCCGTGAAGTTAGCAGCGGGCCGTTAGACTGCACTGCTGGTTGGGGTAACAATGGCGCTCCAACCTCTTTGGAGCTGGTTCCTGCCAACACTACCAGAGTGACGGCGTGACCAACGCCCACTCACTTTTCTTAGGCAAAGAGGGTTAGGGTGAGAACCCCGCCCATTCGCACCGATTCACTCACCATAACAGATGCTTTGTCTCTTTTGATAAGATTCCGCCCTGTGACTCTTTGACTGAGTGAGGGACCTTGCAGCTCATGTCCACAGGTTTCTGCCGTGGCCGGACAGGTAGACAAGGTGAGTTGTAGAATACAAAAGCAGGGGTGTAATGCTGGCACTGCATAAAATACTGGTCAGGTGACAGCTGGAACTCTGTGCACAGTTCTGGTCACCACTTTACAGGAAGAGCATAGTCACTCTGGAGAGAGCGCGGAGGAGATTCAGAAGAATGTTGCCTGAGCAGGAGATTAGCAGCCATGTGGAAAGGTGGGAACGGCTGGGGTTGCTATCCTTGGAACAGCGGAGGCTGAGGCTGACTTAACTGAGGTGCACACTATTATGAGGGGCCCAGAGAGCGTGGACAGGAGAGACCCCCCCCCCCCCGGAGAGATCGAGTACCAATGGGCACAGGTTTGATGTTATTAGTCGAAGGATTAAAGGGAATCTGAGGCAAAACCTCTTCACCCAGAGTTTCGATTCACTCTCTAGTTTGGCAATGAAGGCAGAAACCCCAAACTCATTTAAAAGCTATCTGGGATCTGTACCTAAAATGCTGTAACCTTCAAGGCTGTGGACCAGGTGCTGGAAGGTGGGATCAGAATGGACGCCTAGCTTTTTTATTTTTTTATTCATCAGCAGGTGGCGACAACTTGGGCTGTGCCGTAACATTTCCATAGTTCCAAGGCAAGTTACCGTCATGCCACACAAGCCCCAAGCAATGACCATTTCCTGCAAGAGAGGATCTAACCATCGCCACTTGACATTCAATGGCATTATCATTGCTGAATCCCCCACAATCAACATCCTGGGGGCTACCATTGATCAGAAACTGAACTGGCCTTATTAATACTGTGGTTGGGCAGCACGGTGGCACAGTAGTTAGCACTGCTGCCTCATGACACCGAGGTCCCAGGTTCGATCCTAGCCCTGGGTCTCTGTGCGTGTGGAGTTTGTACATTCTCCCGTGTCTGCGTGGGTCTCACCCCCACAGCTGAGAGATGTGCAGAGTATGTGGATTAGCCACGCTAAATTGCTCTTTAATTGAAAAAATAATAATTTGATACTCTAAATTTATTTTTTTTAAATTAATACTGTGGCTACCAGGGCAGGTCAAAAGCTAGGAATCCTACGGCGATTAACTCACCTCCTGAGCCCCTCAAAGCCTGTACACCATCTGCAATGCACAAGTCAGGAGTGTGATGGAATACTCTCCATTTGCCTGGATGAGCGCAGCTCCAGCAACACTCAAGAAGCTCAATACCATCCAGGACAAAGCAGCCCCTCTTGATTGCTCCCCCTTCCACAAGCATTCACTCCCTCCACCACTGACGATCAATGGCAGCCGTGTGTACCATCTACAAGATGCACTGCAGGAACTCACCAAGGTTCCTCAGGCAGCAGTTTCCAAACCCACGTCCACTACCACCTAAAAGGACAAGAGCAACAGTTACCTGGGAACACCACCACCTGGAGGTTCCTCTCCGAGTCACTCACCACCCTGACTTGGAAATATATCACCGTTCATTGTCAAAATCCTGGAATTCTATTCCCCCTCCCTAACAGCACAGTGGGTGTACCTGCACTTGAAGGACTGCAACGGTTCAAGAAGGCAACTCGCCACCACCTTCTGAAGGGTAACTAGGGATGGGTAATAAATGCTGGCGTAACCAGCGACGCCTACATCCCATAAATGAATAATAAAAAACAATCCCATTGCGAAGAGGAGCAGAGGAATTTTCCCGGGTCAGCAACACATTACTGTTCATATACAAATTGCCTCATACATTTCCGACGTTGCAATAGTGACAACTCTTCAAAAAGTGCTCGATTGGGTGCAAAGTGCTGTGGGATGTTTTGTTGTTGTGCAAGGTGCTATATGAATGCGAGTCTTTCATTCTTTCAGTTCTGAGGAAAAGTAATCGATCTGAAACTTAAACTCTGTTTCTTTCTCCAGTGACTCAGCCTGACCCGCTGAGCACTTCCAGCCTGTTCAGTTTTTAATTAAGTCTATGACCTTCCTTGGTTTGGATCATCCTGATACTTGTACAACCAACTGAGCCACCATGCTGATTGTGAATTAATTACATTAAATTAAAATGTAGTGAGGCTTGGGCAGGGAGGGGTAAATTGTAGAAGTACAATTGTCATGTTTCGCAAAAGCGTCATTCGGAAAAAGACCGTTCTTAAGAACAGACGGAAAAATAACTTTAAAATAAAGGGACCCGCTGAAGAAATGCATTTACCTCCCCTGCTTTAAGATGCTCCTTACTGTCCACATCTTTGATCAAGCATTTAGTTACCTCCCCTGCTTTAAGATGCTCCTTACTGCCCACATCTTTGATCAAGCATTTAGTTACCTCGCCTGATATTGTTTTGTATGATATGGTTTTCCTTTTTGTCTGATTATGCTCCCGTGAAAGCACTTTGGAATGTTTAACTCCACTATGAAGGTACACGGGAGATAATATATTCATCTTATTAGTCTGTAAATAGTGCATCACAAATACTAATGGACAGATTTCAACAGAACCTTGTACACAGATAGGGAATACCATAAGGAAGGACTGATCTGTTTTTGGTGAAGATGTTGATCCAGGTCTTGGGCTTAAAAAAAAATAATCTGTTAACATTGGGAGATAGGAATAATGGACTTTACTAATGTCCTGGGTTGTTTGGTTTTGAATGTCGTTTGATTGATTTAGAAAGCACTTTGTGGATTTTCTCAGCCACTGTGGTTATAATTTGTCACAGTTGTCAAGATGTGAGCAGAGTTTTCTGAGTAGGCTGTTGGATGTGGATTGGCTTGAAGCCGCCTGAGTGAGACGGAAGCTCCTAAAAATAGACACTTTTTTGGCTTGGTCAACCAGGCAGGGAAAATCCTCGGGGAAGAGCTGCGTAACTGTATTAACATTGAGTTAAAGTGAGGAAGTCTGATCTGAAACTAGGGTCCAAAACCTACACAAAGGAAAATACAAAGGTATGAGGTGTGCGTTAGCTCAGACAGGTGGGAGAATTTCCTTAAAAGGCATAATGGTGGATAGGCAATGCCTAACATTTAAATAATTAATGTGTGCAT
The DNA here is from genome assembly GCF_902713615.1 of Scyliorhinus canicula. NCBI lineage: Eukaryota > Metazoa > Chordata > Chondrichthyes > Carcharhiniformes > Scyliorhinidae > Scyliorhinus > Scyliorhinus canicula. The sequence goes on from NC_052149.1 coordinate 240,404,256, forward strand.
TGCAACAGTCGTACGTTCCTCTCTGGTATGAAAACAAAACAAGGAAAGAGGCCGAACCCTGACTTGCATCAGAAGTCAAGGATAGTATTAGATCCAAAGAGCTTTTATGTTGCTAGAAAAAGTAGCAAGCCTGAGGATTGGGAAAAGGTCAGTATTCAGCAAAGGAGGAGAAAGAGAAGTTTACAAGAGTAAACTTGCAAAAGTGGAATGTAAAAGCTTCTCTAAGTATGTAAAAAGAAAAAGATTAGTGAAGACAAATGAAGGTCCATGTTATGAAGTTGGGATGAGATGAAAGGTGAAGTATTGGATAAAATATGAATTGATAGACATTTAGCAGCATTGAGTATTCGTGTGATGCAGGTTAGATGAGGAACAGGGCCAAACTGGTACTTTGCTACGCATAGTGGAGACGAGCAGTCCAGTGGCACAGATCATAGCCATTCCCAGTTTGCAAATAGAGTATTTTTCCCTCAGAGAACGTCAAGGTGTTGTGCTGAAAGCAGGAGAAGCTGTTCGTGTTTCTCCCCAGATATTCCATTCTAAATTAAAAGAAGCGTTCCTTCCCAAAGCAAAACTATAGGTTTGGTGTGATAATTATTTGCTGGATTTGGCCCAGAGTGGGCAGCATGGTAGCACAGTGGTTAACACTGTTGCTTCACAGTTCGATTCCCGGCTTGGGTCACTGTCTGTATGGAGTCTGCATGTTCTCCCCATGTCTGCGCGGATTTCCTCACACACAGCACGTACAAAGCAGTCAAAAAAAAAGAATAACCAACAAAGTACATCGACAAACAGTGATTGGTTACCGTGTGGAACAAGGGGCCAAACAAAGCAAATGCATGAGCAAGAGCAGCAGAGGACCTCGCGAACAGTGTTCTTACAGGGAACAGATCAGTCCGAGGGGGAGTCGTTGAGGAGTCTAGTAGCTTTGGGGACACTTACACAGTTAAACAGTCTCATCAAACATCCCCTCTCCCCACAAAAAACACTTGGTCAGGACACACAAATAAACTACTTGACAACAATTCCCTGTTGAGATTTGTAACAATAAGAATAACACTTAAAGCAAGAACGGCTGTTACTTTAGTAGAGGTATAGCACACGACTCCTCAAACTTCCACTCTGCTGGGGAAATCAAACAAACTGCTTTCTGAAGCAGGACTTTTCTGGTCTGACTGGAAGGCAGTTTGAGATTTCACACTTTTTCTCAGCATGGAGCTGGTGCGTCGCCAAGGGAAAGACTCCGGAATCAACGCACATTGCTCAGGCGGCTTGAGTCAAAGATCAGGGATTGAGTCTTCTGGTGACATCTCCAAATGACCACAGAACCAACCTCTCAGACTGCTCAGTGCACCAAACCGTCCCCCCCACCCCACCCCCACACCTCCTTCCTCCCTAACACTCACCCAGTAGCACTCCCTGGCCCTCAGGCCTCACTCCTGACATTAAGCCCAGCTCCCATTGTTTCCTGTTACCTCTAGCTATTCAGCTGTGGCAGGCAAACACAGTGCAAAACAATCACTGCCGTTCTGTGACCTCTTTTACAGGACAAGATGACCCAGTAGAGGAGTGAGCACAGCAGAATCACTGGGTGATAAAGCCACCTGCATCACCTCACCCTGGATCTCCACAACATGGTATCCAGCACAACTAGACGGTATGTGCTGCCTTCTGCCCTTTTCAAACTCCCAGCTCGTTCTCATCCTGCTGTCCGGATTGATGATTGAGCTGCAGATGTTGTTAGTGGGGACCTCTTGCTTCCCACTGACCCACCCTTTATCTGACATCAATCTTTACCTTGTGAGGTTCTGCTTTCAGACACGGAGGAATTGCCACAACATCCCCAGTGGGAAGAGAGGGAGCAAGGAAACAGTACTGATGAAGAGGTCCTGCCAGCTAGTCTGATGCTCACGGCCACCAGCTCAGATACGGGCACTGCACTTGCCTGAGAAGTTGGCACTGAGTTGGGACATTCAAGTGGTGAATCGTGTCGGAATGAGGGAGCTGGAGCCTGGTCAATGGGAAAGGAGAGTTTGTTCGCCAACTCACCGGAGGGTGAAGCCACAGGTGGGTACTGTTGCAGAGAATTCAGATGAGGACCTCGGCGCTAGGGGTCATGCAGAATGAGGTCCTGGGCACATCGGCTGGCCTGCCAGCCAGTTTCTTATCTCTGTCAAGGAGCATGGAGGAGTCCAGCTGCAACTGGGCAGTGGGCAGAGTGCAGAACATACTGTCTCCTCAGCTCCTGTGCTACAGACCCAGGGGCATTGCCACTGCTGCCCCTTAGCTCTTGCAGCTCTATTGTGGGCAGGTCACCTCCTCCTCTGCCCTCACTGTGGGGCTGCAGCATTGCTCTCTGCTCAAAGCAGAACAACACCTCCAAAAACATTCCAGAGTACTTCCAGACATTTTGGAAAAAGTCCTTCACAATGACTTTCTCAGCAATGAGGAAGCCACGGCCCTTTCAATACCAATCACTTTGTCACAGAGCGCTGATTGGCCAGAATTCTCCACTCGTTGAGACTCAATTTACCCGCCGACAGCGAAGGCCCACCAGCGTAGTTACAAAGGGAGATCCCATTGACAATCAGCGGGAAGAGAGAATCCTGCTGCCAGTGAAGGGGCCACCCGGCGAGAAACACACGACTGGCGGAGCAGGACAACCCCGCCCATCGATTGCAAAGTGAACACATTGGCCAACTGCCGGGTCCAAATTTGGAATTTACGTGTCGCACTGGCGGGTCGGACTTTGTAATCGGATCAGTTAAAACCATCTGACAGGGGGCACACCCACCTGCACCCATCTCCTGGCACAACACCCCGGTGGCTGGCCCAGGAAGAAGCTTCCCAGCTCACAGCATCTCAGAGAAGCAGCGTTTGGCTTCCATGGCACCACTCGAAGCAGCACCGCTCACAGTTCCTCGCCCTGAACCCCAGGACTGTCGCTCTGAGGAGAGATTCATGGAACAGAAATGAAAATTGAGAAAATCTTAATCCAGTCCATACTTCTCCCAAAGCCTCTGCTAACACTCAGAGGCAGGTTAGAGAGCACAGGAGACGACAGGCATGTTAATAATACATAGCTTGACTCAGCTGGTACTGTCACCTGTAAACAAACTCAGACTTCTCAGATATTGCCGGGTTTAAATCACACTATCTCATAAAGCTGTGACTTAACTGGATGCTGTTGCTTGACCCATAATCTGAACATGAAGCTTCACTGTGTTCTGTAGAAACAGTGGCTCTGCTTGCAAGGTGTTACACAGAGTTATATTGAGTCTACAAAATAGAAATAGGGCATGCGGCCCAGCTTTTAAAAAAATAATTTATGGGATGTGGACATCGCTGGCTGGGCCAGGATATATTGCCCATCCTTAATTGTGGTGGTGAGCTGCCTTCTTGAACCGCTGCAGTCATATTAAACAGCGGTGGCATAGTGGTATTGTCACTGGACTTGTAATCCAGAGGTCCAGGGTCATGCTCTGGGGACCCAGGTTCAAATCTCACCTCCGATGTTGAAATTTGAATTCAACAAAAGTCTGGAATTAATGATGATCCACCTGGCTTACCATAGCCATCCACACCTCGTCTGGCCTAAATGTGACGCACAGACCCTCGGAAATGGCCCAGCAAGCCAATCCAGTTCACTCCTGTTTGAGAGTGAGTTCCAGGAATCATAGAATCCCTCCAGTGCAGAGTGAGGCCATTCAGCCCTTGCTCGGTTAGAGGCCCCCTACCTCGACCCTAACCCCTGCTCCTGTCCCTGTAACCCCACCGAACTGTGGTGATATACGTCACTGTAAATACACAAGGGGTTAATGTAAATACACTACGACTAAGTAAACACTAGAGGGAGCACCAGAGACGTCATGACATGCAGACATACAACAAATGAACACATAGAATAGGACACGACCAATGGGCAGTCAAGACACCCAGAGATGAAACTACCACAAGGGGGCATTACACAACCCATATACAAGGGCAGGGCACACATGCTCTGTCTCGTTCCACAGGCGACACTTAGAGAGTAGGACAGGGGCAGATCAGAAGCATCACACCCACCATGTGGCTTAAAGCAGACTGGTTAGTTAGACTGAGTTACTATGGCAAGATTAGCAGGAGAGTCGAACTCATAGAGAACTGTGATAATGGTTCAATAAATCAGATTGAACTAACTTCAAGGTCTGGAGTATCTTTTGGTTAAAGCTGCATCCAGTTGCAGCCTGTGTTATCCCAGAGTACATAACACAACACTAACCTTTGGGCAATATTAGCCTGGCCACCTAACCTGCATTTGTTTGGACTCTGTGAGGAAACCGGAGCACCCGGAGGAAACCCATGCAGACACGGGGAAAGACCCTGAAGCTGTGAAGCAACTGTGCTCACCACTGTGCTGCCCTGAATGTTTCATTTATTTAGAGAGGCTTTCAGAGTGTCCTTGTAGCGTAGCCTCTGCACTCCTCGTGATTGCCATTGTGGAGCTAGGAGTACAGCCCTTGTTTTGGGAGTATTGTGTTGGGCATGCAGATAATGTGGCTCGTCCATCACATAAGTGTGACCAGTGCTACGATACTGAGGATAATGGCCTGGGAGAGGACACTCACGTTGGTACGCCTATCCTGCCAGTGGATTTGCAGGATTTTGCAGAGGCAACGTTGCTGGTATCTCTCCAGGGATTTGAGATGTCTGCTGTACATTGTCCATGTTTCTGATGCATACAGGAGGGCAGGGGGTCAGGGAGCCTCTCTGTAGACCATGAGCTTGGTACTGGGTTTGAGGTCCCGGTCTTCGAACAGCCAGTTCCTCAGGCATCCGAAGACTAATCTGGCGCATTGGAGTCGATGTTGGATTTCATCGTCAATGTCTGCTCGCACCGAGAGGAGGCTCCCGAAGTGTGAAAAATCATCCACATTGTTCAGGGGTTCAGATGGATCGTGATGGTCAGGGGGCAGTTTTGTGTGGCAGGAGTGGGTTGGTAGAGAACCTTTGTTTTCCAGATGTTTAGTCTGAGGCCCAGCCTCTCATAAGTCTCGGTCAATACAGTGATGATGGTTTGTTGCTCGGTCTCTGAGTGTGTGCACACGCGGGCATTGCCTGCATACTGCAGCTCAATGACAGGTTGTGGTAGTTTTGGTTCTTACCCGGAGTTATCGGAGATTGAATAGATTCCTGTTTATCTGGTAGGTTAGCTCCACTCCAACGGGAAGCTTCAGGGTGACAGGGTGGAGTATCACTGTGAGGAAGCTGGAGAAGAGCCTTGGTACAATGATGCAGCCCTAATTGACCCCAGTTTGCACATGTATTGGGTGTGTAGTGGTTCCGTTAGGGAGGATCACTGCTTGCATGTCAATGTGGAGCAGGTGGAGAATGGCGATGAATTTCTGTGGGCAGCTGAATTTGAGGAGGATGCTCCACAATCCCGCACGGTTGACAGAGTCAAAGGCCTTTGTGAAATCGATGAAGGCCAGGGCCGGCTCAAGGCACCGGCAACACGGGCAGTCGCCCGGGGCGCCATATGCTAGGGGGCGCCAGAGACTCGGGTCCCGCGCATGCGCAGTTGGGCCGGTGCCAACCAGCGCATGCGCGGTGGCCGCCCTCCCGCTCGGTCCGCTCCCCCCCCCCCCCCGCTCGGTCCGCTCCCCCCGGCCACCCCCTCGGGTCCGCCCCCCCGCCCCGCCCTCGGGTCCGCCCCCCCCGCCTCAGCCCCCCCCCCCCCGGCTCGCCCACCCTCCCCTCGGCCCCGCCCCCCTCGGCCCCGCCCCCCTCGGCCTTGGCCCTGCCCCCCCCCTCGGCCCCCCCCCCCCCCAAAGGGCGCCGAAGTTCAGCTTGCCCGGGGCGCCAGCAACCCTAGGGCCGGCGCTGATGAAGGCCATTTGCAGAGGTTAATGCTGCTCCCTGCACTTTTCCTGGGTTTGTCGCGCTCTGAAGATCATGTCGATTGAGCCTCTTGATGGACGGAATGCGCACTGAGACTCAGGAGAGGGTTTGTCAGCCACTGAAATGAAAAATAATTAAATGAAATGAAAATCGCTTATTGTCACAAGTAGGCTTCAAATGAAGTTACTGAAAAGCCCCTAGTCGCCACATTCCTGCACCTGTTCAGGGAGGCTGGTACGGGAATTGAACCGTGCTGCTGGCCTGCCTTGGTTTGCTTTAAAAGCCAGCGATTTAGCCCTGTGATAAACCAGCCCCTGGGAGGAGGCTTCTCGCGATGACCTTTCACGTGGCGGAGAGTAGGGAAATCGCTCTGTAATTTCCTCAGTCTGGCCTGTCTCCATTCTTGAAAATGGTCACAGTTAAGGTGTCTCTGAGATCATCCGGCATGCTATCATCCTTCCAGAAAAAGTGTGATGAGTTTGTGGATTCTTGTCAAGAGTGCATCTCCATCGCATATAGATAATTCTGTGGGAATTCCATCTGTGCCAGAGGCCTTGTTATTTTTCAGGTCGGATGGACTTTTTGGCCTCACGGTGAGCTGGGGTTGCGCTGAGATGGTGGGGGGATTGCGCATTACGGGATGGTGTCGAGGACGCTTGTGTTGAAGCCTGTGTCCTGGTTGAGGAGCTCCTCGATGTATTCTCTCCAGCGGGTATTGACTTCCTCTCTGTCTTTGATGAGCGCCTCTCCGTTTTTGGCTCTCAGTAGGGTTGGCCACTGCGCAATTGTGGTTGTTGGAGAGTTACTGAGTCTCCTACGCTCTTTCCACCCACCATCTGTTCTTTAGTCTGGTGGTGCAGTAGTATTCCCTGCCCCTGGGCCAGAAGCTCTGGGTTGCAGTCCCCCTCCAGGACTTGAAGGTCATGGAAGGAAAATTCATAAAGTGGCCAAACAGCTTGATTATCAACCTGTAAATCCTCCGAATGGTAAATGGGAGGGTATCCTGGTCAACCATACTGCAGAAGGCAATAGAAAACCAGGACTTGCAGGACTTTGCCAAACATAATCATGGGCCTGAAAGTCCATACCTGCCAATGTCCTCAGAATGTCAGCTGAATGAGGAGGAAGGCAGTTTAAACAATGGATGCACAGGAGTGTGTGAATTATCCGAATGGCTTCTGGAATTACAGCATTATCTCTGTAAGCACTGATGATTTGAGAATGTGCAGATACGTTCCCTTTCTTGCTGACTCTCAGTATATTGGGATTAATTTTCAGACCTGGCTTAATGAAATGAAAATGAAAATTGCTTATTGTCACGAGTAGGCTTCAAATTAAATTACTGTGAAAAGCCCCTAGTCGCCACATTCCGGCGCCTGTTCGGGGAGGCTGTTATGGGAATTGAACCGTGCTGCTGGCCTGCTTGGTCTGCTTTCAAAGCCAGCGATTTAGCCCAGTGTGCTAAACAGCCCCGAATGAAAATCGCTTATTGTCACGAGTAGGCTTCAATGAAGTTACTGTGAAAAGCCCCTAGTCGCCACATTCCGGCGCCTGTTCGGGGAGGCTGTTACGGGAATTGAAACGTGCTGCTGGCCTGCTTGGTCTGCTTTCAAAGCCAGCGATTTAGCCCAGTGAGCTAAACCAGCACTTAAGATGGTGGACGGAAGATAAAGGATGTTGAAGAAAGAACGAGGAAGTGCATTATCTGACATTTTATAGCCAATGGATTGCATCTAAAGTTCAGTCACTGTGATGGAGGCGAATAAACTGAGCAACATCCCACACACTGCAAACAAATCAGACAAACTGAGTAGTTACTTTGCATCAGTCTTCATGGTGGAAGACACCAGTGGGATGCTGTTGCCAATTCGGCTTGGAGACGCCAATAATGTTGCTCTTTTTAACTGGATACTAATATAACAGTTATTAATGATGATATTGCTTTCAGAGTCGCCAGTTATCAGATGATACCACCACAAGGTTTAGCCGGATATCAATCAAAGACCCAACAATTAGTTTGTTAGTTCAAGTTCAATGATCGTTTATTTACACACAAGAATTACTTCGACATGCAACATAAAACCCTACAAGCTAAATTACACCTAACACTGTAATAACCTGTACTTAACTTCAGGCACTCGGCTTTATGAAGAGGAACAAGGCCTTTGTTCGGATCTTGTGTGGCTGGGTCTGGAGAAGGGACTTCGTTTCTGCTGGGCTCATCCATCTGGTAGCGATCGTTGGTCTTGAACTTGCTTCTGGTCGTGATGCTGCAATTGGTATCAGGCGTAGGCCGGGCCAAGGGAGTGCCGGCGCGCCAGGGCCAAAAGAGACTGAACACGTGGCAGTGTCTCTTTTTAATCTTCAGGGGTTTTGCGCTCTTTTGGGCGGTCCATAGCTTTGGACCCAATAATTCAGCAGGCTTCCATCACTGCCTTTGATTTTAGCCAATAAAGGGGCGGGTGCCCTGATGGCTCGGCATGTCCTGAGCGGTCAGTGACCTTGGCTGTTTGGGCTTCCTGGGTGAAGGGAGTGGCGCTTATGAGTCTGTGTCTGTATCTGATACCTGAGTACAAGTCTTTTGTTCTGGGGAAATGGGCCATTAGAATGCAAATCGGCTGGGGGTTTCGATAGTGTCTGGTTATCTAGTGGCAAATATACACTTAAGCTCTGAGTTTGTCTGGATCCTGCATTGGCCATATTTCCCATGATTCTTTGCAAGTGGCCATGTTTCCCTTTGTAAGTGGCCATCCCAGATGGCTACATCCTTTTGATCCTGAACGTGAAGCATGGTGGATCACACTATTTGTGCCAGTCACCCTTGGTCAAGGACAGGTTCTTCATTACTCTGTCCTATGTTTTTGGAGCATTTACCTACGTTTTTAATACATCACACGTTCATAAATTCTGAGCGGCCACTATAAACATTTAATCATTCATATAACTTATTTACACAAGGGAACCTCTAACTGCCATCACCTAAACTACACTCACGCTGCTGGCAAATAACTAAAATGAACTTATATAACAATACAAAAATTTTAAACAACAGCAGCATCACATTTCTACTTAACTTGTTACATTTACAGAAAATGGAAACGTAATTCATCAGATAAAGCGGTTCAAAATGTTTGTGGGGTCTGTTGGATTCTAAGAAAAGGGGCTCGGAGTGTATATATCAGGGAGCGGGAGGCTCTCCTTCGCCATTTGCGGAGTCTAAGTGTCTGAACGACACTGCAGAGTATTGCAATTACCAAAAGGGCTTCGACTGTATGACAATAATAATAATAATCACTTATTGTCACAAGTAGGCTTCAATGAAGTTACTGTGAAAAGCCCCTAGTCGCCACATTCTGGTGCCTGTTTGGGGAGGCTGGTACGGGAATTGTACACCCGCTGCTGGCCTTGTTCTGTATTACAAGCCAGCTGTTTAGCCCACTGTGCTAAACCAGCCCCTTGGAGAGGGAATACCATTTAGGATACCATATTGGAGAGGGAATATCATTTTACAATGTTTTCGCACTATGTGGGGGTATCAGTGTGTATCTCTATGTGTGGTGTGGTGTCCGGGCTCGGGGTATCATGTTGTGTGGTCATGTTCTGGGCCAGTGTGGTGTAGGGGGTAAACGCGTACAATGCACCCAACTGTAGGGATCCAATGATGATCATAATGGAGGTCATCAGTTCTGTCTTCACCTTCTTGTATTTTTGTTCTTCGTTCTTCGTATATCACTGAGGGTGTAAGCATAATATCTGTAATTACCCTTGGTTAATATCTCATTTTGTTTGTCTTTCTCTTCTGAATTTCAATTACCCATTAGAATCATCACCATGTGTGACTCCCTCACTTTTTTTTTGAAATAACCATTTTGGAGATAAGACATGCGAAAAAAGAATTCTGTTAAAGTGCACGGAATCTCGCAGCTTGTGGTCGATGCGTGCAGAAACAAATTTTGTGACAACCAAGTGTGTTGAACATGGAAATAGCAGTTGGAGTAGCAACCAAAGAGTTTTGAAAGTGAAGAGTTGAGTGCAGAGACTGACAAAAAGCATTCTTTAAACCACACAAAAGAGCAGATAAGTGGAAACAAAGATCTGCCAAGGACAGTAAGGAGTGTTAAGAATTTTCCCAAATTACTCGCAATGATGGGAACATGGGGTGCGTGTGAGCCATGGCAGGGCAATAATGGGTGGACTTCCCGGGTAGGGCGGTGATCAGTGCCGTTGCTCCACTACCCGGGCTTGGCTGACCGAATACATAGGGGCTCCTCAGGCAGGGCGAGGATTAGTGCCGTTACTCCACTGCCTGGGTGACCTTACACGAGCGGAAAGAATTTGTATCATATGGATTCCGACAATGTGCAGAAGAGTAATCATGACGGCATCAAGAAATTGAGTGAATGGGTGACATTTATTAAAACATGTGAGACCGGAAGAATGAACTGTACCAAGAAATTCCATGTCGAAGTGATATTAACTAAAACCATGTAAGATCAGAAAGAAAGAAAGAAAGAAAGCGGGCAGCCTCCATCAGGAAATAAGACACTGTAAATCTCAGTCTGTTCCTTCATCTCATCATCTGGATACCTCAGGGTTCAGTACCATAAAGCGTCGAGTTGTCGCGGTTCCAATGGGAAATTCTTTGGCCATGAGGGGTCGGTAACTGCAGAGGGCAAATTCTCTCATTGGGCTGTGGCGGTGGCTCTGGCTGTGACAATGAAAGGGGGTAAAGGGGGCCAAACATGTCTTGGTCATGGTTCCAGGGGCTGGAGCGACTGGAGCCTGGGTCGTTGTGCCATTGATCTTTGATTTCAAATGTCTGGAGTGCTGTCGCTCGCGTCAAGTTCAAGGTGGAAGGTCGTTCCTGTGGGCGGGGACAAGGTCGGGTCTGTGGGCGTGCTGTCCTGGCTGGGGTAGGGTCGGTCTAGGTTGGCAGAGGGTGGGGCGTATTTGTCTGCCATTGCCAGGGAGACGTGGTGTGAGTGGCTGCATTGGGTTCCATAAACATTCAGCTGGTTGATATGGAACCAACCTGATTTTTCATTGGGGTACGTTATTTTGTATACAGAGGGGCTCACTTTATCCGAAATGGAGTAGGGTCCTGCAAATTTAGGGGAGACGAATGAACTTGGGTTGTATAGGGAAACCATCACTTGCTGACCGACTGTGTACTCTACTGGGTGGACTGTTTTATCAAAGCAGGCCTTACTGTGCTTTTTCCTAGTGCCCAGTCGGATAGCTACAGCGAGCTGGACTGCTTTAATATTTTCCATGACCTGTTGGACTGCTTTTTCGGGGGTGAGGGCGGCGACCGTGAGGCTGGCCAAATCAAGTCTTAATAAATATTCAATTCCTTTCATGGGTAGTCCGGTCATAAGGGTATGGGGGGTGAAACCTGTGGAACTTGATACCGTGTTCCTAATAAACATCAGGGCGAATGGGAGAACTGTTCCCCATGTGGTGGTGTGCTGGCGCCCCATTTCCCTAATAGTAACTTTCAGGGTCCGATTCATACACTCTGACAATTCTGTTGGAATTCTTTGAGGAGGTAACAAGGAGGTTAGACAAAGGGGAACCAGTGGACTTGATTTATTTAGATTTCCAGAAGGCCTTTGACATGGTGCCGCATAGGAGACTGTTAAATAAGTTAAGAGCCCATGGTGTTAAGGGTAAGATCCTGGCATGAATAGAGGATTGGCTGACTGGCAGAAGGCAGAGAGTGGGGATAAAGGGGTATTTTTCAGGATGGCAGCCGGTGACTAGTGGTGTGCCTCAGGGGTCTGTGCTGGGACCACAACTTTTCACAATATACATTAATGATCTGGAAGAAGGTACTGAAGGCACTGTTGCCAATTTTGCAGTTGATACAAAGATCTGTAGAGGAACAAGTAGCATTGAGGAAGCAAGGGGGGTGCAGAAGGATTTGGACAAGCTAGGAGAGTGGGCAATGAAGTGGCGAATGAAATACAATGTGGAAAAGTGTGAGGTTATGCCTTTGGAAGGAGGTATCTCGGCAGAGACTATTTTCTAAATGAGAAAATGCTTCGGAAATCAGAAGCACAAAGGGACTTGGGAGTCCTCGTTCACGATTCTCTTAAGGTTAATGTGCAGGTTCAGTCAGCAATTAAGAAGGCAAATGCAATGGTTTAGCTCACTGGGCTAAATCGCTGGCTTTTAAAGCAGACCAAGCAGGCCAGCAGCACAGTTCGATTCCCGTACCAGCCTCCCTGGACAGGCGCTGGAATGTGGCGACTAGGGGCTTTTCACAGTAACTTTGTTGAAGCCTACTCGTGACAATAAGCGATTTTCATTTCATTTCATTTCATTTCAATGTTAGCATTCATGTCAAGAGGGCTAGAATACAAGACTAGGGATGTATTGCTGAGGCTGTATAAGGCTCTGGTCAGACCCCATTTGGAATATTGTGAGCAGTTTTGGGCCCCGTATCTAAGGAAGGTTGTGCTGGCCTTGGAAAGGGTCCAGAAGAGGTTCACAAGAATGATCCCTGGAATTAAGTACTTGTTGTATGAGGGATGTTTGAGGACTCTGAGTCTGTACTCGTTGGAGTTTAGAAGGGTGAGAGGGGGATCTTATTAAAACTTAAAGGATACTGCGAGGCCTGGATAGAGTGGATGTGGATAGGTTGTTTCCAGTTGTAGAAAAGCTAGAACCAGAGGACACCACCTCGGACTAAAGGTACGATCCTTTAAAACAGAGAAGAGGAGGAATTTCTTCAAAGGGTGGTGAATATGTGGAACTCTTTGCCGCAGAAGGCTGTGGAGGCCAAATCACTGAGTGTTTTTAAGACAGAGATAGATAGGTTCATGATTAATTAAGGGATCAAGGGTTATGGGGAGAAGGCAGGAAAATGGGGATGAGAAAATATCAGCCATGATTGAATGGCGGAGCAGACCCGGTGGATATTCAAGTAGCCTAATTCTGCTCCTATGTCTTGTGGTCTTGTTAAACATTCTGTGTTGTCTTATGCAGCATAGCACAGCTTTGTTCCAGTTTGATACCATCCTTAACATTCTTAATCAGCCATCTTTGTAGAAGAGTCTTTCTCAATAGAATATATCATTGTTGCGAGTGATGAACTATCTTTGCAGGATGGCACGGTGGTACAGGGGTAAGCACTGCTGCCTCGCAGCGCCAGGAACCCGGGTTCAATTCCGGCCTTGGATGGCTGTCTCTTTTTCTCCCCGTGTCTGCGTAGGTTTGCTCCGGGTGCTCTAGTTTCCTCCCACAGTCCAAGGATGTGCAGGTTAAGTGTGGTTACGGAGATAGGGCAGGGGAGTGGGAATAAGTAGGGTTCTCTTCCAGAGGGTCGGTGCAGACTCAATGGACCGAATGGCCACCATCTACAGTGTAGCACTTCTATGGTTCTAACAGAGCTCCCCTACCTCCATTCTCTTTCCTCTTTTCCTTCTCTGGAGTCAAATGCCATTCAATGTTTACTTCTCCGCCTTGGTCCCATTGTTACCTTGGCTTTGCAATGGTTTTCATGTCTTATTCATTTGGTTATTTCATGGCTCCCACGTGCTACAGTTGAAACAGACGAGGAGTTTTTCACAGTAACATAATTTCAGTGTTCAAGCCTACTTGTGACACTAATAAAGATGATTATTATCAATGAATGCCTTTGGAATTCAGCTCTTGGATCTTGCTGCCCCTCGCTCACTCTCTTTGATCACTTCTTGTTTTCCAGAAGATCAAAACAGCGCCACTTTCCTCACTGCCCCAAACTCTCTCACTCACCAACTTCTCAAATTCAGCACTTTCTCAAAACTGGATTGTGTCGAATTGATATCCGTGCTACTTACTGAGAATGATTGGTATTGACTAACAACTCTCAAACATGTTCAGAAGACCATTTTATCAGGCTACTGATTACAAAAAGTCACAACCGGTCCACAGCAGACGCCATCTCCCTGGCCCTACACTCATCCCCAGAGCATCTCGACAACAAGGACTCCGACATCAGACTCCTATTTATTGACTACAGCTCCACCTTCAACACCATAATCCCAGCCTAAGCTCATATCAAAGCTCCAAAACCTAGAACTTGGCTCCCCACTCTGCAACTGGATCCTCGACTTTCTGACCAACAGACCACAATCAGTAAGAATGAACAACAACACCTCCTCCACAATAGTCCTCATAACCAGGGCCCCGAAAGGCTGTGTACTTAGCCCCCTACTCTACTCCCTGTACATACATGACTGCGTAGCAAAATTTGGTTCCAAATCCATCTACAAGCTTGCTGATGATACGACCATAGTGGGCTGGATCGCGAATAACGATGGAGTCAGAATACAGGAGGGAGATAGAGAATATAGTGGAGTGGTGCAGCGACAACAATCTCTCCCTCAATGCCAGCATAACTAAAGAGCTGGTCATTGACTTCAGGAAGCAAAGTACTGTACACACCCCTGTCAGCATCAAAGGGGCCGAGGTGGAGATGGTTAGCAGTTTCAAATTCCTAAGAGTACACATGTCCTCAGGAAACTAAGGACATTTGGCATGTCCACATTAACCCTTACCAACTTTAACAGATGCACCATAGAAAGCATCCTATCTGGCTGCACCACGGCCTGGTATGGCAACTGCTCGGCCCAGGATCGCAAGAAACTTCAGAGAGTTGTGAACACCGGCCAGTCCATCACACGAACCTGCCTCCCATCCATTGACTCCATCTACACCTCCTGCTGCCTGGAGAAAGTGGGCAGCATAATCAAAGACCCCTCCCACCCGGCTTACTCACTCTTCCAACTTCTTCCATCAGGCAGGAGACACAGAAGTCTGAGAACACGCACGAACAGACTCAAAAATAGTTTCTTCCCCGCTGTCACCAGACTCCTAAATGACCCTCTTATTGACTGACCTCATTAACACTACACCCTGTATGCTTCATCCGATGCTGGTGCTTATGTATTTACATTGTGTACCTTGTGTTGCCCTATTATGTATTTTCTTTGATTCCCTTTTCTTCCCATGATCTGTTGAGCGGCTCGCAGAAAAATAGCTTTCACTGTACCTCGGTGCACGTGACAATAAACAAATCCAATCCAATCCAAGTAAACTGTGGGCGCGATTCTCCCACACAGGGAGAAACGTAAGGCTGGCATCAAATCCGGGCGGGTTTGACGCCAGCCCCCCCCCCTCCCCGACCGGGAACCGATTCTGGTCCCCGGTCGGGGCTAGCATGCCGCCGCCGTAAACTCCGGCATCGCGGGCTTAACGAATTTCGTTAAGCCCGCTTGCCAGAGTTTGCGCCGGCTGATGCGTCATATGACTTCAGCCGCGCATGCGCGGATTGGAAGACTCCAACCCGCGCATGCGTGGATGACGTCATCGGCATTTGCGCGAAACCCACGCATGCGCGGGCCGGGATGCCCCTCAGCCGCCCCGCGAAGTGATACAGCGGGGCGGCGGAAGGACAAAGAGTGCGCGGGTATCGGACCCGCTGCCCGCGATCGGTGCCCACCGATCGCGGGCCCATGGCACCCTTAGCACGGCCGTGGTACTGCCGTGCCAATCGGTGCCATGGTTTTAAAAATCGGCACTTTATGGCCGTTTTTACGAACGGCCAGACCAGGTGTGTTTGCCGTTCGTAAAAACAGCCGTAAAGGGCTTGGAACTCGGCCCATCGGCCAACTGAGAATCGCTGCTGGCCGTAAAAAAACGGCGGCAGCGATTTGTATCGGGAATCGGGCGTGGTGGGGGGGGTTGGCAGAATAGCGGGATGCCGTCGGACTAGCGTGGCCGTAAAATTTTACGACCACCGCTATTCTCCGCACCATCGTGAGTGCGGAGAATTGCGCCCTGTGTTTCTCAATCCCTCCCAATGCTGCCAGACCTGCTGTGTTTTTGCAACAATCTCAGGCAAGTTGCTGTTCATTGAAGGAATGTCCCACTCGGCATGTTATTGTGCTGTAAATCCTGTCTCATATTTCAGAAATTTCGACGCAATAGCTCAAAAGCTTAAGCACATTGTAACAGAACTGAATTCAATAGTTCCTCTGGGCATTGCATGAACTCATCAATTGCTGTACATCTGAGTTTTCTCCTCTTCAAGTTGCTCTTGCTCTTTAAACTCTGCTTGTTTTAATATAATTTCCTGCATAGTATAAATGTACTCTCGGTATTCATTACCAGCAGAAGTTGGCATTGAGTCTAGTTATTACTATTCAGACCATTAATGAAGCAACTACACAGCGACCACAGGGAGTAATTGAGGCGGATAGCAAAAATGCATTTAAAGAGAAGCTTAATATGTTGGAGAGAAAGAAATAGAAGGGAATATATATAGTTTGAGAAGGAGGAAGATGGAAGAGCATAAGGACTGGCACAGACCTGTTGGATTGAAAGATCTGTTTCAGTCCGCTCTATACAGTGAAATATAATGTAATGATATCTAAAAAGTTTGATTCCGGCCTCGGGTGACTGTGTTGAGTTTGCACATTCTCCATGTATATGGAGCATATGGAGTATATAGAGTATATGCAGCACGGTAGCATTGTGGATAGCACAATCGCTTCACAGCTCCAAGGTCCCAGGTTCGATTCCGGCTTGGATCACTGTCTGTGCGGAGTCTGCACATCCTCCCCGTGTGTGCGTGGAGTTCCTCCGGGTGCTCCAGTTTCCTCCCACAGTCCAAAGATGTGCAAGTTAGGTGGATTGGACATGATAAATTGCCCTTAGTGTCCAAAATTTCCCTTAGTGTTGGGTGGGGTTACTGGGTTATGGTGATAGGGTGGATGTGTTAACCTTGGGTAGGGTGCTCTTTCCAAGAGCCGGTGCAGACTCGATGGGTCGAATGGCCTCCTTCTGCACTGTAAATTCTATGATCTATGTGGGTTTCCTGCGGGTGCTTCGGTTTCTTCCCACGGTCCAAAGACCTGTTAAATTACCCCTAGGTGAGGTTGCGGGGATAAGGTGGGGGATTGGACCTAGGCAGGGGGTGCTCTTTCAGAGGGTTGGTGCAGACTTGATGGGCCGAATGGCCACCTTCTGCACTTTAGGGATTCCATGCTTCTATTACCATTGATGCTAGTAACGACCATGAGCCAGAATAATATGACAGTAAATAAAAACAGAAAATACAGGAAATATTCAGCAGTTAGGCAGTATTGGAGAAGCCAATTTGAAGCTTATTTGGCACTCCCTCCACCACCGGTGCACAGTGGCAGCCGTGTGTACCGTCTACAAGATGTACTGCAGCAACTCACGAAGGTTCCTTCGGCATCACCTTCCAAATCCGTGATCTCTACCATCTAGAAAGACAAGGGCAGCAGATACCTGGGAACCCCAACAGCTGGAGGTTCCCCTCCAAGTATGTCCTATCCTGCCTTGGAAATAGATGGCCTTTCCCTTACTGTTGCTGGGTCCTCTCTAACAGCACTGTGGGTGTACCTACACCTCAGGGACTGCAGCGGTTCAAGAAGGCAGCTCACCACCACCTTCTGAAGCACAACTTGGGGTGGGCACCGGAACTCGGCCCATTGTTTGCGGAGCATTGGGGAAGGGCCTCAGGTGACGTCCTGAGGTTGTCCCAACGGCCTACAAGCTGTTTTCAAGGGGGCGGAGCATCGGAAAAGCAGCACCGCCCCCGATTTTGGCGCAAGCAGGGATTCTCCGGCCAATCAGCAAACACGATTTCAGGTTTGGCCCGGAGAATCCCACCCCCGTTATTGATACTTTAATTATCTGTCTGATTGACACTTTTGTAGAGTTGAAAGAACAGAGGTTTCTTTCCAAGAACATTTCTTTTCCATGGCAATTCCACACTGGCCATTGTTAATATGTGGCTGATTGGTTCTGTACATGGTGCATACTGAGTGAATGAGCATCATAGGGGTGTAATTCGGTATTGCGTTGGCATGGATGATGTGATGGGCGACAAGAAGTGGATATGGAGTGAGGTGATGTGAGGGGCAAGGAGCCTAACTATTTTTATTTCGACCGGGATGAAGCCCCAGAGAACCAGCGTTCAGAGAACCTACTAAGCAACCTGAATTGCGCCTTGTTTGGTCACGGCTGTTCCTGAGCGGGAGAGAGTTCAGGGCCGGAATTCTCCGACCGATTCACCTTCCCCGCTGGCAGTGCACCTCAGCCCGGAGTTCCCCAGTGGCGTGGGGCGGCTTCAATGGGAAATCCCATTGACAAGCGGAGGGAAGATAGAATTCCACCACCGGCAAATGGCGCGCCTCCGTGAAACACGAAGAATGCAGACCCAGGTGTTTCCACAATGCCACAGCTGCAAATGATATGCAAAGTACCTGGCGTTTCTCTGCAGTAGGAGGGGTCTTCTCCAATCCTGCTTCAACATTCTTTCCAATGGCGCGGCATCCAAAGCTGACGTGTGAGATCCTGTGGCAGTCCCGGCTGCAGGGTTAGGGATGTTGTTGCTTCCCCATGCAAACTAAACACTCAAAACAACCCTCACTCCTGCAAGGGTTGTCTCCAATTCTGTGTCATTAGTTTTAGCCCAGGAATGTATTTTCTTCTGAAACTATCTTAACCTTTGACAGGCACCATGGAATACATTGCTGCTGGCATTTTGCTTTAGCTTGAGCGAATTGAGCATTAACCAAACTAGTTGCATGATTAATGTGCAATGAACGTGAATAATCAGTCAGATGCTGCACGCTAATGGTGTCGCAGTGTTTAATTATTCAATGCCAGTGTCATTGGACAGAACACCCTGGCAGCGATGCCCATTCTGATACTGGTGCTGCAGGAGGGTGGAAGAGACATGAAAATTTTCAAATGTTTTCACTGTAACTAACTAGGCCATGTAAAGTCACAGTGTTGGTGGTTGAAGAAAAGCATTGCAAAGGGTGATGTGGTAAAACAGGATAAGACAGTGGGATTTGTCAAAGTGGTAAAGGAAAGCCCAAGTGAAGCGAAGGAGGTGCAAAAGATTGTACAGCCTGATCAAGAGGTGATTGATAAGAAGGTGCCCGATCTCTTTAAAGAATTTACTTGTGTGGGTAAAGTTTACTCATGTGTATCAGGAGGAGCAGGTAAAGAAGTCACAATTTTAAGAGATACGGGAGCTAGTCAATCTTTAATGGTAAGAGATGAGGAGTTATGTAGTTTGGGAAGAATGTTGCCAGAAAAGGTGGTAATATGTGGAATTAAGGGTGAGAGGAGTAGTGTTCCATTGTATAAGGTAAGGTTGGAAAGTCCAGTGAAGAGTGGTGAAGTGGTAGTAGGAGTAATAGAGAAACTGTCTTCTCCAGGAATACAGTTTACCTTGGGTAATGATATAGCTGGATCGCAGGTGGGAGTGATGCCTACTGTGGTTGATGAGCCAGTGGAAAATCAGACAACTGAAGTGTTGAAGAACGAATATCCTGGGATTTTTCCAGATTGTGTAGTAACAAGGTCGCAAAGTCACAGGTTAAGACAAGAGGAGAACTGAAGGAGTGAAGATGAAGTTGAAGTGCAATTATCAGAAACAATTTTTGATCAGATGGTTGAAAAAGAACAAGAACAAGTGGAGGATGAGGCGGATATTTTTAGTTCAGGAAAATTGGCGGAGTTACAACAGAAAGATGGAGAAATAAACCTAATGTATCAGAAAGCATACACAGAAGAGGAATCTGAGAATATACCAGATTGTTATTACCGTAAAAGCGATATCTTGATGAGAAAATGGAGACCATTACATATGCAGGCAGATGAAAAGTGGGCAGAGAATCCAAAAACATTTTTATTGGCCAGGACTACATAAAGCTGTAGTTAAATTTTGTCCATCATGTCACACATGTCAAATGATAGGAACCTCAAGCAGTGATAAAACCAGCACCCTTAATACCCATTCCAGCATTTGATGAACCTTTTACAAGGGTCCTAATTCAATGCGTCGGACAGCTTCCTAAAACAAAAAGTGGGAATCAATATCTTTTGACTATAATGGATGTGTCTACTAGGTTTCCAGAGGCCATTCCAGCACGTCATATTGCAGCTAAAAAGATTGTGGAGGAGTTACTTAAATTCTTTACTAGATATGGACTACCCCAAGAAATACAATCGGATGAAGGATGAAATTTTACCTCAAGGTTATTCAAAGACGTTATGGATAGCTTCGGAATAAAACAATTTAAATCAACTGCATATCATCCAGAATCACAGGGAGCGTTAGAAAGGTGGCATCAAACATTAAAGACAATGTTGAGGGTTTATTTTCAAGATTATACAGAGAATTAGGATAAAGGAATTCCTATCATACTGTTTGCAATTAGGGATGCACTTAATGAGTCAACCAAATTTAGTCCTTTTGAACTAATTTTTGGTCGTGAGGTAAGAGGACCACTTAAATTGATTAAGGAAAAATTGGTGGGTGAGAAATCAGAACTTACATTATTGGATTCCGTGTCAAATTTTAGGGAATGATTACATAGAGCAGGTGAATTGGCTCGACACCATTTGAAAGTTGCACAAAATGTGATGAAACGGGTCGCGGACAAGAAATCCGAAGTTCGTAGTTTTGCCTGTGAAGATAAAGTTTCACTGTTGTTACCAATGGTGGGTGAGCCTTTAAAAGCTAGGTTCTGTGGACCTTATCAGATTGAAAGGAAACTGTGAGGTGAATTCTGTGGTAAAAACATCAGACAGAAGGAAGACTCACCGAGTGTGTCATGTGAATATGCTTAAAAGTTACTTTGAAAGGGAAGGAGAGAAAAAGGGGGTTTTAATGATTCTACCTGAAGTGGTGAATTTGACATACCTCAAATTAAATTGGAAAACGAGGATGTTCTTAAAAATTGTGATAAATTGTTGAGTTACCTTCCAGAGGAAATACTAAGTGACCTGAAAGAGTTATTGACATCACATGGGCAAGTTTGTGGAGATAAATTGGAAAGTACTAAAACGGCTATACAAGATGTAGATGTGGGAGATGCTGTTCCAAGCAAACAACATCCATTATAGACTTAACCCTTTAAAATTGGCACAGTTTAACCAAGAGATTGAGAGTATGCTTAAAAATGGCATAATTGAAGTGGGTTGCAGCCAATGGAGTTCACCCATAGTGATGGTACCAAAACCAGATGGTACCCAATGGTTGTGTGTGGACTATAGAAAGGTTAATGCAGTTACAAGAATGGACACTTATCCAATCCCACGTTTGGAGGATTGCATTGAGAGGGTGGGACAGTCCGCTTTTATTTCCAAATTTGATTTACTTAAAGGTTACTGGCAGGTACCTTTATCCGAAAAGGCGAAGGATATTTCAGCTTTTGTGACTCCAGATGGTATATACCAATTCAAAGTTATGCCATTTGGCATGAAAAACACCCCAGCCAAATTTCAACGGTTAGCTAACAAAGTTGTTTCAGGATTACCCAATTGTGCGGTATACATCGACAACCTGGTAATTTTCAGCCAGACATGGAAAGAACATTTAAAACATCTGATGGAGTTATTCGATCGACTTCAGGAGGCGGGTTTGGTGATAAACCTAGTTAAAAGTGAGTTTGGAAAAGCCCAAGTCACTTTCCTTGGCCATACAATCCGACAAGGTCGAATGGTCACACAGGATGTGAAACCAACAGTTATTGAGGAGTTTCCAACACCCTCGAGATGAAGGGAAATCATGCGATTTCTTGGTATGAGTGGATTTGATTGACCATTGGTGAAAAATTTTTGTAGCGTGGTTGCTCCACTGATGGACTTACTGAAGAAACGTCGAAAATTTCAGTGGACAGCGGACTTTCAACAGGCATTTGTCCGCCTGAAAGCTGTGATAACCAATGCTCCTGTGTTGGAGAATTACAAGGGACTCTGTGATCAGATTCGACTAAAGTATCTGACTTTAAAGAGATATGCCGAGGCGTAGAGAAATGGATGGATCATGCAGAGACCTTGTCGTTCAAAGAGACTGTCAATCGAGAGGGATTCCAGTTGGAGGAAAAACAAAAAAATGGACTATATTGTTGTACCTGTTGCGTGTGTTGCTTTTTTTAAAAACAAAAAGTATATTCACTGTCTGCATTTCTCAAAGGATAGTGAAAATGTGAAAAATGAAACCATCTTGAAGTTGATGGTTTATTTTTTTCTTCTTGGGGGGAGGTGTCATGTGAGAGTACCTTTAAGAAATGGATGTTTATTACTGCAGTGATGTCAGAGAGTGGGTGGCGCTGGGCTGTCTGCCAGCTTTTTACTTTTGTTTTCAGCTGTTTGCTGCAGGGTGTGTTTCAGTTTTGTTTTCAGAGCTGGATAGCTGCAGTCACAGCCAGAAGGGGTATTAGTCTCTCTCTCTGTAATCTAAAAACTGTAAATCGATCCTTTGGTGATTTAAAACTAATAACTGCTCTCAGTAGTGACTTTAACCTGACGTGCTTCTGTTAAAGGTTTTGTCTTTAAGTCTTATGGATGTCTTCAGGATTACTTAGTGTTGTGTTCTTTGGGGGTTGTATTTGAATTAATGGTTGCTAAGACGTTCACTGTATGTTTTAAAAAGTTTAACTTGAGTTCATAGTATAAACATTGTTTTGCTTTAAAAAGAAAACTTTTCCATTTCTGCTGTACCACACCTGTAGAGTGGGCCGTGTGCTCCCCATACCACAATCTATTAAAAGTTGTGGGTCAGGTGAACTCCATGATACACCTTGGGGTTCTCCAAACCCTGACCCATAATAATCTGCTTTCCTTGGTTTACCAACTTGCCATAGTGGTCAGGGCTCTTAAGCTCCTGGAAAGGTCACCCATGATGGTAAGGTCGGAGGGGAGGAATCAGACAAAGCACAATCCAAAATAAATCCTTAATGACGGAATGACGGATCAGAGGGAACATACTCGTCTGGTATCAATGGCTGTGCTGGCAGATGAAGGCTGCAGATGTAGGGAGATCCTCAGACGTCGAAGTTCCCTCCCCACTGGAACTGGACATACACTCTGTCAAGGACCGTGTGCAACGGCACAGCCATGTTAAACAATGTCCCACACCAGGCATCTACCTGGAGGTACCAGCACTCCCACTCCCCCACCTGCAGGTAACCAGCACCACCCCCTCTCCCCCCCCCCCCCACGCACACACAGACAAGCCCCACGGTGATCAGCGAGGGGTGATGGGGGACGGGTGAGATCAGGAAGTCCCGAGCTTCGGACCGGCACATAGGCAGTGGAGTTTGATTCAGTCATCTCGCTCTTGGAATCGGAACAGGAGAGCGTTTCTGCAGCTTTCCTCACAACTGAGTCACCCTCTTCGGGATCCACTCTGCTCGCTCCGCATGGGGAAGGGGGAGAAAGGTTGCCCTGAAAATAGTCCGTGCATCCCCAGCCTGGCTGGAAAACCGCACCCGGCAGCCCATCGGCCTGCAGTCAGAAAATCAAAGTTAAACTGACTTTTGGAACCTGAAATGTACGAATCCTCATGGATAACGGGCAAAACATCAACCGGAACGGAGAACTGCCCTTGTTGCCGTGAACTCAGGCACTTCAGCATTGACACGCTTCCCAGCAAGAGACTCAGAGAGCAGGCAAAGGGCAGCTGAGGAGAGATGGTGGTGGTTACACCACTTCCGGGCGGGAAACCCGAGGATCAGCTCATGATGCATGGAATTGGATTCTCCATCAGGAACGCACTCAATGATGCTGACTCTTGGAGCTTTTTGTCAGCATCAGGGAGCACCTCAGGACCCTCTTAGCACAACTTGCCAAGAACCAGCAGACAATGGTCATGAGTGAGTGCTCTTGATGCCAGTGATGACTCCAAACACGGCTTCGACACCACCCTTGACACCGTACTATCCAACATTCCTAAGGAAGCTCATCCTACTTGGGGACTTCAATTCCAGGGTGGACTCCCAAATCTGGAAACCTGCCATTGGAAAGTAAGGAGTTAGGAATTGTAATTCCAACGGGGTTCTCCTGCTCGCCAAATGTGCTGAACACCAGCTCGTCCTCAGCAACACTTTGTCAAAAAGACAAGTTGAAAACTTCCTGGAGATATCCACAATAATAGCACTGGCGCAGGATCGACTTCATCATCATCCGATCCCGGGACCAAAAGGATGTCCTCATTATCAAAGCAATGACCAGTGCAGATGACTGCTTGCTGGAGTTCAGAGACTACACTGCTGGACAGACCAACGTCTCATCTGCTGCTCTATATCCATCAAACTCCACCAGAAGCAGCGAAGGTGAAGAACCAGCTCAGAAAAAAGATCAAGAGCCAAGAATGCTTGTGAACTTCCAGCAATGACTTCTCCCAAAATCTCCAAAGTGTCCATTGTAATGGAGTGGAGGAAAACTGGAAAGAGTTGAAGACAGACATCATCTCAAACTGTGAGGAAACCATCGGCAACAAGACCAGGAAACACAAAGACTGGTTCAATAAGAAGGATCACACCATCCAAGACCTCATCGACAAGAAGAGGAAATCTCTCCATACCTGGGTGAAGAGGAGAGCTCATCAATCAGCCAACCAGAGGTACAAAGAAAAAATTGTGAAAGCAAGAACCAGTGGTGGACTGAGAAAGCTCAGTCGCTGCAACTCCTCGCTGACAAGCATGACCCAGGACTTCTTCAGTGTCATCAAGACAATATATGGAGCCAATAGCCAAGACCTCAAACCGGTGTAAAGTAAGGACAGAACCCTTTTGGAGACAGAGGAAATATCAGCCTTTTATGGCGAACACTTCAAAAAACGTCTGAACCATGATACAACCAGAGATGAGGACATGTTTTAGGAAAGCCCTCATCTACCTTCAAAGGTTTCTACCTTTCCCGTACCGGCCTTCCCGAACAGGCGCCAGAATGTGGCGACTAGGGGCTTTTCACAGTAACTTCATTTGTAGCCTACTTGTGACAATAAGCGATTTTCATTTTCATTTCATTTTCATTTCAAGATGGTCTTGGATTCCCACCAACCAAGGGGAAAGTCGAAGTTGCCATTAAACACATGAAGAATGGAAAAGCCGCAGGAATGAATGGTTTCCCACTAAAGATTTTCAAATTCAGAGGACAAGCAATCAACTGTGCTCTGGAAGAACCTGTCAAAGGCTGGCTGTCCAGAGAAAATCATCAACATACTCCGACTCCTCCAGGACAAGATGTCAGCCACAGTCCTCACCAACAGAAATAAGACAGAAACCTTCAAGGTCAAGACTGGAATCAAGCAGAGATGTTGCATCAATCTTTTCTCCATATTCATCGCCACCTTTGCCTTGTCAAGAACAAGCTTCCCATTGGAGTGGACATTGTCTACAGGATGGACGGAAAGCATTTCAACCTCAACCGGTTGAAATCCAAGAAGAAAATAACACTGACATCGCTCGAGGAACTTCAGTATGTCGATGACATCACCATCTCCATTCTCTCAGAAGAGAATCTCCGAGCTGTGCTCGACACCTTCGCGGAAGCATTCTAAAGAATTGGTCTCAGCCTCAACCTCAAGAAGATTCAAATCCTTTACCAACCCGCCCCAGGATAAGGTCCAATTTCTTCTCCATCAAGATCAACGGAGAAACCCTCCCAAATGTGAAACATTTCCCCAACCTGGGGAGCCACTTCTCCCTGAACACTGACATTAATGCAGAGATGGAGCATCAGATCCAATCTGAGCCTGAGAAAGGAATATCGGCGATCTCGAATCCAAAGACCCATCTCACCTCCTGGAAACACCCGACAAGAGTGCGGTCGGCGATGCGACTCCATGATTGGGCTCAACGGCGACACGAGAACTCACAGGGCCCGTGACCAGTAACACAGAGTTTCTTTGGAGGTCAATCATCCTCGTTAATGAGTGATTGCTGCAGAAGTAGCCATTTATTTGGAAGAACAAGGAGAGGCAATATAAATAAAGTGTACAGTTCTAAAGTGGATGCAAGAGCAGAGGGACCTGGGAGTGCGTGTGTACTAATTATAAAAGGCGTCAGAACAGATTGAGAAAGTGATTTGAACCACATGTGGGATCCTGGGATTTATAAATCGAGGCTTTGAGTACGAAGGTCGTTATGATGAACCTCATAGAATGTAGAGTGCAGAAGGAGGCCATTCGGCCCATCGAGTCTGCACCGACCCACTTAAGCCCTCACTTCTACCCTATCCCCAGAACCCACTAACCTCTTCTAACCGTTTTGATCACTCAGGGCAATTTAGGAAACCAGAGCACCCAGCGGAAACCCACACATACACAGGGAGGACGTGACCCAGCAGGGAATAGAACCTGGGACCCTGGAGCTGTGAAGCCACAGTGCTATCCACTAGTGCTACCGTGCTGCCCTCGGTCTAAGTTGTGCCTATTTGAGGAAGGAGTTAAAGGCTTCAGAAAGAGTGCAGCAAAAACTGGGGCTATTTTGCTTCGAGAAGAGAAATTGAGGAGGTTTTAATAGCTGAAAATCATGAGGAGTTTCACAGTGGAGATGGAGAGAAAGTGTTCTCACTGACACACAGGCTGAACTAGAGACACACATTTAAGGTGATTGGCAAAAGTACTAATGGCAACAGGAGGATTATTTGTTTGCAACAAGTATTTAGGATACGGAATGAGGGGCAGGATTCTCCAACTCCCCGCCAGGTCGGAGAATCGCCGGGGGAGGGGGGGGCACGATTCACGCGACGCTGCCCCGATGCCGGTCCACTGATTCTCCGGTCATTGGCGCCCGCGCAGTCGGCACGGCGCTGGTCAGGGGCCACTCTAGGTGGCCCCCCTGGGGATTCTCCGCGCGCAATGGGCCAAGTCCCTCTGGCGCCGTTCAAGTGTGGTCCTACCCGGCGGGACCTCGGTGTTCATGTTGCAGGGGGTGGCCTGGTGAGAGGGAGGAGGGATGCGGCCAAGGGGGTGGGGGGGCGGGCTCCCACGGTGGCCTGGTGAGAGGGAGGAGGGATGCGACCAAGGGGGGGGGCTCCCACGGTGGCCTGGTGAGAGGGAGGAGGGATGCGACCAAGGGGGGGGGGGGGGGGGGGGGGGGGGCTCCCACGGTGGCCTGGCCCGCGATCAGGACCCACCGATCGACAGGCGGGCTTCTCCTCGTCGGGGACCATGTTCCTCCTCGCCAGGCCCCTGTAGCTCTCCGCCACGTTGCATCCGGGCCAGCGCAGAGAAGGCAACGCATGCGCAGGCGCGAACTCGCACTGACCGTGGTGCGCAGGCGGAAACTCGCGCCGGCCGTAGTGCGCAGGCGCAGACCCGCGGCCCCTGTTCTGCCGCCGGTTTCGGCAACTGGAGCAGCGTGAGGCTTTCCAGTGCCGTGCTGGCCCTCTGTGCCGTGCTGGCCCTCTGTGCCGTGCTGGCCCTCTGTGCCGTGCTGGCCCTCTGTGCCGTGCTGGCCCTCTGTGCCGTGCTGGCCCTCTGTGCCGTGCAGGATCGCTGCTCCAAGGGTCCCTTTGACACCGGCGTAAAACACTCCGGTGTTTACGAAGGCGTCAACACTTAGCCCCAGGATCAGAGAATCCCGCCCGAGCTTCCTGAGCATGTGCTGGGTTCAGATTCAATTGTGGCTTTCGAAAGGGAATTGGTTAAGCACCTTCAGATTTAAAAACTTGCAAGGGCAGGAATCTCCGTCCTGTTGCACCCCCCCACCGGCAGCAGGATTCTCCGTCCCGTTGCACCCGTTTTCCGGTGCGAATCACCCCCCACCGGCAGCAGGATTCTCCGTCCTGTTGCACCCCCCCCACCGGCAGCAGGATTCTCCGTCCTGTTGCACCCGTTTTCCGGTGCGACTCACCCCCCACCGGCAGCAGGATTCTCCGTTCTGGCAGCTGGCCGATGGGGCTTCCCATTGTGGGCACCCCCATGCCGTTGGGGCGTGAGTGCTCTGCCGGTGAAGCGGAGGACCCTGCCTATGGAGAATCCCACCCACAGGGTTTCAGGGAATAGACAGCAGAATGGAACTAGCTAAATTGCTCTTGCAGAAATCTGGCAGGTCTGTAATTGACTGACTGACCATATTTTGTCTTGTAACCATTGTACAATTCTATCATTAATACAGCAGAGCAAACTAAGGCACTGTGCAGGAGTGATAGTCAAACACTAGATCGTTTGGAGACTGGGGCGGAGAGATGGCAGGTGGAGTTTAATCCGGACAAATGTCAGGTAATGCATTTTGGAAGGTCTTCTGCAGGTAGGGGATATACAGTGAATGGTAGAACCCATCTGTAGTGATCCATACATCTGTACATACATCTGCACATACACCAGGGATTACAGCACAGATGTAACAGTCACAGCATCACTAGAGGGCAGCATCAGAGACAGGTATAAAGGGTCAAGCCCAAGGCAGGAGCCGCCTCTTTGAGAAGCGCAGAGCTAGTGAGCAGCAGCAGACAGAGACAGCTCAGCATAGGCAGTGTACCTTAGCTTCACTGCTCATACCTCTTGACTGTTTTACATCTAGTTGAGCTCTGGAAGCAGAACAAACCCTTTGAATAAAGTGTTTGTGTTAACTGTAAGTCTACGGTCTTCATTCAGACTTAGAGAATAACATACCCTCAAGTGTATTGACAGTCAGAGAGATCTGGGTGTACAGGTCCACAGGTCACTGAAAGGGGCAACACAGGTGGAGAAGGTAGTCAAGAAGGCATACGGCATGCTTGCCTTCATTGGCCGGGGCATTGAGTCTAAAAATTAACAAGTCATGTTGCAGCTGTACAGAACCTTAGTTAGGCCACACTTGGGGTATAGTGTTCAATTCTGGTCACCACACTACCAGATGGATGTGGAGGCTTTAGAGAGGGTGCAGAAGAGATTTGCCAGGATGTTGCCTGGTATGGAGGGCATTAGCTAGGAGGAGAGGTTGAAGAAACTCGGTTTGTTCTCACTGGAACAACGGAGGTTGAGGGGCGGCCTGATAGAGGTCTACAAAATTATGAGGGGCATAGATAGAGTGGATAGTCAGAGACCTTTTCCCTTGGTAGAGGGGTTAATTACTTGGGGGCATAGGTTTAAGGAGCTAGGGGCAAGGTTTAGAGGAGATGTACAAGGCAAGTGTTTTACACAGAGGGTAGTGGGTGCCTGGAACTCGCTACCGGAGGAGATGGTGGAAGCAGGGTCGACAGTGACATTGAAGGGGCATCTTGACAAATACATGAATAGGATGGGAATAGAGGGATACGGACCCCGGAAGTGTGGAAGATTTTAGTTTAGGCGGGCAGCATGGTTGGCGCAGGCTTGGAGGGCCGAAGGGCCTGTTCCTGTGCTGTACGTTTCTTTGTTCTTTGTTCACTAGCTGAGCCACAGCTAGGGGCAGGTGAACACAAGCTTGGTCAAACTGATAGTTTTTATTGTTTTCTTAAATTTTAAAGTATCCAATTATTTTTTTCCCATTAAGGGGCAATTTAGCGTGGCCAATACACCTACCCTGCACATCTTTGGGTTGTGGGGGCGAAACCCACGCAGACACAGGGAGAATGTGCAAACTCCACACAGACAGTGACACAAGGCTGGGATTCGTACCCAGGGACCTCGGCGTCATGAGGCAACAGTGCTAACCACTGTGCCACCGTGCCACCCAAACTGATAGGTTTTAAAGAGTGACATCCAAGAGGAAAGTGAGGTGCAGGGCGGCAGATGTTTCGGGAGAGAATCCCAGATTTCACATCTTAGACGGATGATGCACACAATCTCTAATCATGGATCGATTAAAATCAGGGAGCAAAACAAGGCAGAATTGTCGGAGTGCAGAGATCGGAGGGTCATAGGGCAGCACGAGGTCAGAGGGATTGTGAGGGGCGAGTCCACAGAGGGTTTTGAAAACAAGAACAATCATTTCAATCTGCAGTTATTCACATCATTTCCTTGTTGGAATTATCAATGAGAAACTATTCCTGCCCAGTTTAGAGACCCAATGTTCACATGATACTAATGACTTAATTCCCAGTTTCTTTCAAATTGTCACCTACCTCTCAGGGTCAGGTGAGATTTAATTGGACATTTCAGGGAAAGTACAGACTTGCCGGAGCCAGTAAGTTGATTACAGTTCCCCGATGTGCTTCAGTGCATCAGGCACCTGCTCACTGTATAATTGGGCAATGGAGACTTCAACATGCCAGAGGTACTCAGCACGCCCACTATGTAGCTGCCCAGTCCTTTGGGGACCTGCACACAAACTGTGCTCAAACCTCATTGAAGTTCAGCCTCCAGCCCCAAACTATTTAGACTGAGGACCTTCTGAACAACACTAAATGCAATATCTAAGCAGTGCCATTTGGAGCTTGCACTGGAAAAACAGCCCTACCGGTGAGGGAAATAAACACTCGCCGTTTGTTCCCTGAGAGCACTTGCCAAAATTGAGGGACTGCCTGTGCATTCAGTAGCACCTGGGTTATCGGTGAGTTCTGCCATTCAGTCCCTCCACACTGTGCTCTCAATGGGTCCTGAGCCAAGTGCCGCAAATATCATCATTCCTTTTTATTCATTCATGGGATGTGGGCGTCGCTGGCTGGGCCATCATTTTCTGCTCATCCCCAAATTTCCCTTGAGGGAACATTTAAGAGTTAATCACATTGCTGTGGGTCTGGAGTCACATGTAGGCCAGACTCGGTAAGGACGGCAGATTTCCTTCCCTAAACGGCACTAGTGGACCAGATGGGTTTTTACCACAATCGACAATGGTTTCATGGTCATTATATTTTTGATACCAAATTTTTATTGAATTCAAATTCCTCCATTTGCCCGGATGGGATTCGAACCTGGTTCATTACCCTGATCGCTGGATCACTCGGCTAGTGACAATGCCACTACACCACTGCCTCCCCTATGTGCTAGTTAATGGTTGAACTGCAGTACTTTGGGGACATTTACACAGAGGATTGATCAATAATAGGGCTTCTCTCTCTCGCGCACCCCCACTGTCAAAGTACCTGTGGTGATGTGCATCACTGTAGATACACAAGGGGTTAATGTAAGTACACATAGACTAGATAGACACTAGAGGGAGCACCAGAGACACAACACACAGACATTCAACCAATAGGTCAGTAAGATAGAACACAACCAACGGGCATTCACGATACACACAGAGGTGACACTACCACAGGGGGGCATTACACCAACCCATATATAAAGGACACAGCACACATGATCTTCCTCTTTCCAGTGGAGACACTCAGTGAGTACAGACGCAGGGTTGATTGAACATCACACCCACCACGTGGATTGTAGCAGACTTGTTCGTTAATCTGAGTAGCTATAGAAGGATTAACAGTAGAGTTGAATCCAAGTAGGAGAATTGTTAACAGTTTAATAAATGTGTTAAAGCTATCTCCATGTCTGAACCTTCCTTTGTCAGAGTGCACATCAAGGAAGCAGCTTATGCTACATCAAGAGCATAACAAAACAGTACCCACCCCTTTTTCTGCAAGGTCTCCAAGGCACTTCACTCAAGTGGTCAAGTGACCATGAATGGAAAGTGAGGTTTATCTTTCAATCAGCACTGTTTTACTGTCGGCAAACATTAACATTTGAATATACTTTTAGAGATATATGATCCAAACCTATTCTGATCCTGAAGTTGCAGCAAAATTTTCCCAGCACAGGGGTGGAGCCAAATCCTACTCCAGAATTCCAACAATTACTCTCATCGAGATTAGTTAAGCCAGTTCAGGCTTGAACCTTCACCCCTCTCATTGAAATTTTTAAATATTCGTTTTTGAAATGTGGGAGCCACCTGCCAGGCCAGGTTCGATTCCGACCTTAGGTGATTGGTTGTGTGGAGCTTGCACGTTCTCCCCGTGTCTGCGTGGATTTCCTCCGGGTGCTCCGGTTTCCTCCCGCAGTCCAAATATGTTTTTTTTAATGTTGCCCACACGTTGGATCAAACACTGTCTGAATTAGAGATCTTATGGTGCAAAGGTGGTGTCCCTGCCTCTGAGCCAAAAGCTCCATGTTCAAATCCCCCAATCCCCCCCCAACCCCCCTCCACCTCCACCCCTTGATGTCACCCTGTGGACCTGGTCCTGTTCGTCTGGGCCTGCCCTTGATCAGGGGCCATTCAAGATGGCCACCGACTGCTTCCTCTTTTTCATTGTCGCCACGTGCGACCTGCTGCAACCAGCGCTCTACCCTGTCCTGTCCTGCCCTTCCCCCACCCCATCTGTTCTACCCCCGTACCTCCCATTCCTGTGTCCCCTCGGGTCCCCCTCCCCCTTTGCTTTGCCCCTTCCCCACCTTCCCTGACCCCGCCCTGTTTGCCCTTTGTTTCCCCTGAAGTTATTTTTCCCCTTCCCCTCTGCCATGCGCCCCTCCCTCCTTCCCTCCCAAGAGGCGTGCCACGGCCTCCTCCCCTCTTTAACTGTACTCCCGTACACCAGCCTGCTAGCCCGTGTAGCCGCTCCCATATAACATAGAACATAGAACAGTACAGCACAGAAAAGGACCTTTGGCCCTCGATGTTGTGCCGAGCACTGTCCGAAACCAAGATCAAGCTATCCCACTCCCTGTCATTCTGCTGTGCTCCATGTGCCTATCCAATAACTGCTTGAAAGTTCCTAAAGTGTCTGACTCCGCTATCACAGCAGGCAGTCCATTCCACACCCTAACCACTCTCTGAGTAAAGAACCTACCTCGTATATCCCTCCTATATCTCCCACCCTGAATCTTATAGTTATGCCCCCTTGTAACAGCTACATCCAGCCGAGGAAATAGTCTCTGAACGTCCACTCTATCTAACCCCCTCATCATCTTATATACCTCTATTAAGTCACCTCTCATCCTCCTCCGCTCCAAAGAGATAAGCCCTAGCTCCCTCAACCTTTCCTCATTAGACCTATCCTGCAAACCAGGCAGAATCCTGGTAAATCTCCTTTGCACCCTTTCCAATGCTTCCACATCCTTCCTATAATGAGGTGACCAGAACAGCACACAATACTCCAAATGTGGTCTCACCAGGGTCATGTATAGTTGCAGCATAACCCCGCGGCTCTTAAACTCAAGCCCCCTGTTAATAAACGCTAACACACTATAAGCCTTCTTCACGGCTCTATCCACTTGAGTGGCAACCTTCAGAGATCTGTGGACATGAACCCCAAGATCTCTCTGTTCCTGCACATTCCTCAGAACCCTGCCGTTGACCCTGTAATCCACATTCAAACTTTTTCTACCAAAATGAATCACCTCACACTTATCAGGGTTAAACTCCATCTGCCATTTTTTGGCCCAGCTCTGCATCCTATCAATGTCTCTTTGCAGCTTGCTACAGCCCTCCACCTCATCCACTACTCCACCAATCTTGGTGTCATCAGCAAATTTATTGACCCACCCTTCATCCCCCTTCTCCAAGTCATTGATAAAAATCACAAATAGCAGAGGACCCAGCACTGATCCCTGTGGTACACCGCTGGTAACTGGTCTCCAGTCCGAAAATTTTCCATCCACCACCACCCTCTGTCTTCTATGTGATAACCAGTTACTTATCCAATTGGCCAAATTTCCCTCTATCCCATACCTCCTTACTTTCTTCATGAGCCGACCATGGGGAACCTTATCAAACGCCTTGCTAAAATCCATGTATACTACATCAACTGCTCTACCTTCATCTACACACTTAGTTACCTCCTCAAAGAATTCAATCAAATTTGTGAGGCAAGACTCACCCTTCACGAATCCGTGTTGTTTTCCCCAATTTAATCTCCGACTGCCTCTCTCTGCCCTACCCCCGCTCTCTCCGCGCCTCTGCCCCATTGGACCTCTTGCAGTCGCGTTCTGTCCTTTGCCTTCTATCGCTATTTGCCCAGTCCATTTTTCTGGACAGATGTTTTGGGTTCCTCCAGGGCATCAAAGTAGTGTTCTTTATCCTGATATGTGACCCATAGCTTGGCAGAGCAGAGCATACCAAACTGCACAACGCTTTTGTAGAGCGCGGATTTGGCACCGTTGAATTCTGCCTGGCACTTGACCAGGTCAGCACCAATGTCCTGGTACAGGCGGATAGAATGTCCTGCCCACTTGCACCCTCAGCACTCTTCACCAACCTCAGGTGTCATCTCACCGTCAGGAGGTCTCTTCTCATCTCCTACCGATGTCTCTGGAACACGGAGGTGATGAAGCCTGTCAATTTGTCCATCAGTGCCTGGGTCTGTGCTGAGAGCTCTGTGGGGTCGACCCTCGCTGGGTCCCAGCTGCCAAGTGCAGTTCCCTCCTCCGAGGCTGAGTTTTCCCTCTCCTCATCTCTACTGGCTCTCGGCTGGGCGGTTGGTACTTTCCCATCCTGCTTGGCAGTGCGGTCGATGGGGGGTTAGACTAGGGGATTGTGGGCACATTTGGTGCTCGATGGCTCATGTTAAAAGGCCGTAGTCGAAGTTCTTAGATGCGAGCCACCTTTTATACGTCCTCCCAACTCAAAGCCGCCATTGAAGTCTGACCAATCACTGATGGGGCACGGACAATCACTTCCTTGTTTGAGGCCATTGTGGAATGCGACTTTGGCATTCTCGCGATGTTTTACTCTCCTGTCACTGGACACGCCCGAGGTGAAAAGGAGCAGAAAATCCTGGCCAAAGACTTTGCTTCCTTTGGAGGAAGAGAATTTCAAACATTCATGACTCTCGGAGAAAAAAAGATTCTCCTCATCTCTGTGCTAAATGAGCGACTATTTATTTTTAAACAGTGACTCCGAGGGCGGGATTCTCCGACCCACCGCCGGGTGGGTGAATCGCCGGGGGTCGGTGTGAATCCCGCTCCCGCCATCCTCCCAATTCTCCCGCCCCCCAAAAACCGGCATGAGTCGCGCCGCCCGCCTCGGAGAATGGTGGGGTCCGGCATGACTCAATGGGCACCGGGGCCGGCCGGATTCTCCAGCCCGCAATGGGCCGAAGTCCCGCCAACTGTAGCCGGTCCCGCCGGCGTAAATCAGAGTAGGTCCCTTACCGGCGGGACCTGGCGGCGCGGGCGGGCTCCGGGGTTCCTGTGGGGTCAAGGGGGGGATCTTGCCCTGGGAGGTGCCCCCACGGTGGCCTGGCACGCGGCCAGGGCCCACTGATCCGCGGGCGGGCCTGTGCCGTGGGGGGCACTGTATTACTCCGCATCGGCCGTTGTGGTCCTCCGCGGTGGTCACAAGGAGGCAAACCATCCCCCGCATGGGCGGTGATGACGCCAGCACATGCTGACACTCCCGTGCATGCGCCAACTCACGCCGGCTGGCAGAGGCCCTTCGGCGCCGGTTGACATGACGGCAGGCCCCTATCCCGCCGGCCTGTGGGTTACAAACCACTCCAGGGCCGGCCTAGCCCCTTATGGTGCGGCGGATTCCGCACCTTCGGGGCGGCCCGACGCCGGAGTGGTTCACGCTGCTCCGTCCCACTGGGTTCCCCCGCCCCGCCGGGTACAGGAGAATCCCAGCCCTAGTTCCAGATTTTCCCAGAAGAGGAAACATCCTCTCCACGTACACCCTATCAAAACCCCTCATGATCTTAAAGGTTTCAATCAAGTCACCTCTTGCTCTTCTGAACTCCAGTGGATGCAAACCTAATCTCTCCCACCTTTCCTCATAAGAAAACCCGTCCATTCCTGGTATGTGAGGCATGGTGACCTCAGATCGCCAGGGACCCGGGTTCAATACTGGCCATGGGTCACTGTCTGTGTGGAGTTGTATTTTCCACGCGAGTTTGCGTGGGTTTCCTCCGGTTGCTCCGGATTTCTCCCACTGTCCAAAGATGTGTAGGTTAGGTGGATTGGCCATGCTAAATTGCCCCTTGGTGTTCAGAGATGTGCGCGTTAGGTGGGGTTGCGGGGATAGGGTGGGGGAGTGGGCCTAGGCAGGGTGCTCTTTCAGAGGGTCAGTGCAGACTCAATGGGCCAAATGGTCTCCTCCTCACTGTAGGAATGTAATTCTATGATTCTAAACCATAGCATAAAGTAGCAGTTACACAACTGGGGTCACGTTCTCTCAATCAAAGAAACAATGTAAACAGTCTTGCACTGATGTTCAGCAGAGATGAATGGCAGCTGGAGCCTCAGCAACTTATTCCGAGTAACAGCAACTGGACGAAGGGGCCTCAGCAGACACAGCTGACAATCAGCAGCCTCCCGATGGAGCCATATTGGAATTCTCCTCACGGTGAGGACAAGGTTTCCATCTCCAGCCAAACCCAGGCTGCAATTAAAATACATTTATTTTAAATTTATGAGGCAGTCACATGAATTCTGAGCACATTGTGCAGCCTTTATTGAAGGTAACACTGGAGCGTCTTCACGGTTGGTTGCGATGATACATTATGGGCAATTAGAAGTGCTCTTTATTCAGAAAATACCTTTTTAACCTCTTTCTAGAGCCATGGGAACAAGCGAGGCCTTTAGAACATAGAACATAGAACATTACAGCGCAGTACAGGCACTTCAGCCCTCAATGTTGCACCCACCTGTGAAACCCCTCTGAAGCCCAGCTACACTATTCCCTTATCATCCATTTGTTTATCCAATGACCATTTAAATGCCCTTAGTGTTGGCGAGTCCACTACTGTTGCAGGCAGGGCATTCCACGCCCTTACTACATTTAGCAGTTTGGATCAGAAACTGGCTAGCTGCAAGAAGAAAAGGGTGGTGGTTGATGGGAAATGCACTGACTGGTGTCCAGTTACTAGTGGTGTACCACAAGGATCTGTTTTGGGGCCACTGCTGTTTGTCATTTTCATAAATGACCTGGAGGAGGGCGTAGAAGGATGGGTGAGTAAATTTGCAGATGACACTAAAGTCGGTGGAGTTGTAGACAGTGCGGAAGGATGTTACAAGTTCCAGAGGGACATAGATAAGCTGCAGAGCTGGGCTGAGAGGTGGCAAATGGAGTTTAATGCAGAAAAGTGAGAGGTGATTCATTTTGGAAGGAATAACAGGAACACAGAGTACTGGACTAATGGTAAGATTCTTGGTAGTGTGGACGAGCAGAGAGATCTCGGTGTTCATGTACATAGATCCCTGAAAGTTGCCACCCAGGTTGAGAGGGTTGTTAAGAAGGCGTACAGTGTGTTAGCTTTTATTGGCAGAGGAATTAAGTTTCGGAGCCATGAGGTCATGTTGCAGTTGTACAAAACTCTGGTGCGGCCGCATTTGGAGTATTGCATGCAATTCTG
Organism: Scyliorhinus canicula; assembly: GCF_902713615.1. NCBI lineage: Eukaryota > Metazoa > Chordata > Chondrichthyes > Carcharhiniformes > Scyliorhinidae > Scyliorhinus > Scyliorhinus canicula. The sequence goes on from NC_052149.1 coordinate 240,441,150, forward strand.
GTCGCCGCATTATAGGAAGGATGTGGAAGCATTGGAAAGGGGACAGAGGATATTTACCAGGATGTTGCTTGGTATGGAGGGAAGATCTTATGAGGAAAGGCTGAGGGACTTGAGGCTGTTTTTGTTAGAGAGAAGAAGGTTAAGAGGTGACTTAATTGAGGCATACAAGATGATCAGAGGATTAGATAGGGTGGACAGTGAGAGCCTTTTTCCTCGGATGGTGATGTCCAGCACGAGGGGACATAGCTTTAAATTGAGGGGAGATAGATATAGGACAGATATCAGAGGTAGGTTCTTTACTCAGAGTGTAGGTCATACGAGGAAAGGTTGAGGGTGCTAGGCCTTTTCTCATTAGAACGGAGAAGGATGAGGGGCGACTTGATAGAGGTTTATAAGATGATCAGGGGAATAGATAGAGTAGACAGTCAGAGACTTTTTCCCCGGGTGGGACACACCATTACAAGAGGACATAAATTTAAGATAAATGGTGGAAGATATAGAGGGGATGTCAGAGGTAGGTTCTTTACCCAGAGAGTAGTGGGGGCATGGAATGCACTGCCTGTGGAAGTAGTTGAGTCGGAAACGTTAGGGACCTTCAAGCGGCTATTGGATAGGTACATGGATTAGGGTAGAATAATGGAGTGTCGGTTAACTTCTTAAGGGCAGCACGGTAGCATTGTGGATAGCACAATTGCTTCACAGCTCCAGGGTCCCAAGTTCGATTTCGACTTGGGTCACTGTCTGTGTGGAGTCTGCACATCCTCCCCGTGACTGCGTGGGTTTCCTCCGGGTACTCCGGTTTCCTCCCACAGTCCAAAGATGTGCAGGTTGGGTGGATTGGCCATGAAAAATTGTCCAAAATTCTTTGATTAACCTAGGACAAAAGTTCGGCGCAACATCGTGGGCCGAAGGGCCTGTTCTGTGCTGTATTTCTCTATCTATCTATCTATCTATCTATCTATCTATCACCCTGAATCTCATGCCTCCGTATTTTCTGCAATCGCCTACCATGGGGAACCTTATCAAATGCTTTACTGAAATCCAGTAAGATTTTTGGCCTCCAAAACCTATCCTGCCATTTAATTCGATCATTCTCGACCAGGACCTCAACCCCGTTCGCCTGCCTTTTCTCCATTCCCCTTCATCCCCATGCACCCTGCAAAAATCAATTGATCCCAGGTCTCGAATATCGCAATGGATCTATTGGTCGACATCTTTTTAAGGGAGAGAGATCTGGATTTCTGTTACATTCAGCCCCTCGAGCCTGCTCCACCTTTTGATAAAATCATTGCTGATCTGATGGTGACCTTAACTCCACTTCCCTGTCTTCCCCCTTTCCCATTTCACTACCTATTCAATCAAGATTCTATCTAACTCCGCCTTAAAAATATTCAATGACACTGGCTCAAATAAGAAGTCTTACAACACCAGGTTAAAGTCCAACAGGTTTGTTTCAAACACGAGCTTTCGGAGCACGGCTCCTTCTTCAGGTGAAGAAGGAGCCGTGCTCCGAAAGCTCGTGTTTGAAACAAACCTGTTGGACTTTAACCTGGTGTTGTAAGACTTCTTACTGTGCTCACCCCAGTCCAACGCCGGCATCTCCACATCACTGGCTCAAATGATATAGATTCAAACTTCCTGGACTGCACTGGGAACCATCCGATATTCCCTCCTTGGATGGTTCTGACTGTCTGAGCAGAATAGTTACCCAGGAAAAGTTAGAAGAATTAACACTACTTCTAAATCCTGGGTAACCAAAGCATTGACACCTCATGACCCACCAATGTACTCATCCAATACCCTCCTGAACCCCCACGGAACCCCTGATCCCCCCACTACCCTCCCACTCAACTACCCTCAAGACCTCTTGACTACTTCCTGCACCCTGACTATGGTCACAGCCCTCAGGCTCTCTCCCCACTCCCTGATTGCCCCCCTCTCCACCCAACTAATACTCATCATCGACCACTCTCCCAAACCTCCCCCGCAAACTGACCATGCAAACCTCCTTGCACTGATCACCTGACACTCCCCATCCCCACCGATCACTCCCCCGACCCTTCATCCTCCTCACCCCTCAAACCTCTGACCCTTCTCCTGCCCGCCCATGCAAACATGCCACCTGAAATTTGCCCCACCTCAACCCATCCCTCCCCTTCCCACATCCAACCCATGCACCTTCTCTGAGTTTCTCAAACCGGCTGGACCTTCCAATTTACCAACACGAATGCCACAGAGGATGTGATCACTGCAGCTGGCATGACACCTCCCCAAGGCCCTGGGTTGCTATTGGACCCAGGCTGATGGCGGGATAGCCGTCCCAGATTGTGGGGGTCACAGGGAAGGGAGGGGGATGTCAGCAGCCAGTGGTTTGGCTCCCAGTGGCTCCGTGCCCTCCCTTTTCCGATGCCACATCTCTCAATCAGGAAGTGACCAAGGGGAGCTGCTATCCAGAATCCCACAAGTGATTCCACATGGCCGCTGCCTCGCCCGTTTCTCAGTGGGTACCACCCACCTCACTGGTCTCCAACCCTCATTCTCCTGACCGAGCTGAGTGACCCGCCCACCACAAAGTCCCTACCTCGAGGGGGATTTTCTTCCCTCCATTTTTGATGGATAGAAATAGTCGAGAGGACAGATAATTGAGGTGGAGACCCATATGGCTTTTACACCAATGGTTTAAAACACTTGATTGTCACCCCCCCCCTCCCTCTGCCAGCCCCACCACCCCTTCTGCCCCCCCACCAGTGAGGTACCCATTATACTACATTGAAATATACTTAGCGAGCTTCCTCACTGTAACATCCCCCCCCCCGCAAAGTCACGATATTCTCCCCCCCTCCCGCCCCGCCGCCTCCCCTCACTCTCCGGCAGCGTGATGTTCTGTCCGCGGAGTAAACAACGACCTTTCGTTCAGATTCAGTTGCGAACAGGGAACTGGCGGACTAAACCCTCCGGGCGCGCAGAGATGAGCACAGCCCCCGGGGGAGAGGGTCACGCTCGGGCACTGCCCCCTGCATCAAGACCTTTTCTAACTTTATCCTTATAAAGTGTTCATTTACGCCAACAGGGTCCTTATTTGCCTTGTCGTCTGATTGTGCATGTATTTGAAAAAGGGTAAATCACCACAATTACATATTACAAATTGTATGTTAACCAGTTCTGCAACTTTTTTCAAAAAATAAGTTTTGTTTCAGAAATCAATGATTCTGAGTTTATTGAAAGAAGCCGGTTAAAGACTCCTTCATTCTGGGTCTAGCAGTAACGAAGGTAAACAATTAGCCATTTTGCAGAGTGCGGCACGGTGGCACAGTGGTTAGCACTGCTGCTTCACAGCTCTCGGGTCCCGGGTTCAATTCCGGCCTCGGGTGACTGTGTGGATTTTGCACCTTCTCCCCGTGTCTGAGTGGGTTTCCTCCGGGTGCTCCGGTTTCCTCCCACAGTCCAAAGATGTGCAGCATAGGTGGATTGGCCATGCTAAATTGCCCTTAGTGTCCAAAAAGGTTTAGGTGGGGTTACTGAGTTACGGGGATAGGGTGGAGGTGTGGGCTTAAGTAGGGTGCTCTTTCCAAGGGCCGATGCAGACTCGATCGGCCGAATGGCCTCCTTCTGCACTGTAAATTCTATGATTCTATGATATGATTCTATGAAATAAACATTTATACTTAAGGTGTGAGCTTGGGAATAGTAGGGTTCAAGAAACCGCACATGCATCCCGTCCCATCCCATCCCAATCACAGCATAGATTGAGGATTCTTACAGGGATTGGAAATGTGGTAAATGGGTGATTGTAGACTGATTAATACTAATTAGTAAAGGATAAAAGTCACAGATACTAGGTTCCTTACACATTAGTCAGCTAAAACGACTTTGGAAATAGCTGAGATATTTCTGGGAGTAGATATAACAGTGGATTATTTGAAATCCTTCACTGAGGCTAAACTGGGAGAGTTAACAGTTTAAGTGAAGATAGAAATAAATGCAGGATTTTGTAAGGATTATGTGATTAAAGTAATTACCCAGCAGTTATTATTAAAGACGGAGAAACCTGAAATTGGTCCATCCCAGCTGGAGTTAGCTAAGATTCATTTGCAAATGAAAAAAAACTTGATTTGAAGGAAAAAGAAATAAATAAATGATTGAATTAGAAATAAAGGATAAAGGGGCAGCACGGTGGCACAGTGGTTAGTACGGTTGCCTCACGCTTCGAGGTTCCACATTTGATCCCGGCTCCTAACCCTAATCTGTGTCGAATTTGTAAATTCTCGTGTTTGCCTGGGTTTCGCATCCACAACCCAAACATGTGCAGGGTAGGTGGATTGGTCACGCTAAATTGCCCCTTAAGTGGAAAAAATGAATTGGGTACTCTAAATTAAAAATAAATAAAGGATAAAGAAACAGAAATGGAGATGAAAAACCTTGCAGACGAGCATACAAACAAGGAGTGGGATCAGGCCATTTGGCCCCTCGAGCCTGCTCCACCATTTAATAAGATCTTTGTTGATCTGATAGTACGTCAAATCTGCTTCCTGCCTATCCCCCGATACGCAATAAAAATACGTCGACACAGGCATCGGGTGAAGCATACAGTAGCGTAGTCCTACTCAATAGAGAAGATATGTGAAAAGATCAGATCATTCCATAAAAGGGAGCGTTTAGGAGTCTGGTAACAGTGGGGAAGAAGCAGTTTTTGAATCTGTTGTGTGTTCTCGGACTTTTGTATCTCCTGCCCGATGGAAGAGTTTGGAAGAGTGAATAAGCGGGTGGGAGGGGTCTTTGATTATGCTGTCTGCTTTCCCAATGCAGTGGGAGGTGTAGATGGAGTCCATGGGTGGGAGGCAGGTTTGTGTGATGGACTGGGCTGTGTTCACGACTCTGAAGTTCCTTGCGGTCCTGGGCCGAGCAGTTGCCATACCAGGCTGTGATGCAGCCCGATAGGATGCTTTCTATGGTGCACCTGCAAAAGTTGATACTTTCACAAAAGGTTCCTCTGGGTTAATCTGTACTAAAATAGGAATCCCGAGTTGATCCCTGAGGTATACAGGTCAAAAGTTTGAAACATAAGGAACCAGCCTCGGCAGACCTACATTGATTTTGAGAGGGTAAAGCAAAGTAATTTTGACTATTACATTTGAGCAGTAAAGGTAGATTTGCCACGTATGAAGCTCCTTGGGATGAAATTCTCCAGGAAGAATTTAAGATTTCACGCCTTCCAGTAGCAGGAACCCATGTTGAAGACCAGAGGGTTACAACAGCTCGATCGGCAGTGGTGATGTCTGATGGTTATGAACTGATCCCTGGATCCAAACCCTTCCTTTTTCCATTACTCTACAAACCTGAGAACAAAATGTGGATGAGCGAAAGGCAGGCAATGAGTCAGGGAAATGAACGACATCTGAGAATATCCCAGGAACACATACTCAGGCTAGAACTCGAGGTGCTGAGGGTGGAGGTGATATTCAAAGGCCGAAGTGTTTCCACTGTGCTAAGGTGGAAGCTACACAGGAAACCCATGAGACTTATTGGGGTATGTCAGGGTGATTCAGAAAAAAAAGCCCCGATGAAAATACAACTGGTCAAGTTGCAGCATTAATTCAGATGTGTATCTGAGTGTGAACATTCCAGGGATGGTGACTGAGGTACATGAGAGTTGGAAAGATTTTCTGTTGAGAGGAAAAGTAATCACTTATCCCTAAAATGAAACAGCTAAACCAATAATTATATCAAGAGTTACAGGAGCCACTGCTGGGGAAAGACATAACTGTCCCACCAGAGAACACATTGAAAACCAAAGTTTTAATAAATGGTATTGGTGGGGAGTATATACTCATGCCTTTGTACCGGAAGCCCGTGGGGTGTGATCTAATGTCTGGGACAATGACGGTAGAGGTTGCCCAGAAGTTATCTGTGGACAGAGTTGATTTGCTTCTGTGAAATGATTTAGCCGGAGTAAAGGTAATAACTTCTCCCAAATTTACGGAAAGCCCAAATGATGTCAACGAAATGGAGCTTTTACAGAAAAGGGATTGTGATCTGGACAAAGGTATCTATTATAATTATGATTATTCATTTAAATAAAAGTAACACGTGCTCTGGTTGATATTTCAAGAAAATTCATGAATGCATCCAAAGCGTGATTTCTGTGATGATGCAGAAGTCAGGCTCCCGAAGTAGACTGATCCATGGAATAAAAGAGAAAGAGCCATTTGGCCCATGCTGCCTGGACCATGGTACAAATTCCTAGAGGGACAGATCTCCAAAAGTCTGTCTTGGCTCACGCACATCATTCGTGACCCTCATGCCAACAACAGCTGATTCTCTAATCTCTACCAAAACACCTCATGATTTTGAGCAGCCCCATCGGGCAGCATGTGGCACAGTGGTCGGCACTTCGGCCTCACAGCTCCAGGGTCCCAAGTTCAATTCTGGCCTCGGGTGACTGTGTGCGGAGTTTGCACGTTCTCCCCATGTCTGCGTGGGTTTCCTTCGGGTGCTCTGGTTTCCTCCCACAGTCCAAAGATGTGCAGGTTAGGTGGATTGGCCGTGCTAAATTGCCCCTTAGTGTCCAAAAGGTTAGGTGGGATTACGGGGGATAGGGTGGAGATGTGGGATTAAGCAGAATGCTCTTTCCAAGGGCCGGTGCAGACTTGATGGGCCGAATGGTCTCCTACTGCACTGTAAATTCTATGAACAAGACTCTGCGTAACCTAAGAACCATCTCTGTTTCAAGAATCGTTGCTTACTGCAGAAACAATGACTTGGAAACCAATTAAGCTGCTTTATCCTGCTCAAAATTGCATCATCATGGACATGATGATAATGAGCAGTCCCTGACTAAAACCCACTAATTAATGTACACTGATAATTATTATTTTTTAAAACACATTAAAGTTATGCTCATTGGGTGAAAAGTACTATCTTGGTCGACACATAAAATAAGGTACAGCTTTGTAATTGATGAGGAGGTGTCCATTGAGGAGATTGTCCAGAACATGTTGATAGAAAAGGAATTGTAACAAAGGGTAAATAAGGTGTAATTATACTGACAGGAATCAATATGTTGAATGTTGCCGGAGTACTGTGTTAGTTTTTTCAATATAGTTATTAAATATTTATCAGAGGTTTATTGAAGTGGAATTAGCTCCAGTGCATTATCAGTAGAGTTCCAATTATAAAAATAACAGTTTTGACAGATTGAAGCACAATCAGATATAATTAGAAAAATGCAGTACATTTCATGCAGAACTGAGGCAGTGCTGCACTCTTGAGGGGTTGTCTTTTCAATGAGATGGTAAACCGAGCTCCTCAAGGTGAATGTAAAAAATCCTTTGGCCACAATGTTCAAGGTGGATAGGGACGTCTGACTGGTGTCCTGTCCAATAATTAGGCCATAATCAATTTAACAAAATCTGATTATCTGCTCATTATCGTTCCAAACTTCCTTTGATTTTGGAAGGTTCCCTGTGGATTGGGAAACAGCTAACATAAAACCCAGATCCAAGGAAGGAGGGAGACAGAAATCATGAAACTTCAGGCCATTTAGTCTAACATCTGTCTAAGGGAAATTGCTCGAAACAATTACTTATAGAATCCCTTCAGTGCAGAAGAAGGCCACTCAGCCCATTGAATTTGCAACGACCCTCCGAAAGAGCACACCACCCATGTCCACTCCCCCCGTTCACCCTGACCTATGCCCGTAACCCCATAACCTAACCTGCACATCCCTGGACACTAAGGGGCAATTTATCAGGGCCAATCCACCTAACCCGCACATCTTTGGACTGTGGGAGGAAACCGGAGCACCCGGAGGAAACCCACGCAGATACGGGGAGAATGTGGAAATTCCATTCAGACAGTCACCCAAGGCTGGAATTGAACACGGGCCCCATGCGCTGTGAGGCAGCAGTGCTAACCACTGTGCCGCCCAAAGAAGGTAAGCAGGATACTTAGGAAATCAAAATGGGATCAGCCAGTGTCAAGCTGACTTTGTAAAAGATAAGTAATGTATTGGATTTATTGGATTTTTAAAAGAAAATAACAAGCAAGGTGGATAAAGGGGAACCTGTGAATGTGGTGTGCTTCCATTTCCAGAAGACATGTGAGAAGGTGCCACATCAAAGATAACGTGGATTGGATTGGATTGGATTGGATTTGTTTATTGTCACATGTACCAAGGTACAGTGAAAAGTATTTTTCTGCGAGCAGCTCAACAGGTCATGACAAGAAAATAAAATGAAAGAAAATATATAATAGGGCAACGGGTGAAGCATACAGGGGTGTAGTGTTAATCAGGTGAGTCTACAGGAGGGTCATTTCGGAGTCTGGTAACAGCGGGGAAGAAGCTGTTTCTGAGTCTGTTCGTGCGTGTTCTCAGACTTTTGTATCTCCTGCCCGATGGAAGAAGTTGGAAGAGTGCGTAAGCCGGGTGGGAGGGGTCTTTGATTATGCTGCCCTCTTTCCCCAGGAAATCGGAGGTGTAAATGGAGTCAATGGATGGGAGGCAGGTGTGTGTGATGGATTGGGCTGTGTTCACGACTCTCTGAAGTTTCTTGCGGTCCTGGGCCGAGCAGTTGCCATACCAGGCTGTGATGCAGCCAGATAGAATGCTTTTTATGGTGCATCTGTAAAAATTGGTGAGAGTTAATGTGTACCTGTCAAATTTCCTTAGTTTCCTGAGGACATATAGGCGCTGTTGTGCTTTCTTGGTGGGAGCGTCAACATGGGTGGACCAGGACAGATTTTTGGAGATGTGTACCCTTAGGAATTTGAAACTGCTAACCATCTCCACCTCGGCCCCATTGATGCTGACAGGGGTGTGCACAGTACTTTGCTTCCTGAAGTCAATGACCAGCTCTTTAGTTTTGCTGGCATTGAGGGAGAGATTGTTGTCGCTGCACCACTCCACTAGGTTCTCCATCTCTCTCCTGTATTCTGACTTGTCGTTATTCGAGATCCGGCCCACTATGCGGAGAATCATAAAGGCTGCCGTCGGACAGGCCGTGACCCACGGCAGCCTTCACGGCGACTTCCGGGGTCGATCCTCCCCCCCGGGCGGGGCTAGGAGCGCGGCCCCGTGCGTCACGGCGACGCGGCCTTGACGACCATCTTCAAGGCTGCATGGCAAGTGTCACGCCGGCTGATGCGGCCGATGACTTCAGCCGCGCATGCGCAGGTTGGACAACGACAACCCGCGCATGCGCAGTTGCCGCCTTTTCCCTCAGCCGCCCCGCAAGACGTAGTGGCTCAATCTTGCGGGGCGGCAGAGGGAAAAGAGTGCATCCGTTACAGATGCATGGCCCGCGATTGGTGCCCACCGATCGCGGGCCTATGCCCCCCTTGGCACGGCCGTGGTACTGCCTTGCCAATCGGGCCTCCAGATGCCCCAAACGGGCATCTGGCACCCGTTTCATGACGGCAGCGAGCAGGTGTGTTTGCTGCCGTGTTGAAACAGGTGTGAAGGCCCAGCCGCTCGGCCCATCAGCCTTGGAGAATCGTCGCTCCCCGTAAAAAACGCCGAGCGTGATTCGTGGCATGGGTCTGGCGTGGGGTGGGGGAGAATAGCGGGAGGGCATGAAAAATGTCGGGAGGTCCTCCCGCTATTCTCCCACCCGGCGTGGGGGTCGGAGAATCGCGCCCACAGTGAACATCTTAGCAATCATCAATTCAAATACAATCCCCAAAGAATACAACACTAAGTAATCCTTGAGCTTTCCTTTTAACATCCGTAAGATTTAAAACAAAACCTTTAACAGAAGCACCTCAGGTTTAACTTCACTACTGAGAACAGTTACCACGTTGAAATCAGCAAATGGACATTGATTAGCTTGCAGAGATTCACTCACATCCTGCTGTGATTGCAGCTTCTCCAAAACTAAAATGACACCAAACCCACCCTGCAGCAAAAAGCCTAAAGCAAAAGTAAAAAGCTGACAGACAGCCCAGCTCCACCCACTCTCTGACATTGCTGCAGTAATAAACACCCATTTCTTAAAGGTTCTCTCACTACAGATATTTATATACACTCCCATTTATAAACACCTATTTCTTAAAGTTACTCTCACGCCAGGTATTTATATACACATCCATTTATAAACACCCATTTCTTAAAGGTACTCTCAAATTACATTAGTCTGTTTATTTCTCTTCTCCAGAGAGCAGTGGAGTATGTGTCACTGAATGCATTCAAGACAGAGTGAGACAGATGTTTTTGAGAGACAAGAGGGTCAAGGGTTATGGGGGAAATTGGAAGAATGGAGACACCACCCAGATCTGTCATTGATCTCATTGAATGGCCAAGCTGGCTCCAAGGGCTGAATTGCCAACTCCTGCTGCTCAATCCTATTCTCCTGTTTTACTATTTCACTGTTTTAAGTTAGGAACTTGCTGTGTGAAAATAAGCATGTTTCCTCTTCCACAGCAGTGAACACATTGTATTGGCTGTAAGGCACTTTGGCGATCCTGCCATCATGTGCACAACCACACAACGGCGCGATCTTTCTTTTCTGTCAAAGTGAAGATTTTGAATGGCCCCCATTATTAATGAACATTTTGAGTGTTTTGGTTGCGCATTTAATATCCATGTTATGCTGGGTAAGGTGGCGTGGTAGCAGAATTGCCATGATTGGTTTTTCAAAGTTCCTGAACCAGGTACGGGGAACAAAAACAGTACTGATCCTGATTCTCATTATTGTGTTCAAATTTCTCATCGCTCTCGACATCTGTGAACCCCTCTAGCCTTACAACCCTCCAATATCTCCGGGCTCCTCCAATTCTGTATCGATTTTCCATACTCTACCATTGTCGGCCGTGCCTTCAACCCCCAGACTCTGGGATTTCCTCCCACACCCTCTCCTCCTCTCTACATCATTTGCCTCTGTTAAGTTACTGCTAAAAATGTTTTACCAAGAATTTGGACGCCAGTCCTAATGTCTCTTAAAGTAGCTGGTCACCCAGTGTTGGCTGACAATGCTGCAGGGCCTTCCCTCTTTTTGTCTTTACTGTATCTATGGCAGTGTACAAAAACAGGAGGTTGCTGTTGTTCCGCCCTGCATCCATCGATCTCTCTGCTCTGTGGCTATCAGCTGAGGTAGGAATTGAGTTTGGCCGTGCTCCCCATACTGTTGAATAGCCAGCCAATTCTCAAAGGCTGCCAGCATCCGGCAGCACACATCCTGAAAAGAGGAAAAGGGAACAGAAATGCTAAAGAGGGTGGGAAGAGTGCGCCGCTGACTTGACGTGATGTCAGAGGTAGGTTCTTTACCCAGAGAGTAATGGGGGCATGGAATGCACTGCCTGTGGAAGTAGCCGAGCCGAAAACATTCTGGACCTTCAAGCGGCTATTGGATAGGTACATGGATTACGGTAGAATGATGGGGTGTAGATTGATTTGTTCTTAATCTGGGACAAAAGTTCGGCACAACATCGTTGCACAGAAGGGCCTGCTCTGTGCACTATTTTTCTATGTTCTATGAAAACAGGCTCGACATCCATCCTGAGGTGGATCATATTAGAGGTCAGCTGGGCATTGATTTGTTTTTGTTCCCATTTATGACTCATGTCAGAACGAACTGGGCGTAACAGGATGAGCCGGCAACTGTACTGTGAGCACAACCTCTCTTCAGCAGGTATGAGCACTTAGCAGTTTTGGCGCAAGCTCAAAGCCTGTTTAGAATAATTATTCAGCAGCGCACTGGCTGAGTAATTATTGCTGACAGAACTCCTTATGTTTGGGTGCAGACATTGATGTATGAGTGGGAGGAAATCTCTCATTCCATTAGTTCTGATGGTAGGTCCCTCATTTAGCCTGCGTTACTATTGCCAGTGACAGTGCGCAATCCCATTAGATTTAATAGAAACATACTTTATTATGCATATTAGTAACCATTATGGATCTGTTTTTGAGTGCCTGGTGAGCCTGCTCAGTCCTATGTACCTGTCTCAGCTCATCTGCTTCTGAAATGCTCATCCGTGCTTTTGTTACCTCCAGATTTGTCTATTAGCGCAGTGGGTGTGTACCAACAGCATATGGACTGCAGCAGTTCCAGAACGCTGCTTCCTACCACCTTCTCAAGGGTAATTAGCGATGGGCATTAAATGTTTGGCCCAGCCAGCGATGGCCACATCCTTTGACAGTAAAAATAGTTCCAATGCTGTTCTCATAACTGGCAGCAAAAACAAGAAGGCAGACTATTATCTGAATGGCCATAAATTAGGAGGGGAACGTGCAATGAGACCTGGGTGTCCTCGTACACCAGTCACTGAAGATAAGCGCGCAGGTGCAGCAGGCGATAAAGAAGGCAAATGGTATGATGGCCTTCATAGCGAGAGGATTCGAGTACAGGAGCTGGGATGTCTTGCCGAAATTATACAGGGCCTTGGTGAGGCCACACCTGGAATGTTGCGTGCAGTTTTGGTCTCCTTATCTGAGGAAGGATGTTCTTATTATTGCAGCGAAGGTTTACCAGGCTGATTCCTGGGATGGCAGGACTGACGTCTGAGGAGAGATTGAGTCAGTTAGGATTGTTTTTGCTGGAGTTCAGGAGAATGAGGGGGGATCCCAAAGAAACCTATAAAATCCTAACAGGACTGGACATGGTAGATGCAGGAAGGATGTTCCCGATGGCGGGTGTGTCCAGAACCAGGGGTCACAGTCTGAGGATATGGAGTAGACCATTTAGGACAGAGATGAGGAGAAATTTCTTCACCCAGTGAGTGGTGGGCCTGTGGAATTTATTACCACAGGAAGTAGTTGAGTCCAAAGCATTGTATAGTTTTAAGAAACAGTTAGATAAAGCACTTAGGGCGAAGGGAATCAAAGGATATGGGGGGAAGCGGGATGAGGCTATTGAGTTGGATGATCAGCCATGATCACAATGAATGGCAGAGCGGGCTTGAAGGGCAGAATAGCCTTCTCCTGCTCCTAATTTTCTATATTTTCTATGTTTCCTCCATACCAACCTCTCACCTTGCTACCATAGGCTTATCCAAAACTCTACTGGGTCAGTACCTAACTTGCACCAAGTCCCATTTTTCTGTCACCCCTGTGTTCACTAACATCCCAGGTCCTCAACATTTCATTTTAAAAAAAAATGATCATTCTTGTTTTCAAATCTGTCCCGGGATTTACCCCTCTCATCTCTGTGATAGGAAACAGAGAGTAGGCATAATGGGTCTTTGGTTGGCAGGATGTGACGAGGTCATAAGGAGGCAAAAAAGGGATATAGATAGGTTATATGAGTGGGTAAAGGTCTGGCAAATTGAGTATAATGTGGGCAAATATGATTGTTCATTTTGGCAGGAAGAATAAAAAAGAAGCTTATTATCTAAATGGTGAGGGATTGCAGAGCCCTGAGGTGCAGAGGGATCTGGGTATCTGAGTGTATGAATCGCAAAAGGTTGGTATACAGGTTAAGCAAGTAATTCGGAACGCTAATAGAATGTTCTCATTTATTGCGAGGGAAATTAGGAAGGTTATGCTTCACTTGTACAGGGCATTGGTGAGACCACATCTGGAATATTGTGCACAGAACTGGTTATTGCAGGAAAGATGTAAATGCGCTGGAAACTGTACAGGGAAGGTTTACTAGACACAGATCCTTGGAAAATAGGCAACAGGTTTAGATAAAGGATGTGGATCGGCGCAGGCTGGGAGGACCGAAGGACCTGTTCCTGTGCTGTAATTTTCTTTGTTCTTTAATTCCTCCCCGCCTTTCAGTCCGATCTCACCTTTCATGCACAAGGATGCACAGGTCCGTCTGCACAGCAGCATACTGCAATTTATTTACCATTTAAATAATAGTCCATTTTGCTGTTATTCCTACCAAAATGGATGACCTCACATTCATCAACATTGTACTCCATCTGCCAGACTCTTGTCCACTCACTTAAACTATCCAAATCCCTCTGCAGACTTTCAATATCCTCTACAGGCTTCACTCTACCACTCATCTTAGTATCACCTGCAAACTTGGACACATTGCACTTGGTTCCCAACTCCAAATCATCTATGTAAATTGTAAACAATTCTGGGCCAACACTGATCCCTGAGGGACACCACTAGCCACTGATCACCAACCAGAAAAACACCCATCTATCCCCACTCTTTGCTTTCTGTCAGTTAACCAATCCTCTATCCATGCTAATACATTACCCGTAACTTCATTGCAATTTTAATGTAAGCCTGCTTCTGACACTAATGAAGATTATTAAAAGGATTATTAATGCTGTGCACCTGTAACTTATGCAGCAGCCTTTTCTGCAGTACCTTGTTGAATGCCTTCCAGAAATCCAGATCCACCACATCCACCCGATCCTCTTTATCCACCACAGGCTGGAATTCCTTCACTAAACTACTCAGCCTCTCTCACCCTCTCTCTCTTTAAAGACACTCTTTAAAATCTATCTCATTAACTAAGATCTTAACAATGTCGTAAAATCTCAATTTGGTGTCAGTTTTATTTGAAGAAACCTTGTAGCACCTGGCAAGGTATGTCAAACTTTGCCTTTCAAGAGTAATTTGGACAACCTGTTCACTGCCAATTATTGGCCATTTGATCTCCTCAAGGACCTTGTTAAGGAGTCTGTTTATTCCCAAAAGCCATTTCACATTTCCTTCTGGTGAACCTAAAGAGTCTGATACGCATCAGTGCACAGCTGTCACGTTCACCACGGAAGCCAAATAAATCTCCCTGCAGTGTTGTCTTGGAAACAAATCGACAGGGCCAAATATTGCTGGCATAAACATTGGTCCTTACTTTGTCATGCTATGATGTGGAGATGCCGGCGTTGGACTGGGGTGAACACAGTAAGAAGTCTTACAACAGCAGGTTAAAGTCCAACAGGTCCAACTTGTCATGCAAGACAGTTGTCTGCCGCATTCCACCACCATGGCCTTCCCATGAGCTGAATTTCCCAACCAACCAGCAAGGCCGTGGCAGCCCCAAATATGGCTGCCGTCTGCCTTTGTCAGTGGCACGTGGCAGGCAGCTCTTCTTTCCTGGAGGTGTTTGGCACCTCTGATTGGGTGTTGAGCTTTTCACCTGGTTGATTAAGCCACTCACGGTGAAACATCATGTCAATGCTGCTGGCGTAGGATCAAACATATGATCGGGACTGGAAATTCATCCACGTGTCAGGTTTCCGACTCCACATTGGAAATTCAGCCCTCTTTATTCCCGCATCCCATTTTTAGATTGTACTATTCAATTTATTTTGCTCCTCCTTGTTCTCTTTTCCAAAATGTTCCACGCTCAGACCCAATCTTTTCTTTGGAGTTCGGATCGCCAGCGAAAGGCGGCGGATATCAGTCAAGATAAACTGTGTTGGAAATCGTAATAATTTAACACTGCCCTTCTGTTGTCACCTCAAAGCATTGTGACAGTTGCATTCGTGTTTCACTAACACTGCATCATAATTAACTTAGCAGCAGTGGGAAACATTAATTATACTATGGTGCAATGACCATGGCTATGATCTCGCCTGGCTTAGTAACTCCAAGATGGACTATGTTCATTAATTATAAAAACACTCGATGAAGCTGACCAAGGGTTATGGCATTTTAATAGATTACAGGAAGTATGATTGCAAAGTATTCCAGCGTTACACTAATAAACCTCCACCACCTTATTAATAGGTCCAGAGATAGAACAGTACAGCACAGCACAGAACAGGCCTTTCATGTTGTGCCGAGCCATGATCACCCTACTCAAACCCACGTATCCACCCTATACCTGTAACCCAACAACCCCCCCCCCCCAACCTTACTTTTATTAGGACACTACGGGCAATTTAGCATGGCCAATCCACCTAACCCACACATCTTTGGACTGTGGGAGGAAACTGGAGCACCCGGAGGAAACCCACGCACACACGGGGAGGACGTGCAGACTCCACACAGACAGTGACCCAGCCGGGAATCGAACCTGGGACCCTGGAGCTGTGAAGCATTTATGCTAACCACCATGCTACCCTGCTGCCCCTGAATGAGATAGAATAGAGATGAATAGAGATGAAGCCCTGAAACTGCTGAGAACAACAAGTTGTATTTATATGATGTCTTTAAAATGGTACAATGCCCCACAGAGTTTCACAGATGCATCAAAAGACTAAATTTGAAACCCAACATAGTGAAGACTGGAATTCTCCGTTTCTGAGACGAAGAGCTGCCGCTGGGACTGAATTACGGGCGTTTCACGTCCCGTTTGGCGCTATTTGGAGAGCAAGTCATGAGATGCAAACCAGCACTCTGCCCACGTGAAATGGGAGCGATTCCCATTCCCTTTGGCATCTGATTCGCTGGGGCCAGAATTAGCGGTGGGGAGACTGACAAGCTGGAGCTGCTTATCAGCTCTCCATTCACCACACATTCCTCATTCCAGCCAAGAAGATGTCTCCACAGAGAGCTGCCCCTGATGTGTTGGGTAAGCTGGGTCTGTGAGGGCTGAGTTTACTGTAGCAGTGAGAGAGACAGGCTTCCAACACTTGAAGAAATGCAACTCGATTTTATTGAACTCTTAACTATCATACGTACTTTAAATGTGGGTTGACACTATGCTGACTTGACTGGAGACCTGAGGTTAACCTGACCAGACTATCTTACTACCACATGGTGGATGTTCTAGTTGTTGTTCACGGGCTCTGACTGTCTCAGAGGCTGCATCCCGAGAGAGCGGGGAAAACTAGTGCCCTCTGGCTTTATAGTGGTCGTGTCCTGTCTGGTGATTGGCTGCTTGTTCAGTGTGTTCATTGGTCATCTTGTGTGTCAATCACTGCCTGGCTGTGCACCATCATATACCTGTGTGTATATTATGAGAGCCCCCAGATTCACCGAAAGTGAGCTTGGCAGAATCCAGGACGTGGTGGTGGGGGAAAGGACGGATCCCTGTTGCCCAGGATGGGGCGGAGACTGAAGCCCGTCAATGCCAAGAGGGCCGGGGAGGAGGTGGCAGAGGTGGTGAACACTGCGACTCACTCCAGGAGGACTGGAACCGAGTCCTCTTTCCAGCCAAGAAGATGTCTCCACAGAGAGCTGCCCCTAATGTGTTGGGTAAGCTGGGTCTGCGAGGACTGCGTTTACTGAAGCAGTGACAGAGACAGGCTGGGTTTCAAATTTAGTCTGTTGATGCTTCTGTGAAACTCTGGAAGAAGGTGAATGACCACTTTAGGGCAACTTGGGTAAGTCACCACCTCTGTGGTCCCCCTGGCTTCACTCCTGTCCCTCACATCACCCCCCACTCCCCTACAGGATAACCAAAACCCACCTGCCAGCATCTACTTTATATCCCACCCTCCACCAAACCCCTGTATTGTCCTCTTTGGCCAGGAGCCTTGCACAAACATCTCACCAGATACAGATCCACCCCCCTCCCCCCCATATAATTCACCTCCATGGATCTCACCATGTCGTTTATGTTCCCCCTGGGGCCAGGAGGCCCATAGTAGGTGAAAGCGCGAGAGAACTGGAAGAGGCATCCTGGAGCGAACGGAAGAGGGACAGGAAAGATGGAGTGAAGGGAGGAGGGACAGGGAGGGGGAGTGAAGGGGGGAGGGACAGGGAGGGGGAGTGAAGGGAGGAGGGACAGGGAGGGGGAGTGAAGGGGGGAGGGACAGGGAGGGAGAGTGAAGGGAGGAGGGACAGGGAGGGGGAGTGAAGGGGGGAGGGACAGGGAGGGGGAGTGAAGGGAGGAGGGACAGGGAGGGGGGGTGAAGGGGGGAGGGACAGGGAGGGGGAGTGAAGGGAGGAGGGACAGGGAGGGGGGGTGAAGGGGGGAGGGACAGGGAGGGGGAGTGAAGGGAGGAGGGACATGGAGGGGGAGTGAAGGGAGGAGGGACATGGAGGGGGAGTGAAGGGAGGAGGGAATGAAGGGAGGAGGGATAGGGAAGGTGGAGTGAAGGGAGGAGGGACAGGGAGGGGGAGTGAAGGGAGGAGGGACAGGGAGGGGGAGTGAAGGAAGGAGGGATAGGGAAGGTGGAGTGAAGGGAGGAGGGAGTGAAGGGAGGAGGGACAGGAAGGGAGAGTGAAGGGAGGAGGGACAGGGAGGGGGAGTGAAGGGAGGAGGGACAGGGAGGGGGAATGAAGGGAGGAGGGATAGGGAAGGTGGAGTGAAGGGAGGAGGGAGTGAAGGGAGGAGGGACAGGAAGGGAGAGTGAAGGGAGGAGGGACAGGGAGGGGGGGTGAAGGGGGGAGGGACAGGGAGGGGGAGTGAAGGAAGGAGTGATAGGGAAGGTGGAGTGAAGGGAGGAGGGAGTGAAGGGAGGAGGGACAGGAAGGGAGAGTGAAGGGAGGAGGGACAGGGAGGGGGGGTGAAGGGGGGAGGGACAGGGAGGGGGAGTGAAGGGACGAGGGAGAGGGAGGGGGAGTGAAGGAAGGAGGGACAGGGAGGGGGAGTGAAGGGAGGAGGGACAGGGAGGGGGAATGAAGGGAGGAGGGACAGGGAGGGGGCGTGAAGGGGGGAGGGACAGGGAGGGGGAGTGAAGGGACGAGGGAGAGGGAGGGGGAGTGAAGGAAGGAGGGACAGGGAGGGGGAGTGAAGGGAGGAGGGACAGGGAGGGGGAATGAAGGGAGGAGGGACAGGGAGGGGGAGTGAAGGGGGGAGGGACAGGGAGGGGGAGTGAAGGGAGGAGGGACAGGGAGGGGGAATGAAGGGAGGAGGGACAGGGAGGGGGAGTGAAGGGGGGAGGGACAGGGAGGGGGAGTGAAGGGACGGGGGAGAGGGAGGGGGAGTGAAGGAAGGAGGGGCAGGGAGGGGGAATGAAGGGAGGAGGGACAGGGAGGGGGAGTGAAGGGGGGAGGGACAGGGAGGGGGAGTGAAGGGAGGGACAGGGAAGTTGTGAGCGGCTGTGGGAAAGGGGGTTACAGTTGGAAGGGGGCAGTGAGGAGGGAATGGAGAGGGGGGACAGGATGGTGGAGCTGACCGTGGCCAGGCCTCTTGATGGACAAATTGGGAGGTGGTGAGGTTGTCCTGCATTGGTGGCCCTGAAGCACACATTGGACATCTGGCACTCGAGTCTCATCAGCTGGCACCTGCTCTTCTGGCATCGGCTCCTCGAGCATAGGGTTCTCCCGGAGCCCCACCTGTGCCTGCAGCCTCCATGCATCAGCAACAGCAGCTGTGGCCAGTAGATAGCAGCATATACTCCCAAATAGGCTCTACAGCCCCTCTCCAGATTCCTCCAGTAGGGTTTACTGTGAGTTATCTCACTGGGTGGGCCAGCAGGGTATTTGAATTTCTCAGGAGCTTTTTGTTCCCCGGTGCTTTCCAATGTTTCAGTCCATCAGAGTCAACTTGCCAATAAATCAGCTTCCTTTTCTCCTGTAGTATAAAATGCTGTGAACATTTGAAATTTGGTGTTCTTGTCTTTGTCCTGATGATTGCCAGTGGGAAATCTTCAGTGACATATCTCGCTTTTTGGGAATATAAATATAAGCCAAAAACATTTTTTTTGATGTTTGGTGCAATATTTTCAAAACATTTCTTAAGAATAAACATGATTGGATTGGATGTGTTTGAGATAACAAGGTTTTAATTTCAATCAGGGGTTCAATCAGGGGCTATTTAGCACACTGGGCTAAATCGCTGGCTTTGAAAGTAGACCAAGCAGGCCAGCAGCACGGTTCGATTCCCGTACCAGCCTCCCCGGACAGGCGCCGGAATGTGGCGACTAGGGGCTTTTCACAGTAACTTCATTGAAGTCTACTCGTGACAATAAGCGATTTTCATTTTCATTTCATTTCAATCCAACATATTGATGCAAATAGAGTAATTTGATTAAAATCAGCAACAAGGATTCTTGCCACAGAGGGAGTGCAGCAAGGGTTCACCAGATCCCGGGGATGGCAGGATTGTCATATGGGGAGAGATTGGGCCTGTATTCACTGGGGTTCAGAAGAATGCGAGGGGATTGCACGGTAGCATTGTGGATAGCACAATCGCTTCACAGCTCCAGGGTCCCAGGTTCAATTCCGGATTGGGTCACTGTCTGTGTGGAGTCTGCACATCCTCCCCGTGTGTGCGTGGGTTTCCTCCGGGGGCTCCGGTTTCCTCCCACAGTCCAAAGATGTGCAGGTTAGGTGGATTGGCCATGATAAATTGCCCTTAGTGTCCAAAATTGCCCTTAGTGTTGGGTGGGGTTACTGGGTTATGGGGATAAGGTGGAGGTGTTGACCTTGGGTAGGGTGCTTTTTCCAAGAGCCGGTGCAGACTCGATGGGCCGAATGGCCTCCTTCTGCACTGTAAATTCTATGATTCTATGATTGCACCGAAACGTTTAAAGTTCTGACAGTGTTGTGCAGACTGGGTGCAGCGATGTTATTCCCTCTGCCTAGGGGGGTTAGAACAGGGGGTCACAACCTCAGGATGTGGGGTATCAGGACTGAGCTGAGGAGAAATGTCTCGAACCTATGGAATTCTCTCGCACTGAATATATTTAAGAACAAAAGAGGTGGATTACTGGACACTAAAGGTGTCAAGTGGTTTGGGGTAAAAGCGGGAATGTGGTGTTATGATTCAGGATCAGCCATGGTCACGCTGAATGGCGGAGCAGGCTCGAAGGGCTGAATGGCCTCCTCCTGCTCCTATTTGCTATGTTTTTGCTGGCTGGATTCTCTGCTCCCATTCTTCACGGGCGTGAATGGTGACGGGAGCTGATAATCCTGCGAGAGGCCCAAATCGCGTTTCATGCTGACGTAAAGGTGTGACACGATTGTCCACCCCCCCCTCGCCAATGATATAACGGGAATTGTGCCATGCAATGTCACGAATCCAATTATCGTGGAGCTGAATTGTACTATCAGGGGTTCACGCCTGATCATTAACCACACCCCCACCTCCCCCGTTGCATTATCCATTCTCCCCTGGCATGGATCCGGCAGCTCCGCCAGAGGAGGTCAGGTGATTGCATCGCTCATTTAAAAGACGGCCATGGTCGGGCACTAACTGGCCACTTCTCACTGGCATCACATTGGGGTGCCTGGGTACTTCCCCCGACACTGACAGTGCCAGGGTACAGTGCTGGGGGAAATGCCGGGGGTAGGTGGGGAGGGGAGGAGGGGCTAGCAGGAGTCATGGGGGGGGGGGGGGGGGGTCTTCTATTTTTACTTTTGTATACCAGGGCAGTCTTTAAAAAAGCCGCCTCAATCTTTGAAGAACTGAGTTGATGGCGGGATGGGTTCAATCAGAGCATGTCGTCGTAGGATACACTGCTTGGATTTATTTTACTATTGCCCTAATGATACGGTGCAGAAAGCCGCTATTGAGGCCATTGGCGTCACCGCGGCTTTTCCCACCCGATGCGCCATTCTGCCTCAAAAATGGAAATCGCCGCCCTAGGTTTCTAAGTGTACAAGGTACCAATTGCAAAAACATTTTATCTTCTTATATTCTCTCTTCAGAGCCACCTGGGTTCCACTTTATTTGTCAACTTTTCCTCTCCACTTCTCCAAGTTTAGGGAGAGTCACATGGCCACCAGCTCATGGGATAATCCACAAGATCATTCCAAGCTTCCTCGAGTGACGGGAACAGTATATAAGTCGTGGATGGAGCAGGGCTTTGTCCAATATTTAAGATCTGTTTAAGAACAGAAAAGAAGCCTTTCCCAAAAAAGAAAGCCTGACTTCTTCAGTGAAGAGATTAAGACGTTCTGCTGATATCAAAGGAGATGGTGAGATCCAGAATATTGAAAGAAAAAGAAGTTTGTATAATAATATAATAACCTTTTTTGTCACAAGTAGGCTTACATTAATACTGCAATGAAGTTGCTGCAAACAGCTCCTAGTCGCCACATTCCGGCGCCTGTTCGGGTACACAGAGGGAGAATTCAGGATGCCCAATTCACTGAACAGCACATCTTTTGGGACTTGTGGGAGGAAACCGGAGCACCCGGAGGAAACCCACGCAGACACGGGGAGAATGTGCAGACTCCACACAGACAGTGACCCAAGCCGAGAATCGAACCTGAGACCCTGGCACTGTAAAGCAATTGTGCCGACCACTGTGCTACCGCGCCGCCCACAGGTAGCTGTCAACGGTAGCTCGTTATGCAAGATGTTCAGATAACATTGGGGGATGAAAACCACATTTTTGTTGGTCATTTAAAGGCCCTGAGGTGGTCAAGATCTAGTGAATCAGCCATTGCCCTGTTACAGCACGAACAATTGTGAACATTCAGCATTGGAATTCTGAAGGTAGTATAGTTCAATCAGTCAAGAGAAAACGGGTTTGTGTTATCATAGAATTTACAGTGCAAAAGGAGGCCATTCGGCCCATCGAGTCTGCACCGGCTTCTGGAAAGAGCACCCTTCCTAAGGTTAACACCTCCACCCTATCCCCATAACCCAGTAACCCCACCCAACACTAAGGGCAATTTTGGACACTAAGGGCAATTTATCATGGCCAATCCACCTAACCTGAACATCTTTGGACTGTGGGAGGAAACCGGAGCACCCGGAGGAAACCCACGCACACACGGGGAGGATGTGCAGACTCCGCACAAATAGTGTTCCAAGCCGGAATCGAACCTGGGACCCCGGAGCTGTGAAGCGATTGTGCTAGCCACAATGCTACCGTGCTGCTTCAGGTCACTGATATGAAGAATGGAAATGTTGAGGAGCGCACAGAGGGATGGAGAGTCCTTTGACATGATGGAAAAAGAGTCGGAGTTTGAGCCAACAACTGCCTTGTGGAAAGAGAGACCAGCAAGCATAGGTTTGGTGGGAAGTCGCAGTAACTGGGTTAGAATTGACAGATCTTAGTAAGTGTCTGGGACACGTTTGCAGCAACAAGTTAAATTGCCAAAAGTGTGGACTAATAACCTTAATTGTGCAGTTCGGTATCTTAAAACTGTAGCCTTTACTCGATTAGCGGTGACTTCTTTTGTTTGTTCCTATCTGATATCTGACCTGTTCAACACTGACTATTTACACAAGTTTTATAATTTTTGGATAATTTATTTGCATTTTAATTTAAATTGAGAGAACCCAATTCATTTTTTCCAATTAAGTGGCAATTTAGCGTGGCCAATCCACCTACCCTGCACATCTTTGGGTTGTGGCGGTAAACTCCACACGGACAGTGACCCAGAGCCGGGATTCGAACCCGGGTCCTCGGCGCCGAGAGGCTGCAGTGATGCCCAGTGTCTTATTGGGTTCATTATAGAGTGATAGAATGTTTGCAGCACAGACATCAGCCCATTGTGTCTGTACCATCTCTCTCCAAGAGCAACTTGCCTCGTCCCCCTCCCCCACCTTGCCCCTGTGGCCCTATAACATGTTTGTCTTCAGACAATTGTCCAATTATCTTTTACAAGCCTTGATTGAATCTAGTTCCACCACATTCTCTGGCAGTCCATTCCGGATCCTGACTATTCGCTGTTCAAAAGGGTTTCTCCTCATGTTTGCTGTTAATTCTTTTGCCAATCACGTTAAATCGATGCCCTTTGGTTGCGGATCCTTTGACCAATAGGAACAGTTTCTCCTGACATATTCTGTTCCAACCCCTCATGATTTTGGTCACCGCTATAAAATGTTATCTTAATCGTCTCTCCTCCAAGGAGAACAGTCCCAGTTTCCCCAACCTATCCACACAACGACAAGCAGTTCAGGAAAAAAGACATCGGCCAATTCCATTTTGGATCCAGTTCTCTGAACACGATGAGAAAGTTTCATGAGATTATTGGAGGGAAAGGTCATTGAGTGAAAAGTGAGAGATGCAAGTTGAATCTACCTGAGAGCAACAAGGATTATTTTTGACTCACTTGGCACATGCATGTGAGTTAAATCAGAAATTGTGCTTACTAAAGGTAAGGAACACATTATGTACCCATTATATACACCATTATATATCGGGGCTGGTTCAGCACAGTGGGATAAACAGCTGGCTTGTAAAGCAGAACAATGCCAGCAGTGCGGGTTCAATTCCCGTACTGGTCTCCCCGAACAGGCGCCGGAATGTGGTGACCAGGGGCTTTTCACAGGAACTTCATTGAAGCCTACATGTGACAGTAAGCGATTTTTATTATTACCCTCTGTCTATTAATGTTATCCAACCATGCAAAATAGAAGCAGGAGGAGGCCATTCAGCCCTTCGAGCCTGCTCTGCCATTCATTATGATCGTGGCTGACCATCATGTCCAATAACCTGCTCCCGCCATCCCCACATATCCTTTGATTCCTTCAGTCCCAAGAGCTATATCTAATCCTTTCTTGAAATTCCATAACAGTTTTGCCTGAACTACTTTTTGTGTTAGTGAGTCACCACTTTCTGGGTGAAGAAATTTCTCCTCACCTCAGTCCTAAACTGTTTAGCCCTTATCCTCAAACTCTGACCCCTAGTTCTGGACTCCCCCACCATCGGGAACATTCTTTCTGAACCTATCCTGTTTAGTCCTGTTAGAATTTTATAAGTTTCTGTGAGATCCCTTCTGACTCTTTGAAGCTATAGTTAAGATAATCCTTAGTCTCTCCTCACACGACAGTCCCGCCATCCCAGGAATCAGCCTGGGAAACCTTTGCTGCGCTCCCTCCATAGCTAGAACATCCTTCCTCAGATTAGGACAGTGAAACTAGTGTGGCCTCAGCAATGCCCTGTACAATTGCAGTAAAATATTCCTATTCCTGTACCCAAATCCTCTCGCTATGAAGGCCTACATACCATCTTCCTTCTTTACGGTCTGCTGTACCTCCGCGCTTACTTTCAGCGACTGATGCACAAGGACCCCAAGGTCCCGCTGAATATCCACCTCTCTCAATTTACACCCATTCAAATAATAACCTGCCTTCCTATTTTTGCTACTAAAATGGATAACCTGACTTCATTCATATTATATTGCATCTGCCATGCATGTGCCCACTCACTCAGCCTGTCCAAATCCCACTGAAGGATCTCTGCATCCTCCTCACAGCTCACCCTCCCACCCAACTTTGTATCATCTGAAAATTTGGAGATAATACATTCAGTGCCTTCGTTCAACTCATTAATATACAATGTGAACAGTTGGGTCCAAGTACAGATCCTACAGTACCCTACTAGTCACTGCCCGCTAAACAGTAAAAGACCCATTTGTTCCTACTTTTTGCTTCCTGTTTGCTCGCCAGCATTTTATCCATCTCAAGACACTACCCACACATCCATGCTGGAAGACTCCAACCCGCGCATGCGCGGATGACGTCATTGCGCATTTGCGCGAAACCCGCGCATGCGCGGGCCGGGATGCCCCTCAGCCGCCCCGCGAAGTGATACAGCGGGGTGGCGGAAGGACAAAGAGTGCACGGGAATCGGACCCGCTGCCCGCGGTCGGTGGGCACCGATCGCGGGCCCATGGCACCCTTGGCACGGCCGTGGTACTGCCGTGCCAATCGGTGCCATGGTTTTCAAAATCGGGACTTTACGGCCGTTTTTACGAACGGCCAGACCAGGTGTGTTTGCCGTTCGTAAAACGGCCGTAAAGGGCTGGGAACTCGGCCCATCGGCCAGCTGAGAATCGCTGCTCGTCGTAAAAAAACGGCGGCAGCGATTCGTATCGGGAGTCGGGCGTGGGGGGGGGGGGAGAATAGCGGGAGGGCGTCGGACTAGCGTGGTCGTAAAAATTTACGACCCCCGCTATTCTCCGCACCGTCGTGAGTGCGGAGAATTACATTATCTTTACATAGTAATCTGCTGTGTGAGACATTGTCAAAAGCCTTCTAAAAGTCTAAATAAACCACATCCACCAGTTCCCCCTGTTCAACTAGTTACATCTTCAAAGAGCTCCAGTAGATTTGTCAAGCATGATTTCCCTTTCATAAATCCATGCTGACTTTGCCTGATTATATCACTGCTTTCCAAATGCGGCTGTGCTATGAAATCCTTGATAATGGACTCCAGCAACTTCCCTACTACCAGCGACAGGCTCACTGGACTATAGTTTACTCTCTACCTCCCATTTTGAATAGCGGGATTACATCAGCTACCCTCCAACCTGTGGAAACCATTTCAGAGTCCAAAGAATTTTGGAAAATGACCACCAATGGATCTATTATTTCTAGGACTACTTCCTGAAGTACTCTGGGATTAAGATTATCCGGCTCTGGAGATTTACCTACCTTCAATTTCCCCCAAAATATTTCTGTATTGATATAAAATTCCTTCAACTCCTCATGGAAACTTGTATTTCTCAGAACGTTTGGCACATTATTCATGTCATTCTTTGTGAAGACCAAAGCAAAGTTTGAATAAACTTTGTAAGGGGCCTACATTAGTTTTTATCAATCTTTTTCTCTTTACACACCGATAGAAACTTTTCATCAGTTTTTATGTTTCCTGCTAGTTTACTTTCAAATTGTATTTTCTCCTTCTTAATCAATCCCTTGGTCTGCCTTTGCAGGATTTTAAACTGTTCCAATCCTCAGGTCTATTGCTTTTTCTTGCTAGTCTGTATGCCTCTTTGAATCTAATACTATCTCTAATTTCCCTTGAAAGGTTTGTCCACAGTTCCCTTTCTACTCTGCCGCCAAATAGGAATAAACAACTTTTGGAGTACACCTATTAGTTCCTTGAATACCTGCCATTGCCTGTCTGCTGTCCTTCCTTTCACTAATCTTTCCCAGTCCATCATAGACAGCTCATTTCCCTTACCATCCCAGTTACATTTATTGAGATTCAGGATTCTATCATATTATGGTCACTTATTCCAAGGATTCTCTCACAACTAGATTGCCAAATAATCCTTTCTCATTGCATAATGCCCAGTCCAAGATGGCCTGTGCACCTGTCGCTTCCTCAACATACTGGTCCAGAAAACCACCCCATATACACTACAGAAATTCCTCCTCTATTGTAGTGTAACTAATTTGAGTCACCCAATCTATATGCAGATTGAAGTCACCCATGATCACGGATGCTCCTTTATCAGATACGTCTCTGATTTCCTGTCTAATGCAATTCCCAACATCATCACTGCAGTTTGATGGTCTGTAAAACACCCCTTGTTTTTGTCCCTTGATGTTTCTTAACTTGACTCATACAGATTCCACAGCTTCTGTGCTAGTATCTTTCCTCATTAATGTGTCAATATCTTGTTTAATTACTAATGCAACTCCACCACCTTTTCCTTTCTGTCTGTCATTCCTAAAAACTGAATAGCCGTTAATGTTTAGTTTTGACCCTTGGAGCCTTGTCTCCATCATCTCAACTACATCATTCTCCTTTACATCTATCTGTACAATTAATTCATCCACTTTATTTTGAATGCTCCGTGCACTCAGGTACAAAACCTTAAGGCTAGTCCTTTTAACATTCCTTTCCCCATCCCTACTATTTTTACAGTGTAATTATATGATGCAGTCCATTGCTTTCTCTGCCTATCACTCTTCTTTTGTTTTTAATTTTTAGAGAATCCAATTATTTTTTTCCAATTAAGGGGCAATTTGCGTGGCAAATCCACCTAACTTGGACATCTTTGGGTTGTGGGGGTGAGACCCACGCAGACACGGGGGGAATGTGCAAACTCCACACGGACAGTGACCCAGGGTCGGTATTCAAACCCAGGTCCTCAGGGCCGTAGGCAGCAGTGCTAACCACTGCGCCACCGTGCTGCCTCGCCTATGCCGGTTTTTATTCTCCATGTCGTATTTTTCTCTTTTTCTTGATTCCCCCTGCTCTGAATCCTTACATAGGTTCCCATTCCCATGTCATATTGTTTTAATCCCTCCCCAACCGCTCCAGCAAGTAGACCAACCATGGACATCAGTCCCTCTCCTGCCTAGCTGTACCCCATCCAGTTTGTATAGGTCCCAGCTGCAGAACCGGCCCCAATGCCCCAGGAATCTGAAACCTCCCCTCGCACCACCTCTTCAGTCACATATTCATCTGCTAACTCTTTCTGTTTCTACTCTGACTAGCACTTGGCACTGATAGTAATCCCACGATCACTATCTTTGAGGCCTGACTGCTCAACTTTCTTCCTAACTCCCTATATTCTGCTTTTAGGTCTTCATCCCCTTTTGTACCTATGTTAATCTGTATCACGACTACTGGCTGTTCACCCTCCCCCAACAGATTGCCCTGTAACTGCTCCGAGGCATCCTTGACCCTCGCACCGGGGAGGCAACCTACCATCCTGGAGTCTGGTTTGTGGCCACAGAAACCCCGATCTATTCCCCTTACAATTAAATCCCCCATAACTATTGCATTCCCACTCTTATCCCGATATGTAATAATGTTCTTCATCTCTGCGGCAATATCTGTTCAGTCTGATCGCGTGGCGGCAACAAAATTAAAACCAAGAAGGAAATGGCTGAACATTGGCTAATTGTCTGCCCTCTGGATATTTCTTTGCAAAGGGAATGAGATGAAGGAAAAGAACAAAGACTTGCATTGATTTAATGATTTTTTTGCAACCGCAGAACAACGTAAAGCACTTTACATCCATTTACTTCTTCAGTTCTCTATGAAAGTGCAGGTTCGAACCACTGTGATCTCCAACATGGGTTTCAGAGGCAGGTCCTGAATCAATCCCAGCTGGAACAGGGATCAAACACCACGGGCGCGATTCTCCCAAACAGGGAGAAATCGTAAGGCTGGCGTCAAAAACGGGCGGGTTTGACGCCAGCCTCCCCTCCCCCTCCCCGCTGTATCAATTCGCGGGGCAGCTGAGGGGCATCCCGGCCCGCGCATGTGCGGGTTTCGCGCAAATGCGCGATGACGTCATCCGCGCATCCGCGGGTTGGAGTCTTCCAATCCGCGCATGCGCGGCTGACGTCATGTGACGCGTCAGCCGTCGCAAACTCTGGCAAGCGGGCTTAACGAAATTCGTTAAGCCCGCGATGCCGGAGTTCACGGCCGCGGCATGCTAGCCCTGACCGGGGACCAGAATCGGTTCCCGGTTGGGGAGGGGGAGGCTGGCGTCAAACCCGCCCATTTTTGACGCCAGCCTTACGATTTCTCCCTGTTTGGGAGAATCGCGCCCAAAGAGTGCACGGGAATCGGACCCGCTGCCCGCGATCGGTGCCCACCAATCGCGGGCCCATGGCACCCTTGGCACGGCTGTGGTACTGCCGTGCCAATCGGTGCTATGGTTGCCAAGATCAGGACTTTACGGCCTTTTTACGAACGGCCAGACCAGGTGTGTTTGCCGTTCGTAAAAACGGCCGTAAAGGGCTGGGAACTCAGCCCATCGGCCAGCTGAGAATCGCTGCTCGCCGTAAAAAACGGCGGCAGCGATTCGTGCCGGGAGTCGGGCGTTGGGGGGGGGGGGGGGGGGGGGGGAGAATAGCGGGAGGGCGTCAGGCTAGCGTGGCTATAAAAATTTACGATCCCCGCTATTCTCCGCACCGTCGTGAGTGCGGAGAATTGCGCCCCACATCGCTGGCGGCAATTGTGTCCACACTGGCCATCCAGCCAACTGAGTCAACCACTCATGTGAAAATGGTTTCTCTCAACAGAAAGCCACTAAAAAAGCTACAAAGAAGTGTAAGATACATTATGAAAGTAAACTTGCTCAGAATATAAAAACAGACAGCAAAAGTTTCAACAAATATATCAAACAAAAAGAGTGGCTGGGGTAAAAGGATGGTCCTTTAGAGGATGAGAAGGGAGATTTAATAATGGGAGATGAGGAAATGGCTGAGGAACTGAACAGGTTTTTTGGGTCGGTCTTCACAGTGGAAGACACAAATAACATGCCAGTGACTGATAGAAATGAGGGTATGATGGGTGAGGGCTTTGAGATGATTGTCATCACTGAGGAGGTAGTGATGCGCAAGCTAATGGGGCTAAAGGTAGACAAGTCTCCTGGCCCTGATGGAATGCATCCCAGAGTGCTAAAAGAGATGGCTGGGGAAATTGCAAATGCATTGGTGATAATTTACCAAAATTCACTAGACTCTGGGGTGGTCCCGGCAGATTGGAAATTAGCAAACGTGACACCACTGTTTAAAAAAGGAGGTAGGCAGAAAACGGGTAATTATCATAGAATTTACAGTGCAGAAGGAGGCCATTCGGCCCATCGAGTCTGCACAGGCTCTTGGAAAGAGCACCCTACCCAAGGTCAACACCTCCACCCTATCCTCATAACCTAGTCACTCCACCCGACACTTTTTGGACACTAAGGGCAATTTATCATGGCCAATCCACCTAACCTGCACATCTTTGGACTGTGGGACGAAACCGGAGCACCCGAAGGAAACCCACGCACACACGGGGAGGATGTGCAGACTCCGCACAGACAGTGACCCAAGCCGGAATTGAACCTGGGACCCTGGAGCTGTGAAGCAATTGTGCTATCCACAATGCTACCGTGCTGCCCTATTATAGGCCAGTTACCTTAACTTTAGTAGTAGGGAAGATGCTGGAATCTATCATTAGGAAGAAATAGCGAGGCATCTGGATGGAAATTGTCCCATTGGGCAGATGCATCATGGGTTCATAAAGGGCAGGTCATGCCTAACTAATTTAGTGGAATTATTTGAGGACATTACCAGTACGGTAGCTAACGGGGAGCCAATGGATGTGGTAATCTGGATTTCCAGAAAGCTTTTGACAATGTGCCACACAAGAGGTTGCTGCATAAGATAAAGATGCGTGGCATAAGGGTAAAGTAGTAGCATGAATAGAGGATTGGTTAATTAATAGAAAGCAAAGAGTGGGGATTCATGGGTGTTTCTCTGGTTGGCAATCAGTAGCTAGTGGTATCCCTCAGGGATCAGTGTTGGGCTCACAATTGTTCACAATTTACATAGATGATTTGGAGTTGGGGACCAAGTGCAATGTGTCCAAATTTGCAGACGACACTAAGATGAATGGTAAAGCAAAAAGTGCAGAGGATACCGGAAGTCTGCAGAGGGATTTGGATAGGTTAAGTGAATGGGCTAGGGTCTGGCAGATGGAATAAAATGTTGACAAATGTGAGGTTATCCATTTTGGTAGATAAAGGGATTATTATTTAAATGTTAAAATATTGAAACATACTGCTGTGCAGAGCGACCTGGATGTGCTAGTGCATGAGTCGCAAAAAGTTGGTTGACAGGTGCAACAGGTGATTAAGAAGGCAAATGGAATTTTGTCCTTTATTGCTAGAGGGATGGAATTTAAGACTAGGGAGGTTATGCTGCAATTGTATAAGGTGTTAGTGAGGCCACACCTGGACTATTGTGTTCAGTTTTGGTCTCCTTACCTGAGAAAGGACCTACTGGCGCTGGAGGGTGTGCAGAGGAGATTCACTAGGTTAATCCCAGATTGAAGGGGTTGGATTACGAGGAGAGGTTGAGTAGACTGGGACTTTACTCATTGGAATTTAGAAGGATGTGGGGGAATCTTATAGAAACATATAAAATTATGAAGGGAATAGATAGAATAGATGTGGGCAGGTTGTTTCCACTGGCGGGTGAAAGCAGAACTAGGGGGCATAGCCTCAAAATAAGGGGAAGTAGATTTAGGACTGTGTTTATGAGGAACTTCTTCACCCAAAGGGCTGTGAATCTGTCAAATTCCTTGCCCAGTGAAGCAGTTGAGGCTCCTTCATTAAATGTTTTAAGATTAAGATAGTTAGTTTTTTGAAGAATAAAGGGATTAAGGGTTATGGTGTTTGGGCCGGAAAGTGGAGCTGAGTCCACAAAAGATCAGCCATGATCTCATTGAGTGGTGGAGCAGGCTCGAGGGGCCTGATGGCCTACTCCTGCTCCTAGTTCTTATGTTCTCACATCACCTTTTCTACTTTGCAAATCACTTTAAGTTTGTGCCCTCTCATTGTTGATCATTATACGATTGGGAACAGTTTCTCTCTGTCAACGTTGTCCATCCCCCTCATGAATTTGAACATCTCCATCAAATCTCTTCAACTTCTTCCCTCCAAGGAGAACAGTCCCAATCTGTCCAATCTATACTCGTGACTGAAATTTCTCATCCCTGGAACAATTTTTGTAAACCTCTTCTCAACTCTCTCCAATATAGAACATAGAACATAGAATATATTCACATCCTTCCGAAAATGTAGCGCCCAGAACCGTACACAATATTCCAGCTGTGGTCTAACTAGGGTCTTGTATAAATTCAGCATAATTTCCTTGCTCTTGTACACTGTACCCCTATTAATAAAGCCCAGGATACTCTCTGCCTTATTAACTTATAATGACACCCTGGGCGAATGCTCGGCTCAGTTCCAGCCGCACAGAGCCCGGAGCCTCAATAAATTAACCGATAATTTTTGTATTTTCTTGAGATCTTTAACCCCTAACTGCTCCAATGAGTTACATACCCAATTTATAAGTAAAACATTAACAAATTTTATTTATAGCAAGAGTAAAAGATGAACCTGTAAAGGAAATAATGGAACGATGGTCTACCAGTCTACCTATTCCCAAAAACCCGTCCCACCCCCAGCCAGATGCAAGGCAGACACACGGTAAGAGGAGGGGATGAATTAAAGTACATGAATAGGATGGGAATAGAGGGACATGGACCCCGGAAGTGTACAAGATTTTAGTTAAGACGAGCAGCATGGCCGGCGCAGGTTTGGAGGGCCGAAGGGGCTGTTCCTGTGCTGTACGTTTTGCTATTTGTTCTTTGTTCTGAAACAATGGGGATTGAATGTTTGAGATGTATCTTCTGTTATGGGCCAGGGTTTAGAGAACCGCAAAGTGTATCATAGAGTTCACCTAACCCACAACTTTTAATAGATTGTGGTATGGGGAGCACACGGCCCACTCTACAGGTGTAGTACAGCAGAAATGGAAAAGTATTTTTTAAAGCAAAACAATGTTTATTCTATGAACTCAAGTTAACCTTTTTAAAACATGCAGTGAACATCTCAGCAACCATTAATTCAAATACAACCCTCAAAGAATACAACACTAAGCAATCCTTAAGATGTCCTTTTAACATCCATAAGACTTAAAAAACAAAATCCTTTGACAAAAGCACATCAGGTTAAAGTCACTACTGAGAGTAGTTATTAGTTTTGAATCACCAAAGGATCGATTTACAGTTTTTATATTACAGAGAGAAAGGCTCTAATATACCTTCTGGCTGTGACTGCAGCTATCCAGCTCTGAAAACCAAACTAAAACACACCCTGCAGCAAACAACCTAAAACGAAAGTAAAAAGCTGACAGCTCCACCCACTCTGTGACATCACTGCAGTGGTAAACACCCATTTCTTAAAGGTATCCCACTACAAATATTTATATACACACCCATTTATAAACACCCATTTCTGAACGGTACTCTCACATGACACTTCGCTGCTATGGTTGTGGCCTCAGTGGGCGCCGGTCCTTTCCGATTGCGACTTTCTGGGGAATTTGTTTCGACAGGGTATTCAGGTCGGTGCAATTCTGACCCCAGACTACCGGATGGATGGAGCCTCCATCTCCCTCAGATATTGCTGGACTGATAAACGTGAGAATTTTGCAGGCTCTTTCCTTTGCCTGATCTCTGTTCAGAAATACCAGCTGTTTAATAAAGAGCGTGCTCAGTTTGGGTTCTTCCCAGCCATTCAGACAGAGGCTTAAAACCACAGACCTGGTTGAGAAACTGCTTGCAATCTTTCACTCTGGAAGGTCCAGTCAGTTCTGATTCCTGCCTGTGCCTTTTAAACAAGAGTGCCTTCACAGCACTGACTAGCAGCCTTTTTGAATCACCTGGCAGAGAGAAAGGGAAATAGAGAGAGAGAGAGGGGGAGATAGAGAGAGAGATAGAGAGAGAGAGAGAGGGAGGGAGATGGAGAGAGAGGAAAGAGAGACAGAGAGAGAGGGAGATGGAGATAGAGAGAGAGAAAGAGAGAGAGAGAGAGGAGAGGAGAGAGAGAGAGACAAGAACAAAGAAAATTACAGCACAGGAACAGGCCCTTCGGCCCTCCCAGCCTGCCGATCCAGATCCTTTATCTAAACCTGTCGCCTATTTTCCAAGGTCTACTTCCTCCTGTTCCCCCCGCCCGTTCATATCTGTCGAGATGCATCTTAAACGATGCTATCGTGCCCACCTCTACCTCCTCCGCTGGCAAAGCGTTCCAGGCACCCACCACCCTCTGCATAAAAAGCTTTCCACGCACATCTCCCTTAAACTTTCCCCCTCTCACCTTGAAATTGTGACCCCTTGTAATTGACACCCCCACTCTTGGAAAAAGATTGTTGCTATCCACCCTGTCCACACCTCTCATAATTTTGTAGACCTCAATCAGGTCCCCCCTCAACCTCCGTCTTTCCAACAAAAACAATCATAATCTACTCAACCTTTCTTCATAGCTACCACCCTCCATACCAGGCAACATCCTGGTGAACCTCCTCTGCACCCTCTCTAAAGCATCCACATCCTTCTGGTAATGTGGCGACCAGAACTGCACGCAGTATTCCAAATGTGGCCTAACCAAAGTCCTATACAACTGTAACATGACCTGCCGACTCTTGTACTCAATACCCCGTCCGATGAAGGCAAGCATGCTGTATGCCTTCTTGACCATACTATCGACCTGCGCTGCCACCTTCAGGGTACAATGGACCTGAACTCCCAGATCTCTGTACATCAATTTTCCCCAAGACCCTTCCATTGACCATATAGTCCGCTCTTGAATTTGATCTTCCAAAATGCATCACCTCGCATTTGCCTGGATTGGAACTCCATCTGCCATTTCTCTGCCCAACTCTCCAATCTATCTATATTTGTTGTATTCTCTGACAGTCCTCCTCACTATCTGCAACTCCACCACCAGTATCATCTGCAAACTTGCTCATCAGACCACCTATACCTTCATCCAGATCATTTATGTAGATCACAAACAACAGTGGTCTGAGCACTGATCCCTGTGGAACACCGCTAGTCACCCTTCTCCATTTTGAGACACTCCCTTCCACCACTACTCTCTGTCTCCTGTTGCCCAGCCAGTTCTTTATCCATCTAGCTAGTACACCCTGACCCCCATACGATTTCACTTTTTCCATCAACCTGCCATGGGAAACTTTATCAAACGCCTTACTGAAGTCTATGTATATGACATCTACAGCCCTTCCCTCATCAATTAACTTTGTCACTACCTCAAAGAATTCTATTAGGTTTGTAAGGCATGATCTTCCCTGCACAAAACCATGCTGCCTATCACTGATAAGTCTATTTTCTTCCAGGTGTGAATAGATCCTATCCCTCAGTATCTTCTCCAACAGTTTGCCTACCACTGACGTCAAGCTCACTGGTCTATAATTCCCTGGATTATCCCTGCTACCCTTCTTAAACAAAGGGACAACATTAGCAATTCTCCAGTCCTCTGGGACTTCACCCGTGCTCAAGGATGCTGCAAAGATATCTGTTAAGGCCCCAGCTATTTTGTCCCTCGCTTCCCTGGGATAGATCCCATCCGGACCTGGGGACTTGTCCACCTTAATGCCTTTTAGAATACCCAAAACTTACCCTTTCCGTATCACGACTTGACCTAGAGTATTTAAACATCCATCCCTAGCCTCAACATCCATCATGTCCCTCTCCTTGGTGAATACCGATGCAAAGTACTCATTAAGAATCTCACCCATTTCCTCTGACTCCACGCATAAATTCCCCCTTTTGGCTTCGAGTGGGCCAATCCTTTCTCTAGTTACCCTCTTGCTCCTTATATACACGAATAAAAGGCTTTGGGATTTGCCTTAACCCTGTTAGCCAAAGATATTTCATAACAGAGAGATAGAGATAGAGAGAGGGAGAGAGAGAGAAACAGAGATAGGAGAGAGAGAGAGAAAGAGAGAGTATCTTCCAGCTGCTTCCTGATCTGTGTCTTCTTGCAAAACTCAGGACAAAATGGAACTCTTCACGTAACCCAGCTTTCTTCTGGAAGATCTGAATGGCTCCAGTAATCACAAGCAACAACAGGGGATGGCTCAGAATTTCTGATTCACCGATTGGCTGCTTGCCAAGTCGATCAAACTGACATCTCGGGCTCTGCCACAGAACCTAAATGGGAAGTTCTCGCTAGTCCATTAGACCAGGGGTGTTCTCGGTTTGCAGCAGCTAGCAAGAAGATTGTAGATTAAAGGCAGCCAGTGTAGGAATTAAAAAAGAAACACAGAACAGGAAAAGGTTTTACAACAGTGTCCTAACAAATTGCTCTCTCCACCTTTCCTTCCACTTTCTCTCAGACACCCAGGTCCCTCTGCTCCACACCCCTTTGAGAATTTTTCCCCTTATTTTATATTGTTTCTCCATGTTCTTCCTACCAAATGCAGCACCTCACACATCTCTGCATTGAAATTCATCTGCCGCCTATCTACCTAATCTACCAATTCGTCTCTGTCCTTTTGGAGTTTCTACACTAGTCCTCTTCATAGTTACCATACGGCCAAGTTTCATATCATCTGCAACTTTGAAATGATCCCCTGCATGCCAAGATCGAGATCATTAATGCATATCAGGAAAGGCAAGGGTCACAATACTGACCCTTGGGTAGCTCCACTACAAACCTTCCTCCAGCCCAAAATATGTCCATTAACCATTACTCTCTGCTTTGTATTATTCAGTCAATTTTGTTTCCACGTTACTACTTTACATTCTATTCCATGAGCTATAACTTTTCTCAAGTCTATTGTTTGGAGCTGTCTCAAATGCCTTCTGAAAGTCGATGTACACCACACCGACAGCATTCCCCTCATCAACCCTCTCTCTTACCCCATCCAAAAGCTCCAGCAAATTAATTCAACACAATTTACCACTTTGGAACACCATGCTGGCTCTCCTAATTGAGCACATTTTTCCACGTGAATACTGATTCGATCCCGAAAATTGTTTCTAGACATTTTCCCACCACTGATCCGAACCTGATTGGTCTGTTTTTGCTGGGACTATCCTTGCAACCTTTTTTTGGACATTCTCCAGTCCTCTGGAACTTCCCCTGAGCCGACAGGAAGATTATGACCAATTTCCATTCACAATTCCTTCAATATCCGATATGCATCTCATCCAGTCCCGGACTGAGGTGAGGAAGATTTCCTCTCTGTGAATCTTTGGAATCTCTAACCCAGCAAGCAGTACCTATTCCATTTAAAAAAATATTTTCACAGGGGCTGAACCCAACATTTCTATTGCCCATCCCATGACAATGAATTTGTCGGCCAGTGTGTGTGTGCATAGACACGATTTAAGAAGCTCAAAACCACCTGAGGACAAAACAGCACCACTTGATTGACCCCCTTCCACCAGCTTTAACATTCACTCCCGCCACCACTGATACAGTGTCAGCTGTGTGTGGCATCTATCAGACACTCTGTACCATGACTCCTTTACAGCACCTTCCAAACCCATGACCCTCCACCAGGTAGAAGGACAAGGACAGAAAACACATGGAACCACCTGAAAATCTTCCCTCCAAGTCACATGCCATCCTCACTGAAAATATATCACCGTTTCTTCACTGTTACTGGGTCAAAATCCCTGCAATTCCATCCCTAACAGCACTCTAGATTACCTACACACCTGGTCTGAAGCAGCTCACGAAGGGCAGTATGCCACCACCTTCTGGAATGCAATTACAGCTGCATGGTGGCACAGCGGTAGCACTGCTGCCTCACAGGTCCCAGGTTCAGTTCCGGCCTCGGGTCACTGTCTGTGCGGAGTCTGCACGTTCTCACGTGTCTGTGTGGGTTTCCTCCGGGTGCTCCGTTTCTACCCCATAGTACAAAGACGTGCAGGTTAGGTGGATTGGCCATGATAAATGGCCCCTTAGTGTCCAAAACGTTAGGTGGGGTTCCGGGGAACGGGTTGGAGGGCGTGGGCCTAGGTGGGGTGCTCTTCCCAAGGGCTGGTGCAGACTCGATGGGCTGAATGGCCTTATTCTGCACTGCTGGGATTCTATGGCTCTATGATTCTATGAATTAATAATGGGCACCAAATGCTGACCTTGCTCACAAACCAAGAAAGAATTTTATACGTGTGTGTGTGAGTGTGTGTGTATGTGCACGTGCTGAGGGGGAAGAAGGGTTTTATGGCAATGCGGTCGATGGGGTTGTCAATGGAAAGCAGTACGCAAGGTTAAAGATTGAAGAGTAGGCACTCAATCAGTGCGTGGCAATTGTCCAGCCGTTAAGAGGAGAGACAAATCTGTTCAAACCTGACTTTCCTTGTAGCATTAGGTGACTTGGCAATCATGTCAAAAAGATAACAAACCTGACTCACTTGTCTTACCACCAAATCATGTAGCTTATGTGAAGGGACTTGCGTCTTCATAAGAAGCCGTTCCAAGAGATTGGTGCAGCTGCCAGCTAGCACTATCCTGTAACAATGCCAGTGAAGAGGAGCAGTCTGCAGCCCCGTTTCCTTCCCTGAATTGATCTAAATTCCACTCATCGTCCTTTGACAGTCATGGGTGAGCTGATAAAATCGCTTCTCGGCCTTTTGGCCGTGATCAAGGGCAGTGGTGATGTCCACGTTCAATATCTTATCTGGAGACCATCTATTGAAATGTTTTTTTGGAGTGCGGAGATGGAGTGGGAGCTTGCTCAGCCCACTCTGAGCATCATCCTGGTGTTGTGATGTCTCTGGGGGAAATAAACAATTCTGGATGCTGCTTTCCAAATTTGATTCCTTTGTCAAACTGTTGGCTTACATTTGGAAATTATTTACATTTCCAAATTTGCCTCAGCAGTTTGCTTTTATATAGTCGAAAAGAAAATATTAAGAACAAAGAACAAAGAAAATTACAGCACAAGAACAGGCCCTTCGGCCCTCCCAGCCTGCGCCGATCCAGATCCTTTATCTAAACCTGTTGCCTATTTTCCAAGCACCTA
Organism: Scyliorhinus canicula; assembly: GCF_902713615.1. Classification (NCBI taxonomy): domain Eukaryota; kingdom Metazoa; phylum Chordata; class Chondrichthyes; order Carcharhiniformes; family Scyliorhinidae; genus Scyliorhinus; species Scyliorhinus canicula. The sequence goes on from NC_052149.1 coordinate 240,479,876, forward strand.
CTTCTCTCTGTTCCCCACCCATTCATATATCTGTCCAGATGCATCTTAAATGATGCTATCGTGCCCGCCTCTACCACCTCCGCTGGCAAAGCATTCCAGGCACCCACCACCCTCTGCGTAAAAAACTTTCCACGCACATCTCCCTTAAACCTTCCCCCTCTCACCTTGAAATCGTGACCCCTTGTAATTGACACCCCACTCTTGGAAAAAGCTTGTTGCTATCCACCCTGTCCATACCTCATAATTTTGTCGACCCTCAATCAGGTCCCCCCTCAAATCCGTCTTTCCAACGAAAACAATCCTAATCTACTCAACCTTTCTTCATAGCTAGCACCCTCCATGCCAGGCAACATCCTGGTGAACCTCCTCTGCACCCTCTCTAAAGCATCCACATCCTTCTGGTAATGTGAGATCCATTTGAGTGCTGTTTGATGAGAAGGTTATTTATATTACTAACACTTGATTTCAACATAAAATCAAATTAAATTGATTGATTCCAGAGACAGGTGTTTGTAATATGAAGAGAGATTGAGCAGTTTAGGCCGATACTCACTAGAGTTCAGAGGAATGAGAGGAGATCTAATTGAGATACATAAGATGATAAAAGGTCTGGATGAAGTAGACGTGGAGCGGATGCTTCCTCTTGTGGAGCATTCTAGAACGAGAGGTCATAGTGTCAGGATATGAGGTCGCAAATTTAAAACAGAGTTGAGGAGAAACTACTTCTCCCAAAGGGTTGTGAATCTGTGGAATTCGTTACCCCAGAGTGCGGTGAATGCTGGGACGGTGAGTAAATTAAGGAGGAGTTGGACAGATTTTTAATTGGTAATGGGGTTGAAGGGTTATGGAGAACGGGCAGGATGGTGGAGTTGAGGCCAGGATGAGATCAGCTATGATTATATTGAACGCTGGAGCAGGCTCGAGAGGTTAAATTGCCGACGCCTGCTCCGAGTTCTTATGTTCTAAGAAATAACCAATTTTTCCAATTCCACCCTCCAGCTCGTGGTCTGTAGCCCTTTAGATAACAGCACCTCAAGCAAAGATCTGGTGTTCTTCATTAATAATGGGATTTCTTGATTAATAAGGGGATCACAGGTCACGGGGAGAAGGCAGGAGAATGGGGATCAGGAACATATCAGTCATGATTGAATGGCGAAGGAGACTCGATGGGCTGAATGGTCCAATTCATAGAATGATAGAAAAGTTCCAGCACAGAAGGAGGCCGAGAGTTCCGGTGACGGGTATGAGCTGAGAAGGTGCACATCAGGTGGCTGGCCTTTGGCGACCCTGAAAAAAGGCACTTTTTGCCCGAAAAACTCCCGCAAATGTTACAAAACATTCCCACAGCACCAGCAAAACGAACAAAGAAGTCAGGATGCCAAACATCAACCAGTCCAGAGGATGACGGAGAACCAGGAATGGAAAAAACCTGGACAAACAGCAAACAACCGAGCCGACCGAGGCACGAAGCGGTGAAACCCAGACTCCGCCAGGTCTAGAGGAACCGACCCACCACACAGGAAGCACTCCCGCCCCCCCACCCCCTCATCACCCCCTCACCCCCTCACCACCCCATCCCCCCTCACCACCCCCTCCCCATCCCACACCCCCACCCCCCCTACACTCTCCACCCCCTCACCACCCGTCATCCCCGCACCCCCGCACCCCCACCCCATCCCCCTCACCCCCTCCCCACCCCCCCACCCCCCCCTACACTCCCCACCCCCCACCCCCTCACCACCCCCCATCCTCAGCCCCCGCCACCCCCACCCCGTCCCCTCGCCCCCCTACACCCCACCCCCGCACCCCCTAAACTCTCCCACCCCCCCCCCCCCCCCCCCCCACACCCCCTTAGCTGATCTAAGTACAGCTACGCATAGGGGAAGGTGAGGGGAATGATGGACAGGGAGCCCAGAGATCGGACAACGAGAGGACCCCTAGGAGGGAGGCCACCACACTAGCGAGGTAAGGATAAAGGGGAAGGGTGGATTTAGCTACGGGATAGGAGGGGAAAGAAGACAGGGATCTCGGGGGGGAGAGAAGACACCATGAGGGAGAAATAGGTGAAGAAAGAGGGAGGGCATTAGACTTGCTACAATCGGTCACACGTGGCGACTTGGAACAAAATGGCGGTGAAAGCAACCACTTTGGGTTCCTAAGTGAATTTTTTATAGCTTGCTTGTCTGGTTCAGACACCTTAATCAAGAGACACATGCTCCGTGTGCTGCATAACACTTTTTGAATTTGGATGTTATGTCAGCTGCATGACAATTCAAACCAGGTAATTCTGTGGATATTTGGACGATATTCCTTTGTTCTTCCTTTTTCTGTAATACATCAGGTGAGTGTTGCTGTAGCTGCTTTTGCACCCTTTCCAAAGCTCTACCCATGAAGATGAGTTGTGATGGAATTGCACCAGGGAGTCATTCTGCTTTCACTTTTTTATTGAATTGATGGTTCAGCAAATCCCAAAGCTCCTCGTTATAATCACAACCTTCTCCGGCCCGATGTTTGTGAATTTTAAAATTATATTTTTGTTTCAGTCTCACTTGTTTGTAACAATCTGGCCCACACTCTGGTCACTTGCCTTCCCCGACTTAGCTAACCCAGTACTGGTCCTCTTGATGCCCACTCACAGAGCTGAAAGGATACGCACAGCAATCTCAGCACAAGGAATCCACCTGCCAACCAGCACTTGATTTGAACATTATCTGAACAATGGGTGGGATTCTCCGACCCCCCGCCATGCAAATGAAAAAATGAAAATCGCTTATTGTCACAAGTAGGCTTCAATGAAGTTACTGTGAAAAGCCCCTAGTCGCCACATTCCGGCAGCTGTTCGGAGAGGCTGGTATGGGAATTGAACCGTGCTGCTGGCCTGCCTTGGTCTTCTTTAAAAACCAATGATTTGGCCCAGTTTGCTAAACCAGCCCCTATGTCAGAGAATCGCCGGGGGGGGGGGGGGGGGGGGGGGGGCGGCGTGAATCACGCTCCGCCGCCGCTGCCGAATTCTCCGGTGCCGGGTTTATGCCTCTTCTCATGCCATGTGACACAATCTGAGGCTCTTCGCCATGTCATACTTGTACTTATTCTTGCTGTCAACCTGTCATGCCACCACTGCCACCGTGCCATGTTATCATAATGATATAATAACTAATCGTTCGTAAGAGATTGGGTAAACATTTGTGTGTCCATTTATTAAGGCTCAGCACATGAGAACACAGTTAGAAAGTTTTGTGAACATCAGAGCTGTGTGTGCTGTGCTCTTCTCAAAGCAAAAGTGAAACTGAGGCTAGATCACAGGACACAATTCTCTTCTAGTGATGTCATGCTACTATCCCTTAAAGGCATATTACAACATGCATATCACCATGAGGGGTAATCACAAACTAATTTGACGAGCAGGAAACCCATGGTTGGGCCATTGGATGTCGAGCTGATCAATATTGACACTAATGGAGGACAAAATCTGACAGAGTGCAAAACAAACACTCTCCCCAAACCCACAGGGTCCTCTCTGGTGGGACAAGTGATCATTACCCCCAACAGGTGGGGTGTCAATTCAGCATTCCACCTGTGCCCATGGGTGTCCCACTCGGCTTTTACTATGTAATATTTAAGAGTTTAACACTCTCCCCATAATTCAGCCAGAGCCTAAACAGTCTATGCTGAAGGTTTGGTACAGCTTTCTTGTTTTTGCAATCATGTCTCTGTTTATAAAGTCAAGGATCCCCGATGTTTTTCTGGCAGGCTTCTCAATTTGTCCTGTCATTTTCAAAGATTTGTGTACAGACCACCTGTGCCTGCCTGTCTTTCCGATGAGTCATTAAACTGATGCTTTGGCTGACTGCAATTATAAAGGATCTTTCACGATCTCAGACTGTTGTGTTTTACGGCTGGGGAAGTGCTTTTGAAGTGTGGTCACTATTGTAATGCTTGAAATGTGGCAGCCAGTTTGTGCACAGCAAGCTTCCAAAAACTGCATTTTGATAAGGAATCAATAAACCGTTTTAATTATTTTGGCTGAGAGATGAGCGTTGAGTCAGACACTCATGCCCAGCTCGGTTTGAAACAGGCCAACAGTCTCGGTTGAATTTAAACTATCGGCTACAAGACCCAGGAAACACTGGCTTGACAAGAATGACCGCACCATCCAAGACCTCATCCACGAGAAGTAGAAAGCCCTCCATGCCCAGCAAAACAACATCAGCAAGGCAAAGGGGAGACAACTCATCAAATAGCAAAGGCGGACTTACAAGGAAGAACTATGGAAATCAAGAACCAATGGTGGCTTCTTCGGTGCCACCAAGGCAATATATGGGCCCAATATCCCAGACCACTAACTGGTGCGATGAAGGAACGGAACTCTTTTGAGAGACAGAGAAAACATTGGCCTCCAATGGTCAAGAAGGCATACAGCATGCTTGCCTTCATCAGACGGGGTATTGAGTACAAGAGTCGGCAGGTCATGTTACAGTTGTATAGGACTTTGGTTAGGCCACATTTGGAATACTGCATGCAGTTCTGGTCGCCACATTACCAGAAGGATGTGGATGCTTTAGAGAGGGCGCAGAGGAGGTTGACCAGGATGTTGCCTGGTATGGAGGGTGCTAGCTATGAAGAAAGGTTGAGTAGATTATGATTGTTTTCGTTGGAAAGACGGAGGTTGAGGGGGAACCTGATTGAGGTCTACAAAATTATCAGAGGTATGGACAGGGTGGATAGCAACAAGCTTTTTCCAAGAGTGGGGGTGTCAATTACAAGGGTGTGGTGGTATAACCACTGTAGATATGTGTACTTGCAGTAGAGGGATGTATGGCTGTACCTGTAATACAGATTCCTCCGGTAAGCCCCTGCCGGCTAGCTCCGCCCAAAGGCAGCTTGTGTATAAATATGCGTGTGAGTCGCTGAGATCCTATTCTACTGTTGCAGCCGGAGGAATAGCATCACACAGCAATAAAGCCTCGATTGTACTTGTCGCTCGCCTTTGAGTGCAACTGTTAGCGCCACAATTTATTGCTGTGTGATTTTCCGTACACCATGGACATCAGGTTAAAGCCTGTCCATCTGCAGTTGGATCCGCAGTCGCCTCACGCCAGGAAAGACTTTGTTCACTGGCTCGCAGTCTTCGAGGCGTAAATTTTCTTCAGCGGACCCTCCCCCGACGGAAGCTCAAAAAAGACAACTCCTGTACTCAAGACATAGCTCCAGTGTCTTTCCGCTAATTCAAGATGCGCCTGACTACATCAGAGCTATGGAACTGCTCAAGGAGAACTAAGCAGAGTCGATGAACACCCTGTTTGCGAGACATCTACTCTCTACTCGCGTCCAGCAGCCGGGTGAGTCGATTGAGGACTTCTGGAGGGCCCTTATACCTCTGGTACGAGACTGCGACTGCCGGGCCCTCACAGCCACAGAACACTCTGATTTACTCATGCGCGATGCCTTTGTTAGAGGCATTGCATCGGACCCCATCCGGCAACAACTGCTGGAAGGGGCCGCCCTCAACCTCGCCGCCACAAAGACTCTGGCGCTTTCAATGACGGCCGCCTGGTGTAGTGCGCGATCTTACTCCGCTAGCCACTCGGCCCACCAGTCCTACCCCTCGTGGACCCCGCAACCGGCCCCCCCAGCAGCCGCCCCCGCGCACTATGCCTGCGCTGCTCACCGCACCGCGCGCCCTGGGGGACCCCGCTGTTACTTCTGCGGTCAGCAGAAGCACCCCTGCCAACGCTGCCTGGCCCGCACCACGACCTACAAAGCTTGTGGCAAGAAGGGCCATTTTGCAGCGGTGTGTCAGTCCCGGACGGTTGCCGCTATCTCGTCACCGTTCCCCCCCTCGCCTCAGCCGATCGCACGATGGGCCCTGCTGTCCGCTTCCCCCGACCCCATGTGCGATCAGTGGGCTCCGCCATCTTTCGCCGCCCCCGCCACGTGCGCTCCATGGGCACTGTCATCTTCATCCCCCACTGCCATGTGCGTTCCATGGGCGCCGCCATCTTGTCTGCCGCCATTTTCTCCCACACAGGTACTCCAGACGCCGCCATTTTGTCCTCCCCCGGAACCGGGACACGGGTCACTACCGCTCCTCGTCGGACTCATCAGACTCGACTGCCGATCGCCTGCTACTCGCCTCCGTTACGCTCGACCAGTCGCGTCCTCGCAAACCTGGCACCCACTTCCACAAAGGTGCTGCTCAACGGCCACATGACCTCCTGCTCATCGCATCTGGGAGCACCGAGAGCTTCGTCCACCCGGACAGGGTAAGGCGCTATTCCCTTGCGGTCCATCTCGCCAACCGGCAGATCTCTCTCGCCTCCGGTCTCACTCTGTCCCGATCCGGGGTTTCTGCCCGCTTTAACTTACTGTACAGGGCGTGGAATTCGACCGTTTCCGTCTGTACATTCTCCCCAACCTCTGCGCGTCACTCTTACTAGGCCTGGATTTCCAATGCAATCTCCAGAGCCTCACCCTCAAATTCGGCGGACCCCTACCTCTCCTCACCGTTTGCGGCCCGCGAAACCTCAAGGTCGAGCCTCCCTCTCTCTTTGCCAGTCTGACTGTGGGATTGCAAGCCCGTCGCCAGCAGGAGCAGATGGTACCAGCACCCAGGACAAGGCCTTCATCAGATCCGAAGTCCAGCGGCTGCTTCGGGAGGGTATCATCGAGGCCAACAACAGCCCTTGGAGAGCCCAGGTGGTAGTGGTTGAGACCACAAGGCGGAACCCCTGGTGGACAAAGTACGCCTTCTCCACGCCAACCCTCAGTATGCCTACGTGGAGTTCCCCGACGGCCGCCAGGACACAGTCTCACTGCGGGACCTGGCTCCCTCAGGTGCCGATCCCATGCCCACGCCCCTTTCGCTCCCCGTGCCACCCTCCTTTTCCCTGGCGCCCCTGTATTCGTCCCCACCAGGTCCAACCCTCGTCCTCCTGCCCACACTGGAGGACACGGAAGATTTCGGCTCGCTCTCGGAGTCATCCCGCCAGCAGCCAGCACCAACACCGCCAGCACCTGCACCATCGTTGCCGTCACCGCCTGGGCCGACGTCGCCACCACAGCTACGCCGATCACAGCGGAACGTTCGACCACCGATTCGGCTCAACCTGTAACCTGCTAACTGGATGAACTCTTGGTTTTCTTTGTTTGAACCCTTTTGTAAATATATCATCCTTTGTATTATAGTTACACGTCACCCCCGCCGGACTCATTTTTTACAGGGGGTGAATGTGGTGATATAACCACTGTAGATATGCGTACTTGCAGTAGGGGGATGCATGGCTGTACCTGTAATACAGGTTCCTACGGTAAGCCCCTGCCGGCTAGCTCTGCCCACAGGGAGCTTGTGTATAAATATGCGTGTGAGTCACTGAGATCCTATTCTACAGCTGCAGCCGGAGGAATAGCATCACACAGCAATAAAGCCTCGATTGTACATGTCTCGAGCCTTTGTGTGCAATTGTTATCGCCACAAAGGGGTCACGATTTCAAGGTGAGAGGGGGAAAGTTTAAGGGAGATGTGCGTGGAAAGTTTTTTACGAAGAGGGTGGTGGGTGCCTGGAACGCTTTGCCAGCAGAGGTGGTAGAGGCGGGCACGATAGCATAATTTAAGATGCATCTGGATAGATATATGAAAGGGCAGGGAACAGAGGAAAGTAGATCCTTTGAAAATAGACGACAGGTTTAGATAAAGGATCTGGATCGGCGCAGGCTGGGAGGGCCAAAGGACCTGTTCCTGTGCTGTAATTTTCTTTGTTCTTTGTTCTCTTTGTTCTTTGAGATCCAACATCTTATCCAATCTGTGAGTGCTGCCTTGAAATGGATCAGGAAGAGAGTCTTCGGCAACTGCAACATCCATTCTGCTACCAAGATGCTCTTGTAAAAGGCAGTTGTCCTCCCAATACTTCTATATGGTTCAGAAGCCTAGCCTACTCACAGGCATCAGCTCAGGGTCCTGGAGAGTCACTATCAACGCTGTCTGAGATGGCTTCTCTGCATCAGTGGGGAGGACAGGCGTACTAACGTCAGTGACTTTGAAGGTGGCAAGATTACCGTAATCAAGGCCATGATCATCTGAAACCGACTCCACTGGACCAGCTACGTGGTTTGGATACCAGAGTCCTGACTGCCAAAGCAAATCTTCTTCATCCACTCAAGGAAGGATCCCGAAGAAGAGGAGGACAAATGAAGCACTTCAAAGGCACCCTGAAGGCGTACGTCAAGAAATGCAACATCGACGTAAACACCTGGGAGACGCTTGCACAGGAGAGACCTACTTGGAGCAACCTCCTGATTGAAGGGACACAATTCTTTGAGAACACCTAACAGCAAGAGGAGGCCAGGAAAAGGAGCCTGAGAAAGGAATATCAGCGTGCTCGAGTCCAAGGAATGATTCCACCTCCCAGAAATCCCTGCCAAGTGTGTGTGCGTGTTCGGAGATGCGGCAATAGGATCAAGCTCATCAACCACACAATGGCCCACAGAACTCATGATCAGTGACATGGATTTTCTTATGTTAGTGAGTTAACGAGGGCTTTTGTCATTTATGTCCATCTGTGAAGGGAGAGGGGTGGCTCGGTTTTACATCTAATCTAAAGACAGCACCTCTCACACTGCAGCACTCCCTCAGTGCCACTCGAGATTGTCACTTTCAATTTTAAAGGCAACACTTGTTAAGTGGGGGTTGGGCCAACCTCCTGATCCTGAGGTGACTACACTACCATTAAACCACAGAGATATTTCGGCATCTGTATTAGTTCTTCATGCAGATACTTCAAAAATTTCTATGTACCTTCCACAATTCAGGGACATGAAACAGTGCATTATTTACGATCACAGTCCCTACATTGTGCAACACTCATTGCTTTAGTTTGTTATACATGCTGTGGTGAAGTCGCACTGTGTCATTACGTTTAAAGTATTAATTTATCTGGAACTGCTTTGTCCATTATTTTAACACAGATGTGAACCTTTGTGATTTTCAAAAGCAACAACTTGAGCTTTTAGCAAAACAGAAACTTTCCTATTTATGTAGAACCTCTCTGAAAAGCCGAAAAGTACTTCAGATGTCATAAGACCATGGGAAACAGGAACAGGAGTAGGCCATTTCAGCCCATAGAGCCTGCTCCGCCATTTAATAGGATCATGTCTGATCCCATACTCACCAAGTCCACTTTCCAGCATTCTCTCCGTAACTCTTACTTCACCGACTTAAAAACCCATCAATCTCAGCGTTGGAAATGTTCCGGGACCCAGCCTTCCACAGCTTCTTGGAGTAATAATTCCAAGTTTCACCACTCACTGAGAGAAGAAATTCCGAAATTATAGAACATAGAACATAGAACAGTACAGGCCCTTCGGCCTCAATGTTGTGCCAGCACATGATCACCTACTCAAACCCACGTATCCACCCTATACCGTAACCCAACCCCCCCCTTAACCTTACTTTTAAGGACACTACGGGCAATTTTAGCATGGCCAATCCAACTAACCCGCCAATCTTTGGACTGTGGGAGGAAACCGGAGCACCCGGAGGAAACCCACGCACACACGGGGAGGACGTGCAGACTCCGCACAGACAGTGACCAGCCGGGAATCGACCTGGGGACCCTGGAGCTAGAAGCATTTATGCTAACCGCCATGCTACCGTGCTTGCCCCAATTCTTCCTCAAATCCTACATAAATGAGTACGTCATGATTCTGCAACTATGTCCTCTGGACATCATCTTCCAACGATGGAGACATGAATTACATTGTGCAGTTATAGCTGGTTGCAGTTTACTTTTTGGGGGAGGACTGGGTCTTGACTCTAATTCCTCAGATGCAGGACAGCACCCTGACAATGCATCATTCTTCAGCACTGTCCAGAGTTAGGAGCTAGGTTATGGGCAGCAGGGTAGCATGGTGGTTAGCATAAATGCTTCACAGCTCCAGGGTCCCAGGTTCGATTCCCGGCTGGGTCACTGTCTGTGTGGAGTCTGCACGTCCTTCCCCTGTGTGCGTGGGTTTCTCTCGGGTGCTCCGGTTTCCTCCACAGTCCAAAGATGTGCGGGTTAGGTGGATTGGCCATGCTAAATTGCCCGTGGTGTCCTAATAAAAGTAAGGTTAAGGGGGGGGGTTGTTGGGTTGCGGGTATGGGGTGGATGCGTGGGTTTCAGTAGGGTGATCATTGCTCGGCACAACATTGAGGGCCGAAGGGCCTGTTCTGTGCTGTACTGTTCTATGTTCTATGTTATCGGCTCGGGTAAGAGCGTTTGTATTGTGACTCTTAATTGTGATTGGTTCACGCCAACATGTTTTAACAGTGCAATTAAGAGCAGGTACTTGTAAAATACTACCTATTGCTTCAGTGGGACCTTGTAATCTAATTTGTTTCATTCTGCCGAGGATATTCGTTGGAAGAATAAAGTCATTTTTGAGTCCAAAGTGCTACAGAGAATGGTTGAAATGGCTAGGAAACAGCAACATTGCAAACTGATCCAAAATGAGGAATAATCTTCCGTTAAAGTGAAATGGTAATGGTATATGGGCTGGCAGAGTGGTGCAGTGGTTATCACTGCTGCCTCACGGCGCTGAGGAACGGGTTGATCCCTGCCCCGGGGTGCGCTATCCGGATGGAGTTTGCATTCTCCCCGTGTCTGCGTGGTTCTCACCCCAACAACCCAAAGATGTACAGGGTCAATAGACTGGGCTCGTTAATTTTTCTCCCTCATTGAAAACAAAAAAGAACGAGGTACTTCTAAATTTTAAAAAGAAAATGACAATGAATATATAAAATAGTCACTTTCCTTGAAAGGAATTCTTCATTCTCTGGAGGTTTCGAATCGTTTTGCTGTCTTATCTGATACTGATTAAGGCAATGAATGAGTTGGCAAGTGGAACATTTTAGATTCTCTTTGCCACCATTGATTTCATCCCAGAGTGGATGTGGGCATCAGTCATATATTGTGCCAAGTTCCCTTTACACAATAAAATACCCTGCCAGAACCATGACAACACCAGATGAATAATCTTCCTGCACGTACCTAATGCCACTTCCATTATCAGTGCCATCCTTATAGAATTGTGGAAACAAGATTGTTGAAGTCAGTGCCCAGGTTTGATTAGTCTTGTTATCCGCTGGGCACAGGAGCTGGCAGGTTGAAAGTTCTCTGGAAGAACAGGTTGTGGGTTTCTTCTGAAATTACTCTGTCTGTTTTAATGACTTTATTTAGAACATGACATATTAGAAAGAGAGGAGTGAACCGATAGTGGTCTTAAGATTCTGAAAGCATTTGACAGGGTTGAGGTGGGAAACAGTTCTTACTTGTGAGGGTGTCCAAAACTATAGGTCAGAATTTCAGCATCCTTCTATCTGGATAAGATTGATGGACCTGCAGCAAATCAAACACATTGGCTGGGTGAATAGTTTCATGAGGTGCACGTCACTGGTTGGCTGACAGAGACCAATCCACGAGACACAGAGTCCCGTCACAGGTGTTGCATACGACATTGCGTCAGATGACCTTTGGGTTTTTGTTTTCGGTACTTGCCGCTTGTTGCCAAGCTGCTGTGCTTACTGGTCATCATGATGGCACTGGACAGCCCATAGATAATGTCACAATTGACTGGTACCTCCACAGGCGTGGGAATCAATGTACACTGCATTCACGTCACACTTGCAAAATCCTTAAAGTGAAGATTTGGATGGTTCCCCCCTGGCTTCAGCGCCCCCCCCCCCCCCCCCCCCCCCCCCCCCCCCCCGACAGGAAATATGTTGGGTTCAAGTCCACCTTCCACCCTTGACTGCCCGAGTCAGTGCTGTCACCTCGGCATGGTTAGTGCTGACATGCATGGGAGATTTTTACCTTTGAGAGGAATGTCACATTTGTGAATCTGCCCTTCCGTGAGATTCCGCCAGAAATGCACTGCCAACAATGAGGATAAGAGTTGCGGAATTTCCTTACTTGGGAGCTGCAGGTAACCATGTCCCGCAGTCATGCAGCAAGGTGCCAAGAAGACAGGCCATAAACCAGCTTCTTGGTCTTCAGAGTCAGGTTGATGTTATTTTGTGCCCATTTGTGCACCAGCCAAAGTTGATAGCTTGCTTCCCGATGCATGCACTGGGGGAGTGCAGCAAGGTGTCACTAGACTGATTCCTGTGATGTGGGATTGCCCTATGAAGAGGAATTGAGTAGGCTATGTATATATCCCTCGAGGTTCAAACAAGAAGATGATTTTATTGAAACATAACAGATTTCTCAAGGGGATTTGGGAGAACAGATGCTGGGAGGTTGCTAAGTCTAGTTGGAAAGTCATGGCCACAATCTCAGAATAAGGGCCAGGCATTTAATTAGAAGAAATTTCATCATTCAAATGCAGTGAATCTTTTGAATTCTCTACCGCAGAGAACTGCGTATTCTCAGAGTCAATGATAATTGAATTTATTGACGACAGTGGGCGATATGCATTCCAAAGAATTAAGGGATCTGGGGATATTGTGGGCAAGTGTAGTTGAAGTAAAGTTCAGCCATGATCTCACTGAACGATGGAATAGATTTGAAGGGCCAAATGGCCTACTCCAGCCTATTCCTTTTGATCTTAAATCTGGGTTTAGAGACTAAGGGCAAGAGGTGGAGATTGGCTGTCGGGCATATCAGGTCAGCGTCAGAGTAGGAAGGCGTGGCGATTGGGTCCTTAATGCAAGGCTGTCAGGTTCTCCCAGGTTCCACACTCAGGTAAATTATGCACCTTCTTTGGTGTAGGACATTTCAGTGAACTCGGTGCGTCAGGGAAAACCAATTTCAGAGCAGCACCCAAAGCACACATCAAGCTCCTTTTATTTGCAAAGGCTGCAGTGCCTACTTGAAGCATGGTTCAATAAACGCCCTCATGTTTATTCTTTCCCAGCGTAGTGATTGGCATAATTCTGGCCAGAAATGAATGTCTGCTCCCTGCCTGATACTTGGGGCATTAATAAGCCAATGTAGTGCCGAGAAAATTGACAGTAACGCACATCAGTTCATTTGCATTTTTCCTGCCAGCTTGCCTCCAGACATTGGAGTTTTTTCTCTCGCATTTTGCTTTCCATGAAGAGGAACGGAAGGAGAAAATAAAATTGAACTGGGCAGAGAACAAAAAACGAAGAGGAGGCATAAAGTAAGAAAATGGAGAAAAGAAATTGATGTACTGCAACAGGTCCATTCTCTTGTTCCTTACTGCCTTCCAATAGAGATTGTGCGTTGTAGTGGTTTAGCATCACTGCTCGGTGCTCAAATTTCCAGGTCCAGGACCTTATTGTCACGGAAGGTGTGTTCCTAAACAGGGCCAAACAAGTTGATTGCCCAAGCTGCAAATCCTTCCACACGCCTATCGCAGGTGGTAAGAGTGAGAGGGACTGATGGTCAGCCACGCTTGATGCTAAATGCTGTCCCCCTAGCTTTCGTCTCTGGCTTCAGCCTGGTAACCTGTTCCAGGAAAAACAAGCTCCGTAAAAAGGTAGTGCATGTGCTTTGTTGGTCTTGTCTGTCCCCAGACTTGGGAAGCTGTTGAATTCCTGTCAGGAATTGGGTCGGAATAAGTCAGATGGGAGGATTCACTGGGCCCCAGGAGTTAAAATAGTTGATTGCTGGTGCAATGGCTGAGATTGTAACTCCCACTTATTATTCAGCTGCTGCACTCTGTTCTGGGGGTTAAACCAGGGTCCATTATCAATTTAGAAAAAAAGAAGATTTGTTGGCAAATTGTGCGCTATGATTTTCAACTGCTGGAGAGCAAACTATTTTCTCTCTCTTTTGGAACCGGTTTCATCATCAAACACGCTCCTGGTCATGTCCAGCGATAGCTTTAATTACAATGTTGGAAGGGTATGACTGCACCAGTGTGACATTTGCCAAGCTTCCTTATGGTCTTTCGGAGTGCAACTGCCAATTTATTGGCAATTAGCATCAAACTGTTCTGTTGTGAGCTCACAGTAACTGGAAGCTGGATTCAGGCTGTCTGCTTTAGTTAGGGCTTTGCAGCCATCAGAGAAAGAGCCTTCGCCTCATTAGTCTGCGTTGGATGCAACGCCAATTCGCCAAGCTGAAGGAGAGCATGCTAACTCGCAGCACGATTCAACCCCCGAATTGATCTTATACTTACTATTAATGTGTCAGTGGTAGGAAATTACCTCGTTTTGGTGTTAGGTTAAGGCTCGAGACTTTGATTTAACTTCAATGAATTGGCCCAAGTTAGATCCAAAGTGGATACAATGATTGGGTGTCCAGACTCCCCAGTGATATGCTCCCAAAAGAGAGCAGCACTCAAAGGAAAGAAACGTAATCAGGAATTCATCGGTCTTGAGTTTCCATTCATCTACTTTTTTTTTTACAAATCAATGAATTAAATAGATGGAAGAGCTGGGTGCAGAATTCTGTGACTTCGGAGCCTTCGTGTCAGAATTGCTTCGAAAGTCAAATTGCCGACCCGGCTGTACATATTCGGACCCCACTGGGGCACTCAACTCTCCTCCTGCTTTTGGCTTTCCTTCGAAATGATGGCTGGCAGGAAATCGAAATGTTGCTCCCTATTCCAGTCAAGCGAAATTTCTATTTGTTAGTGCTGTAAATGAATTTAGATTTTAACTGCTCTGCTATGTTTTTAACTTGAACTTCATTCCATGAGAATTGGGAATGGTTAATGCGTCCATTACTCCTGTCGTTATGACAGATGTTTTGTTAACAGTGGCGGGTTATACATGAGTTGATTATTGGCAATAAGTTCTCGAACGTTTTGTTGCTACCACAGTGTGTCTTAACCCGTATACAGTGGACAAATGACTGTAAATCTACTTATTTAAATCAAACAGTTATATAGTCGCATTCACACAATGTTATAGTTACACAATCACACCATCAACATAGTTATTCTAAAGAGCACGACAAGTTCATTCGAGACCTTAACTTAACTTCAGAGTGATTATTTTACCACTTTATTCATAGTGGTATTTGAAGTGTATTGAGTTGCTTGATCGGAATTAGTGCCAGGTGTAGATAGTGAGCTTAAGTTTTTCATTGTGTTTAAGAACTGTTTACCTGACAATTGTAAAGCTATTTTCTTTGATGTTAATGTGGTTAATCCTGTGTTTAAATTAAATTCATTTTGCACCTAAAGATGACCTATTGGTCAGAATCATCACACTTGGGGTGAAATGTCCTTTCCTCACGGTTTTCACAAACTGAAAAAAAATGTTTGGTGTTCTTGTCCGTTATCCGACAAGTGTCGAGGTCGGTCCATTATCCCAACAGTTTCAGGAAGGAAGTAAAGGGAAGAGAATTGAAAATAGAGTTGTGAATTTACTGTGTGTGTGGCCTGTCAGATGTTTGAGATGTTTTAACATTATTATCTGTGTATGCTCCGTGCAATCCACCTTGTTATTCTGTTTCAGCTCCCAAGGTGAGTGAACAGGTCTTTGTCAGGTTCTGGAGCTATTTTGCCTTGTCTCCATTCACCTGAGCTAACATTTATATTGCACAGTGTGCATTCCAGTGGGGCAGCCGGACTGGAAAGGTGTTTAATAAATGATGTTCAAAAGCAGCAAGAAAACAACGAGCTAAGCATTATTAACCAGCAGATCAGGTGAGCTAGCATTGTGATGATCACGAGTGTACCAAGGTTACTTCCTCAAGAGTAACAGCAGATTTTTCAACATGATCATGTTACGTCAACGTCGCAGTTTTATGAACTGAAAACAGAAAATGCTGAAAAAGCTGCAAATACCTCAGCTGGCTAGGCCGCACCTGAGAAAAGAGTTAAGGGCCTCAAAGATTAGCTTTATAGGTTCCAGTGCATTGTGTGCCGCAGACCAAAATGGGTTCCACCTTCTTTTGGTGCAGTCCTGCATTGAGGGTGAAGGCGTTAACACGGCGTTATCAGCATGTATTGGAAAATGGCAGATTTAATGTCAATGAGTGTGTAACGGTGACTTGACCCAGCATTGCCATTTCGACCCTAGCCGTGGCAACCCACACCATCTCATAAACATGGGAGGTTGAGCATGTAGCCAGCAGCAGGAATGATCTCCCACCAAAGCTTTTTAAAGGTCTCACAACATTTACAGCTCAGCTGCTGATTAATCTCTGCTGGCCCAGTTTGAATTTGTCAAATGGGGCGTTTGGGAAGAGTTGATTGAAGTTGATGAAGCCAAGTCAGATTGAACCTGCAGTTTTCCGGGCTTGCTCTCAGGGCGAGAGGAAAGGAGAGGGAGGGCCGAGGGAATTCCAGAACTGAGGCCACAGGCATGTCTGAGAATGAAGCTGAAGTTGTGTGCGAGGCCAGAATTGGAGGAGTGCAGAGATCTCGGGGTGTTGTCGGGTAGGAAGTGATTATGGAATAGAGAGGAGGTGAAGGACTTGAAGGCAAGCATACAAATTTTAAAGCCAAGGTGTTTCCTGACAGGAAGTCAGTATAAGTCTGGGAGCATGGAGTGATGTATCCTCACTCCTCCTCACCCCCACACACCATCACACATTCTCGCCTTGTGGTAGTCACCACTGATGTATATATTGTATATAGAGGATGTTGTTGGAGGTGCTTTATGGCAAGGCCACTTACTACAGGTACGGGGGTAGATCCCTGCCTGCTGGCTCTGCCCAATAGACGGAGTATAATATGTGTGCTCCCCGTACAGCAGCCATTTCACCAGCTGCTGTAGGAGGCCACACATCTTGTGTAATAAGCCTCGATTGCATCCAACTCTCGTCTTTGTATAATTGATCGTGCATCAATTTATTACACTAAGTTTTCAGAAGATGGCCTCCGCATCAAGCCGGATCACCTGCAGCTGGATCTGCAAGCAGGCAACGCCAAAAAGGACTTTCAACATTGGCTAGCCTGTTTTGAAGCATACATCAGGTCTGCACCAGACCCAATTCCTGAAGCTCAGAAGATTCAGATCCTGTACACGCGGCTGAGCTCCAACTTCTTTCTGCTTATCCAGGATGCGCCGACCTACGCAGAAGCCATGGCGCTACTGAAATAATTATGTCACAGGGATAGGGTCAGATTACATCCGACAGCGCCTCTTAGAAGGGGCCACGCTCGACCTCACGGAGACTAAACAGCTAGCGCTCTCGCTTATGGTCGCTTCGTGCAACATCCAGGCCTACGCCCCCGGCCACGCGGCCCACCCCTCCTGCGCATCGTGGACTCTGCAGACGGCCGCCCCATCGTGGACCTCACCAGTGACCCCCCTCAGCCAACCCCACGCCTGTGCTGTGCGGCAGCCAACCAACGCCGGAGGACCCAAATGTTACCTTCTGTGGGCAGCGTAAACACCCCCGACAGCGCTACCCAGCCCTGAGCGCCCTTTGCAAGGCCCTGCGGCAAAAAGGGACACTTTGCTGCGGTGTGCCAGGCCTGTACAGTCGCCGCTATTGTTCCGACTTCCCCCACGTGCGACCAGTGGGCGCCACCATCTTCCCCTCCTCAGACCACGTGCGACAAATGGGCGCCACCATCTTCCCCTCCTTGGACCACATGTGGCACATGGGCGCCTACATCTTGTTCAACCTGATGTGTTGGGTATGCTGGGTCTGTGATGACTGCGTTTACCAGAGCAGTAGAAGAGACAGGCTACCAACAACTTGTAGAAGTACAGCTCTATTTATTTAACTATGAGCTGTTAAACATACTTGCACTGTGGGCCGACACTATGTTAGGTTGACTGAAGACCTATGGCTAACCTGACCAGACTATACTGCCAGCACATGGTGGATGTTTGTGCTACTGACTGCGGGCTCTGTCTATCTCAGAGGCTGCATCCCGAATGAGCAGGAAAACGAATGCCCTCTGGCTTTATAGTGACCGTGCCCTGTCTGGTGATTGCCTGCTGTGTTCTGTGTGTTGATTGGACTTTCAGTGTGTCAGTCAGTGTGTGTCTATGCACCATCATGTACTTGTGTGTATATTATGACACAACCCCACCACATGCGGCCCGTGGGCGCCTCCATCTTGTCTTCCTCACGACACGTGCGGCCCGTTGGCGCCGCCATCTTACATGCCCCCCGGGCACCTCATCGCCTGCCACCATCGACGACCAGCCGCGTCTCACCTCGATCATGATTGACCAGTCTCGCCCACACAACCTGTCAACTGCTTCCACCAACGTGAAAATCGATGGGCACGAGATCTCATGTCTTCTGGATTTCGGGAGCACCGAGAGCTTCATTCATCCCGATACGGTAAGGCGCTACTCCCTTGCGATACACCCCAGCAACCAGAGAATCTCCCTGGCCTCTGGGTTCCACTCAGTTGTGATCCGGGGGTACTGCATAGCCACTCTCACCGTCCAGGACGTGGAGTTCAGCGGCTTCCGCCTCTACGATCTCCCCAACCTCTATGCTGCCCTGCTACTTGGCCTGGACTTCCAGTGTAACCTCCAAAGCCGAACACTGAAATTTGGTGGGCCCCTACCACCCCTTACTGTGTGCGGCCTCTCAACCCTAAAAGGTGGACCCACTCCCTATTTGCAAACTAACTCCGATTGCAAGACCCTTCGCCACCAGAGCAGACGTTACAGCACCCAGGACAGGATCTTCATCAGGTCCGAAGTCCAGCGACTGCTTCGGGAGGGTATTATCGAGGCCAGCAACAGCCCCTGGAGAGCCCAAGTGTAGTGGCGCAAACTGGGGAGAAACACAGGATGGTCATGGACTACAGGCCAGACCATCACAGGTACACGCAGCTCGACGCGTGCCCCGTCCCACGCATATCTGATATGTCAATCAGATTGCACAGTACCGGTCGTCTCAACTGTGGACCTGAAATCCACCTATCACCAGGTCCCCATCCGTAAGGCTCCCATACACTGCCTTCGAAGCAGATGCTGCCTTTACCACTTTGTCAGGGGGCGGGTTCCCTAGGGCGTCACCATGGGGTCTCGGTTTCCAATGGGAAATGGACCGAATGGTTGACGCGTATGGACTGCTGGCCACCTTCCCGTACCTGACAATATCACCATCTGCAGCTACGATCACAGGACCATGATGCCAACCTTGCCAAATTTCTCCACACCGCCACTCTCCTCAACCTAACTGATAACAAGGAGAAGTACGTATTCAGCACAAACCGTTTAGCCATCCTCGGCTATGTGGTCCAGAACGGAATTCTGGGGCCCGATCCCGACCGCATATGCCCCCTCATGGAACTCCCTCTGCCCCACTACCCCAAGGCCCTCAAACGATGCCTGGTGTTCTTCTCTTATTATGCCAAGTGGGTCCCAAACTATGTGGACAAGGCCCGCCCACTCATTCAATACACTCTTTTTCCCCTGACGGCCGAGGCTCACCAGGCCTTCAACCGTATTAAGGCCGACATCGCCAAGGCCACGATGCACGCAGTCGACGAGACGTTACCATTTCAAGTAGAAAGCGACGCATCAGACGTCGCTATAGCCGCCACCCTCAACCAGGCAGGCAGACCCATGGCATTTTTCTCACAAACCCTAAACGCCTCCGAAATGCGGCACTCCTCCGTCGAAAAAGAGGCCCAAGCCATCGTTGAAGCTGTGCGGCATTGGAGGCATTACCTGGCCGGCAGGAGATTCACTCTCCTCACTGACCAACAGTCGGTTGTCTTCATATTCAACAACACACAGCGGGGCAAGATCAAAAATGATAAGATCTTGAGGTGGATGATCGAGCTCTCCACCTACAACTACGAGATTTTGTATCGCCCTGGTAAGCTCAACGAGTCCCCCGATGCCCTACCCCAAGGTACATGTGCCAGCGCACAAGTGGACCGACTCCGGACTCTGCATGACAACCTCTGTCACCCGAGGGGTCACACATTTTTACCATTTCATCAAGGCTTGCAATCTGCCCTACTCCATCGAGGAAGTCAGGGCCATCACCAGAGTCTACCAGGTCTGTGCGGAGTGCTAACCGCACTTCTACTGGCCAGACCGTGCGTGCCTGGTGAAGGCCTCACGTCCCTTTGAGCACCTCAGCGTGGACTTCAAAGGGCCCCTCCCCTCCATCGACCGTAACATGTACTTCCTCAGTGTGGTCGAGGAGTACTCCAGATCCCCCTTCGCCATCCCATGCCCTGACATGACGTCTACCACCATCATCAAAGCCCTCCACACCATCTTCGCTCTGTTCGGTTTCCCCGCCTACGTCCACAGCGACCGCGGATCCTCATTCATGAATGATGAGCTGCACCTGTACCTGCTCAACAGGGGTATTGCCTTGAGCAGGACGACCAGCTATAACCCCCGGGGAAACGGGCAGGTGGAGACGGAGAATGGGACGGCCTGGAGGGCCGTTCAGCTGGCCCTTTGGTCCAGAAATCTCCCGGCCTCCCGCTGGCAGGAGGTCCTCCACGATGCACTGCACTCCATTCGGTCGCTCCTGTGTACGGCGACTAATGAAACACCTCATGAACATTTCTTTGCCTTCCCCAGGAAGTCCACCTCTGGGGTGTCGCTCCCGACTTGGCTGGCAGCTCCAAGACCCGTACTCCTCCGTAAGCATGTATGACTCCTCAAGGCGGACCCGTTGGTTGAGAGGGTACAGCTACTTCACGCCAACACACAGCACGCCTACGTAGCGTACCCCGACGGCCGCCAAGATACTGTCTCCCTCAGGGACTTGGCACCAGCTGGTTCCCCACACACACCCCCTCTGGCCCGGCGCCCCCCTCCCTCCCCCCGGCGCACCCCACCTCAGCCCCGGCTCTGGAACACACCGCCCTCCCCTTGCCCACACCCGAGGATGAAAAGAAATTCAACGCGCTCCCGGAGTCACCGAAGATCAAACCGACACCGGAATCACCGCCAACACTGCGGCGCTCCAGATGGCAGATCAAGGCTCTGGACCGACTGAATCAGTAACATGACCTGGACATTTAAAACACCATCTCTCTGTACATAATTTTCCCCTGCACCCTGCTGGACTCAATTTTTTTTGCCCTCTGTACTTTGAAAAGTCTACCTGTATATAGTTCTCCACCACCCCCGCCGGACTCAATCTTAACAGGGGGTGAATGTGGTAGTCACCACTGATGTATAGAGGATGTCTGTGTAGGTGTTTTGTGGTGAGGCCCCTGTACTACGGTACAGGGATAGATCCCTGCCTGCTGGCTCCACCCAGTAGGTGGAGTATAATATGTGTGCTCCCCGTACAGCAGCCATTTCACCAGCTGCTGTAGGAGGCCACACATCTTACTGTAATAAAGCCTCGATTACATCCAACTCTCGTCTTTGTGTAATTGATCGTGCATCACGCCTACTCATATCCAGGGTGAATGGGCACCTTGACACAAGGATTGTGAACCCTTCAACTCTCTCTCTATCTCTCTCCCTCTGTCTCTCTCACACACTCCTTTATTAATTAATCATTTTTGAAAAATCATTAATCCATTGCTTTCACAATTCTGTTGCTTAGTAGCTTGTTTCGTCTCCTCATACCACAGCTTTATTTTTCAAATTCACCTTTCCTGGTGTGCCAGACTGTATCTTTCCAAAATTCGTGAGTGGGAACAGAATTGAAATGTGTCCCCTGATGTGAAAAGGTTTGAGAATCCTGTGTCGCACTGGGTTTATTTTAGTTCAGTTCTCCGAGAACGTTGTTGGCATATCCTTAAGTAAATTGGTAAAATTTTCTTCCATGTGTAGCATAGATAAGCTCAGTTGAATCTGTTCTGTACAAGTCCTGACATGTCAAGAAGCGCTGAAAAGGACAAATTCAGACAATGTAGAGATCCTTGTCTCAAAGTCATTAGAAAGCGCATAACCCCAGGGAGGGTGTTGGACTCTAACCTGTGGCAACAGCGAACATGTCGAGCAAAACAGGACAAGTGCGTATCAATCTCGTTAAAATGTCTTTGGCAATGAATTAACAACAAAGAAATACAAATTTGGAGGCCCCCACCGCCCCTCGGAATAATAATTACCCAAACCAGGCTCAAAATACTGAAAGGCCAGTTAGGTAATGATTGACCAATCAGATGGGCAGAAACAGAGTTTTACCTAATATGGCACAGAACCAAGCTGAAGCAGTGTATAACATAAGGGTTTGTAAGATATTGAGCATCATCAACAGGAAGAAAAGACAGAAGGTAAACTTCAATCAGGAGACAAAGCCGTCCAATCAACTGAGTTTGAAGGCTGGTGTTCCACAGCGATCACGACTGCGAACCATTATTGCCCTTTGATAAGTACCGTGTTTTTGTGCTTTTTGTGGAAAACTTAACAAAGCCTGTGGAATGTATTAAAATGTCCTCAAACCTGTAAGTTTTGTAGCCGGTCCGAACTGGATGTCCCTTTTTAGTTAGATCTCCCAATTTAGTCTGTAATTATGATTGATCTAAATTTGAAAACTAAATTAAAGCAATCCAGCTCCAGCTCCATCTACAACTTTGCTGATGACACGACCATAGTGGGTCGGATGTCAAACAATGATGATTCAGTGGACAGGAGGGAGATAGAGGTCGGGATTCTGCAAAAACACGGCTCATTGTTGACGCCGGAGTATGTCATAATATACATCTATGTATATAATGGAGTGCAGACAGGCAGCGATTGACACACAGAATGACCAGTAAGCACACAGAACACAGCAGCCAATCACCAGACAGGACACAACCACTATAAAGCCAGAGGGCACCAGGTTTCCCGCTCTCTCGGGACCCAGCCACTGAGACAGTCAGAGCTCGTGAGCATAGCCAGTGCAAACACCATGTAGTAGTCAGTTAGTCTGGTCAGGTTAGCCTCAGGTCTCCAGTCAAGTCAGCATAGTGTCAACCCACAGTTAAGTATGTAATATAGTTAGATGTTAAATAAAATCGTGTTGCATCTCATCAAGTGTTGGAAGTCTGTCTCTCGCTACGCTGCATCAAACGCAGTCCACATAGACCCAGCCTGCCCAACACATCAGCGTAAACATCAGAGTGCTTCACACACCCCTGTCAGCATCAACCGGGCCGAGGTGGAGATGGTTGACAGCTTCAAATTCCAAGTGGACAGATCACCAATAATCTGTCTTGGTCCACCCACGTCGACGCTGTGACCAGCACCTATACTTTCTCAGGAAACAAAAGAAATTCGGAACGTCCACATTGACTCTTACCAAATTCTATAGATGCACCATAGACAGCATCCTATCTGGCTGCAGCACAGCCTGGTATGGCAACTGCTCGGCCCAAGACCACAACAAACTACAGTGAGTCGCGAACACGGTCCAGTATATCACACGAACCTCCCTCCATCCATTGACTCTGTCTACACCTCTCGCTGCCTGGGGAAAGCGGGCAGCATAATCAAAGACCCCTCCTACCTGGGCTATTCTCTCTTCCAGCCTCTTCCATCGGGCAGAAGATAGAAAAGTCTGAGGACATGCACGAACAGATTCAAAAACAGCTTCTTCCCCGCTGTTACCAGACTCCTGAATCGCCCTCTTAGGCCCAAACTGGTTTTATGGAGTGAACTGAACTTTCTACGCATCTTCTCCCCAGTTGTAACACTATCTACCGTATACCACTGTCTCTGCTTATGTATTTTCATCATGTTTCCTTATGTATTTATCGTATGTTCTGTTTTCATGATGGAGCTATCTACCAGGACTGTATGCACAATAATACTTTTCACTCTACCTCGATACATGTGACAATACATCAAAATTGAAATATAAATCTGATCAGATCTTACACCTGTGCTATGGCCTCTCAGAGAGATAGCACTGAGTTCAACCCTCACTGCAGATATTTGAGAGCAGTATCAGCCGACACCCCAGTTCACTCCTGAGAGAGAGCTGTAATGTTGGCGTGCCAGAAGAGATGTTAAACCGAGGTATCAGCTGCCCTTTCAATTGGATGTGAAATTCCCTCTGCCACTATTTTGAAGAAGGTCAGGAATTTCTTCTTGGTGTCTTTGGTCAAAATTGTGACCTGTGAACTCCTCCCCCCCTCCAAGCCCCAAACTGCATATAGGAGAGTCCCCGGGGCCCCCCATAGACCCCCTACAGACCCCCACACTCAAACAGCGCATCCCCCGGCCTGATCACCTTCACGTGACAAATGCCAGCTTGACACCAACCAGCAATGCCACCTACGCCCCTTGATGATGCCAGACTGGCAGCCAGTGCCAGTGCCATGGTGCCACGCTGGCAGTGCCAGGGTACCTTGGTGGCACCAGCAGTGTCAGGGTGCTTCCTTGCCTACAGAGCAGCAGCTAGGGGCCTCCGATCCCCTGGGAGACCCCCACGAGTGCCATTCCATCTGGTCTCCGTTTGTGGAGACCAGCATTGAACGCACCTGCACAAGGTCTCTAAGGCGATGGAGGTAGATCCCAATGCCATGCACCGGCCTCCCTCTGCCGGTGAAAATGAGGTTAGCCCATGAGCTGGCAGGATGGCCCATGTAAAACCGTCATTTGCATGGATTTAAATCTACTTCCCGGGTTGGACACAGTCTGCTCCGTCCTTCCACGATGCTCTGCCGCTCTCAGACGCAAGTCACGCGGGCGAGACGTAGTGAAAGTATTGACAAACAGGGCCTGGCCTCCATGGCTGCTGAGGGACAGCGAGAGGATAAGGAATCTTTTAAAAACTCTCCATTTGCAGGGGGTGATTGCCTGGGCTGGGGCTGGGGTGGAGGGGGGGGGGGGGGTGTATCAGAGAGTGACCTGTACCAGGTCTGTGGACTCAGGGTGGCCCAGGTGTGATCAGGGGGGGTCTGCCTCAGACACCATTGCTGTCATTTTAAACCCACCCATTTGGTGCTACTTACAGGCCCCTTGCTGCTCACTCTGCTGACTGCTCACTGTGTCCTGTAAATGTTCACAGAGCCTCTGGTCATTTGGGAGCCCACCCAGGCCGCCCCTCTGGAAACCCTCGGACCCCAGCTGACCAATCACTGGGATGGGCGTGGCCAAGCTCAATCAGTGGCCAATCAGGTGCTGCCACTCCTCAGTTCAATCACCAGAATCCCAGCCCCACTGCAGGGGAAGCAGGGGAAAAGCCGAGCTCACCCCAAACACAGGACCCCTGCACCGTGGCCTCTGGCACCCTCCCTGGCACACTGCCCCTCTCAGGGCAGAGATCTCACCAGTGACACTATCAGCTCGCCCACCCCCCAGGACCACCAGCTGTCTCCAAACCCTGCCTGACCACCACGTCTCTACTCCCATCCACCCTGCCCCCGGACAGGTTTCCCCCAGGACCCACATCAGGCTGTAGCTACGCTCCCAGCAGATGCTCATTCCCCTCGCTCAACCCCAACTGTAGGGGCCACGCACAAGCCTCTAACTATGGAAGTAATCGGTGGTACAGTGTGACCCTCTTCACCACACAACTCTGCTGGGATAACACACGGCCCACCCAGAGGAGACACCCACAGCAGACCCCACTGGGGAGACAGGAGCCGCAGAGCCTGTCACTGACACGGGGGGCAACAGCCACCGATACCCCTGTTGACAGGGAAAGATGGTGAGGGCAGAGTCTCCCCACGTCACAGGCCCGGTGCCTCTCACTGATGGGGACAGGGGTACAGTGCAGTCGGCACCATATCAGCGGGACCAACTGAGGGGTGAGGGTGGGTTTGGGTGGAACATGTGCAATTCCTGTTGGCTTTGGATGGTCAAGGGAATGCTCACCTTGCTAACATGTCTTCGATCTTCCCCCTTCAGAGAATGAATTTTGGAAAATAGTCAGCATGCTCGCTGTCAACCTGGCTGCAGCTGGCGTTACGGACGCACGGAGGCTGGAGGCGGTGGGCCTGCTCGGGGAGGACCCTACACAAGAGGAGAAAGCCCCAAATGAGCAAGCGTCAGTCGGTGGTGCTTGAGTGCCGGCCGTCCAGCAGGCTGAGGAGAAGGTGCGAATGAGCGCCGCACAAGGGCATGTGTATATCGTCGGCGTCTCTCCTTCGAGGAGATGCCGTTCCATGTGCGGCACTGAGGACTTTGGCTAATCACCGAGACGGCGTCACTTGTGCCAGTTTGTGATTCACTTGGCACCGCAGGCGATTGGAGGAGGATACCTGCTCAAGGTGATGCTCACCCTGAACCTTTATGTCTCTGGGTCTTACAAGGGGCTGAGCACAGACCTGTCTGAGATCTCGCAGACACCCACACACAGGTGCATCCACTGTGTGACAGATGCCCTATGCAGTGGATATCACCTTCAGTCTGGATCAGGTACAGCAGGGTGAAAGCCTCACCACCATCACTGCCACACTCCAGGTCCAAGGGGTGATTGACGGCGTGCATGTCCCCCTACGAACACCGGCTCGCCAGGGGGTGCGCTGCATCAATAGGAAGGGTTCCCACTTTCTGAATGTCCCAATAGCATGTCCACCAGCTACACAGCATGCAGGGCTGTGCCCGCTAACCAGGCACCCTGGGTCTTCCATGATTCTTGCATCCTGGTGCACTCGCTGGTTCCTGGCTCCTTCAAGGAGCTGCCTCGTTTAAGGGGTTGGCTCTTTGCCAACAAAGGTTACCCACGAAGCTCTTGGCTAATCGAGGCCCCAGACAGACGATGAGGTCTATTATAATGATGCCATGCAGAAGCCAGGAGTGCCATGGAGAGGAGCACTGCCATCCTCGAGAAGTGCTTCCAGTGCCTGGATCGGCCTGATGGGATTCCCCAGGGACATTTCGAACATCATGCTGGCCTGCTCTGTCCTGCATAACATTCCTCAGCAGAGGACGGCATGCTGGGGAAGGTGGAAGAGGATGGCATGCTCGTCCCTTCACTCCCCCTTCCTGTCCCTCCTCCCTTCACTCCCCCTCCCTGTCCCTCGTCCCTTCACTCCCCCTCCCTGTCCCTCCTCCCTTCACTCCCCCTCCCTGTCCCTCCTCCCTTCACTCCCCCTCCCTGTCCCTCCTCCCTTCACTCCCCCCCCTGTCCCTCCTCCCTTCACTCTCCCTTCCTGCCCCTCCTCCCTTCACTCCCCCTCCCTGTCCCTCCTCCCTTCACTCTCCCTTCCTGTCCCTCCTCCCTTCACTCCCCTCCCTGTCCCTCCTCCCTTCACTCCCCCTCCCTGTCCCTCCTCCCTTCACTCCCCCTCCCTGTCCCTCCTCCCTTCTCACTCTATCTTCACTCACCCTCCCTGTCCCTCCTCCCTTCACTCCCCCTCCCTGTCCCTCCTCCCTTCACTCCCCCTCCCTGTCCCTCCTCCCTTCACTCCCCCTCCGTGTCCCTCCTCTCTTCACACCCCTCCCTGTCCCTCCTCCCTTCACTCCCCCTCCCCGTCCCTCCTCCCTGTCCCTCCCCCTCCCTGTCCCTCCTCCTTCACTCCGCCTACCCTGTCCCTCCTCCCTTCACACCCCTCCCTGTCCCTCCTCCCTGTCCCTCCCCCTCCCTGTCCCTCCCCCTCACTGTCCCTCCTCCTTCACTCTGCGTTCCCTGTCCCTCCTCCCTTCACTCCCTCCTTTCTTCACTCCCTCCTCCCTGCCTCTCAGCCCTTGACTCCATCCCAATACCCCAGCTCCCCTCCGAGGGTCCTACCAGCATCACCACAGGCTGGTAGCCCCGGTGGGCGGTATCAGCTGATCTTACCCACAGGACGGAGGACTATGACGATTCTCTGTGAGCTGAGCTCTGGTGCTCCTATCGTTTGGTAAAGTCTGACTCCTGCATTTAGGATCACATTGCACTGACCAGCCAGATGACCTCTGCATGTATACTGGTGAATCCATCTCCCAGGCCCATACATCCCTTCGGGGGATGGGGGTTATAACGATGGTTAGCTTTGAGGGCTGTGAGGGCCGACAGACTGGATACGCTATCATACAAGGCGGCCTTACACATCTCGCCTCGTTGCCTGCCACACCTCTCTGAAGGTGAACCCAGGTGGGACATTCAGGTGACCTTGGGGGCCATGGTCTGTGCCTTTCTCCACCCCACCCCCACTCCAAGCCCACTCTCCACTCTCCCACAGCCCCACTCGGGACACCCTCTCCACCCAGCCCATCCCTAACACATTTCAGGCAGAAGATTGAGGCAGGTCTGATGAAAAAATGTTTACTGGTATCGATATCCATTATTCTGCCCTGCCCCCGAACTCTAATTATTGCACCCGTGGCAACCTAAGTGGAATCTAACTTTCTGATATCAGGTGGCCGGCCCCTCCTTCCAGGTGTTACCCCAGACAGCACATCCGACGTGGAGGCGGCCAGCTCTGTATCTGCCTTCTGACCTGAGATGCCTTTCGAGACCATCCCCTGGAGGGCCGGGACCTGGATGGGCTCGACCAACTTCAGGTGTCACAGGTGGCGAGGTGCCACCCTGTTCTGCCCGCTGCCCAGCAGATACGCCAGTGCGGGCAGGAGGTAGGGGGGTGGGGGTTCAGAAGCACTGAGGTGTTCCTGCACCTCCCCAGCAGGAGGGACCGGCATGGTGCTCTTCACTTTCTGCTCCCTCGGGCTGATCGATGGCCCCCCCGGGCTACTCCATGATATGGAATTGAGGTCAGAATGAACTCCGGAGGCTCCACCGTCACGTGGCACTGCCAGTCCTGAAGTCCTGATCTTGTCTGAGCCATGGTCTCGATGCCCTCAGCCAGTAGGACTGGGATATCCCTGGCCTGCTTCTCAGGGAGTTTCTTGCCGACCTCACTGTCAAGTCCCCCGCTGCAATCAAACAACACTTTTTTGGGCACTGGGGAGTTTCTCACCGGTTTCGTGTGCAATTTAAAGGCCACGCTGCACCCGAAAGGCAGCTCCCTGCAGCGCAGTGTGTCTGATAAATGATGGGCGACAGCTCTAATATTATTATTAAAGGGAGCCGCGCAGCCTCGCTTCGATATGCAGATATACTAATAGGTGATCCCGCCCATAATGGAAAAGATTCACATTGCAATGTCTCAGAGATCACGTTAGACCTTCTGAGGCATTCCGAGCCTGGTAGATACCGGGAGAAATGTCTCCTATCATTTAGCAGACACACCGTGCTGCGGGGAGCTGCTTTAAACTTGCAGGTCCCTGAGTTACCCGAGATGTGGGATCTATCCCCGTTGCCTCGGAGAGCTTGGGAGAGCGCCGTTCAGTACTGGTTTCCAGAAACGGGGATCTGACGGAGCGGCACTCATGGGGGTCGCCCAGGGGCCCCCAGATACATGCCCTTTGGGAAGGATGGCCCCCTGACACTGCAAGCCTGGTACCCTGGCAACATGCCCAGGTGCCACTGCAAGCTGACATTTTTTGCACGGGTGGATTTGAGCTGGAGGGGGGGCCCTGTGCGGGGACCATTCCAGAGTGTGTTTGGACTTCGGGTGCCTTGGAGATTGGGACGCCAGTTAGAAATGGTGTCTCGATCTCTCCCTACACTGAGGAATTCTGTCCTTGGACTATTTTCCAGCACTGGGGAGCTGAACTCAAAGATCGGGCTGCCATTTTGAAGGGGCGCCCTGATCTCTATGTGAACCTGTAGGTCCGCCACACCCCTCACCCATGGACAATGGCACCCCCACACACATTGGCATTACCCCACAACCTCCCAATTATGGGGTCCCTGGGGCCCCCCTCTTCAGGCCCCCCCACATCCACTTGCAGCATCCCCCCCAACATCCCAGAGGCCACAACTTACCTGCCCTGCACCCCGCACCCTTTCGAAATCCCCTCCACCCTTTCATGGGCATGGCCCCCTCGGGCCCTGACCTTTGGTATTGCCAGCCTGACACCCTGGCAGTGCTCCTGCCATCTTGGCAGAGCAACCTGGGCACCTTGGCAGTGTCATGGCCACACAGGGGCCTCTGATGGACTGAGAGATCCCCCAGGTCCCATTCCGACTGGTCCATGTTTGAGTGGACCAGTACTGAATGGCACCCAGCTGCAGCATTGCTGGGTCGGCCAGTAGATACTGGGAGGCCGGTAGATCCTGGATAAACTCCCTGCTTGGTCACGCCTCTTTTGGGCAGGGCTCTGAATCCGGCGCCTCACGGGGCTTGCGTGTATTCTGCAAGGTAAAGGCCGGTGAAAGGCATCTCCCACGATCTATCGCCCACGCCTCCCTCTCACTTGAGCGCTATATGCAGCTGGTAGATTCCACTTCTCATCTCCCAAGCTGAGATTCGCTGCAAGAGTACGTCTGAGGCTCGGAATCCTGACACTCCAAAGCCTGTCCACTATCTACAAAGCACAAGCCAGGAGTTTGGTAATAATAACCTTTATTAGTGTCACAAGTGATGTATTGGGTATGCTGGGTCTGCAAGGACACTTGTAGAAGTACAACTCTATTTTATTGAACTATGAGCTGCTAAACATACTTACACTGTGGGTTGACACTTTGCTGAGTTGACTGGAGACCTGAGGCTAACCTGACCAGACTATCCTGCCAGCACATGGTGGATGTTCGTGCATGCTGCTCACGGGCTCTGGCTGTCTTAGAGGCTGCATCCCAAGAGAGCGGGAAACCTAGTGCCCTCTGGCTTTATTTATAGTGACTGTGTCCTGTCTGGTGATTGGCTGCTGTGTTCTGTGTGTTGATTGGTCATTCAGTGTGTCAGTCACTGTCTGTCTATGTACCATCATATACTTGTGTGTATATTATGACAACAAGTAAGCTTACATTAACACTGCAATGATGTTACTGTGAAAATCCCAAAGTCGCGACATTCCGGCACCTGTTTGGGTACATTGAGGGAGAATTCAGAATGCCCAATTCACCTCACCCACTTGCCTGGATGCCAACAACACTCAAGGACACCATCCAGGACAAAGCGGCCCACTTGATTGCTCCTCCTTCCACAAACATACAAACCCTCCTCCATCGATGAACAGTGGCAGCACCTTCCAGGCCATCGAGAAGAACAAACCAATGGGAACACCAGCACCTGGAAGTACTCCTCCAAACCACTTCTGACTTGGAAATATATCACCAGTCCTTCACTGTCCCTGGGATAAAATTCTGGAACTCCCTCTCTAACAGCACTGTGGGTGCACCTCATGGACTGCAGCGGTTCAAGAAGGCAGTTCACCAACACCTCCTCAAGGGCAATTCAGGAAGGGTAATAAATGCTGGTCTAGCCAGCAACACCCACATCCCAGTAATGAATTGAAAACAGATGTTGCCTGACCGAGTTAG
The DNA here is from genome assembly GCF_902713615.1 of Scyliorhinus canicula. Lineage (NCBI taxonomy): Eukaryota > Metazoa > Chordata > Chondrichthyes > Carcharhiniformes > Scyliorhinidae > Scyliorhinus > Scyliorhinus canicula. The sequence goes on from NC_052149.1 coordinate 240,510,919, forward strand.
TATTTTCATCACTTTCTGTATTTATTTTAAAATTGTACTTCATTGTCTGTAAATCACTTTGGGATGTTCTGTAGTCAGGGAAACATCTGCCATAAATCAGAGCTCTTTCTTTCTTTCAATAAAGATCAATTTTGATTTTGAGAAATGATTGTATCCTGACTGTGCCTTTTTGCTGGGTCTCTCCAATCTATCGTTGCTCTCTCTCTCTCTCTCTCTCTGTCCCCGCTCATTGTGCTCCCTCTCTCTTCACTCTTGCTCTGCCCTCTCTCTCTCTCTCACTCTCATTTCACTTCATTTCATTTTAATTTCATTTCATTATAGGCACAGCAGGCGGTAAAGAAGGTTTAAGGTGGGCAGCACTGCCGCCTCACGGTGCCGAGGTCCCAGGTTTGATCCCAAGCAGACCAAGGCAGGCCAGCAGCACGATTCAATTCCCGTACCAGCCTCCCTGAACAGGTGCCGGAATGTGGTGACTAGGGGCTTTTCACAGTAACTTCATTGAAGCCTGATGTGTTGGGTAAGCTGGGTCTGCGAGGACTGTGTTTACTGCAGCAGTGAGAGAGACAGGCTTCCAACACTTGAAGAAATACAACTCTATTTTATTGAACTCTTAACTATCATACATACTTTAACTGTGGGTTGACACTGTGCTGAGTTGACTGGAGACCTGAGGCTAACCTGACCAGACTATCTTACTACCACATGGTGGATGTTCTAGTTGTTGTTCACGGGCTCTGTCTGTCTCAGAGGCTGCATCCCCAGAGAGCGGGAAAACTAGTGCCCTCTGGCTTTATAGTGGTCGTGTCCTGTCTGGTGATTGGCTGCTGTGTTCTGTGTGTTCATTGGTCATCCTGTGTGTCAATCAGTGCCTGTCTGTGCACCACCATATACTTGTGTGTATATTATGACAAAGCCTACTTGTGACAATAAGTGATTTTCATTTCATTTCATTTCTCTCTCCATTCTCTCTGTTCAGTCTCTCACCACACTCTGATCTCTCTGTCCAGTCTCTCACTCGCTCTCCCTCCATTCTCTCTGTCATCTCTTTCTATTCCCTCTGTTCATTCACTCTCCCCAGTCTGCTCTCTCTCTCTCTCTCCATTCTCTCGCTCCATTTTCTCTCTCTATCTTCTATTCTTTCTGGTCTCCATTCTCTCTCTATCTCTATTCTGTCTGTTTACTCTCTCACCATTCTGCTCTCTTTCTCCCTTTTCATTCTCTCTCTCTCTCTCTCTCCAATTTCTCTGGTCTCTCTCTCTCCATTCTCTCTGTTCACACTCTCTCCCCACTCTGGTCTCTCTCTCTCCATTCTCTCTGTTCACACTCTCTCCCCACTCTGGTCTCTCTCTCTCTCTACTTTTATTCTACTCCTGCTCTCTTCCTTTCTGTCCTTTTCCACTCTCCCTTTCTTTCTATCTTTCTTTCGCTGTTGAAAATATCTTGGTGTGGAACTGGAAAACTGTAATTTCTACCATGAGGCTAAAGTATCCCACAAGCCCTGGGATGGAATTTACCAAAATACATTTACCGGAAAATTAATTGGTCGCTTTGCTGGTCTTTAAAGTATCAGAATGGTGCACACAGATTTTGAGAGGAATCAAAACCATCATTACAGGAATCGAAACCATCAATTTCTGATTCAAACTGAGGTAATTTGAACAAAAAAGAATATCCCTACATTTCCACAAAATGGGAACATTTGGAGTCATGGGAAAAACAGTTGGTAAAAGTTGCACAGTTCAATAAGGACACAGGACGTAAACCCCGAGTAAAGAGTTAAGAACAAAGTTGTATTTACAAGAATGATACACACACAACATGGTAAATCCCTCCCGGGTTCCACTCAGGCCAGTGCTTTACTGGCTAACCTTATATACACTGGGCAATTGAGGTACCCTGCCCCAAGCGGGGAGCTCCTCCTCCACAAGCCAAGCAGTCCCACCCTTTTGTTCCCATGTAGGATATTACATTCCTCTCCCTCCAAAGTCCGAATTCCCCCTTGATGAACGAAGAGGCAGAGAAGTAGGAGCACTCGGAGGACGTTGGAGTCTCCTCGGCTCCGGCAAGTCACCATGGAGCAGATGCGCTGGATCAGCCGGCGTGTATCTTTCTGGTGAACGCCGTCTGCAGCAGGAACTTCGTGCCGGGCGATCGTCAGGAGGTGGCTGAACTATGGAAATGGCATCCGGGACCTGAGAGGTGTGCATCTCCATTTCGGAGGTAGGAGGCACCATGTCGGGCATATTGGCTTCGAGAGAGACTGGAGGCGTCACAGCAGAATGTTTCGGCAGCGGACCAGGAGGATCCAGGATAGGCTTCCCTGGAGGCACTTCACGAGGGAGCAACCTCTGTGAGTGAATGTGATCCAGGTGCCTTTTCATTAGTTAATAATAATCTTTATTGTCACAAGTAGGCTGACATTGCAATGAAGTTACTGTGAAAAGCCCCTAGTCGCCACATTCTGGCCCCTGTTCGGGTACACAGAGAGAGAATTCAGAATGTCCAATTCACCTAACAACACATCTTTCTGGACTTGTGGGAGGAAACCGGAGGGAAACCCACACAGACACGGGGAGAACATGCAGACTCCGCACTGACAGTGACCCAGCCAGGAATCAAACCTGGGACCCTGGCACTGTGAAGCCACAATGCTAACCACTGTGCTACCGTGCCGCCCATAGTTGTCCCCTGACATAAACGGTGCGAGACTGGTCCCGTTGATCGTCGCCAATCCGAGAGAGTCAGCAAGCACAGATGTTGAAGTTACGAACGGACACCGCGTCTTCAGATGCGAAATGTCGAAGAGGCCGACGTTGAACTAGGCAACACCCCTGCAAACTTTGGTTACGGTGGACATTCAGGCCGCTCTCCGTGATAATCAAACTCAGTCACTACTTTCTCCTGTATCCCATAAGATCTAACTGTTCTGACCAATCTGCCACACGGGACCTAGTCAAATATCTCACTAAAATCCATGGAGCCGACATCCACTGCACTGCCCTCATCAATCTTCCTTGTTACGTCCTCAAAAAATGTGATTAAATTATTACATATTAACATACATCCAAACAAATGAATTAGCAGGACGAGGAGGCCACTCGGCCCCTCGAGCCTGCCCTGCCGTTCATTAAGTTCATGGGCTGATCTGATTTTAACTTCCCGTCTACCCACAATGACCTTTCACCTCTTTGTTAATCAAGAATCTATCCACTGCTGCCTTACAAACATTTGAGGACCGTGCTTTTGAGGAAGGGAGTTCTCATGATTCACTACGCACTGAAAGAAAAAAAAACGAATCTCCAATTTAAATGGGCGACACTTTATTTTTCACAAGAGGTAACATCCTTTCCACATCCACCCTATCAATACCCATCAGCTTCTTACACATTTAAATTAAGTCACCTCTTACTCTTCTAAACTCCAGCGGATACAAGCGGCAACAATAACTGTGCCACCTCTCCTCGTCAGACAGACAACCATTCCTAGTGTTAGCCTAAAACAACCTTCTCTGAACTGCTTCCAAAGCATTTACATCTTCCTTAAATAAGGAGACAATTGCTGGACCCAGTACTCCAGATGTGATCCCACCCGTGTCCTGTACAAATGACGCATAATCTCCTTATTTTTATCATCAATTTCCCTGGCAATAAACAATAACATTCTATTAGCTTCCTAATTACTTGCTGTACCTGTAGACGAGCCTTTTTGTGATTCATGCACTTGGACACCCAGATCCCTCTGCAATCTCACAGCCCTGCAACCTCTCACCATTTAGATAAGGTTTTTTTATTCCTCCTGCCAAATTGGGCAATTTCAACTTTTCCCACATTATTCGCCATTTGCAAAATCTTTGCCCACTCATTTAACCTATCGATGTCCTTGGTAGCCTTGCGATGCACTTTTCGCTAATTAATGTCTTACTTACCTTTGTTTCATCAGCAAATTTAGCAACCATACTCTCGGTCCCTCCATCCAAAACATTGATATCATTTGTAAAACGTTGAGTGTCCAACACTGATCCCTATGGCATACAATTTGTTCAATCCTGCCAACCAGAAAAAGACCCATTTATGGCTATTCTCTGCTGTGTATTAACGAGCCACTTTTATATCCAAACCTTACATCATTAGAATTAGAATTAGAACAGTACAGCACAGAACAGGCCCTTCAGCCCTCAATGTTGTGCCGAGCAATGATCACCCTACTCAAGCCCACGTATCCACCCTATACCAGTAACCCAACAACCCCCATTAACATTATTTTTTTTTAGGACACTAAGGGCAATTTAGCATGGCCAATCCACCTACCCTGCACATCTTTGGACTGTGGGAGGAAACCGGAGCACCCGGAGGAAACCCACGCACACACGGGGAGGACGTGCAGACTCCACACAGACAGTAACCCAGCCGGGAATCGAACCGGGGACCCTGGAGCTGTGAAGCATTGATGCTAACCACCGTGCTACCATGCTGCCCCTGGACTTTTATTTTCTGCAATAACCTTTGATGTGGCACCGTATCAACTGCCTTCTGGAAATCTACGTACAGTACATCCACCGGTTTCCCTTTATTCACAATATATGTGACTCCTTCAAAGAGCTCCAATGAATTGGTTAAACACAATTTCCCTATCACTAACCATGTTGTCACTGTCCGATTGCCTTTCCTTTTTATAAATGCCCTGCTACAACATCTTTAGTAATCATAGAATCCCTACAGTGCAGAAGGAGGCCATTTGGCCCATCGAGTGTGCACCAGGCCTCCGAAAGAGCATCCCATTCCCCTCTCTATTCCCGTAACCCCGCCCAACCGACACATCTTTGGACACCAAGGGGCAATTCAGCATGACCAATTCACCTAACCTGCACATCTTAGGGCTATGAGAGGCAACCAGAGCACCCGGAGGAAACCCACGCAGACACGGGGAGAAAATGCAAACTCTGCACAGACAGTGACCCAAGGCCGGAATTGTACCTGGGTCCCTCGTGCTGTAAGGGAGCAGTGCTAACCACTGTACAGCCATGTTAAATGTTAGCTGCTACCATTTTTCCTCATCCAGGTGTTAAGCTAACTGGCCTGTCGTTTCCTGCTTTCTGTCTCCCTTCCATTCTGAATAAAAGAGTTGCATTCACTATTTTCTCACCCAATGATACCTTCACTGAATCCAGGGAATTTTGGTGAATTATGATCTCCTCTTAATAAAACCATGCTGCTTATTCCTGACCAATTTGTGCCTTTCCAAGTGACAGTTTATCCTATCTATCAGCATTGTTCCCAATAATTTGCCCATCATCAATGTCAGACTGAGCAGTCGATAGTTTTCTGGTAATAATAATCAGTCACTGTCACAAGTAGGCTTCAATGAGGTTACTGTGAAAAGCCCCTAGTCGCCACACTCCGGCACCTGTTCAGGGAGGCTGGAACGGGAATTGAACCCGCACTGCTGGTCTTGTTCTGCATTACAAGCCAGCTGTCTTAGCCCACTGTGCTAATACAGCCCTATCCCTTGCATCTTTTAAAAATAATGGTACAACATTCACAGAGGTCCAACCCTCTGCCAGCTTGCCTGTATCTAGAGAGTGTTGGAGAATGATCATCAGAACATTAACCATTCCCCCCCCCCCCCCCCCCCCCCCCCCCCCCCCGCCCGGCTTCCTTTAACGTCCGGTTACAATCCACCCATGAGTTAATCATCTTCAAGGACGTCAATGCCCCTCGTACTTCCTCCATCTCAATGATTCCTTTATTTAATATTTCACCCTCCTCCTCCCCTTTAACTGGAATGCCTGCATCTTCCTTCTCCTAGACTGAAGCAGAGAGAAAGTATTGATTAGGATTAGGGGTTGCAGAGTGATAGTGGCACCCCCCAGGGTGGCAGCCTCTTGGCCAAGAATTGCTCTGTGGTCATACTGGTCAGTTCAAGTTGAAGATGCTGGCTGGAGTTATGTTTGTTGGACAGGAATTGACAAGGAGATTGAAAGTATGGTCAGACTCAACACACCCGTCCACCTGCAGCAAGTCTTGCACCTTGGGAATGGCACAGGCAACCATGGACGAGGTTCCACATCGACTTTGAGGGTCCTTTATTGGGTATGATGCTTTTAATTGTGGTGGACGTCCTCTCAAAGTGGCTGGATGTCCAGATTATGGGTTCGAAGACTGCGGCAGACACTGTTGACAAGCTATGTCAAATCTTTGCCATTCACGGCCATCCAGAGATGATCGCCTCAGACACCAGTACCAGCTTCACAGCCGAAGAGTTTCAACTCTTCGTTAAGTCCAATGGGATCCAGCACAGAAGGACGGCCCCTGCTTCAAACAGGCTGGCCTGAAGGAGCGGTCCAGACTTTCAAAGCGCCAATGGAAAAACAGCCCAACCGACCACTGCTGCTGCCTTTCACGGACGTCTTGTTCTTGTCCAACACAAACCCGCAAACCACCGTTGGGGGCCACCCCGGCTGAGTTGTTAATGGGCTGGCGCCTCAGGCTCCGGTTTGACCTCATTTTTTCAGACTTGTCGGGGAGGTGGAGAGTAAGCAAGCCTCACAGAAAGACTGTCACCGGGCAGCCTAGGGGAACAGGTCATTTCAGACAGAAGATTGAGTTTACATGCGGAACTTTGGTGGAGGACCAAGGTGGATGCCTGGGGAAGTTGTTGTCAAGACTGGGCCAATGTCCTACACCATCGACCAACAAGGCCATGAAGCTAGAAAACATATGGATCATTTGGGATAGTGGGAAACTGGCATCCTGGCAACTGGGCGTTTGGACACTGTCCCTGTCCCAGTGCAGCACTTGCAGAGTCTGTGGTGTCAGAACCGAGATCTTCTCAAGGGGAATCACAAGGGGCAGCAGAAGGAGTTGAGGAGGTCATCAGTACTGTACCTTCTTCAGAATCTCCCAATTTACAGCCCCTGCTGTGGACTCAGATGCCTCCAGTGTGAAGAAACCATTTTCCAAGTTGAGACGCTCGGCAAGATTAATTGATAAACTTACCTAACAAACTTTGCTTTGAACTCCATTACTGTAACAAAGAACAAAGAACAAGAACAAAGAACAAAGAAAAGTACAGCACAGGAGCAGGCCCTTCGGGCCTCAAAGCCTGTGCCGATCATGCTGCCCGTCTGAACTAAAATCTTCTACTCTTCCGGGGTCTGTATCCCTCTATTCCCATCCTATTCATGTATTTGTCAAGATGCCCCTTAAATGTCACTATCGTCCCTGCTTCCACCACCTCCTCCGGCAGCGGGTTCTGGGCACCCACTACCCTCTGTGTAAAAAACTTGCCTCGTACATCTCCTCTAAACCTTGCCCCTCGCACCTTAAACCTATGCCCCCTAGTAATTGACCCCTCTACCCTGGGAAAAAACCTTTGACTATCCACTCTGTCTGTGCCCCTCATAATTTTGTAGACCTCTATCAGGTCGCCCCTTAACCCCCTTCGTTCCAGTGAGAACAAACCGAGTTCATTCAACCGCTCCTCATAGCTAATGCCCTCCATACCAGGCAACATCCCGGTAAATCTCTTCTGCACCCTCTCTAAAGCCTCCACACCCTTCTGGTAGTGTGGCAACCAGAATTGAACACTATGCTCCAAGTGTGGCCTAACTAACGTTCTGTACAGCTGCAACATGACTTGCCACTTCTTATACTCAATACCCCGGCCAATGAAGGCAAGCATGCCGTATGCCTTCTTGACTACCTTCTCCACCTGTGTTTCCCCTTTCAGTGACCTGTGGACCTGTACACCGAGACCTCTCTGACTTTCAATACTCTTGAGGGTTCTACCAAACTTTGCTTTGAACTCCATTACTGTAACTGTCTTTGACTATATAAAATTGTAAATAAGAGCTTTTCTGATTTTGTGTGTTTGGGATCTGTAATGGAACTTAAGGGGAGTGGAATTCGGTCACATGGCCACTTGAAGGGGGCGATCTTTCGCAGGCCATGTGACCCACCAGGAGCCTAAGGGGATAGAGCCAGGAACCTCAGCGTATCAGGTGTCGCTGTGAGGGCCTGGTTATTGCAGTTTAATCAGAGTAAGCTTGGGAGTCGAGGGGACTCGATCCCGTGTTGGAATTGTACTGTTCTGTATATAAAATCATTCTTGGTTAAATAAATCAGCCTTGTGATTTGGCACTACCTCACAACACAACACAGAGCTCGGTGGCTTCTTGATTGCATGGGGGGTGAAAGTTCATCGAGGGTAGGCAGGAACGTGGGCGGCACAGTGGTTAGCACTGCTGCCTGACAGCACTGAGGACTCGGATTCGATCCTGGCCCCGGGTCACTGTCCCTGTGGACTTTGCACATTCTCCCCGTGTCTGCCTGGGTCTCACCCCCACAACCCAAAGGTGTGCAGGCTAGGTGGAATGGCCACGCTAAATTGCCCCTTAATTGGAAAAAAATGGAGGTTACAATAAGATCAACCGCGAATGGTGGAACAGATTCAAGGGGCTGAGTAGCCTCCTCCTGATCCTGATTCATATACTCATGACCATGAGGGTCTGGACAGCCCAGAGGATCGAGAGCCAGAGGGCACAGATTGAAGATAATTGGTAAATGCAGACATGGGGAAAAACTCTTCCCAGGCAGCAAGTGGTTAGGATCGGGAATGTAGGCCTGAGATTGTGGTGGAGGGACATTCAATCCAGGTTTTCAAAAGGGAATTGGGTCATTATCTGAATAGAAAAAATTTCCAGGCCTACGGGGAAAAGGCAGGGAGCGGCACAATGTGAACCAATCCTTTGGTGGGCCAGCACATGCATGATGCGGCGAATGGCCTCCTTTTGCACTGTAACCATTCTACGATTCTGAATGAATGAAGAGATAATTGGACAGTGTCAGTTGGAGGTTGGATGCTGGTCAGAACGCGCGACAGACTCTCCTTCGCTTTGAATAATGCTAAAGGAAATGTCTTATCGTCTGCAGGCCTGACAGGGAGTCACTGCCCCCCCCCTTCTACCCCTATCTCCCCCCCCACACTCCCTACCCCCACCCCCACCCCCCCCACACCCACCCCCCGCTCCCCCATCCCTTCGCTCCCCCCCACCCCCGCACAGTACTGCACTAAAGACCTACTGCTCATGAATACCCTTTTTGATTCAGATGCGAAAAGGTCAATAATAAAGTGAAGGTGGAGCGGGGTTAAGCCATCACTGTAAGCCTTCAGCACCTGCTGGATAAGCAGCTATCTGCTTCATTTTTACCCATCTACTACAGGTAGGTGATCAGCATGCCGAGTTGCAGCAAGAAAATCCTCTCAGATAAATAATTTTCAAGAACATTTTGGGTAAATCAATATCCAGGGGAGTGTTTTAAATTTTGATTTTATTTAACCCAAATTAGGATTAAATAACCATGCTTCAGGGCAGCATGGTAGCACAAGTGGATAGCACTGTGGCTTCACAGTGCCAGGGTCCCAGGTTTGATTCCCTGCTGGGTCACTGTCTGTGTGGAGTCTGCACGTTTTTCCGTGTCTGCGTAGATTTACTCCGGGTGCTCCGGTTTCCTCCAATAGTTCAAAGATGTGCTGGTTAGGTGGATTGGCCATGATAAATTGCCCTTAGTGTCCAAAAAGATTAGGAGGGTTATTGGGTTACGGGGATAGGGTGGAAGTCGGTTGGCGCAAACTCGATGGGCCGAATGGCCTCCTTCTGCACTGTATGTTCTATGTTTAACCCGTGGAAGAAAGGGGCAGATCCACTTCTCCACGGCGTTCCGATTTGTCTGATAATTTTAGGATAATTGAATGTGCAAATTGATAATTGATGGAGCTGTATTCATACCTAAATATTTAATAGCCTTGTGGGTCTACTTAATAGCATCTAATCTTCCCACATGCTGGAGGGGGTTTGAGATCGCATAGCACTTTGTCTTATCAATATTAATTTTGTATCCAGACAAGGTGTCATAATGAGAAATGAGAGACAATAAAGTCAGATGGAGGGCTCCCATTTACTAATGTATAACAAGCTCGCTTCCACATCGAGTGAGATATTTGGATCCTTCAACATCGATTCCTGCTATGACTGGGTCAGAAAACTTTCTTTCAAGCTAATGGTTTGATCATGAATTAAAGGAGATGGGTGGACAATATACTTGGTAATTCGTTTATAAATGAGAAAATTCGTAAGATGTATGATATACTGGTGCAGAAATAGTAAGTAAAGAGCAGTTATGGCGGGTAGCCAGGGGAATTCACCTCTCATTCTTCTCACCTCCAGAATATAGACCCAATTTGTTCAGCTTCTAATGTCGCTGAGAAATTCTAGTGATTCAGCTTCTAGAGCCAAGCTTCACTGTACTATCTCCAATATAGGTGTATCCTTTCTTCGATATGGAGAGCAAAAAGCATGCAGTATTCCAGGTGTGCCCTTACCAAAGCCCTGTACAATTGTCAGAGGATGTCCTTACTGCTGTACTCCACTCCCCTTGTAAAAAGCCCAATGAAGATGGGCTGGGTTTCAATGACTGGCGATCAAGGATTAAGAACAATAGTTTATTCAGTGCTCTGAGCAGCTCCTACCTGCTTCTACTCCGCCTGCAATCCAGAGAGGGGGTGTTCCTGTGCTTCTGTCACATGACCTTTCAAGTGGCCGTGTCATCATGTCACCACGTGACGACTTGGTCGACATCCAACCTGCCATTTGCTTTCCTAATTACTTGCTGTACTTTGCTAACTTGCGTGCTGAACAAAGAACAAAGAACAATACAGCACAGGAACAGGCCCTTCAGCCCTCCAAGCCTGTACTGGTCATGATATCAACCGTTGCCAAAACCCTCAGCACTTCCTTGTATCCCTCTCTAGCCATCTTATCCATGTATTTGTCAAGATGCCTTTTGAACACCGTTAATGTATCTGCTTCCACAACGTCCCCTGGCAACGCGTTCCTGGCACTCACTACCCTCTGCATAAAAAACCTGCCTTGCACATCACCTCTAAACTTTGCCCCCTGGCGACTGACCCCTCCACCCTGGGAAAGAGTGCCTGCCCATCCACTCTATCCATGCCTCTCATAATCTTGAAGACCTCTATCAGGTCACCCCTCAATCTTTCTAATGAAAGTAGTAAGTGCTAGTGTTTTGTTTCCCCGATATGAGTACACCAAAGGCTCTCTGTGTCCTCCTCAGAGCTTGCATTCCCACTTCACTTTGTAGCACCAAGAAACTAAAATACTGTTAGCCTGAGTCACTAATGTGGATTGTAAAAAGCTGAGGCCTCAGCACTGATCCTTGTGACGCTCCCCTGGTTTGCCAATTTTAAGATGCCCCATGTGGTAGTCACCACTGTTGTATTATATTGTATATATTGGTATTACGGTAAGGCCCTTGTACTACAGGTACGGGGGTAGATCCCTGGCTGCTGGCTCCGCCCAGTAGGTGGAGTATAAATGTCTGTGCTCTCCGAACAGCAGCCATTTCACCAGCTGCTGCAGGAGGCCACACATCTCTGTGTAATAAAGCCTCGATTACATTCCACTCTTGTCTCGACATAATTGATAGTGCATCACCTCATTTATCCCTACTTTTTGCTTCCTGTCAGCTGCCCAATCCTCTATCCATGCGGATGTATCACCCTCATTTTCCATGGGCCCTTATCTTGCCAATTGACCCTCTGAGTGGCACCTTAACGAATGCTTTCTGGAAATCCAAGTACACAGTGCTACAGCCACTGATCCCCTTTATTTACTATCTAAATCCTCAAAAAACTGGGATGAATTTGTCAAACAGGATTTCCGTTCAGTAAAACCATGTTGACGCTTTCTAATCATTCTCTGCTTTTCTCAGTGCAGTGTTAAGACTTTCTTAATATGAAGATTCAAGCACTTTCCCATTGATTGATGCCAGGCTAATTGATAATAATAAATAATAATCTTTATTGTTACAAGTAGGCTTACATTAACATTGCAATGAAGTTACTGTGAAAATCCCCTAGTCGCCACATTCCGGCACCTGTTTGGGACAGTGGGAAAATTCAGAATGTCCAAATTATCTAACAAGCACGTCTTTCGGGACTTGTGGGAGGAAACCAGAGCACCCGGAGGAAACACACGCAGACATGGGGAGAACGTGCAGACTCCGCACAGACAGTGACCCAAGCTGGGAATCGAACCCAGGTCCCTTGCACTGTGAAGAAACAGTGCTAACCACTGTGTTACCGTGCTGCCATTGCGTTATACATATTTGTTTCCTCTCTCCCTCATTTCTGGAATAGCAATGTTACATTTTATAATTTCCAATCTGCTGAGACTGTTCCAGAATCTAAGACATTTTGAAAAATCACAGCTAGCACAGCTACTAACTCTGCAGTTATATCTCTGCAAGATGTAGGCCTACACCAGGTCCTGGGGATCTGGCAGATTTTAGTCCCTCGAGTTTCTCCAACACTTATTCTCTGCTGATATTAATTACCTTAATTTCCTCACTCCATTAGTCCTTCGCTTACCATCTATTTCTGTTGTGTCTTTGAATATGGTTTCTGTGAAGACAGACACAGACATTTTTTATGTCTGTAACATTTACTCATTCCCCATGATAATTTCTCCTCTCCCTCCTTCTGAGAGATCACTCACTTTAGCTCCTCTCCTCTTTTTGATAGAATCTCCACAGGGCTGAAGAAGGCCATTCAGCCCATCGAGTCTGCACTGACCCTCTTAAAGGGCAGCCTCTCCAGGTCCACTCCCCTGCCCTATTCTCATAACTGCACCTCACCTGTACATCCCTGGATAATAAGGGGCAATTTATCAGAGCCAATCCACCTAACCTGCATATCTTTGGGAGGAAACCAGAGCACCCGGAGGAAACCCACGCAGACACAGGGAGGAAGTCCAAACTCCACACAGACAGTCAACCAAAGCTGGAATTGAACCCGGGTCCCCGGCGCTGCGAGACAGCAGTGCTAACCACTGTGCCACCGTGCCTTCCCACTATGTACTAGTGACAAGACTTACAATCTGTTTTTGCATTTTAGCTAGTTTGCTCTCATATTCAATTTTTCCCCTTCTTATCCACTTCTTAAGTGACTCTTTGTTAGTTTCTGAAGCACTCCCAATCTTTAGATTTACCATTATTCTTTGCAACATTATAAGCCTCTTCCTTTAATCTAATGTTATCCTCAACTTCATCAGTAAGTCACAAATGGATCTTTTGCACTAGGTTTTTATTTTTTAATGGAATGTCATTTTGCTGAGCATTTTGAATTATTTCTTCAAATGTTTCCCACTGTTTATTTTTCACCATATAATTTAATCAGTTTACTCAATTAACCTCAGCCTGCTTTCCACTCATACCTATGTAATAAACTTTGTATGTGATTGGAGCATGTTGTTTTCAAATTTAATGTGGATTTTAATATTATTCTGATCACACTCCCCCATATCCCAGTGGATCTCGAGCTATGACTTTTCCAATTAGGTCTGCCTCATTGTATTATACCGGATCTATAAAAGCTTTATTCCTGATTAATTCCACAAGATATTACTCCAGGAAACTGTCGCTAAGACATTCTACAAACTCATCTTCAAGATCATCCTTGCCAATTTCACTTGTCCGGTTGATCTGATGATTTAAGTCCTATCCCCAACCTTGCTGATGTTACTAGTGTGGCCACCTAAAATGGCTGCCTGCAAAGGATAAAAGGAATTGTGGTCAAGTCGGGACATAGACGGTACACAGCCCCTGTGTATTGTGCAAAGGAAAAGCAGACTGAACTGAAACTTGCAATCACTGATTTCCCCAAGGTAGTAAACTCAAATTCAGGAATAGCAACAGTAGCAGACTCTCCGGAGCCGACCTCCCCTTATTTGAAAAGGCCGACGCACTTGGAACAATAATGGCTAGTACCCGCCCAGCTATCAAGGTACCCACTCCTAATTGGCCAGTATCGATCAGTGATCGAGACCCTATCGATGCATTAGATCGTGATGATTAGATGAGTTAACCCCGCCCAAAAGGGCATGCAAGTGAAGAAGGATAAGAAGCCTACACGCTGGGGATGGGTCGCTTTTGGGACCGGCCTGTGCTCACACCAATCAACCTGTCATGATATACACCAGTATATCATGGTGCAGACACACACACACTGATGGACCTACAGTAGGACCAATCAACATGCATAACACCGCAGCCAATCACCAGTTAGAGCACACTCACTATAAAGACAGAGGGCATCAGTTCTCCCGTTCATTCGGGATGCAGCCTCTCAGAAGGACAGAGCTTACAGCTTGTAGCACAGATCCTCACCATGTGCTGAGAGTATACACTGGTTAGGATAGGCATAGGTCTTTAGTTTAATCTAACATCGTGTTAACCCACAGTGAAAGTATGTTCAATAGTTTATCGTTTCATAAAATAGTGTTGTACTATTTTAAGTGTTGGTGGCCTGTATGTGTTCCACGGATCCAGAGCACCCAACACATCAACGACCAGCCAAGTTCAAGACCCACGATCGCTACCAGAGAGAGACGAGCCGCAGCCGAGACGAACCTGACGACTTCCAGCCAACACACATGGGGACTCAGATAAAGGCCTTATCTACCCGCACAGAGCCGGTCACCCAGAAGTTAAGGTCATCTTAGTTGAGAGGTGTAGTTTAGTACGTAGCCGCGTGTATCATTGCACAGAGAGATAAGTCTTGTGTTTAATAATAAACCGTCTTTTGAACTAACATACTTGTTGTGTGGTCATTTGGTTAATGCAAGAAACGTACTCGCAGCTTGTGGTTTGATAGTAAAGAGGCAACACTAGTTCCAATAGTTTCTTGTTTAATGCTCTGCCCCATGGAATAAATGTAGTTTGGAAGCATATAATCTGCTCCATGTTGTGGGGGTTTAGCAACTTGAGGAAGCAGACGGAAATTGAACAATAATTAATTCTATACAAAGTTCTGCGGGAAGCAGCATCTCGGTTCCAGTACAATCCTTGCTGGGAGGATTGGTCTGTCCAGGTCCTGTTTTGGGCCGGCTTTTATATCAATACATAACCAGCCCCAGGCGATGACCTCTGCCCCCTCTCTGGGAACTCACTCCACAAGCCCCACAGGGAGATCAATGATCGTTTCCCCGTAATCCTCTGCTATGCTTTCTGCGTGAGTCGGGTCACGGTCGGTGGTGCATAGCGGTTCACTGATCATCATTTCCTGACTGACCGCCGAAGGGGAACTGCTGGGGCCATAGTCTGCAACATGCCATCATCAGCTGGAATAGATTCCTCTGCCTCCATATGGGATTCAGAGTGATCCTCCTCCTTCTGCTGGATCAGGCGATGTGACCCGGACAGCTAGGACCCCAGGCTGAGGGCCGGTTCCTGACACACCGGAGACACCAATGCTGCTGGTCGATTCACGAGACGCTTTCCCAAGGAAGCAGCGGGAGGAGTAGACAGAGTCAATAGATGGGAGGCAGGGTGATGTGATGGACTGGGCTGTGTTCATGATTCTCTGTATTTTCTTATGGGCTAAGCAGTTGCCATACCAGGCTGTGATGCAGCCAGATAGGATGCTTTCTATGGTGCATCTTTAAAAATTTGGTAAGAATAAATGTGGACTGATACGCGATCAATAACTAGTGAAACAAAGGAGTAGTCCGAATTGAAGGCTTTAATCAACAAGATGTTTCCCCAGCAGCTCGAGTACAGAAAGAAGGCCGGCTGCTGGGAAACACGGGTTCGTATATCCCGCCTCATTGGGCGGAGCTACCTTACGTCCCGACCAATGAAATGCAAACACTTGGGCCAATGAGCAGCGAGCCTTCTCCACCAATGGTAGCTCACACTCCCAGGTACTGTAGTACCTCTAGTCATACTACCACATGGACATGCCGAATTTCCTTAGTTTCCTGGGAAGTATAGGCGCTGTTGTGCTTTCTTGGCCGTAGCGTCGACATGGATGGATCAGGACAGATTTTTGGTGATGTGCATCCCTAGGAATTTGAAGCTGCTAACCATCTCCATCTCGGCCCTGCTGATGCTGACAGGGGTGTGTACAGTACTTTGCTCCCTGACGTCAATGACCAGCTCTTTAGTTTTGCTGACATTGAGGGATAGATTGCCATTGCACCACTCCACCAGGTTCTCCATCTCCCTCCTGTACTCTGACTCATCGTTATTCGAGATCCGACCCACTATTGTCGTGTCGTCAGCAAACATGTGGATGGAGTTGGAACCAAATCCTGCCACCCAGTCATATGTGTAGGGAGCATAGGGGGCTAAGTACGCAGCCTTGCGGAGCCCTCTATTGAGGACCATTGTGGAGGAGGTGTTGTTTATTCTTACTGATTGTGGTCTATGTGTCAGAAAGTCGAGGATCCAGTTGCAGAAAGGGGAGCCATGTCCTAGGTTTTGGAGTTTTGACATAAACGTGGCTGGGAATATGGTGTTGAAGACGGAGCTGTAGACAATAAATAGGAGTTTGATGTAGGAGTCCTTGTTGTCAAGAAGCCCAGAGTTGAGTGTCGGGCCAGGGAGATAGCGTTTGCTGTGGACCGGTTGTGGCGGTATGAGAATTGCAGTAGATCAAGGCATTCTGGAAGATTCTACAGCTTCGTTAAGGAGCATCCTCCAGCCAATCTGGAGTATAGATCCTCAACTCGGAGCCTCAAGTAACAGTCCAGACGTGAGGCCCTATTCACAGTGAGTTTAAAATCTCCGCAAAAAAAATCCACCTGCCAGGCCTACTCCACAAACTGCCCCAGCTTCCTTCCACTTTCCTTGCGTGGCCTAGCATTCCTTCTAGATGTTAGCCCAGGCAGCAGGTAAAGGTAAGGTAAAGTTGCTCCAACGAAGGAGATCATTCACCTTCTTGTGGGGTTGTGTGCCGGTACACTTTGTCACGATGGCAGCACTGACTGCCTCTGCCCCCTCCCCCCAGGCACTCTTCCAGAGAGCTTCAGTCTCCGCCCCACTCTGGGGACAAGGGTACCCCTCCTCTCCTCCCCTCGGTGACATCCAGCATTCAGTGCACCTTGGACTCCTGAGGCGGGTTGAGGGAGGGGGGGGTGGTTGCTGCAGGTTCCCTCACAGCCATCTTTGTGACTGGAATGAGAGCGTGTGCTGAGTGGAGCACTTACAAAGCAGCTCCAGCTTTTCAGGTTCATTAAGACGAATCACGGCTTTGGCGACGTCATCCGAACAACGGATGAACGAACATCGCGTGACAATCACCAGGCAGGAATGTTCCCTCCCAGCTGGGGAACACTTCAGCAGTCAAGGGCATTCAGCCTCAGATCTCCGGGTAAGCGTTCTCCAAGGCGGCCTTCAGGACGCGCGACAACGCAGAACCGCCGAGCAGAAATTTATAGCCAAGTTCCGCACGCATGAGTAAGGCCTCAACCGGGATCTTGGATTCATGTCGCATTACATTCACCCCCCACCATCAGGCCTGGGCTTGCAAAATCCTACCAACTGTCCTAGCTTGAGACAATTCACACCACTTTAACCTGTGATTATCCCTCTCTCCAATTGCACAGCCTGGACCTGTAAAGACTTAATTACCTGCAAAGACTCGCATTCAAAGTATCATCTTCCATCATTGACTTTGTCTATATATGTGGTTCTGGAACCCACCTCTTCACTCACCTGAGGAAGGAGCTACGCTACGAAAGTTCATGTTTCCAAACAAACCTGTTGGACTTTAACCTGTTGTTGTAAGACTTCTTACTGTGCTCACCCCAGTCCAACGCTGGCATCTCCACATCATGGCGTTCTTCTTGGAAACAGTGTGTTGGAATTGATTACATTAACGTGAGAGGGCCGATGAGTCCTCCACCGAACGACTCATTTGAAAAATAGATAAGGTAGTAAAAAATGTAGACAGTGCGGAAGGATGTTGCAGGTTACAGAGGGACATAGAAAAGCTGCAGAGCTGGGCTGAGAGGTGGCAAATGGAGTTTAATGTGGAGAAGTGTGAGGTGATTCACTTTGGAAAGAATAACAGGAATAAGGAATATTTGGCTAATGGTAAAATTCTTGGTAGTGTGGATGAGCAGAGGGATCTCGGTGTCCATGTACATAGATCCCTGAAAGTTGCCACCCAGGTTGATAGGGTTGTGAAGAAGGCCTATGGTGTGATGGCCTTTATTGGTAGAGGGATTGAGTTCCGGAGCCATGAGGTCATGTTGCAGTTGTACAAAACTCTAGTACGGCCGCATTTGGAGTATTGCGTACAGTTCTAGTCGCCTCATTATAGGAAGGACGTGGAAGCTTTGGAACGGGTGAAGAGGAGATTTACCAGGATGTTGCCTGGTATGGAGGGAAAATCTTATGAGGAAAGGCTGATGGACTTGAGGTTGTTTTCGTTAGAGAGAAGAAGGTTAAGAGGTGACCTAATAGAGGCATACAAAATGATCAGAGGGTTAGATAGGGTGGACAGCGAGAGCCTTCTCCCGCGGATGGAGGTGGCTAGCACGAGGGGACATAGCCTTAAATTGAGGGGTAATAGATATAGGACAGAGGTCAGAGGTGGGTTTTTTACGCAAAGAGTGGTGAGGCCGTGGAATGCCCTACCTGCAACTCGCCAACATTGAGGGCATTTAAAAGTTTATTGGATAATCATATGGATGATAAGGGCATAGTGTAGGTTAGATGGCCTTTAGTTTTTTCCATGTCGGTGCAACATTGAGGGCCGAAGGGCCTGTACTGCGCTGTATCGTTCTATGTTCTATGTTCTATGTTCTAAAATCAGCGGCAATGCTCAAGAGGATTTTGCACAATGTGTTGTTGCAGAGTCAGTGATCGTGGCGTGGGATCCAGCAGGAGGGAATGTAGTTGCATTTAGTGCCAGCTCTAGAGCTGACCACCCAGTGGGCCATACAGGGAGGCTGAAGGTTCCCTGAGAAGTTAGGTTATATCCTTTGCCTCTGCAAAACTGCGGATATACAAAAATAGCAGAACAACCTGAGGAGAAATCACCCTCCTTAAAAACTGAAGACAAATCCGCCCCCATCAGCTGAGAAATTATTTGCAGTTCAGCAGGTCCAATGCCCAACTCTGCTGATGCAGGCTATCAAATAGCTGCAGGAATTTTCAGATCTAACAATTTTCACTTTGGCAATTGTTTTGGCCAAATCAGCAATGCAAGCTCTGTATTTAACTGAACTGACTCCGATGACAAAAGATCTGCATGCCTTCCTCTGGCTGTTAGTTCTTTCCTCAATTATTGTAAAAGGTTTTATAAGTTGGATTGTTGCCCCCCCCCCCCACCCCTCTCCTCGATTACCCCGCCCCCATTCTTATTTATTCCCTTCCTCATTTGTGTCTTGGGCGAGTGCTGATTGGTGTTTGCCTGCTGATCAGTGCTCCATCAATTTGTTCCCTTCGTGTCTGATGCTAGGGCTGGGATTCTCCGATGCCCCGCCAGGTCGGGGAATCCCCGGGGGGGAGGCGCGATTCCCGCCCCGACGCCGGCTGCCGTATTCTCCTGCGCCATTTTTCGGGCGGCGGCGGGATTCCCACCACGCCCAGCGATTCTCCGGGCTCCGATGGGCCGAGCGGTCGTCCATTTTTGGCCAGTCCCGCCGGCGTGAATTACTCACCTCACACACGGCGGGACCTGGCAGGTGAGTTTGCGGGGGCGGTCCTCGGGGTGGGCGCGGGAGATCCAACCCGGGGGGGGGGCCTGGCCCACGATTGGGGCCCACCGATCTGCGGGCAGGCTTGTTCCATGAGGGGACTTCTTTCTTCCGCGCCGGGACAATGTAGGGCTCCGCTATATTGCCCAGGTGCTGGAGGGGATAAGAGAACCACCCGCGCATTTGCAAAATATGCCGGCCGGTCTGCGCATGCGCGAGATCACGCCGGCCGTTTCATGCATGCGGAATACTCTCCAGACACTTAAGCACATACCACCAGGAGAGCGTTGCCCGGTCAGGTGGGCATGTCTTTGGGATGAAGATTAAGGGTGGCACAGTGGCACAATGGTTAGCCCTCTTTCAGAGGGTCAGTGCAGATTTATTGGGCTGAGTGGCCTCCTTATGCAACGCTCTATGGTTCTGTGTCAATCCCAACACAATGTTGACCCTCTCAGGCAGATTTGAGCAATTCGAAAGCACTCTGGAAGAAGAGCATGGGGATTTGCTCTGGTGTTCTGGTCAATGTTTCTTGTTGAACCAACACCACAGCAGATTATCTCATCAGTGATTTTTATTTCCTGGTTGTGGCACTCTGCTGTCTGTGAACCGACCACAATGATTCCTCCATTACTACCGTGGCTACACTTCAAAGCTACTTAATTGACTTTAAAGTGCTTTTGGATGTCAAATAACTATGTTATTTCTTTCTGTACTCCCCAATATTGGCAGATTGCGCAGAATAAGTTAATAGAAAACATTCAGGCAGGACATTAGAAAACCATTTACTGAGAGAGCGGTTAACTTTTGAAACATCTTAACCACGATGAGTAGCTCAGAGCTCATCACGTATTTTGAAAGAAACACATTAATACTTAGCAAGGAGTGAGATCAGAGTAAAGAGAGGGGAGTCTAAACTCAGAGGTCTAAGTTTCCCCGGATTCCCACAGTTTCAATTGAAGGATATGGTTTAATTTGTTTTCTCAAGGGAAATTCTGTGAAATGAAAATGGAACGAAAATGAAAATGAAATGAAAATGAAAATGAAATGAAAATCGCTTATTGTCACAAGTAGGCTTCAATGAAGTTACTGTGAAAAGCCCCTAGTCGCCACATTCCGGCACCTGTTCGGGGAGGCTGCTATGGGAATTGAACCGTGCTCCTGGCCTGCCTTGGTCTGCTTTAAAAGCCAGCTCCTTAGCCCTGTGCTAAACCAACCCCTTTGAACCCAGCTCATAGCAGGTAGGTGTGATAGAATCATAGAACTTACAGTGCAGAAGGAGGCCATTCGGCCCATCGTGTCTGCACCAGCCCTTGGAAAGAGCACCCTACTCAAGCCCACACCTCCTCCATATCCCCATCACCCAGTAACCCCACTCAACCTTTTTGGACACTAAGGGCAATTTAGCATGGCCAATCCACTTAACCTGCACATTTGTGGACTGTGGGAGGAAACTGGAGCACCCAGAGGAAACCCACGCAAACACAGGGAGAACGTGCAGACTCCACACAGACTTTGACCCAAACCAGGAATCGAACCTGGTACCCTAGAGCTGTGGAACAATTGTGCTAACCGCTGTGCTACCATGATGGGTAGAAGAGATCGTTGGGGGGAGTAGGGAGATGGGAGGCTTCACAATGAGGAATGGCATGAATATCGGTGGGGGAGGGGAGAGATATTGCAGGGGAGGAGTGCAATCGGGAGGGAGAGGAGTGACTATGACATGGGGTGATAGAGAGAGATCACAACGGAGTGAAGGCATCATGGGAGTGGAGCAGCAGAGAGTTCAGTGGAAGGGTGATATTGGGGAAGTAGCCGAGATTGCGTACAGAAGTCATAGATGAAATTGACAAGTGTCTGTGTCATACACGAAGAACCAGGAAATGCTAGCTTTTACCACAGTTCATTTAAATAACGTCTGTAGTCAAGACTAATTTCCAATAGATTGGATGAGGCCTACTAATATAAAATATGTTTGATCTCCGCTCTTCAATGAGCTATTTTTCTCACATGAAGTCCCCACCTGCAAAGTCTCGATGATCAGGTTAGTCGCATTTTAAATTAAACATCGCACACCACCAATATAGCTTTCAATAATTATCACCTTTCCATCAGAGAAGGAGGAGGAAGAGAGAAAATTGTCACCTGCCTGCTCTGCCTGTAATCATAGAGTTTTACAGCCAGTAAAGAGGCCCTTTGACCCATCGCGTCCATGCTGGCCATGATGTACCAAACTATTCTAATCCCATTTTCCAGCAGTCGGACCGTAGCCGTGTCTGCTATGGTGTTCCAAGTGCTCATCTAAATGCTTCTTAAATGTTGTGAGGGTTCCCGCCTCTACCCCCCCCCCCCCCCCCCCTCTCCTCCCCCTTTTCAGGCAGAGAATTCCAGATTCCCACCATCCTCTGGGTGAGAAACCTTTTCCCCAAATCCCCTGTAAATCTCCTCCCCTTCCCTTAAATCGATGCTCCCTGCTTATTGACCTTTCCACTAAGGAAAAGTACCTTCCTGTCCACCCTCTCTTTGTCCCTCCTAATTTTGTACAGCCCCTGCTCAGCTATCTCTGCTCCAGGGGGAACAACCCCAGCCTATCCAATCTCTCCTGCAACCTGAAATGCTCCAGCCCAGGGAACATCCTGTCTGCACCCTGAAACTTGTCTGTACCCTCTCCACTGCAATCACATCCTTTCTGTAATGTGGTGACCAGAGCTGCACCCGTGCTCCAGCTGGGGTCTCTTTAGTCGTCTCCTTCAGCACAAGAAGACAACGGGATTGAAGGAGAAATAGAGTATAAGAGTAAGCTTGCAGGGAATATAATAACTGACTGTAAGTGTTCCCATAGGTATGTGAAGAGAAAAAGGTTGGTGAAGACAAATGTCCTGACAGACAGAAACAGGGGAATGTTTAATGGGGAACAAAGAAATGGCTGACAAACTAAATACATGCTGTGGTTCTGTCTTCACAAAGCAGGAGACAGATGATGAACTGGTAATTTGGGGGGAAACAGGGAGATGTGTGAGAGGGATGAAGAAAATCAATAACAGTAGGGAAATGGTGTTGGGGAAATCGATGGGCTTGAAGTTTGGTAAATCCCCAGGACCTAACAATCTACATCCCAGATAATTTAAGGAAGTGGCTCCAGAAATAGTGGATGCATTGGTGGTCATCTTCCAAGATTCAATAGACTCTGGAACAGTTCCTGCAGATTGGAGGGTGGCTAATGTCATAACACTATTTGAAAAGGAAGGTACAGAGAAAACAGGGAATTATAGACCAGCCAGCTTGACATCGGGTGTGGGCAAAATACTAGAGTCCATTATCAATGGTGGCAGAGTATTGGAAAACAGTGGCGTGGATTTATGAAAAATGTACGGGAATCCTTTGAGGATGTAATTATTAGAGTTGACCAGGGTGAATCAGTCAATGTGGTTTATTTAGACTTTCAGAAGGCTTTCGACAAGGTCTCACATAGCAGATTGCTCTGTAAAGTTAAAGCAGATGGGATTGTGGGTAATGTCTTGAGATAGATAGAAACCTGGTTAATAGACATGGAGCAACAAGTTGAAATAAATGGGTCTTTTTCCGATTGGCAGGCAGTGACAAGTGGGGTTCCGCAGGGATCTGTGCCAGGACCCCAACTGTTCACATTATATATTAATTATTTGGATCAGGGCACCACGGTGGCTAGCACAGTGGCTTCACAGCACCAGGGTCCCAGGTTCGATTCCCGGCTTGGCTCACTGTCTGTGCAGCGTCTGCACGTTCTCCCTATGTCTGCGTGGGTTTCTCCAGGTGCTCCGGTTTCCTCCCACAGTCCAAAGACGTGCAGGTTAGGTGTATTGGCCATGCTAAATTGTCCCTTAATAGCCAAAAAGGTTAAGTGGGGTTACTGGGTTACGGGGATAGAGTGGTAGCTTGGGCTTGGGTAGGGTGCTCTTTCCAAGGGCCGGTGCAGACTCGATGGGTCGGTTGGCCTCCTTCTGCTCTGTAAATTCTATGATTCTATGAGGGAACTAAATGTATTGTCTCCAAATTTGCAGATGTTACAAAGTTGGGTGGGAGGGTGATCTGTGAGGAGGATGCAGAGATGGTTCAGCGGGATTTGGACAGGCTGAGTGAGTGGGTACATGCATGACAGATACAGTATAATGTGGATAAATGTGAGGTTATCCACTTTCATAGCAAAATCAGGAAGATAGATCTTTATCTGAATGGCTATCGATTGAGAATGGGGAATGTGCAACATTGAAAACACCAGTTACTGAAGATAAGCATGCAGGTGCAGCAGACAGTAAAGAAGGCTAATGGTATGTTGGCCTTCATTGCGAGAGGTTTCGAGTACAGAAGCAGGATGTCTTGCTGCAATTATATGGGGCCTTGGTGAGGCCACACCTGGAATATTGTGTGCAGTTTTGGTCTCCTTATCTGCGGAAGGATGTTCTTTCTCTCGAGGGAGTGCAGCGAAGGTTTACCAGACTGATTCCAGGGATGGCGGGACTGATGTATAAGGAGAGATTGAGTCGGTTAGGATTGTATTCGCTGGATGTCAGAATAATGAGGGGGGATCTCACAGAAACCTATAAAATTCTAACAGGACTGGACAGGGTAGATGCAGGAAGGATGTTCCCGGTGGTGAGAGGGGTTCAGATGCAGGGGTCACAGTCTGACAATACGGAGGAGACCAGTTAGGACAGAGATGAGGCCAAATTTCTTCATCCAGAGAATGGAATTTGCGACTGTTATAACCCTCCCGTGAGTCACAGAGTGTGGATTGCGAGATTGCCCCTCAACACAGATGAATACGAGCTTCCCCGATAAGGGGGCGAGGCTTCCACTTAACAAGGGGAGCCCAGCTGACGTAAAACCGTCCACCCGGATATGGGGCGGGGCAGGAGACCCTTCGAGGAGTGGAGTTGTAGACCGTAAGATTGTGCTCATGGAAACTTTTGTTTTGTCTCCATCGTCACTTCCTTGTGGTAACTCTGTCTGGATCCAACGCTGGCGACGAAGATAAAGTGGAGTTGCTGACAGTGCCACCTTCTCAGAACTCGGCCCACTTTTCATAGTCCTCAGGAAGTCGCCTTCCCGACAGAAGGCATGTCACACGTAGGGACGTTGGAAAGTTTTAATGCATACGGATGACTGGGCCCAATATGTGGAGTGAATGCACATGAATGCCATCACTGGGTATGAGCGTCAGATGATCATCCTCCTCATGGCTCACGGGGCTGCCATGTAGCGTGATCAAGAGTCTAACATAGCCCAACGCACTGGACACATGGTCATTAGCGGACTTGGTCGCATTTGTAGGTGGACATTTCAACGCCAGACCTCCTGTGATGACAGTTGCTGACATGTTTGAGGCGATTCCCTGGGTTAGGGGTTGGCTCCCAGGTGACAGGTGTTATCTGCTGCGGTCGTGACTAATGACGCCGATCTAGAGGCCTTAGACCAACGCGGACACCCGCTATAACAACACCCATGCAGGGTGCCCTCCAATCCAGCTCTTGGAGGGTGTGCAACATCATGTTGGCCTGCTGCATCCTCCACAACATTGTGCAGAAGAGGGGAGACATGTTGGAGGAGGAGGATGAATGCCAAGCCTCGCCCGATGAGGAGGATGTTGAGGAGGGCCAGTAACAGCCTCCCTGAACAGGCGCCGGAATGTGGCGACTAGGGGCTTTTCACAGTAACTTCATTTGAAGCCTACTCGTGACAATAAGCGATTTTCATTTTCATGGGCAGGCAAGGGGCCCAGGGAGCCACAGGAGGCTGTACAACGTGTGCCACAGGGCCGCCACGCATGGGACAATCTAATTGCCTCCAGGTTCACTGACTACGTATCCTGGTCACCGGCAGGCCAAACATCATGTCCCACCCCCACCCCTGATCCCGAGCAGTCATTCACCCCCTCCCCTGTCCACCCTCCCTGCATTGCACCCCCGCCCCCCCCCTCCCACTTACAGGTGCAGTCCCTGGGTTGCCAGCTTCAGCAGGTCTGGTCCATGGGATGGAGAATGATAACGATCCGCTCCACATTGATCTCTGGCGCTCCGCATCGTTTGAAGAAGTCTGACTCCTGCACTCAGTAGCACATTCCACCCTCCGCCCGGGGTGATCCTTGCATGCGAGCTGGCCATTCCATCTCATGGTCCCATCAAAGCCATGGGCGGCGGGGATTGGGATGGGTTCCAGGGTGAGGGGTTTGGTATTGGGACGATGTGCACTGGTGTGTCCTGCACCAAGACCCACATGTCGCCCCTGCATATCTACCCCGCCCCCTGCCGCTATGAGGGTGACCCCAGGATTAACCTCCAACAGCCCTGGGGGCACTGGCCAGTGCCCACCTCTGACACCTGCACCCAACATGACTGGCCTCCCTCCCCATCCCTCACACCCTTCGAACAGAGGACCGAGGCAGTCGGGATGTCAGTGAACGGGTGTTATTGTGATATATACAAGTATTGTTCCATCACCCCTCCCGCTAACCTATGTGCTTCACCCGTGCCAACTTAACTGGTATCTACCTTTCTAATCTGTTTGTTCTAACTCCCCTTGTAGCTGGGTCGCCACGCGGTAGGTCCGAAGTGGAGGCAGCCTGCTGCGCATCTCGCCCTGCGACCTGGATCCTCTTTTGAGTGACTGGCCCATTCCATTCCATTCTTCTGGGTGGCACAGGTGGCATGGTGCCTCCCTGATCTGCTCGCTGCCCATTGGATTGACAGGAACAGGTGGCGGGAGGATTCAGAGGCGGTGAGAAGATCGAGCACCTCCCCTGTGGGTGTCATCAGCTTGGGCCTGATCACCTCCTCATCCCTCAGGGAGCCCAATGGCCCCAGCACTACTACTTGGGATTCGGGTGTCGCTCGAGTGAGCTTCAGGGCCCCCCGCTACTTGGCGGTGCCAGCCCTGGATTCCCGATCCCGTCTTGACCAGGGTCTCAATGATTGCAACCATGGAGCACAGTGACTGAGACAAATCCCTCTGGGACTGAGCCACATCCCTCTGGGACTGAGCCACATCCCTCTGGGACTGAGCCAAATCCCTCTGGGACTGAGCCACATCCCTCTGGGACTGAGCCAAATCCCTCTGGGACTGAGCCACATCCCTCTGGGACTGAGCCAAATCCCTCTGGGACTGAGCCAAATCCCTCTGGGACTGAGCCACATCCCTCTGGGACTGAGCCAAATCCCTCTGGGACTGAGCCACATCCCTCTGGGACTGAGCCAAATCCCTCTGGGACTGAGCCAAATCCCTCTGGGACTGAGCCAAATCCCTCGGGGACTGAGCCAAATCCCTCTGGGTCTGAGCCAAATCCCTCTGGGACTGAGCCACCTCCCTCTGGGTCTGAGCCACATCCCTCTGGGACTGAGCCACATCCCTCTGGGACTGAGCCAAATCCCTCTGGGACTGAGCCAAATCCCTCTGGGACTGAGCCACATCCCTCTGGGACTGAGCCACATCCCTCTGGGACTGGGCCAGGTCCGTCTGGGACTGGGCCACATCCCTCTGGGACTGAGCCATATCCCTCTCAACAGAGCCAGGTCCCTCTGGGACTGAGCCACATCCCTCTGGGACTGAGCCACATCCCTCTGGGACTGAGCCACATCCCTCTGGGACTGAGCCACATCCCTCTGGGACTGAGCCAAATCCCTCTGGGACTGAGCCACATCCCTCTGGGACTGAGCCAAATCCCTCTGGGACTGAGCCACATCCCTCTGGGACTGGGCCAGGTCCGTCTGGGACTGGGCCACATCCCTCTGGGACTGAGCCATATCCCTCTCAACAGAGCCAGGTCCCTCTGGGACTGAGCCAAATCCCTCTGGGACTGAGCCACATCCCTCTGGGACTGGGCCAGGTCCGTCTGGGACTGGGCCACATCCCTCTGGGACTGAGCCATATCCCTCTGGGACTGAGCCACATCCCTCTGGGACTGAGCCAAATCCCTCTGGGACTGAGCCATATCCCTCTGGGACTGAGCCACATCCCTCTGGGACTGAGCCACCTCCCTCTGGAACTGAGCCAGGTCCCTCTGGGACTGAGTCAGGTGCCTCTGGGACTGAGCCAAATCCCTCTGGGACTGAGCCAGGTCCCTCTGGGACTGAGCCAAATCCCTCTGGGACTGAGCCACATCCCTCTGGAACAGAGCCACATCCCTCTGGGACTGAGCCACCTCCCTCTGGGACTGAGCCACATCCCTCTGGGACTGAGCCAAATCCCTCTGGGACTGAGCCATATCCCTCTGGGACTGAGCCACATCCCTCTGGGACTGAGCCACCTCCCTCTGGAACTGAGCCAGGTCCCTCTGGGACTGAGCCAGGTGCCTCTGGGACTGAGCCAAATCCCTCTGGGACTGAGCCAGGTCCCTCTGGGACTGAGCCAAATCCCTCTGGGACTGAGCCACATCCCTCTGGAACAGAGCCACATCCCTCTGGGACTGAGCCACCTCCCTCTGGGACTGAGCCACATCCCTCTGGGACTGAGCCACATCCCTCTGGGACTGAGCCAAATCCCTCTGGGTCTCTGTCAGATCCCTCTGGGACCGGCTCAGGTCAGCCAGCACCAGGCCAATGCCCTCGACACCCTCAGCCATGGCCCATTGTGACTGGGCCGCGTTCTCGAGCACCAATGTCCATGTGGCCCTGGGACATGGTTGCCTGTGTCCTGTGCCTCAGCAATGGCCTACCCACTGTGCCCCAGACCTTGGACATCTTCATCCATGGCTGATGCCTTCGCACCCAAGGCCCCCACAATGGACACCACCCATGCGGTGATGGCCTGGGTGGCATGCATGGCTAGCACCACCTCTTGCACCTGCAGGCGCTGGATGGTTGCTGATACCCACTCCTATAGTCCCGGGCTCTGTGTCTGCATCTCCAACATTAACGGGACCGCCCTTTCCTGGAGCCCGAGACCTGTCTGGGCGACAGCTAGTCCCTGGGTTTGGGGCTCCCGTCCGACAGTCCTCCCCCTCGGGGATTCCTACCTCCACCTGATGTCCCGCTGCATGTGTGTGATGAGCATCAGATAGTGTCCCAGGTGCCTATTCACTAACGTGCCCAATCGAGGTGCGTGTCTCTGGGATTGGTGACATCAGTGACGAGAAGTTGGTCTGTCCCCAGATTGGCGTGTCGCGGGGTTGCGGCTGGGGGAGAGGGACACCAGCTGTTTCAGCCTCGTCGGCAGGTGAGTGGAGCGGTTACGGTGGGGGCAAGGGACCCCAGAAGGACCCACTTTGTCACCAGCTGATCCTGGAAGACACAAGACAAGACGCATGGTTAGATGGTGGATAGGCGTGGCGTGGGGGAGGCGGGGGGGGGGGGGGGGGGGGGAGTGACTCACTCAGGGGTACCAAGGGGACATCACAATTCACTGGGGGCTCACTTGAATCTCCGATGCCGACCTCCACTTGCCGCGATTTCGGTGTCAGAAGCTATTCTCCGCCCAATCACGTTCCCCGATTTCAGCATCAACCCACGGCGAGTCCCGCCCAAAGTCTTCCGGAGTGTGACAGTGATGAGTTGATGTGAAATGAATCTCCAGAACATTCAGTGAGACAAGTGACAGTTTCACATTTTAAGCATCACACATCCTGTTAATGATTAATGACTGAACAGGTTTATATTGGATATTAAATTGTATTATGACCTTTGATCCCAGGTCAGCAGAAAGATATTTGACTGTTGTCCTCTGTAGAGCTGAATGCTGTAAAGAAGGAAAGTTTAATTGACATTTCATTAATAATGAATACATTGCACTTAAAGGGAAGCCAGTCTTGTACAACACCAACAGGAAACATAAATGCTGTGAGCAGTTTTCTCCTGGTGTGGTGCTTGTTTATAGAGTAAAACCCCTTTGTAACGGCACCTGTTTATCTCCCTGCAGTATGACATGTCTCATATTAATCCTGAGCTGTACAGGGTCAGTATTGAGGGTGCCAGTCATTCTCGGTATCCCCATTAATTTCTACAGAAAGGTTCCACCTACACAGGTACGAGGATGAGCAGCTGGAATAGGCCAGGCTCCTTGCTGTCCCACTCAGCCATTCAGTCAGATAATGGCCGATCTTTACCTTTAACTCCAGCCCCCTGCTCACTCCCAGTGTCCCTCCGTTACCCGACTGGCTTCATCCAAATAAATTGTAATGTTACCTTGTGCCAGCGGAGTGGTTGCTTCAATGCCATTGAGCCTGTGTGAAAGATGGGGCAGTGGGAGAGTTGGAGGGTGGGGGGGGGGCGGGGGGGGGGGGGGGGGGGGGGGGGGGGAACGGGGAAGAGAGGTGGGGGAGAGGTGGCGACATAATCTCCCCCATTATTGTTGGCCAGCGTTAGGTGCGGTAGTCAGTTGAGGGGAAGGTGGATGTTGGTTCTGATACTGTCTGTGATTCTGATATTTTGCCTGCCCTCACTGTCCAACAGGGGAGATTTGGCAAGGTGCCAATGACACCACGGTAACACAGCAGCACGGTAGCATGGTGGTTAGCATAAATGCTTCACAGCTCCAGGGTCCAGGTTCGATTCCCGGCTGGGTCACTGTCTGTGCGGAGTCTGCACGTCCTCCCCGTGTGTGCGTGGGTTTCCTCCGGGTGCTCCGGTTTCCTCCCACAGTCCAAAGATGTGCGGGTTAGGTGGATTGGCCATGCTAAATTGCCCGTAGTGTCCTAAAAAAAAAGTAAGGTTAAGGGGGGGTTGTTGGGTTACGGGTATAGGGTGGATACATGGGTTTGAGTAGGTTGATCATGGCTCGGCACAACATCGAGGGCCGAAGGGCCTGTTCTGTGCTGTACTGTTCTATGTTCTATGACACAATGCTGCTGTGGGACTGAAATTCAGCGGGTGAAAGGGTTGAGGTAAATACAATTACCAGTGGGCACGATGGGCAGTGTAATCTTTTATTGATTATCATCCCTTGTGCGGTAGATATCGTTCATTGATTGTTTTTGTTCGCTCAATGTAGTTCTGTATTGTGTTGCTGTTCCTTCCTGTAGTGTTAATTCTGTTGAACAGACTCACCGTGTTTACAGTTCAGCATTAACGTCTGCCCATGAGTCACTTGTTTAATATTGAATATCCATTCAACCGAAAGAATTCATTTTGTTTAATACCAGAGACTCATAACCAATGTATTCTCAGTTGAAGAACATATATGAAGACAATTGAAAATTGAAATGGTTCTCTTCCTGAAAATTAAGTTGTTTTTATTTTAATATTTTATCTCAGTCCCTTTCCTATTTTAACTCCTGAGCATCAGCAGAGACACACTGGCTAGCCCTCTCTCTTCAGTCACAGGGCTGAGGGCAGGAAGAATCACTCGAAAGGCTTGAGTATGAGGTCCATGCTGGAGTGAAGTGTGTAACCTGACGAGGATGTGTGATGGTGACAATGACTTTGTGTCTCCCTGAGACAAAACCAGATTGCTCACAACCGTAGTGTCATGATTGCTCACAACCGTAGTGTCATGCTTGACCCTGAGATGAGCTTCCGCACTCTCCCCTCTGTAAACTTGGGGCTCATTCAACAATCTGCTAGCCGTGTCCTAACCAATATCAATTCATTCCTCTATCACCCCTACCTTGCTGATCTATAATCTGACCTGGAATATAAGACCAGGGATGCACTTCTCCAGAATACAAGACCAGGGGTGTACTTGTGAGGCTATACAAGGCTCTGTTCAGACCCCATTTGGAGTATTGTGAGCAATTTTGGGCCCCGTATCTAAGGAAGGATGTGCTGACTTTGGAAAGGGTCCAGAGGAGGTTCACAAGAATGATCCCTGGAATGAAGAACTTGTCGTATGAGGAGCAATTGAGGACTGTGGGTCAGTACTCGTTGGAGTTGAGAAGGATGAGAGGGGATCTTATTGATACGTACAAGATACTGCGAGGCCTGGATAGAGTGGACGTGGAGAGGATGTTTCCACTTGTAGGAAAAACTAGAACCAGAGGACACAATCTCAGATGAAAGGGATGATCCTTTAAAATAGAGATGAGGAGGAATATTTTCAGCCAGAGGGCGGTGAATCTGTGGAACTCTTTGCCGCAGAAGGCTGTGGAGGCCAATTCACTGAGTGTCTTTAAGACAGAGATAGATAGGCTCTTGATTAATAATGGGATCAGGAGTTATGGGGAGAAGGCAGGAGAATGGGGATGAGAAAATATCAGCCGTGATTGAATGGCGGAGCAGACTCGATGGGCCGAGTGGCCTAATTCTGCTCCTATGTACAAGTATTTTTCTTCAGTATTTACAAACGAGAGGGGCCATATTGTTGGAGAGGACAGCGTGAAGCAGACTGATAAGCTTGAGGAGATACTTGTCAGGAAGGAAGATGTGTTGCGCGTTTTGAAAAACTTGAGGATAGACAAGTCCCCCGGGCCTGACGGGATATATCCAAGGATTCTATGGGAAGCAAGAAATGAAATTGCAGAGCCGTTGGCAATGATCTTTTCGTCCTCGCTGTCAACAGGGGTGGTACCAGAGGATTGGAGAGTGGCGAATGTCGTGCCCCTGTTCAAAAAAGGGAATAGGGATAACCCTGGGAATTACAGGCCAGTTAGTCTTACTTCGGTGGTAGGCAAAGTAATGGAAAGGGTACTGAGTGATAGGATTTCTGAGCATCTGGAAAGGCATTGCTTGATTAGGGATAGTCAGCACGGATTTGTGAGGGGTAGGTCTTGCCTTACAAGTCTTATTGAATTCTTTGAGGAGGTGACCAAGCATGTGGATGAAGGTAAAGCAGTGGATGTAGTGTACATGGATTTTAGTAAGGCATTTGATAAGGTTCCACATGGTAGGCTTATGCAGAAAGTAAGGAGGCATGGGATAGTGGGAAATTTGGCCAGTTGGATAACAAACTGGCTAACCGATAGAAGACAGAGAGTTGTGGTGGATGGCAAATATTCAGCATGGAGCCCAGTTATCAGTGGCGTACCGCAGGGATCAGTTCTGGGTCCTCTGCTGTTTGTGATTTTCATTAACGACTTGGATGAGGGAGTTGAAGGGTGGGTCAGTAAATTTGCAGATGATACGAAGATTGGTGGAGTTGTGGATAGTGAGGAGGGCTGTTGTCGGCTTCAAAGAGACATAGATAGAATGCAGAGCTGGGCTGAGAAGTGGCAGATGGAGTTTAACCCTGACAAGTGTGAGGTTGTCCATTTTGGAAGGACAAATCTGAATGCGGAATACAGGGTTAATGGTAGGGTTCTTGGCAATGTGGAGGAGCAGAGAGATCTTGGGGTCTATGTTCACAGTTCTTTGAAAGTTGCCACTCAAGTGGATAGAGCTGTGAAGAAGGCCTATGGTGTGCTAGCGTTCATTAGCAGAGGGATTGAATTTAAGAGCCGTGAGGTGATGATGCAGCTGTACAAAACCTTGGTCAGGCCACATTTGGTGTACTGTGTGCAGTTCTGGTCACCTCATTTTAGGAAGGATGTGGAAGCTTTGGAAAAGGTGCAAAGGAGATTTACCAGGATGTTGCCTGGAATGGAGAGTAGGTCATACGAGGAAAGGTTGAGGGTGCTAGGCCTTTTCTCATTAGAACGGAGAAGGATGAGGGGCGACTTGATAGAGGTTTATAAGATGATCAGGGGAATAGATAGAGTAGATAGTCAGAGACTTTTTCCCCGGGTGGAACACACCATTACAAGGGGACATAAATTTAAGATAAATGGTGGAAGATATAGAGGGGATGTCAGAGGTAGGTTCTTTACCCAGAGAGTAGTGGGGGCATGGAATGCACTGCCTGTGGTAGTAGTTGAGTCGGAAAATTTATGGACCTTCAAGCGGCTATTGGATAGGTACTTGGATTAGGGTAGAATAAGGAAGTGTAGGTTAACCTCTTAAGGGCAGCACGGTAGCATTGTGGATAGCACAATTGCTTCACAGCTCCAGGGTCCCAAGTTCGATTTCGACTTGGGTCGCTGTCTGTGTGGAGTCTGCACATCCTCCCCGTGACTGCGTGGGTTTCCTCCAGGTACTCCGGTTTCCTCCCACGGTCCAAAGATGTGCAGGTTGGGTGGATTGGCCATGAAAAATTGTCCAAAATTCTATGATTAACCTAGGACAAAAGTTCGGCGCAACATCGTGGGCCGAAGGGCCTGTTCTGTGCTGTATTTCGCTAATCTCTAATGTCTTATGGTCTTATAAAGACTTGTAGTCAAACTGAGCAATGCCAAACCCTTAGCCAGGGTGCTGTCAGCTGTATACCTGTGGCCATCAAGGTGCCAATGGGTGAGCCCAGTGTCTTTGTGAACAGAAAGATCTTCCCCAACATTAACACGCAGATAGTTTGCAATCACAAAACACAGATTCTGCAGGGCTCGCTCAGTTCCCCTGGCAGCTCCCATGGTGCATACACCCTGAGACACTTCCAAGTTGCAACCCCGAGCTCAGTTAGATGGTTGGCTCCTGGGTGACAATGAACATCTACTGAAAAAGTGGCTCAAGATGCCAACCCAGACCCAAGGACAGGGGGAGGAGAGAGCTACAATAGGTGTCATGCCTCTAGCAGGGAGATAATTGAGGGGACCAGTGGGCCGCTGATAGTGAGATTCAGACACCTGGACTGATCAGTGGGTGCACTGAAATATCCTTCAGAGTGCGTGCCACTTATAGTCATTGTCTGCTGCGCTCTGCACAACCTAGCTCTGGCAAGGGGGGTGCGGGGAACCCATGGGAGGAGGAAGGAGGTGAGGCCGCTCCACAGGCTGCAGAGGATGACTCAAGTGATGGATCTGATGTGGAGCCTGGGCAGGCGAAAGGTGAGGATCTGGAGGCAAGGACAGCAGGGAGGCCTCAATTCAACACGGCTTCAGCTAGTCTTCCGGGGCATGGCTCTGACCTCATGACAAGGGTGCCACCTCCTCATTACCATTGCTGATGAGGCAATCCCACCAACCCGGTGGCAGATCACAGCCTCTGTCATAAAGTTATCAGCTCCTGCTGTCGATCACAAGCCACTGCTGCGCTGGTACCGACAGAAAACATGATGGATACTCAAGACATTGAAATAAGATCAATAGTTATCTGTTTTGTGATTAATAGAAAAGGAACACGCCAGGATTCAGTGCCAACAGTCACACAAAAATAATACATAACACTGAAGGAATAAAAGGATGTCAGCGGTGTTCATGGTGCTTTCAACTCATGCTTGCCCGTTCTGTGCATTGGTTCGCGCAACACCCCCCCCCCCGACACCCCCCCCACCCCGACTTCTCACCCCAACTCCCGACTCCCCACTCCGACTCCCCACTCCGACTCCCCACCCCGACTCCCCACCCCCCACTCCGACTCCCCGACCCCCCACCCCGACTCCCCACCCCGACTCCCCACCCCCCACTCCACCCCCCCACCCCGACTCCCCACTCCACCTCCCCACCACCCCCCAACCCGACTCCCCATCCCCCACTCCACCCCCCCACTCCACCCCCCACCCCAACTCCCCACCCCCCACCCCGACTCCCCACCCCGACTCCCCACCCCAACTCCACACCCCCCACCCCAACTCCCCACCCCGATTCCCCACCCTGACTCCCCACCCCGACTCCCCACCCTGACTCTCCCCCCCGACTCCCCACCCTGATTCCCCACCCCCTACCCCCCCACCCTGACTCCCCACCTTGCCAGCAGTGGCTCTGGAGACAGATTGCTAACCCCAATTGCTGATCATTGATTGTTCATTGTCGTCATTCCCTGGCCAGCGAGACCTGAGTGGGCACAATCTCGGAGGGTACAGCGGCCCCATCAGGTCCGAGAGATAGCGGGGCTGCTGCTCTTGCTCCTGAGTGGAGCCCAGAGAGATGGCAGGAAGCTCAGTCACCAGCGTGAAGGCGGTTTTGCACCATGGATGGAAAGGCATTTCACAAAGAGACAAGGCGAACCCTGGGTTCATTGCCAGTGTGAGGGTTTGCAGATCTGAGCTCAACCCCGGGAATCCCCAATTCTGTTCCTTGAGATGCCTCTCTATGAAAGTCGCCACTCTATCACTGGAGGAGGCTGTCTGCCCAGTGTTCAGGGTCAATTCAGCACTCACGCTCCGCACTGACTCCTCCACGACAGAGATCACTGCCCACAGACCCTCAGGAATCTCCGACAGATCTCCCCGCACATTCTCCTTTGATGCAGGCTTGATAGGCCGAAGGGCCTCCTCTATACTATATGATTCTATGATCTGCAGCCTGATGGATGGCTGTCGAGGCTTATCATCTGCCTCAGACTCAGACTGGTCCTGGTCTTAAACAGGCCTCCAGATTGCAGTGCCTGGGTACTCCATGCCTCTGCCAGCTCCTGATGTGAGTGTGCCATGCCTTCCCCACAGTGCAGCACCAGCTGAGCTGAAGATTGGAAGCACATTGAGCTGCTTGTTTCTGCAATGGTGTCTGGCAGCAAGAGAGGGTGAGACACGGGTGCACCTGGCCGCAAAGTCTCCTCGACTATCAAGGGAAGGTCCTTGTGTCCTCGTCTGCCTCTTGAGGATGGTTCAACTGAGTAGTCTCAATGTCCATGCTAGATGGACGGATGAGACTGTGGACAGCAGCATCTTTGTGATTGCTGGATCACTGGAGACGCTCACTGAGGACCTCGTATTTGGAATGAGACACTCCTACATTATGTGGACTCTCTGCCAGTCTCTCATCTGTTCACTGGACTCTTAACTTTCTCTGAGAAGTTAGCCCTGCTGCCTCACGGCGCCAAGGTCCCAGGTTCGATCCCGGCTCTGGGTCACTGTCATAGAACATAGAACACTACAGCGCAGTACGGGCCCTTCGGCCCTCGATGTTGCGCCGACCTGTGAAACCATCTGAAGCCTATCTGACCTACACTATTCCATTTTCATCCATATGTCTATCCAGTGACCACTTAAATGCCCTTAAAGTTGGCGAGTCTACTACTGTTGCAGGCAGGGCGTTCCACACCCCTACTACTCTCTGAGTAAAGAAACAGCCTCTGACATCTGTCCTATATCTACCACCCCTCAATTTAAAGCTATGTCCCCTCGTGTTGGTCATCTCCATCCGAGGAAAAAGACTCTCACTGTCCACCCTATCTAACCCTCTGACTATCTTATATGTCTCTATTAAGTCACCTCTCAGCCTTCTCCTCTCTAACGAAAACAACCTCAAGTCCCCGAGCCTTTCCTCGTAAGACCTTCCCTCCATACCAGGCAACATCCTAGTAAATCTCCTCTGAACCCTTTCCAAAGCTTCCACATCCTTCCTATAATGTGGTGACCAGAACTGCACGCAGTACTCCAGGTGCGGCCGCACCAGAGTTATGTACAGCTGCAGCATGACCTTGTGGTTCCGAAACTCAATCCCCCTGCTTATAAAGGCTAGCACACCATATGCCTTCTTAACAGCCCTATTAACCTGGGTGGCAACTTTCAGGGATTTATGTACCTGGATGCCGAGATCTCTCTGTTCATCTACACTACCAAGAATCTTGCCATTAGCCCAGTACTCTGCATTCCTGTTACTCCTTCCAAAGTGAACCACCTCACACTTTTCCACATTAAACTCCATCTGCCACCTCTCAGCCCAGCTCTGCAGCTTATCTATGTCCCTCTGTATCCTATAACATCCTTCAGCACTATCCACAACTCCACCGACCTTCGTGTCATCTGCAAATTTACTAACCCATCCTTCTACACCCTCTTCCAGGTCATTTATAAAAATGACAAACAGCAGTGGCCCCAAAACAGATCCTTGCGGTACACCACTAGTAACTGAACTCCAGGCTGAACATTTGCCATCAACCACCACCCTCTGTCTTCTTTCAGCTAGCCAATTACTGTCGTGTGGAGTTTGCACATTCTCCCCGTGTTTGCGTGGGTTTCGCCCCCACAACCCAAAGATGTGCAGGGTAGGTGGATTGGCCACTCTAAATTGCCCCTTAATTGGAAAAATGTATTGGGTACACTAAATTTCAAAATTAAAAAAGAAAAAAAAAACTTTCTCTGAGACCCGGCCTCTCCGTGACCTGAGGACCTTCCTCCACACTCTCACTCTAACTCGAGGGCCTCCATCTCGGATATGCTCAAGATGATCAGGGTGGCCACTCCACCACCCATTAATGTGCGCGCTGCAGCATGAGGGGTTCTCTTCTCCTGTATGGACAGAAGTGCATTTATTAGTGCACCCTCTACCTACAACACCAGACCAAACCTGCCCCCCCCCCACCCTAATGGAGAAGTAGGCTGTGGTACCCATCACATTTGCACACCTCACCCTTCAATGTACCCAAGGCTAGCAGACAGATCCCCCAGCTTCAGCAGGCACAGGCGTATGTATGTGCCTTTTATACCCATAAATAATGGCCACCATTCAAACACCTTCACTGCTCTGTACAAACCCTTGACGAGCATAGGGATCATTAAACATATCGCAGCAAGCCACGTCATTCCCACTGACTTGGTCTGCCAGCTCTGACCAGGCCTTCTTCGTCTGGTGTGGTGGCCTCCTCTTGCTATCTCATGGCTTAGTACGTACTGCCTGGCACCACCTCCACTAGAGTGTGTGGCCGTTCGTCTGTGAAGCAGGGGTCAGGATGCCCACCGGCATTGCCCTCCCACATGGCTTGCCCTTGTTTGGGGGGGGTGTTGCTGAATCTAAACTTTAGATTCTTTCCAGGACGAATCTCTGAGCTTCCTGACTCCTGCCAGCCTTGACGGAGCTGCCTCTGTTGAATTTAAAACCCCCGCTAGGTCCCCATTGGACCCGATACCCGACAAGCTCCTGCCCGTGTTGGCAGAGCTGAGCCTATGGTCTGGCTCAATTTCATGCTGGCTGGTCGTTAATTGGTCAGTGAGTGTGACATCAGGTCTCAGCTCCGATCATGGCTGCTTTCAATGCCTCTGATCCCGTGTGAATAACCTTGTCCTGCTGCCTGACTGATTTTAATGAATGCTCCTGTGAAGTTTCTTGTCCAATTTTGTTACATTAAATACATGAAATAAATCCAGGTTGTTGTTGCTCTTAAAACTGTTTGTGTTTCAGGAACTGGATGGTTATTGTTGGTCAAAAAAGTCAATTTTGTGAGACTTTTCCACCAAGCCGGAACCCTGATCTCTGGGAGAATGAGTCAGAAAATCAGCTGGGCTGACCCCTGTGATCTGGACTGTGGCCTGCAAGAGGTGGCTCTCAAAACTGACCCTTGCTTTCCGCTCGTCAGGGAATAAAACCATTAATGGACAGATTAATGGAAACTGGCAGGCTGATTTGCTGGGATTAGCATTAAAATGTGGTAAAAGGTTGTGTCCCTGAAATATGCAGAGCACAGAGAAAGCACTTGAAGGATATTCATGCTAAATGCTACATCGAGAAGGGGGGGTCTCTGTGTTGTGTCACTCGCTGCACGTACGACATTGTCAAGCCATTGATTAAGATTTCCTCATCGTAATATCCTTCGGAAAAGGATTTGCAATTCCATCGTGCAAACAATCTTTAGAAATGTAATATTTTTTCCGAAAACAATGGTCGGCATCATCCTTTAGGTGTTGAGTTTGCCGAAAATCTGTTAATGTTACCCATCCTGGATTTAAGTCACTCCTCCATTGACGGCTGTGCTGTTGATAGCCTGGATCCTAAGCTCCATCCCATAACCCCTCCATCTTTCACTCCTGCTTTATTTCCTCCTCGAAACCTACATCCTTTCCTTATTTTCCCTCTTACCTGCCTATATACTGACATGTTGGGGTAAATATTCCAGCCCTGACCATTGCAGGAATCGTAACGAGTGAGAAGGGAAATTTGATGGACTTGGGGCGGGTGCGCCAGGAAAATCCCGCCTGATAACTCTGTTTCTCGCTCCACGGATGTTGCCAGACCTGCTGACAATCTCCAGCACTTTAAAAAAAAATCAGAATTCAGATGGCACGATAGCTCAGTGGTTAGCATTGTCTGCTTCACAGCGCCAGGGTCCCGGGTTCGATTCCCGGCTTGGGTCACTGTCCTTGCGGAGACTGCTCGTTCTTCCCGTGTCTGCGTGGGTTTCCTCCGGGTGCTCCGGTTTCCTCCCACAAGTCCCGAAAAATGTGCTGTTAGGTGAATTGGACATTCTGAATTCTCCCTCTGTGTATCCAAACAGGCGCCGGAATGTGGCGACGCGGGGATTTTCACAGTAACTTCATTGCAGTGTTAATTTAAGCCTACTTGCAACAATAATAAAGATAATTATTATTTTCTTTTTGTCTTTGGCAAAGTATTTAATCACCTGTGCGACAAAAACCTTTTGTTTTCTGGCAGTACTTCTGTAAACCATCTTGAGAGGTTTTACTCCAGACACATATATGTAAGTCATGAAGAACAGTCCCAGAACTCAGTCGTTAACTCTCTTTCGCCCTCCACAGATGCTGCCCTAACCTGCTGAGTATTTCCAGCACTTGCCGTTTTCGTTTCCAATTTCCAGCATCTGCACTATTTTGCTTTGGTTCTTGCCAGCAGCTCAAAACTGCCCTGGCAAATTCATCACACCTTTTACAAGTCCAAGCTTCTAGATTCAAAGTTCCGTACACACCCCTGTCCAGTGGCGGACTGGGTCTAAAAATATTGGTTGCCAGGCAACAAAGGGGACCCACCCACAACTACAATGCTATCATTTAATTTTCATAACGAATAAATAACATTTTCAAAAAATACATATGGAAAAAAGGGTACAATTAAAATTTTTGTGGAAAAAATGTGTATTTCTTAATAATTACAGTGTACATGTACTGTACATATTACTGGCAGTAGATACTAAATGTAAATACAGAATGTTATAATTGAATTTTTAATGTATTTTTTTAAATTTTAAGTAATTGGTTGATATTTTTAAATAGTTTACTGCACAATTTACACATTAACAGATAGTTCAAAAGCACAATAGAGCATTGCATGCAGTCCACTATATTAAGAACAATCGTTTGTGTTCGCTAGATGATTGTGCGAATCTGCCAATAATTGCTTCTGTATCCAATTCATCTAACAATTCCTTTTCAATGGATAGCAACATGTATGATTCCAATTTCTTAACCTTGTCTTTATGATCTTTAGCTTTGAAAATGTCCGCTCACATTGGACTTGAGTAACTGATAGTGTGCAGATGACTTTATAAAGTTCATAAAGGTTATCATATGCCTTGTCATGAAGTCTGTTGGATGCCAGAATTTTTAGTACACACGATGGGCAAGTGCTGCAAATTTTACAATTGTTGCAACTGGAATCCATATTCTCACCATCATTAAGCAATAGCTTTAATACATCAAAGTTTGAAGCAAAAGAAAACAATTCCAATATTACTTGATCTTTGCTGATTTGTGGAAACAGCTTAATAATACCTTCCAATGCTTCATCTTCAAGGCCCTTCTCTGCAATAGCTTTAAACTTTGCTGGGTCCAAGCAGGACACATCTTTATACAACTGTTTGTGCTGTACAAAGCGTGATTCTAGTGACTGGACGATGCGATCCATTATTAGGTTAAACACATTTACTCGAAAATCAGCTAGAGAATCTGAGGAATTTCTTTCATCATCAATAAGCTCATCTGCCATTCTTTTCTTCTTCCTCTGCCTCTTAACTGGCAATGCTGTTTCCAACGCATCAATTTCCAATGTTTGATTTTCATCCATATTCATCTGTGAAATCCTGTCATTACATTTATTTACAAATTCCAAAGCCTTGCTGTGAACGTTATCAAATGTTCTTGTCTGTTCCTTCAACTTTGTTGCAGCTGAATCTACCAAACTCCATTCAGTAAACATATCTAAACCACTTGTCCGTGGATAACTTGATAATGGGGTTGTAGTTTCAAATATATACGAGTAAGTAAATGCTGTCAATATGGTTTCAAATTTTAGAAGACTTTGAAGTAAAACATTTGCTTCATGTTTTGTTTTTGCATCAAACTTTTCTGAATCTTGTATCATTGATAAGCATGTCAACAGATTTACGAAAGTACTGGCAGCGGCATCATCAAAACGTCCAAATATAGTTGTTGCTGCATTGGATTTTCCTGGCCATCTGGTCTCACCAATTAGCTTTAATCGTTTAATTTTTTCTTGTCCTAGATGTTTTCCAACAACCTCTATCCATACAGCCATTCTCTTGTATGATGCTTTCACAAAAGTTGCTATATTCTGGAGCAAATTGAAAAAAGAAACTGCCGGCACACGACATTTTGTTGTTTCAGTTATCACCAAATTCAAGACATGGGCATAGCACCATATATGAACATGTTGACCAGCCACATCAGCAATTTTACTTTGTAAACCATTATACTGGCCATGGTAGCTTGCAGCGCCATCTGTGCTATCAGATAAACATTTTTGGGGGTCAATTTAAAGATGCTGTAATGTTTCAATCAATAGATCAAAAAGTCCTGTCCTGTACCATCATTACTTGGCACAACTGAAAGTAGTCGCTCACAGATAATACCTTTAAGCACATACCGAATAGTAATGCTAAACTGATCGATGGATGAATTATCTTGTGTTGAATCAACCTGAATAGAATAATATTTTGCTTGAGAAACTTCATGATTAACTCTTTCTACAGGTCGGCGCAACATCGAGGGCCGAAGGGCCCGTACTGCGCTGTAATGTTCTATGTTCTATGTTCTATGTATCATATTTTTCATAATTTTGATTAACATGTTTATAGTTGTTTTACTCAGGTATGTTACAAGTCCACCACGGTCTTTACTTTGAGCCTTTCCTTGGTGCTCTAATCGTTTGATTCTTTGTTTAGACTTGTTTTGCACTTCAGAAACGTGAGCTGCCATAATGGGGTCATATTTTGCCTTCAACTGCATTGTAGCTAAAAAATTGCCATGATTCAGAACCTCATTATCTAGAGTGTAGGCCGATTTATTTCTGTGACCTCGAAAAGGAAGTGCTTGCTTGCCTAACATCTTTATGATGTATATAATCCTCATGACAATACTTCTCTGCTTCAATACTTCTTCTTTCCTTTTAATTAGTGATGCTGCAAAAAATGTATCTAAGGTGCCATCATTAACCACACTGATATATTGCTGAGCATTTCTGACATGTGTTGTTGTCGATTCATGTAAAGTCAAGCTCTGGCTAATACACCTGTAATCACTAAAGCCACGTACAAAGGGTGATGGATTACAAGTGTTGGGAAACTCAAAGGCTAAGCAGTATGAACAATATAAGCATCTATTTTCTTTGTTATATTTTAGCCATTTTCTTGGGACTGAGTCATTCATAATTTTCCTATCATACAAACGAGCATCAAATGGCAGATCATCAAGTGGCTGAAGTGGATGTTCAGCAAAAAACTGTTTTAGCTTTGCTCGTGATGGATATTGGAAGATTCCAATAATTGATCTTTCACTTTCTTGAGTAGGTTCATTTACAGGATGTGCTTCAGAAACCAAGTCATTTATGCTTCAAGGAATATCTGATTCCCTGTCACTAGTTGAAGCTATGTGTTCAGCTGTTGCAACTACAGGCAGTACAGATACCGGAACATGGAAGCCAGAAGAAATATTGGGCCTGGGTTGATTAGTAATGGATGCACTTGTATTTGTCTCTACATTCAAAGTCGCTCTTCTCTGTTCTTGTAACTCGCATGTCATTGCATCATCACCATGAGCAGTGTTTCTTGCTTCTTGATTATTTGTTGCAGAACTGGATATTGATGTGGATTGTGCTTGTGGTATTATAAACTCTGTAATAGGCCTGCATCGCTTGGCTGATTCCTTCCTTTCTGCTTCTTTTTGTTCTTTGCATTTTAGTGACCCAGATTTATGCTTTTTCTTTTCCATGCTGGTAGGGGTAATATTCCTGAAATAAATATTGATGATTGCAAGAATAACTTGAAGGAACGCCAGATAAACCCCTACTTGATAAAAAAAATAAAATAGCTTACTTACACTTCAATAGGCTATGTTCATTAGTCAATACTACTGTGGCCTATGCAACTTCAGAAGAGGAGACAATCCATTGTCCAGTGTTCACACCAGCAAGCAACTGAGACAACTGTTGAAACTTAGAAGTTTGGTCCGACTATTAAAGGCAGCATGGTAGCATGGTGGTTAGCATAAAT
Source organism: Scyliorhinus canicula (assembly GCF_902713615.1). Taxonomy (NCBI): domain Eukaryota; kingdom Metazoa; phylum Chordata; class Chondrichthyes; order Carcharhiniformes; family Scyliorhinidae; genus Scyliorhinus; species Scyliorhinus canicula. Next base: position 240,554,524 of record NC_052149.1, read on the forward strand.
GCTTCACAGCTCCAGGGTCCCAGGTTCGGTTCCCGGCTGGGTCACTGTCTGTGCGGAGTCTGCACGTCCTCCCCGTGTGTGCGTGGGTTTCCTCCGGGTGCTCCGGTTTCCTCCCACAGTCCAAAGATGTGCGGGTTAGGTGGATTGGCCATGCTAAATTGCCCGTAGTGTCCTAAAAAGTAAGGTTAAGGGGGGGGGGGGGTGGGGTTGTTGGGTTACGGGTATAGGGTGGATACGTGGGTTTGAGTAGGGTGATCATTGCTCGGCACAACATCGAGGGCCGAAGGGCCTGTTCTGTGCTGTACTGTTCTATGTTCTATGTTCTATACTAAGACATTAAGAATGGCCACACGACCAAAGTTAACATGTCCAGTTTGATACCAGTGTAGTGTTACAAGTTGCAACCCTTTGAGTTTACCGATCATGGCTTATCACTTCAATATCTTTGACCTCATGATTCACGGTCAAAGGTACCGCTTCTCCTTTTCGGTAAGCTCATGACCCTATGTACTGCTTGATATCCTTTCAAGTTGCCGACCATCTCAAATCACGAACTGTAACTTTATCTTTAAATTCACACACTCTTGCTGAAAACGTGAATTTCCAACTATGTCCGACCCGGGTGAACCAGCTGAACTTTTGTCCTAGGTTAATCATAGATCATAGAATTTTGGACACTAAGGGCAATTTATCATGGCCAATCCACCCAACCTGCACATCTTTGGACTGTGGGAGGAAACCGGAGCACCCAGAGGAAACCCACCCACACACGGGGGGGATGTGCAGACTCTACACAGACAGTGACCCAAGCCAAAATCGAACCTGGGACCCTGAAGCTGTGAAGCAATTGTGCTATCCACAATGCTACCGTGCTGCCCTTAAGAATAAATTAATCTACACTCCATTATTCTACCGTAATCCATGTACGTATCCAATAGCCGTTTGAAGGTCCCGAACATTTCCGACTCAACTCCTTCCAAAGGCAGTGCATTCCATGCCCCCACTACTCTCTGGGTAAAGAACCTACTTCTGACATCCCCCCTATATCTTCCTCCATTTACCTTAAATTTATGTCCCCTTGTAATGGTTTGTTCCACCCAGGGAAAAAGTCTCTGACTGTCTACTCTATCTATTCCCCTGATCATCTTATAAACCCCTATCAAGTTGCCCCTCATCCTTCTCCGTTCTAATGAGAAAAGGTCTAGCACCCTCAACCTTTCCTCGTAAGACCTACTCTCCATTCCGGGCAACATCCTGGTAAATCTCCTTTGCACCTTTTCCAAAGCTTCCACATCCTTCCTGACCTGAACTGCACACAGTACTCCACATGTGGCCTTACAAAGTTTTTGTACAGCAGCATTATTATATCACGGCTCTTAAATTCAATCCCTCTGCTAATGAACGCTAGTACAACATATGCCTTCTTCACAGCTCTATCTACTTGAGTGGCAACTTTCAAAGATCTATGAACATAGACCCCAAGATCTCTTTGCTACTCTACATTGCCAACAACCCTACCGTTAACCCTGTATTCCACATTCATATTTTTCCTTCCAAAATAGACTACCTCACACTTGTCAGGGTTAAACTCCATCTGCCACTTCTCAGCCCAGCTCTGCATCCTATCTATGTCTCTTTGCAGCCGACAACAGCCCTCCTCACTATCCACAACTCCACCAATCTTCGTATCATCTGCAAATTTACTGACCCACTCTTCAACTCCCTCATCCAAGTCATTAATGAAAATCACAAACAGCAGAGGACCCAGAACTGATCCCTGCGGTAAGCCATGGTAACTGGGCTCCACTGTCCACACTGACTCCTACCAATTTTACAGATGCACTTGGAAAGCATCCTATCTGGCTGCATCACAGCCTGGTATGGCAACTGCTCAGCCAAAGACTGAAAGAAACTTCAGAGAGTCGTGAACACAGCCCAGTCTATCACACAAATTCGCCTCCCATCCATTGACTCTGTCTATACCTCCCGCTGCCTGGGGAAAGAGGGCAGCATAATCAAAGACCCTTCCCACCCGGCTTACTCACTTTTCCAACTTGTCCCATCAGGCAGGAGATACAAAAGTCTGAGAACACGCACAAACAGACTTGAAAACAGCTTCTTCCCCACTGTTACCAGAGTCCTGAATGACCCTCTTATGGACTGACCTGATTTCTTCACACATCTTCTCTACTGAGTACTACAATCCTGTGTGCTTCACCCGATGCCTGTGTCTATGTATTTACATTGTGTATTTATGCATGCCCTATGTTTTTGTCATGTATGGAACGATCTGTCTGGACTGTACTCTGAACAATGCTTTTCTTGCGCCTGAGGGGCTGTTTAGCACAGGGCTAAATCGCTGGCTTTGAAAGCAGACCAAGGCAGGCCAGCAGCACGGTTCAATTCCCGTAACAGCCTCCCCGAACAGGTGCCGGAATGTGGTGACTAGGGGCTTTTCACAGTAACTTCATTCGAAGCCTACTTGTGACAATAAGCGATTTTCATTTTCATTTCATAGTAGACCTACAGTGAGGATGTGTTTCTGCTGGTGAATCTTGTGAAAAGTAGAGCAAATTGCAAATGGATGATAACCAGTAGACCTTCCATAGTCAGGGTGCACGTTAAAGTGTGATGTGTGAATTATGACAGGAAGAGAGTGTCACACTTGCGGTAAGTATGTGCTGTGCGCAAGAATAGGTAGACACGTGTATATTTGATAGATCAACATCGTGTAATGTAAGAATATAAGGAATAGGAGCAGGGTTAAGCAATCCAGCCCTCTTAATGCAATCCGCCATTTTATATGTTCATAGTTGATCTTCAACCACAATTCCACCTTCTCCCACCATTCCCATATCCCTTTGTTCCCTTTGTGTCCAAAATCTTTGATCTCAACCTTGAATATACTCAGTGACTGAACATCTGATGCTCTCTGGTGAGGACAGTTTGAGGTCCACAGCCCTCTGAATAAAGAAGTTTCTCCTCATGTCAATTCTAGTGGCCGATCCCTTATCCTGAAAACATTAACAGAAAAAACCATCAGAGTATCGCCCTTTGAAGAGTAATCATGGCTGTATTTGTTTTCAGGATGTTTCATGATATCAGAGTCAACCAGTGAGATATTTTCTTAGTTCATAACCTTGACATTTGTGCGTGCTTGTCCACCATTGCATAGAATCACGGGGCAGGACTTGGAGCAGGATTGCAATCAGCAGGACTGGAGGGAAATGTGAACCTTGCTCCCACCCTCCCACTGCGATTTAGCGCTAGCTGGCCAGTTAACTGCTGTCCAGTATGAAACATGCTCAGCAGGGTGAGCAGGACTGAGCAGGGTGTGCGGGTGAAGGATGGGCGGCGAGACAAGTGAGGGTGGACGGTGTGTCCAGGGTCCCCAAATGGTTGACAGCTGCTGTGTGGGTGCCTCAGGGAGCTGCGGGATTGTTGGAGGCACATCAGCAGACAGAGAAATGCCCCAAACAATCGAGAATGACACAACAAGCAACTGACAGCAAAGTTCAGGAATCATCAAACGGCAAAGATACTTTTACCCTGCACTGGCTCAAGAGTGGTGAAAAAACGTGAATACCGTCAGGCCAATAAGTCCATTCACCAAATTGAAACAGGTACAGGCCAAGTAAAATTCAGAGCAGTGGCTTGTGTAATAGTTTTTATTGTTGGTGGGCTCGGTTCAGACTCCTTCATGGACCCATTGGCGTAGCACGAGGAAGCCATAACGTCAGGATATGTTGCCGACATTTTCTCACTTGATTTCACGGTGAGTTTGGGTCGGGTTCCTGCCGGCTCAAGCTTTGTAAAACCGTACCATAGTGTTGCAAAACACAGGAGGAGGCCAGTTGATTCATAAGACCAGAAGACATAGGAGCCACCCGGCCCATTGAGTCTGTTCCGCCATTCAATCATGGCTGATATTTTTCTCATCCCCATTCTCCTGCCTTCTCCCCATAACCGCTCATTCCCTTATTAATCAAGAATCTATCTATCTGTGTCTTAAAGACACTCAGTGATTTGGCCTCCACAGCCTTCTGCAGCAAAGTGTTCCACAGATTCACCACCCTCTGGCTGAAGAAAGTTCTTCTCATTTCTGTTTTAAAGGATCGCCCCTTTTCAACAAAACTGCATCAACACTTTCGAACAGCAAACCAGTTAATCCCATTTCCCTGCTCTTACACCAGGTCCCTGCAATTTTTTCTCCTTTAAATAACCACCCAATTCTCTTTCTGGCTGTCCAATTAGACAAGTATTCCATGATTTCATCAGATCCTAAGAAACAGGAGAAAGAGTAGGCCATTCGGCCCCTCAACCTTCTCCGTAATTCAGTAACATCTCATTGTGGCCCTGATTCCATTTTCCTGCTGCCCGTCAGAATCCTTAACCGCCTTGTCAATCAAAAATCTGTTCAACCCAGTCCCGAAAGGTTCAATGACCCCGTCTCCCTGGGGACGAGAATTCCAAAAATGAAAGACTCTCTGAAAGAAGGGATTCCTCCTCATTTCCCTCTTAAATGGGAGACGCCTGATATTGAAACTGTGCCCTCTTGTCCGAAACTTCCCCACACTTCCACAGAGTCCCCCGACTCGATGAAAATCTAGCCCACTCTTTCCTCTGAGACGTACAGTCCTCTATCCGTGCTGGGACATCACCCCAACACCAAAAGCTCTCACTTCATGCAAAAACCTTTTAAGTGGCACCTTCGGCTTCCAAATCCAACCATTCACTGAGTAAAAACACTCTTTCTCATCTTGCTGCTGGTTATTTTTATCACTGTGCCCATTGTTATTAATCCTTCAGGCTTTGGAAACAGTTCCCCTTTGTGTACTCTCTCAAAACCCTTCATGAATTTAAATACCTTGATCAAATCTCGCCTTTCCCGGCTCTGCTTTCTGGAGGAGGTGTCTGCGTTTGGGAAGTACCTTTTTTTTATCTCTGGAGATCTGTTTATCGTTTCCAGCCTGTGGGCCCTTTGCCCCTTTCTCTTTCCCAATTTAGACATCGCTGCCTCCCTCTGTGACTCTAGCTTCAGTGGATTCTGTTTCTTTCTCTCTCAGATTAACAAGTTAAGGACTCTTTCCTTTGCCTGCTGTGAATAGGAAAAGAATCTGTGGGTGCACTGCAAAAAGAAGTGATGCCTGTATTTAAAAAGAAACCTGTAATAATTCCCCTTAGAATCACCCCCAAAGTAATTCTCACACAATGAATTACTTTACAGTGCAGTGTCTGTCATTATGTGGGTGAGACGTGGATGCCATTCTGCACACGGCAAGGTTCCACAAACAGCTATCATATCACTGACTCGTTAATTATCTGTTAATAATAATAACAATCTTTATTATTGTCACAAGCAGGCTAACATTAACACTGCAATGAAATTACTGTCAAAAGCCCCAAGTCGCCACATTCCGGCGCCTGTTCGGGTACACTGAGGGAGAATTCAGAATGTCCACATCACCTAACAGCATGTCTTTCGGGACTTGTGGGAGGAAACCGGAGCAGCCGAAGGAAACCCACGCAGACACGGGGGGAACGTGCAGAATCCGCACAGACAGTGACCCAAGCCGGGAATCGACCCGGGACTCTGGCGCTGTGAAGTAATAGTGCTAACCACTGTGCTACCATGCCACCCATGATTATGGTATCATGTGAGAGTGCCTTTAAGAAATGTGTGTTTTTATAGAATAACTGTAGTGGGTGTACCTTTAATAAATGGGTGTTTATTACTGCAAAGATGTCAGAGTGTGGGTGGAGCTGGGCTGTCTGCCAGCTGTTAGTTTCACTTTGAGAAACGCTTGGGTGTGTCTGTGTCTTGTTTTGGTTCCGTTTCAGTGTTGGAGCTGCAGCCAGCCACAGGAGGTGTAATGTTGTTCTCTCTGCCATGTAAAGACTATCTCTTGATCATTTGGTGAATTCAGAGTTATAATTGTTCTCTGTAGTGAATTTAAACCTGATGTGCTTCTGTTAAAAGGAATTTTAAAAGTCTTCTGGATATTAAAAGGAAAGTAAGGATTACTTAGTGTTGTATTCTTTGGGAGTTGTATCTGAATTAATGGTTGCTAAGATGTTCACTGTATGTTTTAAAAAGGTTGACTTGAGTTCATAGAATAAACATTGTTTTGCTGGAAAAAATACTTTTACATTTCTGCTGTACCATACCTGTAGAGTGGGCCGTGTGCTCCCCGTACCACAATCTTAAAAGTTGTGGGTCAGGTGAACTCCATGGTACACTTTGGGGTTCTCTAAACCCTGGCCCATAACAATGGTTAAGAGCTAAATCTTAGCCGGGAGACTGGTCAGAATATATCATGTAATGTTCATCTAAGTCACTGGAATGGGTAGCAGTGGCCCCAGACATGTCATCAGAAGGAGAGGGTTGTGGACAACATTCTGCAATATTCAGAGCTGAAATGTGTCACTTCAGCAAACATCAAAATTAATGTTTGTACCTGAAGCTTTTTCAGCCAGAAGTGGTTGTAATTAACTCACATGTGCACATTACTCAACACCTATCAGCTTTATCTGTCGGCAAATTAAAGTGAGTATTGGAGCAATATACGTGAAGCAAGCATCCTTGTTGTGCCACTAGATAGATGCACTTGCTGATGTACGACACAATTGTAAAGACCAGAAAAACTCAAGTTGTTTCCTCATCTGTCTTGGTTTTAGTTGTTTCAGCAAAGGCTATAATCGCAGTCCTCAAATCAGTCAAAGTACCTCTTGGTCTGGGAAGGAAATCAAATCAGGCTGAGACTCTGTGATATCCGCACGCAGGTTCCGATGGCCACTTCACACACGGAATCCTCAACTCTGGCGCTGCAAGCTTGCAACATCTGCCCTCAGGTATTTCTCTGTGGATCTTTTAAGTGTTTATGACCATCCAATCTTGTGGGATTGGGTTATCAGGGAATAGCTCACTCACACTCATGCACAGGGGCTGGTTTAGCTCACTGGGCTAAATCGCTGGCTTTTAAAGCAGACCAAGCAGGCCAGCAGCACGGTTCGATTCCCGCACCAGCCTCCCCGAACAGGCGCCGGAATGTGGCGACTAGGGGCTTTTCACAGTAACTTCATTGAAGCCTACTCGTGACAATAAGCGATTTTCATTTCATTCACAAGGAAACCAAAAAGGTATATTTCGGAGAAAGGCAGAATACTTGGGTGGCACTGTAGCACAGTGGGTAGCACTGTTGCTTCAAAGCACCAGGGACCCGGGTTCGATTCCCCGCTTGGGTCACTGTCTGTGCGGCGTCTGCACGTTCTCCCCGTGTCTGCGTGGGTTTCCTCCGGGTGCTCCGGTTTCCTCCCACAATACCCGAAAGAAGTGCTTGTTAGGTGAATTGGACATTCTGAATTCTCCCTCAGTGTACCCGAAACGGCGTTGGAAAGTGGTGACCGGGGACTTTTCACAGTAACTTCATCACATTGTTAATGTAAGCCTACTTGTGACACTAATAAAGATTATTATGAGTGAAAAAATTTCTCCCAATCGATCTTCTCCCACTTACCCTGGAGCTCTGACCCGTGTTCCGGATTCTTCAGATGGAGGAAACAATTACTGCATGATCGTTGTTTTTAGTGGTATTTATTCAGCAGTAAATATGGATAAGGGAGCCAAGTAGACCTCCCTTGTTATTTTTCTTTGAAATAGTGTCATTGATGTTTTACATCCACTTTAGAGAGTTTGTTGGACAATGCTTCAGTTCAGCTGGAAGACGATGGGCGGGATTCTCTGCACCCCCAGTTTCTCGGCCTCGCGCCTTCTCTGGCGGTGGGATTCTATCTTCCTGATGCTTATCAATGGGATTTCCCATTGTAACCGCCCCACGCTGCCGCGAAACCCATTGGCGGAGTTGCGCTGCGAGTGAGAAAATTAAATCGCAATAACCAGGGGATTCAGTCGGTAACTCCCTGCAGCACCAGCTGAGGAATTGTGCTCAAGTCTCTGCCATGGGTCTTGAACTACATGTTACTGAATCAAGACCAAGGCATCCACTGAACCAATGCCTTCCTGGTCAACCTGACGGGTCATGTGGTCATAGATACACAGAAAAAGGCCATTCAGCCCTTCGAGTTCGAACCAGATCCCTGAGGACCTCTCCAATCTTCCAGCTTTTTATTTAAAAAATTTGAAAGGAAAGTGAAATTTTCGAATCTGCATTTCCAAGATTTGATTTGAACACAAACATCTCTGGAGTCATCGTCTCGTCTTCGGGCATAGAACATAGAACATAGAACAGTACATCACAGAACAGGCCCTTCGGCCCTCAATGTTGTGCCGAGCCATGATCACCCTACTCAAAACCCACGTATTCACCCTATACCCGTAACCCAACAACCCCCCCCCTTAACCTTACTTTTTTTTTATTAGGACGCTACGGGCAATTTAGCCTGGCCAATCCACCTAACCCGCACATCTTTGGACTGTGGGAGGAAACCGGAGCACCCGGAGGAAACCCACGCACACAGAGGGAGGACGTGCAGACTCCACACAGACAGTGACCCAGCCGGGAATCGAACCTGGGACCCTGGAGCTGTGAAGCATTTATGCTAACCACCATGCTACCCTGCTGCCCCACTGCATATTCCAGTTCAAGATGACCAGCGAAACTACCACACTCCATCCATTCGCAACTCAGAGGCAAAGCTGCAGAATTGCCAATCTGATCCTCCGACGCTTCTTCCATGTGAAGAGAATTTCCCTTTAGGAGTGCAATTCGCAGCATCCATCCTGGAGCTAAGCCTAGAAACAGAGCCTGCTGCAGACATCCCGGGGGTACCTGAAGCATAGTACACCCTGGAACCATCACAGTTTCTGTCGCAGCTGCAGCAGAAGGATGCGAAACTCCACTGGGCAACAATGATGCTGTGATAATATTAAATGTTTATTGTTTCAGAACAACATTTGTCCTTGCACAGCTCCACAGCCAAAAGCAAATGAACAAAACAGAAAGCAGCCTTGAAGGGCCCACTATTGCAATTTTGCTTGTCAATATTCTTAATTGTACAATCTGTAAAGGGAGACTTCAATAGAAATATGATGCTGAGCATAATAAGGTTAGCAGGATTGAATGCAGTGGGGACAAAGAGAAAATGAGCTGGGTTCGCTGCAATCTCAAGATACCTAAATAAATTACTGCACACACGTTATATAAATTACAAGTGAACAAAACTCTACTGAGAACAGCACCAGCTCTGTAATCGCCCTGGAAACAATGCGATCTCCTGGTGAAATTCAAGAACCGGGAATTATTATTTCTGGGCATAATGATGCAACTCATGTGACAGATTGTACAATTCAGCGAGTTGGAGACAAAGAAAAATTCTGTGTTTTTTTATTGCAAGTGAGGCCTGCCTGGGAACACCGCCCAGCGTTACGGTGAGCAACCACTAGCAAGGAGAGGGAGGGAAGAGGAAAGAACCGATTGAAAGAGTATTGGTGCAAGAGGCTTATACAGCAGGAAGTGGAATGATAATTGGGAATGAGGCCAGCAAAAGGCAGCATCAGGAAATGGGGAAAAAACAAACAGGGATGAACTTTGCAGCTTAAATTCTCTAATTTTGTGAGTGACTCCACAATACTTATTAAAAATGCAGGCCTAAGTGTTTATTCCGTCCCAAAGGATTTTATCGGTTTTACAGGCAGGAAATTCTCAGTCTAATGGACTGCTTGCTCTTTGCTTCCACATAGCCTGACAGATAACATTGTGTGTGGCAAGAGGCGGTTTGGTGGGGTTCGGGGGGGGGAGGGGGGGTGAGGAGAGAGAGGGTTGGGGTTTGTTGTAGTTGTTTTAAAAAAAAATTTTTTTTAGCTCCAGGGTCCCAGGTTCGATTCCACACTGGGTCACTGTCTGTGCGGAGTCTGCACGTTCTCCCCGTGTGTGCGTGGGTTTCCTCCGGGTGCTCTGGTTTCCTCCCACAGTCCAAAGACATGCAGGTTAGGTGGATTGTCCATAATAAATTGCCCTTAGTGACCAAAAAAGATTAGGAGGGGTTATTGGGTTGCGGGGATAGGGTGGAAGTGAGGGCTTAAGTGGGTCAGTGCAGACTTGCTGGGCCAAATGGCCTCCTTCTGCACTGCCTGTTCGATGTTCTAAATTTAGAGTACCCAATTCATTTTTCCAATTAAGGGGCAATTTAGCATGTTCAATCCACCTACCCTGCACATCTTTGGGTTGTGGGGGCGAAACCCACAGAAACACGGGGGGAATGTGCAAATTCCACATGGACAGTGACCCAGAGCCGGGATCGAACCTGGGACCTCGGTGCTATGAGACTGCAGTGCTAACCACTGCGTCACCGTGCCGCCCTTGTTGTTGTTTTGATGGAGGTGGTGGGTGAGGAAAATGCCGTAATACAAAGAGCCTTGCAGCATTTAAGGCTCGTGTTGGATTTTCCTTTCTGATGATTGGGGGTGTAAAATTGATTCTGTGACTGCAACTCTCAATCACTATTTGGTTCCTCTCACTCCGATTTTTATCTTTCTCACGCCAAAGACCTGTCTGTCGGAATGTTATTAAAATGTGCGCTGGAGATGGGGCTCGAACATGAATCTACAACTTGATAAAATAAAAACTATCAGGGCTTAAAGTGGAGGGTGTCAGTCAGGCTCAATGAATTGCTCTGTCAAAGGGCCAGCACAGGTTTAATAGACAGAATAGCCTCCTTCAGTGCAGTAAGGTTCCAAAATAAATGTCTCAGTTTGTGACCTACACTGCACTCTAGCCTGGGCGAGGTTTCCTGTTTGGGGGCCATGCCTGACAGAATTGGCCCTAAGTTGTTAGCAGCAGAGTAGTCAGCAATGATTGGACATCACAAATGAGCTCTGATCCAAAATCAATTCACCGGGAATCTCAATCGCTCCATCCAAGGTGCCTGGCTTCCGGGACCTGGAATTTCATCCCAAAACATCTCCACCTCTCTGTATCCCTCACCTCCTTCAAGACGCTTCTTTAAATCTATCCCTTTATCTCTTCTTTGATCACCTGTCCCAGTATGTCCCCTTGGCTTAGCTTAAAACCTTTGTCTGCTGAAGCTTATGTGAGGGTTTTACTGCATTCAGAATGCTTTTTAGATGCCCAGGTGTATGGTGCTGAGATTTCCGATAGCAATCAATGGGAACTGTAGCTAATTGGCTCTTTCTATGTCTCCAGACAATACAATCATGTTCTGATCCATCTGCTGGATTCACTGTGGCGATTGGATGAGGTTCAGGCCAGATATTGAACCGGGAATCATCTGGTTCTGTGTCACTGAGCTCTACAATAGGCAATACGCTTACTGCTTTGACTGAGCCACTGGGGGAGCCTGTTCACTATTTTAATCACTTCAACCTTGGTCTGTTGCCAATTGTACCAGAATAATTTGCCCAGTACAATTATTTAATGAACAAAGTGATTTTCCTGCTCAGATTATCAGAGCATCTTATTGTCAAAGGATGCAGTAATCTACAGGAACAGAGTGAAGATCTCTCATCCACCCTGACAAGGGTTCAGCCTCCGTGACTCAGACACACAGGGAGGCAAGGTTCATCTAAAGGCGGACAGACTGAGTGGAACTGTTTAGTTGTGTGCGCAGGGCAGACTAAAATAATGGACAGATCCCTGAATTAAAACAGAGATAAATATTAAGATGAAGAAGAGAAGATTTGCTGGCAACAGGTGGCAGCTGGATAAACAACCAAAAAGCAGGCTGAATATAGAAGGTTCAGAGAGGAGGTGAAAAAACAAATGAGTAAGCACAATATTGCTGCAAAAATCAAGTATTAGCAAAAAAAGAGACAGGCTACCAAAGCTTCATGTCTTGCACTCATCAGGATAGATTGGAAGAATACTAATAGTAAAGGGAACGGCAATTTAGACTGAAAAGAGAGTGCTAATTGATGGATTTGGATTTGGATTTGGATTCATTGTAATGTGTACCGAGGCACAGTGAAAAGTGTTGTTCTGCACAGTCCAGGCAGATCGTTCCATACGTGAAAAACAGAGGACATATGATAAATATGCAATGTAAATACATAGACATCAGGTGAAGCATGGAGTGTAGTACTACTCATTAGATAAGAGGTGGTGGAGAGATCAGTTCAGTCCATAAGAGGGTTATTCAGGAATCTGGTAACAGTGGGGAAGAAGCTATTTTTGAATCTGTTTGTGCATGTTCTCAGACTTTTGTATCTCTTGCTCGATGGAAGAGGTTGGAAGAGAGAATAAGCCGGGTGGGAGGGGTCTTTTGATTATGCTGCCGGCTTTCCCAAGGCAGCAGGAGGTGTAGACAGAGTTAATGGATGTGAGGCGGGTTCTTGTGATGGACTGGACGGTGTTCACGACTCTGAAGCTTCTTGCGGTCTTGGGCCGAGCAGTTGCCATACCAGGCTGTGCTGCAGCCAGATAGGATGCTTTCTGTGGTGCATCTGTAAAAGTTGCTAAGAGTTAATGTGGATATGCCAGATTTTCTTAGTTTCCTCAGGAAGTATAGGCGCTGTTGTGCTTTCTTGGCCATAGCATCAATGTGGGTGGACCAGGATAGATTATTGGTGATGTACAACCCTAGGAATTTGAAGCTGTCAACTATCTCCACTTCGGTACCATTGATGCTGACAAAGGTGTGTATGATACCTCACTTCCTGGTTTAGCACAGTGGGCTAAACAGTTGGCCTGTCATTCAGAACAAGGCAGCAAAGCTGGTTCAATTCATGTACCGGCCTCCCCGATCAGGCGCCGGAATGTGGCGACTAGGGGCTTTTCAATGTAACTTCATTGAAGCCTACTTGTGACAACAAGCGATTATTATATTCCTGAGGTCAATGGCCAGCTTCTTTCTTTTGCTGACATTGAGGGAGTGATTGTTGTTGTTACATCACGCCAATAGGTTCTCTAACCCTGTCTTGCACTCCTCGTTGTTTGAGATCCGACCCTCTACGGTCATGTCATCAGCAAACCTGTAGATGGAGTTGGAGCCAAATGTTGCCACACAGTCGTGTGTGTATAAGGAGCACAATAAGGAGCTAAGTGCACAGCCTTGCGGGGCACAGGTATTGAGGACTATCATGGAGGAGGTGTTGTTGTTTATCCTTGCTGATTGTGGTCTATAGGTCAGCAAGTTGAGGATCCCATTGCAGAGGGAAGAGCCAAGTCCAAGGTTTCAGTATTTGGATATGAGTTTGGCTGGGATTATGGCGTTGAAGGTGGAGCTGTAGTCAATGAATGTGAGTCTGATGTAGGAGTCCTTGTTGTCGAAATGAGTTGCAGGGATGAGTGTAGGGCCAGGGAAATGGTGCCTGATGGCAAAGAGTTCCACAGATTCACCACCCTCTGGCAGAAAAAATTCCTCCTCATCTCTGTTTTATAAGATTGTCCTTTTAGTCTGAGATGGTGTCCTCTGCTAGTTTTTCCTACAAGTGGAAACATCCTCTCCACGTCCACTCTATCCAGGCCTCGCAGTATCCTGTACGTTTCAATAAGATCCTCCCTCAGCCTTCTAAACTCCAATGACTACAGACCCAGAGTCCTCAAACATTCCTCTTACGGCAAGTTCTTCATTCCAGGGATAATTCTTGCGAACCTACTCTGGACCCTTTCCAAGGCCAGCACATCCTTCCTGAGATGGGGGGGGGGCAAAACTGCTCACAATAGTCGAAATGGGGTCTGACCAGAGCCTTATATAGCCTCAGAAGTACATCCCTGGCCTTGTATTCTAGCCCTCTTGACATGAATGCCAACATTGGGCAGCACAGTAGCATTGTGGATAGCACAATTGCTTCACAGCTCCAGGGTCCCAGGTTCGATTCTGGCTTGGGTCACTGTCTGTGCGGAGTCTGCACATCCTCCCTGCGTGTGCGTGGGTTTCCTCCGGGTGCTCCGGTTTCCTCCCACAGTCCAAAGATGTGCAGGTTAGGTGGATTGGCCATGATAAATTGCCCTTAGTGTCCAAAATTGCCCTTAGTGTTGGGTGGGGTTACTGGGTTATGGGGATAGGGTGGAGGTGTTGACCTTGGGTAGGGTGCTCTTTACAAGAGCCGGTGCAGACTCGATGGGCCAAATGGCCTCCTTCTGCACCGTAAATTCTAAGATCTATGATTGCATTTGCCTTCTTAACTGCCGACTGAACCTGCACGTTAACCTTAAGTGAATCGTGAACAAGGACTCCCAAATCCCTTTGTGCTTCTGATTTCCTAAGCATCTTCCCATTTAGAAAATTTTCTATGCCTCCATTTCTCCTTCCAAAGTGCATAACCTCACACTATTCCACAGTATATTCCATCTGCCACTCCTTTGCCCACTCTCCCAGCTTGTTCAAGTCCTTCTGCAGCCTGCCTGCTTCCTCAATACTACCTGCCGCTCCATAGATCTTTGTAAACTTAGCAACATTGCCTTCAGTTCCTTCTTCTACATCACTGATGTATATTGTGAAAAGTTGTGGTCCCAGCACTGACCCCTGAGGCACACCACTAGTCATCGGCTGCCATCCAAAGATGTGCGGGTTAGGTGGATTGGCCATGCTAAAGTGCCCTTCGTGTCCAAAATTGCCCTCAGTGTTGGTTGAGTGGGGTTACTGGGTTATGGGTATAGGGTGGTGTGGGCTTGGGTAGGGTGCTCTTTCCAAGAGCCGGTGCAGACTCGATGGGCTGAATGGCCTCCTTCTGCACTGTAAATCCTATGATTCTATGATCCTGAAAAAGACCCATTTATCCCCACTCTTTGCCTTCTGCCAGTCAGCCAATCCTCCATCCATGCCAGAATCTTACCCTTAACACCACGGGCCCTTAACCTCTTTAACAATCTCCTATGTGGCACTTTGTCATGGCCTTTTGGAAATCTAAATAAATCACGTCTACTGGTTCTCCTTTGTCTAACTTCCTTGTTACCTCCTCAAAGAACTCTAACAGATTTGTCAGACATGACCTCCCCTTGACAAAGCCGTGCTGACTCAGTCTTATTTTACCATGCACTTCCAAGTACTCCGTGATTTCATTTTTAATAACTGACTCTAAAATCTTACCAATGACTGAAGTCACGCAAACCGGCCGATAATTTCCCTTCTTCTGCCTCCGTCCCTTCTTAAACAGTGGTGTTACATTAGTCACTTTCCAGTCCTCTGGGACCCATCCTGCCTCCAGTGATTCCTGAAAGATCATCAGCAATGTCTCCAGTGTTGAGGAAACTTCTTGAAATGCTGTGCTGGGACAAAATTAATAGTCAGTTGGACAAATGTGGGTTAATTGAGGAAAGCCAACATGGATTTGCCAATGACAAATTGTATTTACCTAATCAGTGAGACGTTTTTATGAGGTGCAGCGATGATTGATGGGAGTTACAGGGCGGGATAATTACCAGAATGTGACAGTGTGTCAGGCTCACGCAGACAACTGTCGTGGAACTGTCCAGTTCCACAGACCAATTTTCTCACGGAATCTTCAGCCACTTTGCCAAAAAAGTGAGTGTGTGTGGTTTACGGAGTCACTCTGCCAGGACTTTGACAGACGGAAGCTCCACACAGAGCGATCGCCATCATTAAAGGGCACCCTCACCAGTGTGGCAGAGTATGCCCCCAGCCCATGTAATGGCAGTCCGGAGGATTCTCCTGCTCTCCCCGAAATTCATCTCCCTCCATCCTCCGAACATTCTGCCTCCTCCCACCCAACATTCACCCCGACACACCCCTCCCCCGACATTCACCCCGACTCCTCCCTACGCCCGACATTCACCTGCAACTCCCCCCTCCGCCCGACATTCTCCCCGACACACCTCCCCCGACATTCACCCCGACTCCCCCTCCGCCCAACATTCACCCCAACACCCCCTCCGCCTGACATTCACCCCAACACCCCCTCCCCGACATTCACCCCGACTCCCCCTCCCCGACATTCACCCCGACACACCCTCCCTCGTCATTCACCCCGACACCCCCTCCCTCGTCATTCACCCCGACACACCCCTCCCCCGACATTCACCCCGACACACCCCTCCCTCGTCATTCACCCCGACACCCCCTCCCCGACATTCACCCCGACACACCCCTCCCTCGTCATTCACCCCGACTCCTCCCTACGCCCGACATTCTCCCCGACACACCTCCCCCGACATTCACCCTGACTCCCCCTCCACGACATTCACCCCGACTCCCCCTCCGCCCGACATTCACCTCGACTCCCCCTCCGCCCGACATTCACCCCGACTCTCCCTTTGTCCGACATTCACCCCGACTCCCCCTCCCCCGACATTCACCCCGACTCCCCCTCCAACCGACATTCACCCCTACACCCCCTCCGCCCGACATTCACCCCGACACCCCATCCCCGACATTCACCCCGACACCCCCTCCCCGACATTCACCCTGACTCCCCCTCCCCGACATTCACCCCGACACCCCTTCCCCGACATTCACCCCGATTCCCCCTTTGCCCGACATTCACCCCGACACCCCCTCCCCGACATTCACCCCGACATCCCCTCCCCGACATTCACCCCGACACCCCCTCCCCGACATTCACCCTGATTCCCCCTACCCCGACATTCACCCCTGACTCTCCCCTCCCCCTGACTCCCCCTCTACCTGACATTCACCCCGACACCCCCTCCCCCGACATTCACCCCGACTCCCCCTCCCCCGACATTCACCCCGATTCCCCCATCTGCCCGATATTCACCCCGGCACCCCCTCCCCCGATATTCACCCCGACTCCCCCTCCCCCAACATTCACCCCGACTCCACTTCCCCCGACATTCATCCCCAAATCCCTCCTCCCCCCAACACTCACCCCTGACTCCCTCCCCCACCCGACATTCACCCCGTCTCCCCTTCCCCCGGCATTCACCCCGACACCCCCTCCGCCCGGCATTCACCCTGACTCCCTCTCCCCCCCGACATTCACCCCGACTCCCCCTCCCCCCGATATTCACCCCCGACTCCCCACTCCTCCGAATCCCCCTCCCCTGACATTCACCATCGACTTCCCCTCCCCGACGTTCACCCCCAATTCCCCTCCCCCGACACCACCCCCCCCCCCCCACAACCACCACCATGGGGCTCTCGCACTTCCCCCTGGCACAGCTTGGCATGTGGCAGTGGCATGTCCCCACCCCCCCGCCACGCTCCTCCCCGGGGGCTATGCTTTTGTGAGGGGAGTAATTTAACTGCGGGGGGGGGGTGCCACAAATAGTATTATAATGCCGTCAAAATTCTTGAAATTAGGTGCATGCCCTTTGCAGGCATGGATCTCATGACACTGCCGGCGCGAGGCGGGAAGAATCAGGAAACAGCATCACTCCAGCGGGAATTGTGCTCCCGATTCTCTTAATATTTTCAGCTCTCGCTGTCGATCCCGTGAGCGGTGAAGCCGCCCTTAATATTCCGCCCATGCTGTTGATGTGGTGGACACAGTCTTACAAAAGACATTCGATACAGTGCCACACGATAGACTTGAGAAGAAAGTTAGAGCTCATGGAATAAAAGGGAGAGCGACAAGATCTTTGCAAAATTGGCTGAGTGACAGGAATGATTTTTCGACTGGAGAAAGGTTTGCAGTGAAGTTGCACGCGGGGCGGGGGGGGGGGGGGGCGGGCGTGGTCTGTGTTAGCGCTCCTGCTTATCCTGATTTTTATAAATAGGGGCATAGAGCACATAAGCAAAGAAGT
Organism: Scyliorhinus canicula; assembly: GCF_902713615.1. Lineage (NCBI taxonomy): Eukaryota > Metazoa > Chordata > Chondrichthyes > Carcharhiniformes > Scyliorhinidae > Scyliorhinus > Scyliorhinus canicula. Next base: position 240,572,166 of record NC_052149.1, read on the forward strand.
TATGTTAAACCTGTACAGACATTGGTTCGGCTTGAACTGGCGTATTGAGTGCGTTTCTGCGAACCACATTCTCAGACTGATCCGAAGTCATTGAAAGAGGCGCAGGAAAGATTAATGAAAAAGTTTCCGGGGTGAGGAACTTCAATGATGAAGAGAGATTGGAGAAGAAAGGATTAATAATAATAATCTTTATTGTCACAAGTAGGCTTACGTTAACACTGCAATGAAGTCACTGTGAAATTCCCCTCGTCGCCACATTCTGGCGCCTGTTCGGGTACACGGAGGTAGAATTCAGAATGTCCAATTCACCTAATAAGAGGAGCTTTATTAGAGTGCTCGGAATTATAGACAGAGCAGATAGGGAGAATGTTCCCACTCACAGAAGGATCAAGAATCAGAGGGCACAGGTTTAAACTAACTGGCAAAAGAAGCAAAAGAAGAAATGGCAACTGAAGATACGTTTTTGACATAGAATCCCTACAGTGCAGAAGGAGGCCATTTGGCCCATCGAGTCTCCAGTAGAGCACTCTACCCAACCACCCCACCCTATCCTCATAACCTAACCTGCACATCCCTTCGCACTTAAGGGCAATTTTGGCTCGGCAATCTACCTAACCTGCACATCTTTGGACTGTGGGAGGAAACCCACGCAGACATGGGGAGAATGTGCAGAATCCACACAGACAGTGACCCAAGCCGGGAATCGAACCTGGGACCCTGGCACTGTGAGGCAGTGCCACCGTACTACCCATTGTGAAGCACGGTGCAGGGAGTTATAAGGATCTGGAACGCGCTGCCCGAAAGTGTGGATGAGGCAGGTTCAACCGAGACTTTGAAAAGGGACTGAGATTGTTGTCTGAAAAGGAAAAATGTGCAGGGTCACGATGAAAGAAGGTGGCCGAATGGTATGAGGTGAATCACTCCTTTAGAGATTCAGCACTGACACAATCGCCTGAGTGGGCTCCTTCTGTGCTGGAATCATTCTGCCATTCTGTGGGAAAATAAATTCATGGGGTGGAATTCTCCGCTCCCCACGCGGCGTGGGAGAATTGCGGGAGGGCCCCCCGACATTTTTCAAGCTCCCCTAGCCCCCCCCCCCCCCCCCCCCCCCCGCCCCCCCGATTCTCCCACCCCCGCTCGGAATAATCGCCGCTTGTCATTTTTCATGGCGAACGGCGATTCTCAGACCCCGATGGGCCGAGCGGCCGGCCGTTCACGACCATTTCACGACGGCGGCAAACACACCTGGTCGCTGCCGTCGTGAAATGGGCGCCAGATGCCCTTTTGGGGCTTCTAAGGGGCCGTTTGGGGCAAGAGCACCACGACTGTGCTCGGGAGGGGACAGGTCCGCGATCGGGGCCCACCGATCGTTGGGCCGTGTCCAAATCGGACACACTATTTCTCCTCCGCCGCCCCGCAAGATCATGCCGCCACGTCTTGCGGGGCGGCTGAGGGAAAAGACGGCCACCGTGCATGCATGGGTTTGTGCCGTCAGCGTCATGCCGTCAGCTGCGCATGCGCGGGTTGGAGCCGGCCAACCTGCGCATGCGCCACTGACGTCATTAGGCGCGCCGGCCGCGTCATTCTCGGCGCGACGCCCCCACGGTCGGGATTTACGGAGCGCTGCTGCTAGCCCCTCTGGGAGGGGAGTAAAGGGGGCGAGGAGCGGCCTCCGAGGCTGTCGTGAAACTCAGCCGAGTTCACGACGGCCCTCCCGATTTTTCCCGGGAGCGGAGAATTCCGCCCATGGAATTACAGAGGGATAATTTTCACCGGTTGGTAATATACAGAGCACCCCGCCACCTGCCTCCCATTATCATTTCACTGTTGGATTATCCCCATTAGTAAGCATTATTTCTGATCTCATAACAATCAGGTGTGAATGTACTAAATTTAGTCCCATCCCTCGCCAATGCTAACATTCAGTGAATCTGAGCCACAAACTGAAACTGCTGATTGATAGTCACCAGATACACTGCACAAATAAGCAACTCAAAGAGGTTTGCATTCCTGCAATATTGTGTTGAGAAGTATTTATCTCGGCTTTTACACAATTGCTCCCACTAACCCATGTTTTCCAACACCTGGTGATAATCTATTCATGTACAGCAGGTCGATCATATTCGAGTAATCCTGTGCAAATAGAGTGGATGATTGAAGGTCCTTCATATTCTGTGTCATCTGGTTAGAATTCATAGTAATTTGTGTTCCTCGAGTGTTGTTGAGAGATTGAGGAGGAAAGTGCACAAAGTTGTTCCGGAAAGCATTTATGTAATTCCTTTCACGGTGAAGGCATCTTCTGTTTCAGAGCCCAGGGTGGGGGAGGGGGGATGGAAATGTCGGCACGGTTTCCGCAGGGCGGCTTGACAGCTGGTCACCAGCGACCTTCTGTTCTTCCGCTCATTAATTGTGCATCAGTGAGGAGCTCAGCAAAGCTCGTGGTAGGGCAGGCAGGAAGTCACCCCCGCCCTTACCCCCCCCCCCCCCCCCCCCCCCGGACCCGTCCCCCCACCCCCCACCATTACCTCATAGCGTATAAGGCCCCGGTGTCACATTTAAATGGCACACAGACAGCACTTAGCTTGATGCAGGCCGGGAGCTCCACAACTCCTCCGGAGTCCTTGTGGCTGCAGTTTATGCCGGAGAAGATGGCGGATGTGAGTGGGCACATCCCAGGCCATAGGTAGTTGCCTCTGGCATTGGCGTTCACTCATCTTTAGACATTGGCAATAACCCATGGTCAGGTCAATTCTCATCTTTACAGCGATCCATATTCACCAGCCTCTTGACATTACAGAGGCCCTGCTGCCCCTTGCTGCTCAGGATGTTCCTTCCCCTGATTCTGTGCTATGCTGGGATGTGTCCTCCTTCTCCCCATCTGGATGAGAGCCATTACCAAGGCCGGGTTACCTGAAGCCAGCATCATTAACCCCTCACTGGATAAGTCAATGAATTGAGGCGATACATACAGTGAGCCTGTCCTTTACTGATTTTCCTACATCTCAATGCTAACAGGCCCATCTTCAGCCCTTCACCTGGCCACTGTCTAGTTGTACAAGAGGTGGAGTTCGCCAAGTGGACACCATTGACACGCAGTCATACCTTCTAATTTCCCGCTGAGTGCAAATTTAATTTCAGTGAGCATGTTTGAGAGTCTGATGCAAGTAAATGGGGTTCCTGATTGATGCGACCATCAATTCACTCGAGACATGAGTAGAAGTAAACCGTGGCTTTAATCAAATTAGAACAGTGCCTGCCTGCGACTGAACCAATACTGAGAACCGCCTATAGGTTGACTGCTCTTTGTACCTCCCTTCAAGGGGAGGAGCCATGGGCGGAGCCCATACATGCCCCAACATGTTCCCCTATGGATAATGCCATACAATGGCCCATAGGAGAAGCCAACAAGGGCAACAGCATAGCACAGATACAAATACAAGGGCAACAGCACAGATACAAATACACTGGTGGATTATTGGTATAATACATTCACCACACTGACATTGCTCATTGGGTAGATCGACCTGCCTCTCATCCACCTTGAAAGTCAGGAGAACAAAATCCAAATGGTTTATCCCCCTGGGGAAACAGATTTTTTGGGCGCGATCTAAAGGCCTCGTCATGGCTGGCTCAGTGACACGGTGAGGCCGTTAAATCTCACAAGTGGCCTCTCCTGGAATTTGCAACACTCATGAGATGTAACGAGATCTTGCGAGATGTCGCGATCTGAATCTTGCCCTGGCTGGACGAGATGCAGATTAACATATTTAAATGAGCCATGTTGGAATTGCCACCCAGACACCCTGGCACTGCCCGTTAAATCAGCCCTTTGCCTCCCGCTAAATCAAATACCTCCTGCCCACCGTGATTCCTGCTGCTGACAGGAGGGGGGAATATTCTATCCGATATCAGGACATCCCAGAACTCTTTGTAACCAATTAAACAGCTGTTGTAAGATGGACAACAGAGCAGTTAATTTACATATTGGCTGTGGATGGTTCACTGCTCATGTTACTGGAGTATTAATCCAGCAGTCTGCACTAAGGATCGAGAAATGTGAATTCAAACCAAACACGGCAATTTTTGAATTTGGTTTGTTTTTTAAAAAATCATTTCAATGAACTCTGAATAAAAAGCTAGCTTCTCTAATGGCGATAATGAGGCAATCAGGTTGTTAGAACATCATAACTCAGTAACTGATGGCTTTTGCTGAATGAAAACGATTTCAGACCCATAGCAATGTGTGTTTAACACTTAAACGACCCAGCATGCCACTCATAAAAAGCAAATCACTGGAAGGTTGCGTCCTTCCTTTAAAACCTGCTGGACCATTCAGCTTCAGCCTGGGCATTCTGCCAGTGACAAAGACACAGCCAGCTCAGTCAACCCTGCAGAGTCCCGCTCACCAAAGGTGCAGTGAGAAAATTGGGAGAGTTGTCCCACTGCAGCCCCACATTGTCACATTCACAGGACAATACAAGTCAGCCCCATGTCCCGGATCTCTCCTCACATGTGCCCTGTCACACAAGCAGGACTGAACCGTCACACATAGCAGCATAGTGGCAGAAAGTTCGTAGGGAATGACCCTGAAGTCTCTCGACTTTAGTTCAAACATGGGCAACCTGTACTGTTGAAAACCTGTGGCCAGGAATTTCAATGAAATCGATAAAGTCCAAAAAGGGGAGGGGAAATTGGCCTTTGACCCGCCGACGGCAATGGCAGTTTTTCAGCCCCAATTGAGCACAACTTGGTGGAAAAAATTGAGAGGCACGGGTATCCCATTGAATCGCTGGTGGGGTGGCCTTTAATTTATCCGCCCCGCCTTGACCTCAGGACCTATGTAATCTAGGTGCCAGATTGACAAGGCACTGTGTATTTTTATCACCACTTTTTTTCTCAAAATCTCCCCCTAAATATGGCAGCACCGTAGCACAGTGGTTAGCACTGTGGCTTCACAGCTCCAGGGTCCAAAGTTTGATTCCCGGCTTGGGTCACTGTCTGTGCGGAGTCTGCACGTTCTCCCCGTGTCTGCGTGTGTTTCCTCCGGGTTCTCCGGTTTCCTCCCACAGTCCAAAGACGTGCAGGTTAGGTGGATTGGCCATGATAAATTGCCCTTAGTGTCCAAAAAGGAGGGGTTATTGGGTTGCGGGAATAGAGTGGAAGTCAGGTCTTAAGTGGGTCAGTGCAGACCCGATGGGCCAAATGACTTCCTTCTGCACTATATGTTCTGTTTCAAAAGATAAAATCACTGTTTTTACAACAAGTAAAAAGATCTTGCTTCGGGACTCCCGTTGAGTTGATCGGACCTTCTCGGCCTCCTTGCCAATGTCTCTTGTGCTTGGTGGTACCAGCAGCCGCGGTTCGCTGTTTGGCTTCTGAGACCGGCCGCTCCCATGTACCCAAGTAGCTACAGAGTCATGCTGGCAACTAATGATTCAGGGTATTTATTACTCTTCTGGCAGCTTTACTGATTACACGGCTTTCTCCTGAAGTAATACCTTCTGCTTATTGATGTATATATTTTGTCCATTTGTTTGCATAATTTTAATTCTGCGAAAGCGTAAGTACACCTCTTGTTCATGTGGTGTTAACATGGCCTTAGCTTGTCAGACTAAAGGCAGGGAAGCTTCCTGCTTGTTACTGTGCTGTATTTAACCCTTCAATCCTTTATCATTTTTATGCATTTTAGTTATGGGATCTTTTTCCATTCCCCTGCGCTTTTTCTCATGTTCCTTTCAAATGTTTCAAATGACGGGCGAAATTCTCCCAAAACGGGAGAAATCGTAAAGCTGGCGTAAAACCCGGGTGGGTTTTACGGCAGCGCGCCCCTTCCCGACCGGGGACCGATTCTGGTCCCCGGTCGGGGCTAGCAGCCCGACGCCGTAGGCTCCGGCAAGACGGGCTTAACGAAAATCGTTAAGCCCGCTTGCCGGAGTTAGCGCCGGCTGACGCGTCATATGACGTCAGCCGCGCATGCGCAGTTTGGAAGACTCCAACCCGCGCATGCGCGGGTGACGTCATCGCGTTTTTGCGCGAAACCCGCGCATGCGCGGGCCGGGTTGCCCCTCAGCCGCCCCGCGAATGGATACTGCGGGCCGGGTTGCCCCTCAGCCGCCCCGCGAATGGATACTGCGGGGCGGCGGAAGGACAAGTAGTGCGCGGGCATCGGGCCCGCTGCCCGCGATCGGTGCCCACCGATCGCAGGCCCATGGCACCCTTGGCACGGCCGTGGTACTGCCGTGCCAATCGGTGCCATGGTTATAAAAAGCGAGTTTGTGACGCCGTGTTTACGAACGGCAAGACCAGGTGTGTTTGCCGTTCGTAAAAACGGCGGAAAGGGCTGGGACTTCGGCCCATCTAACAGCTGAGAATCGCTGCCGGCCGTAAAAAAACGGCGGCAGCGATTCGGGTCGGGACTTCGGGGGGGGGGGGGGGGGGGGGGAGAATAGCGGGAGGGCGGCAAAAAATGTCGGGAAGGCCCTCCCGCTATTCTCCCACCCGTCGTGGGGGTCGGATAATTTCGCCCGACATTCTTCCCATTTTTACAACTTTAACAGAAGTGTTGGCTGCTTTCTGGGAAGAAGCAGTTAGCTGTGGTAAACTGTACCGCAGCAAAGTCAGCTGTCATCTCCAGATTTCCACTTTTAACTGGTGTCATTAAGTTTCTATCATTCACAAATAAACATTATTTCAAGTAATTCAAACTCAAGGTTCTGGTAATTCCAATCAAATGCTTGATAAAATAATTGACTTCTATCAAAGGGTGGAGAACTTGTTCCCTTTATGTAATATAAAACTTAACTTTGCTAGAATTTCTCTGGCTTGGAAGAAAGGTGTCAGGTTAGAGCATGAGCTGTTTCGAGGTGTTATCTCAAAGCGTGTGTGATAATAGCTGTCTGCAGTCTAAAACCTTTGGCTGCTGTTAACCCTTTGAGAGACTTCTGCTTTAACTTCCCTTTATCATTTTCAAGCATTGCATTTTCTCATCTTCCTTCGGATTGATCTTCAGACCTTCATGTTTCAAATGACTTTCTTCCCATGTTATTTTACAACTGCTGCATAGATCCTTTCTGAGGGAGCAAAATCTGCTGGAAAGTCATGGTTTCCAAATGGGGGAAAGATGCTTGTGGTCTTCTTTGTGCTGCTATTATTCAAGATGGATTTCATAGTGTACATAAAGACCACAAAAAGCTAAGTATAATAAACAAAGCTAAATTTATTACACTAATTATGATACAGTTCGATCACTATTCTTAAAGCAAGCAATATTATAACAAAACTACAATCTGTGCTATACTAACACCTGTCTCATGCACTCTATCATAAATTGTTCTCTGCTCTGCTCCTATTCTCTCTAGCTCTCCTCATACACTCTCCCAGGAGTCTGAGAGGCATTCCTTTTTATAGGTCTGCTCCCCAGCTCCATCTAATGGTCGGTTAGAGTATTACATTAACCCTTAATGTGCTGGACATTATACATAATGTCACAACGCTGCCCTCAAATTTGTCGATGTTGCTCTCAAATGCTTGCTGGACACAGTGGAAACCTGCTATGAATCTGCTACCCCGACTCTAGGCAGAGGACCTCATCCAAGGTGACAAATTCAGCTGAAGAGGCAAGGCTAGCCGTGGTGAGCGCTAACGCCCGACAGAGACGTACAGCCACCCGATACAGGAAGAGGATGAATGACCTCCTCCATTCCGCCAGGGTAAGTCACTCTTCTCATCCCTCTCCACTCATAAACCCAACACAGGGATCTCACACACTGCCAGCTCAAGGGACACCACCACTAGCTCTCCTACACATACCTTCATCTTCCCTGTGGGTCGTGTCCTCACGCTGTCCACTCACCGCCCACACGTGCCAGGCACCCTTATCACCTGCCCTGGCAGGAGTCTCACTTACACTCTCTCAATCCACCTTCATTCAGGGCAAACTGGCTCATAACAAAAGGACAGGGTCCCAGGACAGGGCCCCACGTAATTCTCGACCGCAAGGTCCGGACTCACTTTGAAACCCGAGCTCATCAACTGACCGGTGAGGATGTAACCCGTTCCCGGTGGTCAGGTCAGCGACACTCAACCAAATGGGGATCTTGTACAGCAGCATCATCAGATGTCCATCCTGGGAGAGATGACTCCTGTTTGGCAGGCCCCTGCCATATTCTAATAATCTCTCCTCTCTTTTGCACATCCGGGAAGCAGCTGAGGGGGTCCACGAGCCAGCACTGGATCATGTGTTCCAGGTTCTGGTTGAGGGATGAGCAGTAGATGGGGAATTCAGAACTCCATCAATCGGTCTCAGTGAATACATTCTTCTCTTTCAACGCTTGACCCCACCATCTGCTCCATTGGTGATGTCAATCCTTCTTTCAATTGCTTGGATTCGGGACAGACCCCAACTTTTGTTGACTACATATTGGCACAAAAAATAACCTTTCTGCACAAGATACGGATGACCAGGCACATCATGCATCCTACCTCTATCATTCAGATAGAAAGTACAGCTGTGTCATTGCACTGCAATGGTTCGTTTTGCTCCCTCTGAGTCAGAAGCTATGGGTTTAACTACCACCCCCACGACTCATTAGCCACAGAATAGTGCATTTATAGAGGCAGAACAGGCTGATTCACCACCCACATCCCTCAAACACACTGAATGTCGATGGTGAGAGTGGGAAAGGCTCCTGGGCAGCCATTCTTGGCACATCGTGGCCCCTTAACCTCTGGCTTTAGGCTAATAACATGTTCCAGCAAAAATACACTGTGGAAACAGACAAAAGAAAAGCATTCAGAAAAACTGTGTATGCAGGATCTGAAATGAAAACAGAAAATGTTGGACAATCTCAGCAGGTCTGACAGCTTCTGTGGAGAGAGAAGGGAGCGAACGCTTCAAAACTGAATGACTCTTTGTCAAAGCTTGGGTTCCGACTGCCTCGTGTGTCTTTAGATGTAGGTAGTTGTCTCAGTCTCATTACAGCGCCCAAATCCTTTTTTATTTTTACCCCTGTTCTACATGTTGATCTCGACACCTATTTTAAGTTGTTTCCCCCCCAACCCCCAAAGTGCTTTCCAGTCAATGGTGCACCTTGAGGGTAGCACGGTGGAGCATTGGTTAGCACTGCTGCCTCACGGTGCTGGGGACCCGGGCTTGATCCCGGCTCTGGGTCACTGTCCATGTAGAGTTTGCACATTCTCCCCTGCGTGGGTTGCACCCCCACAACCCAAAGATGTGCAGGGTAGGTGGATTGGCCACGCTAAATTGCCCCTTAATTGGAAAAAAAAACGATGCACATTGAAACTGTATTCACTGCTGATATGCAAGGAAACTGGCAGACAATTTGCGCATGGCAGGATCCCACATACTGCAATGAGATACTGATCGGAAAATCTGGCTGGCATTCTCCGACCGTTGTGATCCACTCTTCCCGTAGGTCGCGCACCCCCGTCTGTGGGTTTCCCATCGGTGTGGGGTGGCGTCAATGATAAATCCCCTTGACAAAATAGAATCCTCCCCGCCAGCAAACGGCGCGTCACCGAGGAACGTGAGGCTGGGGGAAGGGAGAATTCCGTGCCTCTGTTTTTAGCAACGTTGCTTGAGGATGAATGCGAGCTAGATTTAAATATATTCTTTAATGGAGATGGATTTAGTTTTTAAATACATGTTCCCGATCACGTGTGGGTGAATTAGATGCAGGAAACAAAGAACTGAGTGAGAAACCTCCATAAACATTGAAATCACCTGAATCACTGGCCAGTCACACACAGGAATAAAGTCTCTGCAGCACAAACCACACGCTGAGATGTCTTCCCATTTATTTTGAGTTCCTGCATCTCCAATGTTCACCTCCTAATCTCCAAAATTCACCTCGGTGCCAGGCAGAACCTTGCACTTTAATTCTGAACTCAGAACCGATCGGTTAATGAATTCTGTACAAAGATATTAAGCTGAAATTAGACCTTTGGGCTTTGTTGAAGAAAAGCTCCTGGTGTTTGTTCATTTGGTTCACAGAGTGAGGTCAGTTCATTAACCGTTAATTACTCAGTCTCTCAAGACTGTTAAATGCAGTCAGACTGTCCAACAAGGTAATCAAAGATCACAACAGTTAAGAACTTATTTGTGGGTTAGCCTCTGTTATGCTTCAGGATGAGTAATTATCTTGGAGACCTTTTTAAACATTCTTATGAAAGTCCAATGTTTTTTTTTTAACCTCAGACCAGTTTTCTGCATGTCCGTGGACCCTGTTAACTAAAAAACGTTAATAGACTAGAAACGCAGTTTTCAAAATAAGTTCTGGTCCCTGGTACATAGGAGAGAGGACCATAAAACTATAAGACATGGTAGCAGAATTAGGCCATTCATTCCATCAAGCCGGCTCTGCCATTCAATCATGGCTGATATGCTGCTCATCCCCACTCCCCTGCATTCTCCCTATGAATCCTAATCTGTTTATCAATCAAGAACTCACTCTTCAAGATATTCAGTGATTTGGCCTTCACAGCCTTCTGCGGCAAAGAGTTATGTAGTGATATCTTGGTTGTGTTGTAATTCACCGACTGACCACTAGGAGTCTCATCAGTATATGAGTGACTGTTGGAATCAGGTGATCTCAGACTGACCCGGGAGCTGGGAGATCGGTTGCTTTTGCGTGTTCATACTATTATTCACCTGTTGTTTATATATAGTTGGCCCACAGTTAATGGTAATAAATTGTTTATAGCATTAGCTACAAGTGTTCTTGTAACATAAATCAGGCTATTTGACAAGAATATTGCACGGTACCAGGACGTGGTTGTATGAAACAGTGAGAAAAAAATTATCACATCATCAAGTGAAGCCACGAGGTCCACAGAGATTTGAAGATCTTGCAGACTGCAAGAATTAACAACATGGAATCGTTGAAGTCGTCAATTAATCTCAGATTTCATGGTCATGTGGACAGCAACTGGCGTGTGTTTAAACAACAATTTAATGTGTTTCTTACTGCAGTAAATTCAGGAGATCAATCAGATTTGTATACGGTAGCAATACTCCTAACTGCAAGCAATTGCTGTGTTTAATACTATAAATTAGCAAATGATAAAGATAGTAAAAATTTTAACGAAGCGATTCTAAGATTTGATGAGCATTGCTCCCCCAGAAATAATTAAATTTTAATAGTTATCTTTATTGTCACAAGTAGGCTTACATTAACACTGCAATGAAGTTACTGTGAAAATCCCCTAGTCAGCACATTCCGGTGCCTGTTCGGGTACACAGAGGGAGAATTCAGAATGTCCAATTCACCTAACAAGCACATCTTTCAGAACTTGTGGAAGGAAACCGGAGCACCCGGAGGAAATGGACACAGACATGGGGAAAACGTGCAGACTCCATACAGACAGTGACGCAAGCCGGGAATCGAACCTGGGACCCTGGTGTTGTGGAGCAACAGTGCTACCCACTGTGCTATCACGTTTTCAGAAGACAAAAGAGTCCATACATTATGCATCACTGATTTAAAGTTAATAGCTGAAACCTGTAATTTTTATGCAGTGGAATCTTGCATGATTTGGTGTGAATGAAAAAAAGCTGAGGGAATCGTTGCTGAGGGATTCAGAGTTAAGATTTGTCAAGCTCACGAGCCAGCAGCACAGCATTCAATAATGCTTCTCAGCAATGGCAGCGTCTTCTTGGAGGAAAGAACTCCGGTTGCCGCGTTTTTCCAAAAAGTCAGGAAACTTCCAAAAAAAGGTGGGAAAGTTCGCACACCAACAAACAGGACAAAGTATTTCTGTGTAAAAGATGTGGTCAAAGGCACAAATTAAGGCAGTGTCCAGCATTTGGCAAGTTTTGTTCCAGGTGCAAACCAAAAAATCACGTTGCTCAGAATTGTTACTCTAAGTTCAACCCCAGAACATTCAGCACAGTTGGAAAACACAGTCTCCAGTGATGAAACATCATTGTTTGTTGGAGTAATAACAGAGAAGAATATTTTTTTGGAGACATCAATAATTCTCCAGCTGTTAAAAAAACGCAAACAATTTAAAATAAATGTGGTTAATGAGGACAAATGGCTGCTACCACTTGAAGTGAACAGTTCAGGATCCAATTGAAGTTAGACACTGGTGCCAAAGCCAATTTAATCAGCATGTGTTATTTTTAAAAGTCTGAAAATATCAGCTGATTAAAATAAATCACAAAATATCTCTGAGAGATTATAATGGTCAAACACTAAATGATATGATGTTTGTGACCTGAGTGTGGTGGTGAAGTGATTATTCCATCCCATTCTGAATTTGATTCAAGGTGATCAGTCCTGTGAAGAATTAGCTCCAGTGCAGTTGGTATATTGCACCCACAAAGGATTGGATCAACACGCCAACCGGAGAACATTATCAGCAAATTCAGCAATGTGGTCTCTCATTTTAGTGCACTTCCATTTGCCAACAAGATACAATTTAAAGAAGATGCATTATCTAAAGCACCGAGACAAACTCTTAGCAGTAAAATTACTGAAGATGTAGATCTGCATGTCAATCTCATTTCTCGCCTACCACCTGTATCAGATAGGTGACCACAAGTTATCAAGAAGATACAAGAACAATGGGGTAAATTCCATGGTATGCGTGAAACAAAAAAATGGTGATGCTCGTATGGGCATGGATCCCAAAGATCTTAATGAAAAAGTGTACATATTGCAAAATAATTATTACAGAAAGCAATGGACAGCCAATCTCATCCATATCTTGCGAAATCCCATTACAAAGCATTATCATTGTCACATGGTAGATCAACAGCAGATTTACTCATGTATAGAAATTTGCGTACCACACTTCCATACTTGAAAAAGAAGGAGGAGAATGCAGTGGTACTGCAATAAATTCAGAACATTAAAGCAAAACAAAAGCAGTTCTATGAAAGAGTGTCTTGAACTTTTCCACCTCTGAGTGGTGATGACATTGTGAGAGTAGAAGGTACAGGCAATTGCTCGCGAAAAGCCATTATACTTGAAGAAGTAGCGTCTCATTCCTACAATGTACAGACAGAGGAGGGGTTGGTTTTAAGAAGTGGTTTTAAGGAGTGCATCGCTGACTTTGTCTATATAAATGTTTCTGGATCATACCTCTCCAGTCACCTGAAGAAGGAGCTGCGCTCCGAAAGCTCATGTTTGAAACAAACCTGTTGGACTTTAACCTGGTGTTGTAAGACTTCTTACTGTGCTCACCCCAGTCCAACGCCGGCATCTCCACATCATCCTTAAAAGCCTCTGTGATGATTTCATATGCTTTGAAAAATATTAATGCCTTAGTTGACGTATGCAAACCTCCCGTAAGCTAATGTTTAAATGAAAAAATAAATCTTATTGCAAGAAATCTATAAAAGTTGAGGTTGTTATTACACAAAATGTCCTTGTTCAGCTGATGAAGTTAAACATTAAATTAAAGTTTCAAAGTTTGATATTTGGAAAATTATTTTTGTTAATAAATGTGTTCCATTAAACTTTACGAGATTCTACAAATGTCTGACTGAAACATCAAACTACAGCATTTAGTTATGAGTTAATTATGAACGAATAAGATTATTGAAATTAACAAGGCAAAACATAATAACATCGGTAACACGGTGACACACTGGTTAGCACTGCTGCCTCACAACAGTAGGGATCCATGTTCAATTCAGACCTTAGGTGATTGTGTGGTGTTTACGCGTTCTCCCCGTGTCTGCATGGGTTTCCTCTGGGTGCTCTCATTTCCTCCCACAGTCCAAAGTTGTGCGGGTTAGGTGTATTGGCCATGCTAAATTGCCCCTTAATGTCCAAAAGGTTAGGCAGGGTTACTGGGTTACGGGGGCAGGGTGGATCATGAGCTTAAGTAGGGTGCTCTTTCCAGGGGCCGGTGCAGACTCAATGGGCCGAATGGCCTCCTCCTGCACTGTAAATTCTATGATTCTACGTTCACTTATAAATAATCACCATTAATCATCAAAAAAATTAAAATTATTTTAAAAGAACCAATAAGAGCAGCAATGCATGTGTAAAAGAAAGACCAAAAAAAACTGTTAAAACATTCTACACACCTTTAAAACACTGTTGTCTTCAACCTAAATCTGCAGTTTAAATTCCTGCCCTCAATGGGCGGTTCTCGTAGCTGCTACGTCACAGGAGGTGTGACTGTATCGATATTCACCCCGCTAGAGCCTGTGCAGACTGTGGCACTGCAGGCCCCGGCTGCCGCTGGAACAGGAAGGTTCGTCTGATTTCTGAGGACAGGTAAGTGCGCAGTTTCCTCTTCTGGTATCAGCGCGCCCTGGCTTTCCGCCGATACTCGGAAGTTATGGTCCGATGTGCCTTTCTGAATGTTTTGCCTTCAAGTTGATCATTAAATAAAGAACCTGTGCATTTGACATCTCACTCAGTCGCAGACTCTGTTTCAGCTCTTTCAGTGACAAACATAAGATAATAATAATTGCACTGCAATGAAGCTACTGTGAAAATCCCCTAGTCGCCACATTCCGGCGCCTGTTCGGGTACACTGAGGGAAAATTCAGAATGTCCAATTCACCTAACAGCACGTCTTTCAGGACTTGTGGGAGGAAACCGGAGCACCCGGAGGAAACCCACGCAGACACGGGGGAGAACGTGCAGACTCCGCACAGAGAGTGACCCAAGCCGGGAATCGAACCTGGGACCCTGGAGCTGTGAAGCAACAGTGCTCACCAGTGTGCTAACGTGCCGCTCGCAAGTAATTCAGTCATTTTCTGCTATCTGAATCTTTTCCTACCATTCCGCGTGAACTCCACCCTCTCGCTTGGTCAAAGAGTTTGGTTTTATTGAGTGATAAAGTTTTGCAGCGCAATAAGAGGCCCTTCGGCCCATCATATCAGCACTGGCCATCAAGCACCTGTCTATGCTATTCCCATTCTAATCCCGTTGTAAAGCCACTGAGTTTTAAGGAAGGCACTTTCACTGTTCGCTGGGAAACTTTTCGCACATATCCTCTTGTGTTGCATTTCAGAAGCCATGTTACAACTTTTCCTTTTAATGCTCTTTGGGCTAACTTTTCAACATGTCACCACGGCATTAAGCTGTCATTGTAGATCAGCTGTCATGATAATAACTATCCATTTTCACCCCACTCCCCCTCGGCCTCCCCTTTCTGGCACACGCATACAGTTCCATTAAGGCTCAGGGGCGGAATTCTCCAAAATTTATCAAGAGTATCAGGCGCCGAGTCAAAACTAACGTGTTTCCCTCCAGCGACACAGCTGAGTTTTCAGACCAAGGTTAACGTAATGAAGAAAAAGAGCCTGAAGGCTGACGAGGAACGTTTTGTTTTGCTCCGTGTGGTGTGGTGTTCTGGTCTGGAACCCCCTCCCTCAAAGGGCGGCAGTAACTTTCAGAAAGAAATTCGATAAATACTTTAAGAGGATGAAAGTGCAGGAAAGTGGGGAAAGAATAGTTAGTTCATTCAAAGAGTGGGCCGTAGTGCCTCGTGCCTAATTCTGCCCTGCCTGATTAAGTGTATTATCTCCTGAAGCCAACGCTGCATTTCCTTCTTGAGTTATTCAAACCTCTGTTAATTCCGTCTCATGTTGTGGGCACCGTCGTCACTGCCGGTATTTAATTCCCACCGTTGGCTGGTTTTTTGGAAATTCATCTTCTTGGGCCTGTGACTTTTTAAAAAATAACTGAGTGGCTTGTCGTTAGCACTTAAACATGTTTTCCCTGGACTGGAACTGATGTGTTAGGCAGGTTGGTTCAACGTTGACTGAAACTGGATGCAGTGAAGCTAGAAACAGACGTCTGACACAGGAGATGATCCAACACTGTTTTATTTAACTAGTGGACTGCTGTACATGATCAGCTCTGGGTTGACACTCGACTCATCCAACTGATGACCTCTTACTGGCTTGACCAGACTTACTAGCTACCGCATGGTGATAGCGCTCACTAGCTTGTGCACTCTGACTGTCTCAGTAGCAGGGTCCTATGGGCTTTATAGTGATGGTGCCCTGTCTGGTGATTGGTTGTTCTGTGTTGTGTGTTCATTGGTCATCCTGTGTGTGAATCACTGCCTGTCTGCATCTCATTATATAGATGAGTGGATATTATGACAGGAACTGTCATATTATGACAAGGCCAGAATGGGGCAAGGACTGCATATTTCCGTAACTAAAGGGCGTTATGTTATTGCCTTGGAGTTGTTTCAATGATTTCAGAAGACTGCTAGCTGCAAACATGCTGATGTTTATTTGATCACATTTACAGGTGACAGAGAGCGCAGGTTTCTAACCGGGCTGACTTTCCTCTTTCCCTTTAGACTCCCAGAGGCTCACGTCATACGAGTGCTTGTCACTCCCTCCTATGACTTCACAAGTTGTTAATCCTTTATATGCCCTAGTCCAACAAACTCACTTCTACTGATTGCAGGTTCTTACTCTCAAGATTTCTTAAAAATTGAATTCAAAATGGCATTTGAACTCACATTCTCTGGATTATTATTTCAATTTGGCTATTGCTGAAGTCCAAGCTTATCATAGAATCCCTACAGTGCCATTCAGTCCATCGAGTTTGCACCGACCCTCCCTGAGAGAGCACCCTACCTGGCCCACTCCCCTGCCCTATCTCTAGAACCCCACCTAACCTTTTGGACACTAAGGGGCAATTTATCATGGCCAATCTGCACATTTTTGGACTATGGGAGGAAACCGGAGCACCCGGAGGAAACCCACGCGGACACGAGGAGGAAGTGCAGACTCCACACAGACAGTCACCCGAGGCCGGAATCGAACACGGGTCCCAGGCGCCACGAGGCAGCAGTGCTAACCAGTGATCGCTGAAGAAGAATAATGCCAGTCTTCATGCTTCACAGAAGCCTCCTTTTTCTCATCCATGTTTCCACCATGTACTCATCTACTTTATGTTAAAAACTGCGCCCCTCAAAATATTCCCTGTGGTAAGTGAGCCCCACATTATCATCACTCTCTGGGTAAAGAGGTTTTTCCTGAATTCTGCATTGCATTTATTAGTGACTCTCACAATTCAATAACACGGTTGTTTTGTTAATATTGTTTTGTTTTTTATATTTTGTGAAAATCTTAATAAAAATTATTTAAAAAATAAATAAAATAATCCCTGGTTTGACACTTCCTCACAAATGAAAACATCTTCTCCACATTTACCCGATGAGGCTCCTTCACAGTTCCAATGACTTCCATCGGATCATTTGCCGGTCTTCTATTTTCTCGGAGAAAAGCGTCCCAACCTGTTCAGTTAATATAGTTATAGCCATTCTGTGTGTGAATATTATCCACAAAAGTTGCTCGATTTCAGAGTTTGCAGCGATTAATCCAATGCCCTAAGAGAAGGGCAAAATATTTGTCATTGTTCAATGAATGATGGCTTCACGGATTTCACCCCAATTGACATTATTTTAACAGCAGCTTTAACCAATGCATTAAAAAAAGCACTTAGATAATGTTTATGCAAAATGGTAGCCCATCACTGTCAAATTGTACTGGACATGACAAGCACGGATCATCACAGAATGCCAGTCCTGATCAATTCACTTCATCCAGTTGCATAATACTGAGGGCGCGATTCTCCGCCCCCCACGCCGGGTGGGAGAATATCGGTGCCCACCGATCGCGGGCCGTGCGTCCATAACGGAAGCACTCTTTTCCCTCCGCCGCCCCGCAAGACCAAGCTGCCACGTATTGCGGGGTGGCTGAGGGAAAAGACAGCAACTGCGCATGTGCGGCTGATGTCATCGGCCGCATCAGCCGGCGCGACGCTTGGCGTGCGGCCTTGACGACCGTCGTCAAGGGCGCGCCGCCGCGACGCACAGGGCCGTGCTCCGCCCCGCCTGGAGGGGAGAATCGGCCCCGGAAGTGGGCATGAAGGCTGCCGTGGGTCACAGCCTGTCCCACAGCAGCCTTTACGATTCTCCGCATTTACGGAGAATCTCGCCCTGAATCTTTGTAATTATTGTAATAATACAAAACCTGCTTGAAGTGAATGTATTCGCCTAATGCATGA
The DNA here is from genome assembly GCF_902713615.1 of Scyliorhinus canicula. Lineage (NCBI taxonomy): Eukaryota > Metazoa > Chordata > Chondrichthyes > Carcharhiniformes > Scyliorhinidae > Scyliorhinus > Scyliorhinus canicula. The sequence goes on from NC_052149.1 coordinate 240,590,186, forward strand.
GCTGTCTGGATGATACTGTAACCTATGACCTGGAAGTGGTGATACGGGCTACTTCCAGGTACTGTACTGTAACCCCGGTGGGCTCCGCCTCCGGCTCCACCCTCACCGGAGCCATATATAGACCGGCCACCTGTGGGTGATACTCATCTGTGCAACCGACTCTAGCTAGGCAAGTTCATGATTAATAAAGCCTAATGTTCACTCACTCTCTCAGTCTCTTGGTGAATTGCCGGTACATCACTGCTGTTTTTCAGAATTTCAGTTATTAGCTGTAGAAAGATCAACTCTTGAAGTGCAAACAATAACTGCAAGAGCCGAAGATGAACTTTGGATAATTTCAATGCGCTCTTGGACTACCTCTTTTCAAGCTCAATTTGAGATCATCCAAAACTCACTTGCTGGTAATCTAACCTCCCCAGCTTCTGGTTTCCTATTATCCCTGTTCCCACTGACCCATTTATTTTGGGTACCCGACAAGGTCTTAAAATTCTCACCCTTGTTTTCAAATCTCTCCATGCCCTACCTCTATTGCCACCTCCAGCCGCACAAGCCGCTGAGATATCCGTACTCCCCCCATTCTGGCCTCTTCCCCATTTTTGCTCTCCACTGTTGGAAGCTGTGCGTTCAGAGATCTGGGGCTGGATTCTTTGTCGGCGGGATCTTCCGATTTGCCGGCAGCGCACTCGCGCCCGCGGATTTCCCGACGGCGTGGGGGGATGCCTCCAATGGGAAACCCCATTGGCCGGCTGGCGGGATGGAGAATCTCGCTCATGGGCTTGACGTTCTGCTATTCCCAAACTTCTCCACCTCTCCACCTTTCTTTCCATTATGACGGTCTTTAAAACCTCTTTGAATGAGTTTTGAATCATCTGCCCTGATGTCTCTCTGTGTGGCTTGGTGTCACCTTTAATTTGATCAAGCTCCTGTGAGAGTGCCTAGGGGACATTTTGCTCAGTTGCTGCATCAAAACCAAACTCAACAGCTCCAACTGAAGAAATTAATTTGTTTAGAGAAAAATCTGGAGAAGAGCAAAATAGCCTGGAAAGAAAACAGCACAGGGCGAGGCTCTGACACAACCAACAAATTGAAATGAGTTTTTAATTCACATCATGGAAAAGTCACAATTGCACCAGGCTGTCCAAGGCAGAGATTGCTGCCGTCCCTGTGATGAAAGAAATAATCCGAAAAGTGAAAGTGGCACTCAGCACTTGAAAGGTCAATACAGTGAGGCAGGCTTCGAATTTATATTTCAAGTGATAAAGTGATCTCGATTTTGTGACAAATTGTGATGTTAATTTTGGGAGCTATTTGTTATTTGGGTTATTATCCTTCAATACACTTGTTCTTTTTGTCTCTGGTTCAGTGATGCTGTGCACATATTGTAATTGCTTCGTGGAGAGTTTGGGAAACATATTATATAAAGAGCACTTTCTGCGTGCATCAGAATGCATTTCCTCACATAAGGCAAGTCAGAGCATTATTCACTTGGCGATCTAGCCCGACAACAATATCAATATCAGCAAATAACGTTTGGCTTTTTAACAGCGGTGATTGTGACAGTCTTATTTCACCGACTGTGAAATGCTTTGAGATTCAAAAGGTATGTCCAGCTATGCGCGAGTGTCTTACAACTTGTGCTAACTCTGGTTTTTTTTAGTTGTAAGGTCTCCTTTTTAAAACAAATATTTTTTCATGGACGCAGGCAAGCCTAGTATGCGCTGCCCACCCCAAATTGTCCTTCAACTGTGGAGCTGGCCAGGCAATTTCAGGGCAGTTAAAGGTTAACTGCATGTCTGTGTTTCCGGAGTCACATACAGGCCAGACCAGGTAAGGATCGCAGATTTCCTTCCCTCAGGGACACAAGTGAAACAAATTTTTTTTATTCAACAATTGGTGATAGTTTCATGGTCACCACTCCTGAGACCAGCTTGCAATTCCAGATTTATTCATTAAATGTTAAATTCCACCTGCTTCTGCACCGTGTCCACAGAACCTTAACCAGGCTTCTTCTTGTGGTCGCATGGCCCCTTTAAGAGGCAATTGTTTGCAGACCATGTGATTCACCCGGGCCTATAGTGTGGGAGCGTGCACACCCTGGTCAATGGGAAGAAAGCATGGGGCTTCGGGGAGCAAGAGCTCGGTGCATGTGGATCCAGGAGTCAAGGAGTAAAAGACCTGTACTATAATTTTCTGTGCCTGTATATAGTTGACCTCATTGTTATAAGATCATAAGACCATAAGAACTAGGAGCAGGAGTCGGCCATCTGGCCCCTCGAGCCATTCAATGAAATGAAAAATGCTTATTGTCACGAGTAGGCTTCAATGAAGTTACTGTGAAAAGCCCCTAGTCGCCACATTCCGGCACCTGTCCGGGGAGGCTGGTACGGGAATCGAACCGTGCTGCTGGCCTGCTTGGTCTGCTTTAAAAGCCAGCGATTTAGCCTGGTGAGCTAAACCAGCCCCTCACCAGAATGAGATCATGGCTGATCTTTTGTGGACTCAGCTCCACTTTCCGGCCTGAAGACCATAACCCTTAATCCCTTTATTCTTCAAAAAACTATCTATCTTTACCTTAAAAACATTTAATGAAGGAGCCTCTACTGCTTCACTGGGCAAGGAATTCCATAGATTCACAACCCTTATGGTTCAAGCAGCCTCGTCATTGATATCTCATGTTATTACACCTCTGGATTACTAGCCCAGTGGAGTTGCCACTACATCACTATCTCCCCTTAATGACATGGTGCAACAAAGGTTTCTAGGCTGGTCTTCCTTTTATACGCCAACACCATCAAGACAGGAACATTGGCTTCGAAACCCCACCTGAGCTGCTGACATTTGACATCTAGAATGCAATAGTCAAGATTCACTTTCCTCGTTACTTTGATGGAGATATTCATCTGTACACTTTGAACAGTTTAACACACTGCTTAAATTAGCAGAGACAGAGAGGAATTTCAGACAGACACATTAATCCACTGCTATCCCATGGCACAGTTTCAAGGCTGATTGCATTTTAGAGGATATTGATTAGATATTTCTCTCTGCCACCAAATACTATTCCAGGAGTAGTTTTCCCTTTGTTGTCACAGTGAGAGAGTGAGAGAGAGAGACACATTAAAATCCCTGGATAATAATCTTTATTATTGTCACAAGTAGGCTTACATTAACACTGCAATGAAGTCACTGTGAAAATCCCCGAGTCGCCACATTCTGGCGCCTGTTTGGGTACACTGAGGGAGAATTCAGAATCATAGAATTATAGAATGTACAGTGCAAAAGGAGGCCATTCGGCCAATCAAGTCTGCACTGGCCCTTACAAAGAGCACCCCACTGAAGCCCACGTATCTACCCCATCCCCATAACCTAGTAACCCCCACTTAACATATTTTGGACACTAAGGGCAATTTATCTTGGCCAATCCACCTAACTCGCACATCTTTGGACTGTGGGAGAAAACCGGAGCACCCGGAGGAAATCCACGCAGACATGGGGAGAACATGTAGACTCCACACAGACAGTGACCCAAGGCGGGAATTGAAGCTGGGACCCTGGCGCTGTGAAGCAACAATGCTAACCACTGTGCTACCGTGGACGAACAACAATTCAAGTAATGCCAGAAATGGGGCTGGTTTAGCTCACTCGGCTAAATCGCTGGATTTTAAAGCAGACCAAGCAGGCCAGCAGCACGGTTCGATTCCCGTACCAGCCTCCCCGGACAGGCGCCGGAATCTGGCAACTAGGGGCTTTTCACAGTAACTTCATTGAAGCCTACTCGTGACAATAAGCGATTTTCATTTCAAATGGAATTTGCCTCAGCTTGGAATTCAACACAAAATTTTGGAGAAGACATGCAAAATGTTTCCTCCAAAAGAGAAGATGGATAAAAGATTTAAGGGGAACAATCTTGATGCGAGATCTGAGGAAAGTAATTGTCCTATCACAGGCTTTTCCTTTTGTTCTTATGTCCATTCTCCTACCTTGCACTTGCTGAAAACCTTCTCCACTCCAAACTCTTCCCAGTTCTGATGAAATGTTCAAGATTCCATTGGTTGCAGAACAGGGTCTGAAAATCTGCAGGAAAAACAGCAGCAACGACACTGGCCATTTCTGTGAGGCCCAGTAGGATGTAATCCCACTGAGGCACTGCAATAATGCAAGCTATCATTGATGGGGCTGCTTGAATCATAAAGTAATTTATTAGAACAACAATGAGGTTAAACTATCTGCATGCACAGTTAATATAGACATTTATTCCTTGACTCCTAATAATAATAACAATAATAATAAACCCTTCTTGTCACAAGTAGGCTTCAATGAAGTTACTGTGAAAATCCCTTAGTCGCCACATTCCGGCACCTGTTCGGGGAGGCCACTACGGGAATTGAACCTGCGCTGCTGGCCTTGTTCTGCATTCGGGGCTAAATCACTACCTTTAAAAGCAGACCAAGGCAGGCCAGCAGCTCGGTTCAATTCCCGTACCAGCCTCCCCGAACAGGCGCCGGAATGTGGCGACTAGGGGCTTTTCACAGTAACTTCGTTTGAAGCCTACTTGTGACAATAAGCGATTTTCATTTCATTTCATTACAACCCAGCTGTTTAGCCCACTGTGCTAAGCCAGCTCCTAGGCCCACACTCCCGGTGCCTCCCGCTCCCCGGGCTAGGGTTCACAGGAGCGGTGGCCTGTGCCGCTCCTGCAGTGTGGCAACACCGTGCACCGCCTGTGGTGGCCAAGGATAAATGTGAGTGGGTTGGATTTGCCCTGGCAAGACCGGGAGGCCCTGCATAATTTGAAGAGCAGAGGCTGGTCTTCCAATTGTCCAAGAAGGAGGGATTCCCCAGTACCTGAGAATTCTTGGCAGTGAGCCTGCTTGGTGTACCCCACACCGACCATTACTTAAATATCAGGAGCAGTGGGAAGACATCCTTCAGGGTCAGGATTGTTCTCTGGGTGGTTAGGTCTTCCTCTAGTAAAGGGATCAACAGACATGGTATCAAGATGGATAAGTGGCATTGAGCTACGATCAGTGATAATTTTGTTGTGTAACCGAGCAAATCAAAAGGGTTGTTTTTAGATTCCGAGAGCCAGTCAGTTCGCTATCAAACTGATGTTAGCTGGTGTCACGAGTTACAGAGGTAAACCTGGATCATTTTCAAATCACAGCAAAGCAAAGTTCTGTCTCCATTCTCAGTGCTTTCCTCTCCAAATACATTCCAATTATCTGCACCGCTGACACATAACACTGACAGGAAATCATCCCATGACTTTAAGCCTGGCGTCTTTCCAGCTGAGTGGTTGATATGAAAAAGATGTAATTAAGGAGGGTGTAGAAGGAGGATGGAACTAGTAGAGTTGATGGGGGTCGAGCCAATGGATGTGGTTTACTGGGACATAAGATGGCATTCAACAAAGTCCCATATAAGAAATTAGTGAGCAAAATTAAAGCACATGGATTGGAGGTAGTGTATTGAAATGGATAGGAAACTGGTTGGCAGACAGGTAGCAAAGAGTAGAAATAAACAGGCCTTTTTCCAATTGGCAGGCAGTGACAAGTGGGGTACCACAGGGATCGGCACCGGGACCCCAGCTATTCACAATATGTATTAATGATTTAGATGAGAGAACCAAATGCAATGAGTGTGATTTCGCAGACCCGTTAGCCATGGCCGCAAATCGAGTCATGGCTGCTAAACAGCGCGAGAGGTCAAAAGTGGGGAGTGCAATTCTCCCAGCCCCGTGCCGCCCCGACGCCAGCACGCGATTCTCCGAGGTGTGGAGAATCAGCGGCATTTGCCGCGCTGGTCGCGGGCCGGGCCGCCGATCCTCCTGCCCGGATGGGCCGCATGGTCGCGCGGAAAAATCGGAATCCCGCCGGCACCGTCCACAACTGGTCGCTGCCGGCGGGAGCTCTGTGCGAACGGTCGGGAGGCGGCCTGTGGGGGGGAGGGCTCTATCCCTGGGGGGGGCCTCCGATTGGGTCTGGCCCGCAATCGGAGCCCACCGATTGGTGGGCTGGCCTCTCCCCCCGGGCCCACTTAGTTGCGCGTCCGGCCCCAGAGCCCCCGCGCCATGTTGCGTCAGGGCCAGCGGCGTGTTCCGTAAAGCCACCACCCATGCGCGGGTTGACGCATCGCCACTGCACAAGCGCGAGTTGGTGCCACCCCCCCAGTGCGCGCCAAGAAGTGAGGCTGGATCAGCGTGAACTGCTCCAGCGCCGTGCTGGCCCCCTATGGGGGCCAAAATCGCTAGTGGCCGCGACTGCGTTCGCGACGGCGCGGACTCTCTGTCCCACAATCGGAGAATCGCGCCTTTCCAACACGATCTTTCCAGTCCTTGTCCAATGACCCGATCAGGTTCATGCCCAGGAAGGTGCACACCTGATTAAGATGAATTTGAATGCACCAGCATTTACTTAGCGTGCATAACTGTAATGACTTAGACCAGGCCTTTGAGATTGGCCAATTTGAATATGAGTTCCCTGATTAGTGAGCCAATCAGGGAACTCCTTTCTCTGTTTAAGACAGGAAGTATCAGATCCTCCGCTTTCCCAGTGTAGACAGGGAGCTGGATGCGCTCCCAATGTAGACAGCGAGCTGAATTCACTCCCGGTGTGGACAGCGAGCTGAATGCGCTCCCAATGTAGACAGCGAGCTGAATGCACTCCCGGTGTAGACAGGGAGCTGAATTCACTCCCGGTGTAGACAGGGAACTGAATGCACTCCCGGTGCAGACAGCGAGCTGAATGCACTCCCGGTGTAGACAGTGACCTGAATGCACTCCCGGTGTAGACAGGGAGCTGAATGCTTTCCCGGTATGGACAGCCAGCTGAATTCACTCCCGGTGTGGACAGCGAGTTTAATGCACTCCCAATGTAGATAGCAAGCTGAATGCGCTCCCGGTGTAGACAGCGAGCTGCATGTACTCCCGGTGTAGACAGTGAGCTGAACGCACTCCTGGTGTAGACAGTGAGCTGAATGCACTCCCGGTGTAGACAGGGAGCTGAATGCACTCCCGGTGTAGACAGCGAGCTGAATGCACTCCCGGTGTAGACAGCGAGCTGCATGTACTCCCGGTGTAGACAGCAAGCTGAATGCACTCCCAATGTAGACAGCGAGCTGCATGTACTCCCGGTGTAGACAGTGAGCTGAATGCACTCCCGGTGTAGACAGTGAGCTGAATGCACTCCCGGTGTAGACAGTGAGCTGAATGCACTCCCGGTGTAGACAGCGAGCTGAATGCACTCCCGGTGTAGACAGTGAGCTGAATGCACTCCCGGTGTAGACAGGGAGCTGAATGCTCTCCCGGTATGGACAGCCAGCTGAATTCACTCCCGGTGTGGACAGCGAGTTTAATGCACTCCCAATGTAGATAGCGAGCTGAATGCGCTCCCGGTGTAGACAGCGAGCTGCATGTACTCCCGGTGTAGACAGTGAGCTGAATGCACTCCCGGTGTAGACAGTGAGCTGAATGCACTCCCGGTGTAGAAAGGGAGCTGAATGCACTCCCGGTGTAGACAGCGAGCTGAATGCACTCCCGGTGTAGACAGCGAGCTGAATGCACTCCTGGTGTAGACAGCAAGCTGAATGCACTCCTGGTGTAGACAGCGAGCTGAATGCACTCCCGGTGTAGACAGCGAGCTGAATGCACTCCCGGTGTAGACAGTGAGCTGAATGCACTCCCGGTGTAGACAGTGAGCTGAATGCACTCCCGGTGTAGACAGTGAGCTGAATGCACTCCCGGTGTAGACAGTGAGCTGAATGCACTCCCGGTGTAGACAGGGAGCTAAATGCACTCCTGGTGTAGACAGTGAGCTGAATGCACTCCCGGTGTAGACAGCGAGCTGAATGCACTCCCGGTGTGGACAGCGAGCTGACTGCGGTCCCAATGTAGACAGTGAGCTGAATGCACTCCCAATGTAGACAGTGAGCTGAATGCACTCCCAATGTAGACAGTCCTGTTAGAATTTTATCAGTTTCTATGAGATCCACCCCTCACCCCACCCGCCCCCATTTTCTGAACTCCAGTGAATACAATCCTAACCGATTCAATCTCTCCTCATACAGCTGTCCCCCTTCAGATCCTCTTCATAGCAGGAATCCAAATTGAGAAGTGTTGGAGATTTAGAGCAGTTCAAACACGGATCTCCTGAATTGGTGTGACATTTCTGAACTTTTATTGAGTAAAAGTGCAAAGCATCAGCCAGGTTTCTGGCATTCTGTCTGCCAGCAGCTTGTGGCAAAAATGAGGTCACCAACCTAACATTGGGGTTCGAAGCCTTCAGTGAGGGGAGGAGGAGACGCTGCCAGTTCAGGAGGCCCAACATTGTTTGAAACATGGAGTTAAATCCTTCAGCAATGGTCCTCAGGGACTTAGCGTTCTTCGGCATCTCTCAATTGGATCTGACTTTGTGCCCCAGGCTTTCCAATGTGGACGCCACCCTTGCAGTGTTGGCCTGGGTGCCATGCATTGCTGGCACTATCTCCTGCAACAGAAGGCTTTGCGATTCCTCCATTTGGCCTTGCAGTCCCAGGACTGTCCCTGACAACATCTCCTGGTGTTCCCGGCTCTGCATTTGCATCACAAGCAACTGAGGGACAAACATGTCCAGAGGCAGGACACCTGCCTGGGGCACAGCTGCGTCCTGGGATCCAGCAGACCTCCATCTCTCTGATCCCTCCTGCCTCCACCTGATGTGCATCAGGAGCAATGTGGAGCTAACCGCATAGTGACCTGGAACACATTGAGATAGATGTCTCTGCGTTGGTGGGAGGTGGGGGTGAAAGCTCTGATGCTTCTTCATTGTCCTCCTCCGACATTTCCTCTGAAGTCGTGTCGAGAGTGGGCAGTGGGTTCCAGCTGGTGGATGGGCCGGGCTGATTGGGTAATGTTCCTGCAAGGAAAGGAATGTGGTTTTAGTGCATGGCCAGGGCAATGGTCTGGGATGCACAGACCTCACTTGGAACAGGTCATCTGGATAGAGGTACAGTGGCGATTCACTTTCCTCTTGCAGGCTCACATTGTTCCCCGCACAGGCCCGATCCTGCAGGTTCCAGGACTTGCCACTCCAAAGTAATCAGGATATTCACCTCGGGCATCGCACCACCCGTCTCCTGTTGCTCGCGGAGTTTGTGGGCGAGCTTCTCCTGCAGAAACACAAATGGGGATGATGTTAGCTGGCCACCCTGGTGTGTCAGATATCGATGAAACCTGACAAGTGTGGGCACTGCATGTAAGCAGTGAAGGGTTGTGAGTAGAGGAGTCAGGGGGTGTGAGGGAGGTCGGGTGCTGGAGCACTGTCAGGTCAAGGTGACATTCCAAGGGGTGTCGGCAAGGTGGAGGGCAGAGAGGATACTGTGAGAACTTACCTGGCAGAATGGAGTAGATCATTCATCTGCTTCTGGCATTGCACACCCGTCCTCTTGTGCAGGCTGCTGGCACTGTGACCAGCTCCCAGGCGGGGTTCCTGGTCTTGCTGGTGAATCTCCTACCAGAGTCTAGATCATTCCTTTTCTCCTCTTTATATAGGATGTAGAGGTGCTTCAGTGTGATTTGGGCAAGTTGAGTGAGTGGGCAAATGAATGTCAGATGCAGCATAATTAAGATAAATGTGAGGTTATCCACTTTGGTCGCAGAAACAGGAAGGCAGATCATTGTCTGAATGGCTATAAATTGAGAGAGGGGAATGTGCAACGAGACCTGTGTGTCCTCATGCACCAGTCGCTGAAGGTAAGCAGGTGGTAAAGAAGGCAAATAGTATGTGGTATTCATTGCGAGAAGATTCGAGTACAGGAGCAGGGATGTGTTTCTGCAATTATACAGGGCCTTGGTGAGGCCACACCTGGAATATTGTGGGCTGTTTCGGTCTCCTTATCTGAGGAAGGATGTTCTTATTATGGAGGGAGTGCAGCGAGGGTTTACCAGACTGATTCCTGGGATGGCGGGACTGAAGTCTGAGGAGAGATTGTATCAGTTAGGATCGTATTGGCTGGAGTCCATACGAATTTGCGGGATCTGATCGAAGCCTATGAAATTCTAACAGGACTGGAAAGGAAAGATGCAGGAAGGAAGTTCCTGATGGTGATGGTGTTTCCAGAACCAGGGGTCACAGTCTGAAGATACGAGGTTGATCGTTTAGGACAGAGATGAGGAGAAATTACTTCACCCAGAGATTGGTCGGCCTGTGGAATTCACTACCACAGAAAGAGGTTGAGACCAAAATGTTGTGTAATTTCGAGAAGGCGTTGGATATACCTCTTGCGGCTGAAGTGATCAAAGGATATGGGGGGGGGGGGGGGGGGGGGGGGGGGGGGAAGTTGGATCAGATTACTGAGTTGGATGATCAGTCATGATCGGAATGAATGGCTGAGCAGCCTCGAAGGGCCGAATGGCCTCCTTCTGCTCCAACTTTCTCCGTTTCTATGAATAGCAAGATATTTAAAGCCAGCATTCTTTCAGGCAAATTGTTCTGCAGTTTAAATATTTACAGGTATGCCTTGGGAAAATGCTTTCCCCTCAGCTTTTAAGCATTTTATTTCACAGCCAGAATATTGGCTGAAAGAGGTAATGTTGTGGAAAGCAATGGGAAGAGAGACAGTCACTTTAGTAATGATTTTATGGATGGTGTATTTCCAGCTGAGGGCTTTGCTTGCTTTACTGACAATTATACTCACCTCATTCACTTTCCATTTTTCTTTATCTGGCAACAACCTTTTAACTAAGATCTTAAAATGGGCCTGTGCAATATTGATATTACTAGGCTCACTTGAAATGTTCTTCATTTAAAGAGCTTTGTTGGCAAGTGACTTTGTTCGGGTAGCTATCACAAAAGATTCTATGGCTGCGATCTACTGGTCTCGTTGTCCCGCACAGGAGCGCGATGCGGCTGGTAAATACAGGGAGAGGACTCCCGTGGGCTTCCTGACAGTCTGTGTGCCTCACAAGAACCACCCAGATCACACGAGGCGGCACGATCAGCAACTCACCCACAAGGGGTGTGACCCAAGCCGCGCGAAACAAGGAGGTTTTAAATCCACTTAGGCACCAGGATTTGTTGCCTCCCACCATCTGCCGGCCCCCCGAGGCAATCCCCAGCCAGACGCCGTTCAGTACAACGGGGAGCAGGTGAAACGATCCCCGGGGGCTCTCCTGGGGATTTGGAGGCCCCTGGGTGGTCAGGGACAGGGCAGGATTGGCCCCCCCTTACCCTCCTGCTGGAACTGTGGGCACATTCGCACTGCCAGTCTAGCAGCTTGTCACTGCTAATGTGCCCTGGTGGCACTGCACATCCGACAGGAGCACTGCCAGGGTGCCCTGGTGGCACTGCACATCCGACAGGAGCACTGCCAGGGTGCCCTGGTGGCACTGCACATCCGACAGGAGCACTGCCAGGGTGCCCTGGTGGCACTGCACATCCGACAGGAGCACTGCCAGGGTGCCAGGGTGGCCATACCAGAACGCCTGAGGAATGCCATGCCCATGAAAGGAGGGTAAAGGGGGGATATGAATCATAGAATCATAGAATTTACAGTGCTGAAGGAGGCCATTCAGCCCATCAAGTCTGCACAGGCCCTTGGAAAGAGCACCCTACCCAAGCCCGCACCTCCACCCTCCCCGTAACCCAAAACCCCACCCAACCTTTATTTTGGACAATAAGGACAATTTATCATGGCCAATGCACCTAACGTGCATTGGACTGTGGGAGGAAACCGGAGCACCCGGAGGAAACCCATGCCGACACGGGGAGAACGTGCAAACTCCACACAGGCAGTGACCCAAGCCGGGATTCGAACCTGGGACTCTAGAGCTGTGAAGCATCTGTGCTAACTACTGTGCTACTGTGCTGCCCACGGTAAGAGTGGGGGTGGGGGGGGGGGGTGGTTATGAAGGGGTCTCTGGGAGGTTAGGTGGGGGTGAACAGGGGGCTGAAAGGGGGCATGGGAATGCCTGAAATAGGTGGGCCCTCAGTGACCCCACAGTGGGCTGTCCTCACTTGGAGCGTGTGGGGTAATGCCAATCTGTTTTGAGGGGTGACCTGTCCATGAGTGGGGTGCCTATAAGCCCACTTAGAGATCGGGGCACCCTTTCAAAATGGTAGCCGGATCTGTGAGGAGCTGGTCTGGCCAGCGTTGGATCAGGATACCCCGCTGGTGAGAACAGCCGGTAAATCCTGCCTGGGTCTGGTTAGATCGCGGTGGGAGCCTCATTGGCAAGGTCAGGGAGAAGCCCCCAGCAAAACCCGCCACAAATGGCCCTTGGACCACGATTTTACCAAATGGGAACCAGGACCCATACAGAGCGTGTTTAGCCGTGTGTTTCCTGGCGTTCGCTGCGCCCAGAAACACAGGCTATAAAACACGACTCACGTTTGATAAGGGGCTTCAATGGGGAATGCCGCGCAGAGGCCCCACAGAGCTCCGTTTCCCACACTGAGGATCTCCGCCCATCACAACTCCCCCCCCCCCCCCCCCCCCCCCCCCCCCACCTAACTCCCCCAAGTCCGGCGCATTATGGGAGAGTCCCCGGAAGACCCACTCGGCAGCCCCTGCAGTATCCGTGCAGGGCAGCCCGGCACGGTCGCCCCAGTGCAACAAACGTCAGCTGGGCACCTTAGCAATGTCCCTGCCAGCTGCCAGTGCCAAATAGGCACATTATACTGGCCACGCTGTGCCGCCGCAAGATGCTTTTTGGGTGCACCATGGCCATTAAATCACGCCTTAGAAACTTTTCCATTACATCGCGCCCTCTGATTGTTCATGGCTAATGTTGCACCGTCAAATGTCATCCTGTGAATTGGGTTGGGTAGTCGGAGGAAGGGTGGGAGACCCCGGTGCGAGACCCTCCCCTCACCCCCCCCCCCCCCCCCCCCCCCCCCCCCCCCCGAGAAGCTCTGTGACAATCACAACATATTTTTTGCTTTTTTTAAACCAAATTTTGGCTTCTTGCACTAAAAGAGAACAAAGGGAATTCTGGACAAAATTCTCCGGCCGTTGCGATTCACTTTTTTCCAGCAGCAGCAGACCCCCACCTTGGGTTTCCCGATGGTGAGGCGTGGCTTCTATGGGAAATCCCATTGACAAGCGGCGGAAAGCTAGAATCCAGCCACCAGCGAACGGGGCGGCGTCGGGAAACAGGCAAGTGGGCGTCTGGAGAAACCCTCAAGCCTCTGTTGCTCTGTACTTGGTGTTGCTGCCATAAAGGGACTGCAGGAAATGTTACTATGGACTGCAGGAGGCCATTCCACCTTATTCCACCTCTTCTGCCTTTCCTCCACATCCTGGCTGGACCTTTCCTTTATCTTGCCCAGCTTGCTCACGTTTGTACCCTTCCTGCCTCATTTAATTCCATTTTCACAGGCCTGCGACCTCCCCCACTACATTGTCCATTAATTCTGTTATCCTCAGAAAATGCAGTTGTCTTTCATTTTAAGTCAGTCTGTTCTACATTCCCCCTTTTTCCTCTTCTGTACCTTCAGCCATGGCTTGTTGATGATCCCGCTGCCTGTCATCCACAATGCACGCATCACAACAATGTTTATTCTGTGATTTTCGTATAATTACAAACCTGTCAAACAGCAGACAACTTCATCTCCCCAAACTGCTGTTAAATTTATCTCTAACATTGTGTTCTGTCAAGCTGACATTACAGTTAATCAGTGTATCATAGTGACGCCTTATTAACTTGACCTGAGCCCTCCTCATGACGGTGCGGTACGTCTTCACATAAGATTGGCTTCAGGCAATCATTTTGTTTGCTACGTGGAATGAAAACATTTAAAAAGCAACATATAGGGCGGCACGGTGGCGCAGTGGTTAGCACTGCTGCCTCACGGCGCTGAGGACCCAGGTTTGATCACGGTCCTGGGTCACTGTCCGTGTGGAGTTTGCACATTCTCCCCGTGTCTGCGTGGGTCTCACCCCCACAACTCAAAGATGTGCAGGGTAGGCAGATTGACCAAGCTAAAATTGCCCCTTAATTGGGAACATTTTTAAAAAAAACAAGATATAGTGCAATAAACAAAATTAGTCAACCTTGAGACAGATCTGCTGTGCAAAATATCTTGAGTTTCTCACAAAGATATATTTAAGAGCCATTTAAAAAAATGATTCTGTTTTATTATATGAAAATCACAGAATAAACATTGTTGTGATGCGTGCATTGTGGATGACAGAGGGAGATTATGAGAGGAGTGGGGTCAACAGAAGGTGAGGTTTCCAACTCTCCGGGATTTGCCCTGGAGTCCCCAGGGATTAAAGTTTAATCTCCGGCTCCTATTGCAAACAACAGTTGAGAGAAAAATCGCAGGGACATGAAAAAAGACGGTTTTCTTCATTGTCTTTGAGCACTTCTCTTTATTAATCATAAAAAATAATTAAGTTTGGAGCTGGCGAGCGGTTGTCAGGTGATTTCTGTTTGACTGGATACCGAGAACAATCCACTTGGACAATGAAGATTCAGTTAACTTTCTGGTTGACTGGAAAGGCAGTGTGCAATGACGATGGACATGTTGGGACTCCAGTGGAGCATGAGGGCAAGGCACCGGTCAGCTTCTGAACAGATATTCTTGAGGTCAAATGCCATCTTCCAGTCGAAAAATGGACTATTCTGGCAAAGCCCAGCAGGTTTGGCAGCAGCCATGGATAGAGGTAATGGAGTTAACAGGAGGGGTTTCCACTCTGTACACGAGGTGCTGGCTAAGTCAAGAAAAACCAGCAGGTAGCTCTCCCACTGCCCAACCAAGTTTTCTCCCCAGGTAATCCGGCACTGCACGGATGGCAAATCTGGAGGAGTGACCCGCACAGTCACAGTGGCAGGACGGGGCAGGGCCTGATGAGATCGGGGAACCCTTCATGAAGGGCGCTCCATTCTGCACTAAAACAAACATCCCCCAATGAATATGGGAATGCAACCTCCCCCTCCACACACACCCACGCACAAGGGCACCCACCACAGACAAAAGGTGGACCTCAATGGAACTCATCAGATGGGCCTCTGGCACTGACTGACTAACGGTGCCAGGAATAATGCTAGGGCACTGCCCAGAGAGCTCCGACCTGGTGGGGGGTTCAGAGAATCCCACCCCCTATTACAGAGACCCCCACTAGAACCCACCTCCCTTCCATTACAGAGACCCCCACCAGAACCCTCCCCCTCCGCTCCATGACAGGGACCCCTGACTGGAAGCTGGAGAACAGTTCAGCCAGAGATAGTGAAACATATCACGGCTTTTGAACTCACCTGTGCAATACATCTGCAAGATCAGGTGGAGCAGCAGCACTTGTCCACTTTTTGGAAAGGCAAAATCACATCAGCTGAGTTTAAACGCCCGCAGATCTTTGATCTGTACGGCCTTCACTCACATCAATGGGAATTGAATTTACTCGGCTGTGATTGACAGCTTGCACACAGCCAGCTGTCTACATTGTTTAATCTCATTTTCCTCCACGCTTGAATGGATCTCAAATGGCCAACTGTGAAACAAGCCACAATGTTTATAAATGTCGAGCTATGATTGACAGCCCTTGGACCACATCAAAGGCAGCTGAGTGCTCTCACTTCCTCTTTTGCTCTGCACCCTTGGGTGGTGCACGGGTTTTACAAAGAACTGCAATTCCACATTTGTGACCTCACCCCACATAATATGCCATATCTGACTGTTTATTGGTACATACTGTCCTATCAGCATACAGAGGGTCTAAAGTCTTCAGACTTAAGAACACTCTCAGCATTGTAAACATGGTATGATTATTGACATTGTGGAAGCATTGGCCCCTCATCTTCAGACACTGCCGTTTATGTGAGCAGACCAGGTTGTGAAGGACTTCTTACCATGCGTGTTTGTAATATGTCGAAGCCCATGGACATGATGGTGAGGGATTCAGCCATTTCAATGTGACAGAGTCAAACTCACTGGTGTTGATTCTCTTCCTTGTTGGCAAGGGAAGTTCCCTGAGACACTGTGATGCCAATGAAAAAGGTTCTTTATTCGGAAGTTGCTGACCAGGGACTGGATAATGGCAAGTGCGAGCTAGGAGGACCTTGTGTGAATTGATTTTGCTTAGGGATACATCTGTGATGATCGTCTTCTGGCTACATGGCTAATCCTCACAGCTACTCTGCCATTGGTGGCTTTCTCATCCTCTTCCATTTGGGAATAGATAGTGGTTTCCTCCTCCTCATCTTGGGCAGCACGGTAGCATAGTGGTTGGCATAGTTCCTTTACAGCTCCAGGGTCCCAAGCTCGATTCCCGGCTGGGTCACTGTCTGTGTGGAGTCTGCACGTTCTCCCTGCCTCTGCGTGGGTTTCCTCCGGTTGCTCCGGTTTCCACCCAAAGTCCAAAGATATGCAGGTTAGGTGGATCGGCCATGATAAATTGCCCTTTGTGTCCAAAAAATGTACAGTGGGGATTACTGGGTTCCGGGATAGGGTAGATATGTGGGCTTCAGTAGGGTGTTCTTTGTCAGGGCCGGTGCAGACTCGATGGGCCGAATGGCCTCCTTCTGCTCTGTAAGCTCTATGATTCTATGATCTTCCTCATCATCATCCTCCTCAGAGGTTGGAGCTCTCCCCATGTCACCATCACCCTGCACTGTGCAGCATGCAGCACACCCCCACTAATCCCCATGCCCCTGTTGGAGCAGACGACAGAACTCCAGCTGAGCGATTGAGACGCCTGAAGTACATTTTTCATTTACCAATTGCCTGTTCGATTGTACTCCTTGTGAACACATGGCGGTGGCAGTATAGCTGCGCTCTGCCTCTGCTTGTGAGCTCCTGAAGGTGATCATTAGCCAACGTCTTGTGGGTCCACGCAAAGCCAAGCATAGATCAGCGAAGGTGGCAGAAATAGCTGAGGGAGTTGGGAGTTCCTGAGTCTGAAGGAGTCATGGCAGCTTCCAGGGAGCCCCGCACATACAGGAGGACCTTACAAATCCCCTGTGCATTGATTGACTAAAAGGACTTTCAGTTGACTGAGGTGCCTGATTAACGGGTTGAGGTCTTTATGGCAACATGGTTGCACTCAATGAGACTTATCACGTGAAGGATGCCTGCTAATTGGGCAAAGACCGTGATTATTTCCACCTGAGGTGCCAAATCTATGTCGGGAAATTAATGTGCTCGCCTACACGAGCAAATCTGTGAATACACCTTGAAACAGCTGTGTGCTGCTGGCTGCAATGTACCAGACAGGTCCCCTGCTGACCCCTGGAAAGAGACTGAGGCTCAGAGGGTGAGATCAATGGTCACCATAATAGCCACTGGCAGGTCACGGGGGTCAGTGGATTGTGGCTCAATTAGTTGCTGGACCATGTGTCTGTCACCATCTCACGGTTTATCCTCAGTTACCTTTGGCTCTGGATTTCTATCATATTGAGGTAGGATCTCCTTCCTTACCTTCCCCTGCCCTTAGGGTAGTACTGGGTTACCCTGCCCTCCTCTTCCTTGCTGGGGTTGTAGCCACCGAAGTTGGCCATTCCCTCAATACAAAATGGAGGAACGCAAAGCTTGCAGGTTAAAATGGACAATGTTTGCAGCACAAGCAGGCTGCACCAAGCCAATGTGTATTCTGTCTGCTAAGAGAGCAGACAGCACCGAAATGAACATTCCGCATACTAATGAGGCAATCTCCGGGACAGTTAACATAGCAATGGAACGATCCCAGGGACAATGGACACAAATAGAGAAGTGATTGCAACAGTGTATGGGAAACCAGACACCCAGGCACCAGCAGGGTTCGAAAACAAAGCACCTGAAAGTCCGGCCAGTAGCCGAGAGATAGCCTCAGTATTGGGGGGATTCAAACAAATTGATTGGGAAGAGACCCAATCGACTCCCAGCAGGTAAAGGGTCCGCCCAAAAGGGCGCGAAGCCCTGGGACCTATAAAAGACATGTCCCACACTTAGTTTGTTCTTCTTAACCAGCCCTCCTCTCTGGACCAGCATCTCGACCAGCTTTTGCCAAAGAAGACCTTGACCGAGAGAGAGGAGAGGTTTGGGACAGCAGCCGCCAGCAAGTAAGTGTCTCACAACGATTGCTACCAGAGATAAACATTCCTGACCCCTTTTAACCCGTACCAACCTGAAGTCTGCAGACCAGAGCAGAGCAAGAGGCCTTGTCCCCTGATCTGGCAGTTCCCTTTGAGATAAGTATTGGTTTATTTAGTGGTAGGAATAGTTTAATCATCTTAGCGTGTGCATGGGTGGTATTATAATTGTACTATAATAAACTCAGTTGTTTGAACTTACTAATTGGTGTATGGTTTTATTGCTTTGAACTTGACCTTGAAACTTGTGGCGGTATCTTAACGATACCTGGCGACTAAAGAAACAGAGCCAAATCGAGTGTTAAGCACACTCAGCCAGAACGAGCAACAGGGTGTATGGTACTGCCTCTCAGAGTCATAGAGGATTACAGCATGGAAGCAGGCCCATCGGCCCAGCGGGTCCATTCCACCCAGTTTCTATCACTAAGCTAGTTCCACTTTCCTGCATTTGGCCCATTTCCCTCGATACCCACCCTCTTCCTCCTGACTTTCTGCCTTCCTTGGGACTGGCTCCACTCAAATCGGATTTTCACCTCTCTGGCGTTTGAAACGCAAAGTGCGCAGAGGGGCTCTCCACTGCTGCGAACATTCAGGCCATCAAATATGTTCCTCTCCACAGATGGTGCCAGACCTCAACAAAGAACAAAGATTAATACAGCACAGGTACAGGCCCTTCAGCCCTCCCAGCCTGCACCGGTCATGATACTAACCTTGGTCAAAACCCTCAGCACTTCCTTGTGCCGTATCCCTCTATACCCATCCTATCCATGTATTTGTCAAGATGCCTTTTGAACGGCGTTAATGTATCTGCTTCCACAACCTCCCCTGGCAGCACGTTCCAGGCACTCACCACCCTCTGCGTAAAAAAACTGCCTCGCACATCTCCTCTAAACTTTTGCCCCATGGACCCTAAACCTATGTCCCCTGGCGACTGATCCCTCCACCCTGGGAAAGATTGCCTGCCCATCCACTCTATCCATGGTCCTCATAATGTTGTAGACCTCTATCAGGTCACCCCTCAACCTCCATTCTAATGGAAACAGCCCAAGTCTATTCAGCATCTCCTCATAGCTAGCACTCTCCATAGCAGGCAACATCCTGGTAAACCTCCTCTGTACCCTCTCCAAAGCCTCCACATCCTTCTGGTAGTGTGGCGACCAGAATTGTGCGCAATATTCCATGAGCGGCCTTACCAAGGTTCTACACAACTGCAGCATGACTTGCCAGTTTTTATACCCAATGCCCCGTCCAATGAAGACAGGCATTCCGTATGCTTTCCTGACTACCTGCTGGGCGATTGGGGCATTTTTGGTTTAAATTTCGCTGAAAACTGAGGTGAGCTGATTGCTGTTTGCGAGAGATGGCTGTGTGAAAATTGGCCGCCTCTTTTCCTATGTTATTGCAGAGACTCGGCTTTCTGGGTTGCACAGCTCTTGAGGATGTCCAAAGGCGCTGTCAGAATGTAAGTCTATTTTTTTAATGTGGTAGAAAGTTGCACATTGTCAGCTCCCTCTAACAGCGAGCTTTACCCTATGGTTTACAAAAAACTTCCTCTTACATCAAGTAAACATTGCACATTTCACACAAAACTGAATGAACAGGAGGAATTATCTTCCAATAGCTTTGCGTTGGGGAATTGCGCTGCCGATTTAACTCTCTGAACAGCTGGCAGAAAGGTCAGTCCTCTCAGGTAGAGGTCAGATATTAAAAAAACAACACATGTTGTATTTTAAGATCCAGACAAAAGGGAGAGAGAATAATGCCACTTACGGGGAAGTGAGCAATTTCTTAACAACGTAATTACACTGCAGCAACTATCTATTTGTCTGTTAACACGACAGTATAAATTACAAGAGTGTAATATTTAATAACTGTGCAGCCAGTGTGCAGACCCCTGACTAACCGACTGTGAAGGTCAAGAACATGTTTACGGGTTTGCAGGAAAGAACAACAGCAGTTCCGTTGATTGGCTCAGAGTTGAAAATTCCCAATTCCAGTTTGATGCTGCAGACCCCCTCCACTTACACCCACCACCCTGAACGGGCATGGAACCCTTGCTGATGCCAGACTTTTGAAAGCTAAGAATGAATCGTGGACGCGATGTACGCTTTTAGGACGGAAGGGTTCCCATTTCGGGAACCTGTCCACGGAATCCATGCAGGCACCCCAGTTCACCCCAATCCATGCTGACAACGTGGGAACGCTGCGCTGTATTTGGGGGGGGGGGGGGATGGGGAGTTGACATCAATTCAGGTGGCTTTGAATCCCAGATCACAGGTCAAAGAAGGACCGGGCGTTGTCCCCAACCTACTGGTCAACAATTGCCACTCAATTAAACGTCACTGAAGCAGTTTCTGTGGTGATGGACATCAATGGGGTCTATGACATCTTGCTGTGCACAAATTATTGTGTGTGTTCCCCATTTCGCAGCCGTGACTGAAATTGTAAAGAGCTGCAATGGTGCTGACGTACTTCAGGATATGCTAAGGTTCTGAAAGGTGGTCCCTAAATGTTTTTATTTCTTTCCAGCGAACTCACTGAACAACAAAAAATTGTCTGCAATCGTCTATCTGACCAGTTATCAAACCTACCTCAGAGAGTCTGCAGCAACCGATGAGGAGGGAAAATGCAAATGATCGAGAGCAGTCTTTCCCAAACTGGGCTCTGTAGAGCCCTGGGATTCCAGAGAAACTAGACAGGTGTAGGTTCAGCCATTTTAAATTTGAAAAAGCTCTCCTTACAGGTTGTCCAATTGGAGGTGGAATGTCCTTGTCAGATACCCTGATTTGTATTACAAGAACACTTGTAGCTAAAGCTGTGAACAATTTATTAACGTTAACTGTGGGTCCACTATATATAAAACAGCAACTGAATAACAGTATGACCATGCACAAGCAAGCTCTCTCTCCCAGCTTCCTAGTCAGTCTGAGGTCACCTGTCTCTAACATTCACTTATATACTAATGAGACTCCTAGTGGTCAATCGTGAATTACAACATAGCCATGATATCAGTACATCCCCTTTCCTTTGAAGGAATAAATTATAATAATAATCTTTACTATTGTCACAAGTAGGCTTACATTAACACCGCAATGAAGTTACTGTGAGAAGGCCCTAGTCGCCACATTCCTCTGTCTGTACATTAGAGGAACGAGGTTCTACTTCTTCAAGTATAATGGTTTTTCCCGACCAATTGCCTGAATTCTCTCCTCTCACAATGTCATCACTACTCAGAGGTGGTAGAGTTCCAGGCACTTTGTCATAGAACTGCTTTTGTTTTGCTTCAATTTTGTGTATTTCCTGCAGTACCACTACATTCTCCTCCTTCTTTTCCAAGTATGGAAGTGTGGTACTAAACCTTCTATTCATGAGTAACTCTGCTGGCTATCTACCATGTGACAATGGTGGTGCTCTGTAACTCAAGAGTGCGAGATGTAGATCCGATTGGCTGTCCATTGCCTTCTTCAACAATTGCTGAACAATATGTCCACTTTTTCGTTAAGATCGTTGGGATCCGTGCCTATACGAGCATCACCATTTTTTTGTTTCACACATACCATGGAATATACCCCATTGGTAGCACAATGGTTAGCACTGTTGCTTTACTTGTGCCTTGTAGATGGTGGACAGGCTTTGGGGGGGTCAGGAGGTGAGTTATTCACCGTAGGATTCCTAGTTTTTGTCCTGCCTTCGTAGCCACAGTATTAATGTGGCTAGTCCAGATCAGTTTCTGATCAATGGTAACCCTCCAGGATGAGGAATGTGGGGGATTCAATGATGGTAATACCATTGAATGTCAAGGGGCGGTGGTTAGATCCTCTCTTGCAGGAGATGGTCATTGCCTGGCACTTGTGTGGCGCGAATGTAACTTGCCATTTAACCGCCCAAGCCTGGGATTGTCCGGGTCTTGCTGCATTTGGACATGGACTGCTTCATTATCTGAGGAGTCATGAATGGTGTTAAAAATCGTGCAGGCATCCACAAACCTTCCTCAGAAGCCTTCTTAGCGCAGTAGGCAGCGCGTCAGTCTCATAATCTGAAGGTTGTGAGTTCAATCCTCAGAGAGGGCAGTGTTTTAGGGCTGGTTTAGCTCAGTGGGCTAGGCAGCTGGTTTGTGATGCAGAACAAGGCCAGCAGCGCGGGTTCAATTCCCGTACCAGCTGAGAATTCTGAATTCTCCCTCTGTGTACCCGAACAGGCGCCGGAATGTGGCGACTAGGGGCTTTTCACAGTAACTTCATTGCAGTGTTAATGTGAGCCTACTTGGGACAATAAAGATTATTTATTGTTTCTTTTTAATTTATTTTTTAAACATCCCCACATCTAACCTTCTGATGGAAGGAAGGTCATTGATGAAGCAGCTGAAGATGGTTGGATCTCGGACACTACCGTGAGGAACTCCGGTCGTGATTTCCTGGAGCTGAGATAATTGACCTGTCCAACTACCACAACCATCTTCCTTTGTGCCGGGAATGACTCCAACCAGCGGAGAGTTTTCCCTGATTCCCATTGACTCCAGTTTAGCTCGGGCTCCTTGATGCCATATTCCGTCAAATGCTGCCTTGATGTCAAGGGTAGTCACTCTCACCTCATCTCTGGAGTTTAGCTCTTTTGTCCATGTTTGATCTAAGGCTGTAATGAGGTCAGTGGTTGAGTGACCCTGGCAGAACCCAAACAAAGCGCCCGGGAGCAGGTTATTGCTGGATTTTGGAAAATGATTGGGAACTTCAACGTAACTTGCACAAATGTTTCAGGCTTTACAGGACAAACACTGAGAAGCTGTTTCCCCTGGGTGGGATGTCCAGAACACAGGGGCAAATCTCAGGGTAACAGATCGGCTATTTAGGGCTGAGCTGAGTTGTTGTGAATCGTGAATCTTTGGAATTCTTTATCTTTGAGAGCTGTAGGTGCTCAGTTATTGAACGTATAACTGACTGAGATAGATCTTTGCACACAAAGAGCATCAAGGGAGATGGGAATGGTGTGGAAAGATGGAGATTAGGTGGAAGCTCAGCCATGACCTTATTGAACAGCCAGCAGATTTGGAAAGAGAGCTGTTGGCAGTTCACCATTCAGCACTTGGTGCGACCGAGCTCCGCACGCGGCATAGAAATTCTCACTAATCAGTCCCTGTAATCTGTGCAAACCTTATCAACAGACACAATGGCCTGGGCAGTCAATGTTTGGGAAGCACTTGCTTCAAACAGAAGGATAGGAAATGTTTCATTTCTGCGCTCTCTGGGCTTACTGAACTTCGACCTTGCGGGAACCTGACCTGTACTTTGCACCAGTAAATTGTAATAGAGGGAAGATAATGGGCAAGTATTTTATATTGGTTAAGAAAGAGTCTGATCAATTGCCCAACACCATGGTATTATTTCTCTCCTTCTGTACAAATTAAAAGTTCGGCATTCAACTTCCTGCTCCTAAAATACAAAAGCTTATGCCATGTACCTGCTCTTTCTCAGAGTCAATTCTAAATGATGAAGATCTGAATCCTACTTTGGCAATCCGGCTCCATTCTCACAAACAGCATGCTGTGTTTCAGATCTCTGGCGAACTGTTTAACCAGTCACATCATCGGGGAAACAAGGGTGTGAGCTGAGAGAGTTGATCCCCAGAGCAAATCCTTTTATTAATACAAAGGTGAAGAGGTAAATAGGAAGATGGTGCAGGCAGTTAACTGATAATCTACCTGCACACAGACAGAACTTAACGGCCTAATAACCTCACCCGCGCGAGAGAGTCAGGCATTCGCAATTAAAATGGTAATAACCAATATTGTTCTGAGTCCAGGCACTTCTGGGAGACTTTCTTCTTTGTTAATTATTAACAACAAAAACACAAAAGACTCCCTTCCTGTCTGCAGCCTTAGTCAATCTTGCTCTCTGAGGTTGTTTGGAAATCCAGGTTAACCATTTCAGGCATAAATTCTGTTGAAGGGCAACACGGTGGCCTAGTGGTTAGCACAGCTGCCTCACGGCGCTGAGGTCCCAGGTTCGATCCCGGCTCTGGGTCACTGTCCGTGTGGAGTTTGCACATTCTCCCCGTGTCTGTGTGGGTTTCACCCCCACAACCCAAAAATGTGCAGGGTAGGTAGATTGGCCACGCTAAATTGCCCCTTAATTGGAAAAAATAATTGGGTAATCTAAATTTATAAAAAAAAAGATAAATTCTGTTGATTATGGTTCTTTCAAACCTCTTCTGTAATATTAACTTGGGGATCAATTATACTCATTGTTTCGGGTCACAGCCAGTTAGAGAATTTAAATTGGACAGGAGTGTGGTATATTTCACCTTAAAAGGTTGTTATCTTCGGAACAGGGAGTCCCCAGCCTGGCTTTGTTCCAGGTACAGTTTGGTCTTAAGTCTCGATAGACTTGCTGGCATTTTATCCACAGTAGCGAAGAGCTGGCATGAATTGATAATGACTGACAACAAGTTCAGGCTCAATGCATTCGTGTCACAGAACTTTAGTATCAACATTAACCCATTCATCTTAAATGGGGGAGGCGGTGGTGACGGGGTATCACCACTGGATTAGTAATCCAGCGATCCAGGGAAATGCTCTAGGGACCCAGGTTCAAATCCCACCACAGCAGACGGCGAAATTTGAATTTACAATAAAACAAGATGTTTAAAAGTCTAATGCTGACCCTGAAAAATTGACGTTTGCTTTCGGGGAAGGAAATCTGCTGTCCTTACCTGGTCTGGCCTAAATGTGGTTTCACTCCTAAATGCCCTCTGTTCAAGGACAATTAGAGATGGGCAATAAATGCTGACCCTAGCCAGCCATCCCGCATCCCAACATCTCTGCCAAAATAACAGTTTGCAAATTGTCAAATCAATACTCAAACAGTCGAGAGCAACAAGAACAAGAGCAAAATATTGCGATACTGCGAGTGCAGAAATCCTGAAATGAAAGCAGAAAATGCTGAAATTACTCTCAGCAGGTCAGGCAGCAACTGTGGAGAGAATACATGAGGCAAGTTTGTGCATCATGTTATGCATGACCTGTGACCACTAGGTGGCAGTGTAAACTCATCACATGATCCTGTGGTCTGGGAGTTGGGAGAAGGTCGTGCTTGGAGGATATACATATTTTTCAGTAGTTTCATAATAGTTAATTAGTGTCAGTAGTTTATGATTTAATTTATCCTAGTTATTTTGCCATGCAGTTGTTCTACTGTAATAATAAATTATTTAAACTAAATGTTCTGTAGTTCATCATTCACTTCGGCCAGACTAAAGAACATGACAAGAAACAGCTAATGTTTCAAGTCAGAAAACACCAATTTGTATTAATGGAGCACCTTTAATGTAATAAAGAAAATAATGTTAAGCTGTTAAGTGGTGAATGCTTCAGCCATTGCGGTGTGTGGTGTAGACTTTATACCTCAACTGGTCCTTTACTGACTGATAACTTTGTGTGTTCTTCTGATAACAAAGCAACTCATGTGGAGAAAGTCTTTCTGACGATGATGGTCCAAGCTGAACCAAGCTGATTCACTGAATTTCCATCTATTATATCATTGAACCATGTCAGCCAGTGGTTTCCAGCTGATCGTTGTGTTAAAACAAAGGGCGGGATTCTCCGACCCCCCCCCCCCCCCCCCCCCCCGCCGGATCGAAGAATCCCCGGGGGCCGGCATGAATCCCGCCCCGCCGCTCCGACGCTGGCTGCCGTATTGTCCGGTGCCGGTTTTTGGGCGGGGATCACGCCGCGCCAGTCGGGGGCCGTTGGCAGCGTTCCCCCCCCCCACCCCCCGGCAATTCTCTGGGCCCCGATGGGCCGAGCGGTTGTCGGTTTCTGGCCAGTCCCGCCGGTGTGGATTGGACATGATACCACACGGCGAGACCTGGCTGGTCGGCCGGTTGGTGCGGTCCTTGGGGGGATGCAGGGGGATCCGGCCCCAGGGGGGGCCCACACGGTAGATGGCCCGTGATTGGGGCGCACCGATTCTGCGGCGGGCCTGTGCCGTGGGGCACTCCTTCCTTCCGTGCCGGCCTCTAGGGCTCCGCCATGGCCGGTGCGGAGGCGACATCTCCCTGTGCATGCGCTAGAATATGCCGTCCGGACTGTGCATGCGCGAACTGCCGCCGGCCTTTCGCCGCCGGTTGGCGCAGCGCCAACCCCTCCGGCGCCAGCCTTGCCCCCAGAAGTGCCCGGACCTTCCTGTCGGCCGGACGCCGGAGTGGTTCGAGCCGCTCTTTACGCCGCCGTCGGGCCCTCGCGGGGATTCAGGAGAATCCCGCCCAAAGTCTCCTGATCTCCAGCCTGGTTCTTTTGCCAATTACCTTAAATCTTTATCACCGATCCACCAGTGGGAATAATTTCTCCTTGATCAAAACCCCCTTGTGATATCAGGACACAGAAACTCAGGAAGAGCAGAATTACCGCTCAACCTTGTTCACCATCCAATGAGATCATGGATGCTCTGTGATGGAACTTCACATGCCTGCCTTTGCCCCATATCCCTCAGTACCTTTGGAAACAAAACACCCACCCATCCCCAATTTAAAATTCACAATTTGCCCGGCATTGACTGCTACTTGCAGAAGGGAATTCAAAACCTCGACCGTCCTTGATGACTGCATGTGTTTCCTGATTTCACTTCTGTAATGTTTGGGTGGCAATATGGATTCTCCAAACAGTGGATCTAGCTTCTCTCCACCCACCCTAACTCTTCCCCTTAATAGCTTGAAAACATCAACAAAGTCATCCTCAAATTTTCTGGGCATATAACCCCAGTTTATTTTAATCTTCAGAAACCAAAAGCAATGACAATGTGAGGATCTGATTGAAGATGGTAAGACGCTCGTGGTTGAAGGATGGATGCAATGATGCTCATTAACTTCTCCAGGTATTCCCTTGTGGTTTAAGGTACCTTCATAAAAGCTGCTTCAAATGTTACTAGATGGTAATGCACCCTGATGTCGCAGTTGGTAAAACAACTTCCAGATCGATGCCAAATAGGGAAGGTTTGTGCACACCAGGGCTCAGGCAAGGGTGGTGCACAAGGTACAGAACACCAGGGTCAGGCTCATTAGCCAGGTAGCCTGTCAACCTGGAGGGTCACTGTCCAAAGCAGCCAATCCAGCATGATTCTGATTGACTGGCATGTTTCTGATTGACAGGCTATTCAGCCAATGATTACCATTGTTCTGAACAATCATTGGCCGAGCAGGAGGTGCCGAGTTCCTCAGAACCTCTATTGTTGTGTTTGGGTTCTGCTTTCCTGACTCTTCAGTGCTGGCTGGAAGCTGCTGGAGCACAAGGTAAGCGCAGAGCATCTGTACTCAGTTTACACCTACCAGGCCCTTGGCTGCTTGACTACTTCTCTGTGACTTTCCTCAATCAGTGGGGACTGGTGGGTGTGGTCCCTGGCCCTTCCCCATCTCTCCATACTCCCTTGACAATAATGTGGCCTCAGATAGGATTCCCATGTTTGACAGTAAGTACATGTGAGAGGATGCAAGTGACAGAGGGTGCGAGTCTAGGTGAGGGTGAGAGTGAAGCCTGAAATTGGGGAGTGATCTGGACACACACACACCCTCACTAAGACTACCTGGTGTGGACACACTCCTTACTTCACCTTATCCATTCCCAAAAACCTATCCACACACCTGGCTGGGACTGGAGGAAAACCGAGGCTGAAAGGCTATTCAGATCCCCACTTCCATGTGAATTCTGGCGAGGACAGTTCAGAGTGTACATCATCAGAGGGGAACACAAGGTCGGTGTCAATTAAAACCAATTCCTTAGTTTGTCTGCAGTCTCCTCCCTCCCTCCATAGTCTTGGGGACACGTCTGTTTCCCTTTGCTCTGCTACTTGAGTGAAAAGGCGATCATGGTTTATTGCTTGGCTCTGCTGCTTTTTAATGATCATTTTCATTAATTACACCTTTTAAAAATGATTAGTTTATTGCTTTGATAGCGCTCGCCATGATATGCAGGCACACACACACACACACACATAATGCTCTACAGACAAGCAGCTAATGGACACAGAGAACAGGACATGACCAATAAGCAGGCAGGACACTCAGGGGTAGGATCTGACTATAAAAGACATGAGCCGCTCACACTCCTGCCTCTTTCCACTGATGAACATCTAGAGAGTCAGTCAAGGGTGTTGTTACAATCTCACACTTTCTGATCTAAACGGCATCCAGTTGCAGCCAGTGTTAGACCAGTGTACCTAACATGATACTGCTGTTTAATTTGCTCAGCAAGTTGTTTGTGTCCTCTTCATACCTTAACTTGTTTGAAATTTCTGGTTAACGTTGAGCTGAATTAGATCTCGGTCACCTGCTTGTGGGATTCTTGCTGAGGAGAACGAGGCACTTACAGAATGTGAGGGAGTTTGTACTCCCGTGTTTGTGTGGGTTTCCTCCCACAGTCCAAAGATGTGCAGCTTCAGTAGATTGGCCATGCTAAATTGCCCCTTAGTATCCAAAAAGTTAGAGGGGAATAGGGCGTGGGCCGAGGTGGGGCGCTCTTTCGGAGGGTCGATGCAGACCCCACCTGCTGATTGGCCTCCCTCTGCACTACAAGGATTCCATGATTCCAGTAAAAACAAAATACTGCAGATGCTGGAAATTTGAAATAAAAGCAGAAAATGCTGGAAATACCCAGGTGTGGCCACGCCTGTGGAGAGCGCGAAAGTGAAAGTTAACGTTTCGAGTCCGTTTGACTCCTTCAGAGGAAAGTGTCTGATTGCTTCTCGGAGAACTGGCAACAGGAGCTATTTTTACTGCAATAGCGACGAAAAGTATTGGAAATGGTCGGAATCTGAACAGTGAGAAACAAAGTCCGGTGACTAATCATCAGAGCTGGTGTAGATGGTGGAGCTGAACTGTCAACTCTGTTTCTCTCTCCACACGCAGAAACTACTCAGTCTGTTGTGCAGTTCTTCCTGTTTATAATTCAGATTTCCAGCACCTGCAGTATTTTGCTCTCCTGGCTTTCTGCTGCATGCTGGCTATATGTGAGCATGGTTAGTTTCAATTTGAAATGAGGAGATATTTATCACCCAATGCAAAGTTTAATTTTTCTGTTTTACCAAGCCGCTTGTGTGGGTAGAAACAGTGAATTTGTGCAGGTGAACAGGTTGGTGCTAATTTACGGAAGGTTTATCTATTCAATCCCTATGTCCAAGTCATTTATATAAACTGTAAACAGTTGAGGTTCCAGAACGAATCCCTCACGCCAATCTGAAGAACATCGATTTATGAATACCCGCTGTTTTCTTTATTTTATTCTTTAAATGTTTTTATCAGGGTTTTTCTTTTAATATAAAACAAAGATGAAAGTGAACATGCATAGAAATTACACAGAAATCACACAGCGCCCAGCTTTGATTTGGCCTCCTAACCCAAACTCCCCCTCTCTCCCCAGTCCCCCTCCCCTTCTCACTATCTGGTGTGTCTTTTTTGTTCATTGGTTTATTGGTTCATCAAACCTGCACCTATTGGGATAGCGTAGTGCTATGTATGTTGTTTTGTGTTAAGTTGCTCATATTTAGTTGTTCCTGTTCATAAGCGTTTGTTCCGGACCCCCCCCCACCTCCCCCCCCCCACATGGGTTATGGTTGGGTTGTGTGTCCCTTTATTACCTCCGTCCCTCTCCTACTGCCCTCCTCTCCCATCCTGGTTTATTGGTTGTTGGCTACAAATGGGTCTTGGAAGAAGTTGGTGAATGGCTCCCATGTTTCGGGAAGCCCTCTTCCAACCCCCGGATGGCAAATTCGATTTTCTCCATTTGGAGAAATTCCAACAGGTCGGACAGCCAGTCCGCAGGTTTGGGTGTTGCTGCCGATCGCCAGCCGAGCAGGATTCTCCGGCGGGAGATTAGGGAGGCAAAGGTACCTCACCTCCAGGAAGAACCTGCTCATTTGGGTTCTGGTTCATTGAGCTCTGTGCACCACTTTCAGCTGTGATAAGTGGAGCCTTGCACAAGTGCAGGTGAAGGTGACCCTGTGCAGTGCTTCGCTCCAGAGTCCCCACCCTCTTTCAAACCCTATTATTCCTTTATCTGAGTTACAAAGCCGGAGCTCAGAATGTGGACAGAGGCAGACCCCTAATCCAGCCCCTTGCCGTCTCCAAATAACAATTCAAATCAAATCCAATTCATAGTCCCCACAAGAGAGACAGACCACATCCGGGCATTACACCTGACCTCATGCTCATCTTAGCCAAAAGGCCGAGAAGCAATTGTTTTGAACAAAGCTATTTTATTAACACTACAACTAAATATATTTGAGTTATCCACTAAGATATAAACACTGCAAAATACACCAAGACTATGATTCTACCTACAGAGCTTCTGAAAACACAAATACTCTCGAACCCGCCTAATCACCTACTCCCAGAATCAAGGGTATCACGTGATGCACGTGTATGCTCTTGATCACCATCTCATGGTTGGATGCATTCACATTAAATTGTTAAACCTTTATTTGCCATACAATATACAGATTGTCACAACTTGTATTAACCCAGCTGCAGGTAGGGCTGTCAACATGCGATGAACATGACAGTTAAAACCATGCGACCAGCTTGTTGCCTGCGGAGACGGGTCCCTACATCAAAGACATTCAGTGCTGATTAAGGGACGTAATACCAGGAAGAGGGTCTGGCTGAGATTCACCCCATTGCCCTTGCTGCTGGCCCCCCTGTACCCCTCTCCCCATGATCCCTCCCCGAAATGCCAACCCCCCAAAATCACTTCTCTCTGGCCTGGATAGCTCTGTGATCTTGGGATTCCACTGCCTGTCCTTCCTACACCAGCCATAGCCTGGCCAGGGGCGTTGCTGAACCCAGGAGCTTCTGGCTTCTGATTGATTGACAGCTCTCGGTTGGTGAGACATTCATGCCCAGGGTTGTGAATCCAGGGGCACACTGGCCTTGCCACTGCCTGAGTGGTTTGTGATTCAGCTTTCTTTTCCCAAAAAGAGGCAGCATGGGTCTCTCCCCAGCTCTCCTGCTGGCAGGTAAGACCCCTGGTGCCTCAGCAAGATTCTGCCCTCTGAGTGCTGACAAGAATGGAGATGATGGAGGTGATCAGAAAATGTTCCCCATTACTCACGCCTGTAGATCACATGTCTGCAATTGATTTTATGGACATAATTGATGTTATTTAACTATTCAGAGCAATTTTCTGGAGCAATCATGCTGCTCTCACAGAAGAATTGGTTATAGTTTTGTTCATGGGTTCTGCTAGCTGCTATCTGTATTCTTGTGACTCTGCCTGCTGAGAAAATGGAATCAGCTTGACGTTTTCTGTGTAAATAATCGGCATTTGCTATTTACCAAGTAACTCAACTGTATTTGCTGTTTGCTGAGTACCTGGATTCTGTTTACTCATTGCTGGGTAACTAGATTCTGTTTGATGAGTAAATAAAACTCTATTTGCTGTTAACCGTGTCACTAAATTCTGTTTTCTGCTAACCGAGTAACCAGACTCTATTTGTTGTTTGGTGAGTAGGTAGACTCTGTTTTCTGTTTGGTGGATAGATAGACTGTTTGCTGTTTGGTGGATAGATAGACTCTGTTTGCTGTTTGTGAGTAGGTAGACTCTGTTTACTGTTTGGTGGATAGATAGACACTGTTTGCTGTTTGGTGAGTAGGTAGACTCTGTTTGCTGTTTGGTGGATAGATAGACTCTGTTTGCTGTTTGGTGGATAGATAGACTCTGTTTGCTGTTTGTGAGTAGGTAGACTCTGTTTGCTGTTTGTGAGTAGGTAGACTCTGTTTACTGTTTGGTGGATAGATAGACACTGTTTGCTGTTTGGTGAGTAGGTAGACTCTGTTTGCTGTTTGGTGGATAGATAGACTCTGTTTGCTGTTTGGTGGATAGATAGACTCTGTTTGCTGTTTGTGAGTAGGTAGACTCTGTTTACTGTTTGGTGGATAGATAGACACTGTTTGCTGTTTGGTGAGTAGGTAGACTCTGTTTGCTGTTTGGTGGATAGATAGACTCTGTTTGCTGTTTGGTGGATAGATAGACTCTGTTTGCTGTTTGTGAGTAGGTAGACTCTGTTTGCTGTTTGGTGGATAGATAGACTCTGTTTGCTGTTTGTGAGTAGATAGACTCTGTTTGCTGTTTGGTGGATAGATAGACTCTGTTTGCTGTTTGTGAGTAGGTAGACTCTGTTTGCTGTTTGTGAGTAGATAGACTCTGTTTGCTGTTTGGTGAGTAGGTAGACTCTGTTTGCTGTTTGGTGGATAGATAGACTGTTTACTGTTTGTGAGTAGGTAGACTCTGTTTGCTGTTTGGTGGATAGATAGACTCTGTTTGCTGTTTGGTGAGTAGATAGACTCTGTTTGCTGTTTGGTGAGTAGATAGACTCTGTTTGCTGTTTGGTGGATAGATAGACTCTGTTTGCTGTTTGTGAGTAGGTAGACTCTGTTTGCTCCTCCTATCAGTCCTGCTCTGCTTCAAACTCACTCAATGATGCGGTGGTATTGAATTTTTAAAACAAAAGGTAAGTTGTGCAACAGCCACCATTTTGGCTTCATTGTAATTTGTGTAAAGGTCACGGGGGTCCAGCCATTGTCAGTGGAACAGCGACTGATTTGAAATTATTATTCTCTGATAACCTTAGAATTGCTTTAGGTTGACGTCTTCATGGGAGGACATTTATGAGCAAACATTTCACATTGTTATCCCCCCCCGTGTAAGTGAAGGACTCAGAATTACTGCTCTCTGGCTCTGCAAAGGACCTTTCTGTTTTTTTGCCTCATGCATCCAAATAGCCCGGAACTTTCCCAGCTTTGCCATTTTTAAAAGCAACAAAATTGAACAGCAGCAATCAGCATAAACCTCTCCTTCCTCACCCCCATACCCACACCATGGGCAGAAATGAATGTCAGTGATGCAGGTCCTGGCAGCAACCCAGGTGTGGGTGATATTGCCACTTTCGGCGGAGGAAGTGGGTGAACGTGATCAAGCGCCGACCGGCCAATTTATTCGCTAAAGGGTGGGGCCCGGGGTAAAAAGTTACAGCAGCAAAGGTCAGTGACAGACTCCCTTGACAGGTGCAGCCTACTCTGACACTGGATTGCAGGCAATTCATTTGACTTCTGAAGATCCTGGTAGATGTCACAAGCTGTCTTCAGCCTCTCTCCTGCTGCTGTTTCCCATGGCATCCTCTTGTGGCCTGTCCAGCCAGGGCCTGCAGCCTCCACTGCTGCTGATGCCACGCTGACTGGGACTCTGGGCATTGGTCCACCCGGCCTCTGCGCCTCTCCTCCAACACCTGTCCAGGAAGATCAGTCCCATCTGTATCTGACACTCCATTCAATGGCTGCTGTCCTTGGATGTCGTGTCCTGCTGTTGCCTCTCAGATTCTCGGAGCTGCCACACCCTTTCACATGTTCATTGGCTTCCTCTCTCTCTCTCTCTCTCTGACCTTCCCCTGATGTCTGTCTATATAGATGTTTCTGGAACAGACCTCTTCATTCACCTGAGGAAGGATCAGTGCTCCGAAAGCTCGTGTTTGAAACAAACATGTTCGACTTTAACCTGGTGTTGTAAGACTTCTTACTGACCTTCCCCTGGCTGACCTTTCCCTCGGAGTCTGAAAATTCATCTGGAAACTGCCACCTTTTCATGGTCAGGGTAGGACGGCCCACAATCCTCGTGTGACGCTTGTTAAATTTTGTCGAGCAGTATTTACGTCCAGTCAAGATGTATTTTGATTTGCGTTAATTACATTTTTAACAAGCTCAATTGCCTTTCTGCTTCTTGCAGGCGACATCATTGCCTTGCGACCTCCTCTCCACCTACACGATTCAGCTCTCCGATCCAGGAGGGGGCCTCCTACACGCAGCCTCCCACATCATTCTACCGCCCGCCATACTTCAGCCCCCATTAAATTCCACCCAATCTGTGGAAAAAGGTGCTGAGCCTTTTTTATAAAAACAAACCTCAGCTTTGTTGGAATAAACAATTGTTCTATCTCATTCGAGCGATACATCTACTTGAGAATAATGCTCTTCAGATTACATCAAGCACTCCCTGCTATTTTCCCAAGGACTATAATTTACCCCTCGGCAAGCATTTTTATGATTAACTCTGAGTGTCTGGTATCTTTGAACCGTATGTTAAATTCTGACCCTGAGCAACAATTCTCACCTGCAGATGAGTTAACTGCGACCCAGTTGTCCTCTGAAAGGTGTTTCTGTATAATTCACAAACAGATGTTATTGCCTGAACAAAACGTTGATTCCTCTCGGGACAAAAGCACATGGGTTAAATGAGATTACAGCAATGTAGGTGGATCACAGACATCAAGCCGATAATCAATTGAAAAGTCTGTTTGAGACAGAACAGATGAGAGTAGATTTTGTAGTCAACAATGAACCAATGGTGTTTACTGTTTACTGCACTTTCATTTAACTATTGATTTTCCGTGGGGTTTTGCAATACAGTTTAGATGCAGCAGCAAAGCAAACACCTTGTAGTTTGGGAACTGCGTGAACACGGCAGGGGGTGGGTGTCTGCTTAGCTAGCCACACTGAACAATCCTTACTGAGCCTAGCAGGATCGAAACCAGGAAATGTCAGTCAGGATAGTTAAATCCAGGCCAAATCGCATACAGAAAGTGAAATAAACAAAGGGAAAGAAAGATGGATTGAAGAAAAAAAAAGTTTGAAACAATTTTAATTATTTTTAAATCTTCAACAATTGAAATCTGAAGAAGCAGTTTCCCCCCCTGACAAGAGTAAATTTTCAGTGCTAGAGCTTATTGGGATGTGAGGGACACTTATTATACCACAAAAGTTTCACTTGCATTTGAATGAATGGTGTGTAAGTACCCCAACATCCTGCCCTTCACGTATTTGAATGACAAGTTTCTTAGCGAGCTACGAGCAAATCTTATGAATGGATGGGACGATTCGCAACCGCAGCTCGGTGATGTCGATATTTAACTACACAAGTGTTGATGCCAGAGGATGCTGCCCAATTTGTGTATTATTAATGGGAGCACCTTATTCATCCCTCAGCCCACAGAATCCAGGCCACCAAAGACTCAAAGTACTTCAGTTCGTGTTAAGATTCGGACAAACACTTCTTCTAATTACAACTCAAGCAGTTATGGAAAGAGGAATAAAAAGCAAAACATGCTGGAAATGCACAGAAAATCTGACAGCATCTGTGGGGAGAGAAACAAAATTAATGGGCTGGGTTGAATGCTCCTCCACTGATAGGTTTAAGGTGAGGGGAGAGCTTGTTACATCCAGCGGGTGTGCTCCCCAGGACCTCAGTCCCACTGCATTTATATCAACAATAGGGTGTGGCCAGGCAGCCCAGCTACCAATCGGCCAAGTGAGGTCCTTTAGCAGACGATTAATGACCCTTTAAGGACATCATCCATCTACTGCTGCTTCCAGGATTTAAGTGGTTGGGTAGGTAGTGGTATGGTGATATTGTCACTGGACTTGTCACCAAGAGACCCAGGGTAATCCTCTTGGGACCCAGGTTCAAATCCTACCACTGCAGATGGTGAAATTTGAATTCAATAAAAATCTGAAATTAAAAGTGTAATGATGACCATGAAACCATTGGCGATTGTCGTAATAAAACATCTGGTTTATATCTGCCATCTTCACCTGGTCTGGCTTACACATGACACTAGACTTACAGCAATGTGCTTGACTCTTAAAACACCCTCTGCTAGCAAAGGGCGATTAAGGGTAAATTCCGGTAAAGTCAGTGATGGCCAAAGGGCAAGGGTGCATCAAACCTGAATGGGCTTCTATGATGCATTCAATGTTTTACATCCCCCACTTTTCCCACAAACCCCCTCTGTGGCCTCTGAAAACCTCATCCCCCTCCTCCAATCCGCTCCCCCCTGCCTGCTAGCTGAGTACCCGGTAAAGCTGTCAACCATACCTCATTTCCAGGACAATATGCACAAAGTACTGGGGAGCTGTGGGCCCCCTGGCTGATCAACAGCTCTGAGGTGGAACCTCCTGATCTGAATCCAACCTCCAGCCAATTGGCCATCAACTGATTAAAGGACCATGATGTGGAGATGCCGGCGTTGGACTGGGGTGAGCACAGTTAGAACTCTAACAACACCAGGTTCAAGTCCAACAGATTTGTTTCAAATCACTAGCTTTCGGAGCACAGCTCCTTCCTCAGGTGAATGAAGAGGTAGGTTCCAGAAACATATATATAGACAAAATCAAAGATGCAAGACGATACTTTGAATGTGAGCATTTGCAGGTAATTAAGTCTTTACAGATCCAGAGAGAGGGGTCTCTGATCTCCGGGTAAGCGTTCTCCAAGGCAGCCTTCAGGACGCACAACAGCGCAGAATCACCGAGCAGAAACTTATAGCCAGATTCCGCACACATGAGTACGGCCTCAACCGGGACCTTGGATTCATGTCGCATTACATTCACCCCCCACCATCTGGCCTGGACTTGCGAAATCTTACCAACTGTCCTGACTTGAGACAATTCACATCTCTTTAACCTGGGATCGTCCCTCTCTCTCTATCTGTGAAGACTTAATTACCTGCAAATGCTCACATTCAAAGTATCGTCTTGCATCTTTGACTTTGTTGATATATATGTTTATGGACCTTCCTCTTCATTCACCTGAGGAAGGAGCAATGCTCCGAAAGATAGTGATTTGAAACAAACCTGTTGGACTTTAACCTGGTGTTGTAAGACGTCTTACCCAGGTTATAGAACAACCAATCTTCCCCTTGACATGTTCCTACTGGAGATGGGGGGGTGGGGGGGAAGGAATCTGACGCCTTGTATTAATCAGCGAAACCTTTTGTGTATCTGAACTTTAATCAGAACTGCGATATGAACAGCACGGTAGCACAGTGGTTAGCACTGTTACTTCACAGCACCAGGGTCCCGGGTTTGTTTCCCGGCTTGGGTCACTGTCTGTGCGGAGTCTGCACGTTCTCCCCGTCTCTGCATGGGTTTCCTCCGGGTGCTCCGGTTTCCTCCCACAATACCCGAAAGACGTGCTGTTAGGTGAATTGGACATTCTGAATTCTCCCTCTGTGTACCCGAACAGGCGCCGGAATGTGGCAACTAGGGGCTTTTCACAGTAACTTCAATGCAGTGTTAATGTAAGCCGACTTGTGACATTAAAGATTTTTATTATTATAAAAGCCAGTGCTGGATTATACTGGGTATTGTCATTAAAGATTAAAGAAGGAGCTTGCTCGGGATCCCAATGGTGCCATGCAGCATCTGAACAGAGTGTTAAGCTGCTGCACAGCACCATTGGGATCCCGGGCAAGCTGAGTGGGCGGCAGCTCCGTATTCCCAGCTGCACCAGGTGGGAGCTGTGGAGCACAGGTTAGTTTAGGATCAGAGATTGGTTTTTAGACTCCCACCATGACAGGTTCCCTGACTGTCACTGCCTTGATACCAATGGAAGTGGGGTGGGACCTTTAATTGGGATTAATTGCTCACTTCAGGGCCTTCTCATTTGGCCAAAGTGCAGCTATGTCTGTGCCATTCTGTGTAAATGATCTGAATTCTTTCTGGCTGTGTGTACTGACAGGGCGAGGCTTGTATATTGACAGAGCGAGGCTGTGTATACTGACAGGGAGTGGCTGTGTATACTGACAGGGAGAGGCTGTGTATACTGACAGGGAGTGGCTGTGTATACTGACAGGGAGAGGCTGTGTATACTGACAGGGAGAGGCTGTGTATACTGACAGGGAGAGGCTGTGTATACTGACAGGGCGAGGCTGTGTATACTGACAGGGCGAGGCTGTGTATACTGACAGGGAGTGGCTGTGTATACTGACAGGGAGAGGCTGTGTATACTGACAGGGAGAGGCTGTGTGTACTGATAGGGAGTGGCTGTGTGTACTGACAGTGCGAGGCTGTGTATACTGACAGGGAGTGGCTGTGTATACTGACAGGGCGAGGCTATGTATACTGACAGGGCAAGGCTGTGTACACTGACAGGGAGAGGTTGTGTATACTGACAGGGCGAGGCTGTGTATACTAACAGGGAGAGGTTGTGTATACTGACAGGGAGAGGTTGTGTATACTGACAGGGAGAGGCTGTGTATATTGACAGGGATAGGTTGTGTATACTGACAGGGAGAGGTTGTGTATACTGAGAGGGAGAGGCTGTGTATACTGACAGGGAGAGACTGTGTACACTGACAGGGAGAGGTTGTGTATACTGACAGGGAGAGGTTGTGTATACTGACAGGGAGAGGTTGTGTATACTGACAGGGAGAGGCTGTGTACACTGACAGGGAGTGGCTGTGTATACTGACAGGGAGAGGTTGTGTATACTGACAGGGAGAGGTTGTGTATACTGACAGGGAGAGGCTGTGTATACTGACAGGGAGAGGCTGTGTATACTGACAGGGAGTGGCTGTGTATACTGACAGGGAGAGTTTTGTACACTGACAGGGAAAGGCTGTGTATACTGACAGGGAGAGACTGTGTACACTGACAGGGAGTGGCTGTGTGTACTGACAGGGAGAGGTTGTGTATACTGACAGGGAGAGGCTGTGTATACTGACAGGGAGAGGCTGTGTACACTGACAGGGAGTGGCTGTGTATACTGACAGGGAGAAGTTGTGTATACTGACAGGGAGAGGCTGTGTATATTGACAGGGATAGGTTGTGTATACTGACAGGGAGAGGTTGTGTATACTGACAGGGAGAGGCTGTGTATACTGACAGGGAGAGGTTGTGTATACTGACAGGGAGAGGCTATGTTTACTGACAGGGAGAGGCTGTGTACACTGACAGGGAGTGGCTGTGTATACTGACAGGGAAATGTTGTGTATACTGACAGGGACAGGTTGTGTATACTGACAGGGAGAGGCTGTGTATACTGACAGGGAGTGGCTGTGTATACTGACAGGGAGAGGTTTTGTACACTGACAGGGAGAGGCTGTGTATACTGACAGGGAGAGACTGTGTACACTGACAGGGAGTGGCTGTGTATACTGACAGGGAGAGGTTGTGTATACTGACAGCGAGAGGCTGTGTCTACTGACAGGGAGAGGTTGTGTATACTGACAGGGAGAGGCTGTGTATACTGACAAGGAGATGCTGTGTATACTGACAGGGGGAGGCTGCGTACACTGACAGGGAGAGGTTTTGTACACTGACAGGGAGAGGCTGTGTATACTGACAGGGAGAGGATGTGTATACTGACAGGTTGTGTACACACAGCCTTTATTGTTCTTTCCCTGTCCCCTTCTTTCTCTCGTTCTGCACTTCCTTACAAACGGTTAAATCTCCGCCACCTTTACCTGGGCCTTTGCGCATTTTCCAATATTTCCTCCTTTATTTTGGAAGTCCGGAACCCAGGAATTTTGATTTCGCTGCGTTAAAAAAAGTATGGATTCCATTGATATTTCCTGTTCTCTCTTGCAAAGGAATCAATAAGAAGTGAGTTAGAGCGAGACAGAAAGTTTTATCTTTTGGTTTAAGTAAGCTTTCATGGAAGGCCAATAGCGAGAGTACAACCATCAAAGAGCAAACTGTATATTAGCAAGAAGAAGGTAATCACAGTGGTTGCAGATCTTTCTTAATTGACAAGTGAGCTAGTGGGAAGCCTCTGAAGCTGTAAGAGGGAAGGCAGAGCTGACACATCATAAAATATTGGCCAAGGTGCCTTAAAGGCAGGCACTCTTTTAAAAATATTATTTACGGAATGCGGCTCCAATACAGTTTTGCTCTTGAACGGAAACTCTTTCCGAGGCGATTGAATCTGAATACAAACTGTTCCGTCTCATATAAATTCTTAGTTATTGACGTGACATTCTGTTTTTTATGGCCCTTGACACGAGGCTGCCTGTTGTCCAAAGTGGGCTTCCTGTTTATAAATGAGACATCCATCAAAGGCAGCACAGATCTGGGACGTGTGCCCAAAACTAAAATCCTGGCAAAAACATTGTCAGAATTTGAAATACTTCCCCTCCTGAAACATAAAACAATTTGAACAGGATGTCTCGATAAATTTATGTGGTAGTCACCACTGCTGTATATATAGTATATAGAGGATGTCGATGGAGGTGCTTTATGGTAAGGCCCCTGTACTACTGGTACGAGGGTAGTTCCCTGCCTGCTGGCTCCGCCCAGTAGGCGGAGTATAAATATGTGTGCTCCCTGTACAGCAGCCATTTTGTCAGCTGCTGTAGGATGTCACACATCTTAGTGTAATAAAGTCTCGATTGTATCCAGTCTCATCCACACAACCTTGCAACTGCTTCAACCAAAGTGAAGATCGATGGGCACGACATCTCCTGCCTGCTGGACACCGGGAGCACCGAGCTTCATTCCCCCCGATATGGTAAGGCGCTGCTCCCTCGCGGTACACCCCGCTAACTAGAGAATCTCCCTGACCTCCGGGTCCCACTCCGTGGCAATCCAGGGGTATTGCATAGCCACTCCCACTGTCCAAGGCGTGGAGTTCAGCAGCTTCCACCTCTACGTCCTTCCCAACCTCTGCGCTGCCCTGCTACTCGGCCTGGGCTTCCAGTGCAACCTCCAGAGCC
Source organism: Scyliorhinus canicula (assembly GCF_902713615.1). Lineage (NCBI taxonomy): Eukaryota > Metazoa > Chordata > Chondrichthyes > Carcharhiniformes > Scyliorhinidae > Scyliorhinus > Scyliorhinus canicula. Next base: position 240,630,749 of record NC_052149.1, read on the forward strand.
TAACACTGAAATTCGGTGGGCCCCTACCACCCCTTACTGTGTGCGGCCTTGCGACACTAAGGGTCGACCCACCTTCCCTATTTGCAAACCTAACCCCGGATTGCAAACCCGTCGCCACCAGGAGCAGATAGTACAGCGCCAAGGACAGGACCTTCATCAGGTCCGAAGTCCAGCGACTGCTTCGAGAAGGCATTATCGAGGCCAGCAACAGCCCCTGGAGAGCCCAAGTGGTAGTTGTGAAAACTGGGGAGAAACACAGGATGGTCGTTGACTACAGTCAGACCATCAATTGCTACACACAGCTCAACACGTACCCCCTCCCACGCATATCTGATATGGTCAATCAGATTGCACAGTACCGGGTCTTCTCAACTGTGGACCTGAAATCTGCCTACCACCAGCTCCCCATCCATAAGGCTCCCATACACTGCCTTCTAGGCAGATGGCCGCCTTCACCACTTTCTGAGGGTTCTCTTTGGCGTTACCAACGGGACAGTAAGGGGTGGTAGGGGCCCACTGAATTTCAGTGTTAGGCTCTGGAGGTTGCACTGGTCTTCCAACGGGAGATGGACCGAATGGTTGACCGGTATGGACTGCTGGCCACTTTCCCGTACCTGGACAATGTCACCATCTGCGGCCACGATCAGCAGGACCATGACGCCAACCTTGCCAAATTTCTCCACACCGCCACTCTCCTCAACCTCAGCACAAACCGCTTAGCCATCCTCGGCTCTGTGGTCCAGAATGGAGTTTTGGGGCCCGATCCGGACCGCATGCGCCCCCTCATGGAACTCCCCTCCCCCACTGCCACAAGGCCCTCAAACGATGCCTGGGGTTATTTTCTTATTACGCCCAGTGGGTCCCAAACTACGCGGACAAGGCCCGCCCACTCATTCAATCCACAGTTTTTCCCCTGATGGCCGAGGCTCACCAGGCCTTCAACCGTATCAAGGTCAACATCGTGAAGGCCGTGATGCACGCGGTCGACGAGACGTTACCATTCCAAGTCGAGAGCGATGCATCAGACGTCGCTCTGGCCACCACCCTCAATCAGGCAGGCAGGTCCGTGGCATTCTTTTCCCACAACCTATATGCCTCTGAAATTCTGCATTCCTCCGTCGAAAAAGAGGCCCAAGCCATCGTTGAAGCTGTGCGACATTGGAGGCATTACCTGGCCGGCAGGAGATTCACTCTCCTCACTGACCAACGATCGGTAGCCTTCATGTTTAATAACACACAGCGGGGCAAGATCAAAAACAATAAAATCTTGAGGTGGAGGATCGAGCTCTCCACCTCTAACTACGAGATTATGTATCACCCCGGTAAGCTCAAAGAGCCACCCTGATGCCCTATCCCGAGGTACATGTGCCAGCGCACAGGTGGACCGACTCCGGACTCTGCACGACAACCTCTGTCACCCGGGAGTCACACGTTTTTACCATTTCATCAAGGCCCGCAACCTGCACTACATCGAGGAATTCAGGGCGATCACCAGAGACTACCAGGTCTGCGCGGTGTGTAAGCCGCACTTCTACCGGCCAGACCGTGCGCGCCTGGTGAAGGCCTCCCACCCATTTGAACGCCTCAGCGTGGACTTCAAAGGGCCCCCTCTCCCTTTCACCGACCGTAACACAAACTTTCTCAGTGTGGTCGATGAATACTCCAGATTCCCCTTTGCCATCCCATGCCCCGATATGACGTCTGCCATCGTCATCAAAGCCCTCAACACCATCTTCGCTCTGTTTGGCTTCCCCACCTACGTCCACAGCGACAGGGGATCCTCATTCATGAGCGATGAGCTGCGCCAGTTCCTGTTCAACAGGGGTATTGCCTCAAGCAGGACGACCAGTACAATCCCCGGGGAAATGGGCAGGTGGAGCGGGAGAACGGGACGGTCTGGAAGGCCGTCCAACTGGCCCAATGGTCCAGAAACCTCCCGGCCTCCCGCTGGCAGGAGGTCCTCCCAACGCCCTTCACTCCATTCGGTCGCTGCTGTGCACCGCGACTAATGAAACGCCCCATGAACGTCGCTTTACCTTCCCCGGGAAGTCCACCTCCAGGGTTTCGCTCCTGACATGGCTAGCAGCTCCAGGACCCATTCTCCTCCGTGGACACGTTCGACTACACAAGGCAGACCCGTTGGTTGAGAGAGTACAGCTACTTCATTCCAACCCTCAGTGTGCCTGCGTAGCGTACCCCGACGGCCGCCAAGACACAGTCTCCCTCAGGGACCTGGCACCAGCTGGTTCCACACAGACACACACCCCCGACCCGGCGCCACCCTCCCCTCCCCCGGCGTACCCCACCGCAGCCCCTGCTCCAGGACAATCCATCCCCCCACCCCTGCTCCCACCCGGGGATGAAGAGGATTTCGACACGCTCCCGGAGTCACCAAAGACCAAACCAACACCGGAGTCGCCGCCAGCACTGCGGCGCTCTCAACGGCAGATCAAGGCTCCAGATCGCCTGAATTTGTAATGTTATCTGTATTTTTAAAACACATCTTTCTGTATATAGTTCACCACCACCCCCGCCGGACTCAATTTTTTAACTGGTGGTGAATGTGGTAGTCACCACTGCTGTATATATTGTATATAGAGGATGTCGATGTAGGTGCTTTATGGTGAGGCCCCTGTACTACAGGTATGGGGTAGATCCCTGCTGGCTCCACCCAGTAGGCGGAGTATAAATATGTGTGCTCCCTGTACAGCAGTCATTTCGCCAGTTGCTGTAGGAGGCCACACATCTTACTGTAATAAAGTCTTGATTGCATCCAACTCTCGTCTTTGTGTAATTGTTCGTGCATCACTTTACTCCACGGTTCTTATAACTTAGACCCATTGGTGGAGCTTTCTGGATGTAACGTTTACAGCTCAACTAATCGAATTTGTATTTACCCTGCTCAGCACCAAGTGCTCCAACGTCCATTGTGACACTTGGACGAAGATGGTGGATTGAGGATCATTGGATTTCAAACAAAGACTGGCTTCGGGATTCTCGGGTGGGCCAGCTCGTTTTCTGGCATGGCGCGCCCCCGCCGGCAGCAAGATTCTCCGTTTCCGCAGCCGACCATTGGGGCTTCCCATTGTGGCCACGCCCAAACTGCCTGGAATCCCGGAGGAGTGGGTGTGCTGCTGGCAAAGCGGAGTATTCCGCCGATGGAGAAATCCACTGTGGGTAAGAGAGACAATCAGAGATGGTGAGAGAGAGACAGGGAGAAAGAAAGGTAGAGGAGGTATGAGAAAGACACACAGAGAGACCAAGGCCGGGATTAGCTGGCCCAGCCGTGGGAAATGTAGGGGACCAACTGAAAGTCCATTGACCAGAGAACCAGAGGATCCTTGCAACAGGCGGGGCCCGAATATCCCTCCACCAGTGATATGTGGGAAGTCCCCCTTGGCCCATCGCGAGGTCCACCACATCAGGTTCACGGTTGTAGGGGCCACAAGTAAACCTCTCCCATGTGATTCCCGGCCATGAGGAACACAGAATCGGAGGAGGGCGGAGCACAGGGCACCGAGCTCGCTAAACAGGTACGAATGGGTCATTACAACACATTTGCATTTATTTCCATGGTCCCGCTGGAATGCGGCATGGAATTCGGTTACGCTGCCAGCGAGGCGTCGGAGCATGGCGTTAGTGTCAGCACCCGGCACTGATCCCCATTTTGCCCAAACGCCCAGCTCTGCGTCCCATCGGAGAACACATCCTGGGCATCCCGGGGACGGAAAATCCCGCCCCACATCTTCACATCACATATCCAAAATACAAGTGCCTCAAAAAAGTGCCTCTCAACTCCATCTCACTCGTGCACCCACTTGTTAATGTTTCGTGTCATAAATTTAGAACAATACAGCACAGCCTCCCCGGACAGGCGCCGGAATGTGGCGACTAGGGGTTTTTCACAGTAACTTCATTGAAGCCTACTCGTGACAATAAGCGATTTTCATTTTCATTTTTTCAGGCGAGGTCCTTCGGCTGATCGAGACTGCACCAACAAACCTACCCTAAATCTACACTAATCCCATTTTCAGGCCCATACCGTGAATGTGAGAGATTTCCCGTGCATATTAACATGCCTTTTAAAGGTTGTGAGTTTTACCGCCTCTACTACCCTCCCAGGCTGTGCAATCCAGACTCCCATCCCTCGCTGGGAAATTTGTTTTCCTCAAACCCCCTCGAAACCTCCTTCCCCTCCCCTAACATTGAAGCCCTCTTGTTTTGGATTGGAACAGCTGCCTCCCATCCACTCTGACCGTATGCCTCATCGTCTTGAGCACCTCAACCAGATTCCCCCTCAGCCTTCTCTGCTCCAGTGAAAACAACCTGAGCCTATCCAATCTCTCTTCATAGCTCACATTCTCTATCCCAGGCAACATCCTGGTGAATCTCCTCTGCACCCCCTCCAGTGCAATCACATCCTTCCTATAATGTGGTGACCAGAACTGCACAGAGTACTCCAGCTGTAACCTCACCAGCATTTAATACAACTCCAACATGAATAATCTATGCTACGACCGATGAATGCAAATGTCCATGTGCCTTTTTAACGACACGATTAACCTGTCCTGCCTCCTCCTGGGCAATCAGCCCAAGATCCTCTGAGCTGCTTACTGTCATTCCATTCATTGAGTACTCCCTTGTTGTGTTACTCCTTCCAAAGTGCACCACTTTGGGCTTTGAGAGGTTAAGTTCCATCAGCCACTGAACTCCCCACCTGGCCAACCCAGGTATACCCTCCTTTTTTGAAATTTGTTAATGGGACGTGGGCGTCGCAGGCTGTGCCAGCAGTTATTGCCCATCTCTAATTGCCCTGGAGGGGGCAGTTAGAGACAACCACATTGTTGTGGGGCTGGAGTCACATGTAGGCCAGACCGGGTAAGGACGGCAGATTTCCTTCCCTAAAGGACATTAATGACCCAGATGGGACAATCAGCAATGGTTTCATGGTCCTCAGCAGATTTCTTTTTAATTGAATTCAAATTTCACCATCTGCAGCGGCGGTCTGAGAACCCAGCCTGTGGATAAGGCATCCAGTGACAATACCACTACTCCACAGCCTCCTGTCAGGTAGGACCTTCTTCCTCACTATTAACCACCCTGACAATCTTTGCGTCATTGCAAATTTGCTGATCAACCCCCCCCCCCCCCCCCCCCCCCCCCCCCCGCCATATTCTCATACAAGTCAAAGCAATTCTATGTAATTTACCTGTGTGAAAATACACAGAGAAGCTGTGTCTACTGACAGGGAGAGGCTGTGTATACAGGGAGAGGCTGTGTATACAGGGAGAGGCTGTGTATACAGGGAGAGGCTGTGTATACAGGGAGAGGCTGTGTATACAGGGAGAGGCTGTGTACACTGACAGGGAGAGGCTGTGTATACAGGGAGAGGCTGTGTACACAGGGAGAGGTTGTGTATACTGACAGGGAGAGGTTGTGTATACTGACAGGGAGAGGCTGTGTATACTGACAGGGAGAGGCTGTGTACACTGACAGGGCGAGGCTGTGTATACTGACAGGGAGAGGTTGTGTATACTGACAGGGTGAGGCTGTGTATACTGACAGGGAGAGGTTGTGTATACTGGCAGGGCGAGGCTGTGTATACTGAAAGGGAGAGGTTGTGTATACTGAAGGGAGAGGTTGTGTATACTGACAGGGCGAGGCTGTGTATCCTGACACGGAGAGGCTGTGTATACTAACAGGGTGAGGTTGTGTATACTGACAGAATGGGGTTGTGTATACAGGCAGGGAGAGACTGTATACTGACAGGGAGAGGCTGTATATACTGACAGGGCGAGGCTGTGTATACTAACAGGAGAGACTGTATACTGACAGGGAGAGGCTGTGTATACTGACAGGGAGAGGCTGTGTATACTGACAGGGAGAGGCTGTGTATACAGACAGCGGGAGACTGTGTAACCTGACATGGAGAGGCTGTGTATACTAACAGGGTGAGGCTGTGTATACTGACAGAATGGGGTTGTGTATGCAGGAAGGGAGAGACTGTATACTGACAGGGAGAGGCTGTGTATACTGACAGGGCGAGACTGTGTATACTAACAGGAGAGACTGTATACTGACAGGGAGAGTCTGTGTATACTGACAGGGAGAGGTTGTGTATACTGACAGGGAGTGGCTGTGTATACTGACAGGGTGAGGCTGTGTATACTGACAGGGAGAGGCTGTGTATACAGACAGTGAGAGACTGTGCATACAGACAGGGAGAGACTGTGTATACAGACAGAATGGGGTTGTGTATACAGGCAGGGAGAGACTGTATACTGACAGGGAGAGTCTGTGTATACTGACAGGGAGAGGCTGTGTATACTGACAGGGAGAGGCTATGTATACTGACAGGGAGAGACTGTGCATACAGACAGGGAGAGACTGTGTATACTGACAGGGAGAGACTGTGCATACAGACAGGGAGAGACTGTGTATACTGACAGGGAGTGACTGTGTATACTGACTGGGAGAGGCTGTGTACACTGACAGGGAGAGACTGTGTATACAGACAGGGAGAGACTGTGTATACTGACTGGGAGAGGCTGTGTATACTGACAGGAGAGACTGTGTATACAAAGGGAAAGACTGTGTATACTGACAGGAGAGACTGTGTATACAGACAGGGAGAGACTGTGTATACTGACAGGAGAGACTGTGTATACAGACAGGGTGAGGCTGTGTATACTGACGGGGAGAGGCTGTGTATACAGACAGGGAGAGACTGTGTATACTGACTGGGAGAGGCTGTGTATACTAACAGGAGAGACTGTGTATACACAGGGAGAGACTGTGTATACTGACAGGAGAGACTGTGTATACAGACAGTAGAGACTGTGTATACTGACAGGGAGAGGCTGTGTATACTGACAGGGAGAGGCTGTGTATACTGACAGGGAGAGCCTGTGCATACAGACAGGGAGAGACTGTGTATACTGACAGGGAGAGACTGTGTATGCTGACTGGGAGAGGCTGTGTATACTGACAGGGAGAGACTGTGTATACAGACAGGGAGAGACTGTGTATACAGACAGGGAGAGACTGTGTATACTGACAGGGAGAGACTGTGTATACAGACAGGGAGAGACTGACGCATTTGCCTCTTTTGCTACTAACCAGTGATGTTGGCTGAAAATACGGATCAAACTAGCAAGCAAAAGCAGAAAGCATGCTCGTAGTCTTCACCCACACACTAGCGGTACACCCCGCTAACTAGAGAATCTCCCTGACCTCCGGGTCCCACTCCGTGGCAATCCAGGGGTATTGCATAGCCACTCCCACTGTCCAAGGCGTGGAGTTCAGCAGCTTCCACCTCTACGTCCTTCCCAACCTCTGCGCTGCCCTGCTACTCGGCCTGGGCTTCCAGTGCAACCTCCAGAGCCTAACACTGAAATTCGGTGGGCCCCTACCACCCCTTACTGTGTGCGGCCTTGCGACACTAAGGGTCGACCCACCTTCCCTATTTGCAAACCTAACCCCGGATTGCAAACCCGTCGCCACCAGGAGCAGATAGTACAGCGCCAAGGACAGGACCTTCATCAGGTCCGAAGTCCAGCGACTGCTTCGAGAAGGCATTATCGAGGCCAGCAACAGCCCCTGGAGAGCCCAAGTGGTAGTTGTGAAAACTGGGGAGAAACACAGGATGGTCGTTGACTACAGTCAGACCATCAATTGCTACACACAGCTCAACACGTACCCCCTCCCACGCATATCTGATATGGTCAATCAGATTGCACAGTACCGGGTCTTCTCAACTGTGGACCTGAAATCTGCCTACCACCAGCTCCCCATCCATAAGGCTCCCATACACTGCCTTCTAGGCAGATGGCTGTGTATACTGACAGGGTGAGGCTGTGTATACTGACAGGGAGAGGCTGTGTATACAGACAGGGAGAGACTGTGTATACTGACTGGGAGAGGCTGTGTATACTAACAGGAGAGACTGTGTATACACAGGGAGAGACTGTGTATACTGACAGGAGAGACTGTGTATACAGACAGTAGAGACTGTGTATACTGACAGGGAGAGGCTGTGTATACTGACAGGGAGAGGCTGTGTATACTGACAGGGAGAGCCTGTGCATACAGACAGGGAGAGACTGTGTATACTGACAGGGAGAGACTGTGTATGCTGACTGGGAGAGGCTGTGTATACTGACAGGGAGAGACTGTGTATACAGACAGGGAGAGACTGTGTATGCAGACAGGGAGAGACTGTGTATACTGACAGGGAGAGACTGTGTATACAGACAGGGAGAGACTGACGCATTTGCCTCTTTTGCTACTAACCAGTGATGTTGGCTGAAAATACGGATCAAACTAGCAAGCAAAAGCAGAAAGCATGCTCGTAGTCTTCACCCACACACTAGCGGTACACCCCGCTAACTAGAGAATCTCCCTGAATCACACTAAAAACATCAACATGCTGGGCACTCCCTGGAGACCATTAGCTGATTGAACGGTTGGTCAGTATCTGTGGCAGTATTTATAGTTAAGGCAGCGTATTGATTGTCGTGCTGAAGAAGGTCATCTACAGGCCAGTGACCAGGAACAGTTGTATGTGTGCAGTGGATGCACAGTGCACACACCGGCATTGTGTACAGCTGCGACCCAGATTGAAAGCTCCCTCCGACAGGATGTGTCCCACACGCCATAATGTGCCCACGTCTGACCAGCTTGGTACTCCATTGTGGACTGAGAGTGCTGCACTGGCAGCAGTGTGCAGTTTGGATCAGAGGTTAACCCCATGTGTTGTCTGCCTTTTAGAGGTAGATGTTAAATATACCATGGTGCTATTTTGTAGAAGAGGAGAATATTTACTCTCCGTGTTCTGGAAAATAATTGCCCCTCAGTGACAGAAGTAGAATATCTGGTTCTTATCACATAACTTTGAAGCAACTTGTTGCCTTGTGTGTCCTACAATGCAACAGAAACGGCATTTCCAAAATACGTCATTCGATGCAACGTGCTTCAGGACAGCCAGTGATTGCGAAGCAAGCTTTTGTTTTCTACTCTTGTCCTGGAGTTGAAAGGAAGCAAAGTTATAGGGACTGCTTCATTTAGCATTCCGCGAGGTCAAACTGGGGCAAACAATCCACAAATCCTTAAGTCCAATCTCTGATATTTTTCAGTTGAGTTATGATGAAGGCCCGAAACCCAGAGGGCAGGACACCATAAAAATTAAAGTAAAAGGCAAGATCACAGGCACTGAGAATCCGATAAGACATTGCAATTCAGGAGTATGGCCAAAACAATTTGTCAACTTGTCATGGGTGCTTTATGGTCTGGATTTTAAAAGATTGTTTCTTTCTGATACTTAATGGAAGTGAAAGTGGAAAGAGAGAGTGAAATAAATAATTGGGAAAGAGCTAATCGGAATATTGTTCTTGCTGCTTCCCTCACAATGAAATAATCAGAGGCATTTTTAAAGAGTGCTTACTGAGATCGGATAAGATCAGAATTCTCTGTTTGAGAAACACTCTCCTGTCCCGATAGTGTTGCAATTCTCCGTTTGAGAAACACTCTCCTGTCCCGATAGTATTGCAAGTGTCGGAGCCATTCAGGCCATGCTAGTGGGCAACACTTACGACACGAGGAACTCGAGCAATTCCCACGCACGTTGGCGTGTGATTCGCTGGGGCCGGGTTTGCTAATCAAGAGCCTGACAAGCTGCAGCTGCATTTGCGCCTTCCTCGCCCCACGCACTGCCATTCCAGCCAAGAAGATGGCCCTCCCCCCAGAGAGCGTACCCTGAGATTCGCGGATGCAGAGCTTGAGCTATTGCTGGATTCCGTGGAGGAGAGGCGAGACACCCTGTTCCCCGGGGCGATAAGGAGGCTGCCACCCACCGACGTGAACCGGGCCTGGGCACAGGTGGCAGATGCTGTGACCTCCATGGGCCCCACCGCGAGGACTAGACAGCAGCGTAGAAAGAAACTGCACAGCCTCCTCAGGGCGACCCAACTGAGTCACCAGCTCCGTGCCCTTGGCACCACCCCCGTCCCACACTCCCCACACCAATCAATCACCCCCCCAGGTGGCCCCCCCAGCAGGCGGACTGGTAGGCAGTGCTTGGTGAGGATGTGCAAACCCCCCCCCCCCCCAGGCCGCCCAGGGTGAGTCACCAGCTCCGTGCCCCTGGCACTACCCCCCCTCCCCCTAGAGGTAGACAACACCCCACCAGCTGGCAGTCTACTCTGCACCACATGCTAACACTCACACCTCCCGCCATGGCCGGGTGTCCTGATCACAAGCCCCTGTAGTGATCTCTATATGTGCATGTACACAAGGGGTTAATGTGTAATCAGTAGCACCACATGATCACCAGAGGGCCGGACCAACAGGGGTATAAAAGGCAACCACATTGGGTCTCTCTCCCTCTGTTTTGGATGGACTGTGACCAGGACAGGAGTATCAGATTAGCTCAGATGGTTAGTACAGTTACTATAGTTGGGTCTTGTTAACCTTATCACTAGTATCAAAGTTAAAGTAAAGAACTCATGCAATTATTGTTATAGTTACTCAATAAACCTTTTGTTACGACTGGATAAGTTTGAGGAGTCTTCATTGAGATTCAGATAACCTCATCAGCAACCAAGGTTTGAGTAACGCATATTACGCTCTGTAGTATATCAAAACTCACAAAGAAGTGGAATCAAAGATAATACAGGAGCGTAATAAATGAGCCACTAGCTGCGGACCCCAAGTGCGACTGCGCCCCAGTGTCTCACACTGTACATTATCTGTCCCCCCAGGAGAAGACGGAGTACAATCGCCGGGAGCGGGAGAAAACCGGAGGTTCCCGCTGGACCTGCGGCCCCTCACCGTCACGGAGCAGAGGGCAATGGACCTGGTCAGTGTGGTGGGAGGGTGGGCAGTCACACGGGACAGCCCAGTGAGTCTCCAATGCGTTGTGACGGTCCGATGACACGTGAGTTACTCCTCCCCCTCACACCACACCTACCTGTGATCTCACCATGCGTCTTGTCTTGTATCTTGTAGGGTTTCAGTTGAGGTGCAGAGGGTTCCAATGTTATCAATGTTACATGTGTCTTGATGTAAGATGAAACATGTATGGACTTCAGGTTTGATCCATGTGTGATAAACGTCTGCAATGATTCTTCAATGTTCATCTCCCACCATTTTCTGTCACCACCAGTGGAGACCAACGTCTTGCAGTTGGGAAAAAAGTGAAGATTTGTAACCCAGCCTCCATATATTTGGAATCCTTATCTCTGATTCTTCCAAACAAATATGAAGTAAAGAACTATCTGATCCCCTCCAAATGTTAAGTTTACTGTATTCTTCTCCGGTAGCCAAGTATTCCTTCTCCCAAATCTACTTGCAGCTCCGGACACAGGCATTGTGGCCCCTCCCCCCCCCCCTCCCTGCCAAAACAGGAAATCCTGTTCAGGCTCCAAACCTTGCCACTTTTACCTGCAGAAGCAGAAGCAATTTTACTGCATCGCCCGGCAGAACTGCCACTACTTTATGGCAATCGGAGTTCTTCAGCAACTCACCATGGATGTAATTGTCAACCTCCTCACTGCGATCGTCCAAATGGGAAATAAATCCCTCTTGGTGACGAAATGCACTTTATTGTGGTCAACACATCGGACGGGATTCTCCGACAGCTGACGCCGGAATCAGGAAAGGCGATTGGACGGAGAATTTTTCCCGAGGTCTAAAGCGTGGCTGGAGCCGGGCGCCTGCCAGAATGGCCGGCTCCAGCGCCTCAACAGCAGCGTCTATGCGTTCTGCTCCGCACGTACAGTGGACGCTGTCTGCATATCATTAGTGGTACTGACCCCGTATTCTCCGTGGCTTCTGCGATGCTCCGCCCCCTCTGGAATTATGACCAAGGGTGAGTTTCACTTGCATATTTACAAAATCGGGAAATATGCGCCGTGGCTGATGAGGGAAAGAGAGATGTAGAGGCTTGTCGGTGGGCTATCCGACCTGCCACTGTCGGGCTGCCTGGAGGGGGCGGTCTCTGGCAGACCCATGGGGGTGCAGCAAGGTGTGACGGTGGGTGACCAGGGGATGAGCCATGGGATTGGGGTGACCCTCCCACATTACCAGGGTGTCTCGTCAAGGACAGCCCTAGCTGCAGCCTGCACGGTGGCCATATTGCTGCGCACCCCACTGACTGCCCTCCGTGGCCTGTGGGTGTGCAGAGTGATACTGGCCATATGGGTGCACCTACCTTAGCCCACACCCTCCACCCTCAAATTCCACCCCCACACTCCACCACACCAATCCCCCCCCCCCCCCCCCCCACCAACCAGCCGCCACCAGCCAGTGGGGCAGCATACAGCCCACGCAAGGGGAGCAGTCCCTGTACCCCCTATAGGAGAGCGCCGGATGAGGTCTGCAAAGCGTGCTGATTGGGCTGAGCAGGGGGCAGTGCAACATATCTGCCAGATGATGGCACACCTGGCACTGTGGAGGTATGGTGAAGGACACCCGCTCCCGGTGGCCATCAAGGTGACGGTCGCTCTGAGCGTTTGTACCATGGGGTCATTCCAGGCGGCGAGTGGCGACCTGTCCGGGATCTCACAGGTCACAGTGCACAGGTGCACCTGCGCCATTTAGGAGGCCTTATATGCCCAGGTGTATCAATAGATCCATTTCAATGTGGACCGAGCCCACCAGAATGCCGGGGCAGCGGGGTTCGCTGTTGTCGCTGAGATGCCCTGGGTAAAGGGGGTGATCGACGGGACGCATGTCACCCTATGAGCACCGGCCCAAACAAGACTGGTTTTCACAACCCGAAAGGGGTTCGACTCGATCAACATGCAGCTGGTGTGTGACCATGAGATGTGCATCATGTACGTCTGCGCCCGATACCAGGGTAGTGCGCATGACCCCTTCATCCTGGCACACTCGACGGTTCCTGACCTCTTCGAGACGCCGCCCCCAGCTGAGGGGTTGGCTCCTGGGTGATGGGTTATCCGCTGATGACGCCTATCCGTAGGCCACAGACTGATAGGAAAACCTGTTACAGCGATGCCCATGCAGCGACCCGGCGTATCATCCAGCAGTGCTAAAGATGGGTTGCTGAAGATGCGTTTCAGGTACTCTGGAGTGCCTTGGGCAGTGGGTTGAGGGTTTTGGGGGCGTGTTAAGGTGGTGGTGGGGGTGGTAACACGCGTGCAGGGTCTCACTTACTCGCCCGATGCTGATCTCCACCTTGATGACTGCCCTCTCTCTGGGTCCACAAACCAGGTCCACTGCCCACTGCTCTGCTGCAGTGAAGGGCCGCAGGTCTATCTATGGGGTTGGGGTCAGGGGTGGGGGCACCAAAGAGGCCCACCTCATCACCAGGACATCCTGCAAGACGCAAGACATGATGCATGATTGGACCGACCATGCGTTGGTGGGGGGGGTGGTGGTGATGGAGGGGGAGTGGGGATGGTGATGGAGGGGGAGTGGGGGTGGTGATGGAGGGGGTGTGTGGATGATGATGGAGGGGGAGTGGGTGTGGTGGTGATGGAGGGGCAGTGGGGATGGTGATGGAGGGGGAGTGGGGATGGTGATGGAGGGGGTGTGGGGGTGGTGGTGATGGAGGGGGCTGCGAAAGGTAATGGAGGGGGAGTGGGGGTGGTGGCGATGGAGGTGGAGTGCGGGTGGTGATGGAGGGCGAGTGGGGGTGGTGGTAATGGAGGGGGAGTGTGGGTGGTGGTAATGGAGGGGGAGTGGGGGTGGTGGTGATGGAGGGGGTGTGGGGGTGGTGGTGATGGAGGGGGAGTGTGAAAGGTAATGGAGGGGGAGTGGGGATGGTGATGGAGGGGGAGTGGGGATGGTGATGGAGGGGGAGCGGGGGTGGTGATGGAGGGGGTGTGGGGGTGGTGATGGAGGGGGGGGTGGGGATGGTGATGGAGGGGGTGTGGGGGTGGTGATGGAGGGGGAGTGTGAAAGGTAATGGAGGGGGTGTGGGGGTGGTGATGGAGGGGGAGTGGGGATGGTGATGGAGGGGGAGTGGGGGTGGTGATGGAGGGGAAGTGGGGGTGGTGGTGATGGAGGGGGAGTGGGGATGGTGATGGAGGGGGTGTGGGGGTGGTGGTGATGGAGGGGGAGTGGGGGTGGTGGCGATGGAGGGGGAGTCGGGATGGTGATGGAGGGGGTGTGGGGGTGGTGATGGAGGGGGAGTGGGGGTGGTGGTGATGGAGGGGGAGTGGGGATGGAGGGGGAGGGGGGATGATGATGGAGGGAGAGTGGGGGTGGTGGTGATGGAGGGGGAGTGGGGATGGAGGGGGAGGGGGTGTAATGATGGAGGGGGAGTGGGGGTGGTGGTGATGGAGGGGAGTGGGGATGGAGGGGGAGGGGGGTGATGATGGAGGGGGAGTGGGGGTGGGGATGGAGGGGGAGTGGGGATGGTGGTGATGGAGGGGGAGTGGGGGTGGTGGTAATAGAGGGGGAGTGGGGGTGGTGGTGATGGAGGGGGTGTGGGGGTGGTGGTGATGGAGGGGGAGTGGGGATGGTGATGGAGGGGGAGTGGGGATGGTGATGGAGGGGGAGTGGGGATGGTGATGGAGGGGGAGCGGGGGTGGTGATGGAGGGGGGGTGGGGATGGTGATGGAGGGGGTGTGGGGGTGGTGATGGAGGGGGAGTGGGGATGGTGGTGATGGAGGGGGAGTGTGAAAGGTAATGGAGGGGGTGTGGGGGTGGTGATGGAGGGGGAGTGGGGATGGTGATGGAGGGTGAGTGGGGGTGGTGATGGAGGGGAAGTGGGGATGGTGATGGAGGGGGTGTGGGGGTGGTGATGGAGGGGGAGTGGGGGTGGTGGTGATGGAGGGGGAGTGGGGATGGTGATGGAGGGGGTGTGGGGGTGGTGGTGATGGAGGGGGAGTGGGGGTGGTGGCGATGGAGGGGGAGTCGGGATGGTGATGGAGGGGGTGTGGGGGTGGTGATGGAGGGGGAGTGGGGGTGGTGGTGATGGAGGGGGAGTGGGGATGGAGGGGGAGGGGGGGTGATGATGGAGGGAGAGTGGGGGTGGTGGTGATGGAGGGGGAGTGGGGATGGAGGGGGAGGGGGTGTGATGATGGAGGGGGAGTGGGGGTGGTGGTGATGGAGGGGGAGTGGGGATGGAGGGGGAGGGGGGTGATGATGGAGGGGGAGTGGGGGTGGGGATGGAGGGGGAGTGGGGATGGTGGTGATGGAGGGGGAGCGGGGGTGGTGATGGAGGGGGAGTGTGAAAGGTAATGGAGGGGGAGTGGGGGTGGTGGTGATGGAGGGGGAGTGGGGATGGTGATGGAGGGGGAGTGGAGGTGGTGGTGATGGAGGGGGAGTGGGGGTGGTAGTGATGATGGGGGAGTGGGGATGGTGATGGAGGGGAGTGGGGATGGTGATGGAGGGGGTGTGGGGGTGGTGGTGATGGAGGGGCAGTGGGGATGGTGATGGAGGGGGAGTGGGGATGGTGATGGAGGGGGTGTGGGGGTGGTGGTGATGGAGGGGCAGTGGGGATGGTGATGGAGGGGGTGTGGGGATGGTGGTGATGGAGGGGCAGTGGGGATGGTGATGGAGGGGGAGTGAGGATGGTGATGGAGGGGGAGTGGGGATGGTGATGGAGGTGGAGTGGGGGTGATGGTGATGGTGGGGGTGTGGGGATGGTGATAGAGGGGGTGTGAGGGTGGTGATGGCGGGGGTGTGGGGATGGCGTTGATGTGGTGGTTTTGGGGGTGCGTTAAAGTGGTGGTGGGGGTGCTAAAACACGTGCAGGATCTCGCTTACTCGCCCGATGCTGATCTCCGCCTTGATGACTGCCCTCTCTCTGGGTCCACAAACCAGGTCCACTGCCCACTGCTCTGCTGCAGTGAAAGGCCGCAGGTCTGGCAGCATCCTCCAGTCTTTTCCCTCTCCAGGCGGTTATGTGCCGCCTTCTACTGGGGGGTGTTACGGGGGTGTTAGCTGGGTGGTGCTGTCAGGGCACAGGGCTACCGACTCACCCAGGCTTCCCTGAGGAGGTGGTGCAATTTGTCCCTGCGCTGTTGGCGAGTCCTGGCAGTGTTGCTTATGGTGGTCATGATCTCTGCCATCTGAGACCCTTAACGGTTATGAATTGGTCCGTAATCAGTGCCAAATCTTCTCTCGTAGAAGTCCACCGATTCAGCGTCAACACTTAGTCTCTCTCAGGATTGTGCGGTCCGCCAGCCGTGTGTTCCTCAGCAACGCGTCCTCACCGTCCGTGGGATTCTCCGTCCAGTCACCTGACAATGGGATTTCCCATTGTGCCACCTCACGCTGCCGGGAAAACTGTGGGTGTGAGTGCGCTAGTTACCGGCAGAACAGAGAATCCCGCCGACAGAGAATCCCGCCCTCTATTCCATCCGGCTTCAGCACCATTACAGTAGATGCACTCCATTCAATTCAATGATAACATTTTTGAGCATGTAATCAATTTCTTAGTGTACTTGTGACAGTTTTTCTCAATTGAACCAATACGGATGCATTTCACCCACATCTACAACATGTATAGCTACCTCCATTATACCGAGCTTATCCCCACAAATACAGTTCGAAGACTGTAGTATCTTTCACTTTGCTTCAGCCTTTGTTTGGAAGGTGATTCAGCAAGTCATCTAAATGTTTTAGCAGTTATATATCACCCAGTAGATTTTGAAGGAGGTCAATCTTTTTCTCACTTTCTATCCCAGCTTCATTACTATCAAAACCTTCTTGTTTATCCTCATCTTCTCTATCAAAATATATCTTCAGCATGTTAATGTGACACATCCTGTGAGATTTGCGTCTATCTGGAGTGCCTGCCAGATCATTTATTTTGTTAAGTTTTTTCTCAATTTGATATGGCCCGTTAAACCTAGCTTTTAAAGGTTCACCCAATATTGGCAGTAAAATGAGTACTTTCTCGCCTGCTGCAATCCACCAGTCTTCAATCTCTTATCAGCCTCAATTTTCATTATTTGCTGTGATATTTTTAAGTGTTTTCTTACCACATGCCCCACTCAGAGTCTCTCTGAAATTCGACACCCAGTCAAAGAACAAAGAACAAAGAAAATTACAGCACAGGAACAGGCCTTTCGGCCCTCCCAGCCTGCGCCGATCCAGATCCTTTATCTAAACCTGTCTCCTATTTTCCAAGGTCTACTTCCCTCTGTTCCCCGCCTGTTCATATACCCGTCCAGATGCCTCTTAAATGATGCTATCGTGCCCGCCTCTACCACCTCCGCTGGTAAAGCGTTCCAGGCACCCACCACCCTCTGCGTAAAAAACTTTCCACGCACATCTCTCTTAAATTTCCTCCTCTCACTTTGAAATCGTGACCCCTTGTAATTGACACCCCCACTCTTGGAAAAAGCTTGTTGCTATCCACCCTGTCCATACCTCTCATAATTTTGTAGACCTCAATCAGGTCCCCCCTCAACCTCCGTCTTTCCATTGAAAACAATCCTAATCTACTCAACCTTTCTTCATAGCTAGCCCCCTCCATACCAGGCAACATCCTGGTGAACCTCCTTTGCACCGTCTTCAAAGCATCCACATCCTTCTGGTGATGTGGCGACCAGAACTGCATGCAGTATTCCAAATGTGGCTGAACCAAAGTCCTATACAACTGTAACATGACCTGCCGTCGGAGTGAAGTTCCCGATTTTTTGCTTCACAACATTTCCTGGATTAATTTTAGTGGTCCTCTCAATTCATGTCCATGATCATATTCAAAAGGATTAATTTTCATCGAGTAATGTGTTGCATCCAAATAATAAAAATGGATTTCCATTGTCCCAATTCTTTGCGAGTAAGTCTGAACATGTGGTTTCATCATAATTTTTAAAGTTTGATGTCATGGGCAGTATGCTAGCACAGTGGTTAGCACTGTTGCTTCACAGCTCCAGGGTCCGAGGTTCGATTCCCGGCTTGGGCCACTGTCTGTGCGGAGTCTACTCGTTCTCCCCGTATCGGCGTGGATTTCGTCCGGGTGCTCCGGTTTCCTCCCACAAGTTCAGAAAAGACATGATTTTGGCGACTAGGGGCTTTTCACAGTAACTTAATTGCAATGTTAATGTCAGCCTACTTATGATAAAAAAGATGATTATTATCTGTCTAAGAAGACCATAAGCTATACGAGTAGAATTAGGCCATTTGGCCCATCATGTCCGTTCTGCCGTTCAATCATGGCTGATATGTTTCTCACCCCCATTCTCCTGCCTTCTCCCCATAAACCCTGATCCCCTTGTTAATCAAGAATCTATCAATCATGCTCCTTGTGGCTCTGGATGATGTGCTGATGAGTTACTTAGTTTTATCTTGTGGTAATTCATGCTTTCTTTAAATAATCCTGACTTAAACTTCAACCCTTGATCCAATCGTTTTTCGTTTGGTAAGTCATCGTGAATGAAGAATTTGGTTAATTCTTCTACAGCCCTCTTTGATGTAATGTTTATTTATGATATGGCTGCAGGAAATTTGGTGGACACATCCATAATCATGACAAAGTATACTGATTTCCATTCCTTGTTTTAGGAAGTGGTCCTACACAGTCCATTGGAACGCTTGTGAACATTTCTTCAAAAGCTGGGACAGAAATTGAAGCCACCTGTTTTATTACACCTTGCCGTTTCCATAATACTTGACATGTCTGGCATGTTTGACAAAACTTAACGACATCTCTATGCAGCCGAGGTCAATAAAACTGTCTCTGTGTCTTTGCTTGAGCTTTTCTTCTTCCTAAATATCCCTATATGGAATTAAATGAACTATTCTCGGAACCACTTTCATATAATATGACAGCAGTACACCTTGATGAATCTCTGCCCATTTGTCACTTGTTGCAACGGTAGCACGGTAGCATGGTGGTTAGCATAAATGCTTCACAGCTCCAGCGTCCCAGGTTCGATTCCCAGCTGGGTCACTGTCTGTGTGGAGTCTGCACATCCTCCCCGTGTGTGTGCGTGGGTTTCCTCCGGGTGCTCCGCTTTCCTCCCACAGTCCAAAGATGTGCGGGTTAGGTGGATTGGCCATGCTAAATTGCCCGTAGTGTCCTAAAAAGTAAGGTTAGGGGGGGGTGGTTGTTGGGTTACGGGTATAGGGTGGATACGTGGGTTTGAGTAGGGTGATCATGGCTCGGCACAACATCGAGGGCTGAAGGGCCTGTACTGTTCTATGTTCTAAGTAAGCCTCAATTTTCTTGTTGAAATATTATCCTTCATCTCACAGTATTAAGGAATACATTGAGCTTCCAATTCTGAATATGCCATTGGACAAATTCTATCTCTGCTTCATTACTATCAACACCTCTTATTTATCCACATCTTCTCTATCAAAATATTTTCATCATCTTTTCATCTCTTTGCTGCAACGCTATCAATTTCTTTGAATTAAACACATCAGTTACTTATCATAGAATCACTGCCGTGCGGAAGGAGGACATTTCGCCCATTGAGTCGGCACTGACCCTCTCAAGAAACACCCAACCTAGGCTCACGACCCGCCCTACCCCCATGATCCAGAAACACCAGCTAACCTTTTGGACACTAATGGGCAATTTATCATGGCCGATCCGCCTAACCTGCACATCCCGAGACTGTGGGAGGAAACCGGAGCACCCGGAGGAAACCCACGCAGACACGGGGAGGAAGTGTAAACTCTGCACAGACAGTGACCCAAGGTGGCAATTCAACCATGAGGCAGTAGTGCTAAGCTCTGTGCCGCCCCACTAAACACTTTACCTTTCCTCTTCGTCAATCTCACTAAGGATAATGTCCGGGATTCTCCGGCCTCCCAGCCACATCCTTCCTGGCGGCGGGAGGTGGCGGAATTCTCTGCTCCTGCCGCTGCCAATGGGAATCCCCATCGAAGCCACCGCACACTGCCGGGAAACCCACAGGTGAGGGTACACTGCTGGCAGGAGCAGAGAATCCCAGCACCACGGAATGGCCAGAGAATTCCGGCCAGTGTCAGCTAATTGTATCTGACTGGACTTCATAGATCATAGAATTTACAGTGCAGAAGGAGGCCATTCTGCCCATCGAGTCTGCACCGG
Organism: Scyliorhinus canicula; assembly: GCF_902713615.1. NCBI lineage: Eukaryota > Metazoa > Chordata > Chondrichthyes > Carcharhiniformes > Scyliorhinidae > Scyliorhinus > Scyliorhinus canicula. The sequence goes on from NC_052149.1 coordinate 240,650,751, forward strand.
CTCCTGGAAAGAGCACCCTACCCAAGGTTAACACCTCTACCCTATCCCCATAACCCAGTAACCCCACCCAACACTAAGGGCAATTTTGGACACTAAGGGCAATTTAGCATGGCCAATCCACCATTTGTCTGCACATCTTTGGACTGTGGGAGGAAACCGGAGCACCCGGAGGAAACCCACGCACACACGAGGAGGATGTGCAGACTCCACACAGACAGTGACCCAAGCCGGAATCGAACGTGGGACCCTGGAGCTGTGAAGCGATTGTGCTACCCACAATGCTACTGTGCTGCCCACACCTATACTGCGTTCTGGAATTCTCCTCGTCCTGTTTCATTGCATGTGTCTGTGATGTTGTCACCACATAGGAAACAGTCCAGGATGGTCACGTGGTGGTTCATCCGGAGCTTGACTTGCAACAGGCTGTTCAACTGCAAAAGGCATCACTATCACATGTGACCTAGTTACATAACTCCCACAGATAAATTGAACCTCTCCACTAGGCAACCTTTCTACCACTTCTGCGACTACGTGCCCTGTCTTTAAACTACTCGGGTAGGATTTCGCGACCCCCTGCCGGGTCGGAGAATCCCCGGGGGGCGGCATGAATCCCACCCCACCACTCCGACACCGGCTGCTGTATTCTCCGGCGCCGGTTTTCGGGCGGGGTTCACGCACGCCGGTCGGGGGCCATTGGCAGTGGCCCCCCGGCAACTCTCCGTGCCCCGATGGGCCGAGCGGCCATCAGTTTCTGGCCAGTCCCGCCGGTGTGGATTGGACATGGTCTGACACGGTGGGACCTGGCTGGTAGGCTGGCTGGCGTGGTCCTGGGGGGGGGGGGGGGGGGGGGGCTCGGGGGGGCTCCGACCTTGTGGGGGGCTCCCATGGGTGGCCTGGCCCGCGATTGGGGCTCACCAACCTGCGGGCGGGCCTGTGCATTGGGGGCACTTCTTCCTTCTGCGCCGGCCCCTGTAGGGCTCCACCATGGCCGGTGCAAGCCTGACACCCCCCTGCGCATGCGCCAGAATACGTCTGCCGGTCTACGCATGCACTTAACCACGCCGGCAGTTCTGCGCATGCGCTAATTGTGCAGCCCCTTTGGTGCCGGCTGGCGTGGTGCCAACCCCCCCGCCACCGGCCTAGCCCCCGGAACCCAGAAGTGCAGAGAATTCCACAACTTCCGGTCGCCCCGGCGCCGGAGTGGTTCGCGCCACCTCGCCGATCCGGGAGAATCCCGCCTGTCATAATGTACACACAAGTATATAATGGTGTATGAAATGAAATGAAAATGAAAATCGCTTATTGTCACGAGTAGGCTTCAATGAAGTTACTGTGAAAAGCCCCTAGTCGCCACATTCCGGCGCCTGTCCAGGGAGGCTGGTACGGGAATCGAACCGTGCTGCTGGCCTGCTTGGTCTGCTTTAAAAGCCAGCGATTTAGCTCAGTGAGCTAAACCAGCCGCTGACAGACACTGACTGACACACTGAATGACCAATCAACACACAGAACACAGCAGCCAATCACCAGAAAGGACACGGCCACTGTAAAGCCAGAGGGCACTAGTTTTCCCGCTCTCTCGGGATGCAGCCTCTGGGTCAGCTCCATGGTGTGTGTTAAGAAACCATCAGGGGAGCTACGCATTTGCATCGACCCCAAAGATTTGAACCGTAACATCATGAGGGAACACTACCCGATCCCAAAGCGCGAAGAACTCACCTTCGAAATTGCTCGCACCAAATTTTTCACAAAGTTGGACGCCTCCAAGGGGTTCTGGCAGATACAACTTGACGCATCCAGTCGGAAGCTCTGCACCTTTCACACCCCATTTGGCCGGTATTGTTACAACCGGATGCCGTTTGGCACCATCTCCGCCTCGGAGGTGTTCCACCGAATAATGGAGAAAACGATGGAGGGCATCGAGGGGGTGCGGGTGTACGTAGACGACATCATTGTCTGGTCCACCACTCCACAGGAACACATCGATCGACTCCAACGCGTGTTCCGGAGAATCCATGAGCATGGCCTCCGCCTGAACAGAGCCAAATGCCCCTTTGGTCAAACAGAATTAAAGTTCCTCGGCGACAACATATCACAGTTTGGCGTGCGGCCGGATGCAGACAAGGTGTCGGCGATCAATGCCATGAAGACACCGGAGGACAAGAAGGCGGTCCTCCGCTTCCTGGAGATGGTCAACTTCCTTGGGAAGTTTATCCCCAACCTCGCATCTCACACCATAGCTCTCCGCAATCTAGTGAAGAAAACCACCGACTTCCAGTGGCTCCCCGCTCTCGAGCAAGAGTGGCGTGAGCTCGGGGTGAAACTCACCAAGGCCCCGGTATTGGTATTCTTCGACCCTGCCAAGGAGACAAAGATCTCCACTGATGCGAAGCAGTCTGGCATTGGAGCAGTGCTCCTTCAACGCAACAACTCCTCCTCATGGCTCCAGTCGCATACGCATCGCATGCAATAACTCCCACCGAGCAACACTGTGCTCAAATTGAGAAAGAGTGCCTGGGCCTCCTCACGGGAATTGTCAAATTCCATGACTACGTATATGGACTCCCCAAATTTACGGTCGAAACGGACCACAGGCCACTGGTCCACATTATACAGAAGGACCTCAGCGATATGACGCAGCGCCTGCAACGCATCCTCCTTAAACTCAGGCAGTATGACTTCGAACTGGTCTACACCCCAGGCAAGGGGCTCATCGTGGCCGATGCACTCTCCCGCTCCGTCACTACGCCATGCGAGCAGTCGGGCTTCGTTTGCAAAATTGATGCCCATGTTGAGTTCTGCGCATCTAACTTGCCCGCCACTGACGAACGAGTCATCCAGATTCGTCATGAAGCAGCCAAGGATCCGCTGCTTCAACGAGTCATGCGCCGTCTTACAGACGGATGGCTCAAAGGCCAATGCCCGTAATTCTACAACATTAAAGATGATCTGGCAGTGGTAGATGGAGTTATGTTAAAGTTGGATAGGATCGTCATTCCACAAAGCATGCGGGAGCTCATCCTTGAGCAGCTCCATGAGGGTCACCTGGGGGTTGAGAAGTGCCGCCGGCGGGCCCGTGAGGCAGTGTACTGGCCTGGCATCAACCAGGACATCGCCAACACTGTTCTAAACTGCCCAACGTGCCAACGGTTCCAGCCGGCTCAGCCAAAAGAGACCTTGCAGCCACATGAACTGGTGTCGTCCCCATGGACCAAGGTTGGCATTGATATCTTCTACGCACAAGGCTGGGATTCTGTATCATACCAGCCTCCCTGAACAGGCACCAGAATTTGGCGACTAGGGGCTTTTCACAGTAACTTAATTGAAGCCTACTTGTGACAATAAGTGATTTTCATTTAATTTCATGTCCTCATTGTGGATTACTTCTCTAACTACCCAGAGGTGGTTAGGCTGCATGATCTCACCTCGGAAGCGGTCATCCGTGCGTGCAAGGAGACTTTTGCTCGTCATGGCATTCCACTCATGGTTATGTCCGATAATGGCCCGTGTTTTGGCAGTCAGGAGTGGACCTAGTTTGCCCGGCGGTATAATTTCATGCACGTCAACACCCAGTCCCCACATCCCCAGTCAAATGGCAAAGCTGAAAAGGGGGTACACATTGTCAAACGACTCCTGTGCAAAGCGGCTGATGTGGGTTCTGACTTTTACCTCGCACTACTAGCCTACAGGGCGACTCCTTTGTCCACTGGCCTGTCCCCAGCACAATTGTTAATGAACTGCACATTACAGACGGCGGTGCCTGTAATACACGTCCCGGACCTGGACAACTTTCCGTGTCCTGCAAAGAATGCAACTGTCTCGGGCCCAACACAAGTCGGCGTATGACGCCCGCGCCACGGATCTCCCTGCTCTTGTCCCTGATGACCAGGTTCGTGTTCAGCTCCCTGAAGGTGGCTGGTCTGCCGCCGCTGTGGTGATCAAGCAAGTGGCCCCCAGGCTGTTTCTGGTTCGTATGCAGGATGGCTCTTTTCTTCGGCGTAATGGGCGGGCACTGCGGCTGCTTCCACGCTCGCCACCAGATCGTGATGCCCTGCCTCGCTCTCAGGACACGCCTTTCCAAGAGCGCGCCGATCTACCTCTTCTGATGCCACCCTCTGCGGCTAATACAGCCCCGCCCGTTCCAGAGCAGGCGGCCCCTGACCCACCGTTGAGGCGGTCAACCAGAATTCGTCACCCACCACAGAGACTGAATTTATGAACTGATTGTTTCGTTACCTTGGTTCTTCGTTTGCTCATTTGTACACACTGATATTTATATTCCATGTTTTGTTACATACACTCTATCTGCACTAGACACCTTCCCGTGGAAATACGTTAGGATTTTTGTATATAGTCAGGATCATGGTCATGTAAATATGCTCACATACTCTGTACATAGTCTGCACATAGTCAGGTGTATTCACATACCACACTATTTATTGCCATACATACATTTTTTTTCAAAAGGGGGAGATGTCATAATATACACACAATTATATGAGTTGTGTGCATAGACAGACACTGAATTACACACTGAATGAACAATCAACACACAGAACACAGCAGCCAATCACCAGACAGGACACCGCCACTATGAAGCCAGAGGGCACTAGTTTTCCCGCTCTCTCGGGATGCAGCCTCTGAGACAGCCAGAGCCCGTGATCAGCAACACGAATGTCCACCAGGTGCGAGCAGGATAGTCTGGTCAGGTTAGCCTCAGGTCTCCAGTCAACTCAGCATAGTGTCAACCCACAGTGCAAGTATGTTTAACAGCTCATAGTTCAATAAAATAGAGTTGTGCTTCAACAAGTGTTGGTAGCCTGTCTCTCTCACTGCTCTGGTAAACGCAGTCCTCGCAGACCCAGCATACCCAACACATCACCGCCCTTCAAGTTTACTTTAGCCAGAGAAATTCTCTGAACCTCCCCATGAATCGACAGGCAGGAAATCCTTCCTTCAAAATCCTCTCGGGCCAGAAATTATCTTCAGCCACAACATTAGTATTGACTTGTCCCAGTATCCCTTAACATTTTGATATCTCTACTCACTCCATTTCATAACTATTGAAAGGCTTTTCCTTTAACACATCAGTTACCTGCTGTTCACTCTACCCCTGAACAATCTGTACACACATTTTCACACCTCCATCCAGTCCTACTGTCTGTTCCTCTCTGTGTACGACTCTTGCTGGTTTCTCTTGTTCCACAGTCTCAAACTTACTTTTTCCTTTCTTCAATACTACATTCCAACTGGTTTGCCTCCTGATCTCCAGCATACTAACTTTGTGTGGCCCAGTTTATGACAAGAAATGCACCTAACCATCTTCACATCCCTTGTACCCTCTTTTCCGAAGTCGATGGAACTTTCAGCTGTTTCTTATCTGGCTTCCCTTTTTCTCACCTTCCCATTTTCCATCCCCCCCCCCCCCCCCCCCCCCCCACACCGCCGACCTGAAAGGCTCTCAAAAAAGGTTTGTATCTGTGAACTAATTCATAGTCATCAGCAATCCCTGCAGCCTGCCTGGCAGCTTTAACTCTTTCTTCCTCCACATGAGTCTTTGGGATGAATTCTCCACCAACGGTGTTCTCCGTTCCGTTGGCAGCGCCCCCCACCTACGGGTTTCCCAGCAGTGTGGGGCGCCTGCAATGGGAGATCCCATTGGCCAGCGGCGGGATCAGCGAAGCCTGCTCACAGTGACGTCGCGGCACCAAGACACACACGGCTGGGGAGGCAGAGAATTCATACCCTCATCCCAAAGGTAATTTACTCCTCAAAAGAGCCTCATAAATTTGTTCGATCTTTAATGCTCTTATCCATTTATCAAAATTACTCTGTTTAACTCTTTTGAGTTCAGTAGAAGTCTGTCCAGATGGTTTTCTTGCATTTTGATTATTTTGTCTACAAGCCTCTGGTACGGACGTCTAAGCACTTAGTGTAACTTTCTTCACTGTATCAAACTCCCCCATGTCTCCTCTGACAAAGATACATAGACTTCACTATCCCTAACTATCAGTTTACTCTAAACTGTCATAAAGCAAGCTGATGTTATCTCCAAGGGTATTACTACTTGGGACACTGGTTCATGGGCTGTTTAGTTTAGTTTTGTTTTGGTGTGAGTTGATAAATAATAATCTTTTAAAAAAAAACATTTTATTGTATTTTTGGTATTACAACAACAACAAAATAAATAATGTACATGAATCTACAAACATAGCGCAAAAAACTTCCCCCTCCCTTACAGGTTCCACCTTTATTAACCGTCTACTGTAAACTAAACTTATCCCCCCCTCACCCCCTTCTGCTGACGATTAATTTTCCGCAAAGAAATCGACGAACGATTGCCACCTCCGGGCGAGCCCTAACATTGACCCTCTCAGGGCGAACTTGATTTTCTCCAAACAGAGAAAGCTAGCCATGTCCGATAGCCAGGTCTCCGACTTTGGGGGCTTTGAGTCCCTCCAAGCTAATAGTATCCGTCTCCGGGCTACCAGGGAAGCAAAGGCCAGAACGTCTGCCTCTTTCTCCTCCTGGATTCCCTAATCTTCTGACACCCCGAAAATTGCCACCTCTGGACTAGGTGCCATCCTTGTTTTTAACACCGTGGAAAAGACATCTGAAAACCCCTGCCAAAATCCCCTAAGCTTCGGACATGCCCAGAACATGTGGACGTGGTTTGCTGGTCCTCCCGCACTTTGTATTCCACCCCAAAGAAGTTCCTTGTAAATGTCCGAGATGCTCCCTTCTCCTACCCACATTCTAGAAACTACCCTATCCTATATCCCCCTCAGTGGTAGGAGATGGAATGTTGACACCTGTCTGCATAGGAAGTCCCGCACCTGCAGATACCTGAATTTGTTTCCCCTCGCCAACCCAAACTCCTCCTCCAGCGCCCTCATACTCGGAAAGCTCCCCTCCATAAACATATCCCCCATCCTCTCAATCACTGCTCTCTGCCATATCCGGAACCCCCATCCATGCTTCCCATGGCAAACCGGTGATTATTACAGAATGGGAACCAGAGCAATGCTCCATCTGTTCCCACATGCCTCCTCCATTGCCCCAGACTCTCAGGGCCACCAGCACCACGGGGCTGATGGAGTACCGTGCCTGCGGGAACGGCAGAGGCACAGTTACCAACGCCCCCAGACTGCTGCCCTTGCATGAAGCTGCCTCCATACGCTCCCATGCCGACTGCCCCCCACCTCCCACCACCACCCACTTCCTGATCATGGCTATATTCGCTGCCCAGTAATAGTTGCTAAAATTTGGCAGCGCCAGCCTGCCCTCACCCTGACTCCGCTCAAGCACTACCTTCCTTACTCGCGGGGTCTTGCCCGCCCAAACAAAGCCAGTGATCACTTTGTTGACCTGCTTAAAAAAGGACTGCGGAATCAAAATGGAGTGACACTGAAATACAAACAGAAATCTCGGGAGGACCGTCATCTTCACCATCTGCACCCTCCCAGCTAATGACAACGGAAGTGCCATGAATCGTCCTTCATTTGGTCTACTAGTCAGGCTGACTTAATTTATGCAGCCGGTCCCATTCCCGCACCTCTTGGATGCCTAGATACCTAAAGCTTTCGCTTACTAATCTAAATGGTAGCTCCCCAGTCGCCTCTCCTGTGCAGCCACTGAAGTTGGCCACTTCCCGACTCAAAATGGCGATTTACAAAGCACGCAGGGAAAATTGGACACTCTAAGAAAGACAAGCAGGTTGCAGAATCTTCCTGTGTATTCTGTCTGCAAAGAAAGCAGACAGCACCGAAACCAGCAGTTTGCATATTAATGAAGCGATCGCCGGGAACAATTGATACAACGATTAGCTACATTTGGGACATTCTACAGCAGGTCAGACTTCTTGGCGCCAACGGAAGTCTGAAACAAAGGAGACAAACAAGCCAGGAAGAACCGCCCTGCGATCGAGGGACAGCCTCAGTATTGGGGGGATTCATACCAATCGATTGGGATGGGATCCAATCGATTGACAGTAAGCTCGGGGTCCGCCGAAAAGGGCGCAAAGTCCCTGGGACCTATAAAAGTTAAGTCCCAAGTCCAGTTCGCTCTCTTAGCCGGCCCTCCCAGCAGAACACCTTAGCAGCTCTCGAAGAACTTGACCGTAAGGAGGAGAGGCCTGGCCAATTGCTGCACCACCAAGTAAGTGTCAGACAACGCACGCTACGAGATAGACACTCCTGACCCCTTAGTCCATACCAGCTGGAAGCCTGCAGATCCAGTACAGAGCAAGAGGCCACTGTTCCCTGATCCGGCGGGTTCCCTTATCCAGATAAGTATTGACCTATTAGTGGTAGGAATGGTTTAGTCTCTTAGTATTATATGTATGAGTAAGAAATAACTGTGTATTAATAAACCTGTCTTGATTTGAACCTTACTAATTGGTGTATTGAGTCATTGGTCTGAACTTGAACTTGAACCTCGTGGCGGTATCATAAGGATACCTGGCGACTCTAGAGCTAAGGAATAAAACAGAGCCAATTGAGTGTAAAGCACACTCACCAGAACGAGCAACACCTGTCCCCTCGCCTGGACCGCAAATATCACACTTTTCCCCATATTTAGCTCATAGCCCGAAAGCTGGCCAAATTCCCCTAGCATCCTCATGATTTCTTCTGCTGCAATGGTATTAAACTGTAAAACACAGCACCAGTGCACAACATTTACAATTAACAGCAATAATGGTTACACCGGCAGCACATTTAAATTACCACCCCAAATCCAAACCTAAAAACTCTTCTAATCTCCAAGAATGCATCTTCCCCAAAACAACATCCTATAGGTTTAAAAGAAAATTACTGCGGATGCTGGAATCTGAAACGAAAGGGAAAATGCTGGAAAATCTCAGCAGGTCTGGCAGAATCTGTAGGGAGAGAAAAGAGCTAACGTTTCGAGTTTGATGACTCTTTGTCAAAGCCTATTGGTTAAACACTTCAGAGCCAAATCCAGAAAATAATTACCACACATGACCTGTAGCTTTCATTGGGAATGGTACTTTTAGTTTCGAGCAGAATTTCTGGGGATTTGACACAGGCCGACTTCTGCTGCTTTATTTTCTTCCTGACAACTTGATTCTTCTGCAAGAGCTCTGCTCTGCCACCGAGCGTGGCTATGATCTGGGTCTCTAGACTGCTATTCTCCACTTTACTGAACAACGTATCTGTGTCACCGTGCCAATACGCTAATTAGCATCTCACATTTTCATTTTCATTTCAAGGGTTCAGTGAAGATAAACTACTGTCAGTTTTTTCTGTTCCCAATTCTTTACTTTTCATTTTATTCCAGATTCATAACAAATGCCACATCCAAGAAGGATTTTTTTTAAAAAAGAAAGCTCAATTTAAAAAAAGGAAAGGTATTTTTTTAAAGGCTGATTGTGCCCAGAACGGAAAGTGGTGTTGTCCATGGATTTACAAAGAACACAGAACAGTTGATTGACAATATCTAAATTAATGATGTTTCTCAACTCGGTATCAAGAAAATAAAGAAGGAACTTGCATTTATTTCGCAACCTTCAGAGCCTCAAGTATCAAAACAATTTCCGACCAACGGAATACATTGAAATAATGTCACCTTTGTAATGTACAGAGATGTCCCAGTGAAATTACACAAAACTCCTCAACAGCAATGTGATAATTATCGACCACTTAATCTGCCTTATTTTGTTGGTGTTGGTGGAGAGATGATTGACTTGATGGTTGAGGACATCATGGAGAACCCCCAGCTCTTCAAAGTCTCAGGGATCTATTACAGCTATCTGATGAATGTCTCATAAAGATGTCAGTGCAGCACTTCCTCAGTACTGACCCTCTGACAGTGCAGGAGTCTCTCAGTACTGACCCTCTGACAGTGCAGCACTTCCTCAGTACTGACCCTCTGACAGTGCAGGAGTCTCTCAGTACTGACCCTCTGACAGTGCAGCACTCTCTCAGTACTGACCCTCTGACAGTGCAGCACTCTCTCAGTACTGACCCTCTGACAGTGCAGTACTCCCTCAGTACTGACCCTCTGACAGTGCAGCACTCTCTCAGTACTGACCCTCTGACAGTGCAGCACTCCCTCAGTACTGACCCTCTGACAGTGCAGCACTCCCTCAGTACTGACCCTCTGACAGTGCGGCACTCCCTCAGTACTGACCCTCTGACAGTGCAGCACCCCCTCAGCACTGAAGGGAGATGGAGAGATCTAAAGAGCAAGTTGAATATACAGAAGAACTAAGTGATGTGGGTAAATACAGAGGGGGACAGGGAAGGGCAAAGAGCTTAAAAAAATGTATTCCAGTGAATAAGGTCATAGCAAAGAATTGAAGGAAAAATGTGAAATTAATGATTGTTCATTTGTATGCATGAAGTAGCTGCAATAAGATAAATAAATTAGAGGCACAAATAGAGGAAATGATTTTCATTTAATCATCATTATAGAGACTTGGGACAGGATTCTGGGTTTGGGAGATCTCCTGCTGGTGCTGAATTTCCCCTGATTGCCCTCATGCTGGACATTCTGAAGGATTCCCTCTGGAATCCCACTATCGGGCCGCCATTTTGAGCAGGCGGCCCAATAACGAGGTCTCACGGGCTGGGCTCCCTGCAGCCCCCCCCCCCCTCCCGCCCCACAACGTTATTCAGCGTCTCCCACAGTGCAATTCAGACCACCCTGAGACTTTCTGGCTCACCCCCTCATCCTCCCACCCCTCCCCAGTAAAGGGGTGCCTAGACACTCCCCCCCCCGCCGACAACCATCCTCCCCCACCAGAATTCCCCAAATAAAGTGACAATCCCAAAGACCCCATAAAGAGACCCCCACAGACCCCACCAGAACAGAGATTCCTTTCAGAAAGCCTCCCAGAAAAGAGACCCCTGTTAAGAAGCTAGAGAACAGTCCAGACAGAGGCACTGAAGATACTCTACGCTTTAACACTCACCTGGGCAATATACCTGTTGGCCCAGGCACAGGAGGCAGCACCTGACAATTCCAAGAAAGTGAAAGCCAGTGAGCTGGGTTTAAACCCTCTCAGACCTTTGATCTGAAAGCCATTCATTCATTTTTCTTTAATAGTGATTTTACTGGGCTATGGTTGACAGCATCCGCACTCCCCAGCTGTCAGCATTGTTCCATTCATCTTCCTTCATGGTTGAGTAATTTTAAAGTGGTCAGTTGTGAAACTAACCACACTGTTTATAAATGTCAAGCTTTGATTGACAACAAACAGGGTTAAGTGCTTTCCATTAATCTCTCTTCAGTGTTGAGTGACTTTGAAGCGGTCAGCTGTGAAAATAACAGCACATAGCTGTTGGAGGGGTCATTTTATTTTGGGCATCTCTGTGTGGGGGGTCTCTTTATTTAGGGGGTCTGTGGGAGTCTCTTTAATTAGGGGACCTTTGGTGGGTGGGTGTGGGGGAGGGTTCTGGTAGGGATGGGGTGGGCATGTCTTGCATTGTCAAGGAGAGGGTTTCCCTCAGATGGACTTTGGGGATAATCCCTCAAAGAGTTACCTACTTGGCCCACCACAAGGTCCACCGCATCAAATACACGCTTGTCAGGACCTGCACCAATTCTTGTCTACGTGATCCGCGGCCCAGAGGACTGGCGAATTATGAAGGCCTTGAAAATATGGTGCCCAACCCAGTAATAGAATGCAAATAAGTCTTACTGATCCATTTTCATCCACCCAGTGGCAGGAGGCACAAACCTCGATCCCGATCCCACCAGGGAGTCAGAGCATCGTAAACAGGTCCAACGCTGATTCCCTTTTCTCCCCAATGCTGGATTCTCCCCCCATTGGGAACCAGCGACGAGAGACAGAGAACACAGCTCATGGCTACAAAGTGACTAAGCTTTGGAAATAAATATTCCAAGGTACACAATATTTTGGAAAGGCAGATAGAATGGGGGATGAGGGTTTCCCTTATTGTAAAGGATGACATAAGAACATTAGTGAGGGAGGATTGGGCCTCCGAAGATCATGAGGTAGAATCAGGTTGGGTGGAAATGAGGAACATCAAGAAGCAGAAAGCACTGGTGGAAGTGGTTCATGGGCCCTCGAACAGCAGTTATACCATTGGGCAGAGTATTAAACAAGAAATCTTGGCACCTTTAGCAAATTGTGGGGGACTTTAATCTCCATATAGACTGGGACAATAAAATTGATCAGAATATTCTGGAAGGTGAGTTTGTAGAATGTTTTTCACACCGTTTCTTGGAGCAGTATGTAGTATGCAGTTCCCGTACCAGCCTCCCCGGACAGGCGCCGGAATGTGGCGACTAGGGGCTTTTCACAGTAACTTCATTGAAGCCTACTCGTGACAATAAGCGATTTTCATTTCATTTTCATTTCATGGAAGAGGCTTGGGACAAAGCTCTCCCAATCTAGTACTGTGCAATGAAGCAGTGTATAAGGACTCTTCCTGTTGATTCCCTTATTTGCCCTCACATTACTTTTTTGCTGTTATAATTTTGATCCATGGCAGTTTAACGGACATGTGTCTTTGTCAAGTGGCAGAGAGATGCAAAATGCTATACCGTATATGGTGCTGGTTTCTGAGCAGCAAAACTCAGACTCTGTGACTTCCGTGAAATTAGGTGGGACTCGGTGCGATTGGTTTTCTGGTGGCCAATGCATTGGACAAAAGGCCGTATTCTGCCCGGTAACAGATTGGACGCTGCCTGAGTGGGATGATTTCAGAGACCAAGGAAAGCAGAGTTGGAGGCCTGGACGCTGAGAGACAAGGATTTTCTTTCTCTTTATCGTTCTCCCTTGTTTTTTTCCAAGAAAGCTGCAGTGTTTCTGAAACTGCAGAGACCTGAATGAATCTACAGGGGAAACCATTACAGGCTGGAAAGCTGCAATCTCGAACTGAAAGTCTGGTTTGAAGGGAAGTGTGTTTGAAAACAATCATCTGAACCAAAAACTCGTATCTTTTGCTTATTATTTTACCTCCTTTTCTCACCTCCATGTTTATATTTATTCTGTGTGTCTATATGTAGAGGGTTAGATGGGTTTAATTGGGGGGTTGGAATTTAATAATGGTTAACCTGTTGTATTTGCTGCATATTTAATAATAGCTATTGTTATTCATAAACTTAATTGTATTTAAATTTACAAACCTAGTGACTGTAATTACTGGGCAGCTAAGGGCCAAGGACTCCATGTATTATGCTGAGAATTATTGGTCAATTCAATTGTGTTTGGACTCCAGGTCAAGGGGGGCTGTAATTAATCTCGCTCTAGCCCAGAGTCATGTCAGAATATCTTTAATAAATGGGTGTTTATCAAATAGCTGCAGTGATGTCAGAGTGTGGGTGGAGCTGGGCTGTCTGTCTTTCATTTTTGTTTTTGAGCAGGCAGCTACAGTGTTGTTTAGTTTAGTTTCCAGAGTTGGATAGCTGCAGGTAAAGCAAGCAGCTGTATAATGATCTCCGTCTCTGCAAGCTACAGAATGTCTTCAGCTCGTTTGAGGATTTGAAAGTATTACCTGTTTCTGCAGAGAATTTAAACCTGCTGTCTTTCTTTGAAATGGGTTTAATTTATGGATGTTGCTTGGAAAGATTAAGGGTTACTTATAGAGTACTGCATTCTTTGGCGGGCTTATTTGAGTTGATAGTTGCTGAGATGTTTACTGTGTGTTTATAAAATGTTAACTGGATTCATAGAATAAACATTGTTTTGTATTAAAAGTACTTCAGATCTCTGTTGTATCACATCTGTAGAGTGGGTCCTTGTGTTCCTCATTACCAAAATCTATTAAAAGTTGTGGGTCAGGTGAACTCCACGATACACTTTGGGGTGTATAACAAGTGCTAATTCAAGTGTTAAAAAATCCATTGGGAAATAATGATCAGAATGCCATTGGACTCCATGTTAAGTTTGAAAATTACATACTCCAATTGCAAACAGAAATGTTAAAGTTCAACGAAATTACTTCCATATTTATTGGGGAGAACTGGTGAAGGTTAGTTGGGCAAATAGACAAAAAGTTATAGACAAACATAAACAGTTCAAAATGTTCAACAAAAGTACATTCCACTGAAGAACTAAAACTGAGTAAGAAGGACCCATCCCTGTCCCACTCAAGAAGTGAAGGATGTATTAGATTTTTAAAAAGAGGCAACACAAAGGTGCAACTCTGATCATTGGGAATGTTTTAGGAATTGGGAATGAGCAAAGAGTCACCAAAAAATTGAAAAGTAACAGGAAAAAGTAGAATCTGAGATTAAAAACATATTGTAGTAGTTTTTCTGAGAAAATAAAAAGGAAGTGAGTAGCTAAATTGAATGTCTTTTTATTCAGTTACAAGATGGGGCCATCACTGGCTCGGCCAGCATTATTGCCCTTTCCTAGTTGCCCTTCAGGAGGTGGTGCTGAGCTGCCTTTTTGAACCGCTGCAGTCCATGTGGTGGAGGTACACCCATCATGCTGTTAGGGAGGGAGTTCCAGGATTTGCTAAGTGAAGGAACGGTGATATATTTCCAAGTCAGGTGGTGAGTGAATGGGAGGGGATCTGATTCTGCGATTGGCCAACACTAGCAAAATAATCCTGAGTGTGCTTAGAATACACTGACAACAGATTTAAGATCATTAGTCGGTTTTGAAGTGTGGCTCACTTACATATGCTCAAATATTAATACACAGGGCTGTGTCCTTTGCAGACAGAAAAGGCATGTACACACATTGCATCAGTTTTAACTGAACAAAATGGGTGACAGCCATTCTTTGGTTCATTCCTCAGAATAGTGCCTTGACCAGAGTCAACCTGCCTGGTCTGAACCGAAACAAAGTTTGGCAATTAACTGTCAGTCATCAGTCAACTGGTGCATTCTCCATGGTAATGCATCTACTAATCAGAGTCCGCTTTGCAAACAATCAGCACTCTTTTCTCATGAAGTATAAACTGTTGTTCCTTTTACACATGGTATTTTTGTGAATGGCCTGATGAGTGCAAGATAAAAAGCTTCAACAGGCATCTTCTTTCAGCAATACTCAATAACGAGAGAGCCAATTATGGAAAAATAAACTATCTGATTTGAAAAGATGAACTACAACCTCAAAGTTTACCTTTTTTAAAATTAATTTATGGAATGTGGACATTGCTGGTTAGACCAACATTTATTGCCCATCCTGAGTTGCCTTCAGAAGCTGGTGGTGAGTTGTCTTCTTGAGCCACTACAGTGCCTGAGGTGTAGGTACACCCACTGTGCTGTTAGAGAGGGAGTTCCAGGATTTTGTCCCCGTGACAGTGAAGGAACGGCGATATGTTTCATAGTCAGGGTGGTGAGTGACTCGGAGGGTAACCTCCAGGTGGTGGGGTTCCCAGGTATCTACTGTTTGTGTCCTTCTAGATGGTAGTGGTTGTGGATTTGGAAGGTGCTGTCTTGGTGAGTTCCTGTATTGCATCTTGTTGGATGGTATACATGGCTGCCTCTGTTCGTCGGTGGTGGAGGGTTTGAATGTTTGTGGAAGGGGGTACAATCAAGGGGCTGTTTTTATCCTGGTTGATGTTGAGCTTCTTCAGTGTTGTTGAGTTGCACTCATCCAGGCAAATGAGGGGCGCGATTCTCCCGAGTTACGAAAAATCGGGAAGCTGGCGTCAAAAACGGGCGCGTTTGACGCCAGCCTCCGCCCCCCCGACCGGGAACCGATTCTGCTCCCCGGTCGGGGCTAGCATCGCGCGACCGTGAACTTCGGCATCGCGGGCTTAACGAATTTCGTTAAGCCCGCTAGCCAAAGTTAGCGACGGCTGACGCGTCAGATGATGTCAGCCGCGCATGCGGATTGGACGACTCCAACCCGCGTATGCGCGGATGACGTCATCACGCATATGCGTGAAATCCGCGCATACGCGGGTCGGTATGCCCCTCAGCCGCCCCGCGAATGGATCCAGCGGGGCGGCGGAGGGAGAAAGAGTGCGCTGGGTAAGCGCGGGGTAAGTACCTGCTACCCGCGATCGGTGCCCACTGATAGCGGGCCATGGTTCCCCAGATCGGGACTTTACGGCCGTTTTAACAAACGGTCAGACCAGGTGTGTTTTACGTTCATAAAAACGGTCGTAAAGGCCTTGGAAATCGGCCCATCGGCCAGGGGAGACTCGCTGCTCGCCGTAAAAAAACGGCGAGCAGCGATTCGTGTCGGGGGGCGGCCGTGGGGGGGGGGGGGGGGGGAATAGCGGGAGGGCGTCGGACCAGCATGTCCGTAAAAAGTTACGCCGCCCGCTATTCTCCGAATTTTCGTAAGTCCGGAGAATTGCGCCCGGGGAGTATTCCATCACACTGCTGACTTGTGGTGAGCAGGATTTGGGGGTCAGGATGTGTGTTACTCACTGTAGGATTCGGCCCTGGTAGCCACAGTATTAATATTAATATTAATATACCTCTTGATTGCCTTCAAAAAGATGGGGCAGCCAAAATGTACCGTTGAGGCTTAAGAGTGGGAATTGTAATTATTCATGAATCAAAGCCAAAAGAATTCTGCAGAGTCAAGTTCATGACAGAATTGTGAGGGTTATTGAGATTGACCTGTAAGTTTGGCAAAACCCGATTACATCCACACAGGGTACATCCCTGTTCTCACTTTGCAAAGGCAGTGCAGTTTATCTCTTCTGCTGAAAATTAATTTCTGCCAATCTCTAGTAGCAAACATCATAAAATCTGGGCAATATATACAGCACAGTACAAGTTATCATTATTCCTGGAATAAAGCCGAACCTCGCAATCTTTTGATCTTGGCATCAGGATAATGTTCTTTTCCTCAAAGTGTGAAGTCATTTTGAGGAACCATAAATTAGAAATAATGTTCCAATGCAAAATATGACTTTTTAATTAAATTGACTAGAAGAGCAGCTTTCGACATGTTAAACTCAGAACAGCATTTTCAGGAGCAAAGGAATCATACATTACTTTACTTATTTAAAATTTACATATTCTGCACTCCACATTTCAAAGCAAGAGTTTGGAAAATTAATCACCTTCAGTCCAGATCCTTCAAAATCAGCCCTTGTGTTTGGAAACTAATGCCATGGTAAATTAAAAATGATAATTTTCCTGACAATTTTTTTGTCACAAAATTATTTGATAAAAATTATATTGTATTGCAGCATTAAAACCAGGTCATTGAACTGAGCTGATCTGTGTTGGCGTACATGCTGCATGTAACCTGTCTCCCACACTGTACTTCATCTCACCCCTTCAACATATTTTTCCGCACATCCTTATCTAACTTTCCCATGGATGTACCACGGCCTAACAGCGCTCAAGGTAAAGACCTTTGTCTGAGTTTTTTAAAGGATTTATTACTGACATTTCTTCTTACGTCCCTTAGTTTTGAACATCCCACCATCTTATAATAATAACCTTTTATTGTCACAAGTATGAAGTTACTGTGAAACGTCCCTAGTCGCCACATTCCGGCACCTGTTCGGGTAAGCTGGTACGGGAATTGAACCCACGTTGCTGGCCTTGTTCTGCATCACAAACCAGCTGACTAGCCCACTGAGCTAAACCAGCCCCTCTCCAAAGAAAGGGAGCATCTACTCCATCCTTACCCCATTAAATCTCTTTGTGACCCAAAAGATATCCATTTGGAAACTTCTTCGTCTTCTGTTTTGTATCGTAGACTGATTGTAACGCCCTTACCACCAGAGCTTCTGTTCTGAAACTCACTGCTCCAACCTACGCCCTGTGTTTTGAATATGTGCTCATGCGCAGAAGAAATTCCCTTGCCCACCAAGGCTCGCCAGAGCAGCAAGTCATCTGCTGATTCAACTCTACTGCCTCTCTTTGCGTTTGTGGTATGGTTTTAAACAATTTATTTGTCTCCATATTCCCAAAGGAAAGAGATAATATGGATTTAGTGATCCAAGAGGAGCAGTGTGAAATATTGGATAAAATAATCAGAAGGAGAGAGGAAGTGTTTATAATTCCGTCGAATTCTATGTTAATAGAACATAGAACATTACAGCGCAGTACGGGCCCTTCGGCCCTCGATGTTGCGCCGACCTGTGAAACCATCTGAAGCCGATCTGACCTACACTATTCCATTTTCATCCATGTGTCTATCCAGGGACCACTTAAATGCCCTTGAAGTTGGCGAGTCTACTACTGTTGCAGGCAGGGCGTTCCACACGCCTACTACTCTCTGAGTAAAGAAACTGCCTCTGACATCTGTCCTATATCTACCACCCCTCAATTTAAAGCTATGTCCCCTCGTGTTGGTCATCACCATCCGAGGAAAGAGACTCTCACTGTCCACCCTATCTAACCCTCTGACTATCTTATATGTCTCTATTAAGTCACCTCTCAGCCTTCTCCTCTCTAACGAAAACAACCTCAAGTCCCTGAGCCTTTCCTCGTAAGACCTTCCCTCCATACCAGGCAACATCCTAGTAAATCTCCTCTGAACCCTTTCCAAAGCTTCCACATCCTTCCTATAATGTGGTGATCAGAACTGCACGCAGTACTCCAGGTGCGGCCACACCAGAGTTATGTACAGCTGCAGCATGACCTTGTGGTTCCGAAACTCAATCCCCCTGCTTATAAAGGCTAGCACACCATATGCCTTCTTAACAGCCCTATTAACCTGGGTGGCAACTTTCAGGGATTTATGTACCTGGATGCCGAGATCTCTCTGTTCATCAACACTACCAAGAATCTTGCCATTAGCCCAGTACTCTGCATTCCTGTTACTCCTTCCAAAGTGAACCACCTCACACTTTTCCGCATTAAACTCCATCTGCCACCTCTCAGCCCAGCTCTGCAGCTTATCTATGTCCCTCTGTATCCTATAACATCCTTCAGCACTATCCACAACTCCACCGACCTTCGTGTCATCTGCAAATTTACTAACCCATCCTTCTACACCCTCTTCCAGGTCATTTATAAAAAGTTTGAAAGTGGCATAGTCCACTCGCAAACAAGAATCTTTAACTTCAACAAAGTCAGTTATATCGGTGTAAATCTCCTTCCTGTTTATTTCCTTTGTTCCAAATACTTTTATGTTATTTTATTATTCTAGTCCATGGACCCATAATCAGAATAAGCCTTTAAGCATGAGACTCAAAGTTGAAGCAGCTTGCTAGTCAGGACCCTGTGTTCCCAGGTTTTATTTTTGCAGAGGAGAAACCTGACTCCTCGGCACTGAGTGAATCTTAGGAACCAGGTTTGGAGGGAGTCGGATAAATTGGTTAACTGGCAAACAGTGGGTTGGCCAGGGATAATGTTCTGCCTGACAATGGTCGGTGATGTTTAGGAGGAACTTCTTCATCCAAAGTGTTGTGAATCTATGGAATTCCTTGCCCAGTGAAGCAGTTGAGGCTCCTTCATTAAATGTTTTTAAGGTAAAGATAGATAGTTTTTTGAAGAATAAAGGGATTAAGGGTTATGGTGTTCATGCCGGAAAGTGGAGCTGAGTCCACAAAAATCAGCCATGATCTCATTGAATGGCGGAGCAGGCTCGAGGGGCCAGATGGCCTACTCCTGCTCCTAGTTCTTATGTTCTTATGTTTTCTGAGAGAAGTGGGCAAAAGCATTTAGACCTTGGAAGTGAAAGGAACACCCTCTCTCTCTACCTCCTGCTTGCTGAAGTGAAATAACTGATTACTTGTTCTGTGGGCACCGAGTGTCCAGCACATCCTTTGCTGTGAACCTGAGAAAGTAGACAACTTTGCCAGAAAAAACCATCTCCAGCCTAGAAGGAAGAAGTACCAAACGAAAGCTGAACTTCAGAAAGACATGAACCGGAAATCATCCCAGTGCATCAAAGATCTTTAATCTTTTATTTTTATCTACATTTTATCTCCCTTTCCAGTACCCTTTCCCCTCTGTATTGTTGTGTGTGTGTGTGTGGAAAGAGTGGGGATAGTTAGGAGGGGGGCTTTGGGGAATTAGATAGTCAGTTACATTTTCCATCTGTTTAGTTATAATAATGTACATAATAAAAGGTTACTTGTGTTAAAGTTACAAACCTGGGGCTGGATTCTCCTCTGTCGGGATTCTCCGTTGCGCCGGCAGCCCAGGGTTTTCCTGAAGGCGTGGGGCTGCCCACCATGGGAAACCCCATTGGCCAGCTGGCGATATGGAGAATCCCTGGGGGCGCGCCGCAGCAGAAATATGATGCGGCAGGATGGAGACTCCTGCCCCCAGTGACTGCAGTTTATTGCGCTCAGCCAAGGGCCTCGGGTATCTGCCTGTGTTTCCTCCGGGTGCTCAGGGTTCCTCCCACAAGTCCCGAAAGATGCGCAGTTTGGTGAATTGGACATTCTGAAATCTCCCTCCGTGTACCTGAACAGGCACTGGAGTGTGGCGACTAGGGGCTTTTCATAGTAACTTCATTGCAATGTTAATGTAAGCCTACTTGTGACACTAATAAAGATTATTATTACATAAAAATAAAATCTTATTTGACTAGTGTTGCGACTGGGTCAAGTGGGGCTGGAATTGACCGTATACCAGCCCAGGGGGGTATGACATAGGCATGAGGGGGAAGCTGATTAAGGTAATTGAGCAAACAGACTAAAAGGTACAGAGGTAAATGCACAGTGGGAGACAAGGAAAGTCAACGTTTTCAACAACAATACATTTCATTGAAGAAGAGGTCTTTTCTTTGCAGGGAGGAGCGGGAGCAGGAGCGGAGGTGACATAGACCAGGAGGGCTGCCGGGTAGGTAAGATTTTTGTTTAAATTACTTACCTGTCGACGCCAGCGGCCTTGTCTTCTCAGGGAGGAGCGGGAGCGGAGGTGACGTAGACCAGGAGGGCTGCCGGGTAGGTAAGTGATCCTATATATTTGGGCGGCGGCTAAACCCGAGACACTACACGTGTAGTGTCTCCCACCCGCCCTCCTCCTCTAACCAATTTGATAAGGTAAAGTTGTTTTTTTTAACTCTTATTTGGTATAAGTTTATTATTGAGTATTATAGTAGTTGAATTAAGCTTTCATTTAGCAGAGAAGTACTAGAAATTATTTAACATAAATTTGTAAACGTTAATTAAATAAGTAGAGATGGCTGGACAGGTGATGTGTTGTAGCTGTATGATGTGGGAGCTGGCTGATCCCATTGTGAACGGCAGTGACCACATCTGCAGCAAGTGTTGGTTGCTGGAAGAACTCCGGATCAGAATTGATGATCTGGAGTCTGAGCTTCAAACTCTGCGGCACATCCGGGAGGGGAAGAGTTACCTGGATGCTTTGCTTCAGGAGGCAGTCACACCTGGGAGATTAAGTAATTCAAATTCAGTAAGTGTTCAGGAAAAACAGGGTGTGATTGTAAGTGAGGCAGGTAGGGGGATTCGGAGTTCAGGAGTGCAGGAGCCTCAGCCCTTGGCCTTGTCCAACAGGTATGAGATTCTTGCTCCCTGTGTGGATGAGGAAAAGGGCTGTGGACAGGATGAGCCAGCTGACCATGGCACCATGGTGCAAAAGGCCATTCAAGAGAAGGGAGCTAAAAGACAAGTAGTTGTTATAGGGGATTCTATAATTAGAGGGACAGATAGTATCCTTTGCAAGCCGGATAGGGAGTCCCGCATGGTGTGTTGCCTGCCCGGTGCCAGGGTGTGGGACATCTGTGACCGGCTTGAAAGGATACTGGAGCGGGAGGGGGAGGATCCAGTTGTTGTGGTCCACGTTGGCACTAACAACATAGGCAAGGCTAGGGTGGAGGACCTGTTTGGGGATTATCAAGCACCAGGAAGGAAATTGAAGAACAGGTCCTCGAGGGCCATAATCTCCGGATTACTGCCAGAGCCACGTGCTAATTGGCATAGGGATAAGAAAGTTAGGGAAGTAAACACATGGCTAAGGGATTGGTGTGGGAAAGAGGGATTCCATTTCATGGGGCATTGGCACCAGTTTTGGAACCGGGGGGGATCTGTACCGTTGGGACGGTCTCCACCTGAACCGATCTGGAACCAGTGTTCTGGCGAAAAGGATAAATAGGGTGGTCAGTAGGACTTTAAACTTCTGAGTCGGGGGGGAAGGGAAAGGGAAAGCGACAGGGAGTAGGGAGTTAAATGGAAGGATAAGCAGCAGGTTAGCATGTGTGCAGGTGGGTTTAAGTTCAAGGCAGACTAGGAATGAAGCAAAAGGAAGGATAACTTAGGACATCTCATGATGTCCAATTTCTCTAATAATGATAAGAAAGTCAGCATTAAGGCACTTTACCTGAATGCTCGTAGCATTCGTAACAAAGTTGATGAATTAACGGCACAAATCATCGCGAATGAATATGACTTGATAGCCATTACGGAGACATGGTTGCAGGATGGTCACGACTGGGAGTTAAATATCCAGGGGTATCAGACATTTTGGAGGGATAGACAGGTATGTAAGGGAGGTGGAGTAGCACTAATAATCAAGGAAGACATCAGGGTGGCACTGAGGGATGATATAGGTTCTATGGAGAATGAGGTTGAATCCATTTGGGTAGAAATGAGAAATTCTAAGAAGAAAAAGACACTGATAGGTGTAGTCTATAGGCCACCAAATAATAGCATCACACTGGGACGGGCAGTAAATGAAGAGATAACTAATGCCTGTGAAAAGGGCACAGCAGTTATCATGGGAGATTTTAATCTGCATATAGATTGGTCAAATCAGCTCGGTCAGGGTAGCCTTGAAGAGGAGTTTGTTGAATGTATCCAGGATAGTTTTCTGGAACAATATGTAATGGAACCGACGAGAGAGCAAGCTATCCTAGATCTGGTCCTGTGTAATGAGGCAGGAATAATTAATGACCTCATTGTTAGGGATCCTCTTGGGAGGAGTGATCACAGCATGGTTGAATTTAGTATACAGATGGAGAGTGTGATGATAGAATCCAATACCAGGGTCCTAAGCTTGAACAAAGGGGACAACGATAGAATGAGGAAGGACCTCGCTAAAGTAGACTGGAAACAAATATTTTATGGTAGGGACAGTTGAGGAGCAGTGGAGTACTTTCAAAGAAATCTTTCATAGTGCTCAACAAAAGTATATTCCAGTGAGAAGGAAGAATTGTAAGAAGAGAGGTAATCTACCATGGGTGTCTAAGGAGATACATGAGGCTGTCAAATTGAAAGAGAAGGCTTACAAAGTGGCCAAGATCAGTGGGAAACTAGAAGATTGGGAAAACTTTAAAGGTCAGTAGAAAGTCACGAAAAGAGCCATAAAGAAAAGTAAGATAGAACACGAAAAAAAACTGGCACAGAATATAAGGACAGATAGCAAAAGTTTTTATAATTGTATAAAACTAAAAAGAGTGGCTAAAGTAAACATTAGTCCATTAGAGGATGAGAGTGGTCATTTAGTTATGGAATATGATGAAATGGCGGAGGCATTGAACAAATATTTTGTATCGGTCCTCACAGTGGAGGACACTAATAACATGCCAGCAATTGACCGAGAGAAGAAGGTAGGTGAGGACCTGGAAGCCATTACTATCACGAAAGAGCAAGTGTTGGGCAAGCTAATGGAGCTCAGGATAGATAAGTCTCCTGGCCCTGATGGAATGCATCCCAGGGTACTGAAAGAGATGGCTGGAGTAATAGCAGATGCACTGGCGGTAATTTTCCAAAATTCGCTGAACACTGGGGCAGTCCCAGAGGATTGGAAAACAGCAAATGTGACGCCACTGTTTAAAAAGGGAAGTAGACAAAAGATGGGGAATTATAGACCGGTTAGCTTAACCTCTGTCATGGGGAAGATGCTTGAGTCTATTATCAAGAAAGAGATAGGAGGGCACCTCGATAGAAATTGTCCCATTGAACGGACGCAGCATGGATTCATGAAGGGCAGGTCCTGCTTGACGAATCTCTTGTAATTCTATGAAGACATTTCGAGCAAAGGGGACCCAGTGGATGTGGTGTACCTAGATTTCCAAAAGGCCTTTGACAAGGTACCACACAAGAGGCTGCTGCATAAGATAAGAATGCATGGTGTTAAGGGTAGAGCACTAGCATGGATAGAGGATTGGTTGTCTAACAGGAAACAAAGAGTGGGAATAAATGAGTGCTATTCTGGCTGGCAATCAGTGATGAGTGGTGTGCCTCAGGGATCGGTGTTGGACCACAATTATTTACAATTTATATAGACGATTTGGAGTTGGGAACTACATGTAAGGTATCCAAGTTTGCAGATGACACGAAGGTGTGTGGCAGAGCAAAGTGTACTGAGGACTGTAAAACCTTACAGAGGAACATTGACACATTGAGTGAGTGGGCAACGGTCTGGCAGATGGAGTATAATGTCAATAAGTGTGAAGTCGTGCATTTTGGTAGGAGTAACAATATAACGGATTATTACTTAAATGGTAAAAAGCTGCAGCATGCTGCTATGCAGAGGGACCTGGGTGTACTTGTGCATGAGTCTGCAGGTGCAACAAGTAATTAGGAAGGCAAGTGAAATTTTGTCCTTCATTGCGAAGGGGATTGGGTTTAAAAGTAGAGAGGTAATGTTGCAGTTGTACAAGGTGCTGGTGAGGCCACACCTGGAGTACTGTGTGCAGTTTTGGTCTCCACACTTAAGAAAGGATGTGCTAGCACTAGAGGGGATGCAGAGGAGGTTCACTAGGCTGATTTCGGAGTTGAGGGGGTTATCGTATGAGGAAAGGCTGAGTAAATTGGGATTATATTCACTGGAATTCAGAAGGTTGAGGGAGGATCTAATAGAAACATATAACATTTTGAAGGTAATGGATAAGATAGAAGTAGAAAGGATGTTTCCACTGGTAGGTGAAAGTAGGACAAGAGGGCATAGCCTCAGGATTAGGGGGAGCAGATTTAGGACTGAATCAAGGAGGAACTGCTTCACTCAGAGGGTGGTTAAAGTATGGAATTCCCTACCGAAAGGGGTAGTAGACGCTACTTCATTGAATATATTTAAAGATAGGGCAGATGTTTTTTTGAAAAATAAAGGAATTACGGGATATGGCAAGAATGCGGGTAAGTGGTTCTGAGACCATGAAAAAATCAGCCATGATCTTATAGAATGGCGGAGCAGGCTCGAAGGGCCGGACGGTCTA
The DNA here is from genome assembly GCF_902713615.1 of Scyliorhinus canicula. NCBI lineage: Eukaryota > Metazoa > Chordata > Chondrichthyes > Carcharhiniformes > Scyliorhinidae > Scyliorhinus > Scyliorhinus canicula. The sequence continues at coordinate 240,675,745 of NC_052149.1, forward strand.
CTTCTGCTCCTAGGTCTTATGTTCTTAAGAGAAACTCAGCAACGTCCATTCATATTTCACTCACAAACTTACATCTGTTTCTGGTAATAAACTCCTGTCTCCTACTGTGAAGGCAGATACAAAATAGTTGTTCAATGTCTGCGGTATCCTCAGTCATGGAGTTGATGATAATATATTAGCATGGTTAGAGGACAGGTTAACAGATAGAAAGCAGAAAGTGGGCAAAAAGGGGGCTTTTTCAAGTTGCCAGGCAGTGAATACTGAAGTGTCACAAGATTAGTGCTGGAGCCTCATTTATTTACAAGCCATATTAATTGTTCAGCTGAAGGGACAAAGAGCAATGCATCAAGTTTGCTGATGATACCAAGCTAAGTGGGAATGTAAGCTGGGGGCAGGACACATAGAGGCTACAAAGAGATATAGACAAGGCAAGTGAATGGGCAACAAGACGGCAGAAGGAATATTTTTAAAAAATAAATTTAGAGTACCCAATTATTTTTTCCAATTAAGGGGCAATTTTAGCGTGGCCAATCCACCTAACCGGCCGACCTTTGGGTTGTGGGGGTGAGACCCATGCAGACACAGGGAGTGTGGTAACTCCACACGGTTAGTGACCCAGAGCCGGGATCGAACCCGGGTCCTCGGCGCCGTGAGGCATCAGTGCCAACCACTGCGCCACCGTGCCGCCCTCATAGGACTCTAACAGAGCCAATGTGAAGTTGTTCACTTTGGTCCTTAGAATAGAAAAGCAGAATATTTTTGAAAACGTGTGAAACTGAAAAATATTGATATTCAAATAGAATTGGGTGTGCTGGTACAAGGGACATAGAAAGTTAGCGTGCAGATGCAGCTTGCAATTAGGAAGACAAACAGCATGTTGGCATGTTGGCCATTATTGCAAAAGGATTGGAGTACACGGATAAAGAAGCCTTGTTGTATTTGCAAAGTTTTTGGCTAAGAGCATATCTGCAATACTGTGAGCAGTTTAGGTCTCCACATTTAAGGAACTATATTCTTGCATTGGAGGTGGTTCAGTGTAGGTTATCCTACAATGAGAGTCCAAGTAAATTGGATTTATATTCACTGGAGTTTAGAAGAATGAGAGATGATTTCAATGAAACCAACAAAATTCTGAAGAAGTTTGATCGGATAGGCACTAAGAGACTGGTGCTGCTAGTCTTGAATCTCAAACATGGGGGCAGTTTTCGATAAGAAGTTGATCATTTAGCACTTGATGAAAAATTGCTTCACTTAAAAAGGTTGTGTGCCATGGAGACTGTTGTTGAATACGACTGGGACAGACAGATTTTTGTTCGTTCGGGAATTAAGTGATATGGGGAGGGGAAATGGAGTCAAAGCCCGAGATCAGACATGCTTGTACTGAATCGCGGGGCTGGCTCGATTTGCCACATGCTCTGCTGCTTCCTCTATTTATTGCAATCACTCAGTTCACTGTCCATTGCTGCATCTGAGATGTCTCTCTCGGCTAAGAGAGGGAAATTGTCTTCTCTGTGGCCAGAGGAAAGCAGGTTAATGGGTGCACATGCCTTTGACAGGATAGGCTTCCCCAGGGGGGCAGGAAGCCATCAACAGCTTGCAGGTGACTTTGCGGGCCGGGCATCAGTGCTGAGATGTACCAAAGCCACAAGGAATGTACAATTGGTGCGTGACCAGACCCAACCCATCATGTTGTTGAACGCCCACTTTCCTGGCAGCAGCTGTGATGTTTTCACTGTTCCCTCCACCAGAGTGTGGCGGCTGGGTAATGAGGGCTACCACTGCTTCATTGCCCCCACTCCACAACCCAATCACACGCCGTCAGAATGTCCACAATGATTGGAATGTGGGAATGCCTTCTGGAGGTTAGCAATACCGTTTGCACATCTGTTTTCATCATAACAAAAAAAAAATTCTGAAAGTATAAATCTATTAAACCTTCAAAAACAGATCTGTAATGTCTACCGACGTTCTCTTTTAATAGTGGCCCTTTTAATACAGATATGCATGGCTGCAAAGTGGATCTGGTAATGCGCCCTTTCAATTTGCCAGCATACAAATGACAATAGTGATTGGAAAATTCTAGGCTTAGTTCCAATACAACTTGGCATAATATCGGGGACACAGATTGAAAAGAACCTCGGTGGATAATCACAAAAAACATTAAAGGAAGCTTTGGAGAAAAGAAAATCTTCACACAGGAGGCTAGTTAGAAGTTGTCATTTTTTTTTGCTGCAATCCATTGTTGAAGCAAAGAGCTTAAATTATTTTAAAAGGGAATTATATTGTATGCAGGGGATTAGATGTATTTGGACATGTGGAGAAACATCATCACAAGCTTCATGGGGATGGATGGCCTGATTCTGTATGTAACTATTTCACAATAAAATTGCTTTGCTAAGTACGGGTATATAGCTTACTCAGTAGGGGCATTTTAACTTTCAGAAAACAAATGAGATTAGATTGAAAGCCCATTATATACCTCCTCTGGTCTTTGCTGAAATGAAATTGAGGAGAAATGCATAATTCCGCTGATTCGATTTCACTTGTTAACTGTTTGTAAAATGTAATATTACCCCCAATGCCTCCGTTGCTGTAGTCAATTTGCAGCTACACCACAGGAATCCGGGCATTGTTAATACTGGCTGCCCCTCGCCGACGAGGGCGATTGTTTTCCATGAGTCCGGAGGTGGCTGATGTGGTCGATGGGGGACCTGCCAACCCATCTGTCACATTTGCTGTCCTGTGGGGTGCCTGGTTGCGTCTGCCCTATTCTTTATGTTACTGTTCCTCTTAATTTGGAAATCTCTGGGCCTCAAAATGCTCGGATCCTTCCCACAGGTTATGCCACCTCCTGATTCGGTCCAAGGTGATGGTCTCCAGGTGTTTAGTTTTTCAAAATGTTCTTCCTCTTTCCTTGATCAGATCTTCAGCCAGAGAGGAGCCGGTCCTCGTGGCCGTGCAGAAACCACTGACTCATTCATACCAGCAAGGCGAAGAGTAATTTGAATATCCCACAGTCAATTCCTAATCTCTAAGTCACTGATGTAACTAAACAAACACAGCCATTGAAATGAAATGAAAATCGCTTATTGTCACGAGTAGGCTTCAATGAAGTTACTGTGAAAAGCCCCTAGTCACCACATTCCGGCGCCTGTTCAAATTTCCTGCCATGTTTGTGTACCCAAAGAAAAAGCAGGTGATAGAACATAGAACAGTACAGCACAATGCAGGCCCTTTGGCCCACAATGTTGTGCTGACCATTTAACCTAATCTAAGCCTTCTCAACCTTGCCTCCTTTCTGAGGTATGGTGAACCTCAGGTTAAATCACCACCAGTCAGCCCCCCCCCCTCAAAGGGGAAAGCAGCCTATGGTCATCTGGGATGATGGCGACTTTACCTTACCTAAAGTGCAATAGCCAATTTTCGACACAATACTCCAGTTGAGACCAAAAAGAGGCATCATAATATCTTTGCATTTGCACTTTGTCCTTGATTTATAGAGGCCAACACCCCCATATGATTGACTGACTTTCCCAACCTGCCCTACCATCTTTCACAATTTGTATACATATACAACCTGGCCCCGTGTTCTAGCACTCCCTTTAGAATTGCACATTTCACATTGACTCTCCTCCTGCCATTATTGTGGTCGCCTTTCGAAGATAGATTGATTCATTAAATTTCATCTCCCCCGATGCTCTGGCAAGATTTGAATTTGTATCTTCATAACATTAATCCAGTACCCGAACTGCCCATCTGTTAGCAGTGCTACCAGCCCCTCAAGTTAGTTGAACACAATTTGCCTTCAACAAATCTTTGATGGCTTTCCTTATTAATCTACACCTCTGATAAAATCGGCACTAAACTCACACAGTTATATTCTTGGACCACTGTAGACTTCTTGTTTTGTAATGATTTACAGCTGAGCTTTGTTTCATTTCGTACACATAAGGCCGTTAAAATAAGAAGTAGATTAAGCAATTCGGGGAGTTAACCCTGCTTTCTGATGCAATTTATAAGACAGGGGACAGAACTGTACCGTTCATCAAGCTGGTCGATCTACTTGCTCCGCAAAAACATAAGTATGAATAATTTATAGGCATGTTTCTTACAAACTGTGCTTTCATATTCTGGCTACTTTTGTGCATATCTCGCGGAGAGATCTTAGTTCTGAGAAATGGAATACATTCCCAATGCAGTGGCAGTATCAGCTGCTTTCATGACTTGCTGAAAGAAGTGACAATGATGGTGTGTGCGTGATGAAAGGAAACATTTGCAATGGGGAGTTGTCTTTTGGGTCTGGGGTTGAAACATGTTGTATGCATAGATGGAGCTTTAATCTTCATCCCGTCTGTAGTCAACGTGATCTGAGAATGATTGATGCTAATTGTGGGTGAAAAAATATCACCAGAAAATACAAAACCTGCAGTTACATTTTGCAAATTTCCAATCCACCTCCTGGATCTTACTGCCAATGAAAAATGTTCACCATCACGGTGGCACAGTGATTAGCACAGCTGCCTCACAACGGCAGGTTTAATTTCAGCCTTGGGTGACTGACTGTGCGGAGTCTGCACGTTCTTCCCGTGTCTGCGTTGGTTTCCTCCCATAGTCCAAAGATGTGCAGGTTAGGTTGGGTTACGGGGATAGAGCGGGGGAGGGGGCCTAGGTAGGGTGCTTTTTTCAGAGGGTCGGTGCAGACACGATGGGCCGAATGGCGTCCTCCTGCACTGGAGAGATTCTGTGGATCATAAAGTGATGCCGTTTTTACAAAGTGCCTTTCCTTTGATGCTCAGTATGAGATATCAATCACAGCTTAGTTAGCAGTTTCATCATTACATCAGAGGGTTGTGGGTATTGTGGGGGTCGGTTCAGCTCAGTTGGCTAGACAGCTGATTCATGATGCTGAGCAAGGCCAGCAGCGTGGGTTCAATCCCCACCCCAGCTGCGGTTATTCATGAAGGTCCCATCTGGGACGATGGTGACTTTACCTTTACCTTTTGGGTTCAAACATCTCAGGCAATAACTTGAGCTCCAAATCTTAGCTGTCTGAGGCTCCTGATTTCAAATGGGACAATAAGCCAAGGTTCCATCTGCCTTTTCATCTGTGTGAAAAAGATCCTATGGCACCATTTAAAAGTCAACAGGGGAATTATCCCCAATGTCTTGAAAAAAAAATCCCTCAATCAACATCACTGAAAGAATAGATGATCTGGTTACTGATTTTGTGCAACTTTGCCGTTTGCAAACTAAGATGCCACGTTTCCTATATAACAGTAGAGTCTCCATTTCATTGATTGTTGAGCACTTTCAGATGTCCTGAGATTGTGAGAGACGATTAATAAATGGAGGGTGTGACCGATCGGCCATGAGGCCGCTACCTCTCGGCAGGGGCCTCTTGTGAGATTTACTGGCCTCATCATGCCTTGCAAAGTCTAAGAGATGTAATGATAATGGCAGGGTGCTCAGGTGGCATTGCCAGGCTGGCAGGGGTACTGCCAGGGTGCGAGTCTAGCAGTGCCAAGGTGCTGAGGTGGCATCATGCCCCTGCCGGGAATCGGTCACGGGGGTGCGCTGCCATTATGAGGTGGGGTGCGAGGGGCAAGCGGACCCCATAATTGATGAGTTGCGGCATTGGGTGTGGTCCGGAGGCCGGGTTGTGGGTCCAGAGTTCTGGGCTCCGGATCTCTTCCTGCACCGGCGAGCTGAGTTTGTCAGTGCAGGAAATGAGCCAAAGTGCCGCCTTGGAGGAACGTTCCTCACCGAGGCGCAGAAATGAAGCAGAGTCCCATTTAACAGCAGGGTCTTTCTCGGTGCTGCAGACGCTGGGAAACACCCGGCTAAACACGTCCAACACGGGACCCTGTATCATTTTTGTTCAATCGCCCGGAGGCTATTTTTCTGCTGATTTTTTCCAGTTTGAGAAATTCGAGGGGTCGCTTTGTTGGGGTTTCAAATATACATTTATTTCCTCACGTGGTTCCTTATTATCAAATCAGATGCTTTTACTTGGGCCTATCTTTAATTTATAAGCCAGATAGGTTGACATCTGTGGTGATGAAGACATTTGAATCTTAATTGCAGGTGAAATGATTAAATCTCCAAATGGAGTGGATAATTGCAGATTTCGGGGATTCGCTCCCAGACTGGCAGGATGGGAGAGATGTAGCAGATGAACATTGAGAAGTGGGGTGGCATTCTCCCCTACCCGGCGTGACGGAGGGTGCCAGCGTAGGGGAGTGGCACCAACCACTCTGGGGTCGCGCCTCCCCAAAGGTGGGGAATTCTCCCCACCTTTGGGGGCCAGCCCCGCTCCGGAGCGGTTGGCACCAGAAGACTGGCGCAAAAAACCGGCGCCCCCGGCTGCGGGGTTGGCCGAAAGGCTTTCGCCGGTCGACGCATGCGCGATGTGGGGTTCTCTTCCGCTTCCGCCATGGCGAAGGCCGTGGCGGCCGCGGAGGAGAAGTAGTGCACCCAGGGCACTGGCCTGGAGTCTGAGCGGGGGGCCCCGATCGCGGGCCAGGCCACCGTGGGGGCACCCCTCGGGGTCCGATCGCCCCCCCGCCACCCCCCCCCCCCCCCCAGGACTCCGGGGCCCGCTCGCGCCGCTGATCCCGCCGTTCCAGAGGTGGTTCAAACCTCGGCGGCGGGAGAGACCTCCCAGCGGCGGGACTTCGGCCCATCCGGGCCGGAGAATCACCGCAGGGGCCTCTCCGATCGGAGTGGCGAGATTCCTGCCGCCGCCACTTCCCGGGTGGCGGAGAATCTCTGCCACGGCGGGGGCGGGATTTTCGGCGGCTCCAGGCGATTTCGCCCGTGATTCTTTTTGGGAGGAAGAATGGGCTGGAGGTGGGGGCTGGTTGATGTAATATGATTAAATAATGTGTCACGAAAACACCAACTTATTTTTGAAAAATTATTTTTAACAGATTGGAATTTTTTCCATTTCAAAAATAAGACAACTTTAAAATTCAAGCTCACCTTCTAAGATGAAGGTGGGAAATGCAAACAGGAGCCACCACTGTCAGGAGGAAGTGTGAAGAGGGAGACATTTCGAAAGAATCCGGCAGAAATCAAAACCCAACACGCTAATTATAGAACAGGTTAGAAATGCAAAGTGGTGAATTTTAATTGACAGTAAATACAACAGGAACTGGGAACCAGACAGACACACCCAGCAGACACTCAAACCCACAGTGGAGGATGAATAACCCCACCTCCTGTTGGCTTCTCCTACCTCAAAATGTGTCAAGGGTTTCTGAGGTGAAAGCTCAAATTGTGATTATTTGTTTTACACCAACAGCTACAAGGCACAAATTGAATTCCTTTCGGGCAATATACAGACAAGCAGCGGGATTCCCCATTCCGAAGACAAAGTGTTGATGCCAACGCAGGATTCGTGGACTTTCACGGCAGCAAAACTGGTGCCTCACCTGGATTGATTCAGTGACTGCGGAGGGGCTAGCACCGGCGCTGCGTGGAACACAATCGATTCCAATGTGAAACAGTGCAGGATTCGCCAGGTCCATGATTGACACTCGGGAGGCTGACAAGCTCCAGTCGCACACACACATTACACTCCCCCCACACACTCATCCCAGCCAACAAGTTGGCACTGGTTGCGCTGAAGCGCGCCCATACAGCTGATGGGCTATCTCGGGCCAGAGGGTGCACAGGGGGTCAGCCTGGGGAGATGCCCATATGACCAATGGCCTGAAGTTCACAGTGGGCTGTTGTGCAGCGTGTGCAGCTGCATGGCTGCCTTGCCAGGCCACCACCACACTCTGTGTAAAAAAACTTCCCCCGCATATCTCCACTAAACCTTTCCCCCCTCACCTTGAACCTGTGCCCCCTTGTAATTGTAATTTCTGCCCTGGGAAAAAGCCGCCAACTGTTCACCCTATCTGTACCCCTAAAAATGTTATAAACGTCTCTCAGGTCGCCCCTCAGCCTCCGTCTCTCTCGGGAGAACAATCCCAGTTTATTCAATCTCTTCTCATCGCTAATACCCTCCATACTGGGCAACATTCTGGTAAACCTTTTCTGTCTCTCTCCAAAGCCTCCACATCCTTCTGGTAGTGCGGTGACCAGAATTGGACACAGTATTCCAAATGTGGCCTAACCAACATTCTATGTAACTATAACATAACTTTTGAGCTTTTACACTCAATACCCCATCCTATGAAGGCAAGCAGGCCATATGTTTTCTTTACCAACATTTCCACCTGTGCTGCCACTTTTAAGGACCTGTGGACCTTCATTCCCAGATCTCTCTCTGTGTCACTATGCTCCTGATTGTTCTGCCATTTATTTTATAGCTCCCACCTGAATTGGATCTACCAAAATGCATCACCTCGCATTTGTCCGGGTTAAATTCCATCTGCCATTTCTCTGCCCAATTTTTCAGCCTATCTATATCCTGCTGTGTTCTCTGACAATCTTCATCACTATCCGCAACTCCTGTAATCTTAGTATCATCCGCAAACTTGCTAATCAAACCCACTACATTTTCTTCCATGTCATTTATATATATTACAAAGAGCAGAGGTCCCAGAACTGATCCCTGCAGAACACCACTAGTCACAGACCTCCATTCGGAAGAACACCTTTCCACTGCTCCCCTTTGTGTTCTATGGCCAAGCCAGTTCTGGATCCATCCAGCTAGTTCACCTCTAACTCTCATGTGACCACCAGCCTGCCATGAGGGACCTTATCAAATGCTTTACTGAAGTCCATGTAGGCAACATCCACAGCCCTTCCTTCGTCAATCACTTTTGTCACCTCCTTCAAAAAATGCAATTAAATTAGTGAGACAAGACCTACCTTGTATAAAGCCATGCTGTCTGTCGCTAATAAAACCATTCACTTCCAAATGTGCATAGATCCTGGGCGGGATTCTCTGACCCCGAGCCGGGTCGGGAATCGCTGCGGGAAATGCGCATTGGGCCACGCTGCTCCGACCCCGGGACTCCGCAGAGCGGAGAATAAGCGCCATTGGGGCCGGCGTGGTCGGCGCGGTGCCGGTTGGGAGCTGCTCTACGCGGCCTCCCCGCGATTCTCTGGCCCGGATGGGCCGAGCGGGCGTAAAAAAAAAATAGTCCCGCTGGCGCCATTCTAACCTGCTCTGTGCCGGCGGGACCCCGGCGTTGAAGAGTCTGGGGGACGGAAGGTCCGACCCTGGGGGGGGGGGCTCTAATGTGGCCTTGCCCGCGATCGGGATCCAGCGATCAGCGGGCCGGTCTCTCTGGCTGGGGGCCTCCTTTCCTACGCGCCCGCCCCTGTAGTCATGCGCCATGTTGCTTTGGCGCCGGCGCCACTGCGCAAGTGCGGATCCTGCGGCACACAGTCCGTGCCGGGATCGGCAGCTGGAGCGGCGTGAACCCCTCCAGTGTCGTGCTGGCCCCCTGTAGGGGCCAGAATTAGTCTTGGGAGCGGTCGGTTCACGCCATCGTAAAACGTGATGGCGTTTGCGACGGTGTGGGCACTCTGCCGCGGGATGAGTGAATCCCGCCCCCTATCTCTGAGAACCTTTTCCAACAATTTCACTATCACTGACGTCAAGCTCACTGGCCTATAATTACCCGGGTTATCCTTGCAACACTTCTTAAATAACAGTGCAACATTGGCTATCCTCCAATCCTCCGGGGTCTCAACTGTGGCCAATGAGGACACAAAGATTTCTGTCAGAGGCCCAGCGATTTCATCTCTTGCCTCCCTCAGTAATCTGGGATAGATGCCATCTGGCCCTGGGATTTGCCTACCTTAATGCTTTTTAACACACTTAACACTTCCTTCCTCGTAATAACCACCTGTTCTAAAGTGTTTACACATCCCTCCGAGACACCACCAATCAGCATGTCCCTCTCCTTTGTGAATACCGATGCAAAATCCTCATTAAGGACCTCAGCTACTTCCTCTGGTTAGCTATATAATCTCCATCCTTTGTCCTTCAGTGGTCCAACTCTTTCTCTAGCTGCCCTCTTGTTCCTCATATATGTATAAAATGCCTTGGAATTCTCATTAATCCTGTCTGCCAAGGACATTTTGTGAGCCCTTTCTGCCCTCCTAACTCCCTGTTTGAGCTATTTTCTACTTTCCGTGTATTCCTCAAGTGCTTTATCTGTTTTTAGTTGCCTGTACCTCACAAATGCAGCTTTATTTCTTTTTGACAAGATTCTCAATTTCCCTGGTCATCCATGGTTCTCGAATCCTGCTTTTCCTGGCCTTCCGTTTTACCGGCACATGCCTGTCCTGCGCTCCCATCAACTGCTCCCGAAAAGACTCCCACATGCCAGAATATGGATACATCTTCAAACAGCCTCTCCCACACAAGAGCCTCCAAATCCTGCCTAATCTGGTTGAAGTTAGGGGCTGGTTTAGCACACTGGGCTAAATCACTGGTTTTGAAAGCAGACCAAGGCAGGCCAGCAGCATGGTTCATTCCCGTACCAGCCTCCCCGCACAGGTGCCGGAATGTGGCGACTAGGGGCTTTTCACAGTAAATTCATTTGAAGCCTACTCATGACAATAAGTGATTTTCATTTTTTTCATTTCAAGTTAGCTTTCCCCCAATTTAGCACCTTAACCCCAGGACAACAGTCGTCCTTTTCCATGAGTATCTAAAAGCTTACGGAATTGTCTTCACTGTCTGCCACATGTCTCCCACTGCAAAGCTGATGATCTGGCCGGACTCGTTCCTTAGTACCAGGTCCAATATAGCCCTCTCTCTAGTCGGACTATCCACATATTGTTCCAAGAAACATTCCTGGATACACTTAACAAATTCCTCACCATCCACACCCCTAACTCAAAGGGATTTCCAGTCAATATGAGGAAAATTAAAGTCTCCCACCACAACAATTCTATTATTTCTACATCTATCCAGAATCTGCTTACATATCTGTTCCTCAACTTCCCGTGGGCTGATGGGATGCCTGTAATACCCCCCCCCCCCCCCCCCCCCCCCCATCATAGTGACTGCCCCCCCCATCACAGTGACTGCCCCACACTCCCATCATAGTGACTGCTCCACACCCCCATCATAGTGACTGGACCCTTCCTATTTCTGAGCTCTACCCATAGTGCCTCGTTATTTGATTCCTCCATGGTGTCCTCCCTCTGTACAGCTGTACTATGTTCCCGAATCAGTATTGCAACTACTCCACCTCTTTTACCTTCCTCCCTGTTTCTTCTAAAACACCTGTAACCCGGAATATTTAGCTGCCAGTCCTATCCTTTTGAAATGAAATGAAAAAATGAAAATCGCTTATTGCCACGAGTAGGCTTCAATGAAGTTACTGTGAAAAGCCCCTAGTCGTCACATGCCGGCACCTGTCCGGGGAGGCTGGTACGGGAATCGAACCGTGCTGCTGGGCTGCTTGGTCTGCTTTAAAAGCCAGCGATTTAGCTCAGTGAGTTAAACCAGCCCCTTTTTTAACCAATTCTCCATGGTACCCTGGTACCATGCTCATCCTCAGTCTCTGCACTTGCTGGCTGACTGTCCTGATTCCCACCCCCCTGCCTAATTAGTTTAAACCCACCCAAACCATACCAGCAAACCTCCCAGCCAGGATATTTGTGCCCCTCCAGTTTAGGTGTGACTTGTCCTTCTTGTAGAGGCCCCACCTTCTCTGGAAGACATCCCAGTGATCCAAAATCTGAAGCACTCCCTCCTGCACCAGTTCTTTAGCTACGTGTTCAACTGCACTGTATCCCTGCTGCTACCTCGGGTTAGCCCTGGAGAATACCGGGTCAGGCCCGCTAATGATATGCCAACGGTGTTAACTGCACGTGCAGAGTGGAATGCAATCACTCCACTTTCGAGGCACCAGAGAATTGCAATTTGGTGTGAAAACGGCGCTGCCACGACTTCGCCATCAAAACCAATTCTCCGCCCAATCGTGTTTCCCGATTCTGGTGTTAGCTGACAGCGAATCCTGCCCAGGACGTTTGTAAGAACTGGTTTTGCCAAACCTTTCACAGAGAGAAGTCATCAAAGTTATCTGTAAAACTGCAGAAGGGAGCAGGGAGGAATCTCTCTCTCTGTATCATTAAGAAAAGCCCTGTCTCAACCTATGAGATAGTGACTGTCCATCAGAAAGATCCTCAAGAGAAACCCATGGATTTCTAGAGGATGTGGTATGATCATAAATGTAAGAACTGAAAAGGTTAATGAAATGTCTAGAGCAGCCACGAGAGGGAGTTATTGTTACAAGCATATAAGACATTGATGCTAAGCCTTGTGGGAGACAGTAGTCAGGAGTTTGCTGGAGAGAGTCAGAAGTACAGATAGTGTGAGTAAGAGGAGATCATAGTTTTTTTTTAAAATTTATTTATTTTTTAAATTTAGATTACCCAATTATCTTTTCCAATTAAGGGGCAATTTAGCGTGGCCAATCCACCTACTCTGCACATTTTTGGGTTGTGGGGGCGAAACCCACGCAGACACGGGGAGAATGTGCAAACTCCACACAGACAGTGACCCAGAGCCGGGATCGAACCTGGGACCTCAGCGCCGTGAGGCGGTTGTGCTAACCACTAGGCCACCGTGCTGCCCTAGGAGATCATAGTTAATGTTAGTAGAAACACTAGGTGTAGATGTGTGTGTAGTTTAAATGTTAATAATCAACTGTGTATTCTTTAGGAGTACAAGTCAAAACCAAATTAGTAGTGTTATTAAATTTATAGCTTTATTCAAGTTCAGGTTATTTTGTGGTCTTTGTGAACACTACGCCGACCATCCTGAATTTAGCAACACAGGGGATGGATTATGGATTAAAAGGAAGAAAATTGTCCCCAGCAAGGTGTGGTTCCCTGGATGTCAATTCAACTCCAGGATTTAACGGGAACCAGTTAACTTTAAACAGCCACAAGGACAATCAAAGGGCTTAATTGTATCTCCTTTTAATTTTTATTTGGGCTTTTTTACTTTTGACATCCATGCGTGTGTCATCGCGTATTTTATTATTTGTCCTCCGGTTTAGTAGCTAATAAACTTGCTCTTTCTTTGACTCAAGGAAACCTGGTTTGATTGGCTCATTCTTAAGAAGTTTGAATTGGAAGATAATTGTAAAAAACCCTTTGTTTTGACTAATGAAGGTGACTGACTAAAAGGGGAACCAGTTTGTCCCCTCCTCACCCACTTCTAACAAGTACAATGCTAACTGATGGTATAATAGTGGTTATGTTGCTCGACTGGTAATTCTGCATTATTAATCAGAAGGTGCAAGTTCAGATCCAGCTGGAGCCAGAGGGGTAATATAAATTCCGCTTAAAAAAACCCAAGGAATTTAAAAATATTAAAGTATTGGTTAGCGGAACCGAACCACGAGCTCACTCAAAGAATGTGCCTGCTTCACTAAAGTCATTTGAGGAGGGAAATCTGTCGTTCCTACTTTATCTGGTCCACATGTGGCTCCAGTAACGCAGTTGACTCCCATCCTGTCCTCTGAGTGGATCAACAAGCCACTCGGTTTAGAGAGGGTAATAAATCCTGGCCTTGTTAACAATGCCCGCATCCTGTGAGTGAATAAGAATAGGACAGGTAGTCCTGGGTGGGATACAGTATACGGATAAACCTTGGAAGCTGGCTGGACAAGTTTTGAAAAAACAGACAGGTCATTTTATTAATAGAGGAATAGAATAGCAAAGCAAGACGGTTAGACTAAACATGTATACAACATTGACCAGGCCTCAGCTGCAATATTTGATGTAACTGTGGGCACCACACTTCAGCAATGATGCTGATTCATTGGAGGGGGTGTACAGCACGTTCAAAAGAATTGCCCCAAGATTGAGGGTCTTCAGCTGTGTGGAGACCATGAAGAAGCTGTGATTGTTCTTCTGGGAGCAGAGGAGCACAGTGCCCCACAAACATTTCATTCCCAAATGAGCATTAAGTGGCTGCAAGCGGGACTTACACCCCTCACATGGGAGGAAGACCTGCCTTAAAGAGCTGCTGACCAATCTGATTGACTGCCAGCTCTCCATCCCAACAGGTAACTGAGCAAACCTGAGACTAAGTCCCAGAATGAGAGGCCAAGTTAATTTCAAGAGGTCCCAGGTCATGGAGGCTAGGGAAGACCTTGGGGCCTGGTGGGAGGGGGCGGGGGGAAGGGGAGAGAACAGGCGCTCACAGGGGGTGATCGGGTTCTCAGGGAAGAGGCTGGGTCCGGGGGAGGGGTACTGAGGTCCGGAATCCAGGGGGCTTCTTGTGGAGGTGCACCTCCTCCCTCCAGCCGTTGTCTAAGTCCATTGAATTTAGGGTTTCCCACACGCAAGGTTAATACTCCCGCCCGTCTACAAATTGAGGCTGGGGGGAAATCAGCCTTTAAGTGGCCAATGATTGGCACCTGAGGGACTTCATTGGGGTAAGTGTGGGCTTCTCTTCCCAAGTCTTGCTCGCTTCAGTGTACAAGTGTTGAAAGATCTGGGTTGGAAACATACTGCAGGGATTCCCATTTCCTCAATTTCATTCCCCTTCCCACAGCCTAAGAACCGGCTGGCGGGGGAGTGTGAAATTCTGGGCCAAGCGATTCATGTACAAGACACCCGGGTCCTTCTGAATGCAAACATTTCCCAGACTCTCACCATTCAAAAAAACATCTTGACCTGAATTTTCCGACCGTTGGGATTCCCTGTTCCCGCTGGCAGTGCACCCCCACCCTTGGGTCTCCCAGTGGCGTGGGGTGGCTTCAATGGGAGATCGCAATTGGGAGAATGGAAACCGGCCTCCAGCAAATAGAGCACCGCCAAGAAACACCCAGCTGGGTGTCCGGAGAATTCGGCCCCTCTTTTATTATTCCTATTAAAATGGATAACTTCACACTTCATCCTGTTGTTGCCCAACTGCCATGTTCTTTCCCATTCACCCAATCTGCCAATATCCCTCTGCCGCCTCTTCAAAATGGGGCTAGTTGAATGCATTTCACTGAAAAGCAAAATATTAAAAGCGTCTTCACTATGGGAACCCAGTCATTTTCTCATATAATGAATTAACCATTGTATTCCATTGTATTCAATACTGAGAACGGATTGTTCTCTGTGTAATCAACTAATCAATTCTAGTTAAATCTCCACCAAGCTATGAAACATGGCAAAGTGTGAGAAAACGTATCCAGTATTTTTCCGAAGACTGCGCACACAGACGCCAAGCTAGCTTTGATAGGCACCAGTCAATCTTAGGTAATGCTCAATGTTTGATTAATAAGTTATCCTCTGAGTAACAGACATTCATTTGAACAAACCAGGAGGTCTCAGCTGAAAATTAGAAGCCAATTAATGTAAATAAAGGGTTAAACCAGAGAACACCCTTACAGATAGAGCCTTGTAGTTGAGGTCCTTTTATTTCTGAATTCTTGAATCATCTATCTGTTTGTTTGTGTTCAAGTGATTCATTTTGTACTCATGCTTTTTACCATGTGCATGACTTTTTATGTATTGTTCTATATTTTGTTACTAAGCCTTTATTCATGTCTTAGTCAAGTGTATGCCAGTGAGTAGCTGACAATAAAGTTGTATTTTTGACACCTCCCACCAACCGGACAACCGATTCTCATTAGAAGAGAAAAATAAAAGTCCCAACACTACCTCAAATGATGTTACTGCCTTCAAATTATCTATAAAGGAAGACATGTAAAGCTTGCAAAGAAAGAAGCCAAATACTTCCAAATCACTGTCTAAAATATCACAGGCATCAAAGACCATCTGGGAATTCACATGTGGCTCTTCTTGTTACAGAATGTAACTAGCTTCACATTTCGCAAAGATACAACGGGAAGGTCACGGGGAGAGGAGCGAAAAGTTCGTGGTTTTCCTCATTACCACTGAACAGTCTGACAAAGATTCTCTCTTTAGATGTGAGGGGGAAAAAAAGACCTACTCCCTTCACTGAAATAAGAGCAACACGAGAAATATACTTTGACAGTAGGGGCTATCTGATGCCTGGGGCTTCGGCAGAGGCCTGTCATTAGCTGGTGGCTCTGGAGAGGCGCTTTGCTGTCACCTTCAATGACACTGTGAGTGTAAAATGCCTGGCAAGCTGACACTCCTAATACTTCTTTAAAATTTAAATCTCCAGGCATAAGTCATAAAAAAAAATGTTTTTGGTGAGAGTAAAATACTAGAAACAATGTGAATTGAACCGGTCGAGAAAAAGTGATTCGTTATCTACAAATCCCAGGGGAATGTTCTTTTCATCTCTGCAGTCCTCCTCGTCTTGCATCAAGACGACCTTTCACCACATTGTGAAAGCTGTTTTGAAATGATTTTTCTTGCTTTCCTGTTATTGTCTATAATTCTAGAGAAGCTGTGGTCTTATTGAAACCACATGTACCACCTCATTTGTGTCCTTTAATTGAATTGCAGAGTAATATCCAAATGAACACAGCCTATACCAAGCAAAAAAAATCACATTTGCACAAGATGTTCAAGCAAATAGCATAAAGGAAATTTAAAAATATAACAGGAGCATAATATTCTTATTATGAAGAATCTCATCTGTGAAATATCACCGGCAAAAGATATATACTTTTGGAAATATACAGGGTGCGAATCTCCGGAAAGATTTCTGAGAGTGGTAGCGAGCGGGAACTGCCGCGAGCTTCCCGGCGCTGGACGAACCGAGGCTGGCAACGCTATTCAATGTTAATTGGTCCACTTCCTGAAGCCCCACAGGTTTCTCGCCATGGATGAAGGCTCGCCAGCCGATTTGCCGGGACCGCGCTCGCCAGACCCCCGATAACATGGTCAAGCATCACTGAAACAGCACTTGCACAGCCAAGCCCACTCAGCTCACAGCCCAGAGGACCAGCCCTGAGGTTTGGAGATAGTGAACTGAGGAGGTTCCGAGATGTGGTCCAGGCCTGGAGGGATGTCCTGTTTCCCTTGAGGGTCCCAGAGGGTGAGCCACAGGGTAGCCAGGATGAAGTGGCAGCGGCTATCAGCTAAGGAAGCGTGACTGGGAGGAATGGCCTCCAGTGTCGCAAGAAGGTCAACGATCTACACTGGGCAGCACGCAGGTGATGGCATCCCCCCCCCCCCCCAAACCTTCCCACCCCCAAGCGACCAGCTGCCCCCAACCCACACTTCACCCCCCCTCCTTTCACCTCCATCCCCTCACCCACCCACCCAGTCTCCATTGGGGGACTGGGGCAGTTGGGGGGCTCACATATTTTTATGAAAACAATTGTTTCCCCGACCAGAATGAGACCTCTGGCACTTTCTACCGCAATGCCGGCCAAGCACAAATCCGGTGCCCCTTCGGCCGGGACACGGAGGTCCTGGATGCCCCCCCTCCCCCCCCCCCCCCACCCCCAACCCCACCACCCTCCCTGGCACACAACGTGCAGGTGATGGGTGTGAGCGAGCAGGGAGGCGTCAGAATATGTTGTGGAGCATCACAGCTCAGCTTGCAGCAAATTATCAGCCCCCCCCCCCAGCCCCAGCTCGACAGTGACCCGCTGAGAGTGCCGCACCGTCCCATCACCCTGGAGTGATGTTCAGCAGGCGCTGGGATGGTGTGGAATGATGGGGGAGTGGGGGATGGGAGGGAGGATGAGTGGGGGTTGGGAATTGGGGGTGAGGAGGAAGGCTGAAGGACGGCGGGAGAGGGACATGATGGTGGGGAGTGGGGGAATGACGGGCGAGGCCATGTCCTATGTGAAGCGGGCAAGGTTAAGGGACTCCCTGGCCATCCAGGTTCGCCAGACCCTTGCTGCTGCCGCCTGACCTCTATCCTCTGGCTGGTACTGTGAGTCGTCCCTGAGTTCATCCTCCAGCCCCTCGTGGTCCGTAGCCTCCCCATCCACGTCTTCGGAGGCGGATACATGTTTCTCCCCTTCCACCTCCAGCACGTTGCCCCAGTGCTGTGCCAGGTTGTGGAGGGCACATCAGGCCTCACCAGGGCGGTCGCTGCATTGGAGCCCCATCTTGAGGAGTCCGATGCACTGGTCAATGACCAGTGTGGTCACATCGGCCTCATTTTACCAGGTCTCTGCCTCGGTCTCCGGACTCTGTACTGACGTCAATAGCCAGGTCGGCAATAGCTACCCCTTCTTCCCCCAAGAGTCAACCAGCCATCCTGGAGTGGTTTCCAAGGAGACCGGCAATGTCCGACTGCCCCAGGATGTCTCTGGGAAGCGTGCACACATGTGCATGATCTTCATGTAGTGGTCTCACACAAGTTGGGCGTTCAGGGAGTGGAACTCCTTCCTTTGGCACTCCCATATGGTCTGGTGAGTGCAAGGTGTCAGGCGTTGTTGCTCGTTATGCTTTCCCTTAATTTGCTCTGTTTTAATTACCTTTGCTCTAGAGTCGCCAGTTATCTTTCTGATGCCACCACAAGGTTCAAAGCCGAATACTGATCAATAACTCAATACACCAGTTAGTAAGTTTGAAATCGATACACATTTATTTACACACACAGTCAATTACTACTCATGCATAAACTCTACTTGCTAAACTACAACCGCTACTAAAAGCCTATACTTAGCTTCGAGTGGCCCACCAGGTCAGAGGAACAATGGCCGTTGTCCGGTTCTGATACTGCTGGCTTCGAACTGGTATGGAATAGTAGCTCGGAGCGTCTATCTCGTAGCATTGATCTTAGACTTACTTGGTTGATGCAGCTGTTAGGCAGATCTCTCCTCGCTGAGAGCCAAGGCCAAGAGTTATTTCGAGAGTTGCCAAGAGAGCGAACTGAACTTGGGGACTCTATTTTATAGTCCCAAGGGGTTTCGCACCCTTCTGGGCGGACCCCGGACTTGGTCCCAATTAATTGGAACATGTCCCAATCATTCTTATCGATTTTATCCAAGACCGGAGTTGTTCCCTAATCGTTGGGCGTAGGTGGTCGTTGGTCTGCCTTTGTCTGAGCTCCCGCTGGTGCCGGGGAGTCTGGCTTGGTCTCGATTGTTTTAATGTTGCCTTTTGTCCCTGGAGATAGCTCATTAATATGTTAAAGGCTATTGGTTTCAGTTCCGTCTGGGTTCTGCAAATCTTAATACACAGGAAACCTTGCACCTGCTTGTGTTCTCTGGTGTTGTCCAATTTTCCCTGCACTCCTTGTAAGTGTCCATTTTGAATCGGGACGTGGCCACCCCAGGTGGCTAAAGCGTGCAGTATATCTGCCCCTGGACCTGGTGCACCCTGGCAATAGTGAAGAAACCAGCTGCCTGGGCATTTTGTTGGGTTTGGTCCACTCGGTCTGTCTCCTGTTTAAAGGTCTATCGATGCCTGAACACCCTGGGCCATCACCAGCCTCCTGCTCTGGGTCCCTCCCTGCCCTGATGGGATTTTCAATTCTATTCCTCGAGAAATAGACCCAGTGTTATTGGATTTTTGTTTAGAAGAGGTCTTGTTGAGTTGCCTTCTTCATTTGTGCACTCAGAGCCTGCGCAGACCCGCTGGCAGAGGTATTCACGGACATCTTTAACCTGTCCCTACTCCGCTCCGAGGTCCCCACCTGCTTCAAGAAGACCACCATCATACCGGTGCCAAAGAAGAACGAGACAACGTGCCTCAATGACTACCGTCCAGTGACCCTGACTTCAGTCATAATGAAGTGCTTCGAGAGGTTGGTTATGGAGTGCATAACTCCATACTCCCAGAATGCCTTGATCCACTGCAATTCGCATACCGTCGCAACCGGTTCACAGCAGACGCCATCTCCCTGGCCCTACAATCATCCCTAAAACATCTCGACAACAAGGACTCCTACATCAGACTCCTAATTATTGACTACAGCTCCGCCTTCAACACCATAATCCCAGCCAAGCTCATATCAAAGCTCCAAAACCTTGGACTTGGCTCCTCACTCTGCAACTGGATCCTTGACTTTCTGACCCACAGACCACAATCAGTAAGAATAAACAACAATACCTCTTCCACAATAGTCCTCAATACCAGGGCCCCACAAAGCTGCATACTTACCCCCTGCTATAATCCCTATACACACACGACTGCGTGGCAAAGTTTGGTTCCAACTCCATCTACAAGTTTGCTAACGATACGACCATAGTGGGCCGGATCTCGAATAACGACAAGTCAGAATACAGGAGGTGATATGTTGGGTAGGCTGGGTCTATGTGGACTGTGTTTGATGCAGTGTAGAGAGAGACAGGCTTCCAATACTTGATGAGATGCAACACGATTTTATTTAACATCTGACTATATTACATGCTTAACTGTGGGTTGACATTATGCTGACTTGACTGGAGACCTGAGGTTAGCCTGACCAGACTAACTGACTACCACATGGTGTTTGCAGTGGCTGCTGCTCACGAGCTCTGACTGTCTCAGTGGCTGGGTCCCGAGAGAACGGGAAAACTGGTGCCCTCTGGCTTTATAGTGGTCGTGTCCTGTCTGGTGATTGGCTGCTGTGTTCTGTGTGCTCATTGGTCATCCTGTGTGTCAATCACTGCCTGTCTGCACTCCATCATATACATGGATGTATATTATGACAGTAGGGAGATAAAGACCCTAGTGGTGTGTTGCAGCGACAACAATCTCTGCCTCGATGCCAGCAACATTAAAGAGCTGGTCATTGACTTCAGGAAGCAAAGTACTGTACACACCCCTGCCAGCATCAACAGGGCCGAGGTGGAGATGGTTAGCAGTTTCAAATTCCTAGGGGTACACATCTCCAAAAATCCTGATCCACCCACGTCGACTCTACCACCAAGAAAGCAGAACAGCGCCTATACTTCCTCAGGAAATTAAGGAAATTCGGCATGTCCACATTAACTCTTACCAACTTTTACAGATGCACCGGACACCCCTGTATGCTTCACCCGATGCCGGTGCTTATGTAGTTACATTGTGTACATTGTGTTGCCCTGTTATATATTTTCTTTTCTTTTCATTTACTTAATGATCTATTGAGCTGCTAGCAAAACAATGTGTTTCTCGGTACACATGACAATAGGGGCTGGTTTAGCTCACTTGGCTAAATCGCTGGCTTTTAAAGTAGGCCAGCAGCACGGTTCGATTCCCGTACCAGCCTACCCCAACAGGTGCCGGAATGTGGTGACTTTTTGCAGTAACTTAATTGAAGCCTACTCGTGACAATAAGCAATTTTCATTTCATTTTTCATTTTTTCATTTTCAATAAACAAAATTCAAATCCAATTTTAAAAGGTTGGTGAATCTGTAGTTCTGCCATTGCACAACTTGACAATAATGAGTGGGATTCTCCGTCCCGTCAGCCCCGTTTTCCAGCGGCCTGCCCCCCTGCTGGCAGCAGGACTTCCCGAAGCAGGCCAGTGGGGGTTTCCCATTGTAGCCAGGCCCTCACCATCGGGAAACTCACACGCGTGGCTGCCTGCCGGCAAAGCGGAGGAGCCAGCCAGTGGAGAATCTTCACCAACTCATCCATTGAAATAATTTGTTCTCGTAAAGTCATGAAAACAAACTGTTGTTATTTTCAAACTTCCAAGAAATCACCCCCATTGTCTACACTTCCCTAAGGTGACCCTGCAGAGGGTCATGGACACTCACTTACAGGGACCTCTGGCACGGGGCTGAATCAGCTGCACCACGGAACTTTGTTCTGCGAGAATCTGAAAGTCTTTTTGAGAAAGGGAAGTCATCTGATCCATTATAAGGGGATGAGTATTTTTCCAATGAATTATATCTGTAATTAATATATAAATGTGAGGTAATGCATTTTGGAACATTGAATGCAGGTAGGGAATATACAGTGAATGGTAGAACCCTCAAGAGTATTGGCAGTCAGAGAGATCTAGGTGTACAGGTCCACAGGTTACTGAAAGGGGCAACACAGGTGGAGAAGGTAGTCAAGAAGGCATACGGCATGCTTGCCTTCATTGGCCGGGGCATTGAGTATAAGAATTGTCAAGTCATGTTGCAGCTGTATAGAACCTTAGTTAGGCCACACTTGGAGTATAGTGTTCAATTAAGGTGCTAGCGGAAAGGTTTAGAGGAGATATACAAGGCAACTTTTTTTACACAGAGGGTAGTGGGTGCCTGGAACTCGCCAGAGAAGGTGGTGGAAGTAGGGACGATAGTGAAATTTAAGGGGCCTCTTGACAAATACATGAATAAGATGGGAATAGAGGGATACGGACCCCGGAAGTGAAGAAGATTTTAGTTTAGACGGGCAGCATGATCGCGCAGGCTTGGAGGGCCGAAGGGCCTGTTCCTGTGCTGTACTTTTCTTTGTTCTTTGTTCTTTGTTTATTACAGTTGAGAAACTCTCAGGACTTTTGCGTCCTGAGTAGATGAAATATGAGTGCAAGCTACCTAGTAATATAAAAGTAGAGGAGTAGTAATAGGAAACAAAGAAATGGCAGACGAACTGAATGGTTACTTTGCATTAGTCTTCACGGTGGAAGACACCAGTGGGATGCCAGAGCTCCAGGAGAACCAGGGGGCAGAGGTGAGTGCAGTGACCATCACTAAGTAGAAGGTTCTGGGGAAATTGAAAGGTCTGAAGGTGGATAAGACACCTGGACCGGTTGGACTACACCCCAGGATTCTGTCGGAGATAGCTCAGGAGATTATGGAGCCATTGGTGGTGATCTTTCAGCAATCAATGCAGGCAGGAAGGGTCCCAGAGGACTGGGAAATGGCTAATGTATCACCACTATTTAAGAAGGGAGTGAGGCAGAAGACGGGAAATTATAGGCCGGTTAGCCTGACTTCGGTCATTGGTAAGATTTTAGAGTCCGTTATTAGAGATGAGATTGCGAAGCACTTGGAAGTGCATGGCTTTGTGAAACGGAGGTCATGTCTGCCAAATCTGTTACAGTTCTTTGAGGAGGTAACAAGCAAGTTAGACAAAGGAGAACCAGTGAACGTGATTTGTTTAGATTTCCAGAAGGCCTTTGGCAAGGTTAACTTGCAGGTTCAGTCGGCAGTTTGACAGGAAGATGCAATGTTCGCATTCATGTCAGGAGAGCTTGAAAGTAAGATCAGTGATGTACTTCTGAGGCTGCATAAGGCTCTGGTCAGACCTCATTTGGAGTATTGTGAGCAGTTTTGGACCACATATCTAAGAAAAGATGTGCTGACCTTGGAAAGAGTTCAAAGGAGGTACACAAGAAAGATCCCTGGAATGAACAGCTTGTCGTATGAGGAATGGTTGAGGACTCTGGGTGTGTACTCCTTGGAGTTTAGAAGGATGAGGTGGGATCTTATTGAAACTTACAGGATATTACGAGGCCTGGATAAAGTGAACATCTGGCTCTTTCCGGGGGCTGGTGCAGACTCGATGGGCCGAATGGCCTCCTTCTGTCCTGTAAATTCTATGAACGTGGAGAGAATGTTTCCACTTGCAGGAAAAACTAGAAGCAGAGGACAGAATCTCAGACCAAAGGGATGATCCTTTAATACAGAGATGAGGAGGAATTTCTTCAGCCAGAGGGTGGTGAATCTGTGGAACTCTTTGCCATTGAAGACTGTGGAGGCCAATTTACTGAGTGTCTTTAAGACCGAGATAGATAGGTTCTTGATTAAGAAGGGGATCAGGGGTTATGGGGAGAAGCCAGGAGAATGGGGATGAGAAAATATCAGCCATTATTGAATGGCGGAGCAGACTCGATGGGCCGAGTGGCCTAATTCTGTTCTTGTCTCTTATGGTCTTATGGGATGCATCTGAACCATGACCTTGATGAATACGGTGTTTCGGGAGCGACAGGGTATCAGGCTGATAACTCTCGGAGTTTCTCTACAGAAAGCCGAGCGAGGGAAGCAAGGTGATGGGGTGGGTAAAAGGTCCAGATTGGTCCCAAGGCTCAAAGACAATTCCCTGCAGCCCTTCTCCAGGCTGTGAGGGGCAGGCAGGAGGTCTTCCTGCCCACTGACGGGATGAGGAGACCTCTCAGCCTGACCAAAGCAGGTCGGAGTGGAGGTCAGAGTGGAGGTCAAAGTGCAGGTCGGAGTGGAGGTCAGAGTGGAGGTAGGAGTGGAGGTCAGAGTGGAGGTCAGAGTGGAGGTCAGAGTGCAGGTCGGAGTGGAGGTCAGAGTGGATGTCAGAGTGGAGGTCCGAGTGGAAGTCAGAGTGGAGGTCAGTGTGGAGGTCCGAGTGGAGGTCGGAGTGGAGGTCAGAGTGGAGGTCCGAGTGGAGGTCGGAGTGGAGGTCAGAGTTGCGGAGCTTTGGGGTTGTCCAGCAAACCTGGATTTGGTGCCGCAAACACCTGAAGGAACTTTTAAGACCATCGAGGACGAGTCAGACACCATTGTGGAGATGGACAGGCATCGATGGCGATGTGAAGACTCCAGTAGGGGATTGTCTTCTGTGTTCCCCAAACATGTGAGGCCGCATGACACACACATGTTAGTCTACACGAGACCTGGAACTTTAAAGGGGTTTTGTTTGAGGAGAGGATGGTCATGTAAAAGGCTCAACGGTCAGTTTACGCAAATTGTAGCGTCCTCACGGCCCATATGTGGAAAGAAATGATTGGACAGGAGAATCAAAACCATAGAAATGTAGCATTTTAATGACAGGTGAAGATGGCACACATTGGCAGGAAGAGAAGCAAGGCTGGAGGTCGTGTGTGTGCCAAATGTGGCCATCCTTACACCATAGAGAAGAAGGTCCTGTAGCTGGTGCTGAATGAGTGGAGCTGGTTCACTGTGCCTGTGAGTGTAAGAACCATCGCAGCTCCCCGTGTATTGTGCACACACCTGTACTATAAGTGAGTAAATTTGCCATAGTCCCAGATGACCATAGGCTGCTTTCCCCTTTGAGGGGGAGAGCTGACAGGTGGTGGTTTAACCTGAGGGTTGCCACACCTCAGGCGAGGGTCAAAGTTGAGAAGGCGGGGCCTTCAGGGATACCTATGTTATACATTGTTGGTGAATACACACTGGCAGAAAATTGAAGGAGTGATACCCATTTCTGAATATAAACATTCCTGGTTTCCCTGCTGGTGCCTCAGTGGTGACTTGAGTGTGAGCAATGACACCTTGCACCCGCTGGAAAGCCAGCCTTAAGTGTGAGCAATGATACCTTCAAACCATTGGGAAGCCAGCCTTGAGTGTGAACAATGATACATTGCACTGGTTGGGAAGCCAGCCTTGATTGTGAGCAATGACACCTTGAAACCATTGTGAATTCAGCCTTGAGTGTGAGAAATGACACCTTCAAACCATTCGGATGCCAGCCTTGAGTGTGATCAATGATACCTTGCACCCGTTGGGAAGCCAGCCCTGAGTGTGAGAAATGACACCTTCAAACCATTGTGAATTCAGCCTTGCGTGTGAGCAATGACACCTTGCACCCGTTGTGAAGCCAGCCTTGAGTGTGAGCAATGATACCTTGCACCCATTGGGAAGCCAACCTTGAGTGTGAGCAATGACACCTTGCGCCTGTTGTGAAGCCAGCCTTGAGTGTGAGCAATGACACCTTGCGCCCATTGGGAATTCAGCCTTGAGTGTGAGCAATGACACCTTGCACCCGTTGTGAAGCCAGCCTTGAGTGTGAGCAATGGCACCTTGCACCCATTGGGAATTCAGCCTTGAGTGTGAGCAATGATACCTTGCACCCATTGTGAAGCCAGCCTTGAGTGGGAGCAATGACACCTTGCGCCCGTTGTGAAGCCAGCCTTGAGTGTGAGCAATGACACCTTGCACCCGTTGTGAAGCCAGCCTTGAGTGTGAGCAATGACACCTTGCACCCGTTGGGAAGCCAACCTTGATTGTGAGCAATGACACCTTGCGCCCGTTGTGAAGCCAGCCTTGAGTGTGAGCAATGATACCTTGCACTGGTTGGGCTGCCAGCCTTGGCTGCAAAGCCTCCCTGGCTTTTTCCACGTCTCAGGATGTTGTCAGTGTTGAAGGGATTGAATTTCTCAGCCCAGTGAATCGTGGTATTTGTAAGAACCTGTCTGCAGTGGTGTGCTGCCAGCTGTATCATCCCACTCGAACCAAAGCAGGCATCCTAAAGTGACACAGATGTGAAGAGGGTTCGTGTCATTGTGTCTTTCACTGCCACAGAATCAGGTGACCATCCACACAACTGGACAATATCTCAGGGGCCAGCATTTCACATCGAGAGGGGAGAATGGTTCACGAGAGGAGAAGCCTCCAACGCTTAAGCATTTGCAGATGTGTCACATGCGTCCTCTGCACACGATTGGCAGGATATGGCCTTTGTTCGAGTCGCTGTGCCTGCTGCTCCCTGCCGTCAGCAGCCCCTTCTGTGGCTGCTGCTCCAGTATAGCTGGCCTCCTCTCTCTCCCTCTCCTACTGACTGGATGAGCTATCTCCAAGAGAATATAAGGTGCTTATGTTGGACTCGGCATTAATACTGCAGTGATTCGAGGTTAGAATGTTTGCAGACATTACATTCGTTCATGGTTTTTTAAATGACAATAGTTTCAATAGTCATCAGACTTTTAATTCAAATTTCACCATCTGCCACGGTGGGATTTGAACCCGGGTCCCCAGAGCATTGCCCTGGGTCTCTGGTTTACTCGTCCAGTGACAATACCACTACTCCTCTATGTATTGAGGTGTACACAGATATATTCCAAAGGTTCATCCACATCCAAGGTTAACCAATAAAATACCTGTCAGCAGCCTCTCCTCTGGATGTTTCGTCAACTTAGGGACTGCAGTGGTTCAATAAGGCAGCTCACCATCACCTTGCCAAGGACAATGAGAGATGGGCAGTAAATGCTGCCCTCGCGAGCGAAGTCCACATCCCGTGAACAAATCTTAAAAAAAGGGCATCGTCCCACCTCCACATTTTATAGCCATAAAACCAGAACATTTAAGAGCAGAAGTTGGCCATTTGGTCCATCGAGTCTGCTCCATCATTTCAATAAATCATGACTCATTTGATATGATAATCCTCAACTACACTCTCCTGCTTTATTCCCATAACCCTTGATTCAATTACTGATTAAAAATCTGTCCATCTCAGCCATGAACATACGTAACGACCCAGCCTCTACAACTCCCTGCGGTAAAGAATTCCACAGATTCACTACCCTCTGAGGGAAGAAATTCCTCATCATCTCTGTGTTAAATGGGTGCCCGCTAACTCTGAGATTATGCCCTCTGGTCCCAGACTCTCCCACAAGAGGAAACATCCTCTCAGCCTCAACCCTGTCAAGTACCCTGTTAATCCGATCTGTCTCAATAAGGTCACCTCTCATTCTTCTAAACTCCAATGAGACAGTCCCAAACTACTCAATCTCCCCTCAAAAAGAAAATCCCACCGTACACGGGATCAACCTGGTGAACCTTCTCTGGACTGTCTCTAATGCCAGTAGATCTTTCCTTCGATACAGGGACCAGAAATGCTCACAGTTTTCCAGGTGTGGTCTAATTAATGCATTGTATAGTTTTAGCAGGACTTCCCTATTTTAATACTCCATTCCCGATGAAATAAAGGCATTATTGCATTTTCCTTTCCTACTACCTGCTGAACTTGCATGTTAGGTTATTGTGATTTAGGCACGAGGACCCCCAATCCCTCTGTGCTGCAGCTTTCTGCAGCCTGTCTCCATTTAAATAATTTTCAGCTCCTTTATTCTTCCCACCCAAAGTGCAGAACTTCACATTTTCCGACATTATATTACATCTGCCAATTTTTTACCCCTCACCTAACGTGTCTATATCCCTCTTAAGACTCTTTGTGTTAGGGCGGCACGGTGGCGCAATGGTTAGCACTGCTGCTCACTGCGTCGAGGACCCGGGTTCGATCCCGTGTGGAGTTTACAAGTTCTCCTTTGTCTGCGTGAGTTTTCTCCGGGTGCTCCGGTTTCCTCCCACAGTCCAACGATGTGCATTTAGGTTGATTTGCCGTGCTAAATTGCTCATTAGTGTCTAAAGATGTGCGGGTTACGTGGGGTCGTGGGTGGAGGGCAGGGGAGTGGGCCTGGGTCGGGTGCTCTTTCAGACGATAGGTGGAGACTCAATGGGCCAAATGGCCTCCTTCTGCACTGTAGGGATTCTATAGATTCTATGGTCATGCCCAAACCCGGCAATAATACATTCACTTTCCTCATCAAAGTCATTAACATATATTGTAAACGATTTTGGCTCCAGCACTGATCTCTGTGGCACACTACTGCCATCCTGAAAATGCCCCTTTTATCCCAACTACCTACCTTCTATTACTCAGCCAATCCTCTCCCTGTGCTGTTTGGAAGTTGGAATGAAAAGTAAAAGTGAAAGTAAGTCACCACAGTCCCAGATGACCAGAGGCTTCTTTCCCCTTTGAGGGGGGAGCTGACTGGTGGAGATTTAACCTGAGGATCACCACACCTCAGACAAGGGGCAAGGTTGAAAGGTGGGACGTTCACAGATAACCTCAGCCAGTACGGGAATTGAACCCACACTGTTGACCTTGCTCTGCATCACAAACCAGCTGTCCAACCAACTCAGATAGTCCTTAAAAAAATAAACTGACAGTGATTTAACTTTACTGAAGATTTGTAAGATGCAAATTAACTTTCTAACAGGATATCACAGATACTTTGATCAGCAAAATGGAGACTAGCAGTCTGGAGACCCAGATTATAACCACGTCGAGTTGCAAAACACAGCTCCTGCAGATTGCTTCTGATGCCAAAGTGGTAATCTTATGGCTTTTCCTGTTGGCAGAAATCCTGTCCTGTTACAAATGTACACTGAAAGTTGATGCCTGTTTCATTAATTCAAACACACAATAATTAATGATCCTTAATTGGATTGGTTAACAAATCGTGATCCACAGGTACAGCATTTCCAACACACGCGATGGGCTCCCCACTGAACCACTCAACTTCTCCTTTGGAAATTATCCTTTGAAGGTCACCTTCTGCACTAAGGCAATTGGTATGAAGTTGGTTCTCTGCTTTTATTTCATATTTTCATCCATGAACGGAGCAGGTTTCAACTCAGTCTGACAATGGGAGGGCTCCTATCGTAGGTTTAGCAGCCTGCTCTGATTGTATCGCTATGATGGTTTCCTTAATTGAGGCTGATAATTCCAAGCATGTTGCATGTGCTTCACCCAGCTGTGGTATTGGGAGATTTGCACGAGTGAGTTTCAGAGTGGAAGGCTCACGCATCCAAGCAGTGTAATACCAAGCAGCGGTTTGAGATTCAGAACTCATAAGCTAATCGTCGGATAATGTGAAGCTCCCCTAATCTCCCTATTTTGATCATGGGGGATTGCAAAGGATCACAGAATAACAGAGTTGGTGAAGGGCATTTGGCCCATCTCGACCTTTTGCAAGACCTATCCAACTTGCCCTACTTGCCCGATCTCCCTGAACGTCTTTCCCCTGCGACCATTGATGCAATTCGCTTTGGAATTATTATTGAAACTGCTTCAGCCACGCTTTCAGGCAGCACATTCCAAATCTTAATAACTTGCTGCGTACAAAACATTTTCCTCAAGGTGTTTTGTCGTCCTGTTGATTACTTTACATCGGTGGCCTGTGGTTACCAACCTTTCCGCCATTGGAAATAGTTTAATCTTACCAGGCTGATTAATGGTGGACATGCGGCAGAGGAAATTTAACATGGACAAGTGTGAAGCTATTCATTTTGGTGAGAAGAATGGGGTGCGGTAAAATAAAATAAAGCATGCGATTCTCAAGGGGAGCAGGAAAATATGTGCAAAAATCATCAGCAGGGCAATACCGGAGAGTGGCTGATCTGTCATACAGCATCCCGCGGCTTTAGAATAGATGCATGGAGTTCAAAAACAGGGAAGTTATGATCAGCCTGTACAAAACACTGTTTGGTCTCAACTGGAGTATTGTGTACAGCTGTGGGAAACACACTTTGGAAAGGAAGTGAAGGCACCAGAGAAGGTGCTGGAAAGAGTCCAGGGATGAGGGACTGGAGAGTTTGGAGAATCTGGGGTAGTTTTCCTTGGCGAAGAGAAGATTAAGGGAGATTTGATGAGAAGTATACAAAATCATTTGGGGTCTGGACAGAGCAGATAATGAAAAATTTGGATCTCGAATAACGGCGAGTCAGAATACAGGAGGGAGATAGAGAACCTAGTGGAGTGGTGCAGCGACAATAATCTATCCCTCAACATCAGCAAAACTAAAGAGCTGGTCATTGACTTCAGGAAGCAAAGTACTGTACACACCCCTGTCAGCATCAACGGGGTCGAGGTGGAGATGGTTAGCAGTTTCAAATTCCTAGGGGTGCACATCTCCAAAAATCTGTCCTGGTCCACCCACATCGATGCTACCACCAAGAAAGCACAACAGCGCCTATACTTCCTCAGGAAACTAAGGAAATTCGGCATGTCTACATTAACCCTTCCCAACTTTTACAAATGCACCATAGAAATCATCCTATCGGGCTGCATCACAGCCTGGTATGGCAACTGCTCGGCCCAGGACCGCAAGAAACTTCAGAGAGTCGTGAACACAGCCCAGTCCATCACACAAACCTGCCTCCCATCCATTGACTCCATTTACACCTCCCGCTGCCTGGGGAAAGCGGGCAGCATAATCAAAGACTCCTCCCACACGGCTTACTCACTCTTCCAACTTCTTCCATCAGGCAGGAGATACAGAAGTCTGAGAACACGCACGAACAGACTCAAAAACAGCTTCTTCCCCACTGTTACCAGACTCCTAAATGACCCTCTTATGGACTGACCTCATTAACACTACACCCTGTATGCTTCATCCGATGCCGGTGCTTGTGTAGTTACATTGTATACCTTGTGTTGCCCTATTATGTATTTTCTTTTATTCCCTTTTGTTCCCATGTATTAATGATCTGTTGAGCTGCTCGCAGAAAAATACTTTTCACTGTACTTCGGGACACGTGACAATAAACAAATCAAATCCAAATGTTTGCCATTTGCAGAAGAATTGAGAGTCAAAAGACACCGATTTACGAAGATTGACAAGTGAACAGAAGGTGCCAGGAAGAAAAACCTTTTTACACAATGAATGGTTAGGATCAGGAATGCATTGCCTGTGACTGTGTTGAAGGCAGATTAAATTAAATGTTAGGAAACTGAGATAGTTTAAGTAATGTGTGTTTTAAGTAAGGTTTAAGTTTCATTTTTGTTTCTGTGTTTTTGTGCTAAAAAAGGCTTAGTTTCATGTTAAATAACCGTCTGAGGGTTTAGTTTTACTTTCAACTTTGCCTGCATTTGTAATGGAGGTTTTTACGACCTAAAAGCAATTCTCGTTTTTTTTTTAAACAAAGCTGTTGCTTTGCAATCAATGGCCCATACTAAGAAAGGAGTTTGAACTCGGTAATGCAGAGGCAAGAAGCATGCCACAGAAACTTCCTGAACAAGCGGGGCTGCAAGTCTCAGGAACCAGGGAGAGGAATACCGAAAGGGGAGGTTGAAATCCTGGATACAGATCCTTGGTGAAGACATTTGAGAGAGAGCTTTGTGTGGGAGAAGATTTTAAAGTGCGTTCTTCATGGGTGAAGTTTGGAAACTTTTGTGTGAGATCTAGATTTCCAGTGAGACAGGTTGGCTCAGAATGTGACAAGTATCTGAGGGGATTTCATGAGAAATCCACAGAAGTCGTTTGGGTGGCATCTGTCACTTAGTTTCAGAGTGTCATGTATCTGACCACATTTCACCTGTTGGTTTACGTGGACTGTGTACTTGCCGACAACAGTAGAGAATCAGATAAAGTTTGTATCTTATGCTACGCTTAGAAGTCTGTACACACCTGCAAAGGTATAGCTGGGGTGAAGGAGTAGTGCATTAATGTTTAAATGTGTTTGTTTATTGAAAGTTAATCCTGTGACTCTGCTCATCCATGTCTCTAGACAAAAAATAAAAATTAGGCAGTCGGTGTCTCCATTCCTGAGACTAAGTGTTGTCGCTGGGGCAGCCTTCATGACGTTCTGCCACAGCACAACTGGTGCTGCACATGAAACGATTCATCGACCATTGAGGGGAGCAGCGGCAGCACATGGAACACGACCGATTCCAATAAAAAATGGTATCAGGCTCGCTGGGGTCGGGATTGACACTTGATAGGCTGACAAGCTGCAGCCTCATATGAGCACTCCGCTCCCCACACACACTCTTCCCAGCCAGCAAGATGGCACTGGGTGTGCTTGTGTGCGCGCCCACCCCATTGGTGGGTCGGCTGGAGCCAGAGAGTACTTAGGAGGGGTGGCCTGTGGGGGCACCCATATGACTCATGGTGGCAGGTTCACAGTGGGATGTCAGTGGTGTGCACAGCTGCATGGCGGCCTGGCAGGCTCCGGAAATTGTGCGCCGGCAATGGTGCTCTGGCAATGGTGCTCCGGCAATGATGCTCCGGCAATGGTGCACCGTCAATGGTGCGCCGGCAATGGTGCTCCGGCAATGGTGTTCCGGCAATGGTGCGCCGGCAATGGTGCTCCGGCAATGGTGTTCCGGCAATGGTGCGCCGGCAATGGTGCTCCGGCAATGGTGCTCCGGCAATGGTGTTCCGGCAATGGTGCACCGGCAATGGTGCTCCGGCAATGGTGCTCCGGCAATGGTGCTCCGGCAATGGTGCCCCGGCAATGGTGTTCCGGCAGTGGTGCACTGGCAATGGTGCTCCGGCAATGGTGTTCCGGAAATGGTGCCCCGGCAATGGTGTTCCGGCAGTGGTGTTCCGGCAATGGTGCACCGGCAATGGTGCCCCCGCAATGGTGACCCGGCAATGGTGCCCCGGCAGTGGTGCTCCGGCAGTGGTGCCCCGGCAATGGTGCCCCGGCAATGGTGTTCCGGCAATGGTGCGCCGGCAATGGTGCTCCGGCAATGGTGTTCCGGCAATGGTGCGCCGGCAATGGTGCTCCGGCAATGGTGTTCCGGCAATGGTGCGCCGGCAATGGTGCTCCGGCAATGGTGTTCCGGCAATGGTGCTCCGGCAATGGTGCTCCGGCAATGGTGCCCCGGCAATGGTGTTCCGGCAATGGTGCTCCGGCAATGGTGCCCCGGCAGTGGTGCGCCGGCAATGGTGCTCCGGCAATGGTGCTCCGGCAATGGTGTTCCGGCAGTGGTGCACTGGCAATGGTGCTCCGGCAATGGTGCTCCGGCAATGGTGCTCCGGCAATGATGTTCCGGCAATGGAGCCCCGGCAATGGTGTTCCGGCAATGGTGTTCCGGCAATGGTGTTCCAGCAATGGTGCCCCAGCAATGGTGTTCCGGCAATGATGCTCCGGCAGTAGTGTTCCGGCAATGGTGCTCCGGCAATGGTGCTCCGGCAATGGTGCCCCGGCAATGGTGTTCCGGCAATGATGCTCCGGCAGTGGTGTTCCGGCAATGGTGTTCCGGCAATGGTGCCCCGGCAGTGGTGCGCTGGCAATGGTGCTCCGGCAATGGTGCCCCGGCAATGGTGCCCCGGCAGTGGTGCGCTGGCAATGGTGTTCCGGCAATGGTGCCCCGGCAGTGCTGCCCCGGCAATGGTGCTCCGGCAATGGTGCTCCGGCAATGGTGCTCCGGCAATGGTGTTCCGGCAATGGTGCTCCGGCAATGGTGCTCTGGCAATGGTGCCCCGGCAATGGTGCCCCGGCAATGGTGTTCCGGCAATGGTGCCCCGACAATGGTGTTCCGGCAATGATGCTCCATGCTGGCCACTCTGACCACACGGCCCACCTCCTGCCCACCCCCCCGGTACTCCCCCTAATCCTTGGAGAAGCCCCCCAGCCAGCAGCACTCTTGTCAGCAAACTATGGCGATGTTGGACACTATTTCGCACCCCCTCGCTCCCCATCAGCAGCCATGGTGCCTGTTTCGGAATTTCTGAAAGCACAATTCAACCGCGCCATTGGAATTTCCATGGAAGCGGAGGATCACGGAGAATACCGGGCCAGGCCCGCTAATGATATGACAATGCCGTTTCTTTGTGCAGAGTTGAACACATCGGGCTGGATTGTCCAGTCGCTGCTGCCGAAATCGTGTTCGGCGATTGGTTGGAGAATCAAAGTTCCCGATGAAATGAGGGGTGGGGCCACTTTCGCGATGCACCGCGCCTTCCAAAGCGGCATACTCGGAGAGTACTCAATACACGCCACGTATCGACAGGCTCAGGACATTGCCCAAGGCCCACCCCCTGATGCTCCACCCCCAGCTGAGTTCCCGACAGCGTTGATCGCGTGTGGCCTCATCCATCAGGAACTCGGCGTGGCTGCTGCAGACTCAGTCCAGCTCCGGCCCAGTCATGGAGGGACCGATCCATGGACAGGGGGGACTTTATCAGGGACTGGGAGCACTGTGGACGGGAGGGGGGGGGTGGGGGGGTGGTCCGGGGCACGCAAGCCAGTCGAATGGGGGGAATATTTTGCGGGCTTGTGCCTTGTTGCATGGCTCGCCCGCTGCAGGCTGAGCTGTGCGCCTGCACAGCCATGGACACGGCAATTCTCCGGGCCACATCGGCAGCTGGAGCCGGGTGATCTACGCTGCCGGCATGCTAACCCCCAACCAAACGGCACCGTTCCCACGCCGGTGTGAGGACATAGTCTCAGAATCAGAGAATCCAGCCCATTTACTCCGCTGAGAATTGCGATTTTGTGTGAAACCTGCGCCGGCCACGATTTTGTCATCGAAACCAACTCTCCGCTCAATCACATTTTGCGATTCCCACGCAGGCTGATGGAGAATTCTGCCCAGGTTCTATCAAGCCAGGTTCCATTTTGAGTTCTGACCTGTCCGGTGGTAATATCAGCTGGGACTGGAATGCAACACTTACAAAAAAAAATCCTAGAATTATCTGAAGAGAAAAATAATCCAAGGCTGTGCAGAAGGAAACAGGGAAATGGGACTGAGTGAGTTATTCTTGCACAGGTGGGACAGGCATAATGGGCTGAATGGTTTCCTTCTGTCCTGTAACCATTCTATGATTCTGCAATTTAAGACAGATGGTGGCGCAGTTGTTAGCACTGTTATCTCACGGTATCGAGGACGCATATTCATAAGAACATCAGAACTAGGAGCAGGAGTAGGCCATCTGGCCCCTCAAGCCTGCTCCACCATTCAATGAGATCATGACTGATGTGGACTCAGCTCCACTTTCCCGCCCGAACTCCAGAACCCTTTATTCCTTTGTTCTTCAAAAAACTATCTACCTTTATCTTGAAAACATTTAATGAAGGAGCCTCAACTGCTTCACTGGGCAGGAAATTCCATAGATTCACCCTTTGGGTTAGAAGTTCCTCCTAAAATGAGTCCTAAATCTACTTCCCCTTATTTTGAGGCTATGCCCCCAAGTTCTGCTTTCACCCGCCAGTAAAAATAACCTCCCAGAATCTATCTTATCTATTCCCTTCATAATTTTATATGTTTCTATAAGATCCTCCCCCACCCGCATCCTTCTAATTTCCAACAAGTACAGTCCCAGTCTACTCAACCTCTCCTCGTAATCCAACCCACTGAACTCTGGGATTAACCGAGTGAATCTCCTCTGCACACCCTCCAGCGCCAGTACGTCCTTTCTCAGGTTAGGAGACAAAAACTGAACACAATACTCCAGGTGTGGTCTCACTAACACCTTATAGAATTGCAGCATAACCTCCCTAGTCTTAAACTCCATCCCTCGAGCAATGAAGGATAAAACTCCATTTGCCTTCTTAATCACCTGCAAACCAACTTTTTGGACTCATGCACTAGGACACCCAGGTCTCTCTGCACAGCAGCATGTTTTAATATTTTATCATTTAGATAATCCCTTTCGTTGTTATTCCAAACAAAATGGATAACCTCACATTTGTCAATATTTTTTTTCTATCTGCCAGACCCTAGCCCATTCACTTAAACTATCCAATTCCCTCTGCAGACTTCCAGTATCCTCTGCACTTTTTGCTTTACCACTCATCTTAGTGTTGTCTTTAAACTTGGACACATTGCCCTTGGTCCCCAACTCCAAATCATCCATGTAAATTGTGAACAATTGTGGGCCCAACACTGATCCCTGAGGGACACCACTAGCTACTGATTGCCAACCAGCGAAACACCCATTAATCCCCACTCTTTGCTTTCTATTAACTAACTCATCCTCCATCCATTCTGCTATGTTAGTCTTGACGCCATGCATCATTATTTTATGCAGCAACCTTTTGTGTTGCACCTTGTCAAAAGCTTTCTGGAAATCCAGATATACCACATCCATTGGCTCCCCCTTGTCTACCGCACTGGTAATGTCCTCAAAAGATTCCACTAAATTAGTTAGGCACGATCTGCCCTTTATGAACCCATGCTGCGTCTGCCCAATGGGACAATTTCCATCCAGATGCCTCACTATTTCTTCCCTGATGATAGATTCCAGCATCTTCTCTACTACCGAAGTTAAGCTCACTGGCCTATAATTACCCGCTTTCTTCCTGCCTCCTTTTTTAAACAGTGGTGTCACGTTTGCTAATTTCCAATCTGCCGGGACCACCCCAGAGTCTAGTGAATTTTGGTAAATTATCACGAGTGCAAGTGATATTTCTCTAGCCATCTCTTTGAGTACCCTGGGATGCATTCTATCAGGGCCAGGAGACTTGTCTACCATTTCTACCTTTCTCCCTGTGTCTGCGTGGGTCTCACCCCCAAAACCGAAAATGATGTGTAGTGTAGGTGAATTGGATGCGCTAAATTGCCCCTTAATAGGAAAAAAAATAGGGTGCTCAAAATTTATTTTAATAACTGTATTTATTCTGTCAAAACCCTTCATGATTTTGAACACCTCTATTCGCTTTACCCTTAATCTTCTCTGATTTAAGAACACCACTTGTTCAAGCCAAGCTACATTGAATGACAATCATATGTCCCTCCTTGTTATTGCTTGATTTATTTCCTTGCATTGTGATCTGTCGACATTGGACCAAGGCACAGATATCTGGAGTGTGCGTCAGCGGCTCCGTAAAGGCACTCTTGCCTCCCAGCTGTTCAGTTGTGAATTCAGGTATCACTCCAGAGGTTTGAGTACACAACATCTGCTGGCACCCCAGTGCAGAATTGAGGGCGTGTTGCACTGTCAGACATGCCGATCCCATCTACACTTACACATCTCCCCGGACCTCTGGTCAATATTTATATTCCTCCCCCAATATAATTAATGCAGGCAGTCGCGCTGCGGTTCGTGGGGCCTGGATGTATGCAAATAGGCTGCCGTACTTGTACATTCCTGGAATTACTACATTTTCAAACGTTGCAACACTCTGAGATTGTGAAAGATGTTAAATGTAAATTGTTCTTCTTCCTCTTTTTTCTTTTCTGGAGGCTGGGAAGTCAGAGTTCTGTGGGGTCTTTCCGCAGCTGTCAGCACTTCTTCGCTTTGTCTGGGAGATGCTGCTTGTACTGCCGTTAAACCCTTCAGGAACATTGAAAGTACAAGGGCTACAATTGTCATGCCATCCATTTGATGAAATAGACAGCACCAAGTAATCCGGTTTGGTTTAAATCTTTCGGAAAAACTTCTGCCTCGGCCAGCTGCTCACTTCTGCGTTCCTCATTCTGGCTTTAACGACTTGGAGATAGACCGACATTTCCTGAATTATGAACTGGAGGAACCTTGTGATTTAATCTCAGAGTTGGAGAGGCAGATCAGGGAGCATTGCACTCTCAATTCTCCCGATGAAATCGAACGTGACTGCCTGTCTCTCTCTCTTCATGACTGCCTGCCTCTCTCTCTCTTTCTTTTCTTGAAAGAACTTGTTCTCCACAACTATTTGAAAACACTTTATTAAATTTTCTTCATGATTCGCAATATTAATGCCACTGTTGAAGGCTTGATCCCTTTGCTTAAAAATGGTTGCAGTGATGTTGCCCTTTATCATGTCACAAAAATATCTGTCGGTGCTTCACGCTGAATTAAACGCCCCCACCACCAAATACGCCACGGGAGAGGGCATTGCATTCCGACCACAACTCCCTCTTGTTGGCAAATCAACAGTGATGAGTATGGGGTAGCGTTGACTCTGAGCAACAGTGCAAATTGTGAAATATCAAATCCTCTTACACATTTGCACAATGGTAATCAGGAGAGTGGGCAGCTGATCCACAATCCCGTATCTTACACTCTCGTCCAGAACCCCTCCTAAAAATCCCAGTGTCTCTGATATTATCCCATTGCCTCAAGCTGGCTCTGGAGTGTCAGCCAGTTTGTTGTGTGGGGATTGAACACAAACCAATTCCCCTGGACTCCATATCCCCAATCGTTGAGTCAAGTTGAGCTCTAATTAGTTTCTTCAACCAAAAGTAACAAGGAAAAAAATAATTTACATTAACCTGTGTCAATTTTCCTCTCTCTCATTCACCTTTGATTTTGAATTAAGAACAATGACAACACAATATCTCGATTTCCTGCCGACCTGTTGATCTAATGGGGGTGGTGGGTGGAATTGGGGGGGGGGGGGGGGGGGTGGGGGGTACCCTGCTGCCCGCTGCTGGTAACAGAGTGCCCGATGCAGCAGAGAACCTCATGTTGGGCAAAAAACAATATCGTCGACCGGCACCCATCCCATTGCGATGCTAGGACCCCCGCCAGCGGGAGGATGCAAATTGGTCGCTTGAAACAATTTGCATCCTATTAAAGGGCTGGACCCTGGATTCTCCATGCCTCTGTGATGCCTCCTCAGCTTGGATTTGCGTGGGCGTGGATTGATACAAGTATTTCCCAGAATGGTCCTAATGAGGTGGACCTCGCGGTGGGGGTAAGTACTTAAAATAGGAAGGCCCCCTTCCCCCACAATGTAAATCCTGCCCACCTATTTCCCATCTCCCTATCAGACCCCCCCCAACTAAGACTCAATCAGAACCCCACATCAGAGACCACCACCAGCCCTCCCCCCCAATGGAACCATCCATCAGATCCCCATATTGTAATCCCCCATCAAAGGATCCACATATCAGAGATCCCCCTATCAGAGACCCCCCCATATCAATAACCCCCTGATTCCCATCAACTACCCCTGCTTGGAAGCTAAAGAACAGTCCAGGCAGAAACAATGAAAAATCACAGCCTTTTCACTCATCCATCCCTTCCACAAGTTGCGTCAGACAGAAGAGTAAAAAGCAGCGACTCTTACTCCATAGAAAGTCAAAACCACACCACAAGGCTTTAAACCCGCTGAGATCCTTTGATCTGCAAGGCTTCAATTCACTTTCAAAGTGGAAAAGCTTTTAGTAGGCTGTAATTGACCAGGTAACAGCTTCCAGACAGCCAGGTTCCGGTATTGTTTATTTTAATTTCCCCTCACACTTGAATGCATCCCAAGTACCCTACTTTGAACCTAACATCAATGTTTACAAACATCTAAGAGCTTTCAGTTCCTCTTTTTCTCAGAAGTAATCACTTAACTGCCTTTGATGTGCTCAGAAGCTGTCAATAATAGCTAGATGAGGGCTTTGGTGGAATTTTCTGTTCAGGGTCTCCGGTGGGGGTCACTGGTGGGGGAATCGGATGGAAGGGTCTTATGGGGATCTTATGGGGAAGCCACTGGTGGGTCTGTTGTGGGGTCTGTTGGGAGTCTGGTGTGGGGTCGGTGGGGTCACTCTCATGCGTACATTCTCTGTGTGAGGTGGTAATTTCCGTGGCATCGGGCAAGATGTCCCTAACTGTCAGCAAGAAGGACAGGATATACGTTGTGGGGGTGAGGCGGGGCCATCCTCGGTATCAGGCTGCCCACCCACCCAAAATGGTGGCCCGATAGCAGGACTCAGAACAGAATCCCTTGCGTTCCCCACCATGCATTCCATTTGCATGGCAAGGGAGAGGGAATCGCTTCTGGGCGCTGATCACAGCCCCAGCACAGACCAGAAGTGATTCAGTTCCGGCGGGAGAACAGTCTCTCAAAGGGAGAATCCAGCCCAATATTAAAAATTATGTCAAACAATTTTTAAAAAGGATCCTTATTTCCTTCTTCATATTCTACTGCATCAGTTCATTAAAGGGCGAAAGGAATTAACTACTTTGTTCGACTTTCATTTACTAAGATAACTTCTGATTTCGATTTTTAATTAAATTTAATCATGAAAATATGCCAGGGACATGCAAAAGTGAAAAACCATCTTTTTTAATGGATTCTAAAACACTACTTTGTAGCTTTTAAAATGAATTTTTAATGCAATTACATATCTCCTGCAAATTGTTCGTGAAGGATCATAAAAGGCCACTGTTGAGTGTGATTATAGTTATTACAGAGAACAAGCTGAAAATTACCCAGGTGTGTGTCATTACCCTAATTAGAGAATTAAGCAAAATGTCCTCTTCGCTGAGAAGAGGTGATGAGAGCAAAAATGAGAATATCTTGAAAAACAATTGCTTTATTTGTACATATTTGCATTCAGGGATGGAGATAATACAGATGACATTTTTTTCCCACCAATTTGTGGCCAAATCTTTGCTGCTCCTTTTTGCATGCTGATTTCAAAACAAAATTCTTCATCGCCGCTCAAGTTGCCACGACCTGTTGGTGAAGCAAATGGGCTTGTCCCACGGCTTTGATACTTAATGCCTATTTAAAGCTTTCTGGAATCTTCCGCAGCTGTTTTTCTTATGCAAAATGCTGAGTTTCTATCATTAACAAGTAATTTACATCTTCATTTTAGCTTCTTTTGCATTTTGATCCAGATGTGCGGCATTTTTATTACGATAAAAAAAAAGGCAAACTTGTCAAATTGATCTGCTGGCATTTTACCATTGTTCTTTCTTGGCAATTATTCAACCAATGCTATCTGTAAAAAAAAGAATATGGTCTGCCCTGCATCCTTAAAGCTGCCCTACCCTTTCTGTCAAGCAGTAACATATCAGTCTTCAGGCATGCGGCCTAGCTGAGATTCCTTTGAGCCTGTTATAACCTGCCTGCTTACCATCGGCTGGGGACTAATGACAATCCCACAATCCTATGGGAATATGAGCTTCCCCAATGAGGGGGGCGGAGAAATCATTAGCAGACTCCCTGCATAAATAGAGCTGGCCAGTTTGGAACCAGCAGAGAGAGAAGAGTGAGCAGCAAGGGAAGTTGCTGTTGCTGCTGCTGTTGCTGCCGCTGCTGCTGTTGCTGCTGCTGCTGCTGTATATATATATATACATGTTGTTGAAAATAAATGTTATTTCTTTGTATCCTGAAAACTCGTGCTGGATTCTTCGTGGCCCTCACAGAAGAGCCTTTGCCTGATAGAACCATCTGTAACCAGGTTCGAACAAATGAACCGTAATTTTTACAACTGCAGGCAGCAGTTTATGTGATTTTCGTTTTGGTGGACAGGGAAATTTCTGATTGGAATGAGCTCTATTAGTTCTGATTCATTTCAGAATTTCTTTCTCAATTTTAAGGCAGTTTCCCACTTTAACCCAAAGTGATGATGCTATTTGTGGTTCAACAAATGATCCTGATGTTCCATGAAGAACATTCAATGGGAAAAGACGTGCGACGACTGTGATTTAAAAAAAAATAATAATTCATGGGATATGGGCTTCGCTGGCTAAGCAAGCTTTTATTGCCCATCTTTAATTTCCCTTGAGGAGGTTCCACGCCTATGTTCCCTTTTTCCTTGTGTTTTCCACCCTTCCTTACAGTAAGAAGTCTTACAACACCAGGTTAAAGTCCAACAGGTTTGTTCCTCAGGAGCTGCGCTCCGAAAGCTAGTGATTTGAAACAAACCTGTTCGACTTTTTCCTGGTGTTGTAAGACTTCTTACTGTGCTCACCCCAGTCCAACTCTGGCATCTCCACATCATGGCTTCCTTACAGTGGTTATGCAGAATTTACAGCACAGAGTCAAACCTTTGGTCCAAAAGGTCTTTCTTGTTTTCATGTTCCCTCAGAGCCTCCATCCCTCTTACATCATCTGCACTGATTGAAAACTTCCCATTCCTTTCGGGGCTGGTTTAGCTCACAAGGCTAAATCGCTGGCTTTTAAAGCAGACCAAGCAGGCCAGCAGCACGGTTCGATTCCCGTACCAGCCTCCCCGAACAGGCGCTGGAATGTGGTGACTAGGGGCTTTTCACAGTAACTTCATTGAAGCCTACTCGTGACAATAAGCGATTTTCATTTCATTTCATTTCATGCACTCAATTAACTTCCCCTTAAGAGAGTCCAAAAGGCAAAATGTGACAGATGTCGGAAATCTAAAACAAAGAGAGCAAATGTGTCCGGATCTTCTCAAATCTGAGGAGATTGAATTACAACATCAGCATAATTTTGACCCTTGTTGTGACATTCCAGATGCCCATGTTTTCAAGTGTGGCTGCCTTATGATCAAAGTAAACATTCAGTAACGTATTCTCAAGGGACTGAAATATATTCTTGTGCTGTCTCTTCAGTCCTCAATAGTGGTAGACCATCACAAATTTAAGTTTCAATCTGTAAGGAGCTGGTTTAGCACAGGGCTAAATAGCTAGCTTTTAAAGCAGACCAAGGCAGGCCAGCAGCGCGGGTTTAATTCCTGTCACGGCCTCCCCAAACAGGCGCCGGAATGTGGCAACTAGGGGCTTTTCACAGTAACTTGCCTACTTGCGATAATAAGTGATTTTCATTTCATATCATCTGAAAACACAAAGTCAAATTTCACAACTATATCCATATATATAAATGTGTACGTTAATTTCACACATACACTGACTGGAATTATACGCCACCTGCGATCGGGACCGGTGGGTGAGCAAAATTGGGTGCTATGGCAGCAGGGCAATACCCATCTCTTACCTCACCTGATGAAGTAGCTAAGCTCCGAAAGCGAGTGGTTCCAAATAAATCTGTTGGGCTTTAACCTGGTGTTGTACGACTTCAAACTGTGCTCACCCCAGTCCAACGCCGGCATCTCCACATCATCGTCTCCTGCCTGACTCTGCTGGGATTTTACCCATAATGACAGAACTGCGGAGTGGCCACTGAATTGCTTCTGCTGCGTTTTTCTCCATGGTGGGAGGTGCCTGCCCCAAGTGGCACGGTCACGAGAATAAACCTGGAGAATTATATTATGCTGAGGGGCCCGACTCTTTGGGAACACTGTACATAATGGAAGTTCGCCTGCAAAGGTAGTCTCCTTATGCCTCCATTCACACCTTCTCTGCTCTGATGAACACAGCCTCCCATACCCCCTTGGCCAGAGCTTGCCACCTGGGCCCAATAAAATAGCGGACTTACCTTCAGGTCCGTGTCCAGGGGTTCTCTTCTTCAGGGGCTGGCTGTACTCTCATCACACCCGGTGACAACACTGGGAGTGAAGGGCTTTTGACTTTTTGATTGGCCAGCAGTTCTAGGAGGCAGGATGTCCTCCCAGGTGGGGTTAGAAGTTTCACCTAGAGCCATTAACGGAACTGTCAGAAAATGGCTGTGGGGGTGGCCCTCACTATGTGGAGCTGGGCCCACCACTAACTTTTCAGTGTTGACCTCTGCTCCCCCCATATAAACCTCTGACCACTTGCCTTCATTAGCCGAGGCACAGAGTTTAAGAGCAGGGAGGTTATGCTGGAATTGTGTAAAGCATTGGTTAGGTCACAGCTAGAGTACCGTGTCAAGTTCTGGAATCCACACTGTAGGCGGGATGTGATAGCACTGGAAAGGGTGCAGAGGAGATTTACCTGGATGGTGCCTGGGCTGGAGAGTGTTAGTTATGAAGAGAGATTGGATAGACTGCAGCTGTTTTTCCTTGGAGTAGAGGAGACTGAGTCGGGGGGGGGGGG
Organism: Scyliorhinus canicula; assembly: GCF_902713615.1. Lineage (NCBI taxonomy): Eukaryota > Metazoa > Chordata > Chondrichthyes > Carcharhiniformes > Scyliorhinidae > Scyliorhinus > Scyliorhinus canicula. The sequence goes on from NC_052149.1 coordinate 240,719,289, forward strand.
GACATGGGACATGATGAGATGTATGAAATTATGTGAGGCTAAGATAGAGTAGACAGGAAGAAACCGTTCCCCTTGGTGGATGGATGAATGACCAGGGGGCAGAGATTTAGGATAAGAGGCCGGAGGTTGAGAGGGGATGTGAGGAAAAATGTTTTCACCCAGAGGGTGATGGGAGTTTGGAACTTGCTCCCTGACGTACTGGCTTAAAAGGTTCTCCAAATTTAAAGACTGCGCTACTGTACCTGACCTGTGATACCACATTAAAAACATATTAAAGCCCCTGAGGCCGTCAGCATTCTTGAGTAACATCTCCCAGGAATATCCAGTGCTGAGTAAAAGAAGAATTTTGTTGCTTTTGCCCTTCACAACGATTGACATGTGCAAGGTTGGATTTTCCATTTTCATAAAGATGAAGATGGAAGGGGGCGGCATATCATATATCATACAGTGCAGAAGGAGGCCATTCGGCCCATCGAGTCTGCACCGGCTCTTGGAAAGAGCACCCCACCCAAGGTTAACACCTCCATCCTATCCCCATAACTCAGTAACCCCACCCAACACTAAGGGCAATTTTGGACACTAAGGGGAATTTATCATGGCCAATCCACCTAACTTGCACATCTTTGGATGTGGCACAGTGGCACAGTGGTTAGCACTTCTGCCTCGCAGCTCCAGGGACCCAGTTTCAAATCCAGCCTTGGGTGACTGTCTGTGCGGAGTCTCCTTGTTCTCTCTGTGTCTGCGTGGGTTTCCTCCGGGTGCTCTGGTTTCCTTCCACGGTCCAAAGATGTGCAGGTTACGGTAGATTGGCCGTGATAAATTGAGCCTCAGTGTCCAAAAGGTTAGGTAGGGTTACTGGGTTATGGGGATAGGGTGGAGGTATGGGCTTACTTAGGGTGCTCTTTCTAAGGGCCGGTGCAGATTCGATGGGCTGAATAGCCTCCTTCTGCATTGTAATTATGATTCGATGATAAGATGACACAAACGGTCTGGCTGAAATCAGCAGCTGGTATGTGCATTGTGTTCTCCTCCTTTGATTCAAGTGAGATCATGAGGACCGAATATGCTCTGCTGTTGCAATAAAGATACACGAACGTGATGTGTGTCGCGATGGCTGGCCGGTTGGCAAAAGTGGGTTCCAGGAAAAAAAAGTTTAAAAAGCATTGATCTGCAAGATGGACTTTGGACACTCAAGAAGACTTCTTCAGCAGTACCTCAGAGAAGGCTCACTCGATTGATACCTGGGAATAGTGGATTATTTCATGAAGAAAGATTGGCCAATCTTGGCCTCTTTCTGGAGCTTAGAAGAATCAGTCATGACCTTACTGAAACATGCTGGCCGGGATTCTCCAATCCCGCGGCCAAGTTCTGACGCCGGCGTGAGAAGCGGCGTGAACCACTCCGGCGTCAACGATCCACAATATGCTCCCCTTTCTAGGGGGCTAGGTCGGCGCCGGAGTGGTCCCCGCAGCTCCCGCACGGCTGGCGCGAGTTGGCGCCTGCTCGCTACGGGCGTCGTGATTCCGCACATGCACGTGGGTTTCCTTCTCTGCGCCGGCCCCCAGGCAATATGGTGGAGCCCTACAGGGACCCGCACGGAGGAACATAGGCCCCCACGGAACCAGCCCGCCCACCGATCGGTAGGCCCCAATCGCAAGCCAGGCCACCAATGAGAACCCCCCAGGGTCGGATTCCCCCCCCCCCCCAATACCCCGTCCTCCCCACCAGGACGGCCCCCGCAGACACGGGCAGCACGGTAGCATGGTGGTTAGCATAAATGCTTCACAGCTCCAGGGTCCCAGGTTCGATTCCCGGCTGGGTCACTGTCTGTGCGGAGTCTGCACGTCCTCCCCGTGTGTGCGTGGGTTTCCTCCGAGTGCTCCGGTTTCCTCCCACACTCCAAAGATGTGCGGGTTAGGTGGATTGGCCATGATAAATTGCCCGTAGTGTCCTAAAAAGTAAGGTTAGGGGGGGGGGGGGGGGGAGGGGGGGGGAGAGGGGGGGGGGGGGGAGGGGGGGGAGAGGGGGGGGGGAGGGGGGGGGGGTTGTTGGGTTACGGGTATAGGGTGGATACGTGGGTTTGAGTAGGGTGATCATGGCTCGGCACAACATCGAGGGCCGAAGGGCCTGTTCTGTGCTGTACTGTTCTATGTTCTATGTTCTAACTCTGAGGTCCCGCCATGTGGGACCACACCTGACCCATGCCGGCGGGACTCGCCAAACTCGGTGGCCACTCGGCCGTCGAGGCCCAGAGAATCGCCGGGGGGGGGGAGGGCACGGGGTCGGACAATCCCAGCCACAATGTCCTGAGTGGATTTGATCTGGTTGAAGTGTTTCCACATTTTAAAAATAAGGATGGAGTTGAGGGGAATATATTTGTCTCAGAGGGCCTTGCGTCTCTGGGACTCTCTTCCCAGAGAGCGTTGAGGTCGAGTCGGTGAATTTAGATTTGAAGGCAGAGGTAGATTAGTAAGGGGATCAGGGATAATGGGGAGAACCCAAGAGAATGGGGAGAAGAAAAATATCAGCCATGAATGAATGGCGGAGCAGACACGAAGGGCCGAGTGGCCTAATTCTGCTCCTATATCTTATGATCTTATGGTCTGAGATAGATTATTGACTAACATACTCCAAAATCCAAATAATTTACACATAATTAATTTGCACATACATATTCAACATATAGATATATATATATATCAATAAACAATGGTCCAGCCATAGACCCTTGGAAAACACCACTGACTCACATCCTCCAGTCTGAAAAACGAAAACATCTTGCTGTTTCCAGCTGTTCCGACAATTTTCAAAATCAATGTTGACAATGACCCTCCTATTCAATCAACCCCAATTTTATTAACCAGACTGCCCTGTGTTACTTTAGTGAACACATTCTTAAAGTCCATACAGACAACATCCACGACACCCCCTTCATCAATCTTCTCTGTTGCTTCATCAAATGATTTGATGAGTCAAGCATCAACTGTCTGTTACAAATCCATGCTGGCTTTCCTTAATGAACTAAAACCTCTCCAACTTCCAGTTAATTTCCCCCCAATTATAATTCTTAACACCTTACCAGCCACTGATATGAAACTGACCAGCCTGCAGTTCCGAGGAATGTCCTTTCATGAATACGGGTGTTACATTTGTGACTTCTCAATCCACCGGCACCTTGGAAGATTGGAAGATTGTGGCAAATGCTTCTGCTATGTCCAACCCCACCCACCGTAGAACCTGGAAAGCAAACCAGGCGACGTCCACCCTTTCCAGTATATCTCCCTATTAACATTCACACCATCCTGGTGTGTGATGTGAGCCATCAGACTTTATTTAAAAATTCACATTCCGTCAATTTATTTTGCCTGGGAACGTTTCTTGTAAAACTTCCCCTTAAAAATATGATACCTTAGAATTTCTCTTTGATCCTGTCTTCACTTCAGCCTGTGAGGAGGAGGTTAATGTGTGAAATTATCGTTCAAGATGTCTTCACCATCCTCCAATACATTGTGCATCATAGCTGAAGAGTGAAGATGAAGAACAGCGTGCACCATGCTGTTTAGGCATCTTTTCTTTTCCTTTGATGTCTAAACTGGCACAACGAAAGTTTGAAAAAAAAGGTATACTTCATAATAAATCAGAACACCGGAACTTAAATTAATGTCTGCAGTGAAGGGAACTCATAGATATAAACATTTTAATAACCCTGCCAATGATAAAGTAACTAATAGAGCCAGAGTATGCTATCCAACACAGAGGTATATTTGGTTTTGTCTTGAGTGCTTTGTTGAAACAAAGGTGACCATGATGTGGAGTTGCCGGTGTTGGACTGGGGTGGGCACAGTAAGAAGTCTGACAACACCAGGTTAAAGTCCAACAGGTTTGTTTCGAATCACTAGCTTTCAGAGCGCAGCTCACCTGATGAAAGAGCTGCGCTCTGAAAGCTAGTGATTTGAAGCAAAGTTATAAGACCATAAGGCCATAAGGCCACAAGACCATAAGACATAGGAGCAGAATTAGGCCACTCGGCCCATCGAGTCTGCTCCGCCATTCAATCATGGCTGATATTTTTCTCATCCCCATTCTCCTGCCTTCTCTCCATAACCCCTGATCCCTTTATTAATCAAGAACCTATCTATATCTGTCTTAAAGCCGCTCAGTGATTTGGCCTCCACAGTCTTCTGCGGCAAAGAGTTCCACAGATTCACCACCCTCTGGCTGAAGAAATTCCTCCTCATCTCTGTTTTAAAGGATCGTCCCTTTAGTCTGTTGGATTTGTGTTGGTGTTGTAGGACTTCTGCCTGAAACAAAGGTGGTGATACAAATGTAGCATCCATAACTTGTCAATACCAAGGTAAAAGTGTAAATAATGTAATGAAAATGTATCTGAACACATTAGGGTGTGCAACATATGTATTGTATAAAGTGCACTGGATGAGGATTCTCCATTTGGGAGGCGATCTCCTTCCGCCAGAGCTCAATTCCACCTGGCTGGTGCTGGGATTGCAAATCAGGAAGCCATTCCCAATTTTAATGCAAATCTACACATGGTGAGGATTGCGAGAGGTTCCCAGGGGAATCCCACGATCGGGCCGCCATTGTGAGCAGGCGGCCTGATAGCGAGGTTTGGCAGCTGGGCACTCCCCACGCAACATAATTCAGCCTCCACCCCCCCCCCCCCCCCCCCCCCCCCCCCCCCCGAGGTTTTCTGGGTCACCCTCCACCACCCTTCCCATCAGTGTGTGTGGGGGGGGGGGTGATCCAACCTCCCCACTTCCCCCCAACTGAGACCGTCTAATTAAAGAGACTTCCACCGAATACCCCTCAGAAGAGAGACCCTTACCTCGAAGCTCGAGGGCAATAGAGAGGGTTCTCCCTTCTGAAGGGCCTCTGCTGGGGGCCTTTTTAATTACGGGTGATGGCAGTGGGGGGATCAGGGAGAGGGGGAGCCTGGGTTAACCCATATAGGAGGGAAAGTGGGGTGACCCAAAAAATCCCAGGGTTTGGGCTCAGTTGTCTTGTGGGGGGGTTGACTAAATTGTGCTGCGGGGACACTGAATTATATTGGCGGGGGGGGGGGGGGGGGGGGGCAGCCCCTGCATCTCGCTGTTGGCCGCCTGCTCAAAATGGCAGATCGATAGCAGGCATCCCATTGGTAATCTCTCACAGTCTTTGCAATGCAGAAATTGTACCTTGCATTGTGGGGAGCAGGGTGGCCCCCCGGTGGGCTCTGGAGTTACGCCCTGAAAGAGGTAACTCCTTTGGCTCACCGCGGGGTCCATCCAGTCAGGTCGAACGGATGTCAACATCTGCACCAAGAGGGCCTCAGATTCACGAGGTCCCAGGAAAACTGGTGACCGACCCACTAATTGGTTACGAATGGGGATCAAACTTTGATCGCAACGTTCGCCGGTGTCTTGAATCGGAATGGTCGCCAATCCCGTTTTCTGCCCGCTGCTGGGTTCTCGGCCTGCCGCTGCTGGTGGCGGAGTCCCTGATTCCACGGAGAATCCAGCCCACTCTAAGTGTAGTAACTTCCTCAGGTGCTTCACATTGGTGTTTTCAGGCAAAACCTGACACCAAACCAGATAAAGAAATATTAAAAATAAAAACACAGTTCTGCAGAAGTCATACTGACTCAAATTGTTAACTCTGTGTTTCTCTATCCCAGTTGCTGCCTGGCCTGCTGAATTAATCTGGCACAGAGGCTGGTTTAGCACAGTGGGCTAAACAGCTAGCTTGTAAAGCAGAACAAGGCAACGGTTCAATTCCCGTACCAGCCTGCCCGAACAGGCGCCGGAATGTGGCGACTAGGGGCTTTTCACAGTAACTTCATTTGAAGCCTACTTGTGACAATAAGCGATTTTCATTCATTTATTTCATTTCATTTTCTGATTTCATTTCAAGATTTCCAGCATCTGCAATATTTTGCTTCTGATTAAGAAATATTGGCACGGGTAAACAAAAGCTTGACAAAGCGATTAAGTTTTTTAAGTTGCGTCTTAAAGAGACGAAAATTCAACTTTTAAAGACATAGCTCGCGCTAACAGATTCAAAAAAAGTTCCTTCCCCGCTGTTACCAAACTCCTGAATGACCCTCTTAAGGATTGATCTGATCTCGCCACGCATCTTCTCGACTGAGTCGGACTACACTCCATATGCTTCACCCGATGCCTGTGTATATAATTTACATTGTGTATTTATCGAATGTCCTATGTTTATCCACCTATGGAACGATCATGTCTGGACTGTATGCAGAACAATATTTTTAACTGTACCTCGGTACATGTGACATTAAACCCAAATCGTGGTCCCTCCAAATCTCCTCTGCATCAAACAATTTGGCTAGTTCCCACACCGCGGATGTGGCGAGCCATTCAAGTGTCTGTTGACTTTGGGGGTTGGGGGAACGGACAGTCGATCCTGATTTATTTCCATATTTATCTTTTTCAAACCATAACTACTACGCAGCTTTAATAACTCAGTTGCTGCTGACCAACCTTTACGGTTGGATCATATCAGCGTTAAAAATTGTCCAAAAAATAAAGTGAATAAAAGGAAGTGGTGTGTCCATTTTGGGGGGGGGGATAAAAGGCAAATAATTATGCTGCACATTATGGTTTCAAATGATTATTTGAACAATAAATATCAGGATGATCCTAATAATCTTGTTCCAGCAACGCAACTTCACCATGGTTTTAGATAATGCCTCTGATTCAAAGGGCAAGTTTCAGGGTTGTGTCCAGAATTATTTCTAATGGGGCTGAGGTGACAAATTATTCAGAATGTGCTGTTAAAAGCATTTTTAATCATGACAGTCAGTAACTGGAAAAGTTGTTCTAATTCTATGCATCTTAAGTTAAAGTTTGTTTTAAAGATGACTTTTCTGCCAGAATTGCAGTGAGAAAAGGGCAGTAAGGGCAGCACGGTAGCATTGTGGATAGCACAATCGCTTCACAGCTCCAGGGTCCCAGGTTCGATTCCGGCTTGGGTCACTGTCTGTGCGGAGTCTGCACATCCTCCCTGTGTCTGCGTGGGTTTCCTCCGGGTGTTTCTTCCCACATTCCAAAGACGTGCAGGTTAGGTGGATTGGCCATGATAAATTGCCCTCAGTGTCCAAAATTGTCCTTAGTGTTGGGTGGGGTTACTGGGTTATAGGGATAGGGTGGAGGTGTTGACCTTGGGTAGGGTGCTCTTTACAAGAGCCGGTGCAGACTTGATGGGCCGAATGGCCTCCTTCTGCACCTTTGATTCTATGAAAAGGAGATAATGCATAGCAAAGTCTGTTTTAATTTTGTCTTTTTCTGTTTATTTATCAATTCAATGCATGTATTTTATCATATATTCAAATCATGCCCTTCTGGCCTCTTTCCCAATGTAGTGCTAGCTCATGCGAACTGTTGCCACCAGCATATTCCCATGGCTCCTTATCCCAACACCAGAGGCAGGATCCACAGTAGCCACCTCAGGTACCACGCTGAGATGAAATAAAATAACATTCCAAATATTTATTGCAGACTTGTCCATCATTTAAAAATTCCCCATTCATGAAAATCTTTTTGATACATTTAAATCCCCTCAAGCATCCCCTAACTTAATCCCTTATAAAAACACATATTTGTATTGATAACCCCACAAGAAATACAACTAATTATGTAATAGCCTTTTTGAGCTACCAATCGAACCATGAACTTATGGCCCCACTCTGTGATAATGATAGGCCGCAGAAAGCAGTCACGCAGTAATCATGTTTCAATAATCTCACTTAGGGTTAATTAAGGGATCTCACTTTGGATGGCCCGGTGGCTCAGTGGTTAGCACTGCTGCCTCACCGGGCCAGTGACCAAGGTTTGATTCTGGCCTTAGGTCACTGTCTATGTTCAGTTTGCACAATCTCCCCCTGTCTGCATGCATTTCCTCCAGGTGCTCCTGTTTCCTCTCACAGTCCAAAGATGTGCAGGTTAGGTAGATTGGCTACACTATTTGAACCCTTCGGGGCTGGTTTAACACAGTGGGCCAAACAGCTAACTTGTGATGCAGAACAATGCCAGCAGCGTGGCTTCAATTCCCGTACCTGCCTCCCTGAACAGGCACCGGAATGTGGCAACTAGGGGCTTTTCACAGTAATTTCATTGAAGCCTACTTGTGACAATAAGCGATTATTATTATTATTACTTAGGCCGGGATTCTCCTCTACCCGGCGGGGCAGGGGATCACGGCATGTTGGAGTGGCGTGAACCACTCCGGCGTCGGGCCGCCCCAAAGGTGCGGAAGTCTCCGCACCTTCAGGGGCCAAGCCCCCACATTGAGGGGCTGGGCCCGCGCCGGAGTGGCTCCCGCTCCACCGGCTGGCGCGAACGGCCTTTGGCGCCATGCCAGCCGGGGCCGAAAGGACTTCGCCGGCCGGCGTACGTTCGCACATGTGCCGGAGCATCAGCGGCTGCTGACGTCATCCTGGCGCATGCGCAGGGGAGGGGGTCTCTTCCACCTCCGCTATGGTGAAGACCATGGTGAAGGCAGAAGAAAAAGAGTGCCCCCACGGCACAGGCCCACCCGCCGATCGGTGGGTCCCGATTGCGGGCAAGGCCACCGTGGGAGCACCCCCCGGGGTCAGATCGCCCCGCGCCCCCCCTAAGACCTCGGCGCCCACCTGCGCTGCCAATCCCGCCAGTCAGGTAGGTGTTTGATTCCCGCCGGCGGGAAAGGCTTGTCAGCGGCGGGACTTCGGCCCATCGCGGGCCGGAGAATCGCCGTGGGGGGCCCGCCGACCGGCGCGGCGCGATTCCCGCCCCCGCCGAATCTCAGGTGGCGGAGAATTCGGGACACGGTGGGGGCGGGATTGACGCCGGCCCCGGGCGATTCTCCGACCCGGGGGGGGTCGGAGAATCCCGCCCTTAGTGTCCAAAAAAGATGTATCAGTTAATTTAGGGCGATGGAGTAAACTTGGGTGGGGTACTCTTTCAAAGGGTCAGTGCGAACTAAATGGGTCAAATGGCCTCTTTCTGCACTGCAGGGATTCTATGTCGACTAACAGCTATTGAAACTACAAGACTAGATTTTGTTCAAATCTCACACAGAGCCAGGCATTTGTTTTAAAGGTCAGGAAATTTAAATATTTGACAGCTTCAGAGCCCTGCAGACCATAGGCAGGATTCTCTGTTTTGGAGATTAAGTCGCCTCGCCGGCGTGAAAACGGTGATCTTTTAGGCCAGGAAAACCGAAGTAAAACAGCGACTGATTCCCCGTTTTGCTGGGGTATGCAGGGAGGCAGCTGAGAGTTCACAGCTCCAGCTGCTGATTTGGCCCTCAGCACATCTGGTTCAGAGGCCACGCAGGTAAAGGTCGGCGGCCTGCAGCGGCCGCGCCGTGCTCCATGGCGTAAACAGCCGGCGGACCTGGACCACTAAAGTAGTGCACTACTTCGGCCGCTCGTGCGCCCCGGACCATCCGTCCACAGTGCCCCCAGCCCCGAATGAAGCCCCACCTGCCCACCGATCGGCCCTCTCCCGACTGTGGCGGCCCGGGACTGAGTCCACAGCCGCCACGCGAGGATCCCGGATGGCTGGGACCATGAGAGTCCCACGCCGTCGGGAACTCGGCCGGCCGGGGACGGGGCATCGTGAGGTGTTGCCTGAGGCCGTGAATAATCGGCCCGCGTACTCCCGGAGTACGCCGCGCTTCAGGGAGCGGAGAATTCAAAAACCGGCGGCGCTCCCGATTTTGGGGCCAAAACGCATTCTGCGCCCCGTCGCCGAATGCAATTTCAGCATCGGCGAGCAAAGAATCCAGTCCCATGTCTGCCCTGAAAGAACACTTGTGACTACTTTGAAAATTTGTAACTCACACACTGCATGATGAAAGGCCCTACCTTCAGCAAAAAGAAGGTCTGTTTGAATTCAGCAATGAGTGCAAATAGCGCCAATGGGTTTCCCTCATGTGTGGGTCATGCACTGATGCCCCCTTCCCCCTCCCGTGAACTCCCCCTGGCAAAACAATGTTTCTGCCGAATACAGAGGCAGGATGAGGGGGGTGGGGTACCTCTGGATTCAGGGTCCAATGCCATTTTGGATACAAAGCAGAGTCTCCGCAATTCCTCAAAATCCAGGAGTCAATCTGTCTGGAATGGAGTTTGAAATCACAACCTTGTGAATCAGCGGTAAATGAGCTGCCAATAGAGCCATGGCTGTCGCTGAGCGTTACAATCCAACAGCCCTCTGTTCACCAGCACCACTCGCGCTTAATGAAGGAGGAATAGATCAGAAGATGGAAGAATGAGGAAGAAAAGACGTTTGTGTTCACAGTGTTTGACCATTTCTAAAACTTTTCGACTCGCTTCACAGAATGTATTTCATGGCTAGTGCGGCGAGTTTTACTGTGTTGAAAAATCTCAGTTGCGCCTTAATCAATATTCCATAGTTAGAGGTGAACGATGAACTGAGGGACAAAGACACAAGTTGCAAAGATGAAGATAATTGAGAATGCTGGATTCTGTAATTCTCTCCTGTGATCCCTCTGGGAATCTTGATCTTTTCAAAGATAATATCAGGGCTGTGATTTAGTGTGGCATTCCATCATTTATTTTTCGGGTGAACTGGCATCATTGAGACATATACCAGTTGATCTTGCAGACATCCTGGAAGTCTTTAGATGTATTCTTTCAGCAGGTTTAAATGTTGAGAGTAAAGGCAACACTCCCCCGTGACAAACTGTACCAAAAAAAAGCAAGACATAGGATTGTGCTGAGGGCGGACGTAACATGTAGCAAAACAGTAGCTGCCATCAGCACTTGATATAATAATGCAGAGCTGACTACACAGGTGTCCGTGATACAAGAACTGTAATGAGTTTCATAGTCAATGATGCAGTTCCCCTCTGAGCAAATCAATGACTTAAAGAATGTCAAACTTCGATAACAGTTTCATGAAATTACTGAAGTATGAGCAGGAAAAAATAATGCAAAATTGTCCGTTTCCCGCAGAGCAGGCAATGGTTTGCACAGATTTACAACAATTTGCTGCATTAACATTGCAGGAATTACTTATCATTGCAACAGCTTCTGCTGTGTCGAAAAAATCTTTCTGTGTCACATGCTCTGGTAAAATGATGCTACGATTAAAGATGGCACAGTGGTAAACATATCAGAGTGCCCTGGTTATGAAAGAGATCCGGGTTTCGAATTGAAAGACAAGGGAAAAGAACATTAAATTGATTTTTTTTCACGAATGAGAAGCATGAATAGGCCCAATAAGTCCTTCTTTTTCTTAATAAGTCTCTCCAACCTTTCATCAAATTTGTCTCCAGGAAAGCTTGAAATTGTTTCTTAAATCCACTCGGGCCATCATTCTTCAGAGGCCTTTCCTGAGCTCCTGAACTTGCCTTGCTAAATCTGGCTCACTTATCTTTGCAACAGATTCACTTTTTCTCGTGTCTGTGGCTCTGTCACTGAGCTGTATTTAAGAATGCTTCCTCGAGGCAGATCTAAATGAGCTCCAGTGATCTAGGGCCCATCAACTCCTCACTGCAATGCTGTACATACCTTCCCTTCCTCCTCCAATGAAACATAAATCAATTTAGATTGCAGTTCTTAAACTTGCCTTCTGGAAGTGGATTGCGACTTTCTTGGCGAGGATTATGAAGTAGAATGGATTGGGGGGGTCAGCTTACATCTGCAGCCTTAGACTTTCCTCAGCAGTGGAGTAATAACTAAGTTGAGTTTACTCTATGGGGATGTTATCTCAGCCATGATAATGAAGAGGTAGATTTAGGTATAAAAAGGTAGATTTAGGTATAAACGTACATACTAAGTTTAAATAAAACCTAAGGGCTCACATGAGCTCCTGCTTGCAGAGACTAGTAAGTATCTGTCCACAAGGGACCTTAGGCCATTGCAATGGTAATAGATAAAACTCCCAAGGACTTGTGGTCATGGCAAGGATGCCTGCACACATAAAGTTAATTGGTGCCAGGCAGCTGCCGCTCACGCGATCATCATAGAACACAGGATAATGGAAGGGAGTCTGCGGGCTACAGTTCAGGTGTATACTTAATCTAATAACTGTCTGAAAGTTTGTAGATAAGTAGAGGCAGCTATGCAGCTGACAATATTATATATTATGTATGGAGGGGAAGTGCGGTGGCGCAGTTATTAGCACTGCTGCCTCATGGCGTCGAGGTCCCAGGTTCGATCCCGGCTCTGGGTCACTGTCCATGTGAAGTTTGCACATTCTCCCCGTGTTTGGATGGGTTTCGCCCCCACAACCCAAAGATGTGCAGAGGAGATGGATTGGCCGCGCTAAATTGCCCCTGAATTGGAAAAAAATAATTGGGTACTCGAAATTTATTTTTAAAAATAATTATATTATGTACGTGCCTTGATTATGGGTGGTAACTATACTTATGTAGAATGCATTATGTAATCCTAATTATAAATTGTGAGTGGACACAGTAAATTTTTGAACAAATGTATTCTTTTGATTGGTGCAGGGTAATTATTTCAGATAACACACAAGGTATAATTGTATTTTTTGTGCTCGGGGAGCTGGCACGTCATCTCGTGATAGCGCAGCTTCCTTGCCAAAGCATGCAATAAAAGTTTGAACTGAACTTCAACTCTGTGTGCCATCTGGTCAGCTGGAGAGTGAAGTATGCTGTAGTTGAATGGCTACTGGTGAAAATCTCACAACAACAAAAAAATAAATTTGACAGCGAGATGCATAAAGAGGTATTAGCCGGGTGGCCAACTGCTTTGTCGGTTTTAAAGAGTATCCTGAAGGAGGAAAGAGAGGAAGAGATGCAAAGACTTCAGAGGAATCTCAGGATTTAGGGCCTCGCCAGCTGAAGGCACGATTGACAAAGTTGGAGCCGTTAAAATCGGGGATTTGCAAGAGGATGGAATTAGAGGTGCACAGAGGATTTTAAGGAGGGGTTTACAGAGATAGGGAGGGACGAGGCCTTTGAGGAACTTGAAAACTAGGATGAAAACACACAGAGGAATGGTGGGTTACTGGGACTTGATGTGAGTTAGGGAACAGGGAGCAGAATTTTGATGAAGTTCTTTGATATTATTGTTGCGAAACATGAATGAAATGAAATTAAATGAAAATTGCTTATTGTCACGAGTAGGCTTCAATGAAGTTACTGTGAAAAGCCCCTAGTCGCTGCATTCCGGCACCTGTCCGGGGAGGCTGGTACGAGAATCGAACCGTGCTGCTGGCCTGCTTGGTCTGCTTTAAAAGCCAGCGATTTAGCCCAGTGAGCTAAACCTAAATGCTGCTGCTTCATCAAGCCTCACCTTTCCCCAAGCTTCCTTACGAAACATCAACAGTATAATAGATGACAGAAAGGAGATAGATCAGGTGGTTGCATGGTGTACAAAATCAACCAATCTCTAAATCTCGGAAAGACCAAGGAACTGATCATTGACTTCAGGAAGCATAGCACAACACCCCCCCCCCCCCCCTCCCTCCACCCTCTCTCTCTCTCTCTCTCTCTCCCCCCCCCCCCCCCCCCCCCCCACCCCACCACCATCCACATCAATGGCTCCGAAGTGGAGATGGTCGATAGCTTTAAGTTCCTAGTGGTCACCATCACCAACAGTCTGTCCTGGTCGACTCACATTGATGCAACAGTCAGGAAAGCCCAACAACATCTCTACTTCCGATGGAAGCTAAAGAAATTTGGCATGTCCGCACCGACTCTCACAGACTTCTACAGATGTGCGATAGAGAGCATCCTATCCGGCTGCATCACAGCCTGGGATGGCAACTGCTCGGTCCATCACAAGAAACTGCAGACTGTGGTGAACTCAGCCCAACACATCACACAATCTTGCCACCCCCACACTGATTCTGTATACACCTCCCGCTGCCACAGGAAGGCAGACAGCATTATCAGAGACCCCTCCCACCCAGGCTTTGGCTTCTTTCAAACCCCTCCATCAGGCAGAAGGTATAGAAGTCTGAAGACCCAGACATCCGGAGAATGGCTTCTTCCCCACAGCTACAAGACTCTTCAACGTCTCCCCCTCGGACTTATCTGTTCTGTGTAAGAACACTATTCATGATGCCCAATGCCATTCTTGTTCATGTATTTGCTTTGTTTGGCCCTTGTTCTGCACTGTAAACAATCACTGTTTGTCGATGTACCATTTGTCAATGTTCTCTGTCGATTATTCTTTTTTGTCTTTGGTGTACATACTGTGTACGTTCCCTCAGCCGCAGAAACTTCAGTACATGTGACAATAAATTAAATCAAATCAAATCAATAGTTGGAGTATTAACGGGCAGTGGCTAAACTGGGGGTAATCAATCTCAAGCTGAAAGGCACACTTAACAGACGACCATTATACTGTGAATTTCCTTCAGTCTGATTAGTGCTATGGTGCTGTAGCAAGAATGCCAAGCTGAAGGATATTTTGATGTTGACGTTGAGCTATGGGCTGATTTTCACATTAGCATGGAGACTCTAGGCAGCTGTAAAAATGGTGGATGTCATCTGGATTCAAAAGACCCGCCCGCATTTCTGACAGATCCTATTTTTGCCCAGGGTTAGGGTGAATGGGGGTGCAACGTGACTTCTAGATATGGGAAACCTGAACTTAACAGGGTCATTTGAGCGAAGTGCTGAGTTTAAACGGGTTCCATTTTTGTTGGAGTAAAGATCTCACACTGCACTATAGGCACTAAACATTTTTAGAGAGGTCTTAAAAACTCATAGGTAAATAAGTAAGGAAAGTCAGCGCAGTCATAGAACATAGAACATACAGTGCAGAAGGAGGCCATTCAGCCCGTCGAGTCTGCACCGACCCACTTAAGTCCTCACTTCCACCTATCCCCGTAAACCAATAACCCCTCCTAACCGTTTTGGTCATGAAGAGCAATTTATCATGGCCAATCCACCTAACCTGTACATCTTTGGACTGTGGGAGAAAACCGGAGCACCCGGAGGAAACCCTCGCAGACACGGAGAGAACGTGTAGACTCCAAACAGACAGTGACCCAGCAGGGAATCGAACCTGGGACCCTGGAGCTGTGAAGCCACAGTGCAGAGGGGAGAGCTGACTGATGGCGATTTAACCTGAGGATCCAAGGCCGGGGCTTTCATGAAAAACCTTAGCCAGTACGGGAATTGAACCCGTGCTGTTGGATTATATCTGTGTCACAATCCAGCTGTCAACCAACTGAGCTGTATTGCGCCGCACCACACACACACACACACACACACACCCCCCCCCCCCCCCCCCCCCCCCCCCCCGGATAGGTAAATAAGGCTTGTTGAGCTGCCAAGTTATTTAAGTCTCCAGTGCTTTAAAAATTGAAGAATGACTGTCTGCCTGTGTCTGTGAGAGTTGCAAAAATGTGTTTGAGTAGTTTCAATAGCTGTCTGTTGACTTAAATCCAATATATGTTTCACGTTATTCATGCATGGCTGCTTTCCACAACTTGTGTCATTCTCGTAATGGGGACCTGTAAGTTCGCAGTTTGACTGACAGCTCAGAGGTTTTTAAATAATCAGCTGTCTTTCATGTGGTGCTGTGAATAACAACGTGTTATATTTCTTCATTACAACAAAGAGAAAACGTATGGAAGTGCCCACACTCCGGATTCTTGTCAAACACGATGAGAGGTTTATTGATTGTGTTTCTCACCCAATCACGATGGTGATCTGCTCAAAGACCTCGCGATCCCTCTGCAGCATCATCACATGGCACAGAACCAGTGAGAATGTATTCCCAGATACATAAGACCCTTACTTTTTTACCTCATCAGCGCAATGGCAACAATTAACATATATACAACAGATCCCCTGACATGTTATTTCTGTACAGATATACAATTTAAGCAGATGTGGTGGACGTCGATTCGCTTTTGGTAGAATTTGGCATTATTGAACCTGGCTACTTGTGACCTGAGAAATGCCCTCATTCTTTTCAGTAAATGGTACTTACTGAGTAGTTACTCCAGTATCTGTCACTGTAGACATTGAAAAGTTCTCAGAAAAAGAATCTGACCTCGTCACTGTCTCTGATCTCCATTCAAACTCTAGTTCTTCAGATCTTCTAAAGGGAGAACGACTTGAGAGGTTTCTGAAATCTCACTTCATACAGCAAGTCACTGGTCAGCATGACTCTTACAACCCCTTCAGGGGCCAAGCACTATGTTGTATCTAATTCCTCTCCCACACCATGGAATATGAACTCCCCAGTAATCGAAGGGGCGGAGCCTTCCCCCTGAATGGATGGAGTTTCATGGTGCATACACACCGGTCTGGGGGCAGGTCGGGGAGGGTGTCCCTTCGGGGTGAGGGTTTGTAGCACTTGTAGTTGTTGTTCATAGTGTAAATAAACCTTGTTCGTGTTCAGCTTACCGTGCATTCTATGAAGTCTCTTTCTTTGGCTACCACAATGATGTAGCCAAACTCGTTCATCATCCGTCTGTATGGTGTATGATACTGGACCTACTTTTGCGAGGATCATAAATGCTACCCATTTCTTGTTGGTGTTGTAACTCCAAGCTAACCCTCTCTCTCCTTGGCCGAATGCTCACTTTTTAAAGTCTCCCCCCTCTGAGAAACTTGTGCATGTTGTTGGGATTTGATAATCTCTGAAGTATCAGGTGGAGTTCACAAATCAAACAGTGTTCATAATTTACTCGTAAACAACAGCATTGCCGGCGAACTTTTCATGGTAGCATGGTAACAGCGTTCTGCTAAGAGATGAGAAATTTGTATCCTCTTCTTGATAATGTCGATGCTTTGATAGAATGCTTTAACAATTGCATAAAACCTTCAGCCAATCCATTAATTGCTGACTTGATATAGTGCATACCGTTCACCTTCAAGTAATCCTCAAACGCCTTCTAAGTAAACTGCACACCATTATCACCGAACATCTGCTCCGGTGTTCCAAATATTGTGAATCTTTTGACCAATTTTCCATGGTCTGTGCAGTCATCACTGACTTCATTATCATGACTTCTGGCCATTTCGAGTGTGTGTCCACAATAACTAAGTACATCTGACCCTGACCAGTGGACCAACATAATCAACGTGTATTCGTTTATAAATATGTTGAAAATAAAATGAAAGGAAGATAATTTTTTAAAAATCTTTAGTTTATCATGAGGCTCTTAATTCCATTGAAAAGGTATTTTACTGCACAAAGTGAGTTTGGTGTCACAGAAAGTGCAAGAAATATTTTTTTAAACTTTGGTTTCTCATGAAATGAAATGAAATGGAAACCGCTGATTGTCACAAGTAGGCTTCAAATGGAGTTACTGTGAAAAGCCCCTAGTTGCCACACCCCGGTGCCTGTTCGGAGAGGCTGGTGCGGGAATTGAACCGTGCTGCTGGCTGCCTTGGTCTGCTTTAAAAGCCAGCTATTTATCCCTGTGCTAAACCAGCCCCTACATCATAAGAACATAAGAACATAAGAACTAGGAGCAGGAGTAGGCCATTTGGCCCCTCGAGCCTGCTCCACCATTCAATGAGATCATGGCTGATCTTTTGTGGACTCAGCTCCACTTTCCGGCCCGAATACCATAACCCTTAATCCCTTTATTCTTCAAAAAACTATCTATCTTTACCTTAAAAACATTTAATGAAGGAGCCTCAACTGCTTCACTGGGCAAGGAATTCCATAGATTCACAACCCTTTGGGTGAAGAAGTTCCTCTAAACACAGTCCTAAATCTACTTCCCCTTATTTTGAGGCTATGCCCCCAAGTTCTGTTTTCAGCTGCCAGTGGAAACAACCTGCCCGCATCTATCCGATCTATTCCCTTCATAATTTTATATGTTTCTACAAGATCCACCCTCATCCTTCTAAATTCCACGAGTTCAGTCCCAGTCTACTCAACCTCTCCTCGTAATCCAACCCCTTCAGCTCTGGGATTAACCTAGTGAATCTCCTCTGCACACCCTCCAGTGCCAGTACGTCCTTTCTCAAGTAAGGAGACCAAAACTGAACACAATATTCCAGGTGTGGCCTCACTAACACCTTATACAATTGCAACATAACCTCCCTAGTCTTAAACTCCATCCCTCCAGCAATGAAGGACAACATTCCATTTGCCTTCTTAATCACCTGTTGCACCTGTAAACCAACTTTCTGTGACTCATGCACTAGCACACCCAGGTCTCTCTGCACAGCAGCATGCTTTAATATTTTATCATTTAAATAATAATCCCGTTTGCTGTTATACCTACCAAAATGGATAACCTCACATTTGTCAACATTGTATTCCATCTGCCAGACCCTAGCCCATTCACTTAACCTATCCAAATCCCTCTGCAGACTTCCAGTATCCTCTGCACTTTTCGCTTTCCCACTCATCTTAGTGTCATCTGCAAACTTGGACACATTGCCCTTGGTCCCCAATTCCAAATCATCTATGTAAATTGTGAACAATTGTGGGCCCAACACGGATCCCTGAGGGACACCATTAGCGACTGATTGCCAACCAGAGAAAAACACATTAATCCCCACTCTTTGCTTTCTATTAATTAACCAATCCTCTATCCATGCTACTACTTTACCCTTAATGCCATGCAGCTTTATCTCATGCAGCAACCTTTTGTGTGGCGCCTTGTCAAAGGCTTTCTTGAAATCCAGATATACCACATCCATTGGCTCCCCGTTATCTACTGCACTGGTAATGTCCTCAAACAATTCCACTAAATTAGTTACGCACGACCTGCCCTTTATGAACCCATGCTGCGTCTGCCCAATGGGACAATTTCTATCCAGATGCCTCGCTATTTCTTCCTTGATGATAGATTCCAGCATCTTCCCTACTAACGAAGTTAAGCTCACTGGCCTATAATTGCCCGCTCTCTGCCTACCTCCTTTTTTAAACAGTGGTGTCACGTTTGCTAATTTCCAATCCACCTGGACCACCTCAGAGTCTAGTGAATTTTGGTAAATCATCATTAGTGCATCTGCAATTTCCCTAGCGATCTCTTTTAGCACTCTGGGATGCATTCCATCAGGGCCAGGAGACTTGTCTACCTTTAGCCCCATTAGCTTTCCCATCACTATCTCCTTAGTGATAACAATCCTCTCAAGGTCCTCACCTGTCATAGCCTCATTTCTATCAGTCACTGGCATATTATTTGTGTCTTCCACTGTGAAGACCGACCCAAAAAACCTGTTCAGTTCCTCAGCCATTTCCTCATCTCCCATTATTAAAACTCCCTTCTCATCCTCTAACGGACCAATATTTACCTTAGCCACTCTTTTTTGTTTTATATATTTGTAGAAACTTTTACTGTCTGTTTTTATATTCTGAGCAAGTTTACTCTCATACTCTATCTTACTCTTCTTTATAGCTTTTTTAGTAGCTTTCTGTTGCCCCCTAAAGATTTCCCAGTCCTCTAGTCTCCCACCAATCTTTGCCACTTTGTATGCTTTTTCCTTCAATTTGATACTCTCCCTTATTTCCTTAGATATCCACAGTTGATTTCCCCTCTTTCTACCATCCTTCCTTTTTGTGGGTATAAAAAATAAATTTCACCATCTGCACTGGTGGGATTTGAACCTGGATCCCCAGGGCATTACTCTGGGTCATTCGTCCAATGACAATACCACTACGCCACCACCTCCCCTCCCCTTCATGAGGATGTTAATTGCATTAAGGAGCTATAATGCACAGAATGTGGTGATCACTCTCTACCAAGTATGATTGTCCACCTCAGATACTCTCTGTTGTTGGCCTCAGATTCTGTGGGTCCTTGTGTAATGGGAGTGTCCCTTTAAGAAATGTTTTGTCTCATCAAATGGTTTCAGTGATGTCATTGTCTGGGTGGAGCTGGGATGTGGCGCTGGGTTTTTACTTTCGTTTTTGAGTTGGAAGCTGCTGTGTGGCACTGAGATGTTTTGCTCTGGTGTTCACATTTGGAAGCTGGATTCAGACAGAGAAGTCTTGTCTTACCTCTCTCTCTCTGAATGTCAAAAGGTGTCTCCAGATCACTTGATCATTTTCTGGAAGGAATTCAAACCTATTGTATTGGTAAAAGGGATTTCTGGTTCATGGGATCTTATTATTAAATTGGAAACAGCTTAAGGGGGAATTTATTAAGGGTTACATATAGAGTACTGGAGCCGTGTGGCATATTTATATTTGTAGTTGATAAAAATGCTTACTGTGTGCGTTTATAAAAATGTGAACTGAATTTGTAGAATAAACTTTGTTTTTGATTAAAAGTGCTTAAATCCTCTGTTGAATAACACCTGAAAGGCAGGTCCTTGTACTCATTGTAATCAAAATCTTGGGGCTGGTTTAGCTCACTCGGCTAAACCGCTGGCTTTTATAGCAGACCAAGCAGGCCAGCAGCACGGTTCGATTCCCGTACCAGCCTCCCCGGACAGGCGCCGGAATGTGGCGACTAGGGGCTTTTCACAGTAACTTCATTGAAGCCTACTCGTGACAATAAGCAATTTTCATTTCATTTCATTTTTCATTTCATTTCATTTCATTTTCATTTTCAAATCAATCAACAGTTGTAAGTCAGGTGAACTGCATGATATACTTTGGAGTTTTCTAAACCCTGGCCCACAACAAATTGGGGGCTCTTCCTGGATAAAAGTCCATCTTTCGTGATTGGGTTGGCTTAGTGAACTTAGAGACATGAGGGGTGAAAATATTTGCCTTTGCTTTTCAGGTGTGGTATTCCAGTTTAAGTCGCGAGTGTGTTGTGGATAATGGCATTTTCAGAGGCTGTTTTTGGGGATGGCGAAGGTTTCAAACAGTACCTGACAAACAGAGACTAGAAAAATGATTTTAAATTGTGCAAAAACATTGCAGTTAACATTACCTGACAAAATCCAAAAAGAAGAGGTAATTGTGGCAGTAGTTGAGCATTTTGAAATTGCCGGAGACACAGACAGAATCATTGGAAATGGCAAGAATTTATTTACAGATCAAGCAGCTTGAGCATGAAAAAGAATTAAAGCAGCTTGAATATAAAGAAAGGAAAAAGAAAGAATGGCCGTGACATAACAAAAAAAAGAGAAAGGGAGGCACAGATCAGGGAAAAAGAGAGAGACTTTGAACTTCGGAAAATGGCCATGAAATGTGAAAGTCAGTTAAAATTGGTGGATGTAAAGAGAAATGTACAGTTTGAGGGTAGTGATGAGGATAGTGAGAAAGAGCGTCATAGTCAAAGGCTTGGTGGAGATATATTTAAAAATGTCTAAGCATTGCCAAGGTTTGATGAGAAGGATGTAAACGCCTTTTTCATTTCATTTGAGAAGGTAGCTAAATAAATGAAATGGCTACAGGGCATGTGGGTGTTACTGATTCAAACAAAGTTGTTAGGTAGGGCTGGTGAAGTGGTTGCATCTCTACCAGAGGAGGTGTCTAGGACGTATGAGGAGGTGATAAAATCCATCTTAGGTGCATATGAACTAGTGCCTGAAGCCTACATGCAAAGGTTTACAAATTTGAGGAAAGGATTTGGTCAAACATACATGGAGTTTGAAAGAATCAAACAGAGTAATTTTGATAGGTGGATAAGGGCTTTCAAAATTGACCAAACGTATGAAGCTCTCAGAGAAATTATACTTTTGGAGGAGTTTAAAAATTAAATTCCTGATGTAGTGGGAACTCATGTGGAAGAGCAGAGGGTTAAAACTGCAAGGTTAGCAGCAGAAATGGCAGATGATTATGAATTAGTTCAAAAATCAAAGTTTGGTGTCCGACATCAGTTTCAGCCTGAGGGATAGAAACTGTAGAAAAGAGCAATAATCAAGTGGTAAAGGTAAAGGGGATCTGATGAGATATAATGAGGAGAGTATACCTCAGATTAAAAGAGAAATCCAGGAGGGTGAAAGAGAAATGAAAAGTTTCAGATGTTTTCACTGTGATAAACTATGCCATGTAAAGTCTGTGTTGGGGGTTGAAGGAAAGCACTGAGAAGGCTGATGTGGTGAAACAAGATAAGCAGTGGGGTTTGTTAAAGCGATGAAGGAAAGCCCAAGTGAAACGAAGGAGGTGCAAAAGATTGTACAGATTGATCAAGAAATGATTGATAAGAATGTGCAGATTTCTTTAAAGAATTTACTGGTGTGGGTAAAGTTTACTCATGTGTACCAGGAGGAGGAGGAGGTAAAGAAGTCAGACTTTTAAGAGATATGGGAGCTAATCCATCTTTGATGATAAGAGATGAGGAGTTATGTAGTTTGGGAGGAATATTGCTAGAAAAGGTGGTAATATGTGGAATTCAGGGTGAGAGGAGTAGTGTTCCATTATATAAGGTAAGGTTGGAAAGGTCAGTGAAGAGAGAAGTGGTAGTAGGAGTAATAGAGAAACTATCTTGTCCAGGAATACAGTTTATCTTGGATAATGATATAGCTGGATCGCAGGTGGGAGTGATGCCTACTGTGGTTGATAAGCCAGTGGAAAATCAAACAACTGAACTGTTGAAGGACGAATATCCTGAGATTTTTACGGACTGTGTTGGAACAAATGTGCAAAGTCACAGGAAAAGAGGAGAAATCAAAGAGTGAAGATAAAGTTGAAGGTCAATTATCAGAAACGATTTTTGATCAGATGGTTGGAAAAGAACAAGAACAGCTGAAGGATGAGGCAAATATTTTTAGTTCAGGAAAATTGGCGGAGTTACAACAGAAACAAATGGAAATAAAACGGATATATCAGAAAGCATACACAGACGAGGAATCAGAGTGTATACCAGAATGTTATTACCTTAAAAATGATAACTTAATTAGAAAATGGAGACCTTTACATATGCAGGCAGATGAAAAGTGGGAAGAATTTCATCAAGTGGTATTGCCGATAGGGTATGGAAAGGAGGTGTTGCGAGTAGCACATGATGTACCAGTGGGAGGTCATTTGGGATTCAGGAAAACTCAAGCTAAAATAAAAAAACATTTCTGTTGGCTTGGACTGCATAAAGATGTCAGCAAATTGTGTTGATCATGTCACACATGTCAAGTGATAGGAAAGCCTAAAGCAGTGATAAAACCAGCATCCTTAATACCCATTCCAGCATTTGAGGAACGTTTTACAAATGTCTTAATTAATTGCGTAGAACCGATTCCTAAAACAAAAAGTGGGAATCAATATCTTTTGACTATAATGGGTGTGTCTACTAGGTTTCCAGAGGCCATTCCAGTGCACAATATTACAGCGAAAAAAATTGTGGAGGAGTTACTGAAATTCCTTGCTAGATATGGATTATCCACAGAAATACAATCAGATCAAGGATCCAATTTTACCTCAAGGTTATTCATGGAAGTTATGGATAGCTGAGGAGTAAAACAAATTAAATCAACTGCGTACCATCCAGAATCACAGGGAGCGTTGGAACGGTGGCATCAGACTTTAAAAACAATGTTGAAGGCTTGTTGTCAAGATTATACAGAGGATTGGGATAAAGGAATTCCATTCGTACTGTTTGCAATTAGGGATGCACCTAATAAGCCAACCTAATTCAGTCCTTTTGAACTAATTTTTGGTCATGAGGTAAGAGGACCAATTAAATTGATTCAGGAGAAATTGGTGAGTGAGCAGTCTGAAATTACATTTTTGGATTACATAACAAATTTTAGGGAACGATTAAATAGAGCGGATGAATTGGCGAGATGGCATTTACAAGTTGCACAGCATGTGATGAAAATGGTAGCGGACAAGACAGCAAAAATTCATAGTTTTGCCAGTGGAAATAAAGTTTTAGTA
The DNA here is from genome assembly GCF_902713615.1 of Scyliorhinus canicula. Taxonomy (NCBI): domain Eukaryota; kingdom Metazoa; phylum Chordata; class Chondrichthyes; order Carcharhiniformes; family Scyliorhinidae; genus Scyliorhinus; species Scyliorhinus canicula. The sequence continues at coordinate 240,742,984 of NC_052149.1, forward strand.
TTATTACCAGTGTTAGGTGAACCTTTAAAAGCAAGGTTTTGTGGACCTTATCAGATTGAAAGGAAATTCAGTGAGGTGAATTATGTGGTAAGAATGCCAGATAGAAGGAAAACTCACCGAGTGTGTCATGTGAATATGCTTCAACGGTAATTTCAAAGGGAAGGAGAGAAAAAAGAAGAGGTTTCAGTAATTCTAATTCAAAGTGTGAAGCACCAAATCCAAATGACTCTGAATTTGACATTCCTCAAATTAAATTGGAAAATGAGGATGTTCTTAAAAATTGGGATAAATTGTTGAATTACATTCCAGAGGAAAAGTGAAGTGACCTGAAAGAGTTATTAATATCATACTGGCAGGTTTGTGGAGATAAGTTGGGAAATACTAAAATGGCTATACGTGATGTAGATGTGGGAAATGCAGTTCCAATTAAATAACATCCATATTGACTTAACCCTTTAAAATTGGCACAGGTTAAAAAAGAAATTGAAAGTATGCATTAAAATGGCATAATTGAAGTGGGTTGCAGCCAATGGAGCTCACCCGTAGTAATGGTACCAAAACCGGACGGTAGCCAACGGTTGTGTGTGGACTATAGAAAGGTTAATTCAGTTACAAGAACAGACTCTTATCATATCCCATGTTTGGAGGACTGCATTGAGAAAGTGGGACAATCAGCTTTTATTTACAAACTGGATTTACTTAAAGGTTACTGGCAGGTACTTTTATCCGAAAGGGCAAAGGAGATTTCAGCTTTTGTGACTCCAGATGGTATGTACCAATTCAAAGTTATGTCATTTGGTATGAAAAACGCCCCAGCAACATTTCAACGGTTAACTAACAAAGTAGTTTCAGGATTACCCAATTGTGCGGTGCGCATCGATGATCTGGTGATTTTTAGTCAGACATGGAAAGCACATTTGAATCGTCTGATGGAGTTATTCGATCGACTTTCGGAGGCGCGATTGATGGTTAAAAACTCGCCAAAAGTGAACTTGGAAAAGCTCAAGTCACTTTCCTTGGCCATACAATTGGACGGGGTCGAATGGTCTCATGGGATGTGAAAACAAAAGTTATTGGGGAGTTTCCAATAACTTTGACACAAAGGGAAATAATGCGATTTCTTGGCATGAGTGGATTTTACCGGAAATTTGTACCGCATTTTAGCAGCGTGGTTGCCTCACTGACGGACTTGCTGAAGAAGCGTAGCAGTTTTCAGTGGATGGCGGAGTGTCAACAGGCATTTGACGGCCTGAAGGCTGTGATAACCACTGCTCCTGCGTTGGCCATTCAAATTACACAGAACCATTCAAAGTGGCTGTTGATGCGAATGCTGTGGGGGTAGGTACGGTGCTCTTGCAAGAAGACGACGAAGGAATAGAGCGCCCTATTGGATATTTTTTCAAGAAATTGAATGATCACAAGAGGAAGTATTCAACGATTGAGAAGGAAACTTTGAGCTTGGTGCTGTCTTTGCAATATTTTCGTATTTATGTTACGAGCAAATTCGTCTGAAACAATTATCTCTACTGATCATAATCCATTGAAGCTTTTCGAACGATTCCGGAATAACAATGCTAGGCTTTTTCGATGGAGTTTATTGTTACAGCTATTTCATTTAAAAATTATACATGTGGCAGGACGAGAAACCGTGATAGCCGATGCTATCATGAATGTGATGAAGAAACGCAGGTTCGATGGTGGACGAATAAGAAGTAAAATGGACTGTATTATTATTAATGATTACCTGTTTTGTTTTTGTTTGAAAAAAGTATATTTAATGTCAATTATTCTTGAAGGAAAATAAAAAGTTGAAAAATGAAACCATCTTTGAAGTTGATGGTTTATTTTTTTCCTTGGGGGGAGGTGTCATGGGAGTGTCCCTTTAAGAAATGTTTTGTCTCATCAAATGGCTTCAGTGATGTAATTGTCTAGGTGGAGCTGGGCTGTGGCTCTGGGTTTTAACTTTCGTTTTTGAGTTGGTAGCTGTTGTGTGGCACTGAGATTTTCTGCTTTGGTATTCACATTTGGAAGCTGGATTCAGACAGAGAAGTCTTGTCTTGTCTCTCTCTCTCTCTCTGAATGTTAAACGGTGTCTCTAGATCACTTGATAATTTAAAAGTGATGACTCTTTTCTGGAAGTTATTCAAACCTACTGTTTTGGTAAAGGGATTTTTTGATATATAGGATCTTGTTATTAAATTGGAACAGCTTAAGGGGGAATTTATTCAGGGTTATACATAGAGTATTGTAGCTGTGTGGAGTATTTATGTTTGTAGTTGATAAAAATGCTTACTGTGTGTGTTTATAAAAATACTAACTGAATTCGGAGAATAAACTTTGTTTTTGATTAAAAGTTCTTAAGGCATCTGTTGAATAACACCAGAATGGCAGGCCCTTGTGTTCACCGTAACCAAAATCTATAACCAGTTGTAGGTCAGGTGAACTCCATGATATGCATTGGAGTTTTCTAAATCCTGGCCCATAACACTTGTATGACTGATCAAGCCAATCCAATAGCCACATCTTCAATCACTCATTTGGCAGGAGTTTCCAAAAAGGTGGGAGCGGTCTTTGGATGCTGGGTCATGCGGAATCCTTTCTCAGGCTCTTTTTCCGGGGCTGCTCTTGCCGTCTGGTGTTCTCATAGATTTGTGCCCCTTCAATCTGAAAACTTGTGCTCCAGAACTTGCCGCCCCCCTAGCCAAGCTGTTCCAGTACAGCTACAACACTGGCATCTACCCAGCAATGTGGAAAATTACCCGGGTGTGTCCTGTACACAGGAAACAGTAAAAATCCAACCCAGCCAATTACCACCCTATCAGTCTGCTCTCCATCATCAGCAAAGTGATGGAAGGAGTCAACATCAGTGCTATCAAGCAGAAACTGCGGGACTGAGAATCCCGCCCACAAACCTTTAAGCATGTCACACGTAAAGATATGAAATAATATAGCATAGATTTAAATAGTTAAACAGATATAAAACCAATAACTAAACTTATGTTCACTTATAAATAAATAATAATCACCTTTCATCCTAAAAAATCTAAAAAGTACTTTAAAAGAGCCAACAGCAACAGCAATGCTTGTATTAAAGAAAGAGCATTAAAAACTTTTTAAAAAACTTGTACAATGTTTTAAAGCACTTGTCAAACTGCTTGCCTGTTCTCTTCAGTATAAACCTGCCGTTTAATTGACTGCCCTTAATGGGTGTTCCCGTAGCTGCTGCGTAACAGGAGGGCGGAGCTACATCGAAACTGTGCTGTGCTGGAGCCTGTGCGGACTGTCCCGCTGGACGCCCGAGCGATATTCCAGTGCAGACAAGTGCGCGTTTTTCTAACTCAGAATCGGTGGGCGGTGGCTTTCCGTCACTGACTGTATGTTACGGGCCAATATATACGTAATATTTTTAAAGACGCTGTAAACTGTAAAATGGTTTCATCTCCTTCCTGCCCGCACCAGTGGAACCCAAACCTTTCTCCAGTCAAGAAGGGTTGAGGACAGAAATGACCCTCGAAGATTTTCATTAACTCATAGAAGGACTTGTCTCCTGGTTTTTTTGGGTGAACGAGATTCTGTAGCAGCACAAACGCTTTACAGCAAACTGTGTTCTGAAACATTGTGACCTCCAGGTCCCCCGGTGTCTGATTTGCTTTTGAAAAAAATTAAAATCTTTGCTCATATGAATTCCATGTTTCATAATCCTCATCAAACCCATCCATGGTGTCCATTTTTCCCACCATTTTTTTTGGAGCCCAGCTCCGAGGTTCTACACTTCCTCCCTTCCGACTGTGTTGGAAAGTCTGGCATAAAAAATCCCTTGGACAACCAACAAGGAAATGTTTCCCTTTTATATGCCTGAGTATTTCAACTCTTTGCCTGGGTATTGTCCTGATGCTGTCCCACAACTGGTTGACCAAAATTTGCCTTGCAGCGATTTTCCCCGCCACAATCCTCGTCGCCAGTTTTCTCTTCTGTATTTTTTTGTTGACGCAAAGGTCGTGAGGTGCCCACGCTCTAGATTATTGTGAAACACGATGAGAGGTTTATCAAGGGTGTCGCTCAATACAATCAAGATGGTGATCTTCCCAAAGCCCGCGCAACACTCTGCTGATGTCACTACCATCACGTGATGGAGACCCAGCAAGAATGTATTCCCAGACACATAACAACAGTCTTTGTTTGTATTTTAGAGGAATTTAATGTTTTCTCAATAGGTTTTCATAAATAGGAGTGTACTTTCTTAATTGTGAACTCTATGATAGATATTTAGAGTTTCACTTTATTTCATCTCAGCATGACCCCTGAGGTCTGCACATGGTAGATACTGGGTGAGTTGACATGAAGAGGCAAGGGCAAAGGGTAATGGCTGGGTAACACAATCCCAGATCAGACCCCAACAGTGGCTAAGTTACCGAATCAAAACTCCAATATTTTATTATATTTGTAGGATGGCACGGAAAGAATGATTTGTTCCAGGATTGCATGAAGAAATAGGGCTTTGGAATTTTGAAAATAAATCTTTCCTTAGATTTCTAATCTTTTGCCTGAAGGCTTCTGGCACTAGTTCATTATGGTTTACCTCACCTCATACAATTCCTGAACAATTCCTCTGATAGTGATGCAAACACATCATTAGCTCCACCTACAAACTACCCACATGGACTTTTGCCTAATCAATTGGGGAGCCACTTTCTCAAATGAGATGAAAAAGATTTCCACATCTTTCTCATCAAATCCTGGCAATGCTTGAATATATTTAAACATATCCCCACTGAGCTTTTGACTAGGAAGTATTCCACAGATCCATGGTCCTTTGGGTGAAGAAATTCCTCCTCAACTCAGTCCCAAATCTGCTCCCACTTATTTTGAGGCTATGCCCTCTAGTTCTAGTTTCAACTGCCAGTGGAAACAACCTCACTGCTTCTATCCTATTTATTCCCTTCACAGCTTTATATGTTTCGATAAGATCCCCCCTCATTCTTCTAAATTCCAATGAGTACAGTCCCAGTCTACTCAGTCTCTCCTCATAATCCTCTCAACTTCGGAATCAGCCTAGTGAATCTCCTCTGCACCCCCTCCAGTGCCAGTACATCCTTTCTGAAGTAAGGAGACCAAAACTGTGCACAGAACTCCAGGTGTGGCCTCACTAGCAGCCTATGCAGCTGCAACATAAGCTCCCTACTTTTAAACTCCATCCCTCTAGCAATGAAGGACACAATTCCATTTGCCTTCTTAATTACTTGCTGCACCTGCAAACCAACATTTTGTGATCAAGGCCAAGGTAAGTAACAGCAAAGATCTGGCTAAGGCTCTGTGGACATGGATTCCAATCCCACCACAGCAGCTGTTGGAATGCAGTTAGTCTCAGTAATCACGGCCATTAAATTATCAGCCATTGTTTTAAAACCATTTTGGTTCACTCATGCCCTTGATGAGGGAAGGGCTGCAGATGTCATATACATGGACTTCAGTAAGGCGTTTGATAAAGTTTCCCATGGCAGGTTGATGGAAAAAGTGAAGTCGTATGGGGTTCAGGGTGTACTAGCTAGATGGATAAAGATCTGGCTGGCCAACAGGAGACAGAGAGTAGTGGTGGAAGGGAGTGTCTCAAAATGGAGAAGGGTGACTAGTGGTGTTCCACAGGGATCCGTGCTCGGACCATTGTTGTTTGTGATATACATAAATGATCTGGACGAAGGTATAGGTGGTCTGATTAGCAAGTTTGCAGATGATACTAAGATTGGTGGAGTTGCAGATTGCGAGGACTGTCAGAGAATACAGCAAAATATAAATAGATTGGAGAGTTGGGCAGAGAAATGGCAGATGGAGTTCAATCCAGGCAAATGCGAGGTGATGCATTTTGGAAGATCTCATTCAAGAGCGGACTATACGGTCAATGGAAAAGTCCTGGGGAAAATTGATGTATAGAGAGATCTGGGAGTTCAGGTCCATTGTACCCTGAAGGTGGCAATGCAGGTCGATAGAGTGGTCAAGAAGGCATACAGCGTGCTTGCCTTCATTGGACGGGGTATTGAGTACAAGAGTCGGCAGGTCATGTTACAGTTGTATTGGACTTTGGTTAGGCCACATTTGGAATACTGCGTGCAGTTCTGGTCGCCACATTACCAGAAGGATGTGGATGCTTTAGAGAGGGTGCAGCGGGGTTTCACCAGGATGTTGCCTGGTATCAAGGGTGCTAGCTATGAAGAAAGGTTGAGTATATTAGGATTGTTTTCGTTGGAAAGACGGAGGCTGAGGGGGGACCTGATTGAGGTCTACAAAATTACGAGAGGTATGGACAGGGTGGATAGCAACAAGCTTTTTCCAAGAGTGGGGGTGTCAATTACAAGGGGTCACGATTTCAAGGTGAGAGGGGGAAAGTTTAAGGGAGATGTGCGTGGAAAGTTTTTTACGCAGAGGGTGGTGGGTGCCGGTAACACTTTTCCAGCGGAGATGGTAGAGGCGGGCACGATAGCATCATTTAAGATGCATCTAGGCAGATATATGAATGGGTGGGGAACAGAGGGAAGCAGAACCTTGGGAAATAGGCAACAGGTTTAGATAAAGGATCTGGATCGGCGCAGGCTGGGAGGGCCGAAGGGCCTGTTCCTGTGCTGTAATTTTCTTTGTTCTTTGTTCATTATAGAAAGGATGTGGAGAGGGTACAGAGAAGATTTACCAGGATGTTGTCTGGACTGGAGGACATGTCTGATGAAGAAAGATTGAGTGAGCTCGGGCTTTTCTCACTGGAGCGATGATTTGATAGAGGTGTCCAAGGTGATGAGAGGCATGGATAGAGTGGATAACCAGAGACTTTTCCCCAGGGCGGAAATGGCTGTCATGAGGGGACATAATTTTAAGGTGATTGGAGGAAGGTATCGGGGAGATGTCAGAGGTAGGGTCTTTACACAGAGAGTGGTGGGTGTGTGGAATGCATTCCCAGCAGAGGTGGTGGAGTCAGAGTCGTTCGGGACATTTAAGCGACTCTTGGGCAGGCACATGGACAGCAGTAAATTGAAGGGGTGGAGGTTAGGTTGATCTTAGATTAGGATAAATGGTCGGCACAACATCATTGGCCGAAGGGCCTGTACTGTGCTGTACTGTTCTATGTACTGTAAAGATGTAAATATAAATTAGTACTGGGGCCGCAGTCATGGTTATGGTGACAGTGAAGGCTGTTTCTATTTTTTAGCTATTATTGTTGTTGCATTGTCTTTGCCCTGCAAAGCTCAGTTTTTTTTAATCTAACGCCAAATGCCAATAAAAAAATATTAAAAATATAAATATCCATTGGCCATGATCTAATTGAATGATGGAGCAGATTTGAGAAGCTGAATAGTCTCATCCCCTTGTTTTGTCTCTATGTTGAGTGGCTCCAGTGTTGCAATGTGATCGGGTGTTTTTGATCTATTTTCCTGGTTCATGCACAGGCACTCAAAGCGAGTGCTGCTTCTGAACATGATAAAGCGTTGATCTAATTACATTCTGGACGTGGCGCAGCATTGCGACTTCAAGCAACTGAGCTTTTGAATTTCCTCAAAGCTAACTGAAGGTCCGTCTACTTCAGCAGCGTTTAACACAGGTGATTACCAGAATCAAATCTGCAGGAAGGAAGACTGAGAGAAAAAAAAAAATCAAATAATCTGAAGCTATTTTCCCGGCAACGAAAAGTGTGTTGGTAATTGTAAATAAGCTCTTTGTGGTTCAGCTGTGGGAACGTTTCTTACTTTGTTGTCTTGAGTGGGCTGTTTTTTAATACAAATGCACATATGTGTAACACATATATATTATTCCCAATGCTAAAGGATGGGGTATAAGCGTTTATCTACCTTTGGGGTGTTAGCAGTGTTTGGTACCAGCTGATCCCGACATGATGGAATGAAAATTAACAGCTGGTTTTGTGTTGGAATGTACATCAGGAATGTGGCTCTCACTGTCTCATTGGAAATGTGGGGAAACAAATTGCCATTTCGCAAGGTTATATATTCCCCAAGGTTAGAGACGACGGAATTCTCCCATTTTGAGATGAATTGCCGTGGCAGGTGGCACCTGACCCGCCAATCAGAATAGCAGGATCCCGCGCCAGATCCCACGCCAGATCCCGCGCCAGATCCCACGCCAGATCCCACGCCAGATCCCACGCCAGATCCCACGCCAGATCCCATGCCAGATCCCACGCCAGATCCCACGCCAGATCCTGCGCCAGATCCCACGCCAGATCCCGCGCCAGATCCCGCGCCAGATCCCACGCCAGACTCTCATTAACCATGCACAAGCGTGTTCCCCTCTGAGTTACCGGTGGGTCGGCAGCTGATTTGTCCACCTGCCCTCAGCAGGTGAGTTTTGAAGGTCCTGACGCCAGGTCTAAACAGCAGCCCAGCCCACTCAGATCACTCTCTCCAGCCCACTCTCTTTACCAGACCCTGCAGGGTGTTGGCAACCCAGAACGTGGCACCCTGGCGCTATGAAGCAACAGTGATAACCTCTGTGCTACTGTGCCGCCCTCTTGCTTTCATTTGACCACACCCCCCAGCCCCAGTTCTCACCTCGCATTCTACCTCCCCCCAGTTGAACATCGGACCTTTGTTGTGGTGGCTACATGAGTGCCCTCAGCTCAGGGCAGGCCAGATAGACACTGGTGTGTGATACCAGGGTAAGGATATCCCTGTATCCCCAACCCCAGACTCTGCATTGATCTGATTCGGTGACAAAGGAGGTTCCATAGTTCCAGCAGCACGGTGCTGGCCATGAAGACCAGCTCAGCCTGAGGATGGAGAACAGGAACCGGCCTGCCCCAGCCTGCCTCAGCCTGCCCCGGTGTGCCCCAGCCTGCCTCAGCTTGCCCCCTGCCCCAGCCTGCCTCAGCCTGCCCCGGCCTGCCCGACCTGCCTCAGCCTGCCCCGGGCCCCAGCCTTCCCCCTGCCCCAGCCTACCCTGGGCCCCAGCCTGCCTCAGCCTGCCCCGGGCCCCGGCCTACCCTGGGCCCCAGCCTACCCCGGGCCCCAGCCTACCCTGGGCCCCAGCCTGCCCCGGGCCCCAGCCTACCCTGGGCCCCAGCCTGCCCCGGGCCCCAGCCTACCCTGGGCCCCAGCCTGCCTGGCCTGCCTCAGCCTGTCCCGGGCCCCAGCCTGCCTCAGCCTGCCCCGGGCCCCGGCCTGCCCCAGCCTGCCCCGGGCCCCAGCCTGCCCGGCCTGCCCCAGGCCCCAGCCTGCCCTGGGCCTCAGCCTGCCTGGCCTGCCCCAACCTGCCCCGGGCCCCGGCCTGCCCCAGCCTGCCCGGCCTGCCCCGGGCCCCAGCCTACCCCGGGCCCCAGCCTGCCTGGCCTGCTCCAACCTGCCCCGGGCCCCGGCCTGCCCCAGCCTGCCCCGGGCCCCAGCCTGCCTGGCCTGCCCCAGCCTGCCCCGGGCCCCAGCCTGCCTGGCCTGCCCCAGCCTGCCCCGGGCCCCAGCCTTCCCCCTGCCCCAGGCCCCGGCCTGCCCCAGCCTGCCCCGGGCCCCAGATTGCCCCAGCCTGCCCTGGCAGAGTGGTGATCAGCGCATTAGGAGCAGTACAGTACTGTGGCAGAAAGTAGTAGTAGTTGCACTCAGTCCGAAGTCTCTGGCAAACTGGAGATCTCTTTGTATCTGCCATTCTTTATCAGTTTTGATGCCATTTAATCTGCCATTGGCATGATGTAAGGTTGAAAGGCATGATGGGACATAGCTGGCCAGCTGTTTTAATGAACATTCATGAGATGCAAATGAATGCAGGTGGCGTTTATACCACCAGGCAGCAGAAGGACCGACCCACCATAAACTCGCCATTGGTGGAATTGTAACAGGATTTTACACCGACAAGTTTTCAATCGTTTGCCTCTCGCCAGATTCTCTGCAGCTCCTTCTGCCAAACCCGCCATGGTTGGGCTGGGAGAATTCGGCCCATGATTGTGGGAAGTGCAATGACTCCTCTTCCCATTTTGTACTCAGTTACATTTCAGTATGACTCAGAGGGTAACACTCGTGTCTCTGAATCACAAAGGATCTACGTCTGAAACGTGGAAAAGTTTGTCAAAGCTGCCAATGCGATGTTGTGATATCGGAGATACAAGGCAGAATTCTCCATTCCTTTTTTAAAAATAAATTTAGAGTACCCAATTAATTTTTTCGAATTGAGGGGCAATTTAGCGTGGCCAATCCACCTACCCTGCGCATCTTTGGGTTGTGGGGACGAAACCCACGCAAACACGGGGAGAATGTGCAAACTCCACACGGACAGTGACCCAGAGCTGGGATCGAACCTGGGACCTCGGCGCCGTGAGGCAGCAGGGCTAACCCACTGCGCCACTGTGCTGCCCTGGAATTCTCCATTCCGGAGACCAAGTGTTGATGCACCTGGACCAATTCACCCACCGCTGAGGGGCGAGCACCGGCGCCAGGTGGAACACAATCGATTCCAATGGAAAACAAGATCAGATTTCCCAAGGTGGGGGCTGGCACTCGAGAGGTTGATGAACTGCAGCCACTTATTGGCACTCAACTTCCCACACACACTCATCCCAGGCAACAGGATGGAACTGGTTGTGCTGGAGCGCACCCATACAGGTGATTGGTCAGCTGGGGCCAGAGGGTACCTCGGGGTTGCCCTGGGGGCGGCACCCATATGGCCCCTGACGGTAAGATTACAGTGGGCAGTCAGCAGCACGCGGAGCCAGCTGGCTGACTGGCAGGCTGCAGGAATGTTGTTCTGTGCCTGTCCACCCCGCCCCACAGCCCATCTCCTGGTCACCCCGTTACTCCCCCCCCCCACCCCGGGCAGAAGCCCCCCCGGCCAGCGACACAACTGTCAGCGCACTATAGCGATGTTGGACACTTTCCGTATTCCACCCCACTCTCCCCCTCATCAGCCACAGCGCCTGTATCAGGATTTTTGAAGAACAAGTGAACCCCGCCAATGGAAATACCCCCAATGGAGGTAGAGCATCACGGAGGCCCCGGGGAATACTGGGGTCAGGCCTGCTAATGATATGTCAACTGCGTTTACTGAACATTCTGAGTGGAATTCATTCACACCACTTTCGAAGCACCGGAGAATTGCAATTTGGCGTGAACCAGCCACCCGCCACAATTTTGGCGTCAAAACCAATTCTCCCCCCAATGGCCATTCCTGATTTTGATGTTGGCCAACAGAGAATCTGGCCCACCATCTTTCCAATTAAAATGCTTAAACTCCAACCAAAGTGGACGTGTAAGATCCCAATGTGCAAAGAAGGGTGCGGTACTTTCCCCTTTTGTTCTGATCTGCACTTGTCCCTCAACTAATGTCGTCTAAAACCGAGTATCTGTCTTTAACTTAATGATAATAATAATCGCTTATTGTCACAAGTCGGCTTCAATTAAGTTACTGTGAAAAGCCCCTTGTTACACTTTCTGGCGCCTGTTCGGGGAGGCTGGTACAAGACTTGAACCCGCGCTGCTAGCATTGTTAGAATATAAACATAGAACATGGAACATACAGTGCAGAAGGAGGCCAACTGGCCCATCGGGTCTGCACCAATCCACTTAAACCCTCACTTCCACCCTATCCCGCAACCCCTCCTAACCTTGTTGGTCACTAAGGGCAATTTATCATGTCCAATCCACTTAACCCGCACATCTTTGGACTGTGGGAGGAAACCGGAGCACCCGGAGGAAACCAACGCAGACATGGGGAGAACGTGCAGACTCCGCACAGACAGTGACCCAGCCGGGAATCGAACCTGGGACCCTGGAGCTGTGAAGCCATAGTGCTATCCACTTGCGCTACCGTCCTGCCCACGTGTTCTGCATTCCAAACCAGCTGTTTAGCCCACTGTGCTAAACCAGCCCCCTACTGAACTTATTGCTGTCTGGGGGACCTGAGCTGTCTGAAAATTAGCGGCCGTGTTTCCTAATGTGCAACAGTGACTACACTTCAAAAGTAATTCATTGGCTGTCAATTGCTCTGGGACACCCTGAGGTTGTGAAAGATGCTGTATAAATTGAAACTCTTGCCTCCTTTTTATTTATCATTGTGCTGGAATCCAAACCAGGTGACAGCAAATCAGAAAGCCATTTTTACTGAATGCCCAATTTTCTTTTTCATTGGCTTCAAAGTGAATTTATCCCCCAAAGATCTTGACTGCATGTCTTAAAGAAGCAGAAACAGTTGATGACAGGAAATATTTTCCTGTCATGACCGAGGAGAAAGTGAATATTTGAATTCCCTATTTTTTGCTAACCAGACCGTGCATGGTGTTGACAGCAATTTCCGGAGCTTTATTCCAAATATTATTTCCCCATCCACCAGCAATAACTTCCCTCATAATGTCTTCAAGGACATTTCATTAAATATCGAGCATAGTACACGGCTCTCTGACAACAGCCCAGAGTTCCCCAATGAGAAATTGTTCCCATATCTTTTCCTTCTGTACTTTAATGATGTTAAAGGGCCCTCTCCTGTTGTCACAACGAAAAAGGAGGATTTTCATGAAATGTTTTCTCGATGTAAATCTAAGCAGGTGATGGAAGCCGCTTTAACCTTATGCTTTCATTGACATGGTATTTTTAAAGGATAGGCTTGCAGATCACAAATAAACGAGTTACAAATAAACAAGAGTTTTATTGGAATGTGTTTACACAACAGGCTTTAAGGATAAACTGCTCATTTTCCCTCGCAAACGCTAATGACATTATCAATATGTCAACGCGATAGGACCACTTTGATGTGACATTGTTCCAACGAGGAAAATACATGAATACACAACATTTCCTTCCCCCTTTACATCAGACATTCCTGCAATGAAACACAATACAACGGTAACAATCAACATTGATAATAGGAGCAATTAATAAATAGAACGATCAATAAGTTAGACGATTTAGGGGATGTCTCTCATTGAATTCCAGGCTACTGCTTTTTCACGTTGAATGTAACCTCTGGTGATTTTAGTTTAGTTTGGACGTCGGCCGTAGTTGTCTCAACTGGTGTTGACGTAGGATTTGGGGGCTAATTCGGTTTTGAAGTGTCCTCCACTGGGGCACCGTCCTCCGCAGTTGTTTCTGCTATTGTCAGGTTCTCAGGGCTGTCTAGGTCTTCACTTGGCTCAGTTTGTTACGGACTCTTGTTTGACTCTGTCTCTGGTAAACTAGTTCTAATTGCTAAAGGTTGATCAGTGTGTCTCCTCCACAATACATCCTCCTGAGTTTGAACGGTATATATTATTATATTATTATTAGTATAGGAGACTGCTCCTGTCTGTGCTGGTACATGTGGCAGGTATCCACTTCTCACTGATGTTAGGGTCCTTCCTATTTATCCCCTTATTACCCCTTTCTTTTATGTTTGCTGTTACATTTTTGATCCATGGATGATTTATGGACATGTGTCTTTAATTCAAGCAGAAGTTGCAAATTTTAAATTGGCAGGCAGTAACTAATGAGGTGCCACAGCGATCGGTACTGGAACCCCAGCTATGAACAATATACATTAATGATTTGGACGAGGGAACAAACTATAACATCTCAAAGTTTGCAGATGATACCAAGTTAGGTGTTATGGGAGCGGCGTTTTCAGAACCCCAAATTGTATCATGGAGTTCAACCAACCTTTCCCTTTAATATATTGTTGCTTTTGAAGCACACGGCTTGGTCTCCAGGTGTGGTATTACAATTATGGACACATGTGTTTTTCAACACAAAACAATGTTTATTCCATGATTTCAGCTTAACCTTTTTAAATAAACATTGGATCACTTACCACCCCTTACTTCAAAGATAACCCCGAAAATAATACAACACTAAATAATCCCACAAAATGTTCCTTCAAACCTCCAAAAGACTTAACACCTTTAAACAGAAACACATCAGGTTAAAGTCATTACTATATTGAGTTTAAATCACCCAAATGATTCAGATAGTCTTTCCTGGCAGAGATCACAGCAGATCCAGTTTACTGCAAAAACACAGACACACCCACGCTCCTTTCCTCAAAACTGAAACTAAAACTCTGCAAAATGGCTGAGCTAAACTCCCAGCTCCACCCACACTCTGATATCACTTCAGTAATATGAGCTGCTCCATTTCTTAAAGGTACATTGCTTAAACATCCATTTTTTAAAGGTACTCTCACATGACATAGGTGGGAGGGTGAACTATGACAAGAATGCAGGGATCCTACAGCATGATCGGGACACGTTGGGCGAGTGGGCAAATCAATGGCAGATGCAGTATAATTTGGATAAGTGTGAGGTTATTCACTTTGGAAGCAAGAACAGGAAGGCAGATTACTACCGGAATGGTTATAAATTGGGAGAGGGGAGTGTGCAGTGGGATCTGGGTGTCCTTGTGCACCAGTCGCTGAAGGTAAGCATGCAGGTGCAGCAGACGGTAAAGAAGGCTAATGGTATGTTGGCCTTCATTGCGAGAGGTTTCGAGTACAGGAACAGGGCTTTGTTGCTGCAATTATACAGGGCCTTGGTGAGGCCACACCTTGAATATTGTGTGCAGCTTTGGTCTCCTTATCTGAGGAAGGATGTTCTTGCTCTCGAGGAAGTGCAGCGAAGGTTTACTAGACTGATTCCTGGGATGGCCGGACTGTCATATGAGGAGAGATTGACGAAGTTTGGATTATTCTCACTGGAGTTCAGAAGAATGATGGGTGATCTCATAGAGACTTATAAAATTCTAACAGGACTGGACAGGGGAGATGTAGGGAAGATGTTCCCGATGGTGGGTGTGTTCAGAGCCTGGGTCACAGTCTGAGGATTCAGGGTGAACCATTTCAGACAGAGATAAGGAGACATTTCTTCACTGAAAGAGTGGTGAGCCTGTGGAATTCATAACCACAGGAACTAGTGTCATGTGAGAGTACCCTCTAAAATAATGGGTGTTTAAGAAATGTACCTTTAAGAAATGAAGCTGCTCATGTTACTGGAGTGATGTCAGATTGTGGGTGAAGCTGAGCTCTGCTTCTGCTTTTTAGTTTCAGTTTGAGAAGAGCTTGGGTGTGTCTGTGTTCTTCAGGGAGCTGCATCTGAAGTCTGCCATCCAAAGACTATCCTAATAATTTGGTGAATTCAGAATTATAAATGATTTCAGTATTGAATGTAAAACCTAATGTGCCCCTGTTTGAAGGATTGTTAAGTTTTTGGATGATAAAAGGACAGCATACAGATTACTCCGTGTTATATTCTTTGAGGGTGTATTTGATTTACTGGTTGTTAAGATATTCACTGTTTGTTTTAGAAAGGTTAACTTGAGTTCATAGAATAAACATTGTTTTGTTTTAAAAACCACTGGTCCATTTTCTGCTGTACCACACCTGTAGAGTACGCCATGTGCTCTCCATACCACAATCTATTAAAAGTTGTGGGTCAGGTGAACTCCATGATACACTTTGGAATTCTCTAAACTCCTGACCCATAACAGTAGTTGATGCTAAAACTTTGAATATATTCAAGAGGCGGCTAGATATGGCACTTGAGGTGAATGGGATCAAAGGCCTTGGGGATAAAGCAGGATTAGGCTATTGAGTTGGATGATCACCCATGGCCGTGATTAATGGCGGAGCAGGCTCGAAGGGCCGAATGTCCTCCTCCTATCTTCTATGTTTCTATGTTTCAACAGTGGCTTGTGCAACTTTCATTCAAACAGAAGATTCTGAGGGCTATGCTGTTTTAGATGGGTGATTGAAGACGGGTCAGTGGTAGTGATGACTCAGTTTGATTGATTTATCTGTTGCCGGTGAATGGGCCCAAAGGGCTGTGCTCTGCCCAGTAACAGGTGCTGATTGATCGTATTTCACAGGAATGTTTTCAGAATCACGAAGTTCTAGTTTGGCTTCACTTTTAATTCTGCAGCCTGATTGGGGGGATCCAATTAGCTCGCTCAAAAAAATCTATCTAATCCTCATCAGAAGGCAACAATGGGGCTGATTTCTCTCTCCAGCAAGTCTGGCTCTTGTTCTTTGGGACTGCAGAGACCTGAAGCTAAACCATGAGTTGAAAGCAAGGTTTGATGTGCAATAAAGTGTCTCTACGAAAGATATAGACCTGAGGTTCTGTTAATTTCCAGCTAAGCACTTCAAAAACACTCAAACGTGAAGGGTGGTGATTGGAATGCACTTAACTCTCTTTGAAGTGGGAAATGTATGACTTCAGAGTTACTCAACCATCAAGGAGGATAAATGAAGTAAGGGTGATGGCAGTGTGTGTGTGTGTGTGAGAAATCACAGCCCAGTGAGGGAAATTAATGAATAGTTGCAGCTCATGGATCTGAGGGTCATTGTTTTTCCAGTGGATATGTGGTGCTTCCTCTGTCTTAACCAGCATGTGTATTACCCAGGTGAGTGTTGCAACAGTAATTGTTTCACTGCCTCTGTCTGGACTGCTCTCTAGCTCCCAGACAGGGATCTCTTTTCTGGGGTTTCTTTATTTAGGGGGTCTTTGTGGTGTCCCCTTATTAAGGGGGTCTCTGTAGGGAGTCCCATTATTTAGGAGATCTCTGGGGGTCTCCCTTTGTTGGGGGTGCACTTATTTCACTCCTGTACCTAGGGTAACGGGGAGAAGCCCAGAGAATCTTTCATTGGGCGTTCAATAGCAATGTGGGGGGTGCTGAATTACGATGCAAGAGGATGGCAAGCCATGGGACCTCGCTATTGGGCCACCCACTCAAACTGGTGTCCCATAGTGGGACTTCCTTGAGAGCACAAATCAGATGCAAATTAACTCCAGCGGGAGAACCTGAGGCTAAGTGTTGACGCCGTCGTAAATGCCGTCGCATTTTACGATGGCGTCAAAAGGCCCTCAGGATCAGCGATCCTGCACCGCATAGCGGGCCAACATGGCACTGGAGCGACTCACGCAGCTTCAGCTGCTGATACTGGAGTCAAATGGCCGCCGCGGATCTGTACATGTGCGCTACGGCTACCGTGAATTCGCGCATGCACGTTACGAGCGGCGTGAACCTGCGCATGCGCGCTAGTAGCCTTCTCCGCACTGGCTCCGACGCAACATGGCGGAGAGCTACAAAAGTCCACCGCGGAGGAACCAGGAGAAGCCGGCCCACGGATCAGTAGGCCCCGATCAGGGGCCAGGCGACGGAGGAGACCCCACTCCCGGGATTGGATTGCCCCTCCCCCCCTGACCAGGTCACCCCCCCGCAGGATGAACGCCGAGGTCCCGCCGGTAGGACCACACGTGAATGGCACCAGCGGGACTCGGCCTATCTCGGTGGCCACTCGGCCCATCGCTCATGGAGAATCACCGGGTGGGGCTGCATAGATTTTTATTGAATTCAAATTTGACCATCAGCCCTGGTGGGATTCGAACCTGGCTCCACAGCATTATTGGGTCTCTGGATTTCTAGTCCAGTGACAATCCCACTATGCCACCACCCCATAAGTGACTGACTTTGCATTCCAGGTGGCAGAGATTGCAGGTTTGGAAGATACTATCTCGCCACTTGTAGTAGGTATCCTGTCATTCATCCACACTTCAGCTGCAGTGTGGCTGGAGCGGTGGGGTGAGGTGGCGGGGGGCGGGGGGGAAAGAATTTCCACCCTTCCCTTCTGAAGACAGTTATGGTGTACTCCACCGGACAGCAGCAGTGCCCAATCACTCTGCAGTTCCTGTATCCAACACTGACGGATTTCACTGACGGATTTCACTGACGGATTTCACCATGAGAATGTCTAGTCACATCATGCGCCGGCCATCCAGACACTCACTTCCAGCAGGTATGGTTGGACCTGAATTGGTGACCAACTCCGACCCCCTCCACAACCAACAATCTGTCACTCCCCTCGCCACCTCCTCATGTACCCCCACCTTCCCTCGCCATTACATGGCTTGGAGGGCAGTACTGGACATGTTGGAGCATTGAGGGTTAATAATCAAACTAAACTTCAGTAACCACAACTGGTTGGTTGGCTAGCTGGTTGCCTGGGAAACACAATGAGATGAAACATAGAAAATAAATGAATGACTTACACTCTGTGTCGGATAGCTGCTTATCAACTGAAATGCAAGGGAGGTTTTCCTTGAACACTGATGGATCATAAGTGATTCATGTAGAATGATGAAGCACTATAATTAAAACTGAGAAATGGACAAACAGTGATCTCACAAAGATGCTTGCAATTGGATGGCCTGTCCATGTATAGCACAGGATCTTTAAGGTTGGCGTACACAAATACAGAGAGGATCCAGTTACAAAACTGAAGCAGGTGGTTAGAAAAAGCGATAAACTGAAATTTCTATCCTTTGCATTGCAATGACTGATCACATCGATTCTACAGTAAAGGCTGCACCATGCACCATCCTGTTTATTTGAGGCATGTTATAATGTTGCAAGGGAAGGAGGTTAATGATGAATAGTCAGCAGGAGATAATACTCCGAAGACTGACGAGTTCCCAACCAGTTGTACAGCTTTGAACACAGACTGTATACCTGAAAAATGATAACTAGGATGATAATCAGAGATTGGCTGTTCATGGTATGACGATGACCATAGATTGCATGGTAGCACAATGGTTAGCACTGTTGCTTCAAAGCGTCAGGGTTCCAGATTTCATTCCTGGCTTGAGTCTCTGTCTGTGCGGTCTACACTTTCTCCCCGTGTCTGTGTGGGTTTCCCCCGGGTGCTCCGGTTTCCTCCCACAAGTCCTGAAAGACGTGGGGCAGGAATCTCTGAGGGCATCCGGCGGAACCCCCGCCGAGCCCTGCCGGCGAGGGTACAGCCTGGTACTGTCCGGTAGGAGCTCGGACCCGCAGCCGCGATGGATGTCCTGGTGGGGGGAGGGCAGGGGGATCTGACTCCGGAGGGGGTGGCTTACGATCGGCGGGCGCCTGTGATCTGGAGGAGGCCTACCTCCTTCTGCGTGGGCCCGCTGTAGGTCTCCGGCATGTTGCTCTGTTTCGCCACAGAGACGGCAACCATGCACATGCGTCGGCGAGGAGACGGCCGTCGAGCACATGCGCGGACCCGTGCCGGCTTGGCAGGGCCGCTTTCAGCATCGGAGCAGCGCGCAGCACTCCGCCTCCATGCTAGCCCAATGAAGACCGCTGAATTGCTGAGCCAGGAGGCCCGTTGACACCGGCGTACACCACTCCGGTGTTTATGCCGGCGTCAACACTTGGCTCGGATTTCGGAGAATCCCGGCCGTGCTTGTTAGGTGAATTGGACATTCTGAATTCTCCCTCGGTGTACCCGAACAGGCGCCGGAGTGTGGCGACTAGGGGCTTTTCACAGTGACTTCATTGCAGTGCTAATGTCAGCCCCTTTGTGACACTAATAAAGATCATTTTATTGATCATAATGTGAAAATCTGAACTTTTTATCAGTACGTGCAGATATTTAAAGTTTAATGTTGCTTTTGTTTAGCTTGAAATTTGGCTTCTCTAACTTTAAATATAATTCTTCAGGGTGAAATGAAATGAAATGTGTTTTTCAGAATTTTGTTCAATGCTCTTGTCCCCATTTTGAATTAAAATGGTTACCACTTAGAAATCGGAATCACGGCTTGGGGAACTATAAAAAAGACAGGCTCTAACTTTGAACAACATTGTGTAATTGAATGTGCATCCGGCAAAGACAGGGCTGGCCCTGGAGATATCGCGCTCATCCGCTTGGGAGAAACCCGGCTGTGGGGAAGAAAATTAATGTGTTGCAACCTTGCAGTTGACTAAAGAGCAACACTTGTGATGGGAATATTTTCTCTTCAAATCTACTTCAATCCATTTCCGCACAGACAACGGCTGGAAACAGGATCGGATTGAAGAATGAGACAGAGACCGGCTCTTCGGAGAACAAATGCATTGTTGTAGCTGGCTGACTTTGCTCGATCGCGATGTGTAACTTCGGAGAAAAAGCAATTGCACTTGTACAGCTGATGTAGAGGAACTGTGTGTCAGTTCGGGTTAGGTGGCAGTATTCTACCCTCCAGGTCAGGAGGTTGTAGGTCAAACTTGGCTTCAGGGCTTGACTGCATGTTTCAAATTGACACCGCAGTGCCGTGCTGAGGGTATGTATTGCCATTGGAGCTGTGCTTTGCAGGTCCTGCTGCCGACTGCACCAGCTGTGGAGGTCAGTGGACATCCTACGGCATTCTGTGAAGGAAAGCAAATGTTGTTCTAGCCACTGTTGCTGAGGACGCTCCCTCAATCAGCACCATGGTAATAGATGAACAGGTTATTCAGTGCAGATAGAAACTTGCACCTTAGAAACAGGTCATTCTGCGCATGTGAAAATGAAATGAATGAAAATCGCTTATTGTCACGAGTAGGCTTCAATGAAGTTACTGTGAAAAGCCCCTAGTAGCCACATTCCGGCGCCTGTCCGGGAGGCTGGTACGGGAATCGAACCGTGCTGCTGGCCTGCTTGGTCTGCTTTAAAAGCCAGCGATTTAGCCTTGTGAGCTAAACCAACCCAGTATGTATTCTTCTGCTTGTGAAATCTTGCTCTGTGCACAATGGCTGCCACTGTTGCCACTTGACTCATCGTCACAACACAATCAAAATGAATAAATATTTCAGGGAAAAATATCCAACGTTCTTTGGCCCTTGGCTGCCCAATAACTACAGCCACCAGGTTTGGATTTAGATTTGGGTTTATCGTCACGTGTACCGAGGTGCAGTGAAAAGTATTGTTCTGAGTACAGTCCAGACAGATCGTTCCATATATGAAAAGCAACGGACATATGATAAATACACAATGTAAATACATCGCCACAGGCATTGGGTGACGTGTACAGAGTGTATTACCGCTCAGTAGAGAAGAAGCTGCTTTTCAATCTGTTGGTGCGTGTTCTCAGACTTTTGTATCTCCTGCCCGAAAGAAGAGGTTGGAAGAGAGGATATCCTGGGTGGGAGGGGTCTTTGATTATGCTGCCCGCTTTCCCAAGGCAGCAGGAAGTGTAGACAGAGTCAGTGGATGGGAGGCGGGTTCACATAATGAACTGGGCTGTGTTCACAACTCTGTAGTTTCTTACGGTCTTGGGCCGAGCAGTTGCCATACCCAGGCTGTGATGCAGCCGGATGGGATGCTTTCTATGGTGCACCTGCAAAATTTGGTGAGAACCAATGTGAGTATGACGAATTCCTGAGGAAGTATAGATGTTGTTGTGCTTTCTTGGTTATAGCATCAACATGTGTGGACCAGGACAGGGAGTTGGTGATGTACGCACCTAGGAATTTGAAGCTGCCAACCATCTCCACCTCAACACCATTGATGCAGACAAGGGTGTGTACAATACTTCACTTCCTGAAGTCAATGACCAGCTCTTTAGTTTTCTGACATTGTGGGAGAGATTGTTGTTTTTACACCACTCCACTAGGTTCTTCATCTCCCTCCGGTACTCTGACTCATCGTTGTTCGAGATCAGACCCACTATGGTCGTATCGTCAGCAAACTTGCCGAGAGAGTTGAAGCCAAACTTTGCCACACAGTCATATGTGTGCAGTGAGCATAGTGGGGGGCTAAGTACGCAGCCTTGCGGGGCCCCGGTATTGAGGACTATTGTGGAGGAGGTATTGTTGTTTATTCTTACTGATTGTGGTCTGTGGCTCAGAAAGTCGAGGATCCAGTTGCAGAGTGAGGAGCCAAGGCCTAGGGTTTGGAGTTTGGACGAGAGCTTGGCTGGGATTATGGTGTTGAAGGCAGAGCTGTGGTCAATGAATAGGAGTCTGAAGTAGGAGTCATTGTTGTTGAGATGCTTCAGGGATCAGTATAGGGCCAGGGAGATGTTGTCTGCTCTGGACCTGTTGTGGCGGTAGGCGAATTGCAGCGGATCAAGGAATTCTAGAGTATGAAGCAGCTGTGTCTCATGTCTAACCTCTCAAAGCACTTCTTGGGGCAGCACGGTAGCACAGTGGTTAGCACAAATGCTTCACAGCTCCAGGGTCCCAGGTTCGAATCCCGACTTGGGTCACTGTCTGTGTGGAGTCTGCACGTTCTCCCCGTGTCTGCGTGGGTTTCCTCCGGGTGCTCCGGTTTCCTCCCACAGTCCAAAGATGTGCAGGTTAGGTGAATTGGCCATGCTAAATTGCCCTCAGAGTCCAAATTGCCCTTAGTGTTGGGTGGGGTTACTGGGTTATGGGGATAGGGTGGAGGTATGGGCTTGGGTAGGGTGCTCTTTCCAAGAGCCGGTGCAGACTCGATGGGCCAAATGGCCTCCTTCTGCACTGTAGATTCTATGAAATAATGATAGATGCCAAGGCCACCAGACGATAGTCACTGAGGCACATTGTCTGGTTCTCCTTTGGCACCGATAGGGGCTGGTTTAGCACAGGGCTAAATAGCTGGCTTTTAAAGCAGACCAAGGCAGGCCAGCAGCGCAGGTTCAATTCCCGTACCAGCCTCCCCGAACAGGCGCTGGAATGTGGCGACTAGGGACTTTTCACAGTAGCTTCATTTGAAGCCTACTTGTGACAATAAGCGATTTTCATTTCATTTCATTTTTCACATGATGGTGGTCTTCTTGAAGCAGGTGGGAATCTCGGAACAGAGTAGGGAGAGGTTGAAGATGTCCATAAGCACACCCGCCAGTTGGTCCGCGCAGGATCTGAGTGCACGACAAGGTACTCCGTCAGGTCCCCTTGCTTTCCGAGGTTTCACTTTCAAGAAGGTCGCTCTGACTTCGGAAGCTGTGATGGTAGATATGGATGTGTCCTGGGCTGCTGGGCAGTTCACAACGGTTTGATGGTTTCCTGCTCGAACCGAGCAAAGAATGCTTTGAGTTCATCAGGGAGATTCTGCTCGGCTTCGCTCTGTAGCTCGCTATGTTGTTTAAGCCTTGCCACAACCGATGGGAGTCCGAGTTGTTAGTCTGTGACTCTAGCTGAGTCTGATATTGTGTCCTGGCATCCCTTATAGTTTTGCGGAGGTGGTACGTGGATTTCCTGTAAAGGTCAGAGACGCCTGTCTTGAATGTCTCAGACCTGGTCTTCAGTGGGGAGTGAATCTCCCAATTAAATTTTGGGCCGGGATTCTCCCCTAACTGGCGGGACGTGCCGTACCGGCACCAAAGAGTGGCGTGAACAACTCCGGCGTGGACCGCCCGGAAGGTGCGGAATGTTTGGTCACAGGACAATGTGTGTTATCTCCATCTGTGAAATTTCAGTCACTTGTTGCTGTAACTTGTTCCGTATACATTATGCTAATTTTGTTCGTGTTTAATAACAAATTCGCATGGCATTCCCGATTGCAGATATAGATGGTTCGGAAGAGCTGAATCTGAGACTGAGTGGTTTACTTTGTGTGAGGCAGTTCGTCCAAAACGTTATGGTTTCAGCTTATGCTTTCCGAGTGACACCCTCCTCTCAGTCTTGTCAAAAGGCCAATATATATCCTGTTGCTGCCTGCGTTGGTGACCTCAGTCTTGTATAGTTTGTATATTTGACTTTCCTCAGAGCATTGTGGAGGTGGCACTCCTCTCTGAGGGTTACAGGGTTCATACAATGCTATAAACATCTCCACCGTGCTCCAGCCCTCAGCTTCCAGTAGCTTCCGTAAGTCTGTTTTCTGTTCTCTGTGTCAACACCCAGGCTTAACCGATCAAGAATAGATCAGTTAACAGGCACATTTAATCAAACACAGAACAACTGAACCATTGAACACCAAGATCAGACATGTGGCTGGAGAATGAAAGGTGGTCTGTCACTCCCTACGCCATGGAAGATGCCAAAAAACGCTTCGTACAGATAGACTCTGGAGAATGCCCGCTTTTGGTGCCGCACTCGGTATTATCCCAGAGGCTTGGTGGCAAATGAACTAGAAGCAGATGGAGGCCACGCCTGATCATCCATTCCATAAGAACATGGCTGATCTGATTGTAACTGCCACTCCACATTCCCGCCTACCCACAGAACCTTTCGACCGCTTGCTTATCAATAATCTATCCAGCTCTGCCTTCAAAATATTCAAGTCTCTGCTTCCTCCATCTTTTCAGGAAGAGAGCTTCAAAGACTCACTCCCTCCTGGGAGAAAACATTTCTCCTCACCTCTGCCTTAAGTGGGCAACTCCCTAATTTTCAAACAGTGACCCGAGTTTGAGATTCTCCCACAAGAGGGAATACCCTCTCCACATCCACCTTGTCAAAACCCCTTGGGACCTTATATGTTTCAATCATATCACCCCTTACTTTCCAAACTCCATTGGACACAAGCCTAACCCCTCCAACCTTTCCTCAGAACACAACCCACCCATTCTAGGTTTTAGTCTGGTAAACATTCTCTGAACTAGAGTGAGATCTTTCTGATCCAGGCAAGGGGGCAGGAGAAGAGATTGGGGGAGATGCCAGTCAACGTGGTGGGTTGGAGTTTTCGATATTTGGGCATTTAGGTGGTGTGGGGTTGGGAGCAGATGCATAAGTTAAGTCTGGCTCGGTTGGTGGAGTAGGTAAAGGGGGAGCTTTAGGAGGTGGGATGCGCTCCTGTTGTCATTGCCGGGAGGGTTCGGAAGGTGAAGATGACGGTCCTCCCGAGGTTCTTGTTTGTATTTCAGAGCCTCCCAATCCTCATTCCCAAGGTGTATTTTCAGAAGGTGGATGCGATAATCTCAGGGTTTGTGTGGGTGGGTAAAGCTCCGCTGGTGAAGAAGGTGTTGCTGCACAAGGGTCCGGGGGGGGGGGGGGGGGGGGGGGGGGGGGGGGTGGCTCTCCCACTACTACCGGGCGGCAAATATAGCGATGGTCAGGAAGTTGGTATTGGGGGAGGGTTCAGTATGGGAGGGGGTGGAGATGGCCTCATGTCAGGGCACGGGTTTGGGGCACGGTTAACGTCGCCTCTGCCGTTCTCGCTGGCCAGGTGCTCCACAAGCCCAGTTGTGGTGGTGGCCCTGAGGGTATGGGGTCAGTGGTGGCAGCACATGGGGCTAGAGGGGGGGGGGGGGTGTGTGGTCCATGTGGGCACTGATATGTGGCAATCACTAGTTTGCTCCAGTGAGGCTGGGTGGGGAATTTTGGGGGTGGCAGCAGGCGGGGATCGAGCGGGGATTTGTTCATGGACGGGGGCTTTCCGTTTTTGTAAAAGTTGGAGGAAGAGTTTGAGCCGGTTGGTGGCAATGGGTTTCTCTACTTGCTGGTGGGGGACTTTGTGCAGAGGCAGGCATTGACCTTTCTGCACCTACCGTGCCAGGGACTACAGGATGAGGTGGTGTCGAAAACAGGAGTGGGGGAGGGGTAGGTATCAGAAATATGTAAAGAACTGATGGACTGGGATGGAGCCCCGATAGGGGAGGTGAAGCAGAAGTGGGAGGAACAGCTGGGTAGGGAGTTGGAGGCTGGGTTATGGGAGGATGCCGTGAGGCGAGTCAATGCATCCTCGTTCTACACCAGGCTTAGCTGTACGCAATTTACGGTGATCCTCAGGCACATATGACTGTGGTCCGGATGAGCAGGTTTTTTGAAGGGGCGGAGTTGTTGGGTGGGGGGGTGCGGGTGGGCCTGTGAATCATGCCCATGTGTTTTGGACATGTCCGAAGCTTGGGGGATTTTGGCAGGGGTTTGTCGATGTCACGTTGGAGGTACTGAAGGTGAAGGTGGTCTTGAGGACAGAGGTGGCGATTTCTGGTCTGTCAGCCCACCCGGGAGTCCAGGGGGGGGAGAGAGGTCGATGTCTTGGCCTTTGCCTCCTTAGTAGCCTGGAGACGGATCTTGTTAGCATGGAGTGACTCACAACCCCCGAAGTGAGGAGTTGGGTAAGGTGGGGGAGGTTAGTGAGGAGTTGGGTAAGGTGGGGGAGGTTAGTGGGGATTGGGTAAGGTGGGGAGGTTAGTGGGGAGTTGGGTAAGGTGGGGGAGGTTAGTGAGGAGTTGGGTAAGGTGGGGGAGGTTAGTGGGGATTGGGTAAGGTGGGGGAGGTTAGTGGGGAGTTGGGTAAGGTGGGGGAGGTTAGTGGGGAGTTGGGTAAGGTGGGGGAGGTTAGTGGGGATTGGGTAAGGTGGGGGAGGTTAGTGGGAGTTGGGTAAGTTGGGGGAGGTTAGTGGGGAGTTGAGTAAGGTGGGGGAGGTTAGTGGGGATTGGGTAAGGTGGGGGAGGTTAGTGGGGAGTTGGGTAAGGTGGGGGAGGTTAGTGAGGAGTTGGGTAAATTGTGGGAGGTTAGTGGGGATTGGGTAAGGTGGGGGAGGTTAGTGGGGAGTTGGGTAAGGTGGGGGAGGTAGTGGGGAGTTGGGTAAGGTGGGGGAGGTTAGTGGGGATTGGGTAAGGTGGGGGAGGTTAGTGGGGAGTTGGGTAAGGTGGGGGAGGTTAGTGGGGATTGGGTAAGGTGGGGGAGGTTAGTGGGATTGGGTAAGGTGGGGGAGGTTAGTGGGGAGGTTAGGTAAGGTGGGGGAGGTTAGTGGGGATTGGGTAAGGTGGGGAAGGTTAGTGGGGATTGGGTAAGGTGGGGGAGGTTAGTGGGGAGTTGGGTAAGGTGGGGAAGGTTAGTGAGGAGTTGGGTAAGGTGGGGGAGGTTAGTGGGGAGTTGGGTAAATTGTGGGAGGTTAGTGGGGATTGGGTAAGGTGGGGAGGTTAGTGGGGATTGGGTAAGGTGGGGGGAGGTTAGGTGGGGAGTTGGGTAAGGTGGGGGAGGTTAGTGGGGAGTTGGGTAAGGTGGGGGAGGTTAGTGGGGATTGGGTAAGGTGGGGGAGGTTAGTGAGGAGTTGGGTAAGGTGGGGGAGGTTAGTGGGGATTGGGTAAGGTGGGGAGGTTAGTGGGGATTGGGTAAGGTGGGGTAGGTTAGTGGGAGTTGGGTAAGGGGGGGGAGGTTTAGTGGGGAGTTGGATAAGGTGGGGGAGGTTAGTGGGGAGTGGGTAAGGTGGGGGAGGTAGTGGGGAGTTGGGTAAGGTGGGGGGGTAGTTGGGAGTTGGGTAAGGTGTGGGAGGTTAGTGGGGAGTGGGTAAGGTGGGGGAGGTTAGTGAGATTGGGTAAGGTGGGGGAGGTTAGTGGGGAGGTGGGTAAGGTGGGAGGTGGGGGAGGTTAGTGGGGAGTTGGGTAAGGTGGGGGAGGTTAGTGGGGAGTTGGGTTAAGGTGGTGGAGGTTCGTGGGGACTTGGGTTAAGGTGGGGGAGGGTAGTGGGAGTTGGGTATAAGGTGGGGGAGGTTAGTGGGGAGTTGGGTATAGGTGGGGGGGTTAGTGGGGATTGGGTAAGGTGGGGGAGGTTAGTGGGGAGTTGGGTAAGTGTGGGGGGAGGTTAGTGGGGATTGGGTCACGCGTGGGGGTGGTAGTGGGGGGGGGGTTGGGGAGTGGTACGGTGGGGGAGGGTTAGTGGGGAGTTGGGTAAGGTGGGGGAGGTTAATGAGGAGTTGGGTAAGGTGGGGGAGGTTAGTGGGGAGTTGGGTAAGGTGGGGGGAGGTTAGTGGGATTGGGTAAGGTGGGGGAGGTTAGTGGGGAGTTGGGTAAGGTGGGGGAGGTTAGTGGGGAGTTGGGTAAGGTGGGGGAGGTTAGTGGGGATTGGGTAAGGTGGGGGAGGTTAGTGGGGAGTTGGGTAAGGTGGGGGGGGTAGTGGGGAGTTGGGTAAGGTGGGGGAGGTTAGTGGGGATTGGGTAAGGTGGGGGAGGTTAGTGGGGAGTTGGGTAAGGTGGTGGAGGTTAGTGGGGAGTTGGGTAAGGTGGGGGAGGTTAGTGGGGATTGGGTAAGGTGGGGGAGGTTAGTGGGGAGTTGGGTAAGGTGGGGGAGGTTAGTGAGGAGTTGGGTAAGGTGGGGGAGGTTAGTGGGGAGTTGGGTAAGGTGGGGGAGGTTAGTAGGGATTGGGTAAGTTGGGGGATGTTAGTGGGGAGTTGGGTAAGGTAGGGGAGGTTAGTGGGGAGTTGGGTAAGGTGGGGGAGGTTAGTGGGGAGTGGGTAAGGTGGGGGGAGGTTAGTGGGGAGTTGGGTAAGGTGGGGGAGGTTAGTGGGGAGTTGGGTAAGGTGGGGGAGGTTAGTGGGGATTGGGTAAGGTGGGGGAGGTTAGTGGGGAGTTGGGTAAGGTGGGGAGGTTAGTGGGGAGTGTGGTTGGGGAATTATTTCTGTCAGCCATGTTGGCTGGGTTTTGTTTTACTCGGTGAATGGTTGTTTATTCTGTTAATATTTGATATAAAGCATTCTCTGAACTATTTCCAACTCATTTACCGGCAGTGAGTGCCTGACACCCCACTATCTCCTGGGTAAAAAAAAAATGTTCCTCATTTCCCAGAATCCTTCTGCCGATCACTTTAAATCTCTGCACCCTAGTCACTGACCTCTCTGCTGAGGTCAATAAGCCCCTTCCCATCCACTCTACCCAGATCCTTCACAGCTTTGTACATCTCAATCAAACCTGTGGGCAGTACCATAGCAGTGGGCAGCATGGTAACACAGTGGTTAGCACAGTTGCTGCACAGCTCCAGGGTCCCAGGTTCGATTCCCGGCTTGGGTCACTGTCTGTGTGGAGTCTGCACGTTCTCCCCGTGTGTGCGTGGGTTTCCTCCGGGTGCTCCGGTTTCCTCCCACAGTCCAAAGATGTGCAGGTTAGGTGGATTGTCCATGATAAATTGCCCTTAGTGTTCAAAAAATTTGGGTGCGGTTACTGGGTTACGGTGATAGGGTGGAGGTGTGGGCTTGGTGGGGTGCTCTTTCCAAGGGCTGGTGCAGACTCGATAATCCGAATGGCCTCCTTCTGCACTGGAAATTCTATGGTTCTATGACTCCTCTCAGTCTCCTCTGTTCCAAAGAGAACAATGCAAGTCTGTCTAATTTTTCTTCAGATCTGCAATTTTCCTCGTAAATCTTCTCTGAGCCCCCCCCCCCCCCCGAAGCAATTTCATCCTTTCTGTAATAAGGTGACCTGACCAGCACACAGTGCTCAGGTTGTGGTCTAACCAATGCGTTTTTTATACAGTTCCAGCATAATCCATTTGTTCTGACATTATAAACCTCAAATAAGAAAGAAAAAGATGCAATTTGCCTTTTTAACCACCTTATCTACCGACCCTGTTACCTTTAGGGATTTGTTGGCATTCACCTCGATGTCCCTCACTTCCTCCACACCTCTCCTCCCATTTACTGGGTGATGTATTAGGCAGGTTGGGTCGACGTGGACTGCACTTGATGCAGTGTAGCGAGAGACAGACCTCTAACACTGGAGAAGATCCAACACAATTTTATTTACCGTCTGAACTAATATACATGTTCAACTGTGG
Source organism: Scyliorhinus canicula (assembly GCF_902713615.1). NCBI lineage: Eukaryota > Metazoa > Chordata > Chondrichthyes > Carcharhiniformes > Scyliorhinidae > Scyliorhinus > Scyliorhinus canicula. The sequence goes on from NC_052149.1 coordinate 240,772,110, forward strand.
GTTGACACTATACTGAATTGACTGGAGACCTAGTAGTAGCCTGACCAGACTTACTAGCTACCGCATGGTGTTTGCACTGACTAGCTCGTGGACTCTGACTGTCTCAGTGGCTGGGTCCAGAGAGAGCGGGAAACCTAGTGCCCTCTGGCTTTATAGTGGTCGTGTCCTGTCTGGTGATTGGCTGATGTGTTCTGTGTGCTTACTGGTCATCCTGTGTGTCAATCACTGCCTGTCTGCACTCCATTATATACATAGATGTATATTATGACCCTGGGTATTCTATTTCCATGTTCGACTTTCCAACATTCATCACCCTACACTTCTCTAGGTTGAATTCCATTTCCCACTTCTCCGTGCACTTGACCAGTGCATGGTTAAGGTGCCAGAAAGCCCAAAGGAGAAGTCCAGCAAAGGAGGTAGGTGACTGTTTACCTCAGACTGGAAGAAATGTTTAGGTATTTTTCACTCCTTGGACTCCTGTCAAAGGGCCACTATAAACATTGTTCATGCCACTAACGCCACAGAGAAACTGTTTGATTTGATTTGATTTATTATTGTCACATGTATAAGTATACAGTGAAAAGTATTGTTTCTTGCATGCTGTACAAACAATGCATACCGTACATAGGGAAGGAAGGAGAGACTGCAGAAACGGAATTGTTCTCCTTGGGGCAGTGAAGGTTAAAGAGGTGATCAATGAGGAAGAAACTGCTTCGACTTCCAGCAAGGTCAGCAACTAAAAAATACATTCTTAGGCTGAAATAAGGAAAAATTATTGATCATCCTGCCAGTGATCAACAATTTCTGCAGAAAGAGGAGATTTGAAGCTTTCAAAGGGAATTAAAAGTTTCAAATTCTCATTCAGATATTTGTGGCTGAGGGATGCAGCAGACGTTGGGGTGGATTTTCCGTACAGCATGGCTGGAATCGCAGATCACACTGTCACCGATTCCCTGTATTCCCGGGTGGCACACTGTATGAACTTCAATGTGGACACCAGGTCGCCCATGATTGGGATTCATCAACCATCGCAGTCTTGCCCAGGGGGTGATCTATGGGACATATCCACTACGAGCCGCATGGGGGGGGCCTTTCATAAAGCAGAGGGACTTCCATGCCATGATGTGTGACCACAGGCTCACATCATGCACGTCTGGCCCGATATCTGTACAAAACGCAATCGTCTTGGCGCACTCGACGGTAACCTACACCTTCGAGTTGCCCCCTCAGGTGAGGAGTTGGCTTTTGGGCAACAGGGGTTATCCACTGCGATCGAAGCCCAAACCAACACGGAGACTCACTGCACCAACGCCCATGCAGCACCAGGAGTGTCATCGAGCGCCGCATCGGTGTCATGAAGATGCGGCTCTGGACACTCTCGTGGGCCCCTCCAACATGCCCAAAGTGTCTTCCACATTGTTCTCGCCTGCTGAGTCCTTCACCAACATCACGCAGCGGAGGGGTGACATGAGGGGCTGATTTAGCACAGTGGCTAATAGCGAGCTTGTAATGCAGAACAAGGCCAGCAGCGCGGGTTCAATTCCCGTACCAGCCTCCGCGAACAGGCACTGGAATGTGGCGACTAGGGGCTTTTCACAGTAACTTCATTGAAGCCTACTTGTGACAATAAGCGATTACTATTATTATTGTTATGCAGGAGAGGTATGAATGCCAGGCTGGTCAGATGAGGAGGTTATGGAGGCGGGCCAGGGTAGGTAGGGCATGGGGCCTGGGTAAGCACAGGAAGTCGCCTGGATCGGATAACCTAATCACCTCCAGTTTTGTCAACTAGGCGCCCTGGCCATCGGCAGCCAACTGTCCCATCCCACCCCCACATACCGTGCTCCCCCATGGCGAACTATCCCCTCCCATGTCCCCCCCTTCCTGCACTCAATCACCACCCCTCCCCCCCTCAGAGCTTCCCACAAGACTTGCCACAGGGTGTTGGCCTGGGTCGCCAGTATAAGTGTGTCTGGCCCATGGGAAGGAGGATGATGACCACCTGCTGTGCGATAAGCTCTGGTCGTTTAACAGAGTCTGACCTCTGCCCCAGTGTCAAATTGCACAGTCAGCCCTGGTGCTTCCCGCATGCTTGCTGGCCAACCCATCACGTGGGCCCACAGACCTTCAGGCGGTGGAGATGGGAATGGGGTCACGGGTGGGGCGGGGTGGGTGGTGGTTATGGGGGTAGTGAGCGGTGATTTACACTCACCGTGCAGGGCCCACCACATGGGGCTCTCTGGCCCAGTCCCCTGCCTCCTCCGAGATTGACACTGGGGGCAAATGTCAGTCTCTCCTGTGGGCCCTGCCCCGTGCCTTCCTCCAACACCACACCCCACACCATCGGCCCCCACACCAACCAACCCCCCTCCCCAGCCCGGCCATTGCTCTGAACCCAGCCCATCACTCACACCCTTAGGATAGAGGAGCGCGGCAGTTTGAAATGTTGGTGCACAGGCGTTTATTTGAGACAGTGCTCGGTACAATAACTGTGCCCTCACCCCCAAATGTATCCGTGCTTCACCCGTGCCAACTTAACTGGCTGTATTTACATTGTGTAGTAAGATGATTGAGTTTTGTTACATGTTGTACCATTTTTCCAAATGTAGGACCGTGTTGCTTTAAGTGGGCGAGGTCCACAGGTATTTATGTCATCACGTTGGTGACATCATGCGTAAACCTCTCGTGCTCATGCGTAAATCAGTCACCTGGCCCACACATTTTGGGTTGTGGGGGCGAAACTCACGCAGACACAGGGAGAATGTGCAAACTCCACACTGACAGTGACCCGGGACCGGGATCGAACCGGGATCCTCAGTGCTGTAGGCAGCAGTGCTAACCACTGTGCCGCCGTACCGCCCTTCTTTCTCATATTTATTTTTACTTCATTTTCTGAGAATCAAATGAGTTAAAGAGTTCAAATAACTGCGGACCTGACAGATTTAGTGAGAGAGCTATTTTCCTAGTATCAGGAGCTGATTCAAGCAGGGAGGCAGAGAGAAAGACGTCAAACGCTGCTTGAAGTTATTCCGATTTACACGTAGTTACCGGTCATCTTGAAGTTATTTGGCTTTTGCTCAGCATTGATGTTGGTCTCGGTTTTTCTTCGTTCTTTGCAGATTTTCAGGTGTGTGGCGACGCGCTGATTTATTTTCTTTCTTCTGTCTCACTGCTTGCTTTTCTGGAATACACTCTTGGTACCGTGTGGTGAGTTTTGTGAGGTGTTTCCAGATGGAAGGCGTAGTGACCACAAGGATACACAAAGCTCTTTTGAAACACTAAACTAATTTTATTAACACTACCAAATTTGTGTTCGACACTTATCCGGGCTGCCGGTAGGTGGGTTCGATTGCCCTTGAGGCGGGAGTTGGGCAGGTGGAGTGTGGGATGGGCGGTGCCAGTGCCATGGAGGTAGCGCCTCACCCTGGCTGATCTGGGGTTGCCCATCCTCACTTGGCGCATCCGCCTGGTGGGTGCCACAGGGGGACTGTGGGGTTTCGGGGTGAGGGGTGTGGGGATGGGGGTGGTGCCAAGGGGTGGTGAGTCACCTGGGGAGGTTGTGCAGCTTCTTCTGGGACTGCTGGCCGTTCCTCGTGGTGGGGCCCATGGCTCTCTCCACTGAGGCCCAGTTGACCTCGGTGGGTGGCAGCCTCCTTCCCAATTTGGGGAAGAGTGTGTCACACCTCTCCCCCACAACAGTATCGCCAACTCTGCATCTGCGAACCTTGGGGCCGCTCTCCATGATGATTCATGTTGACTGGAATGTGAGTGTCTGGGCAGTGGAGGGCTTATATTCAGCTCCAGCTTCTAAGACTCTCCAATACCAATCCTGACCCCAGCGAATCCGATGACAGCCGTTGGTGGGATTGCGCTAGTTTCACTAGGTTTGATTGATGGTCCATTAGCCTGTCCTGAATGGACCCGGCACTGGCGCCGCCTTCGGGATTGTGGAACCTCCACCCCATTGAATCCCAGGCATCAGCACTTGTTCCCTCAAATGGAAAATCCCGCCCTTTATTTTTGGCCACAATTGCTCAATGAAAATCATTGATGAAATTTCCACAAAGGAAAAATGTCAGCATTGTCCCAACCTTCGGGAGAGTTACTCAGAAAATACTTTCTCTCCCCACTCTTGGTTGGATCTCCATGCTGGATCTTGGATCTCCCATGATCGTCCATCCGGGCCAGAGAGAACACATCACTTTGTACTTCCAGGTCTAATCAGCGTTAACCAACTCTGTGGCAAGGTGGCAGTAAGGGGAACACACCATTTTCAAAGTCTGTAACCCTGAACTTCCCCTCAAGGACACCAGAAACTCAAGCCCCAAAACAAACTTTATGGAAGAGTTGTGACCTGGCATAAACAAGCCCTGGCCGAGGTTCTAAGCTCTTTCTTTTCATTCATGGAATTTGGACGTCTCTGGTTGGATCAGCATTTATTGCCCACCATAATTTCCCTTGGAAAGGTGGCGGGCAGCTGCCTTCTGGACTTGTTGCAGTCCATGTTGTGTAGGTACACCCACTGTACTGTTAGGAAGCGAGCTCCCGGATTTTAACCCAGCGAGAATAAAGGAACAATGAATTATTTCCAAGTCAAGATGGTGAGTGGTCTGGAGGGGAACTCCCTGGTGGTGGTGGTGCCATGTGTCTGCCGACCTTATCCTTCTAGATGGTAGAGTTTGTGCTATCAGAGGAGACTTGGTGAATACCTGCAGTGCATCTTGTAGATGGTACATACAAATGCCACTGTTCATCGATAGTGGAGGGAGTGAAATTGTGGGTGGGGTGATAATTGGGTCGACTCTTTTGTCCTGGATGGTGTCGAGCTTCTTGAGTTTTGTTGGAGCTGCGCTCATCCAAGTAAGTGGAGAGTATTCCATTACACTCCAGACTTGTGCCTTGTGGATGGTGGCCAGGCTTTGGGGAGTCAGTTTCCAGGGATTCTTAATCACTGACCTGCTCTTGTAGTCACAGTATTTCAATGGCAAGTCCAGTTCAGTTTCTGGTCAATGTTAACCCCCACAATGTTGATAGTGGGGGATTCAGTGATGGGAATGCCATTGAATATCGAGGAGAGTTGGTTAAATTCTCTCTTATGGTCATTGCCTGGCACTTATGTGGTGCGAGTGTTACTTGCTGTATTGAGATTTGTATTAATTCAGTGTCTGAGGGGTCACGAATGGTGCTGAACATTGTGCAATCTTCAGCAAACATCCGTCGGTTGGCACGGTGGTGCAGTCGTTAGCACTTCTGCTTCACGGTGCCGAGGACATGGGTTCAATTCGGGCCTCAGTTCACTGGCCGTGTGGAGTTTGCACTTTCTCCCTGTGTCTGCGTGGGTCTGACCCCCACAACCCAAAGATGTGCAGGGTAGGTGAATTGGCCACTCTACATGTTCCTTTATTTGGAAAAAAATAATTTGATACTCTTAATTTATTTTTAAAAATCAGCGAACATCCGCTCTTCTGATCTGATGATGGAAAGGTCATTGATGAAGCAGCTGAAAATGTTGTGCCCAGGACATGATCCTGAGGGATAAGCGCGATGATGTCTCAGAGCTACAATGGTGTCAACAGCCACAATAATTTTACTTTGTGTCAGGTCTGACTCTAACCAGCGGAGAGTTTTCCCCCTGATTGCCATCACCCCAGCTTAGCTCAGGCTCCTTGATGCCATATTCAGTCAAATGCTGACTTGATGTCAAGGACAGTCATTCCCACCTCACCAATGGAGTCAGGGGTGGGATTTTCTGGTCCCCCAGCTTTGCGTTTCTCACTGGCGCACCATTCGCTGGCGGCGGGGGGGTTAGTACTTCTGCCTCATGTGATTCCCCAGTGAAGCCATCCCACACCACCAGGAAACCCACTGGCGAGGGTGCACTTCCAGTGGGAGCAGAGAATTCCGACGACTGGAAAATTTCGGCCCAGGTCTTTTGTTCATCATTGACCCTAGTCTGTAATGAGGTAAGAGAGCTGGTGGAAGCCAACGTGAGTGACATGAGCAGGCAATTACTCTGCAAATGCTGCTGGATAACACATTGATTACCTCTTCCATCCTTTAAATTGTGTCAGAAGCCTGATAAAATAGTACTGGGATGTCCACAGATATTGACTAGCTTCTGGGACCAGAACTGTACTATAAACACATCAACTGTCCAATCTTAATGGGTGATCTTACAATGAACTAATCCGGGGCTGCGACCCAAGCAGATCATTTTCCCCCTTTTGTCAGGGCCACACCGAGCTGTACAGAAAATAAAACTTATTTTATTTAACACGTTAACTATAACGTTCAGCTCCAGTCGTTCCCTACTGGGTCTTCTCCAGTCGTGCCTGACTGTCTGACGCTATTTATACAAAGATACATGAATATAGTTAAGGGTCCCCCACCCCCTTATTGAGGGAGCTCACATTCCCCATTCTCCGGTGGCTGCAGGTTGTGTCTTCTGTGTGCTCCGGCTTCCAGCAGCAACCTGATGCCTGCTTCGTTTCTGTTTGCTGTTTGCTGCCCCTTCAGCTTCTTTGTCCTGGAGTGAGTACAGTCAGTGGGGATGGGGTGGGGGGGGGGGGGCGGGGTGTTGGCGGCCTTCTACCCTGCTGGAGGAGGGAGAGTGGTGCAGAGGAAGTGGGAGCAGAGTAAGGATGTGAACAATACCGTAGCTACCTGAAGGCCGTATGTGCTGTATGTTTGTGCAGCTTCGGTAATGATTGCTTCTGCCTTGAGAGTCTGTTGCTGGAACTGCCAGAGCGGGTTAGAGAGGAGGTACTGCCTGCAGCTTCTTGGGACTGTGTGTCCGCTTGTTGCTGCCTCATCTGCTTCTTTGACCTGGACTGAGGCAAGGAGAAGGTCGGCCTATTACCGGGCTGATGGCGGGGGAGGGTCCGATCTTGCAGTTTGCTGGTACCTTTGTTGCAATACTGATGTTTATTGACTTTTGACAGTTTGATGTTTCATATTTAGAAGTGTGAGTTGGTCGCTAGTGCCTCCTTTATTCCGATGGTCCGGATTTTAAACTGGGTGGCACTAGGTAATAAGATGCTCGTGTTGTAGGAGAGGAGTGGTGCGGCCCGATTCCACTGAGCAATTTAAAGGCTGTGTCAACATACCTTGTGGATTTGGTGAATCGATTGCTCTGGTGACTATTTACAACTCCCAGTTTGGAAGTTGTGTAAAATGCAGGCATTATTTGTATTGTTGCCTGTTTATATTTCATGTTTGGAAGTTGTGTGCTTGTTATTGCAATGTTGTTGCTTACTGTTTATTGCCTGGGTTCTGTGGACTTGTCTGCTGCGCCCCATAGAACATAGAACAGTACAGCAAAGGACAGGCCCTTCGACCCTCAATGTTGTGCCGAGCTTTCTCCGAAACCAAGATTAAGCTATCCCATTCCCTGTCATTGTGGTGTGCTCCATGTGCCTATCCAATAACCGCTTGAAAGTTCCTAAAGTGTCCGACTCCACTATTACAGCGGGCAGTCCATTCCACACCCCAACCAATCTCTGAGTAAAGAACCTACCTTGGACATCCCTCCTATATTTCCCACCCTGAACCTTATACTTCTGACCCCTTGTAACAGCTACATCCACCGAGGAAATAGTCTCTGACTATTTCTGTCCCCCTCATCATCTTATAAACCTCTATTAGGTCACCTCTCATCCTCCTGTGCTCCAAAGAGAAAAGCCCTAGCTCCCTCAATCTTTCCCCGTAGGACATACCCTCCAAACCAGGCAGCATCCTAGCAAATCTCCTTTGCACCCTTTCCAAAGCTTCCATATCCTTCCTGTAGTGAGATGACCAGAACTGCACACAATACCCCAAATGTGGTCTCACCAGGGTCATGGACAGTTGCAGCATAACCCCCCGGCTCTTTAACTCAAGCCCCCTGTTAATAAATGGTGACACACTATAGGCCTTCTTCACTATCGGCCCCCTCTTGCTTCTGATGGCCTGGAGTTTCTTGAATCACTGCCAATGCTGGAGAGGGGGTGGGGGGTGTTGCTCTGATAGAATCATAGAATTTACATTGCAGAAGGAGGCCAATCAGCCCATCTAGTCTGCACCAGCCCGATGTCTGGAGGCCATGTATTTGTCAGCTATTGCTCCTTTGGCTGAGGCTTGGCTCCTGGAATCGCCAAGTGCTGCAGGAGAGGGAGGGAGCGGCGAGTTGATTTAAATGCTTGTATCCTCATTGTGTAGTTAATTGTCCACTGTTGTTATTTGGAGGCTGTGTGCTTATCAGCTGCAGCCCCTATACTCATGTCTTTGCCCTCGGAGGGGGGGGGGGGTGTGACATTGCGTTGGTGTGACATTGGTGCATTTTCGCCTCACCCCCAGCGGCTTTTCACTGATGCGAATCTGCTGTTGGGAACTGCAGGGGAGGGAGAGAGTGGCGGGTTGAATTAGATACCGGCCTTCATTGACCCATTGCCTGTTTTTTGCTTCATGTTACTGTTCTGTGATTTGGTGTGTCTGCTTTGTAAAAGTGGAATGTTGGTGAGCTCATTGTATTGTTTAACGCTTTGACAAAGGGTTATCTGGACTCGAAACGTCAGCTCTTTTCTCTCTCTCCAGATGCTGCTCGACCTGCTGAGATTTTCCAGCATTTTCTCTGTTGGTTTCAGATTCCAGCATCCGCAGTAATTTGCTTTTATTCATTGGGCATTGTTGCCTGTTTAATGTTTTATGTGGTTGTTTTGACATTGCTTTGGGGCTTTTTTGTACAAAGGAACTATCTGCAAACTAAAATAATCCCATGGGGCAGTGAACCATCCCTCACCCATAAAACCCGTGCAGGATGTCACACCCTTTTTTTATCAATATAAAATCTGCAGGTGTGACTAAGATAGAGGATGTATGTTATCGATAAAAATTAATTGTAACTTAATTCAGAGCTTTGTATTTAAATTAAACAGATTGAACATCTCCCAGTGTGAAAAAAGACCACGGAATTAATTCAGTGGTTGTGACAAATGTACCCTAAAGTCATGGTTTGCAGTCTGTTGCTGTTTATGGGAGAAGAATAATTTTACAAGTAAAGTACTTTAATTTTGGTTTATTTTCTCCTGCTGTTTCATGTTCTGAAGAGTTCTTTAATGCTAGAAATTTCATTAGATTTGTGTTCAACTGGATGAGTAGGTGAAGCCTCAGGGTTAACATGTTATCTAAATATAATACCCCCACTGATGCAGCATTACCCTTGTACTCCAGCGATGTGTCAATGCCTCTGGATTTTCACAAAGGTGGTCATGATCGCACGTCAGGGGTCAGCAAAGTCCAGGAGGAACAGCACAATTTTTTTTTAATGCAGTCAAGGGATGTGTGCATCGCTGGCTAGGCCAGCATTAGTTTCCCATCCCTAATTATTCTTGAGATGGTGGTGGTAAGCCGCCTTCTTGACTCGCTGCAATCCCTGTACTGTAGGTGCACCCACTGTGCTGTTAAATCCAAAGAATATTTGGTCTCCCCCTCAGAATCTCAGCTTCTTTTCAGTGTTCCAGTTTGCAATCTGTCTGAACCCACAGTCTTCTGATTCAAGCTCAAGTGCTTTGAATGAAACCAAACTTAAGTTTAGTCAAATTAAAAATAAATGGATTCATGCGCATAGTAAAGTAATGGCAGACGGAATGTGTCATATATGTGTTAATGGATAGTCAGAGGCTTTTTCCCAGGGTGGAGGGGTCAATTACTCGGGGGCATAGGTTTAAGGTGCGAGGGGCAAGGTTTAGAGGAGATGTACGAGACAAGTTTTTTACACAGAGGGTAGCGGATGCCTGGAACTCGCTACCGGAGGAGGTGGTGGAAGCAAGGACGATAGTGACGTTTAAGGGGCATCTTGACAAATACATGAATATAATGGGAATAGAGGGATACGGACCCCGGAAGTGTAGAAGATTTTAGTTTGGACGGGCAGCATGGTCAGCACAGGCTTGGAGGGCCGAAGGGCCTGTTCCTGTGCTGTACTTTTCTTTGTTCTTTGTTCGTTGTTCTTTGTGTTCAACATTGCTCAACAGTTACTGATCAATTCCACTGTCTCCACAATGCTTTTTTTTAGGAATGTGACTGATAATAATTCTGGGGATTGTCGCGGCCGCTGTTTGATGTTGAGTATTTGTTTACCATTCTATAAGCCTCCTCAGATATGTGACAGGAAATTAAACTAGAAAATGTTATCTTTAATGTCCTGAAATAGCAGCAACTCATCAATAACCACTTGGCTCCTGAATTCATCACAGGTCCAATCCAGACATGGATGCAAGAGTTGAACATAGCTGGACAGGTCAAAGTAATTGCCTCAACATCAAAGACAGCAATCTACCAATTATGGCAGCAGTGATTCTAAGCAAATCTCTCATCAGCGGGTAAACCCTTTAGAGGTTGCACTCAGACTTGATCCATAGAAAGATGGTGGTGGCTTTTGGAGGCCGATCATCACTAACATAAGGCATTACTACAAACATTTCTCAGTGTTTACAGCTCAACTACCTTCAGCTGCTTCATCAATGGTGTTTCCTCGGCTACCAGCGTTACGTTATTATAATGATATTTGATGTAATAGCTTGGGCTTATTTGTTGTACAAGACACAAGTCCTCAATCACTTGTGAACATGCTGGAAGTTAATTTGCTAAGATTGGGTACATGAGTGAAGTTATACGTATGTATGAAGCTTGAAGGCAGCAGATATGTGTGTGTGCTCCGCTCAAAGCAGAAGTGAAATTAAGACTGGATCACAGGTCACATTTCCCTTATATTGATGTCATACTGCAATCCTTTAAAGGCACATTCTAACTGGAGTGTAGCTTTATCGCAGATTCCACATCATTGAGCTCCATTCTATGATAATTCAGCAGTGCATGCCAGTCTAAAGTCAGTCTTGGACAACACTTGGGCAAATGGCAGTCGTGTCGCAGAAGTGACAAGCAATCCCGGTTTGATCGAAAAAAGGTACGAGTCGTTCATCTTCAACTTCACCTTCAGCAGTACAGCTACTGTCCACAATTCCCCCTCCCTATACCCCACAATCTCACCCACAGCACAAGGTTTTCTTCTACATTTCAGCACCATAGCTACAAGAGCAGAACAGATGGCTGACTGTCCGTTCCAAGCAGGCAACATTTACGGAGAGTTCATGGATTGGGTCAACCTAATTGTTAGGCTCTTATCCCACCCACCCTATTGTCTAACTCAAGCATCAAGGCACCATTTTACCAAGCATAACACTTAAGTAGCAAGACTAATGTCAATGGGGAACAAAGTGGAAACCCCTTTATTGGGTGCACTTAGGAAATTTTACGATGTTTTTAAAAAATAAATTTAAAATACCCAATTAATTTTTTCCAATTAAGGGCCAATTTAACATGGCCAATCTATTAACCTACACATCTTTGGGTTATGGGGGTGAAACCTACACAGACATGAGGAGAATGTGCAAACTCCACATGGAGTGACCCAGAGCCAGGATTGAACCTGAGACCTCGGCCCTGTGAAGTTGCAGTGCTAACCACTGCACCACCGTGCTGCCGAAATTTTATGTTAAAGGTCACATATCAATATAATTTGTTGCTGCTTTCCACATAAACTCTGGGAAAGAGTAAGGAAACTTAAAAGGTCATGGATGCATTAGTTGTGATTTTCCAAATGTCCCGAGATTTTTGAAATGTCTCAGTAGATTGTAAAATATCTACCGTGGCAACTCTGTTCAGGAAAGGATGGAGCATGAAAGCAGGAAATTATAAGCTAGTTTTCCTCACGTCTGGCATAAGGAAAATGCTAGAATCCATTTTTGAAGAGGCAATAGCAGGATGTTTAGAAAATCATCATCCAATCAGGCAGGGTCAACATGGTTATGTGAAATGGAAAAAGGTGTTTGAGTAACCTATTAGAGTTATTTGAGGAAGTGACAAGCATTGTGGATAAAGGAGAACCTGTTGTTGTGGTTTATTTGGATTTCCAAAAGGCATTCGGCAAGGTACCACAACAAAAGCTGCAACCCAAAATTAGAGCTCAAGGTGTAGGGGTGATGCACTCGCACAGTCAGAGGATTGGTCAGATAAGAGGAAACACAGTGTCAGGAGAAATGGGTCTTTTTCGGGTTGGCACAATGTGGAGTGCCACAGGGATAAGTGTTGGGACCTCAAAAATTTACAATTTATACTAACGATCTGGATGATGGGACCAGTAATTGATTCACGGGATGTGGGTGTCACTGGTAAGGTCAGCATTAGTTGCTCATCCCTACTTACTCTTGAACTGAGTGTCTTGCTCGGCCATTTCACAGGGCAGTTAAGAGTCACCCACATTGCTGTGGGTCTGGAGTCACATGTAGGCCAGATCAGGTAAGGACGGCAGATTTCCTTCCCTACAGGCCATTATTGCAGTGTTAATGTAAACCTACTTGTGGCACTAATAAAGATTATTATTATCGCTTTGATTTTTAATCTTTACTTCACAATCTTTCATCTACATGTAAAATAATACTGTGTTGGTCGACTGCTTAGAGCACAAAACCTGAGTCAGACTAATTCTTGAGCCTTCGCATTCTGGTTCTGAGTCAGCATTTTTAAAATTACATTTAGAGTACCCACTGCTTTTGTTCCAATTAAGCGGAAATTTAGCGTGGCCAATCCACCTACCCTGCACATCTTTGGGTTGTGGAGGAGAGATCCAAGCAAACACGGGGAGAATGTGCAAACTCCACACGGACAGTGACCCAGGGCCGGGATTGAACACGTGACAGCACTAACCATTGTGCCACCATGCTGCCCTTAGTCTGCTTATTTTGGTATCTGACAAAGAATATCATGGAACACCAACAGTGCAGAAGGCCATTCAACCCATCGAGTCTGCACAGACCCTCCGAAAGAGCACCCACCCAGGCTCAGTCACCTGCTCTATCCCCGTAACCCTGCCTCACCTTTGGACACTAAGGGACAATTTAGCATGGTCAATCCACCTAACCTGCAGATCTTTGGACTGTGGGAGGAAAGCGGAGCACCCGGAGGAAACCCACACGGACACGGGGAGAAAGTGCAAACTCCACACAGACAGTAACCCGAGGTCACAATCGAACCCGGGGTTCCTGGTGCTGTGAGGCAGCAGTGCAAACCACTGTGCTACTCTGTCGCCTCGTTGGCCAAGTTTTGGTAGTTTTGAAAGTTGGCAAGCAAAGCATGAAATCTTTGAGCTATAAGTAATACCAGTTTAAAATTCATCATCTCTGCTATTGTGCACGCTATTAGTTCCACATAATGGCGGTGAAATTCAGCCCTTAAACAGGTCCAGTTAGAAGGTATTGAATGTACATGTTGAAAATTTTACAAAGGGTGAGATTTCCGCATGGCCTGGTAAAGTGCCAGGGAACTGATTGGAAATTTTATACAGGTTGTTTGCCTCCCGGCTAAAGGCTGACTACAAAAGTGTCCCTGCGAATCAGAAAGCAAAATGAGCATCTGCAATCGTTCACATTTGGACCAGATTTCAGAGGAGCAGAGCCTGACATTTTAGCCTTTTAAAAAAAAAATGACTCAAGCATAAAAATGTTGCAGCATCTTCTCATTTTGCGAAACAACCGAGTTCCCTGATTTAATAAAAACTCACTGAGGCCATTTCTCACTACATTAGAACCTTCGCCGGGCAGTCATTGAAAGATACTCGCGAATAATGGTGGTACTTGATGGTTTAATGATGGTGCCACACTTGTGATAACCCTGTGGCCAACAACAGGCAAAAATACAATAGAGGCAAACTGCGTACAGCGCCAGGGGATTTGCAGGTCTCAATGATCTTCTGGCTGCAGAATAATACATGAATACCATCCCATCAACAGGTTCAACAATAAAAGGAGAAAGAACTTGCATTAAAATAGCACCTTAGGATCTCCCAATATGTTTTGCAACAAATGAAATACCTTTAAACTGTAGCTGTTCATGTCAGGAAGGGGAATGCAGCCATGCTGCTTTGAGCACAGCAAGATCCCACAGACAGGTACAAGATAATGAGTTATGAATCTGTTTTATTTCTGGTTGATTGATAAATGCCAGCCTGCATACCAGAGAGAACTCCTCGTGTCCAGTTTCAAAATACTGCCACAGAATCTTTGACATCTACCTGGGAGGCAGACACCACTTTAAGTTAATTTCTCATTTGGAAGAGGTCAGCGCAAACAGTGCAGTAATGCCTCAGTGCTCCACTTGAGTTACACTTAGCATTGATGAATGGCTTTCAGCCGGAGCTGCATTCTCCCAGTGCTCTGGCTAACAACATAAAAATGGCAAAAACAGTGTCCTTAAAGCTGGAATCTTGAGCAAATCTGTGTCGCTGACTAAAGGACACATTAGAATGGACACTTGTGTATTTCAGGAACATTACTCAATCATGCATTTGGGGTCAGGTACTGTGGAGGTGCTCTGACTTCCGGAAAGAGATTCCATAGAAGATGGACTAATGGGAAAACAAATGTGCGATGCATTGATTTTGCATCAATTGATATCGACACTTGAGGAGCAGCAATAATTTTGTCGAAAGGTTGGTGGTATCTTCGGAGAAACAGCATTAAGTCATTTCAGGTTCCCAAGAGTCTCCGACTCCGAGGTGGGTAGAGGCGGCTGGGATACAGATCATGCATGCTCCAGTTAAACAGTGGAACTGACTCAAGGAGCCTCCTCCTATTCCGATTCCTGGATTCCCAACATTCCCTGGCCAATGGCAGCTTCTTGGGATTTCAGTGAGAATATCTGTGAGGTATCCAGAATTCTGGTGAAGAGTCATGAACTTGAAACAATGGGCGTGGCATGTTTCTTGGCAGTGGGAGCTGGCCAGCCATTGGCCGGTGGTGGGATCCTCTGGCCCCGCCATTGTCAATGTGATTTCCCATGGAATCCACCCCGTGCCGCTCGGAAACCTGGAGCGGGATCGCGCCTTCGGTGAGACCAGAATATCTTGCCCATTAACACTGTTTCCCTCTCTCCGGATGCTGCCTGGCTAGCTGACTATTTCAAGCACTTTCTGTTTTTATCTCCTGAATTCCCTTTTGTATTTATTAGTAAAAGGTCCTGAAACTTCTTGTCGCTACCATTGGCCACTGACGTAACAAATGGGGCTATAGGAGCATGAGGGGGCAGTTCAGTCCTCAAAAACATTCACCATTTCTGGGGCTGGTTTAGCACAGTGCTAAATCGCTGGCTTTGAAAGCAGACCAAGGCAGGCCAGCAGCACGGTTCAATTCCCGTAGCAGCCTCCCCGAACAGGCGCCGGAATGTGGCGACTAGGGGCTTTTCACAGTAACTTCATTTGAAGCCTACTCGTGACAATAAGCGATTTTCATTTCATTTAATAATGTCATGGCTGATCTATGTGTTATGTTCATGGCCCCTAGTTCTGATCTCATGTGCGACTGGAAACTTCTTCTCTATGCCTACTGCATAAACCCTTTCATAATCTTAATGACGTACAGGTCATTCCTCAATTTGTACTTTTCTAGAATCAAAAATACGAGTTCAGTCTTTACTGATGGTTATAACCTCCAGACATGGTGTTATTCTCGTGAATCTGTTTCTACTTTCTCCAGGGTCTCCAAATTATTTTTTCATAAACAGTAAACAGAGCACAACAGTTCACAGAACTCCAAGGGTTGAATTTAATGTTGGGGGCAGCATATTACTTCCCTCCCCCCTCCCCCCCGCCCCCAGAGTGATAACTTGGCAGGACAGCCTTAACAAGCAGAGAGTGGGACGTCCACCCCTCAGAGAGTCCCTCCCGCCCCCCACGCTCGAGAGATGCTAATCAATCGGATTGACCAGAAACTCTTGTCATCTCAGCAGCAGTAGAATTCAGTCATGGGTTCTGCTATGACACAAGCACAATAAATGTTCATGTTCTGTGACACAGGCAGGCTGGCAAAGAGGATCGATGGTGCTCCAACCTAAGTAAGTACCAGACTTTTTGGGGGGAAGGGAGATGAGCAAACATCGGCACTAGGAGCAGAAGTAGGCCACTCAGCCCCCCCGAGTCCGACTCCGCCATTCGATAAGATATGACTGTTCTCATTGTAGCCTCAATCCACGTTCCTGCTGACCCCCGATGACCTTTCACCCCTTTGCTAATCAAGAATCTATCCAGCTCTGCCTTAAAAATATTCAAAGATTCTACTTCCACTGACTTTTGATGACGATAGTTCCAAAGATTCTCGAACCTCCGACAGAAATAAATTCTCCTCATCTCTATCTTAAATGAGTGACCCCTTATTTTTAAAGAGTGACCACCATTTCTAGATTCTCCCACAAGAGAAATCATCCTCTCCACACCCACCCTGTCCATACCCCTCAGCACCTTAAAGGTTTCAATCACATTGCCTCTCACTCTTCTAAACTCCAGTGAATACAAATCTAACCTGTCCAACTTTTCCTCAATAGCCAATCTGCCCATTTGGTGTTGGTCAATAAACCTTGTCTGAGCTGCTTCCAATTTGCATTTTTCCTGAAATAAGGAGACCAATATTGTGCACAAGACTCCAGATGTGGTCTCACTAATGCTCTGTACAACTGAAGACAAACCTCCCTACTTTTCTAATCAACTTCCCTCACAATAAACAATCACATTCCATTAGGTTTTATTTACTTGCTGTACCTGTAAACTGGCCTTTTGTGATTCTCTGACCCTCTCAATCTCAGAGATCTGCAATCTCTCATTGTTGAGATAATAAAGGTGAAATCCTCCCAGTTTGAGACTAAGTGCGGTGGGGAGCAGCTCTGGCAGTGCCCAGGTGAGTTTCTCTCTGTCTCTCCTGACGGGCTGGCAAATTCATCCAACTACCCTCAGCTGACAAATTTGCAGGTCCAGACGCCATATTTAAATACCAGTCCAGCTCATTCAAAGCTCTTCCTCCAGCCCACCTGAGTTCATCAGACCGTGCAGGGGTCAGCAAACCCAGAGGGAAAAGGCTAACAGCCACAAGGAGAAGTCTGTTCCCCGATTCAATCACCCTCCCTTCAAGCCTATCATCTGCAAGGCATACATGCCCCACTTGGACCTGTTTCCACTGCACCTGGGGTTTTTGTGCATCCGCCTCCAGTAAATGATGTGGTATCTCTTTGACCCTCTTGCTTGTGAGATTTTCATGCAGCCTTCTCGGTGTCCAGGTTCCCTCCCCTCGATCTCCCCTCAGCTTCCCATTGTTCATCTTCTTCATCCACTGACTTGCCCCTCTACCCACCATTGTCAACCCTCCCCCTTCCTTACACAGCCCTCCTTCCACATTGCACTCCTTGTCTTTGTCAGTCCATCAGATTCCTCTACCCCCGGATCCCCTCTTCCTGCACTCCACACTTGGTCGAACTTTGGACCTTTGCCGTGGTGGCTGCCTCAGTCCCTCAGTGCAGGGATGTCCAGATAGACACTGGTGTGTGGCACCAGGCGGAAGGAACTCCCCAACACCAGGCACAGTGCTAAACTGAGGCGGTGACACAGGGGGATCCATTGCTCCAGTAGCACAGTGCTGTCCGTGAAGACCAACTTGCCATGGAGATGGAGGGCAGGAATTATTCTGCCTCGGAAGAGTGTTGAACAGCACATCAAGAGTGATACAGCACTATGGCAGGAAGTCTTTGCTGCACTCACCTTGAATCCTCTGGTGAACAGAGGACCATCTTCTGCACGTCACTCTTTTGCGATCTGATTTGTCACCACTGGTGCCACACAAGGTTGAAATGCCTGATGGGGCACTGGTGGCCAGCTGTTTTAATGAGAACTCATTATGTACAAATGAATGCAATTTGTGCCACCTGCGCAGGTGAAGAACGACCCGCCATTAACCCGCTATTGGCACATTTGCAACATAATTGTAGCCAGTGAGTTTCTGACTTTTTGGCTCTCTCCTGATTCTCCGTGTCCGCCCATCACCATACTCACCGAGAGTGGTATGGTAGAAATCCGCCCGAAAAGGTTCTTTGTTCATTGCTGTCAAATCTATTCAAGTCTGTGACCCTTGGCCTGGAATGCACTGCCAAGTGAGGTGGTTGAGGCAGATACGTTAGCGAATTTTAAGATTGGCACATGAACAGATGGGGTAAAGAAGGATACAGGTGGTTGGTCTAGATGGGACTTGTGATCGGCGCAGGCTTGGAGGGCCGAAGGGCCTGTTCCTGTGCTGTATTGTTCCTTGTTTTGTTCTTTGAAACTTATTCTTTATTCCTCTTGCCAAAATGGATAATATTATCCATTTCTCATATTATGCTCCATTTGCCAAATATTTGTCCACTCACTGAACCTATTAATGTCCCTTTGCAGCTTCCTTATGTCCTCTTCACAATTTACTTTCCCACCTATCTTAGTGTCACCAGGAAACTTAGCAAACATGTCTTCAGCACCTTCATTCAAATCATTCACATCACTTGTAAAAGGTTGTGGCCTCAGCACTGATCCGTGCCACACGACTCGTTACTTTTTGCCGACTAGAAAAGGGGACAATTCTACCAACTCTGTTTCCGGTTAGCCGGCCAATCTTCTGTCCCGGTGAATATGCTATCCCCTACATCATGAGCTTTTATTTTCCACAGTAAACTTTGATGTGGCACCTTATCAAATAACTTCTGCAAATCTAAATACAGTGCGTACCCTTATATCCACAGCACATGTTACTCCTTCCAAGAACTCCAATAAATTGATTGAACCGGCATCTGAGCGAGGGGAGTGAGGGCATGTGTGTTTTGGAGGTCAGGCAGAGAGGCATAAATTTGGGGAGAGGTGTGATTTTAGGCAAGGTGACCCCGATAGATATGGCGCACCCCCAAAGTATGTGCTCCCTTTCTTCCCGCTTTTCCGTCAACTCTGGTGAATGAACAGCCTCCCTACTCTTTCCCACCTTACATTGTCCAGGGTATTGTGGTAGTGCAGGTGGATTGAGGCTCTTGTATGCCATTAATTGGCCACAAATGCCTTTGAGGTACTGTTGGGCTTGTGGAGACCTTACCCGCCCCCTCCCCACATTACGGGCACCGGATCATAGGTGGGCAGGAGGTCAGCGGGTGCCCACTCACCATATTCTACATGCCTTCCCAGTGTTTCTGGGTGTCCCCCTCAACTCTCCCCACTCTCCCACCCCACAGCTGGAAACACAGCCTGCAAGGGGGGCCATGAAATCTATCCCCAAGTGTGGGTACACCAAGGTTTTATACAAGTTCGACATAAGACATTTCCTCTCTGAACTTTCTGTAGTCTTCACCCTTACAACATAGCTTTGTTGAATATAGATGCATTGTCCAGTCTCCTAATCTCACTTGTGCATCCACAAGACCTCAAAATTTCTCATCCTTTCCGCTGAAACCTTAAAACGCAGGTTGACAATGTCAGTGATAAACTCCTGTGTCCTTTAACTTCTCTTTAGACATCTTCAGGCTTTTCATAGAATTTACAGTGCAGAAGGAGGCCATTCGGCCTATCGAGTCTGCACCGGCTCTTGGAAAGAGCACCCTACACAAGGTCAACACCTCCACCCTATCCCCATAACCCAGTAACCCCACCCAACACTAAGGGCAATTTTGGACACTAAGGGCAATTTATCATGGCCAATCCACCTAACCTGCACATCTTTGGACTGTGGGAGGAAACCGGAGCACCCAGAGGAAACCCACGCACACACGGGGAGGATGTGCAGACTCCGCACAGGCAGTGACCCAAGCTGGAATCGAACCTGGGACCCTGGAGCTGTGAAGCAATTGTGCTATCCACAATGCTACCGTGCTGCTTGATGGTGGTCCTCATACTTTGGGCCTTCGGTTTCTCTTGGCTTTCTCAAATTCAGCTAGGGGCAAAGATGAACTCATCCCAATCATCCAGCTAGTAAAGCCCTGTCGATGTAACAGCGCAATCAAGGCTGCTCATGTAGAATATGAATTTAAAAGATCGGTCTGAGCTATAAGTGTGAAAATCAATAGGGTTTGATGAGTCTATCAGATAGGTTCTGTGGATATCATTATGGGTCTCAATAATTTTTTTTTATAAATGTTTTTATTCAGTTTTCATGTTTTATATTGAACAAATTACAAATTGTTAGGAGAGAAAAAGAACAAAAAAAAAACAACAAACAAACACGCAAAAATTAACATACATATTTACAGGTAAGCATCTTCGTAGTAGTAACTGCGCCCGCCCCCCCCCCCCCCCCAACATGTTTATTTAGTTTGGTTTTGGGCCTTAGCTAGCCATCGAACCCCCGTACCGAACCTGTAGCCCCTCCCGCTACCTTCCCCCGACTATTCTTCCTCTTGTACATTGGCCACAAATAGGTCCCGGAACAGTTGCATGAATGGCTCCCACGTTCTGTGGAAGCCGTCGTCCGACCCTCGGATGGCAAATTTGATTTTCTCCATTTGGAGAGATTCCGAGAGGTCGGACAGCCAGTCCGCAGCTCTGGGCGGTGCTGCTGACCGCCAGCCAAACAGGATTCTACGGCGGGCGATCAGGGAGGCAAAGGCAAGGGCGTCCGCCCTCCTCCCCAGGAATAGATCTGGCTGTTCTGAAACCCCGAAGACCGCCACTATCGGGCATGGCTCCACCCTCACTCCCACCACTTTGGACATAACCTCGAAGAAGGCTGTCCAGTACTCCACGAGTCTGGGGCAAGACCAGAACATGTGGGCGTGGTTGGCCGGGCCTCTTTGGCACCGTTCACATCTGTCTTCCACCTCCGGGAAGAACCTACTCATACGGGTTCTTGTTAAGTGGGCTCTATGTACCACTTTTAGTTGCGTCAGGCTGAGCCTTGCGCACGTGGAGGTGGAGTTGACCCTATGCAGTGCTTCGCTCCAGAGTCCCCACCCTATCTCCATCCCCAGGTCGTCCTCCCATTTCCTTCTTGTTGCGTCCAGTACGGTGTCGTCCCTATCTACCAGTCGGTCATACATGTCACTACAGTTCCCTTTCTCTAGGATACTTGCGTCCAGTAGGTCTTCCAGTAGTGTCTGTCGTGGCGGTTGTGGGTACGTCCTTGTCTCCTTTCGTAGGAAGTTTTTGAGCTGCAGGTACCGTAGCTCGTTCCCCCCAGCTAGCTGAAACTTCTCTGTCAGTTCGTCCAGTGTTGCGATCCTGTCGTCCGTGTATAGGTCCCTGACTGTCAGTGTCCCCCCGTCCTGCCTCCACCTTTTGAAGGTGGCGTCAGTCAGTGCTGGTGTGAACCTATGGTTGTTGCAGATGGGAGCCCTGTTCGACATTTTGGTCAGGCCAAGTTGCTGCCGCAGTTGGTTCCAGGATTGGAGGGTGGCTGTCACCACTGGGCTGCTGGAGTGTTTTTTGGGTGGGGATGGGAGTGCTGCCGTGGCGAGGGCACGGAGGGAGGTTCCCATGCAGGAGGCCTCCTCCGCACGCACCCACTCAGCCTCTGGCTCCTGGATCCATCCCCTTACTCGCTCGGCTGTTGCTGCCCAGTGGTAGAATTGTAGATTCGGGAGGGCTAGCCCTCCCCTGGTTTTTGTTTTTTGTAAGACCTTCTTTGGGATCCTAGCATTTTTACCCCCCCATACGAACGCCATGATGAGTTTGTCCAGCGCTTTGAAAAAGGCCTTGGGGATGTAGATCGGAATGGATCTAAACAGGAAGAGGAACCTGGGCAGTACGTTCATTTTGATCGTCTGAACTCTCCCCGCGAGGGAGAGCGGGAGTGTGTTCCATCTTTGCAGGTCCTTTTTAACTTCCTCCGTCAGGCTGGTGAGGTTCCATTTGTGGATCCCTTTCCAGTCATGGGCTATTTGGATCCCCAGGTAGCGGAATTTATGTCGGGCTTGATTGAACGGCAGCCCCTTTAGTGCTGCCCCCCCCCCCCCCTTGCGGGTGTACTGGGAAGATCTCACTTTTGCTCATGTTGAGTTTGTAGCCCGAGAAGGCTCCAAACTCTTTCAGGAGCGCGATGATTCCGTCCATGCTGCTTTGTGGGTCCGAGATATAGAGGAGCAGATCATCCGCATAGAGTGAGACTCTGTGCTCTCTACCTCCCCTTCGGATCCCCCTCCAATTTTTTGCTGCCCTGAGCGCGATTGCTAGCGGTTCAATTGCTAGTGCGAACAGCAGCGGGGACAGTGGGCATCCTTGTCTGGTGCCCCTGTGCAGCTGGAAGTATTGGGAGTTGGTATTGTTGGTCTGTACACTCGCCATGGGTGCGTTGTACAGGAGCTTTACCCAAGCGGTGAACCCTGTTCCAAGCCCGAACCGCTCCAGTACCTCTATGAGGTATTTCCACTCGACTCTGTCGAAGGCCTTTTCTGCGTCCAGGGAGACGATCACCTCTTGTGTTCTCTCCCCGGAGGGGGTCATTATCACGTTCAGCAGGCGCCTGATGTTCGCGGTAAGCTGTCTACCTTTGACAAAGCCCGTCTGGTCCTCTGTGACCACCTCAGGTACACAGTCTTCTAGCCTCTTGGCTAGGATTTTGGCCAGTATTTTGGCGTCTGCATTCAGCAGAGATATGGGTCTTGGGTCTCAATAATAACATGCAGTGAAAACTCACTGCCGGCATTTCTATTATCTGCTCTCATGATTACCTGTGAGGTCAATTTCATGGAAGGGACGCTGTCGGGATTTTCTTAGGAGTTGCTGTTTTTAGGCTGGACGACTCTTCAGAAGCTTTACGAGACAAAAGTTCAAAATAAAACTTTATGAGACGAGGAAGCAAATTTAAAACACTCGAAGAGATTAACGAATGCGACCAAGTCACCGTTTTTATATAAAAAGGGCCACATTATACAATTTGAATTGTATAAAAATCTGAAATTTAAAGTCTATTCGTGACCATTGCTGATCACTGGAAATACCTACCTGCCTCACTAAAGGGAAGGAAATCTGCTGTCCTCACCCTGTTACGACCCCCTGGACTTGTGCACGGTCAATTCCAGCCCCAACTGACTGGGAGTCACAGCCCAATAGAAATTAATAAATAAATCTTAGAAAAAAAACAAAGTCTTTGACCCTTGGCTGCCCAATAAGTCTAGTCACCAGGTTTGTAAATTAAAACACACTTAATGTTATTAATAATAATAACTATAATTAAATATGCAGCAAATACAACTGGATAACTAGTATATAATTCCTAACCCCCCCACTTTAACTTGCTTCTCCCCACCCTCGTTACACACATTCAGACAAACAAAAATAGAGGGGAGAAGAGGGGTATAAAACAATAAGAAACAGGATAAAGGTCTTTGTTTCAGAAGATTGTTTTCTAGCATCATCTTCCTTCAATCTGGCCCTTCTGTGCCAGGTTTCTGCTTGCAGTCTGTAATCAATTTCGCAGTAATTTCATTCAGATTCTCTGTACAGCTATGCACTTTTCTGGAGAAGATATGAGAAGGAGAGAGTGCATCTTCTTTCCTCTGAACATCGAGGATCTAAATGTACTTTCCTTGGTTCTCTGAAAATCATCCCACTCACCACTTGTTACCAAGCAGAACGCAGTCTTTTTGCCAATTCATTGGCCACCAATCGAACTGAATCCCACCAATCTCTCAGGTGGCAAAAAGTCTGAGTTCTGCTGTTCAGAAACTCGCACCGTGTTCTCTTGTAACTTTTTGAGTTCCTCATTTCCTCTGCTTGACTTAAAGATATATGTCCATTAAGCATCGATGGATCAAAATGATTACGGCAAAAAATAAAGAAAGGCAAAATAAGGGAGTCAACAGGAAGGACCCTTAAAACTTGGTCTGGCCGACACGTGACTGCCGACCCACAGCAATGTGGTTAGCTCTTAACTGCCCTCTGAAATGGCCGAGCGAGACGCTCAGTTCATGGGGCAATTAGGGGTGGGAAATAAATGCTGGGCCCAGCTCTCACATCCCATAAACACATTTTAAAAAGGGCTTGATTCTCCTTTAAATATAGACATTTATAGACGGACTGCATTTCGGTATGTGTCAAATTTGCAGATCAGTAAACAAGAGAAATCTGGGCAATCAGGGCCTGATGCTATTTATTGTCAGTTACATGAAAACAACTTTTACTTAGATAGCACCTTAATGTAGTGCTGGCGATTCAACGTTATCAAACAGAATTTAGCATTGAGCCATGTAGGGAGATGCAAGGTAAGATGTTCAATAATTTGGTCAAAGAGGCACGTTAGAAGGAGTGTTGGAAATAATGGATTTTATGCAAATTTTTCCAGGCCAAGCTCAAAAGATAGATTTCACGTGACAAAGCTGCTCTGCTGTGACAATGTTTTTGAGCAAAATTCCTTTTCATCCAGCTTTGGAATGTAAAGGGAAGTAAAACAAAGCCCTCTCCATACACCCAGCTCCCGTACTTTAGGAGGAACGTTCTCAGCCTCATTTCCCCTGCCGCTGTGCAACTTGAAATCCATAAAGATGAGCCACTCAGATGTAGACTGGCAAAGCTGGGTTAAAGTAGCTGTGAAGCACCACATTCAGACAGCAAACTAATGAGCCACAAAGCACTGCAAAAGGAGATGAACAAAAATCGTTGAAATATAATTCCTTGGACAACGTTCACAAAAACTTTGGGACAACAATTAAAACCTGTTTTAGTTTGCTTCACACCCTTCTGGCTAATTTATACGTAGTTTATCTTTTAAATTAAGTGCACAGCTTTTAATAACATCAAAACCGCCACTATCTTCATTTCCTCAGGGTATCACAGTTCATGAGCCGATCTGCAGTGCTTGTAAATAACTAGTTTGGAAGCATGCTGTGGAACTGTGATATATGAAAGGCAAATCCTCGGAGAGAGAACATGTTCTTTCTTAAAAATAGTTTGCGGCCTTACACGTTTTTATTGACACCCTCATTGCCTACCACAGTACAACCGTGTATGTAGGGGTGAACTTCTGCAAGCAAGATCCAACAATGCTGGAGGTATTATCTAATTCTATTATTACAGAGCCAGCAGCTGAGATTTCCATTTCTAAAGCTCCGTCCCAACTAAGGGACATCAAAGAGTGCTTCACAAAAGGCTGAGAACAAGAGCGGATAAGGAGTGGGTGATGGACGGAGGGTATCAAGCAGGAGATGGAAGGTTATGGGAAATAGATTCAATTAGTTGAGAAGCACCAAAAAAGGACTTTTTCAAAAAAAGAGACTTGTGATTTTACAACAGCGTATCACATTTCTCAGGAACGTCCCGAAGTGCTTTTGAAGTGTAGTCCCAGTTGCTGTGAGCATCAGCCATTTGGCAGACAGGGGGCAGAATTCTCTCGCGCCTCCGCGCCAAAATCGCGATCAGTGTGGGGGCGGAGAATGGGCGTTGACGTCAAAAGACCGGCATGACGCCGCTCCCGCGATTCTCCGGTCCCCGGACAATCGCTGCGAATTGCGGCACAGGTAGGGGGAGCCATTGACAGAGGCCCCCGCGGCACTACTCCGACGACAACTGGCCGAGTTCCTGACGGCGTGGTTCTAACCACATTTTGCCTGTCGGAAACGGTCAGCGGCGGCTGCGGATTCAGTGGCGGGGGGGGGGGATCCTTCACTGCCTCAGGGACAGCCAGGCTAGCGGTCGCGGACCACGCCACCGACCGTGGCCGCGTGGGATCTCGTGTGCGGGGGGGGGGGGGGGGGGGGGGCACCTATATCTTGGGGTCCATTCGCGATGCGAGTCTGCCATGTGGCGCAGGGTGGCTGCGTGCGTATGGGCGGACTCCCAACCGGAAGTGCAGGACCCCGTATTGTCAGCCAGAGATGTGAGGAGCACTCCAGGGCCCCACTAGGCTCCTGCAGGTAGGAGAATCATTCTGCACTTTCTTCTGGAAAGTCCAGAGTGAAACACCCGCATTTTGACGCTGGAGTGGGGACGTAGCCCCATTATTGGAGAATCCCGTCCAGGAAATGCCCACATTTAGCACGGGGTTAAATGACAAATATTTTTTTGGTCGTGTTGTTTGAGCGAGGAATGCTGACTAGGTTACTGGGATAATTCCTCGTTCTCATCAAAATCGTGCTGGAGGATATTTATCATCCGTCTGAACCATGAGATCAGGAAGATAAAGCCGTGATTTCTGGTTCCAATTGAAAGGAACACCTCAAACCATCAGGAACTCCCTCAGTGCTGGGCTGGAGTGTCAGCCTTTGATGATACAACCTTCAGATTCAGAGGCGGTTCGGTCAATGATAGAAAGTTTTACGATGGTACAGAGATGGTGCAAAGGATGGAGGGATTGTACGATGGCTTGAGATGAAGTAGCAATTTAGTTGAACAATGTTTATTAAGAGGTAACATGGAGGGTGATGATGCTGGTGGTGGTGCTGTGTGGTTACCTAACCAGTTAAATAGCTGGTTGAGCAGAGACCCTTATTCAGGAATCATGGGTTGTTGCACTATTTTACAAAATGCTGACCCATGTGCTTTGCTGAAAACACGACTTTTCATCTTGGAGGCTGCAGGACAAATGCAATGATGCCAAATTTCAAATAGTCACAGCAATTTTCACACAGGATAACTTGGGTGGTGAATGATTGGCAAGTCGACTCTGATTGGCATTACAACTCCAACCAGACCCAACATCTGCCAGGGTACCAGACAGGATCACCAATCAATTCTTTTGTTTTATTTTGTAAAACTGTGAGGAAAGGACACTTCGCTCCAGGAGAGATTCCACAGACAAATAGGAATGGTGGGGGGGGGGGGGGGGGGGGGGGAGATGGGGGGGGGGGGGGGCATTCTCCAATGATGGGGCCATGGGCTTACGCCCGCGGACAAACGCATGCGAATCACTCTGGACTTACCTGGAGTATGTCCAGGATGATTCCGTGATTTCCAGGGGGTGAGCAGGGCCCGGGAGTGCTCCTCGCAGCTCCGGCTGCTGATATGGGGATAGAATAAAGAACAGAGGAAAGTACAGCACAGGAACAGGCCCTTCGGCCCTCCAAGCCTGTGCCGTCCATGCTGCCCGTCTAAACTAAAATATTCTACACTTCCGGGGTCTGTATCCCTCTATTCCCATTCTATTCATGTATTTGTCAAGGTGCCCCTTAAACGTCACTATCGTCCCTGCTTCCACCACCTCCTCCGGCAGCGAGTTCCAGGCACCCAAAACAAAATTGTCTCGTACATCTCCTCTAAACCTTGCCCCTCGCACTTTAAACCTATGCCCCCTAGTAATTGACCCCTCCACCCTGGGGAAAAGTCTCTGACTATCCACTCTGTCTATGCCACTCATAATTTTGGAGACCTCGATCAGGTCGCCCCTCAACCTCTGTCGTTCCAGTGAGAACAAACCGAGTTTATTCAACGTCTCCTCCTAGCTAATGCCCTCCATACCAGGCAACATCCCGGTAAATCTCTTCTGCACTCTCTCTAAAGCCTCCTCATCCTTCTGGTAGTGTGGCGACCAGAATTGAACACTATACTCCAAGTGTGGCCTAACTATGGTTCTATACAGCTGCAACATGACTTGCCAATTCTTATACTCAATGCCCTGGCCAATGAAGGCAAGCATGCCGGATACCTTCTTGACTACCTTCTCCACCTGCGATGCCCCTTTCAGTGACCTGTGGACCTGTACACCCAGATCTCTCTGACTGTCAATACTCTTGAGGGTGGTACCATTCACTATATATTCCCTACATGCATTAGACCTTCCAAAATACATTGCCTCACATTTGTCCGGATTAAACTCCATCTGCCATCTCTCCGCCCAAGTCTCCAAATGATCTAAATCCTGCTGTATCCTCTGACAGTCCTCATCGCTATCTGCAATTCCACCAACCTTTGTGTCGTCTGCAAATTTATTAATCAGACTAGTTACATTTTCCTCCAGATCATTTATACATACTACGAACAGCAAAGGTCCCAGCACTGATCCCTGTGGAACACCACTAGTCACAGCCCTCCAATCAGAAAAGCACCCTTCCATTGCTACTCTCTGCCTTCTATGACCTAGCCAGTTCTCTAACCATCTTGCCAGCTCACCCCTGATCCTGTGTGACTTCACCTTTTGTACCAGTCTGCCATGAGGGACCTTGTCAAAGGCCTTACTGACAACATCCACTGCTCTACCTGCATCAATCATCTTTGTGACCTCCTCGAAAAACTCTATCAAGTCGGTGAGCCATGACCTCCCCTTCACAAAACCATGCTGCCTCTCGCTAATACCCCCATTTGCTTCCAAATGGGAGTAGATCCTGTCTTGAAGAATTCTCTCCAGTAATTTCCCTAACACTGACGTAAGGCTCACTGGCCTGTAGTTCCCTGGATTATCCTTGCTACACTTTTTAAACAAGGGGCCCTGCACTTCCGGTCTGGGGTCCGCACATGTGCACGGCGGCGGCCTGTCTTTTCCACCCCGCGCGACATAGCCGACCCACACCGCTGACCAGCATCGAAAACATAGGCCCCCCCCCAGATCACACGCACCCGCGATCGGTGGTCCCCGATCGGTAGCCTGCCCATCCTGGAGACCCTCCCCTGGAGAATGATCCCCCCCCCCCTCCTACCAGGGCAGCCACAGACTGAGTCCACAGGTGCCACGCCAAGTGCCCGCCGGGTGGAACCATGAGAGAAGCACGCTGGTGGGAACTCGGCCAGCTGCACTCGGTGAATTGCCACGGAGACCTCTTTCAAAGGCCCCCGATCGGCGCCGACCGACCGTGTGCGCGCGATTGACGGCGATTCTCCGGGGACCATGTGCTTTATTATTAACGCAGTGTTAAACTACCTTTAACGGCAGAAAAATATACCTTACAATTACCAGTTAAACAATGCTTAACAATAAAGTAAAACATTTCAACTTCTAACTGATACCTTCTTTATCTCCATTCAAACACAACCGATTTCAGGTAAAAACCCATTGAATAAAAGTAGCAAACACAGAATTACTTGCCAGGTTCTAGATAAATAATTCCTTTCAAAGATTGCTTGGAGAGATCCTGTCAGGAAACTGCCTGCAGATTTGTGTCTGTGTCGGATTACTTCTCAAACTGATGCCTTTTGTAGAAACTGTTGTTCACCTCACAACCTGTCGAGAACTCGCTCTAAACTGACTGCTTCAGCCCAGCTACAGACCTGCTACAGACCTGGCTCCTCCCCTTAATTGCATCATCTACATCCAACTCAAAGCCCATAACCAAATTACTTAAGTTTATGATAATAATAATCTTTATTATTGTCACAAGTAGACGTACATTAACACTGCAATGAAGTTACTGTGAAATTTCCCAGACTCCGGCGCCTGTTTGGGTGTACAAAGGGAGAATTCAGAATGTCCAATTTACCTAACAAGCACATCTTTCAGGACTTGTGGGAGGAAACTGGAGACCGCACCCGGAGGAAATCCATGCAGGCACAGGGAGAACGTGCAGACTCCACAGAATCAGTGACACAAGTGGGAATCGAACACAGAACCATGGCGCTGTGAAGCAACAGTGCTACCCATTGTGCTACCGTGCCACCCACAATGCCTCTGATTATCTACTATCCAGAAATCAAAACAAAAATCCATTAGCCTCTCCTTGTAAACATAAGCATGGTTTGAAATAATTTACAGCATCTTAATTGTACCTTTTTGCAGCCATAGCAGCTGCCTTCCATTTAACCAGGATTTATTTTTTAAAATATTACTGCAGCTGATATAAACACACCCTAACTCAGGCATTTCAAAACATTACGCCAGATACAAATAATACCATGTATGTACTAACTTCTCAAATTCACCACATTGGCTGAGGGGTTGCCATGGAGAAATAAATGGAGGAATATAGTCCCCCCCCCACCATAGTTTTCTGGTCATTCAAAAAAAGCACAAGGCAAAAATAAAAACCTGGCCTTCTTGTGTCTGTCATGGTGAGTACAAGTTGATGAGCTTTGGCAACATCCCTCCCCTTTCTACACAATCCGTATGTGTATTACTCCAACAAATTGACTTTCAGCGCAATGAGATAAGGTCTAAAGTCGTGAATGAGATATTGCCAGCTGTCTGGCCCTAATTAACATCATGATTCCACATAATTCATTGTCAATAATCCAGGCACTCATTAACGGGCTCCATATTGAGCAGCAATAGGATAATACCATCAAACAATTCCAACATCTCTCTTCAGAACAATCCTTGCAGTAAAACCCTACAATACCTTTTACGATCTATGGGATCTGCTATTAAGCAGTTAGTGCCATCAGACAGCTCTTTAACTTGATTATCTTGAGTAATTCCCTCAATTTGTAAGCCAGATGTGACATGGAAGCCAACACAGACTGATTGGCAGATGTTATGCCCGTATACCAGGCATGGCAAGTTGCTTGCTACTGCTGCTTAGCTGACGGACTGAACATCCCATTTACTCCGGTTAACTCTTCCCTTTTAACATGTTTCCTATTAGTGTGCCTTAGATGTATTGAATTCAATTCTTCCAGAAGAAACACAGGAGGGATGAACAGGGGTGCCTCAAAGCTTGAAGAAAGAGGTGGGTATCCAGGTTTCCCTCACAACCTCTACTCGAGAAAAACTGAAGCGTGCCCAAAACTCTGATGCCTGTGTCCGAATCACACGAAGCTCCGGACTAATAACCCAGAGGCCCAAGCTAATGATCTGGGGACCTGGGTTCAGATCTCACCACGATGGAATTTCAATTCGATGAATAAATCTGGAATATAAAGCGAGTCTCCTAATGGTGACCATCGACTATCACAGATTGTCATGAAAAGCCCATCTGGGTCACTAATGTCCTTTCGGGAAGGAAATCTGCCGTCCTTACCCGGTCTGGCCTACCTGCGAATCCAGCCTCACAGCAGTTCGGGTTACTCTTCAAAGCCCTCTGAAATGGCCTCGCAAACCACTCAGTTTGAGGACAGCTCGGTATGTGCAATAAAATGGTGGCCTTGCCAACGATATCCACATCTGTCAAAGAATAAAGAAAACATCTCTGCTGAGCGACATTGCCTCCCAGACTGGCAGTAATTTGATTTTTAAATTCTCTTTCTTTTCAAATCTCTCTGTGCCCTCACTCCTCCTGACCTCTGTAGTAATCTACAACCCTCAAAACCTCCAAAATCTCTGCATTCCTCCAATTCGGCTGCTTACACCATCGCTCCACCATTGGTGAGCAGGCATTCAGCTCCTGGAGCCCCAAGCTCTGGAGTTCCCTCCCTAAACATTTCAGTCTCTCAATCTCTCTCTCCACCCCAATGACACAATTTCAAAGCTAACCCTTCAATCAAGCTTTTAGCACCTGACCTATTGCATTCTGATAAGATTTGGTGTCAAAATTCGTTTGATAAAATCCCCAATCATCTAAATGACCAAATATCTGTCCTGGTCCACCCATGTCGATGCTATCACCAAGAAAGCACAACAGTGCCTATACTTCCTCAGGAAACTTCCGAAGGAAATTTGGCATGTCCACATTAACTCTCACCAACTTTTACAGATGCACCATAGAAAGCATCCTATCGGGCTGCATCACAGCTTGGTATGGCAACTACTCAGCCCAGGACCGCAAGAAACTTCAGAGAGTCGTGAACACAGCCCAGTCCATCACACGAACCTGCATCCCATCCATTAACTCCATCTACACCTCCCTCTGCCTGGGGAAAGCAGGCAGCATAATCAAAGACCCCTCCCACCCGGCTTACTCACTGTTCCAACTTCTTCCATCGGGCAGGAGATGCAGAAGTCTGAGAACACGCACGAACAGACTCAAAAACAACTTCTTCCCCACTTTTACCAGACTCCTAAATGACCCTATTATAAACTGACCTCATTAGGGGCAGCACGGTAGCATGGTGGTTAGCATAAATGCTTCACAGCTCCAGGGTCCCAGGTTCGATTCCTGGCTGGGTCACTGTCTGTGTGGAGTCTGCACGTCCTCCCCGTGTGTGCGTGGGTTTCCTCCGGGTGCTCCGGTTTCCTCCCACAGTCCAAAGATGTGCGGGTTAGGTGGATTGGCCATGCTAAATTGCCCTTAGTGTCCTAAAAAAAGTAAGGTTAAGGGGGGGGGGGTTGTTGGGTTACGGGTATAGGGTGGATACGTGGGTTTGAGTAGGGTGATCATGGCTCGGCACAACATTGAGGGCCGAAGGGCCTGTTCTGTGCTGTACTGTTCTATGTTCTATAACACTACACCCTGTATGCTTCACCCAATGCCAGTGCTTATGTAATTACATTATATACCTTGTGTTGCCCCATTATTTATTTTCTTTTATTTCCTTTTCTTTGATCTAATGATCTGTTGAACTGCTCACAGAAAAATACTTTTCATTGTACCTCGGTACACGTGACAATAAACAAATCCAATCCAACCCAATAATGTGCCTGTGATCATGTAAATTTGGGGGGGATGTGGGGATCCTTTGAGGGATAATTCTGGATAGATTTCAGTCAACGAGGGCCAGCGCATTGAAATGAAAATTGCTTATTGTCACAAGTAGGCTTCAAATTAAGTTACTGTGAAAAGCCCCTAGTCGCCACATTCTGGCACCTGTTCAGGGAGGCTGGTACGGGAATTGAACCGCGCTGCTGGCCTGCTTGGGTCTGCTTTCAAAGCCAGCGATTTAGCCCTGTGCTAAACCAGCCCCTGTAGGGGGAGAGCAGCAAAAGTGGAAATCTTCACAATGGTACATGCATCATTGAACTATTTAAATTAAATTGGCATCTGAATCAGTTAGAAGCTTTTTCCATTCTCTAGAAAGGTCAATGCTCGGGGAGAGGCATCATTACAATCTCTGTCCCTGCTTCCTGTCAGGGAGATTCTGAACGCTCACAAAAATAAAAGGAAACCCTGACTAAATGAGGGTACGTTTATCTGTGATTTAGAAAGGAGTGAGAATCAAAGATACCTGCCATGATTGAGATGAGGGTTATTTTAAATCACTAAACAACACCCACAGTTGGTAATGTTAGCTTCTCCCTTGCCTGAAGGAGCCTTCACTGTGAAATTGTTAATTAATCCTCTCTTAATAGACAATAACAGGTATGCAAAAGGTGAGGAAACAGATAGCACAATGGTTAGCACTGTGGCTTCACAGCACAAGGATACCAGTTTCGATTCCCCGCTGGGTCACTGTCTGTGTAGAGTTTGCATGTTCTCCGCGTGTCTGTGTGGTGTCTCTCCAGGTGCTTCAGTTTCCTCCCACAGTCCAAAGATGTGCAGGTTAGGTGGATTGGCCACGCTAAATTCCCCCTTAGTGTCCAAAAAGGTTAGGAGGGGTTATTGGGTTACGGGGATAGGGTGGAAATGAGGGCTTAAAGTGGGTCGGTGCAGACTCAATGGGCCGAATGGCCTCCTTCTGCACTCTATGTTCTATGAAGCAGGTCAGGATCACTGTGAAGCAGACCGGGAGGAGAGTGAAGCAGGTGAGGATCACTGTGAAGCAGACCGGGAGGAGAATGAAGCACGTGAGGATCGCTGTGAATCCCAGAGCACTGCAAACTCTCACCATTTTGGAAACATGCTTCTTTTTTATTTATCCTGCCAAAATGGACAACTTCACATTTTCTAATATTGTGCTCCATTTACCAGATCTTTCCCAATCGTTTAACCTACCGTATATACTCGCGTGTCATGTGATCTCGCGTATCATGCGACCCCTAAATTTTCATCCCCAAAACATGATTCTATGCCATATCTCATGTATCATGCGAGTCACTTCTTTGGAAATTAATGCCCAAACTAAAACTTCCAAATGGTATCATTGTCTGTGGATTCTGCAGAGTGGATTCTGTTGTGAAAGCTGTTTGCGAATCGAACAGCTTTCCAGCTGGCTTTACTAGCGTCGTTCTGCCACTTATCGTTTCCATTCATAAAAACGGCAAGTAAAACACCCGCGAATTCTGTATCGGAAAAAGACGGCCATGTATTGAATAAACTACCCATATGATCAGGAATACGACTCTTCAGATTTTGACCACAGCATTCTGATGGGAAGATGTTCAGCCACTTGCCGTTTCCATTCATGTTTTTATGAATGGAAACGGCAAGTGGCAGAACGATGCTAGTAAAAACAGCTGGAAACTGCCAGATTTTGCCAGGGAATTACCTGCCTTAGTCTGCCGACTGTGCCGTCATCTGGATGACAGTCTGGTAAAGCTCAGTCTGAAGTAGTCCTCTAAAGAAATACCATCTGCTGATCTGTCTTCTCACCAGCGGCCCTCACAGCACCCCCATCCGCTCCCCCCCCCCCCCCCCCCCCCCCCCCCCACTGAGCATAGCAGTGATGGCTAAAGGTAATCTGTGGTCATGCGCTAGAACTGACCGGCAGCTGATGTATTAGGTGAAGAAGGATTGAATAAGGGCTGAGACAATTAGGGGTGGGAGACCCCAGAACGCTTATGGTGATGGTGGAAGGGTCATCCCATGACCCACCAGAAACCGCGCTTCCCCCACAGGCAGCTCACAATGGAGCAGCAGCATATTAATCAACCCACAGACATGCATAAAGAATGAGCTGTTTTTGTTTACCAGGAGCAGTAATGTATCTGGCCCAACTGCTTCCTTTTTACTAGCTACAAATTCAAAACCAATAGAGAAAAATACAGAGGGAGTTTATGAAGATGTTACTAAGAATGGAAGAGTTCTTCCCATCAGAAAAAACAGCAAGTAAAACACCCGCGAATTTTGTATCTCGCGTATCATGCGACCCCCCAAATTTAGGTTACAATTTAGGTCTTCAAAAGTCGCATGATACACGAGTATATACGGTATCTATATATTTTTGTAGCCTTCTTTGGTCTTCTTCAAGTCTTACTTTCCTATCTATCTTTGTGTCATTATCAAATCTCACAACCTTATATTTTATCGAGATTATAAAGACTTTAGGCCCTGTGGTACACCACCCCCTGCCAACCAGAAAATGGCCCATTTATGTCTACTCTCTGTTTCTGGTTAGCTAGCCAATCATCAATCCATGTTACCACTTACATCATGAACTTTTATTTTCCACAATACTCTTTGATGAGGCACTTAATAAAATGCGTTCTGGAAATCTCAGTACAGTGCGTCTACCTGTTCCACAGCACATGTGACCTCGTCAAATAACACCAATAAATTGATAAAGTACGATTCCCCTCTCACAGCAACATGTTGACTCTGATTACGTTGAATTGATCGAAATGTCCTGCGAGAACCTCTTTAATAATAGCTTCTAACATTGTGGGCTGATGGGCTGGTAAGGGCTTTTCATGCGTCGGTGCAGACTCGATGGGCCGAACGGCCTCTTCTGGACTGAGTATTCTGTGATTGGGTGATTTTCCCGATGACCAATATTAAGTTAACTGACCAGTAGTTTCCTGCCTTCTCTTTCCCTGCCTTCTGTTTCCCTGCCTTCTGTTTCCCTGCCTTTTTGAACAACGGAGTCACATTTGCTATTTTCCAATTTAATGGAAAATTTATCGAATCTGCTGGATTTTGGAAAATTTAAACCAACGCATCAACGATCTCCTTCGTCACTTTGTTTAAGTCCCTGGGATGAAATCCATCAGGACCCTGGAATTTGTCAACGTCCAGTTCCAACATTTCTCCCACACCAAACTCTTAAACATGCATCCAACTCTCCGATCTTATTTTTGCTGATTTGCTTGTGGTTGAGGTAACAGGATTATTACCTTTTGTGGCTGTTTTTAAAAATTTACTCCCTAGTTTCTCACACTCCCTTCGCCAAACTCCTTTCTTAGTCCAACTAATATCTTTGATATCCAGCTGGATCATTGCAACTGGATCCTGGCTCTTGCACTCAAGTTCCGTTCCAGCCTGTGGAGATGTTCTTGACCCTGGCACCAGGCAGGCTGCAGAGCCTTCGGGATTTGTACTCCCAGCTACAGAGAAGTATCTATCGCCCCGACTATATTGCCCCTGACTACAACAACATTCTGCTTTGCTCCCTCCACTTGAATGCCCCCCTGTGGCTTGGTGCCATGGTCAATTTGCTCAACTTCCTTGCAGTCCACACAAGCTGCAAGAATCTCAAACCTGTTGGTTGGGCAACTGCAAGGGCAGAGGCTTCTTCATTGCTACTTTCTAGGTCCCCGTCCCTGTCCCACTCTTGTCCCTGACCACAGACTAAATATGATTTGTGTAGCCGAAGGGGAGTGATTGCCTCCTCGAACAATGTGTCGATGTAAATTTCCCGCTCCCTGACCAAAGTGACCTCATCAAGGCCTTTACAAGGATGGAGGGGTTCGATTGGGTAGATGTACTAATGTCATCACTTCTGGAAAAATCTATGACTGGGGTCAAAATATAGCGGTGAAGAATTTGGGAAAGACTACTTCAACCGGAGAGTGGGCAGAATGTGGATCTCTCCACCATCTAATCTAATAATAATAATCTTTATGGTCACCATCAGGCTTACATTAACACTGCATTGAAGTTACTATGAAAAACCCCTAGTTGCCACATTCTGGCGCCTGTTCGGGTACATAGAGTCCAATGGCTAAGAAAGTCCAAATTACCTGACAATCACGTCTTTCGGGACTTGTGGGAGGAAACCGGAGTACCCAGACGAAACCCACGCAAACACGGGGACACGTGCACACTCTGCACAGACAGTGGCCCAAGCCGGGAATCGAACCCGGGTTCCTGGTGCTGTGAAGCAACAGTGCTAACATAGAACAGTACAGCACAGAACAGGCCCTTCGGCCCTCGATGTTGTGCCGAGCAATGATCACCCTACTCAAACCCACGTATCCACCGTATACCCGTAACCCAACAACCCCCCCCCCCCTTAACCTTACTTTTTTAGGACACTACGGGCAATTTAGCATGGACAATCCACCTAACCCGCACATCTTTGGACTGTGGGAGGAAACCGGAGCACCCGGAGGAAACCCACGCACACACGGGGAGGACGTGCAGACTCCACACAGACAGTGACCCAGCCGGGAATCGAACCTGGGACCCTGGAGCTGTGAAGCATTTATGCTAACCACCATGCTACCGTGCTGCCACCGCTAACCGCTATACTACCGTGCCACCCATCTCTAGTAGTTGAGGTAAGCCTCTAAGTAAATGCTGTTTAAACACAGAAGGGTAAAAATAGAAGGTTACGCTGATGTGATGAAATGCAGGAGGGGGAGAGGAAGCTCCTGTGGAGTATAAGCACCAGCATAGGAGAGTTGGGCTGAATGGCCTCTTTCTGT
Source organism: Scyliorhinus canicula (assembly GCF_902713615.1). Lineage (NCBI taxonomy): Eukaryota > Metazoa > Chordata > Chondrichthyes > Carcharhiniformes > Scyliorhinidae > Scyliorhinus > Scyliorhinus canicula. The sequence goes on from NC_052149.1 coordinate 240,809,159, forward strand.
GCTGTACATTCAATGCACCATGTCTGTATAAATTGCAATCTACATCCAGAATTCTGGATGGGGAGCTGCCAAGAGCAACATTTATTCCACAAATTAAAGTAAACAGACAATCTTGGAACAATGTAGTCAGAAGAGAGTTACACAGCTCTCCTGGAATAAACTTAATAAACACGCCAGGTGCATCTGATGCCGTTACAGGGTGAACATGTTCAACTTCAATGGGGTTTTATTAACATTCAAAATAAACTTTCTTCGCAGTGATTGAATTTGGCTTGACACCGCGTTCTGCTCTTCTACAACGCAGCAGTGTTATGAAGTAGGTGCCACTGTGCCACTGTTGCTATGGTGACACAGGGATGCTCACAGATGCTGGCAGCCAGAGCGAGGGTTCCTGATTGTTTCATTGTGTTTGGCTGCGTAATGGGTCAGTGGCACTTACTCGGTGTGAGTTTCCATGGATACAGCTAACACTTGCTGCTGCTGCTGCTGCTGAATGCCCAAGTACATCTGTTTGACTTTTGTTTTGCTGCAATGATGGCTATGAGAAACAGTTACGTCCAGGTTATCACTTGACTAACGTCGGCTTGGTTGTGTTCTGCTGCTTTGGAAAGCACAGGCTGCTACTTGATGCAGTCTTAACTAAAGGATGCTCCAGGCTCTGAAATGATTTCAATGTGTTTATTGAACTATTACCACAGTTCTCAAATGAGTTTGACTCTCTGCTAATCTAACTGTAGTAACTCAGTCTAACTGTAGCAGCTTGCTCGAAGCCACGTGCTGGGGAGTGATGCTGCTGATCAACCCTGTCTAACTCTCTAGATGTTAGAGAGTGTCCTGACTGAGTGCCCATTGGTTGTGTCCTATTCTGAGTGTTCATTGGTCGCATGTTTGCATGTCATGACAGGCTTAATCCGACATTTGGCATGGTGTCAGGTGATCATAGCAGCCATCCATAGACAGTGAAGGGAAGTTATCATTTGCCAGGTGCCTTTCTGCAAACTATTGTTGAAGGAAACTCCCAGTGTGTCGCTGAGATCCATTCTGTCTGCCTGACTGTGATTCTCAACTAGCGAATTCCTGCATCACGCGGAAGGCACCTGTGAATGATTACTTGATGGGACTGTGTGCTGAGAACAATTTCAGAAAGAAGCAGAACGCTTTTACGCACCAGAGAAAAAAAAATGCTTGTGTTTATAAAAATGCTTTTCACAATCGCAGGACGTCTCAAAGCAAGTTACAGCCATTGAAGTCCTTTTTGAAGTGTAGTCACTGTTATCATGTAGGAAAGCTAATTTGCGCACAACAAGCACCCACACACAGCCTTGTGGCAGCATGGTATCACAAGTGGTTAGCACTGTGGCTACACAGCACCAGGGTCCCAGGTTCGATTCTCTGCTGGGTCACTGTCTGTTCGGAGTCTGCACCGTGTCTGCACGGGTGCTCCGGTTTCCTCCCACAGTCCAAAGACATGCAGGTTAGGTGGATTGGCCACGCTAAATTGCCCTGAGTGTCCAAAAAGGTTAGGAGGGTTTCTTGGGTTGAGGGGATTGGGTGAAAGTGAGGACTTAAAGTGGGTCGGTGCAGACTCGATGGGCCGAATGGCCTCCTTCTGCACTGCACTGTATGTTCTATGTTCTATGTTGTGATAATAACGAGGTAATCTGTCATTTTAGTTGTGATGTGGAGATGCCGGCGTTGGACTGGGGTGAGCACAGTAAGAAGTCTTACAACACCAGGTTAAAGTCCAACAGGTTTGTTTGGAATCACTAGCTTTCGGAGCACTGCTCCTTCCTCAGGCGAGTGAAGTGGTGGGTTCCAGAAACACAACTATAGACAAAGTCAATGATGCAAGGTGATACTTTGAATGCGAGTTTTCGCAATTGATTGGTGGAGGAATACTGGCTAGGGCACCAGGGATAAGGCCCCACCTCTTCTTGAAATACTGCCGTGGGATCTTTTACATTTACCTGAGCAGGCAGATGGGACTTGTGTTTAATATCTCATCCATAAGCCGGCACATCTGACAGCGCAAAGCTCCCTCAGTGCTGCAGGGGAGTGTGCTCAAGTTCCAGTGTGGGATTTAAACCTGGAACCTTGTAACCCAGAGGCGGGTGTGGCACAGATCTCATTTCAGGGCCTTGCCAGGGTCTTACTGATCTATGCGGCTTTGCACTAAATCAGGAGGCGCATCGTCAATTTGAGGCACTGGTGCAAAGCTCAGGTTTAAGCCATTTGATATTGCGACAACTTTTCACAAGCTTAATTCTAGAAATCCTGTCATGTATTATTCCAACAGTAATCAGTAAATATACAAAATCAATGAAAAATGTGTGCAAAGCAAACCCTGGATCTGAAATACTAAACAGGGATCAGAATCAAAAACACCCTGGACATTTTGATTGACGACAGATAGGCACATATTTAATTTTTCCGTTGACCGTTGAAAGTTGAAATAACTAACTGACAAAAGTGGTGAACCTACTAGTTGTTCAGTTGATCAGTGATTCATCATGAACTAACTTAACATTTATTCCGCAGGGGCCAGCTCATCCTCCAAGGGCCTGAACTCAGGCTAAAGGTAACTATTTTAGTTTTCCTTCTTGAATTCATCAGAGTGAGTTGCCTGATTGTATCGCTGCTGTCCATGCGGTGTAGGTACAACTATGGTGCTGTTAGGGAGGGCGTTCCAGGATCTTTACCCAACAACGGTGAAGGAATGACAATGTATTTCCAAACAAGATGACTCGGAGGGAAACGTCCAGGTGATGGTGTTCCCATATGTCTGCTGCCCTTATCTTTCTGGATGGTAGTGGTCGTGGGTTTGGAAGGTGCTGCCGAAAGAGGTTTGGTGAGTTGCTGCATTGCATCTTGTAGATGGTACAAACGGCCGCCACTGTTTGTCAGTGGTGGAGGGAGTGAAAGTTAGCGGAAGGAATACCAATGAAACAGAATGTTTTGTCCTGGATGGGGTCAAGCTCCTTGAATGTTGCTCAGCTGAAGATGGCACTGGTTGCAGTGGAATGCATCCATCCCATTGATGGGTTGGCTGGGGTCAGAGAGTGCCCAAGGAGGTATCCATACGACTCATGGCGCTAAGTTCGCAGTGGGCAGTCAGCGGAGTGCGCAACCACATGGCTGCCTTGCAGGCTGTGGCAATGGTGGTCTGTGCCAGGCCACCTCGACCCCAAGCCCACCTCCTTCCCTATCCCGCAAATCCCTCTCTCCCTGGCAGCCAACCCCCCCCCCCCCCGGCCAGTGGCACAATTGTCAGCCTGATGTAGCAATGTTATACATTCTTCATACCCCCTCTCTCTCCCTCAGCAACTGGTTCCTGGTTCTCGATTTTCAACCCAACGAGTGAACTTCGCCGTCGATAATTCCGCTTGGCTGAGACGAAGCATTACAGGAGACTCGGAGCACGCAGGGTCAGGCTTGTTAATGATATACCAACAGTCTTTACAGTAGAATCTGATGTCCATGCTGGCGTGTGCCGTGGATCGCCTCCACACCGTTGCTGAAACACCGGAGCATTGCTATCTGTTCGTTGCCTGACGCTGGGCTTCAATTTTTGACCAACGCGCAATCCTCCGCCTGATCGTGTTTTGCGATTCCGGTGACATTGGACGGAGAATCCTGACCAGGCTTTGGAGAGGCAGCAGGCGAGTTGCCCACTGCAGAATTCATAGCTTCTGATGTGCTTTTGTCGCCACAGTATTAATATGGCCAGTCCAGTTCTGTTTCTGATCAATTGTCACCCCCAGGGTGTTGATTGTGGGGGATTCAGCAATGGTAATGCCAGTGAATGTCAAGGGGCGATGGTTAGATCCTCTCTTGTTGGAGATGGTCATTGCCTGGCACTTGTGTGACGCAAATGTAATTTGCCACTTGTCAGCCCAAACCTGGATATTGTCCAGATCTTGCTACATTTGGACATGGACTGCTTCATTATCTGAGGAATCGTGAATGGTGCTGAACATTGTGCAGTCATCCACAAACATCCTCATTTCTGACTTTATATTGGAAGGAAGGTCATTGATGAAGCAGCTGAAGATGGTTGGGCCTAGGACACTACCCTGAGGAACTCCTGCAGTGATGTCCTGGGAGCTGAGATGATTGACCTCCAACCACCACAACCACCTTCCTTAATTCTAGGTGATGCGCAAGGATGCCCTCCCACACAGTTCAGGAATCTTCTATCTTGCAAAACAGAGGATGTGAGGCAATAATTAGTGATCAAATAGGCCCAAATCATCTGTGGGTGCTTGGCAACGAAGTGCCTTTAAATGCACACGATCATTTTAGAAACTAGCAGCATGATAAGAATACAACAAGCAGGAAATGTGCCATCGTCCCTGAGGACCATCGGCTGCTCTCTCCCATTTTTAGAGAGAGTTAGTTGACGAGTGCTGATTTAACCCGCAGGTCACCACACCTCAAATGAGGGGCAAGGTTGAAAAGGTGGGGCCTTATGGATAACCTCAACCAGAACGGGAATTGAACCCAAGCTGTTGACATCGCTGCGCATCACGAACCAGCAGACCAGACGACTGAGCTAAATAACCCCCAACAACATTTACAACCAATGCAAGCACAGTGCAATTACACATATATTTAAATTTTGATTGGCAATTCCAGTAATTATACACCTGTACCCTTTTGTGGCCACCAGTCTTAGAATTCAGAGCCGAAGGTTCGATGCAGGGAGTGACTCCGTCTGAATCTGCTGTGGGTTTTATGGGGAGACGATTCATAGTCGATCTTCCAAACTGTGTAACATTTCCTAGTTCTGAAATATGTTTAACATTCTGAGTTAATAGACACGGATCTCTCGGTTTGGACCATTTCTCATCAGCTTTGAGATTGAAACGAGGAAAGCTCCTCGCTGCTGGAGGTTATTGTGAAGCTGTTGTGTGATCCATTGCTTCATTGCAATGCAAGTTGGCATGTGAATATACAATGCAAGACTAATATGATCACTTGTGAATGTAAATCCACAGCGTGAAATTTGCATGATTGACCAGACAGGTTGTCAGGGTGGCGAGATGTGTGAATTCCAGGGCTCCCCAGCTACAATCCCCATTACCAAACTGGATTCTTCAAGTTATGCATAGGAGCCGGATGACATCAAAACAGATCACAGGCCAGATATTATGGGCTGGATTCTCCTGTCCGCCAGCCACATGATTCTGGGCAGTGCGCCATTCACTGGCAGCGGGATTCTACCTTCCCATCCAGTGGGTATCTCACTGAAGCCACCCCACGCCGTCGGGAAACCCGTGGGCGGGGTTATGCCACCAGCGGGAAAAGAGAATCCCAACAGGCAGAGAATTCCAGCTGTGTATCTCTGCTGGCCGTAACTGACGGGTGCGGGGGCAGAATTAAATACTCACAATCAGGGTGAGTTACCTTTAAACTTTATTATTTCTCTAAGACTTCACCCAGACTTCAGCTGTGTGTTTATTTGCACAATTGCAACATTTCCAAGACTCACAGCTTGAATCAAGATATATGTCCCAATCTGGAGATAGCTTGGCCAGGTTCACTCTGAGGGGCTGATTCAGGTCAGGTCTGCGGTTGATCCCGAGTTATCGGTGGTTAACTGTCAGTGGTATCGTATTTTAAGTCAAACGATCCTTCAAGCTTCAACCATCATTTGAGCTTATCCTTCACGTTTCATTAACAAGGACGTTATACTGGACATCATCCGAACCTGTACCCCATCCTGAAAACAAGGACATTATCAGTGATGTTATGTCCCTGGTTCACATGAAAATCCATTTTTCTAAGAGCTGCATTTTTTCTTGTTCGCGTCTTTAAAGTTAGTCTTTTCCCCTTATGCCCTACCATCCAATGTTAGCCATCTTTCCCACTCAGCATGGCCAAAGGAAGGAAAAGAAAGTCTGCATTTATATGGAAGCGTTTACAACTGTAGGTCATGCTAAAATGCTTTACACCCAATGAAGTACTTTTGAAGTGTAGTCACTGTCATAACCTCAGAAACATGGCAGTAATTCTGTGCACCTCAATGTCCATCAAACAGAAATGTGATTCTAGATCTGACAATCTGTTTTATTGATGTTGGTAGAATGATAGAATTTACAGTGCAGAAGGAGGCCATTCGCCCATCAAGTCTGCACCAGTTCTTGGAAAGAGCACGTCACTTAAGCCTCCACCTTATCCCCGTAACTCAATAACCCCACACAACCTTTTTGGACACCAAGGGCAATTTATCGTGGCCAATCCACCTAACCTGCACATCTTTGGACTGTGGGAGGAAACCGGAGCACCCGGAGGAAACCGGGTGATAGCCATCTAAATTGTGGCCAGACTTTGAGGGAAGTAACCACTGCACGTCTTTGTAATAGTGGCTATGGGGGATCATTTTTGTCCACCTGAGATGGAAAGTGGGGCCTTTTTTAATGTCCGATCCCAAAGGCAGCGTAATCTTGTCAAAATGCAGTTTCACGCTGCGGACTCACTTTCACAAGACAACATAAGGGTGATGGATGAATGGGACTTGGCACACGTTAGGACTTAACCAGCAGAGTTTGGAGGTCATCAAGTTCATGGCAGATGGAAGGTTGGCCAAGTGAGGATCAGAAACATGGACTCGTGATGAGTCACAATTGACTTGAAGCACAAATTCTATTTCTTTCTCCATAGCCGATGTCAGACCTGCTGAGCTTTTCCAACGCTTTCTGTTCTTATTTCGGATCTCCAGCATCTGCAGGTTTTTGCTTAAATTGGAATGATTGAGTCTGGAGGTAACTCGACACGGGTGAGGGGTTCAGCCGCTGATGAGCCGCAACAGGGATGGAGTCGGACAATATGACACGAAGCACAGTGGAGGGAAGTAGATAGTCTTGGCGATGGAATAGTCAGAAACACATCTCATGATCAAGAAGGACACAAGGCCATAAACGTCCTGCTCAGACAGCAAGCAGAGATTTTCTAAATTTTCTAAATGATGTAAAAGATCATTTTATATCCATTCATTCGCTGTGGGTGTCATGGCTTGGACAGCACATATTGCCCATTCAGAATTGCCCTTGAGAAGTAAGTGATGAGCTGACTTCTTGAACCGCTGCAGTCCACGTGGCGTTGGAACATGCACAGTGCTGTTCAGGAGAGAGTTGCAGGATTTTGACGCAGCGACAATGAGGGAACAGGGGAATATTTCTGAATCTGGGCGGTGTGTGAGGTGAACTTGCAGGTGGTGGTGTTCCGATCCATCTGCTGCTCTTGTACCTTTCCATGCCAATGGTCACAAATTTGGTAGTTGCAGTCGAAGGAACTTTGGTGAGTTGCTGTGCATCAGTAGTGGAAGGAGTGATTATTGGTGATGGCGAGTAGGGTGCCAATCGAGTGGGTTGCTTTGTCCTGGATAGTATTGAGCTTCTAGAGTGTTTTTCGAGCTGCACTCATCCAGGAAAGTGGAGACTATTGCATCACACTGCTGACTCGTGCCGTGGACCAGAGTCAGGACTGGGAGGAGAATTGCTCATTGCAGGATTCTCAGTCTCCAACCTGCTCACGTCGCCACAGTATTTATATGGCTGGTCCAGTTCAGCTTCTGATCAATGGTTACCCCCGGGGTGTTGTTCGTGGATTTCACCTCCGGCAACAGTATTGAATATCAGAGGGAGATGATTAGATTCTGTTTGATTGAAGATGGTCATTGCCTGAAAAATGTGTGTTGTGCAGTTAGGAAGGCAAGTGCAATGTTAGCATTCATGTCAAGAGGGCTAGAATACAAGACCAGGGATTTACTTCTGAGGCTGTATAAGGCTCCGGTCAGATCCCATTTGGAGTATTGTGAGCAGTTTTGGGCCCCGTATCGAAGGAAGGATGTGCTGGCCTTGGAAAGGGTCCAGAGGAGGTTCACAAGAATGATCCCTGGAATGAAGAGCTTGTCGTATGAGGAACGTTTGAGGACTCTGGGTCTGTACTCGTTGGAGTTTAGAAGGATGAGGGGGGATCTTATTGAAACCTACAAGATACTGCGAGGCCTGGATAGAGTGGACTTGGAGAGGATGTTTCCACTTGTAGGAAAAACTAGAACTAGAGGACAGCATCTCAGACTAAAGGGACGATCCTTTAAAACTGAGATGAAGAGGAATTTCTTCAGCCAGAGGGTGGTGAATCTGTGGAACTCTTTACCACAGAAGGTTATGGAGGCCAAATGTCTTTTTGATCAATAAGAGGATCAGGGGGTTATGAGGAGAAGGCAGGAGAATGGTGATGAGAAAATATCAGCCATGATTGAATGGCAGAGCAGACTCGATGGGCCGAGTGGCTTAATTCCGCTCCTATGTCTTATGGTCTTATTACTTCCAAGCCTGTACACTATACTGAACGTGCAATTCACTTTTGATGGCAATCGTAACATTGATAGTTCTAGACAAAGTAAGTATCATCTTGTTTCTGATTGGGAATTGAAGCCTTGCTAATGCTACAGAGAGATATTTAAACTCTCCATCAATATTTAAACTAATATTTGCCTAATATCCTCAAGTAGAATGCTACCGAGTCTCCCAAGATAGCTCTACCCTAATCACGAGATGAACTAAAACTACAGCAGGTAACACCTTTACCTTGAGAGTCACTGGAGTAAATCCAATCAATCTGGAATCTTACTGAGGGATTCTAATATTCACATCATAAAAGGAATGTATCCGCAGGTTGAGCACTTATAGAGTCATAGAGTCACAGATGTTTACAGCACGGAAACAAGCCCTTCGGCCCAGCTTGTCCATGCCGCCCAGTTTCTATCACTAAGCTAGTCCCACTTGCCTGCATTGGCCCATATCCCTCTATACCCACCCTGCCCATGTAACTGTCCAACTGCTTTTTAAAGGAAAGAATTGTACCCACCACTACCACTGCCTCTGGCAGCCCGTTCCAGATGTGCACCACCCTCTGTGTGAAGAACTTTCTCCTCTGGTCTCTTTTATATCTCTCCACTTGAACCAATGCCCTCTAGTTCTAGATTCCTCTACCTTTGGGAAAAGGTGTTGACTATCTACTTTATCTATGCTCCTCATTATTTTACAAACCTCCATAAGATCACCCCCAAGCCTTCTATGCTCCAGGGAAAAAGTCCCAGCCTATCCAACATAGAACAGTACAGCACAGAACACGCCCTTCGGCCCTCGATGTTGTGCCGAGCAATGATCACCCTACAAGCCAACGTATCCATCCTATTCCAGTAACCCAACAACCCCCCCATTAACGTTATTTTTTAGGACACTAAGGGCAATTTAGCATGGCCAATCCACCTAACCCGCACATCTTTGGACTGTGGGAGGAAACCGGAGCACCCGGAGGAAACCCACGCACACATGGGGAGGACGTGCAGACTCCGCACAGACAGTGACCCAGCCGGGAATCGAACCCGGGACCCTGGAGCTGTGAAGCATTTATACTAACCACCATGCTACCGTGCTGCCCCACCTTTCTATATAACTCAGACCATCAAGTCCTGGTAGCATTCTCGTAAATCTCTTCTGCACACTTTCTAGTTTTAAAATATCCTTCCTACAATAGGGTGACCAGAACTGAACACAGTATTCCATGTGTGGTCTTACCAATGTCTTGTACAACTTCAACAAGACGTCCCAACTCTTGTATTCAATAATCTGACCAATAAAACCTAGCCTGCTGAATGCCTTCTTCACCACCCTGTCCACCTGCGACTCCACCTTCAAGGAGATATGAACCTGTACCCCGAGATCTCTTTTTTCTGCAACTCTCCCCAACTCCCTACGATTAACTGAGTAGGTCCTGCCCTGATCGGATCTACCAAAATGCACCACCTCACATTTATCCAAATTAAACTCCATCTGCCATTCATCAACCCACTGACCTAATTGATCAAGATCCTGTTGCAATCTTATATAACCCTCTTCACTATCCACTATGCCACCAATCTTGGTGTCATCTGCAAACTTACTAACCATGCCTCCTACATTCTCATCCAAATCATGAATATATATGATGCTGCGCAATATCCTTTGTTTAGTCAACATCCTTCAATCAAACAGGATACTGAGAGTGGTCACTGCATTCAGTTTCCAGGATTCTGTTGATAAATTATTAGGGTCACACTTGAGGTTATCCATTGTTTGATTGTAATATCTTATAATTTATCAATGCCTTGCTGCGCTGATGTAAAGACCAGTTCCTGTTGTTTTTTTTTCCAGGGCTTCCTTAATTTAGCACATCCGGTGCCATAGGATGTTGTTACACAATTATGCCCAGGTTTGTTCAGAAACCTGTATTTATACAGCACCTTTATTGCAGTAGAATATTCCAAGCAACTTCACAGGAACAGGATCAAACAAACATTTGTCACTGTGCCACATGAGGAGACATCAGGATAGTGGACCAAAAGCGTGATCATGAGTGTAGATTTTGAGGAGGACCTCAAAAAAGGAGGGAAGCGGAGAGACAGAGAGGTGTAGTGAGGGACTCAGAGCTTAGGCCAGGCTAACTAAAGGCAGAGCAAAGAAAATGAAGGATGCACAAATGAGAAAAGTTTGTTCTTAAAAGGGTAAAAAAACTAAAATATCATTTCTTTTCAGTGATATATTTTCTCCCCAGCAAAAATAACAGAGTGACATTTTTCAGTATAAGCTCCAAACCTTTAATCAGCTCTATATGGCCCAGATCTGTTCTGGATCCAGAATTGTTCCAAGTTGAATTTGATCTGTTTTAGCTACTTGGTGTCTGACAACCCACCTTGTTAATGTTGCAATGCAGATTTCACAACGCACAGATCTAGCTATATAAACTTACAAGCTTACGCCAGGGTGGTTACCTGAAAAACATGCTCCTGAATTTCAATTCCGTCTCCAGAACTTTTGTCTCGGGATAGCTCATACAGGGTATCAATGGGGAAAAAAACTCCCTACTCACCTGAACAGGAGCCTGCCTATGCCAAGGAACATTGCCATGCCTGTGGTATTATCATAAATCCAAGAACTGCAAGGGTTAGTGAAATGTCCAGTCAGCCACTAGAGGGAGTGAGAGTTACACATATATAAGACATTGATGCTCAGCCTTGTGGGGAGAGAAGTGAAGGAGTTAGCTAGAGTGCAGACTGAAGGAAAGATAGTGTGAGTGAGAGCAGATCATAGTGTATTGTAGTGTAGAGATTAGTAGTAGATGAGTGTAGATTATATGTTAATTATCAATTGTGTATTATTTGGGAGTAAGTGTTGAATCCAAATTAGCAGTGTTAATATATTTATACCTTTGCTCAAGTTAAAGCTATTTTGTGGTCTTTGTGAACACTACGCCAACCATCCTGAATTCAGCAACACAAAGCACACCACAATGCCTGCCATGTTTTGTCACCAGCGTGGTTGGTCCTTCCAACACCTGTGGGAAATACACCTGTTGGGATTGGGTGATGAACCACTAAAGTAATGTTGCTGCCTTATTCATAGAACCGTCCCTCATTAATATTACAGTGCCCCTGTTGATTGGAGACTGTCTCGCGAGCCAGCTCTGTAAAGTAGGGCAGACTTTATGAATCAGCTGTTCAGAAATCATTGTGTGATCGGAAATATACGTTATCAGAATTGAGTAGAGGGGGAGGTAGACAGCGCAAACTTTTCCAGTCATTAAAATTCTGTTGTGTGATGCCTCGAATGTTATTTTGTAAAATGTCATTAATTGTTGTTCATATTCCCCATGGCTGTTTTTGCTAATTCCTCAACCAGCAAAGCTGGTGTTTATTCTGACTGGACTAGTTTTGTTTTCACTGCTTGGCAGGTTCATACAAATGAATAGTTTTCTGTGCATTTAAGAATCAGTCACATTGCTTTGGAATGCAGACAGAGATGGGGAGAAATGGCTTCACTCAAAGGGTTGTGAACCTTTGGAATTCTCCAGCCCAGAGGATTGTATATGTTCCATTTTCAAGTAGATTCAAGGCTGAGATTGTTGATTTTTTATTAGATCTTTCTGGGTGTCGTGGAGTATGGGGAGCGGAGAACTGGAATTGAGCCAGAAGGTCTGTCATGATCATGCTAAATGATGGAGCAGGCAAAAGGGGCGTGGTTTATGCCTGCTCCTGTTTCTCATCTTTAATTTCTGATTACCAGATAAGATCGGCATATTTTCTTCCAAAGAGGATATTAGTGTATCAGTGTTTACAACCATCTCACTGCCTCGGGGTCACTTTTAATGAGATCAACTTCTTATGTCTAGAGTTTTTGTTGAACTGAATTTCAATTCTCAAACCGCTCATGTGTGATTTGGATTATGTTCAAGTGGGCGGCACGGAAGCACAGTGGTTAGCACTGTTGATTCACAGCGCCAGGGTCCCAGGTTCGATTCCCGGCTTGGGTCACTGTCTGTGTGGAGTCTGCATGTTCTCCCCATGTCTGCGTGGGTTTCCTCCGGGGGCTCCGGTTTTCTTCCGCAAGTCCCGAAGGACGTGCTGTTCAGTAATTTGGACATTCTGAATTCTCCCTCAGTGTACCCGAACAGATGATCAAATTATTAGTCCTGGATTCTAAATTCCTCGTGACATAGCCACCACGCTGCCAATGGGCAATGGATCGGTTATGTATGCTCCAGGAGGAGTGGGAAGATTTGCTAATGATTCTTGGTGAGGTTTTAAATGCGAATGGGTTAACCTGCTTACACTTACACTATATAATATGGAAACAAGAATCTGTTCCACTTAAATGATTCTGAATCGAATGAGATAAAGGACCTAGAGTTGCAAGGGTCGGTACAGGTGTTTTTAAATGCCATGCAGAAGAGTTTCTTAAATTTCTTTCAGGCCGTCACACTCATTGTAGGGCAGAACCTCCACCCACTGGCATCACAACCATAACCACATCTGAATGTTCAATCAGGGCGCTAACATAAAGTGGAAAAGCACCTGCGCCTGGCAGGGGCACACTCACTGTCAAGGCGTGAAGCAATATATATATCCAGCAGATGGATGACTTGATAAAGTCGGTTGTTTTAATGCTTTACTAAATGGACAATTGCTGAGCTGACAAGATGGCTCCACCTCGTCACATGTTGCCTCCCAGCAGTTTTAAAGTAACAAAGGCTTCAAACACTCCAAACATCTGGGCAGCACGGTAGCATTGTGGATAGCACAATTGCTTCACAGCTCCAGGGTCCCAGGTTCGATTCCGGCTTGGGTCACTGTCTGTGCGGAGTCTGCACATCCTCCCCGTGTGTGCGTGGGTTTCCTCCGGGTGCTCCGGTTTCCTCCCACAGTCCAAAGATATGCAGGTTGGGTGGATTGGCCACGATAAATTGCCCTTAGTGTCCAAAATTGCCCTTAGTGTTGGATGGGGTTACTGGGTTATGGGGAAAGGGTGGAGGTGTTGACCTCGGGTAGGGTGCTCTTTCCAAGAGCCGGTGCAGACTCGATGGGCCGAATTGCCTCCTTCTGCACTGTAAATTCTATGATAATCTGGAATGTGACACACCTGGCATAGCAGAAACATTCCGACACAGCCAACACAATGGCCCGAAGGAGAAAATGCTGGAAAATCTCAGCAGGTCTGGCAGCATCTGTAGGGAGAGAAAAGAGCGAACGTTTCGAGTCCGATGACTCTTTGTCAAAGCTAACATACAGAGAAAGTGGGAAATATTTATACTGTGGAGTAAGAATGAAAGATGAGTCATAGCCACAGAAACCCAGGGAAACCAGGTGCTAATGGCCACAGAAACCAAGGGGAAAGAGTGTTAATGGCAGTCCCCAGAGAGAACAAAAGACGTGAAAGGTCAAACAGCAGGGAAACTAACATCAGAGGATGAACTGTAGATGTCGCGGGAGGGGAAGGTGGAATCAAAGAGGAGAGAGGTGAAGGAAAGGTGGATAAGATGGGGTGGCGGATTAAATATATATTAAGGAAGAAAGAAATGGTAAAAGACAGTTAAAATGAAATAGGGTGAAAACAAATGGGTCGAGGTGGGGTAGAGCTGATTATCTGAAGTTGTTGGATTCGATGTTGAGACTGGAAGGCTGTAGCGTGCCTAACCAGAAGATGAGATGTTGTTCCTTCAGTTTGCGTGGAGCTTCACTGGAACATTGCAGCATGCCAAGGACAGACATGTGGGCATGGAAGCAGGGAGTGGGGGCTGGTTTAGCACAGGGCTAAATCACTGGCTTTGAAAGCAGACCAAGGCGGACCAGCAGCAATTCCGGTACCAGCCTCCCCGAACAGGTGCCGGAATGTGGCGACTAGGGGCTTTTCACAGTAACTTCATTTGAAGCCTACTCGTGACAATGATCGATTTTCATTTCATTTCATTTTTTGTTAAAATGGCAAGCACCAGGAAGGTCAGGGTCCTGAATGCGCACAGACAGACGATGCTCAGCAAAGCGATCACCCAGTCTGCGTTTGGTCTCCCCGATATAGAGGAGACCACGTTGGGAGCAGCGAATGCAGTGGACCAAATTGGAAGAGATGCAAGTGAAATGCTGCTTAACCTGGAATGAGTGTTTTGGGCCTGGGATGTTAAGCATGGAAGAGGTAAAGGGGCAGGTGTTACACCTGTTGTGGGAGGGTGCCCGGATAGGCCTGGAACAAGGAATGTTCCACATACCCCATAGAAAGACAAGCGTAGCCAGGACCCATGCGGGTACCCATTGCTACACCTTTGATTTGGAGAAAGTGAGATGAGTTAAAGGAGAAATTGTTGAGAGCATTCCTTGTTCCAGGCCGCCGGGACCTGGAAAAATTCATCAACTTCGCTTCCAGTTTCTACCCCTTCATCACTTTCACCTGGTCCATCTCAGACACTTTCCTTCCCTTCTTTGATCTTTCTGTCTCCATTTCCGTCAATAGACTATCCACTAATATCCACTACGAGCCCACTGACTCCCACAGCTATCTGGACTATAGCTCTTCACACCCTACACCCTGTAAGGGCTCCATCCCTTTCTCTCAACTCCTTCACCTTCGTCGCATTGTTGCGATGATGCCACTTTCCAAAATGGTGCTTCGAAAATGTGGTCCTTCTTCCTCAACTGTGATTTCCCACCTACAGTTGTTGACAGGGCCCTCAACAGTGCGCAGTCCATCTCCCGCGCCACTACCCTCACCCCCACCACTCCCTCCCAGAACAAGGATAGAGTCCCCCTCGTCCTCACATTTCATCCACAAGCCTCCGTATGCAAAGCATAATCCTCCGCCATTTTCGCCACCTCCAGCGTGATGCCACCACCAAACACATCTTCCCTTCACTCCCTCTGTCAGCATTCCACAGAGACCGTTCCCTCCGAGACAATCTAGTCCACTCCTCCACCATACCCAGTACCTCTCCCGTCACCCATGGCACCTTACCATGCAATCACAGATGATGTAACACCTGCCCCTTTTCCTCTTCCATGCTGAACATCCCAGGCCCAAAACACTCATTCCAGGTTAAGCAGCGTTTCACTTGCATCTCTTCCAATTTGGTCTACTGCATTCGCTGCTCCCAATGTGGTCTCCTCTATATCAGAGAGACCAAATGCAGACTGGTTGATCGCTTTGCTGATCACCTTCAGTCTGTACGCATTCAGGACCCTGACCTTCCCGTTGCATGCCATTTTAACAAAAGACCCTGCTCCCATGCCCACATGTCTGTTCTTGGCCTGCTGCAATGTTCCAGTGAAGCTCAACGCAAACTGAAGGAACAACATCTCATCTTCCGGTTAGGCACGCTACAGCCTTCTGGCCTGAACATCGAATTCAACAACTTCAGATGATCAGCCCCACCTCGACCCATTTGTTTTCATCCCATTTCATTTTAATTGTCTTTTACAATTTCTTTCTTTCTTAATATATATTTAATACTCCCCAAATCTTATCCACCTTTCCTTAACCTTCCTCCTCTTTGCTTCCCCTTCCCCTCTCCCCCCCCCCCCCCCCTCCCCCCCCCCCCCCCCCAATCTACAGTTCATCCTCTGATGTTAGTTTCTCTGCTGTTTGACCTTTCACATCTTTTGTTCTCTCTGGGGACTGCCATTAACAGTCTTTCCCCTTGGTTTCTGTGGCCATTAACACCCGGTTTCCCTGGGTTTCTGTGGCTGTGACTCATCTTTCATTCTCACTTCACAATATAAATATTTCCCATTTTCTCTGTCAGTTAGCTTTGACAAAGGGTCATCAGACTCGAAACATTAGCTCTTTTCTCTCCCGACAGATGCTGCCAGACCTGCTGAGATTTTCCAGCATTTTCTCTTTCGTTTCCGATTCCAGCACCCACAGTAATTTGCTTTTAAAACAATGGCACGGCAGGCGGTCAGTGTGCTCAAGCCAACTTCAGAGACCTTCGCAGATCCGAATCCCCAATACTCTCACTCATGGCCGAAACATTAACTGTCCGAATGTAATGATTCAACAAGAGCACCAGGTTTAACAACCCCAAACCCGTGTCGCCAAGAACAAATGGAATCCTGACTCCAGTTAAACACCTTAATGTTTCAATCATCCTTTGGCCATCATTGAGGAGGAGTGGTGAGTGGTATGTCACGTGACTTCCCACAACCTGCACCGGAATGTTTTCCTATGGAACTGACCTCAGGCAGCTGTTGTTTGACCTCCAACGTGGACAGACCTCCAGGCAACAACCTGTGCTGTCTACCATCCAGCCAGTGTCTGCGAAGGAACTCTTGCCCTTGGGAAAACCTGCAATCTGCTGCAACCTTGGAAGCTCTAGCTCCAAGGCTAACTCACTCCACCTGCCGCCTCCTCACTCCTCGTACCTCCAAGACTAACTCACTCCACCTGCCGCCTCCTCACTCCTCGTACCTCCAAGACTAACTCACTCCACCTGCCGCCTCCTCACTCCTCGTACCTCCAAGACTAACTCACTCCACCTGCCGCCTCCTCACTCCTCGTACCTCCAAGACTAACTCACTCCACCTGCCTTCTCCTGTCGAGGAAGTCTTGCTCTGGAAAGATGGATCGTCCTCCAGAACAATACTTTTCACTGTATCTCGGTACACGTGACAATAAACCAATCCAATTCAATCCTCCAACCAGTAAATCTCCCCTCGGAAGAAACTTGTTCGTTGTCGCAGTTGTGGCCTGAACCCTCTTCTCTTTCCTCATCCCTCGGGTTTACGGTGTGAATGAAAAGGGTTGTGAAAATGCTTTGGTGTGCACATGTGTGTATGTGCATGCATGCGTGTGTGTGCGCATGTGGGTGTGCTTGTGGGTGTGTGCGTGTGCATCTGTGTGGGTGCGTGTGTGTGTGCATGCATGTGGGTGTGCACATGTGGGTGTGTGTGTTTGTGGGTGTGTGTGTGCATGTGTGTGGGTGCATTGTGTGGGTGTGTGTGTGAGTGTATGTGTTGAGTGTGTGTGCGCGCCTGTGTATGTGTGTGTTGTGTGTCTGTTGAATGTGAATGGGTGTGCATGTGTGTGGGTGCATGTGTGTGTGTTGATTGTGTGTGTGTGTCTGCCTGCGTGTGTGTGTTGTGTGTGTGTTGCGTGTGTGGGTGCATGTGTATGTTGAGTGCATGGGTCTGTGCTTGTGTGTGGGTGCATGTGTGTGCGCGTGTTGAGTGTGTGTGTGCGGGTGCGTGTGTGGGTGTGTGTGTTGTGTGTGTCGGTGTGGGTGTGTATGTGTGTTGAGTGTGGGTGTGCGCATGTGTGTGTGTGTGTGTGAGTGAATGTGTGTGTGTGTTGAGTGTGTGTGTGAGTGTTTGTGTATGTGTCTATGTGTGTGTGTGGGCATGTTCTGTCTGTGTGTTGAGTGTGTGTGTGTTGAGTGTGTGTGTGTTGAGTGTGTGTGTGTGTGGGTGTGTGTTGAGTGTGCGTGGGTGTGTGTGGGTGTGTGTTGAGTGTGCGTGGGTGTGTGTGTGTGGGTGAATGTGTGTGTGTGTTGAGTGTGTGTGTGAATGTGGGTGCATGTGTTTGTGTATGTGTCTATGTGTGTGTGTGGGCATGTTCTGTCTGTGTGTTGAGTGTGTGTGTGTTGAGTGTGTGTGTGTTGAGTGTGTGTGTGTGTGGGTGTGTGTTGAGTGTGCGTGGGTGTGTGTGGGTGTGTGTTGAGTGTGCGTGGGTGTGTGTGTGTGGGTGAATGTGTGTGTGTGTTGAGTGTGTGTGTGAATGTGGGTGCATGTGTTTGTGTATGTGTCTATGTGTGTGTGTGGGCATGTTCTGTCTGTGTGTTGAGTGTGTGTGTGTTGAGTGTGTGTGTGTGTGGGTGTGTGTGTTGTGTGTGTCGGTGTGGGTGTGTATGTGTGTTGAGTGTGTGTGTGCGCATGTGTGTGTGTGTGTGGGTGAATGTGTGTGTGTGTTGAGTGTGTGTGTGAGTGTTTGTGTATGTGTCTATGTGTGTGTGTGGGCATGTTCTGTCTGTGTGTTGAGTGTGTGTGTGTTGAGTGTGTGTGTGTGTGGGTGTGTGTTGAGTGTGCGTGGGTGAGTGTGGGTGTGTGTGTGTATCGGGTTTGCTGTGCAAGTTAGTCATAGAGGTGTGAAACACTCCAAATTAAAGGGTTGGGGGATATACAGGACCATTTATAAATGGGAAAATCAGAATGAAACAAACATTCTGCTTACGGACAGGCAGAAAATGGCAAAATCAGAGCATTTTAAATTGACCCTCCCGTTTTGTTCGTGACAGCACCCTACCTGATAAAATGGGAACAGCACTAATGGACTGGCCTGTTGAAATGGCCTGGATTGTTTTCTCGTCTTCTGTCCAAAATGTTGATTTCTCCTCAGCCATCAATCATTAACAATAATAATAATAATCGCTTATTGTCACGAGTAGGCTTCAATGAAGTTACTGTGAAAAGCCCCTAGCCGCCACATTCCGCCGCCTGTTTGGGGAGGCCGGTACAGGAATTGAACCGTGCTGCTGGCATTGTTCTGCATTACAAGCCAGCTGTTAACCCCCTGTGCATTATGTCAGACATGTGAGTTGCCCATTGTTGCCAGTATAATGACCGGTGAAAGATGCCCACCTGAATCAAGGTGAAAAGTAAAGTCACCACAGTCCCAGATGACCACAGGCTGCTTTCCCCTTTGCTGGGGAGAGCTGACTGGTGGGGATTTAACCTGAGGATCACCACACCTGAAAATGAAATGAAAATCGCTTATTGTCACGAGTAGGCTTCAATGAAGTTACTGTGAAAAGCCCCTAGTCGCCACATTCCGGCGCCTGTCCGGGGAGGCTGGTACGGGAATCGAACCGTGCTGCTGGCCTGCTTGGTCTGCTTTAAAAGCCAGCGTTTTAGCCGATTGAGCTAAACCAGCCCCTTAATGTAAATCACTTATTGTCACGAGTAGGCTTCAATGAAGTTACTGTGAAAAGCCCCTAGTCGCCACATTCCGGCGCCTGTCCGGGGAGGCTGGTACGGGAATCGAACCGTGCTGCTGGCCTGCTTGGTCTGCTTTAAAAGCCAGCGATTTAGCCGATTGAGCTAAACCAGCCACTTAATGTAAATCACTTATTGTCACGAGTAGGCTTCAATGAAGTTACTGTGAAAAGCCCCTAGTCGCCACATTCCGGCGCCTGTCCGGGGAGGCTGGTACGGGAATCGAACCGTGCTGCTGGCCTGCTTGGTCTGCTTTAAAAGCCAGCGATTTAGCTCAGTGAGCTAAACCAGCCCAAGCCCAAACCTCAGGCAAGGGGCAAGGTTGAGAAGCAGGGGGCTTTGTGACTAACCTCCACCTTGATAGCCTGGAAATGTCAGTAGGTGGGAAAAAGGATTTATGCGTTGGCATAATCAAGTTCACCCCAATATCAACCCCCGCCTCGTCTGGAATGCAGCATTCAACTTGTGAGAGAGATTGAGCAGATTCTGCTCGGATATCTGCATTCACAAAGCATTGGAGTTTATTGCTGCAGATATTTTGTTCATTTGACCCATTCAAAACATATCCCTGTCGATGCATTCCAATCACGAAAAATTGTTTGCAGGAAATAGAGTTCCTCCAAATAAAGATCAAATTAAATAAAAACTGTCTCGGACAGCGAACGCAGCAGGTATCACCTATTCTGGGTGACAGTATTTCAGTGATGTAACTACAGCCTCAGGGTAAAGCCACACAAATAACAGGCAGAGTGAAAAGTGTGACAGGAAAGTCACAACACAAATAAACTTGAGTCTTCCAGCAACATTAGCATCAACAGTGAACTGTGCCACACAACACTTTAAAGTGTCAAGAATCACCAAGTTAAACTGAGTTTGTAAAGTCAGTGTGCGTTTGTTTAATTTCCTGTTCAGTACCAGGTCTCCTCTGCTCTGTATCTTCACTACAAGCTCTATGCAGGGGATAATACCAAAATGTTTCTTTAATTTCTATCGTATATAATAGCAAAAAGATTCCTTGTGGATAATACCGCCTCTCTTTTTCATATGCTAATAGAAGATTTTGCACTGGAGAAAATGTACAATTTCATTCCTCAAACATTACTCAATCATTGCTTTCTACGAGCTCGATCACAACTTTCTCATTCCTGCCGTTTCCTTTTACAATGATTGAGTTTGGCAACTTCAACTCAGAGAAACAATGGACTTTAATCATGTTTGAGTCTGTGTACAGTGTGGTAATTGGGAGCATGATGCCTGGCTGTATGTTGGCACTGGAGATTTGAATGATATTACTCGCAGTGCGGAAGCAGCTTGACAACTTGCTGGCCACTTTACAAAACAGCGTGTGAGCATTTTGAGACGTGACACATGTCGAGTGTAGTGCGCGTGGGTGGGACAAGTGATTTTGGATTTCTGGTGCCAAGAGCTCTCCCTCATTCGATTATTCCTCACTTCATATCCGGCTCCGTCCTGCATTCACTGGGAGAAATTCTGACTTTGAGCAATATTCAAAACGGGTGACATTGTACGAGCCACATTGCACATCTCTACCCGTGTCTGCGTGGGTTTCCTCCGGGTGCTCCAGTTTCCTCCCACAGTCCAAAGACATCTGGTCGGGTTGCTGGGTTACAGGAATAGGTGGTGGTGTGGGATTGGGTAGGGTGCTCTTTTCGGGGGCCGGTGTGGACTCGATGGGCCAAGTGGCCTCCTTCTGCATTGTAAATTCTATGATTCTATGATATGTCACACTCGGTCAAATGCTGCCTTGATGTCAAGGGCAGTCACTCTCACCTCACCTCTGGCATTCAGCTCTGTTGTCCTGTTTGAACCAAGGCTGCAATGAGGTCAGGAGCTGAGTGATCCTGGCCAAACCCAAATTGAGCCCCTGTGAGCAGGTTATTGCTAATCAAGTGACAATTGATAGCGCTGATCCTTCCATCATTTTACTGATGATTAAGACTGGATTGCTGGGACGATAATTGATCGGGTTGGATTTGTCCTGCTTTTTAGGTACAGGACATACCTGGGCCATTCTCCACATTGCCGGCTAGATTCCAGGGAGTGGGCCCCACGACCTAACGCTGGCCGGGCGGCCTCTGATTGGCTCACTCCAGCAGCACTTCGGCTGCTGAGGATCAGGACACCATTTTTAAATGCTGCCCCAGAGCAGGGATAGTAGAGCTCACCCTGCTAGACCTTCCACCCCTGCCAGCACTGCCCGGACACTACCCTCTGGCACTGCCCCCTGGCACTTGCTGTGCACGTTCCTCCGGCATTGCCTGGCACCACTGGGCAGTAGCCAGGCATTGCCTCGTCGTGACCCTCTCCGTTTCTGTGTGCTGCACTACCCGGAAGGTCTGCTTAGCAGGCAGCCACATTGGCTGTGAGCAAAGAGGAAGAGAGAGCAATACCTACATGACCTCGCCCCTCCTTTTCTCGACTATCTCCTGACTGGATTTGGTGTCAGACTTTGGACAGGATTTTCTGGCCGTTCACGTTGGTGGGATCTTACTGACAGCGACCCCCTTCGCTGGATACACGGCGATGAGGGGTGTTTAAGGGGAAATCCCATTGACAACGGCGGGACCAGTAAATCCTGCTACCGGCCACAGGCGAACCGTCCTCCATCGCAGCAGAACACACCGCGCAGGAGGAGAACATCCCATCTAATGTTTCAGAATGTTCCTGTAAAGTACCTCCAGCTGTTTCTTTATGTTAAAGGTGCAATATGAAATGTACGTTGTTGTTGTTGTAAGACTGAGATTAAATAGAACAGTGGGCTAAACAGCTGGCTTGTAATGCAGAACAAGGCCAGCAGCGCGGGTTCAATTCCCGTACCAGCCTCCCCGAACAGGCTCCGTAATGTTGTGATGAAGGGCTTTTCACACAATTAGGGCTTTGCACCGATTCCGCTACCGGTGAGGGGCTAGCACTGGCACCACATGGCATCACTGGGTCCGTATGGGACACTCGCAGGGCTGACAAGCCGTAGCCGTGCTTAAACTATACACCCCCCACACACACAAACACACTGATCGGTGCCAGAAAGATGGCACTGGTTGTGCTGGAGCGCCCATCCAGCTGAGACCCATAAGGGAGAGAAATATCACTCCATGGAAAGGTTTCCAATAATTAATTAGGGTTTTACCTGCTCCCTATTTGGTCTGACTCCAAAATGTTAACTCACTTACAGAATAAATAGTGCAGTCACTACAGCAAAACAACCACATCTTGAAAGTGAACTGCAGGGAGAAAAACATCCTCGGTGGCCAATAACGATTCTGGTAGCCTATCCTGCAAATATTTTTCATTTATTAGCTTAGAAACCTATTAAGCAGTAATTCATGAAAAATGTATGACTGCATCGTGTGTGACTGCTTTCAACAACAAATCTTTTGTTAACCAGTTCCCAATTAACCTCGTCTGCACTTGGATTATTTAAATAGAGAGCACGCATGTTTACTCATAATAAGGAACAATTTGCAATCCTACTGAGATCAATGGATATTTACAATTTACATTGCGTTCATCCTTTAGAAGTAATGATGACTATTATTACTGAGGCTGTAAAACCCAAAGGCAGTCATGTTTATTGAGACCAGTTTGTCCCCTGATATATCACTCAGAATGTCTGTGAGAGGACAAAAGAATGCAAATCTGGACTGCGACAGGACAGGCTAACATTGCACATCAATCCCGTCACTACCTTTCAGTTCTGATAAACCAAAATGGTTTCGGAATTTAAACAAATGATTCATTCTGGGGAAATATGCTGGCAGGTATGCTGCTTCTGATGGCGGTAATGGTGTCACTCCTAAAGTCGCTGCAGTCTGCAGGGTGAAAGTGATTCCATGATGTGGTTAGCTGGGCAGTTCCAGAATTTGCCCCCACAATCATGCAGAAATACATCCAAGTGGAGTTGGCATGTGATTTGGGAGGGACAGCACGGTAGCACAGTGGGTCGCTCTGTGGCTCCACAGCTCCAGAGTCCCAGGTTTGATTCCCGGCTTGTGCCACTGTCTGTGCGGAGTGTGCACGTTCTTCATTAGATAGGATAGATGCGGGCAGGTTGTTTCCACTGGCGGGTGAAAGCAGAACTAGGGGGCATAGCCTCAAAATAAGAGGAAGTAGATTTAGGACTGAGTTTAGACGGAATTCCTTCACCCAAAGGGTTGTGAATCTATGGAATTACTTGCCCAGTGAAGCAGTTGAGGCTCCTTCATTAAATGTTTCTAAGGTAAAGATAGATAGTTTTTTGAAGAATAAAGGGATTAAGGGTTATGGTGTTCGGGCCGGAAAGTGGACCTGAGTCTACAAAAGATCAGCCATGATCCCATTGAATGGCGGAGCAGGCTCGAGGGGCCAAATGGCCTACTCCTGCTCCTAGTTCTTATGTTCTTATGTTCCCGTGTCTGGGTGGGTTTCCTCCGGGTGCTCCGGTTTCCTCCCACAAGTCCCGAAAGATGTGCTGTTCGATATTGTGGACATTCTGAATTCTCCCTCTGTGTACCCGAACAGGCGCTGGAATGGGGCAACTAGGGAAGTTTTACAGTAACTTCATTGCAGTGTTAATGTAAGCCTACCTGTGACAATAATAAAGATTATTATTATTATTAACCCTGGAAGTTCATCGCGTGCCACTGTAGGTTGGTAGGCAGTCCATTCATAGAATTTACAGTGCAGAAGGAGGCCATTCGGCCCATCGAGTCTGCACCAGCTCTTGGAAAGAGCACCCTACACAAGGTCAACATCTCCACCCAATCCCCATAACCCAGTAACCCCACCCAACGCTAAGGGCAATTTTGGACACTATGGGCAATTTATCACGGCCTATCCACCTAACCTGCACATCTTTGGACTGTGGGAGGAAAACAGAGCACCCGGAGGAAACCCACGCACACACGAGGAGGATGTGCAGACTCCGCATGTCTTTTTTTATTTCAAAATTCCAGCATTCCTGTTTTTGACACGTGCTTTATTAATCTCCACAAGGCTGATAATTAAATATTGCCTTTCATCTTCTGTGTGCAAGGGAAAGACTGATAGGTGATGAGACTCGCTTCGAAGACAGTGCCACACACGAGAGAGAGATGTTCAAAATCATGAGGGGGCTGGACAGAGTCAATAGGGAGAAACCGATCGAGAATGAGAGCGGTAGATTTAAAGTGTTTTACAAAAGAAACAAATGTGATGTGAGCAAAATCTTTTTCATCCAGCGAGAGGTCAGGGTCTGGACTGCATGGCCTGGAAGTGTGGTGGAGGCAGGTTCAATAGAGGCATTCAGAGGATGGTTATTTGAATAGAAACAATGTGCAGGGGTCCCGGGGAAAAGGCAGGGGAATGGCACTAAGTCACGATGCTCACTTGGAGAGCTGGTGCAGACACGATGGGCCGAGTGGCCTCCTTCCGCACTGGATTGGATTGGATTGGATTTGTTTATTGTCACGTGTACCAAGGTACAGTGAAAAGTATTTTTCTGCAAGCAGCTCAACAGATCATTCAGTACATGGGAAGAAAAGGGAATTAAACAGAATTCAAGAAAATACAAGAAAATACATGAGAATACATAATAGGGCAACACAAGATATACAATGTAACTAAATAAGCATTGGCATCGGATGAAGCATACATGGGTGTAGTGTTAATGAGGTCAGTCCATAAGAGGGTCATTTAGGAGTCTGGTGACAGTGGGGAAGAAGCTGTTTTTGAGTCTGTTCGTGCGTGTTCTCAGACTTCTGAATCTCCTGCCCGATGGAAGAAGTTGGAAAAGTGAGTAAGCCGGGTGGGAGGGGATCCTTGATTATGCTGCCCGCTTTTCCCCGGCAGCGGGAGGTGTAGATGGAATCAATGGATGGGAGGCAGGTTCGTGTGATGGACTGGGCGGTATTCACGACTCTCTGAAGTTTCTTGCGGTCCTGGGCCAAGCAGTTGCCATACCAGGCTGTGATGCAGCCCGAGAGGATGCTCTCTATAGTGCATCTGTAAAAGTTGGTAAGGGTTAATGTGGACATGCCGAATTTCCTTAGTTTCCTGAGGAACTATAGGCGCTGTTGTGCTTTCTTGGTGATAGCGTCGACGTGAGTGGACCAGGATAGATTTTTGGTGATGTGCACCCCTAGGAATTTGAAACTGCTCACCATCTCTACCTCGGCTCCATTGATGCTGACAGGCATGTGTACAGTACTTTGCTTCCTGAAGTCGATGACCAGCTCTTTAGTTTTGCTGGCATTGAGGGAGAGATTGTTGTCGTTACACCACTCCGCTAGGTTCTCTATCTCCCTCCTGTATTTGGACTCGTCGTTATTCGAGATCTGGCCCACTATGGTCGTATCGTCAGCAAACTTGTAGATGGAGTTGGAACCAAGTTTTGCCATGCAGTCGTGTGTGTACAGGGAGTAGAGTAGGGGGCTAAGTACGCAGCCTTGCGGGGCACCGGTATTGAGGACTATTGTGGAGGAGGTGTTGGTGTTCATTCTTACTGACTGTGGTCTGTTGGTCAGAAAGTCAAGGATCCAGTTGCAGAGTGGAGAGCCAAGTCCTAGGTTTTGGAGCTTTGATATGAGCTTGGCTGGGATTATGGTGTTGAAGGCGGAGCTGTAGTCAATAAATAGGAGTCTGATGTAGGAGTCTTTGTTTTCGAGATGCTCTAGGGATGAGTGGAGGGCCAGGGAAATGGCGTCTGATGTGGACCGGTTGTGACGGTATGCGAATTGAAGTGGGTCAAGGCGTTCTGGGAGTATGGAGGTGATGCGCTTCATGGTCAGCCTCTCAAAGCACTTCATTACGACTGACGTCAGGGCCACCGGGCCATTGAGTCACTGTAACCATTCTGTGACTCTGTGAACTGGAGGAATGACTTCAACAATCAGTGTTCCATTGAGACATTTTTGAACAATGCAGTGCACCCAGAAATGGATCTTCCGAGGATAAGAATAGTCTTCAGTCCAGGAAGATTCTGACTGCAAAACTCAACTGAGCACTTATACTCTGAGTCAGCCGAATGTGCTTTCCAACTCCCACTTCAAAGACCTGAGCACAATAGTCTCGGCTGACGCTCCCTCAGATTTGAAGGGGTCTTTCACTGTTGTGTGACATAACAGACTTGGGTTCCTTGGTCCCCATTGCCAGCAGCCCTCCTCCCAGGGCCCCACCCAAATACCCCATTGGCTGGGGTTTGCTCACTCCCACGCGATTGGCCCCGAACCAGTCACGTGGTCGGCAGAGCCCATCCCCTTAAAGGGGCAGCGCCACCACACTTACAAAGGAATCTCCTGATGAACAGATTGGGCCTTTTCCCATTGGAGTTTAGAATAATGAGATGTGATAACATTGAATCATATAAGATCCTGAGGGGACTTTATCGGGTGGATAGGGACAGATGTTTATTTTCCTGGCAGTGACTAGGACTAGGGGACACAATTTAAAAATGAGGTTTGAGAATAATTTTTTGTGGACAGAAGATCATGGGGGCGATTCTCCAAAATGGAGACCAAGTGTTCGCGGCGTCGTGAACGCCGTCGCGTTTCACAACGGCGTGAAGCGGGCAGGGGGATGACCGATTCTGTCCCCCACAGGAGGCCAGTACGACACTGGAGCAGTTCTCGCCGCTCCATCCTCCCTTCCCGGCGCCAAATGGGTGCCGCGCCAACCCACGCATGCGCGGGGGACTTCTTCAGCGCGTCGGCCCCGACTCAACATGGCGTTGGGGTTCAGGGGGGAGAGGCCGGCCCGCCGATTGGTGGGCCCCGATTGTGGGCAGGACCCTATTGGAGCCCCCCCCCCCCCCAGTGAAGGAGCGCTTTTCCCCACCCCACAGGCTGCCCCCCGACCCTTCGCGCAGAGTTACCGCCGGCAGCGACCAGGGGTGAACGGCGCCGGCGGGACTCTGCCGTTTCCGCGTGGCCGCTCGGCCCATCCGGGTCGGAGAATCGGCAGCCTCGTCGATTCCAGCGTCCCACGGTCGGCGCCGCATCAAACGCACCGGCGCCATTGTGGCGCGGTTGCGGCAATTCTCCGACCCACGCGGTGTTTGGAGAATCACGACCCATTAGTCTGTGGAACTCTCCTCCCCAGGGAGCAGTGGATGTAGGAGCATTGAACTTATCCAAGGTTGAGTCGGATATATTTTTGATAAATAAGGAGTCAAAGATTATGGAGGTCAGACAGGAAGATGGAGTTGGAACTATAACCAGGTTTGCCATTTTATGGAATGGCGGATCACACTTGATGGGATCAGGGTCCGAATGGCCCATTACTGCCCCTTAATACCTGTGTTTCTATATTCCTCTGCTTCTTTACCATTCACCTTCAATCTGTGTTCCTGGGATTTTGATCCTTCCACCAACATGGACAGATTCTCACTACCTACTCTATCCAGACCCCTCAATTCTTTGAATGCCTCAGTCAGATCTTCTCTCAACCTTCTCTTCTCCAAAGAGAACAGATCCAACCTTTCCAATCTTTCTCTGCAATTCAAGTTCCTCACCCACTGGAAGCATTCTCACAATTTCGTTTCTGTTTTAGTTTTAATCATTGTTGTTGGAGGATTAACATTGACTCCAATACTGGGGAGGAAATTGTTAGGATGGTAAGTCATGAAGAGGAGAGTCACAGGCTGGGCAGAGCAGTGGCAAATGGAGTTAAACCCAGAAAAGTGTGAGGCAATGCATTTGGGAGGGCGAACAAGGCAAAGGGCTATACGAATGGTGGGACTCTGGAAAGTACTGAAGGTCAGAGGGGCTTGGAGCGCACATCCACAGGTCTCTGATGGTGGCAGGGCAGGTAGATAAGGTGGTTATAAAGGCAGATGGGATACTTGCCTTTATTAGAAGAGGTTAGAATAGCATGGAGGCTATGTTGAAACTGTATAAAATGCTGGTTAGTCCACAGCTGGAGTATTGTGTGCAAATCACTTCACCACATTATAGGAGGGATATGATTGCACTGGAGGGGGTGCAGAGGAGATTCACCAGGATGCTGCCTGGGCTGGAGGCTCTGAGTTAGGAGGAGAGAATGGATAGACGGGGCAGTTTTCCATGGAGCACTGAAAGTTGAGAGTGAATCTGATTGAGGTGCATCGAATTATGGGGGGGCATTGATAGGGTAGATAGGAAGCCACTTTATCCATCAGTAGAGGGGCCAATAACCAAGGGACAGAGATTTAAGGTAAGGGGCAGAATGCTACGAGGGGAGTTGAGGAGAAACCTTTCACCCAGAGGGTGGTGGGAGTCTGGAACTCACTGCTTGAAAGGGTGGTTCAGTCAGAAACTCTCGTAACATTGAAGAAGTATTTAAATAATCACCTTGTGTGTGCCACAAGGATCTGTTTTGGGGCCGTTGCTGTTTGTCATTTTTATAAATGACCTGGAGGAGGGCGTAGAAGGATGGGTGAGTAAATTTGCAGATGACAGTAAAGTCGGTGGAGTTGTAAACAGTGCAGAAGGATGTTACAAGTTACAGAGGGACATAGATAAGCTGCAGAGCTGGGCTGAGAGGTGGCAAATGAAGTTTGATGCAGAAAAGTGTGAGGTGATTCAGTTTGGAAGGAATAACAGGAAGGCAGAGTACTGGGCTAATGGTAAGATTCTTGGTAGTGTGGATGAGCAGAGAGATCTTGGTGTCCATGTCCACAGATCCCTGAAAGTTGCCATCCAGGTTGAGAGGGTTGTTAAGAAGGCGTACGGTGTGTTAGCTTTTATTGGTAGAGGAACTGAGTTTCGGAGCCATGAGATCATGTTGCAGTTGTACAAAACTCTGGTGCGGCCGCATTTGGAGTATTGTGTGCAGTTCTGGTCGCCACATTATAGGAAGGATGTGGAAGCATTGGAAAGGGTACAGAGGAGATTTACAAGAATGTTGCCTTGTATGGAGGGAAGATCATATGAAGAAAGGCTGAAGGACTTGAGGCTGTTTTCGTTAGAAATGAAATGAAATGAAAATCGCTTATTGTCACGAGTAGGCTTCAATGAAGTTACTGTGAAAAGTCCCTAGTCGCCACATTCCGGCGCCTGTCCGGGGAGGCTGGTACGGGAATCGAACTGTGCTGCTGGCCTGCTTTATAAGCCAGCGATTTAGCCTTGTGAGCTAAACCAGCCCCAACAGAGAGAAGAAGGTTAAGAGGGGACTTAATTGAGGCATACAAGATGATCAGAGGATTAGATAGGGTGGACATCAAGAGCCTTTTTCCTCGGATGGTGATGTCCAGCACGAGGGGACATAGCTTTAAATTGAGGGGAGATAGATATAGGACAGATGTCAGAGGTAGGTTCTTTACTCGGAGAGTAGTAAGGGCGTGGAATGCCCTGCCTGCAACAGTAGTGGACTCGCCAACACTAAACGCATTCAAATGGTCATTGGATAGGCATATGGGCGACAAGGGAATAGTGTAGAGGGACTTTAGAGGGGTTTCACAGGTCGGCACAACATCGAGGGCCGAAGGGCCTGTACTGCGCTGTAATGTTCTATGTTGTGCTGTCGTAACCTCCAGGGCTATTGACCAAGTGCAAGAAAATGGGATTTGTGCAGTCAGATCTTTGTTTTTTTAAATAAATTTAAAGTACTCAATTTAAATTTTTTTCAATTGAGGGGCAATTTAGCATGGCCAATCCACCTGCCCTGCACATCTTTTTGGGTTGTGGGGGTGAGACCCACGCAGACACAGGGAGAATGTGCAAACTCCACACCCACATAGACAGTGCGCCAGAGCCGGGATCGAGCCCGGGTCCTCGGCCCCGTGAGGCAGCAGTGCTGAACCACTGTGCCACCGTGCTGCCCCAGACCTTTGTTGCCCAGTGTGGTCATGATGGGCCGAATGACCTTCTGTCCAGTAAATATCTATGAATCTATCCACCAGAACTCCTCTACCCTTCTTCTGAACAGCCCCATAAGGTTTTTGACATCCAGCTGAGAGGCGAGACACGGCTTCATTTTAACATCTCACCTGATAAAAGTGCCCGTGACCCAACTGTTGTTCCCTTTCACCAATAAATCCCTCTGTTTATTCCTGGATGCCTCCAGTGTCTGCCTCGAGCCACCACACTGGCGACGAGGTGAAAGTTTTTGCTTGCTGTCATCGTGAATCGAGGGGGGAAGAAAGGAGCCGTTGAGAAAGTAGTGAAACTCCAGCAAGAGTGGGAATCATAGAATCATAGAATTTACAGTGCAGAAGGAGGCCATTCGGCCCATCGAGTCTACACCGGCTCTTGGAAAGAGCACCCGACCCAAACCCACACCACCCTATCTCCATAACCCAGTAACCCCACTCAACCAACATGAAAGGTAATTTTTGGACACTAAGGGCAATTTAGCATGGCCAAACCACCTAACCCGCACATCTTTGGACTGTGGGAGGAAACCGGAGCATCCGGAGGAAACCCACACACACACGGGGAGAACGTGCAGTCTCCGCACAGACTGTGACCCAAGCCGGGAATCGAACCTGGGACCCTGGAGCTGTGAAGCAATTGTGCTAACCACTATGCTACCGTGCTGCCCATGAATTATTTAAACCCTGACTGGAAATGCTGATCATTGGGGAACCATTGGCCAAGGGCTGGGTAATAGAGTCAATATTTGAATGGCTCCATTTGTTCTTTACTGTGAACAAGACTACAGGCGAGGACAAGCAGAAGGTGATATCTCTGACAGTTTGCAGGTCCCAAATGTAGAATTTGATTCAGAACTTCAGGTCCCCGGAAGCAGGCCACTCGAAGGCCTTTGACCAGATCGTTAAATTTCAATCCAAGACGCTCGACAGTCCTCCAACATTATAAATTTAAATCTGCAGTGGGAGACCATGAAGTTTCTGTCTCAGTCTTTATAGCCACACTTCGCCAGCTTGCTAAACACTGAGTTCGGGACTGCACTCAATGACAAGTTGCCTGACCGGCTTATTTGTGGGATCCATGACCTTAAAATCCAGGAAGAGCTTCTGGCAGAGACCATAATTACATTGGAAAAAGCGATTGTGATAACTGGTCTTGGTCTTGGTGGTGAGTGAATCCAAAAAGGCGTCATTGAGCTCAAAAGCATGCTGGAAGGGGCAGATAACCAAATATGAGACGGTATGGCCACAAGGTCTATGGCAGGATCAACAAGCACAGCACAGAACAAGACACGGCCCTCGGGACCGAACCGGGAGCTAAGGAGCCGGAAGGAATTGGTGCCTCAACCCGGGTCCGAGGTGGGCTGTTATCGTTGTAGGAGAGGCCATCCCCAGGCGACATGCCATGTTTGGGACTTCGACCGCTTCCGATGCAACCAAAGAGGGAACATTCAAACAGGTTGCTGCGCAAGGAAAGCGTGCCAATTTAAACAAAAAAACAGAAAAGCAGCAGCAGTTCACAGCACCAGCTCTGAAGGGGAGCTTCAGTGACCAGATTGCGTGAGCAGACCTTCTGATACCAGTCTTTAAGCTTGAAGAGTACTCCAGCTAAACTTTCAACCCACAAAGGGGAGATTTTGAAGATCCTCAGAACTGCCAAGATCCCAGTGGCCTACAGCAGGCAGAAGACCAATCAGCCTTTGTCTGTCATGGAAAGTCATAGACTCAGTCTGTTGGGAAGAGATTGGTTACAGAAGATTGGGTTCAACTAACTGGAAATCTTCAAAATATCCAACAGCGTCTTCCAAGGTGCCTTAAGGATGCATGAGATGTCTTCCTCATGGAACTGAGCCAGACTAAGGACATCAAAGATATATGTCAATCCCAATTCAACACCCAAATTCTTCTGAGCCAGACCAGTACCACAGGGATCGTATCAGAAGGTTGAAGAAGAATCATAGACTCATAGAATTAACAGTGCTGAAGGAGGCGATTTGGCCCATCGAGTCTGTACCAGCCCTTGGAAAGAGAACCCCACTTTAGCCCACTCCATCCCATAACCCAGTAACCCCACCTAACCTTTTTGAACACAGGGACAATTTACCATGACCAATCCACCTAACCTGCATATCTTTGGATTGTGGGAGGAAACCGGAGCACCCGGAGGAAACCCACGCAGACACGGAGAGAACGTGCAAACTCCGCACAGTCAGTGGGCCAAACCTGGAATCGAACCCGGGACCCTGGCGCTGTGAAGCAACTGTGCTAACCACTGTGCTGCCCTGATTGGGAGAGCTGGGGATAATCAAGCTGGTTCAGTTTGCAGAGTGGGCGCCGCCGATAGTCTCTGATCTTAAACCTAATCATTTGCTAAGGATTTGTGGGGACTATGAGCTGACCATAAATCAGGCTGCCCAGGTCGATCGGTGTCCGATTCCCGGAATCGAGGACATTTGCACCAAGTAGTGGGGGCCTTGCCTCTTCAAAATTGAACCTGCAACTAGAGTTTGATAAGGAGGCTCAGTGGTTTGCTTCAATCAATATCCATAAAGGCCTCTTCCAGTTCACCAGACTGCCGTTTGACATGGCTTCAGCCTGTGCTATCTTCCAGCGCATGATGGAAAATCTCTTCCAGGGAATAGCCACGGTGATGGTTTACCCTGATGCTGTGCACTGCACCAGATGAGCACATGGCAGCCTGGAGGAAGTATTCAAGAGGTTTTCTGATGAAGGGGTTCACCTCAAACGTGGGAAATTACTTTTTCGGACTCAGGAGTGACTTATCTTGGATTTTGCGTTGGTAAGACAGGGTTGCACCTCCAGACTAAAAGGTTAAAGCCACATGGCACCGAGGACCCAGCATCGATCCCGGCCCTGGGCCACTGTCCGTGTGGAGTTTGCACAATCTCCCCGGGTCAGCGTGTGTTTCACCCCCACAACCCAAAAAGATGTGCAGGGAGGTGGATTGGCCACGCTAAATTGCCTCTTAGTGGGAAAAAAGAATTCGCTACTCAATACTAAAAACAAAGAAAAGGTCAAAGCCATATGAGAGGTCCCCGCACCCAAAATATCAGCGAATTTGAATCCTTCCTCGGTACGGCCGATTATTATGGTGGTTCGTTTTGAATTTAGTCACAACATTGGCACCACTACACCGGTTATTCAGGAAGAAACGGCAGTGGCAATGGAAGCAGCCCAAAAGGAAGTCTGTGAGCCTCCCTGTGAAGCAAGCATTACCAACATCAAATCTCTTGGTGCCCTTTGACCTGGGAAAACCAATCATGTTGACATGCGATGCGTCCCCTTACGGTATAGGGGCAGTTTTATCCCACAAAATGGGAGATGGTACGGAATGTCTGATTGCCTTTGTCTCAAGGTCCTTCCAAGGCCAATTGCGTGGCAGCGTATGAACCCCGGCCATTGCGAAGTTTGCGCAGGTCCCTGATTGCAGGACCCGAGACAGTATGGACTGGGGAACCAAAGTGTTCAGACCTGTTGTACAGTGCTCTGTGCCTGTTAGCTAACTACCTTTGTCTTTCATCAATAAACCCCTTTGTTAACAACTGGGAGCTCCAGTGTCTGACTCAAGTTACCACAAGATGAGCCCTTTGTCCCAGGAATGAATCATGTGAACCATCTCTGATCTGCTTCTAGTGCAAAGGTCTCATTCTTCAAATAACTTGGAACTATATCACCGTTCCTTCACCGTCACTGGGTGAAAATCCTGAAACTTCCTTCCTAAGGGCACAGTGGGTGCACCTACACCACGTGGACTCCAGCGGTTCAGGAAGGCCGCTCATCACCAGTTTCTCAAGGACATTTGAGATTGGATAATAAATGATGTTCTAGCCAGCGACAGAAACATCCATGAACAAATACATACATTTTTAAAGTTCACTTTCCAGCCAATCAACCCCATCCTCTCATGCAATATAAATTGTTCTCTTTGAGATGAAAGAAATTGATGGCATATTATTTTGCACGTAGCACAGTGGTTAGCACTGTTGCTTCACAACTCCTGGGTCCCAGGTTCGATTCCCGGCTTGGGTCACTGTCTGTCCGGAGTCTGCACGTTCTCCCCATGTCTGCGTGGGTTTCCTCCGGGCGCTCCGGTTTCCTCCCACAAGTCCCGAAAGACGTGCTGTTGGGTGAATTGGACATTCTGAATTTTCCCTCTGTATACCAGAACAGGCGCCGGAATGTGGTGACTAGGGGCTTTTCACAGTAACTTCATTGCAGTGTTCATGTAAGCCTACTTGTGACACTGAAGATTATTAAATTACATTTTCAGTTGTACTCAACTGCCGTACACTTGATCATTGACACTGGGTGTAAATAGTTCAAGACTGATCCCTTCATTCCTGTTAGCTAATCAATCCTTCGCCATGCTAATATGTGACCCAATGCTGTGAGTTCCTATTTTGTCTATAATCTTGGTTCTGGCACTTTATCAAATACCTTTTGGAAATCCAAGAACCGCACATCGACAGGTTTCCTCTTATCCAACTTGCATGTTGCTTCCACAAAGAACCCGAATAAATTAATCAAAAACCATGTTGACTCTGCCTGATCCCATTCTGATTTTTAAGCCTCCTACGAGAACCTTAATAGATTCCAGCAATTTCCCTCTGACAGATGTTAAATTAACTAGCCTATAGTTTCCTCCTTTCCGCCTCCTTGACTTCGCAATGGCAATATGATGAATATCTTCATCTTTGCAATGAATGGCTGGGTTCTGGAAAGCACGGCCTGAGACTGCGGTGGAGGCAAGTTCATTCGAACCATTTCAAAGGATTGTCATCTGAAAGTGAATAATTTACAAGGCTGGAGGGAGAAAGAAGAGGAAAGTGGCTCCAGGTGAGTTACCGCTTCAGAGAGACAATGAAGACAGATGGGCTGATTGGCCTTCTTCTGCGTTGTAACCATTCTGTAATTCTAGGAGGAGATAATCTAATCATCTCCTCTTAGATTTCCAATAGCATGACCATGGGGACTCCTTAACTGGACCAACCATACAAACTGTGGCCAAAACAGTTCAGAAGTTGGGTGTTCTGTGGCAAATGGCTCATCTGATTCCTCAAAGCTTAGCTACCGTCTACAAGCTACACGTCATTTGTGATAGAATACTGTCTGAAAGTGCGAAAGGAAGAAGACAGAAGGCCTTGCAGCTATATGACCAGTGGATGTCGGAAAGCACTTTGCGGCCAATGGAGCATTTCTGAAGCACAGTCATTGTGGCGCAAAGACACAGCAGTCAAAATGCACAGAGCAAAGTACCACACTGGCAATGTATAATGACCAAATCATCAACTTTGTGATATCGATTTAGGGATTAATATTGGCCAGGACACGGGATAATTCCTCTGCACTTCTTTAGGGGCTGTTTAGCACAGTGGGATAAATAGCTGGCTTGTAAAGCAGCCCAAGGCAGGCCAGCAGTGCGGGTTGAATTCCCGTACCAACCTCCCCAAACAGGGGCTGGAATGTGGCGACTAGGGGCTTTTCACAGTAACTTCATTTGAAGCCTACTTGTGACAAGAAGTGATTTCCATTTCTTTAAATTTTCATTTTCAAATAGTGCAATAAGATTGAGCAGGCGGATGATACCTTGCTTTAACGTCACATTGAAAGCCGGCACCTTCAACACTCCAATACTCCCACAGTACAGCACGGGAGTATCAGCTTTGATGATGTTCACTCAAACACTCGAGTGGGAATCTGGAACCCTATGATTCAGAGACAAGAGTACTATCAACTGAGTGATGGCTGGATGAGTGCATTTCCACCTTCACTCAAGAGGTTAAGCAGCATCCAGGACTAAAGTATCTGTTTGATGGAGGCCCATCTAGCTGAAACATTCTCTTCCTCCACACAGGCACACAGTGGTAGCAGTATTATCATTCACCAAACCCACTGGAGCCACTCCCCGTTTCTTCAACAAAACCTTCCAAATCCATGACTGCTACCACTTAGAACAGCAAAGGCACCAGGTATATGGTGACACTGCCTCTCCAGGTTCCCTCTAAGTCACTCACCATCCTATTTTGGAACAATGGGTGGGATTCTCCGCCGGGTCGGAGAATCGCGAGAGGCGGCACGAATCCCGTCCCGCCGCTACGATGCCGGCTGCCGAATTCTCTGGCGCCGGGTTTCGGGCGGGGGCGGGGATCGCACCGCGCTGGTCGGGGGCCATTGGCAGCGGCCCCCCTCCCCGGCAATTCTCCGGGCCCTGATGGGCTGAGCAGCCGGCCGTTTTCAGTCCATCCCAGACATGGTCCATCCTGGCAGGACCTGGCTTGGAGGGTGGTTAGCATGGTCTTTGGGGGGGGCGTGGGGGGATCTGGCCCCAATCAGGGCCCACCGATCTGCGGGGGGGGGCCTGTGCCATGGGGGCACTCTTTCCCTCCGTGCCGGCCTCTGTAAGGCTCCGCCATGGCCGGTGCGGAGACGAAACCCCCTGTGCACGTGCAGGAAACACACCGACGGTTCTGCGCATGCGCCAGAACACGCTGGCAGTCCTGCGCATGCACCAACTTGCACCGGCCGGCGGAGGCCCATTGGTGCGGCGCCAACCCCTCCAGCGCTGGTCTAGCCCCCGGAAGTGGGGAGGATTCTGCAAATTACGGGTGGTCCGATGCCAAAGTGGTTGACGCCACTCTTGGCACCGGTACAGACCGCCCCGCCGATTGCGAGAGAATACCATCCAATATTTCTGTTCGTGGTCATTAATGGGTCTCCAAATGTCAGATGGGCGGCACGGTATCACAGCGGTTAGCACTGTTGTTACACAGCGCCAGGGACCCGGGTTCGATTCCCGGTTTGGGTCGCTGTCTGTGTGGACTTTGGATGTTCTCCCCGTGTCAGCGTGGGTTTCCTCCGGCTGCTCTGGGCTGCTCCAGTTTCCTCTCACAGTCCAAAGATGTGCGGATCAGGTGGATTGGTCACGCTAAATTGACCCGTAATGTCCAAACGTTAGGTGAGGTTGCTCGGTTACGGGGATAGGGTGGAGATGTGGGCTTAGGTAGAATGTTCTCTTTGGGGCCGGTGTAGACTCAATGGGTCGAATGGCCTCCTTCTGCACTGTAAATTCTATGATTCTATGATATGTCAGACAGTGGTGGGTGTCCACACAGTGTCATAAGACAAACTAGTGTGAGCTCACTCAGAAATCTCATTAAAAATAACTTCTGAAAAATACATAAGACATAAAACTTGCTTCCTGATAGTTTCCCCAGAGCCACATGAACCAAATGAGTATTTATTCAATACTTAATTTGCATGATCAAAACTTCAGGCAAAACATTTCTAAAGCTGTGACACCTTTTTAATTCTACCCAGTTCCATTAAAACCATCTACAGTTTCTCAACACTAGCTCAACTTGGGAGTTTTAATTCATTGTGGTATTTTATGTGGCATAAAGTGATTATGAATTACGCGAAAGGCCTCGAGTATTGTTGAGTTTGTGCAAAAAGACTTCCTTTGTAATTGAATATTCTGTCAATTATCAAAATAGAATTTTGAGTATTCCAAATTGTTCACCTATTTGAGAAAGATCTTTTAAAATGCTATGCAGCACTTCAACACTGCTGCGAACAGAATCACTTACATTTTCCTTCTCCATGACAACCATCGGTGAAGCTTCGCTGTCCATATTGCTGGACACCTAGAAATTACATGGCTGTAAAATGCTTTGCATTCAGTCAATGGGAATCAAAATGGAGTAACGATGTACGTCAGGCTGCCAACTGACCATAACATGCACACTATCGCAAAAGGCCAAAATATATCATAGAATCATAGAATCTACAGTGCAGAAGGAGGCCATTCAGCCTTTCAAGTCTGCACTGGCCCTTGGAAAGAGCACCCCACTTAAGCCCACACCTCCACCCTATCCCCCCAAACCAGTAACCCCACCTAAAACTTTTTGGACACAAGGGCAATTTTAGCACTGCCAATCTACCTAACCTGCACATCATTGGTATGTGGGAGGAAAGCGGAGCACCCGGAGAAAACCCACGCAGACCCGGAGAGAATGTGCAGACTCCGCACAGACAGTGACCCAAGCCGGGAATCAAACCTGGGACCCTGGAGCTATGAGGGAACAGTCCTAACCACTGTGCTACCATGCCACCCTATCCTCCAATTGAATGGTGATGAACAGGAGAGAAGAAGAGGTAAAGGAAGAGAACTGGTTTGGTAAAACAATTTTGGAGTTTAACAGGGAAATGGTGACCAAGGAAGGGGAAGAGTTCTAGTGTGAAGATTCTGTGATTCCTGCTGCATTGATGAAGACAACACGTTTTGTAGTTGAGAAAAGTTAGAAGGTCTACAAGATTATGAGGACCATGGATAGAGTGGATGGGCAGGCACTCTTTCCCAGGGTGGAGGGGTCAGTCGCCAGAAGGCATAGGTTTAAGGTCCGTGAGGCAAAGTTTAGAGGAGGTGTGCGAGGCAGGTTTTTTACAGAGAGGGTGGTGAGTGTCAGGAACGCGTTGCCAGGGGAGGTTGTGGAAACAGATACATGAACGGCATTCAAAAGGCAACTTGGCAAACACATGGATAGGATGGATGCAGAGGGATACGGCACAAGGAAGTGCTGAGGGTTTTGGCCAAGGGTGGTATTATGACTGGTATAAGCTTGGAGGGCCAAAGGGCCTGTTCCTGTGCAGTATTTTTCTTTGTCCTTTGAAGCAGAGTTGGATGAATATTGGTCCCTGCAGTGAGAATGCTTTTCAACTCACAGCGTGTAGGTGTCACTGGTAAGGGTCCATCCCCAATTGCCCTTGACGAGAATGGTGGTGAGTCCGTCCCATGATAAGTGAGTATCTTCTAACGTCATTTTAGAGTGCAGTTCGGAGTCAACCATATTGCTGTGGGTCTGGAGTCACATGGAGACCAGGCCAGCCAAGGATGGCAAGTTCCCTTCCCTAAAATCATTTGTGAATGTGATTTTTACAGCACGGCATTAGTTACATGGTCACAATTACTGATAGAATTTTATTATTTCTAACAGCTTCCCCAGCTGTTATGATGGGTCTTGAACTCGTATCTCTAGATGAATTAGTCATCAACATAACGTTAAGGGCAGCACGGTGACGCGGTGGTCAGCACTGCCGCCTCACGGCGCCGAGGTCCCTGGTTTAATCCCAGCCCCGGGTCACTGTCCTTGAAGAGTTTGCACATTCTCCCCGTGTCTGCGTGGGTTTCACCCCCACAACACAAAGATGTACTGGGTAAATGGATTGGCCACGCTAAATTGCCCCTAAATTGGAAAAGACTAAATGGGTACTTTGAATTTTTTTTTAAATCAACATAAAGTTTACGAGACTGATTAATGGTATGACAGGTATGAGGAGGGATTGAGTCTGTTAGGATTATGTTTGCTGGAGTTTAGAGAAATGAGGGCGGATATCATAGAAAGCTATAAAATTCTAACAGGACTGGACAGGGTAGATGCAGGAAGGATGTTCCCGATGGCGGGCGAGTCCAGAACCAGGGGCACAGTCTATGGCCACTGGGTAAAACATACAGGCTTAAGATGAGGAGCGATTTCTTCACCCAGAAAGGGCTGGTCCTGTGGAATTAATTACCTCCAACAGAAAGCAGTTGAGGCCAAAACATTGTGGGCGGGATTCTCTAATAATGGGGCCATGTCCCCACG
This sequence comes from Scyliorhinus canicula, assembly GCF_902713615.1. Taxonomy (NCBI): domain Eukaryota; kingdom Metazoa; phylum Chordata; class Chondrichthyes; order Carcharhiniformes; family Scyliorhinidae; genus Scyliorhinus; species Scyliorhinus canicula. Next base: position 240,848,940 of record NC_052149.1, read on the forward strand.
CTGGCGTGAAAACCGGCGGCAACCACTCTGGCGTTAACGGCCCCCGAAAGTGAGGAATCCTCACCTTCTTAGGGGGCTAGGTTGGCGCCAGAGTGGTCCCCGCAGCTCCAGCCAGCGCGGAACGGCCGACACGAGTTCGCACATGCGCAGAATGGCCGGCGTATTTTCCCGCATGCGCGGAACAGCCGGTGTGATTCGGTGCATGCGCAGGGGTTCCCTTCTCCGCGCCGGTCCCCCGGCAATATGGCGGAGCCTGACAGAGGCCCAGCCCTGAGTAAAGTAGGCACCCACAGAACCAGCCCGCTCGCCGATCGGTAGGCCACGATCGTGGGCCAGGCCACCGTGGGCCACAGCCCCCCCCCCCCCTCCCCCAGGGTCGGATCCCCCCACCCCACCCCCTTCCAGGACGGCCCCCGCACACTAAGGCGGTGATTCCGCTGGCGCCGGCGAATGGGGAAGCCGGCATCGGAGCTGCGGGGCGCGACTCTCGCGCGTCCCCGGGGATTCTCCAACCCGGCGCCAGGTCGGAGAATCCCGGCCTGCATGTTTCCAAGAATAAATTAGGAATAACACTTGGGGTGAAGGAGATCAAAGGATATGGGGGGAAAGTGGGATCAGGTTACTGAACCAGGGTTATAATGAATATCAGAGCAGACTCAAAGGGCCGAATGTCCTCCTCGTGCTCCTATTTTCTATGTTTCTATGTTTCGATCCGCTGTGCTATAGCTCCCCACACTGACTCCAGGGCAAGTGTGTTTGATGCCTTTTTGAGAAGCGTGACCATGGCAGAAGGAAGGTAAGAGGATTATTTCAGAAGGAACTAATGGCACCTCCTGTGGTTTGCCTCATCAACTCTCACGGGTCAGAAAGAAATTTTTGACAAAAGGTTTGGCTTGCTGGTTTATTTTGGTATGCATCTCCTGGGCGACGGGAAGAGGAAAATTAGACTCAAGGATGAGTCAAACAAAATAGTGGGCGCACAACAGTCTCATGGCCTTTTCTTTTACATCACTTACAACACATTAAATCATCCCAATTACCTCTATTCTATAAGTGTCAATCAATATGAACCAATTAACTTGTTTTGGATTCTGTTCTGCATGACCTTCATTGTGTTGGGAAAAGATTCATTAAACTTTAAATTTTGCTTGAAATTCTGTACTTCTGTCCTCCAATCCTATGCCATTTCCAAAATCTGCTCACCTCAACTTATCTTAAATTCACGACCTGTCCTTTTTACATTCCTCACAGCAAAAGTAAAGTCAGTTCCTTGACCATTTCTTCACAACTTCCATACCCTGGCTGAGAATAATCCGACATGCTTTCTGGTAGTTTACAGAGCTGCATTACTTTCTTTTCGTACAATTAGGCTCAAGGCACTTTTGAAAGTTCTAACTCTGTGTGGTTGTGTGAAACGGGTGACAGTAGATTGGCTGCCTGTTTTACATCTGCACTGACTCTGATTTCCCACAAAGCCAATGGCCAATTGATTCTTAGTCAATGTTCCCTCAGGGTGAGACGGGAGGGAGAGAGAGCGAGAAACATCAAGATTATACAGAATGGCGTGCAGAGAGGAACAAATTGGGGAAAATCCATAAAAATGTGTGGAAAGCATGCTAAAGAATGGGATAGTTGGAGTAACACTGACAAAAATAATCACAGACAAATAAATAAGGTGCAGAAACAAGAATGAATGGGTGCAAAAGTCCTTCAAAGAGAGGGAGATGGGAAGAATAAAGGAGAATCAGAAAAACACAAGATCAATCCAATTCATCGACCAGTGCCTCTGCAAGTGCTCGCCATTACACGATGCATTGCAGCAACTTGTAAAAGATTCTTTGACAGCACGTCCTAAACCAGCAACCTGTACCACTGAGAAGAACCAGGGTAGTAGGTGCAAGGAAGCTCTACACCTCAAAGTGCTCCAGCTAGTCACACACCATCCTGTATTGAATAAAAGCAAATTACTGCGGATGTTGGAATCTGAAGCCAAAGAGAAAATGCTGTAAAATCTCAACAGGTCTGGCATCATCGATAGGGAGAGAAAAGAGCTAAAGTTTCGAGGCCAGATGACCCTTTTTCAAAACTCTGTCACTTTTGACAAAGGGTCATCTGGACTCGAAACGTTCGCTCTTTTCTCTCCCTACAGATGATGCCAGACCTGCTGAGATTTTCCAGCATTTTCTCTTTGGTTTCCTGTATTGATGCTGGGCCAAAGATACGGGACTCCAAAGCTTTTTGAGGGCTTCAACAACAGATGTACTACAGATGTTGAAGAATGGTGTACACCAGCGACATATATTCAAGTGAAGCTAGGGATGGACAATATAAATGCAATTCTTTCTTTCTTACTGTACAGGAACTGGAGTCGGTGCTTTTAGGGATGGAAGAATACGGGAGATACTTGGCAAGAGCAAATGAAAATCACAAAAGTGCCTTTTATTGGTAAACTATGTGATTTGTTTTGAAATGTTGTCTAATCCTGATAAATGGTTTATGAACACAAAGCATAACATACTCGTCTTTTGCTGACGTGGAGAGTGACAATGAATGGCTCTGACAGCTTTTCACTCTCTCAGGATCATATATAATTCAGAAACAACAAGAATATTGTGGATTTTCAACAAAGTTTTTCTTTTGCTGCCATTTGAAAACAATCACCCATCACCTTCCTGATAACAAGACTGTGGCACATTCCTGCCATTGTGTCATTCATTGCAATTTGAAGAATGCTTTATAGTCATCGAGAGCTACGTCAAGTCAAATCCTCACCAGGATCCTTTTCATCAGTTTGTTTCTGTTCAAAATGAGGTGCCCACAACTGTAGTACAGCACTTGAAGAACATTGGCAGATATTGGCTAGAATTGTACTTTTGCCTGTTGTGTTAAATCTTCAATTTTTAAAATCTTTATTAGTGTAACAAGTGGGCTTACATTAACATTTCAATGAAGTTACTATGAATAGCCCCTAGTCACCACATTCTGGCGCCTGTGTGTCACCCTGAAGCCGCCTTTAGATTGCAGCCCGATGTTTGGAGACAATCTGCCATATTGTCCTTTCCCCTCCGTCCCCATCACCAACCACTTTACATTCCCCCACCTTATATCTTGCTTCTGACATTTAAATAGCACCATGCAAATTAGTGAGGATACACAAGGCAGGGTTCTCTGTCTCCCATTGTGGCCACCCCACGCCGTCAGGAAAGTCATGGGCATGGGTGCCCTGCCGGTGGAGAGGAGGATTCCACCGACGGAGCTTCCCGCTGTCGTTCTTTGGGTAAGGGGAATTAGACTGAAAGCGGTGCTGGATTGAGGTGGGCAAGAGGAATTCACACGGAGGACAAGAGCACTATGAACGAGTCTTGCCTGCACCTGGTGAAACCCATGTTGGAATCCCACCCCAACTGGCACAATGTGGGCTAGAGTACTTTGGTTGGCCAGCAACATTTCAGAGAAGAATTCATCTTCAAGGTCATGCTGCGCAGTGAAATGCAAACTGTGAAATCAATGGCATGTTTTCATTAAAGATTCTGGCCGCGATTTAACAGAAATGAAACAGAGTCTCGTGTCGCGCGCGTCTAGTTGGGTGTTTCCCAGGGCCGGCAGTGCTGAGAACGACCCCACTATTAACTGGGCCTCTGCTTCATTTTGGGGCCCCGGTGAGGAACGCCTGGCTGAGGCTGCCCTCGGTCCATTCCCTGCACTAATAAGCACCATCGCTAGTGCAGCAAGAGATAAAAATGGCACCCCGATCGCGAGACCCCCCACTGCAGCCTCCAGACCCCCCTCAATGCCCCAACTTACCAATGAGAGGCTCCTCAAGCCCCACGCACCCCATCTCATATTGGCAGGTATAACCCCTCCCCCCCCGGCCCAATCCCTGGTGCAGGCAAAATACCACCTGGGCACCTTAGCGCTGCCAGTCTGGCACTCTGGCAGTGTCCCTACCAGCCTGGTTGTGCCATTTTCACACCATGACAAAGCCAGAGTGTCAAATGGGTGGCACTGTCACATGGTCCAGGGTGTTTGGCACGATGGACCCACACGGACGCTGAGGCACCTTTCTCCCTGCTGCCTCTCTACCCCCCCAAGCCCAGCCCAGGCAGGGGCGGCACCCCCCCCCCCCCTCCCCCCCGCTCCGCAACCCCCACACCTCAACAATCCCGGCCCAACTCGACTGAGGCTGACCCCCACTGTGGTTCCCCTCCCTTCCCCCCCCCCCCGCCCCTCTTCTCCCCGCAGCAGCCCTTACGCCAAATTCACATTTTTGAAAAAGTGTACGATTCGACGCCCAGGTAACCACTTGCTGGTGAGGCGGTTAAATCACGGGGGCCGTTAGGTCGAGGTTCCTTCTGTTAATTGTATGGAGATTGGGCTTGAGTGGTGATTGTTGGTTTCTCACCACGCTGCGATGAGATCCTGATTTCGCCAACGTGGACGGGCCGGTTAGATCGCAAACAGACCGGGGCCCAGCCTGGTCCTCGATTTAGGCCTCCCTCGTGATTTAAGGGCCTCACCGCTCTCCCGCTTAAGCACAACACGGCCATTAAATCGCGTCCTTATTCTCTCAAATGGAGAATCCTGTCCACTATATCTCCTCATTATTTTCAACCTGTTTGAAGCCACACAATCCTTTTCCATTGGCCAATTCAGTTGAACTCCCTGCGCCTGATTCTGACTAATTGGCGAGTTTCTGCAGTGTCCCTCACAACACTCTGGGTGCTCAGGGACCTCATGATCTGCAGCGGTTCAGGAAGGCAGCTCACCACCACCTTCTGAAAGGCAACTAGGGGTGGGCAATAAATGCTGGGCCTAGCCCGCAATGCCCATATCCCAATAAAAAAATTAATTGAAAAAAATGGCTTCTCTTCCTGATCCTGCTACATTACCTCTGGAATCAACAAGGATTTACACTTGGCCGCCTCTAATTTCAAATCTGCATGCTGCTCTGTGGCACCATCATCTGATGTCATCTAGTACCACATGAATGCTGCCGGCACCCAGCTCAATATCTCTCTTAACTCTTCCACTGCCTGATTTGTCTGTGTGCCTCTTTGACATCCAATCCTGGTTGAGCATGGTTAAGGCCAAAGCCATTGGAATAGCCCTTGCGTTAATTCCAGTCCCCTTTCCAAACACGTCTTCGGGGTGAACAACACTAATTGCCAACACTGCATCCAGTTTGACCCTGAGTTCAGCTTCTGACCCCATGTTCTCTCCATCATAAAAAAACCTGTCCTAATATTGCTTTTGCCGAAATGTTGCTGTGGCTCCAAAACGCAGCTGTCATTACTGCCTGACTTGTCTGTACCAATTCACTCCGAGGTCAGCCTCACATCTCAATGACTCGCGTGTCCACACCTCACAGTCAGTGTGTGACATCAGCTCACTCACACAGCCAATGGAAACAAGAGATTCTCAAATGGCTCACAAGAGTAACCTGCCACCTACTCCCACCGTCCGACCAGCGAGTCACTCACCCGTTTACGCAAGCACTGAGATAAAGCCAGCCATCCCTTCACTCATAAAGCCATTTAGACCGGGGTGACCCAGCCAGCGAGGCCTCAATCTCCCACAAAGCTCACTCATTCAATCGCCAAGCAATGCTCAGCATACAGAGACTATCTGGGGGTGTGTCAGCCAGTTTTACCTCCCCCCCCCCCCCCCGCAAACCCCCCGGGGTAGTGAAGTGTTATGAGGGGGTGGGGGGTGGTTGCAGATTAACGTCTGCTGCTGCGCCCCAACGTTTTCAGTCACCCAATGGCAGGTCACCATTTTAATGTCCAGAACTGGCAACTTGACAGACACGTGTAGCCACCTGGGGTTGGCCACTTCCCGATTCCAAAATGGAGGCCCGCAAAGAATACAGGGAAAACTGGCCAGGCACAGGGAAACAGCAGGTGCAAGGTTTCCTGGGTATTAAGACTTGCAGAACCCAGACAGAACCGAAACCAATAGCCATCTACATACTAATGAGCAATCCCCAGGAACAATTAGATACATTGAAGCAACCGGGACCAAACCAGACTCCCCGGCGCCAGCGGGAGCCAGGACAAAGGACAAAACGGACACATAGGAACCGCCCAGCGATCAGGGAACAGCTCCAGTATTGGAGAAATCGATTGAAACGATTGGGACATGGTCCAATTAGAACATAGAACATAGAACATAGAACATAGAACAGTACAGCACAGAACAGGCCCTTCGGCCCTCAATGTTGTGCCGAGCCATGATCACCCTACTCAAACCCACGTATCCACCCTATACCCGTAACCCAACAACCCCCCCTAACCTTACTTTTATAACCTTACTTTTATTAGGACACTACGGGCAATTTAGCATGGCCAATCCACCTAACCCGCACATCTTTGGACTGTGGGAGGAAACCGGAGCACCCGGAGGAAACCCACGCACACAGGGGAAGGACGTGCAGACTCCACACAGACAGTGACCCAGCCGGGAATCGAACCTGGGACCCTGGAGCTGTGAAGCATTTATGCTAACCACTATGCTACCCTGCTGCCCCAAATTATTTGGGACCAAGTCCGGGGTCCGCCCACAAGGGCGCGAAACCCCTGGGGACTATAAAGTAGAGTCCCCAAGTTCAGTTCGCTCTCTTGGCAGTTCTCGAAGAACTCTTGACCGTGACTCTCAGCAAGGAGAGACCTGCCTAGCAGCTGCACCAACGAAGTAAGTCTCCAGTCAACGCACGCTACGAGATAGACGCACCTAGCTCCTATTCCATATCAGCTTGAAGCCTGCAGACTCAGAACCGGACAAAGGCCATTGTTCCTCTGGCCTGGTAGGCCATTTGAAAGCTAAGTATAGGCCTTCAGTTGTAGTGATAATCTAGTAGGTAGAGTTTTATGCATGAGTAGTGATTGACTGTGTGTATAATAAATGTGTTTTGGTTTGAAACTTACTAACTGGTGTATTGAGTTATTGATCAGCACTTAGCTTTGAACCTCGTGGTGGTATCAGAAAGATACCTGGCGACTCTAGAGCAAAGGTTATTAAACAGAGCAATTAAGTAAAAGCAACACTTAGCAACACACGTTTTATGCATGGTCATATCAATTCAGAGTGAGAGAAGGAGGGAAGGGAGGGCGGAGAGAGAAGGAGGCAGCGGAAGGGGCAGAGAAGGAGGGGAGACGGGGGGACAGCAGGATACAGGGGCGTAAGAGAAGGGTTGAGGGGAAAAGAAAGAGGGTTAGGGGGGAAACCATACAGGGAGAGAGAGGGAGATGTGCTGCAAGATTGTGGTTATGGGCCACGCATTGGCTGATATATTGTTTTCTTTTTAAAAAATATGTTCACAATATCTGCGGCGCTGGAGCCAGGGGGGTGTTTTGTTGTCTAAATCCCACCCGGCAGGAGGTCAGGAAGGTCGGGCGAGGTAGATGGGTTCCATTCGGGCCTTGGGTGACCGTCTGTGTGAAGGTTGCACATTCTCCCCGTGTCTGCATGGGTTTCCTCCGAGTAGTCCCATTTCCTCCCACAGTACAAAGATGTTCGGGTTAGGTGCATCTGCTATGCTAAATTGCCCCTTATTGTCAAAAGGTGTGCAGGTTAGATGGGGTTATCAAAATCGGGCGTGTGAGTGGACCTAGGCAGGTCAGTGCAGACTCGATGGGCCGAATGGGCTCCTTCTGCATTGTAGGAATGCAATATTTCTAAGTGGGTGCAGAGAGGCAATCAAAACCCCACAGAATTTTGAATGACCCCAAATAACTTGTTGTATGAGGAACGTTTGAGGACTCTGGGTCTGTACTCATTGGAGTTTAGAAGGATGAGAGGGGATATTATTGAAACTTACAGGATACTGCGAGGCCTGGATAGAGTGGACGTGGAGAGGATGCTTCTGCTTGTAGGATAAACTAGAACCAGAGGACACCATCTCAGACTAAAGGAATGACTAAAGGGTGGGGGGGAGTTAAAACTGACTGAGAGATGAGGAGAATTTCTTCAGCCAGAGGGTGGTGAATCTGTAGAACCCTTTACCGCAGAAGGCTGTCTGGCCAAATCACTGAGTGTCTTTAAGACAGAGATAGATATATTCTTGATTAATAAGGGATCAGGGGTTATGGAGAGAAGGCAGGAGAATGGGGATGAGAAAATATCAGCCATGTTTGAATGGCGGAGTAGACTCGATGGGCCGAATGTCCTAATTCTGCTTCTATGTCTTATGGTCTTATAAATCTCCCTTTTACCTTTTCTGCCCTAAGGGGAACAATCTCAGCTTCCCAATCTCTCCAAGTAACTGAAATTCCTCACCTCTGGGACCATTCTGATTCACCCGATCTGTATCTGCAATGCTATGGTATCCTTTCTAAAGTGTGAGGCCCCAGAATTGTGCACAATCCCTTTTAGCAGCAAGATATAGATTATAACTTGGAACCTCGGCTGTTTTTCCTCTTCATCGCCCAGGGGCATTGAGACCAATTGCAGCATAACAATTGCCTTCCCAGCTTAGATTAGCTATCAATACCGAGGAGGAACTGAATCTTAATTCACCCTGGTTGGTATGCTTCACCATCAAACCTCGTTGTGTATTTACCCATTGGGGAAACCGAAGAAAACAATCTCTGACTGACAGCAGCATTGTTAAGCTGATTCCTACAAACCTCTGCTTAGGAAGTCATGAATGCCGAGCTATGTATATGACAGGCTTTTGCTTGTTTAATTATGCGTCCTGCCAACTCCACATCAAATGTTAGGGAAACAAAGAGACAACACATGACTGATGTAAATACAGAATATGAGAGAGCATTTGCAAGGCAGGGATGGGAATGAATTTGAGCCTGCAGAAAAGTTTTCCTTCACAGAACACGAGTTATTGAATAGATTACCATTGAAGCCCATTGGAGGAAGCAAGAATTGAACTCATATTCTCTGTTTCTGCTCTTGAACTGCGGCAATGCTCCAGTGAAGCTGAATGCAATTTTGAGGAACAGCAACTGTTCAATAATTTCACACCAATAGCTTTGTCCTTCATTATTTTATTTGTTGCCATGTGTCAATCCGAGTCTAGTTGATCAGGCATTTGCTTTTGGACAGAACTGGTTTTGTTGTTCTGCCATTGACACTCACTCTGGACAAATGCTTTGTGTCTTCACGACAGCCAGAATCAGGCCCTTCGCATTTTGTTCCAGGACATCTCTGTCATTGAATCTCCTTCGCCCTCCACCCAGACCTTCCATTTGGTCTTCCTCTTCTTCCTCCCTCCCCCAACATGAAACCCACAACATTTCCACCGCCCTTCAGTTCCGAAGAAGTCATCTTCGATTTGAGATGTTAGCTCTGTTTCTCCCTCCACACACACTGCCGGACCTGCTGACTATTTCCACCATTTTCTGTTTTTATTTCAGGTCTCCAGCATCCGTATTTGCTCCTATTTTAGGAGGGAACTTGAATGGTCCGTGACTGAGGCAGACATTGATCATAAAGACGGTAAGTGTCTTTATGGATGACACATGGGGTTGGATTCTCCAGTAATAGGTGCCGAGTCGCAGAATGCCGTGTCACCTCCTGGCCCAGCGAGTCAGCGGTCTTCAGGGGGCGAGCATAGTGCCGGAGTGCTGCTGACTGCTCTAGCGCCGAAAGGCAGCCCTGCATGGCTGGCTCGGGTCCACGCATGCGCGCAATGGCCGTCTTCGCGCCGGTGCATGCGCGTTGTTACCGCCTCTGCATCGGAGTGGAGCAACATGGCGGAGCCTACAGCGGGCTCATGCAGAAGGAGTTAGTCCACCTCCAGATCGTGGGTGCCCGCCGATCGGAAGCCCTCGATCGCAGGCCTGGACCCCGAGGAGCCCCCCACTGGAGTCATATCCCCCCCGCCGTCCCACCACGATGTCCACCACGGCTGCGGGTCTGAGCTCCCGCTGGGTGACACCAGGTTGGAACCATGGCAGCCGGACTCAGCGGAACTCGGTGGGAGTTTGGCCAGATACCCACGGAGAATCGGCGCGGGGGCATCTTTCAGCGGCCCCCGACCAGCGCCGCGTCAACCGCGTGGGTGCGATTACCGCTGATTCTCTGGTCGCCGGAGAATTGAGTCCCGGTGTCGGAGCGGCATGACAGGAATTTCCTGCATCCCGGGCAATTCTCCGAGCCCACGCCCGGATGTGGAGGCTTCAGAGGGTGAAAGAGGGGGTACGGAGAGTGTCCAACATCCCCACAGTTTGCTGACAGTTGTGTCGTTGACCAGGGGGGCTTCTGCCAGGGCCGGAGGCCTAACAGGGGGTTGCCAGGAGATGGGCTGTGGGACCGGGGTAGACGAGCACGGAACACCATTGCCGCAGCCGGCAAGGCAGCCATGCAGCTGCGCATGCCGCAAACAGCCCATTGTGAACTTAGGGTCACAGGTCGTATAGGTTATCCCTTCAAGCCAACTCCACAGGTGCCCTCTGGTCCCATCTGACCCATCAGCTGTATGGGCACGCACCAGCCCAACCAGTGCCATCTTGTTGGCTGGGATGAGTGTGTGTGGGGAGGGGAGTTGGCTGGGATGAGTGTGTGTGGGGAGTGGAGTTGGCTGGGATGAGTGTGTGTGGGGAGTGTGTTGGCTGGGATGAGTGTGTGTGGGGAGGGGAGTTGGCTGGGATGAGTGTGTGTGGGGACTGTGTGGGAAGTGTGTTGGCTGGGATGAGTGTGTGTGGGGAGGGGAGTTGGCTGGGATGAGTGTGTGTGGGGAGTGTGTGTGGGGAGTGGAGTTGGCTGGGATGAGTGTGTGTGGGGAGGGGAGTTGGCTGGGATGAGTGTGTGTGGGGAGTGTGTGTGGGGAGTGGAGTTGGCTGGGATGAGTGTGTGTGGGGAGTGTGTTGGCTGGGATGAGTGTGTGTGGGGAGGGGAGTTGGCTGGGATGAGTGTGCGTGGGGAGTGTGTTGGCTGGGATGAGTGTGTGTGGGGAGTGTAATGTGTATGTGGGGCTGGGATGAGTGTGCGTGGGGAGTGTGTTGGCTGGTGTGAGTGTGTGTGGGGAGGGGTGTTGGCTGGGATGCGTGTGTGTGGGGAGTGTGTTGGCTGGGATGAGTGTGTGTGGGGAGGGGAGTTGGCTGGGATGAGTGTGAAGGGAGGGGAGTTGGCTGAGATGAGTGTGTGTGGGGAGGGGAGTGGCTGGGATGAGTGTGCGTGGGGAGTGTGTTGGCTGGGATGAGTGTGTGTGGGGAGTTTGTTGGCTGGGATGAGTGTGTGTGGGGAGTGTGTTGGCTGGGATGAGTGTGTGTGGGGAGTGTGTTGGCTGGGGTGAGTGTGTGTGGGGAGTGTGTTGGCTGGGATGAGTGTGTGTGGGGAGTTTGTTGGCTGGGATGAGTGTGTGTGGGGAGTGTGTTGGCTGGGATGAGTGTGTGTGGGGAGTGTGTTGGCTGGGGTGAGTGTGTGTGGGGAGGGGAGTTGGCTGGGATGAGTGTGTGTGGGGAGTGTGTTGGCTGGGATGAGTGTGTGTGGGGAGGGGAGTTGGCTGGGATGAGTGTGTGTGGGGAGTGTGTTGGCTGGGATGAGTGTGTGTGGGGAGGGGAGTTGGCTGGGATGAGTGTGTGTGGGGAGTGTGTTGGCTGGGATGAATGTGCGTGGGGAGTGTGTTGGCTGGGGTGAGTGTGCGTGGGGAGTGTGTTGGCTGGGATGATGTATGTGGGGAGGAGAGTTGGCTGGGATGAGTGTGTGTGGGGAGTGTGTGGCTGGGATGAGTGTGTGTGGGGAGTGTGTTGGCTGGGATGAGTGTGCGTGGGGAGTGTGTGGCTGGGTTGAGTGTGCGTGGGGAGTGTAATGTGTGTGTGCGGCTGGGATGAGTGTGTGTGGGGAGTGTAATGTGTGTGTGGGGCTGGGATGAGTGTGTGTGGGGATTGTGGGTGGGGAGGGGTGTTGGCTGGGGTGAGTGTGTGTGGGGAGTGTGTTGGCTGGGATGAGTGTGTGTGGGGAGTGTGTTGGCTGGGATGAGTGTGTGTGGGGAGTGTGTTGGCTGGGATGAGTGTGCGTGGGGAGTGTAATGTGTGTGTGCGGCTGGGATGAGTGTGTGTGGGGAGTGTAATGTGTGTGTGGAGCTGGGATGAGTGTGTGTGGGGATTGTGGGTGGGGAGGGGTGTTGGCTGGGGTGAGTGTGTGTGGGGAGTGTGTTGGCTGGGATGAGTGTGTGTGGGGAGTGTGTTGGCTGGGATGAGTGTGTGTGGGGAGTGTGTTGGCTGGGATGAGTGTGCGTGGGGAGTGTAATGTGTGTGTGGGGCTGGGATGAGTGTGTGTGGGGAGTGTAATGTGTATGTGCAGCTGCAGCTTGTCAGCCTCCCAAGTGTCAATCACGGTTTGGCCAATCCCGCACTGTTTCTCATTGGAATCAATTGTATTCCATGTGCCGAAAGAGTAAATGCTGGAAAATCTCAGCAGGTCTGGCAGCATCTGTAGGGAGAGAAAAGAGCTTAAGTTCCGAGGCTCTTTGTCAAAGCTTGGTCATCTGGACTCGAAACGTTAGCTCTTTTCTCTCCCTACAGATGCTGCCAGACCTGCTGAGATTTTCCAGCATTTTCTCTTTGGTTTCAGATTCCAGCATCTGCAGTAATTTGTTTTTCTCCAGTGCTCCGCGTGGTGGCGGTCCTTTCCCTCCCACAATCGCTCAATCAGTCCAGGTTCGGGGCTAGTTTTGCCGTCGTGAGAGTCCATGAAATCTGCCCCGGTGTCCAAACTTAGTCCCAGGAAGGGAGAATCATGCCCCATGTTCTTGACAGAAGATAATGAGGAGTCTTTTTGGGTCCAAAGCTTGACCTGTTGCACCAACACTGGCAGTGCGGTAGCATAGTGGTTAGCACAATTGCTTCACAGTTCCAGGGTCCCAGGTTCGATTCCCGCCTGGGCCACTGTCTGTGCGGAGTCTGCATCTCCTCCCCTTGTGTGCGTGGGTTTCCTCCGGGAGCTCCGGTTTGCTCCCACAGTCCAAAGATGTGCGGGTTAGGTGGATTGGCCATGCTAAATTGCCCTTAGTGTCCAAAAAGGCTAAGTGGGGGTTGCTGGGTTGCGAGGATAGGGTAGATACGTGGGCTTGGGTGGGTTACTCTTTGTAAGGGCCGGTGCAGACTCGATGGGCCGAATGGCCTCCTTCTGCTTTGTAAATTCTATGAAAGAACAATTTCCTGTGAAATTGGCTGAGGTGCTACGCTGTCAGGGAAAGACAGCTCCAAGCATCCACGTTTGAACGGTGGGAGCCCTTCCGACATTGAAACGTGTATTCATAGGCTGCTGTTAATGGAGCTTTGCATTGAACCCTCCCAGAAGCTACAGTGTGAATGGTCTTATCCTCCCTAAATAACTCCAATTAAGGTTTGTGTTTGGTAATGACTGAAATGTCGTCCATAAATGTATTGATGGAACTTTTTCACTCTAATTATTACGGCTAGTCCTTCCTTTTCGATTTGCGAGTAAGCTGGTTCAGCACTGGTCAAAGTCCCGAGACACGAGTGATAGTCCTTTCTGCATCAACCTTCATCTTGTGCGCTGAAACCACCATGACTCTGTAAAGAGACACATCGCAGGTAGGAATGATTTCTTTTGAAAAGCCAATAAACTGGATGACTCCAAATCTAGTTGAACTTGTTCAAAGGTTTGTTTCTGATGCTCTTTCCAATACAACCTCTGGTGCTTCTTGAGGAGTATGTGTGTGTGGGGGGGTGGGGGGGGGGCAACATTGCAGATTATTAACAATGAATCTGCAGCAATAGTTTACCATTTGTACAAAGGATTTCAATTTTGCTGTATTATTAGTGTTCGGCTCTTGTTTAATCGCTTTTATTTTTTCCTCCGCAAGGTGCAGCCCTGTGCTGTCTACCCAAATCCATAATGCATCGCATCGTGAGCTTGAAATGTACATTTCTCTTTTCAACCTCACAGTGGCCTTTTTAAATCTTCTTCGAGATTTGCTCAGTTCGCCTCTTCAGGCGCACCTGTAATCAGAGCATCATCCGGATCAGGATTTCTCAACACAGGGACACGACGCACTGAAGAACTGAAGATGAATCATTTTATAAGGAAGAGAGAGCCAGAGACACAAACAGGCCAGGATCACACAATTGAATCTGCTGGAGAGAGTTTTACAGGAGAGTCCGCGGCAAGACAATGAAATGAAAATGGCTTATTGTCACGAGTAGGCTTCAATGAAGTTACTGTGAAAAGCCCCTAGTCGCCAGATTCCGGCGCCTGTCCGGGGAGGCTGGTACGGGAATCGAACCGTACTGCTGGCCTGCTTGGTCTGCTTTAAAAGCCAGCGATTTAGCCCTGTGCTAAACAGCCCCTGGCCCCAATGCTGTGCTGGTGTGAGCTACCTAGCCCAAGCACCTCTGGTGATCACCTCATTAAGAAGAAACAAAAATCATGGACAAAGCAGTATAAAGGTAGCACGGTAGCATGGTGGTTAGCATAAATGCTTCACAGCTCCAGGGTCCCAGGTTCGATTCCCGGCTGGGTCACTGTCTGTGCGGAGTCTGCACGTCCTCCCCGTGTGTGCGTGGGTTTCCTCCGGGTGCTCCGGTTTCCTCCCACAGTCCAAAGATGTGCGGGTTAGGTGGATTGGCCATGCTAAATTGCCCGTAGTGTCCTAAAAAGTAAGGTTAAAGGGGGGGGGGTTGTTGGGTTACGGGTATAGGGTGGATACGTGGGTTTGAGTAGGGTGATCATTGCTCGGCACAACATCGAGGGCCGTAGGGCCTGTTCTGTGCTGTACTGTTCTATGTTCTATGTTCTAAAGGTGATTTCTTGAGGTATGGTTTTAATTGTGCCAATGCAAATCAGGATGTAAAACCCATGTGTGTAATATTCAGGGAAGTGCTGGCAAAGGAAAGTTTAAAAACCTCAAATCTTCAAAGACATTTGAAGACGAAGCATGGCTGGTTTGAGGGCAAAACTTTTGATTTTTTCAAAGGATGCAGTGAGTGGGCTGGTGTTGGGTAGGTTGCAGAGCGAATGGTAAGAAGGACCCAATAGCCGTGACTGGCTTTTAAGAATGCCGTCCATTGGCAGTCCCCGATAGTTTGCGGTGTTTGATGGCGCGGTGCGAGGCTGGTCTGTGTGCTGGTTACTGTAGGCATGGGGGGTGGGGACAGAGGCTGACGGACGTCCAGGTGTTGCATGATGCTAACAGTGGTGGCCCCAGCATGGAGCTCCGCTCTGCTGCTCGTACTCTGCGTGCTGCTCGGCTCGTTCCCCGCCACCAATCAGCAGTATGTGACCTGTGACTTTCTGTTCAAGCTGTTCAATGGCCGGCACAACGTCCGCTTGCACTCGCACAATGTGACGTATTGGCCGGGAAGTGGTCAGGAGTCTGTGACTGGGGTGGATGCACCACTGGACAGTGAAAGGGAAGCCAGGCCTTGTTTGTCAGCCCAGAATACCGATCAACCGAGATCAGTCAATCTGGCTGAAACATGTCAACACTGGAAGCAACCTACACAATCATCATTTTGTACCACCACTCTCTGGAAACCAGGAGGTGAGTGCTTTTGGTGAGAATGGAGCCGGAGATTACTTGGATGGTTGGATAGTGCAATGCAGTGGAACCAGTAAGAATTTGAGTACCAGCCTCCCCGAACAGGCGCCGGAATGTGGCGACTGGAGGCTTTTCACAGTAACTTCATTTGAAGCCTACCTGTGACAATAAGCAATTTTCATTTTATTTCATTTTTCATTTCATTTCAAATATTGTGACATTGTGTGTGTTTGACAAGTTTCTTTCATCCCATTTAAAGTCATAGTTTGTAAGGTAAAAACCAGCTTGTACTTTTTTCTATACTTGTTTAAATTTCTAAAGAAATGAGAATATATTGAAAACAAAGTTTGTGTGTTCATGTGAGGGTGTGCATGTTCAACTGAAATTGTTTAATTTTCAGGAGTAAAACGTCATAAACTTGGAAAAATCAGGTTTTGGAAAGAAAGTTACAAAGTAAAAAAAAAGAATGCTGGCGTGACCATCCTTAAAATATGAACAATGGAATCTTTCCACCAGAGATAGCGTTAAAGAAAAGGTCACACACCCAGCATGTACACTGATACAACGCGCCCTGTCTACCCGTGCTTTGGGTGCAAAATCATGGAGGAAAGATTCCTCAATTTATAGCTGCCAGCAAGCAAGCAATGGATTGGATTGGATTTGTTTATTGTCACGTGTACCGAGGTACAGTGAAAAGTATTTTTCTGCGAGCAGCTCAACAGATCATTCAGTACATGGAAGAAAAGGGAATTAAACAAAATTCAAGAAAATACAAGAAAATACATGAGAATACATAATAGGGTAACACAAGATATACAATGTAACTACATAAGCATTGGCATCGGTTGAAGCATACAGGGTGTAGTGTTAATGAGGTCAGTCTGATGGACTGTATGAAGAACTGAAGATGAATCATTTTATAAGGAAGAGAGAGCCAGAGACACAAACAGGCCTGGATCACACAATTGAATCTGCCGGAGAGAGTTTTACAGGAGAGTCCGCGGCAAGACCATGCTGTGCTGGTGTGAGCTATATACCTAGCCCAAGCACCTCTGGTGATCACCTCATTAAGAAGAAACAAAAATCATGAACAAAGCAGTATAAAGGTGATTTCTTGAGGTATGGCTTTAATTGTGCCAATGCAAATCATTGCAAATGCAAATGTAAAACCCATGTGTGTAATATTCAGGGAAGCACTGGCACATGAAAGTTTAAAAACCTCAAATCTTCGAAGACATTTGAAGACTAAGCATGGCGGGTTTGGGGGCAAACCTTTTGATTTTTTCAAAGGATGCAGCGAGAACTTAAATCGTCAGCTGAAGCCCTCAGCAGAAATTTAGCATTGAACGATGAAGCAAGTGAGATCGTGGGGACCTGCTGCATTCAATGTGAGCAATAATAGCGTGTCGCGATGGTCGGACAGTGTGGGTCACTAACGTCAGCCAACATGGGTCGCGAACATTGGCCAGCATGGGTCCCGAAAAGTGGGTCCTGGGAAAAAAAAGTTTGAATTACACTGATCTAGATAGACAATCATCTTGGGTACATCCTGTAGTAAACTTTGGAAACTTGCATGCACAGAAGAGGCTCTGAAAGGCAGTCGGATGTATTGGTATAAGTAGTTGTTCATGTTTATAGTGACAAATTCCCTGGATGTTTCATTGAATTCTAATTGTTGGTATTCGTGACTCATGTGAAGTTTAGAACAAGTTAAGTCTTGTGCCAATTTAGCGTACACATTTTTAATTCTTGGTATGGGGTATTGGTCCAATTTGGCTTCCCTATTCACAGCTAGTTTGCAGTCCCCCCATATTCTGATGGCTCCAGCAGGTTTCACCACTGGCACAATAGGAGCCGCCCACTCCTATAGCTACACTAGTTTGAGCATACCCAATTCTTCTAGTCACTTGCTATCAGACCCAATCTTCTTGTGTAAGGTAGGCTCTGGAAAACTTGGACATGGCTTCAGGATCTCTGCAAATTTTTGCATTTTGGCTCTGTACCTTGCCTAACTCACCGTGGAAAAGTTCTTGTTTTTTTTTTAGAGAGATCATGAAGACCTTCTTTGTCAATTTGGAAGATTTCGAGCCAATTTATTTTAATTTAGAAAAGCCATTCTGACCCTTCAGACTTGGCCCTTGACCTTCCCACTGCTCTTCAACGCAGTTAAGCTGACTAGTGACAGGAACTCATGGGCGTTGTGGTTGTTCCCATGATCCTTCAAGCTTTCCCAGTATCTGTGGGTAGGCTGGCCATTGATCCACCTTTATTCCAAATCCTCCCTCGAACAGGCGCCAGTGTGTGGTGACTAAGGGCCGTCTCTGCCGCCGGGAAGCACACGGCGGATTGTGCAGGTAGGATTTTCCAGTTCCTTCACAATGTGTTTTCTGGGGCCAGGAGACGCTCACCATTGGCTGTGTTATGTGAGAGTACCTTTAAAAAACGGGTGTTTATAAATGGGTGTGATTATAAATATCTGTACTGAGAGTACCTTTAAGAAATGGGTGTTTATAAATGGGTGTGATTATAAATATCTGCAGTGAGAGTACCTTTACGAAATGGGCATTTATTAATGCAGTGATGTCAGAGAGTGAGCGGAGCTGGGCTGTCTGTTAGCTTTTTACTTTTGTTTTAGGCTGTTTGCTACAGGGTGTGTTTTAGTTTTGTTTTAAAGCTGGATAGCTGCAGTCACAGCCAGAGGTGTATTAGAGTCTCTCTCTGTAATCTAAAGACTGTAAATCAATCCTGGTGATTTAAAACTAATAACAGTAGTGACTTTAACCTGATGTGCTTCTGGTAAAAGATGTTTTAAGTCTTATGGATGTTCAAAGGAAAGCTTAAATGATTACTTAGTGTTGTAGTCTTTGGGAGTTGTATTTGAATTAATGGTTGCTAAGATGTTAACTGTATGTTTTAAAAAGGTGAACTTGAGTTCATAGAATAAACATTGTTTTGCTTTAAAAATTACTTTTCCATTTCTGCTGTACCACACCTGTAGAGTGGGCCATGTGCTCCCCATACCACAATCTATTAAAAGTTGTGGGTCAGGTGAACTCCATGACACACTTTGTGGTTCTCTAAACCCTGGCCCATAACAGCTGCCCACTGCATCTTCCTGTCCCACTGATGTGTGGCCGCCCATCACGCCGTCGGGGGCAGGGGGGGGGGGGGGGGTGCTCTCCTGACATGACATTAGTATCCTAAGGGATCTGAAATGTCTTCAAGAAACCTTCACTTTCGCAACAGTTATACGGACTTTAATTTTAAAATTATTTCAAGGAATGTGGCTGTCCATGGTTAGGGCAGCTGTTGTTGCCCATTCATAATTGTCCTTGAGAAGATGGTGGTGAGCTGCCTTCTTGAACCGCTGCAGACTCTGTGGTGTAGGTACACCCATAGTGCTGTTAGAGAGGGAGTTCCAGGATTTTGATCCAGCGACAGTGAAGGAACAGTGATATATTTCCAAGTGGGGACAGTGAGGGACTTGGTGGCAAATTTTTAGAAGGTGATGTCTCCATGTATTTGCTGCCCCCGTTCGTGTTTGAGGTTACATGTTTGGAAGGTGTTAAATAGTGTACACAATATACAGGAACTCTAACATACAGGAAAGTGCAAGTGTTTGATTAATCACTTTAATTAATCATTTGAACACATCAATCTAAATACATTCGCAAGTCAAGTCAATGCATTTAGTGATTTTGCATTTAACTTGGGAGACTTACTTCAAAATGAGAATCATCATAACTTTATTTTTCATGGCAAAATGTCAAAAGCTTATTTTTATTGAATGTGATAATATAAAAGCCCATTCCTGCAGGATTCCAGGCTGCAGAGCTGAAGGTCCACAGTTTTTTATGTTTCTCCTGGGCTTAAAATAATGTGAAAAGCCATAAATTCTGCTGATTGCTGGTGACCCAGATCTATTATTCTTCAGTCTCAGTGATTATGGTGGATAAAACCAGTGTCAATGCAGGAATTTCACAACAACCATTGACAATTTTACATACTGATAGGGTTAGATTTCATGGGGAAGTGTGGGCCCTGTCCTGGGGGTCTCAGAGAAACACACCCACGATCCTGAGCTCCCCCCTCCACCCCATCTAAAGAATTGGGAGGAGGCTCCACTGTGCCCAACTTCTGCGCCAGGGAAATTTAATGCTGGGGGCAGTGCTAATTGCCTTGAGGAAAGGCAGCTGCTCCTTTCTCGGGATGATACAAGAAACATTGCAGTCATAGCTGTAAATCCGGAGGTGGAGGGGAGAGAGGAATTTGGTGAAATTCCAATCAGTGGGGAAAAGGAATGGACAAATCGATGGAGCTGCAGCTGACAAGTCTACAGGTCCAGATTGACTTCATCCTAGGGTCTTAAAAGAGGTGGCTGATGAGGTAGCAGATGCATTGGTGTTAATTTTCCAAAATTCATTCGATTCTGGAAAGATTCCACCAGACTGCAAAGTAGCAAATACAACCTTCTATTCAAGAAGGGGGAGGCAGAAAACAGAAAACATTCGGTCAGTTATCTTGACGACTGCCGAGGGGAAGGAACTGGAATCGATCATTAAAGAAGTTTCAACTGGGCACTCAGACAAGCTCAAGGTGATCAGGAAGAGTCAGCATGGTCTTCTGAATTGGAAATTAGATTTCACCAATTTACGACAGTTCTTTAAAGGAGTGACATGTGTTGTGGATAGAGGGGAGCCTGCAGATGTACTGCAATTCGATTTCCAGAAAGCATTTGATAAGGTGCCACATCAAAGATTATTGCAAAAAATAAATGCTCATGGTGTTGGGGGTAACATATCATCCTGGATTGTAGATTGGCCAGCTGGCAGGAAACAGAGAGTTCTGCAGAAATTGGTCTGCTTGGCATCCCACAGGGGTCTGTGGTGGAGTCACAACATTTTATAATTTATATCAACGACTTAGAGGAGAGTGAAAGCATAGTAACTAAACTTACAGATTACACAAAGATAGGTAGGAAAGTTTGTTGTGATGACATACAAGGTTTGCAGACAGATGTGTATAGCGACAGATGGAATATAATATGGGAAAATAGGAAATTGTTCCCTTTGGCAGGAAGAATAAAAAAGCAGAGTATTATTCAAATGGAGAATGAGTGCAGAATTCCGGGGTGCAGAGGGATGTAGGTATTCTCGGGCATGAATCACAAAAATCTGGTTTGCAGGTGCAGCATGTAATCAAGAAGGCTGATGGAATGCTGTCCTTTATTACGAGAGGAATTAAACATAAAAGTAAGGATGTTATGCTTCAGATATACAGGGGATTTGTGAGACTACATCTCAAATACTGTGTACGGTTATGGTCTCCTTATTTAAGCAAGGATGTAAATGCATTGGAGGTGGTTCAAAGGAAGTTTACGGGTTTGATACCTGGAATGAGCTGGTTGTTGAATGAGGAAAGGATGGAGAGAATGGATTTGTTCCCACTGGAATTGAGAAGAGTGAGAGGTGACTTGATTGTAGTCTGTAAGATCCGAAACAGCGTGACAAGTTGAACGTGGGAAGGATTTTTTTCTTGTGGGTGAGTCTAGAGCTTGGGGGCACTGCTTTAAAACTGAGAGTTGCCCTTTTCGGACAGAGAAACGATATCTGTTTTACCTCTGAGGGCTGTGAGACTTTGGAACTCTCCTGCTTTAGAAGTTGGTGGGGTGGAGGTGGGGGGTCACTGACTATTTTTAAGGTCGAGGTAGATAGATTCTTGGTAGGCAAGAGGATCAAAGGTTATGGGGGTGGATGGGAATGTGGAATTCAACATAAGCAGATCATCCATGCTCTTATTTAATGGTGGAGCGGGCTCGAGGGGCCGAATGGCCCACTCCTGCTCCTATTTCTTTTATTCATTTGCGCGATGTGGGCGTCGCTGGTTAGACCAGCGTTTAATGCCCATCCCTAGTTGCCCTTCAGTAGGTGGTGGTGAGCTGCCCTCTTGAACCGCTGCAGTCCTTGAGGTGTGGGTACACGCACAGTGCGGTGAGGGACGGAGTTCCAGGATTTTGAACCAGTGACAACTGAAGGAACGTCGATGTATTTACAAGTCAAAATGATGAGTGACTTCAGGTGGTGGGGTTCCCAGGTGCCTGCTGCTCCTGTCCTTCTAGATGGAAATGGTCTTGGGTTTGGAAGGTGCTGCCTCAGGAACTTCGGCGAGTCGCTGCAGTGCATCTTGTCGATGGTTCACATGGCACATTTCTTATGTGTAGGTAGCAGGAAGACCACCATCTGGATTATCTGCGCTGACTCACTTTCTAACCCAACATCCGCGTGAGTATATCACCCAGCCTCTGATCACATCATTATCACATTGTCAGTTTCGGGAACTTGCTGGAAACAATCATGTTTCTATCATTACAACAGAAACAACAGAACAGAACTGGAGCTTGTGAGAAAGATATTCTTCCCGCGGTCACCGTCAGAGAGATTGGCGGTGACGGCGGAATATCCGGAGAGAATCAGGAAACACGATTTCCCGTATCCCGTATCCCGTTTCTCGGATCTTTGGGTTTTTTTAACGCCCCTCGTCAGTGATGTCATGTGGTTCACACCTACAAAGATCAGGAATTTTATTAAAAAGATTTTAATAAATGTTAATATTATTCAGGGGCCTCCCCGACACATGATCCCCTTCACTAAACAATCATACCTTGCCAACCTCACGTGACTTCGGTAAGGTTTACAACAGCTTTTTACAAATGAGGGGATCCCTCCGATTGCGCAAAGGTGAGTAAAATTCTCAGGGGAGAGGGCAATGCCTGGGCAGGATCCTGGCTATGCCAACCCACGCCATGGGCAGTACCACGTGCGGGCCTTCATGGGAGCCTCATGGTGTGGTGAGGTTTTCATTAATGTTGGGAGGGGGGTGTGGAGAGTAGACTATGAGGGGTGAACTTACAGGCCAGATCAGGTAAGGACGGCAGATTTCCTTCCCGAAAGGGATTTAGTGAATCAGATGGGTTTCATGACAATTGGCAATGGTTCCATGGCCATCATTGGACTCTTAGTTCAAGATTTTTATGAAATTCAAATTTCCAAGATTGCCCTGATGGGATTTGAACCTGGGTCCCCAAACAATTACCTTGTGTCTCTGTATTAAGGGAAGCTTAAGTCGCCATAGTCCCAGATGACCAATCGGCTGCTTTCCCCTTTGATGGGGAGAGCTGACTGGTGGTGATTTAACCTGAGGGTCACCACACCTCATGGAAAGGGGCAAGGTTGAGAAAGCTGGGACTTAATGAATAACCTCAGCAGCTACGGAAATTGAACAAACTGCTGCATCACAAACCAGCTGCCTAGCCCAGAATGGAGGGGTTGTCTTGTGAGGAAAGGCTGGTCAGGTTAGGTTTGTGGCCACCAGAGTTTAGAAGAGTCAGAGGCAACTTGATCAAAAGCTTTAAGATCCTGAGGGGGAATCCCTTGACAGGTGGAATGTAGAGAAGATGCTTCCTCTTGTTGGAGATTCCAGAACTAAGGGTCACAATTTAAAAATGAGGGGCACTCAGTTAAGACAGAGAGGAGGAAAAAATATTTTCTCAGATGGTCGTGAGTCTCTGTAACTCTCCTACTCAAAAGGCAGTGCAAGCAGGGTCTTTGAATATTTTTGAAGCTGAGCTGGATAGATTATTGATTAACAAGATAGTGAACGGTTATCAGGGGTCGGCAGGAATGTGGAGCGAGGTTACAATCAGATCAGCCACGATCCTATTGAATGGTGGATTAGGCTCGGGGGGCTGAGTGGCCCCCTCCAACTCCTAATTCACATGTTCATATTTTTAAAAAAGAGACTCACAATGTTGCAAAGAACGGCAGTTAAATTGTGTATTGGGATTGAGTTAGACAACAACAGAGGGGACCAAAAGTAGATGAAAAGGGAGAAAAATGGAATACGAGCATAAACATCAGGCACATACAAAAATATGTCAAAAGGAAGGGAGTAGCTAAAGTCCAAGTTGGTCCTTTAGAAACAGAGATATTATCCCAGTAAAATGGACAAACTACGTACCATAAATGGGGGGTAACCATGAGAAATGAAAGATAATTAACATCAACAGTATAAGAATATTGGAGAAATGTTGGGAAGTAAAAGCTAAATGGTTCCCAGAATCTGATGGCCTATGTTTGAGAAAATTAATAAAGGAAGTTGCAGAGGTGGTGGATGCGCTGGGAAATAATCTCGCCAAGACCAGTCACCCGACATCATAACATTTTGCTTACATAACGGAAAAGGCCGCAGCCACTGAGTATGAAGCACAGGTCCAAGTCTTGGGACCTACAGAATTACGGCCTGTGTGGAAGCATCGAGTACTAAAATTCCGCTACTGATTTCCAATTGGGCGAGCTCCTGTTCACGCAACAGGGAAGTTCGTAGTCCACGAAGCACGAGAAGAGGTCCTTCATGGTCACCATAACGCACTGATATTTCAAAATTCCCTGGATTTGAAAATTATCCCAGAAGATTGCAAAGAACAAACACTGGTATTCAAAAAAGGAAGGAGAGAGGAAATAGGGAAATACAGGTGGTTAAGCAGACATCAGTCATTGGTAAAATATTAGAATCCATTATGAAGGAAGTCTGAACAACGCACTTAGTAAGTCATAGTGTGATCTGGCAGCCCCCATGGCTTTACGAAAGGTAACACCCCGTTGCCAAGTCAACTGGGGTGCAGCACACTGGCCTGGACCACTGATAGGCAATCATGGCATGCTCACTTCAAAAAAGGGGTGTGATTAATCATTCCACGGAAACTGCACCCCCCCCCCCCCCCCCCCACCCCCCCCCCCCCCCCCCCCCCCCCACCCCTGCGACTCCCATTCACTGTGCCGGTCAATGCTGCCAGACCATGAATGGCGCCACCGTGCTGCCCTCTGGCCAATCCCTCCTGGCCTCCATGATCAGAGCCAATAGCTGTGGTCACTTCAGAGTTAAAAAATAACTTTCCTCTTCCTCAGAGGCAGTTTTGTTGTTGATGCACGCTGTCATCCTCCATCAGGAATCAACGGCTCCCATCTCAGGCAGGCTGGCTGATTGTCAGAGCCGGAGAAACTCCCGTTTAATGTATGCGTGGTTAGGTAATTACACAAATCTTATACAGACCAAGTTATTAGAGTTCCTCTAGACTCTGTTGGAACTACACTCACGTGCGACAGTCCTTGTGTCTGCCTTACAACCTTCTGAGGGGAGCGCCTTGTCACATCGCCACTGTCCCGAGGCTGCATGGTGGATTTATATCGCCACCTGCAAGTTGGAGGTCGTAACACCAACGATATATAATATTGTCTACAAGCATATCACCACAGTTCCTATGGATTGGAATGTAGCTAATGTAACCCCGCTATTAAAACACAGAGGCAGAGGGAAAACGGAATTATAGGCCAGTCGCCCTGATGTTAGTAGTGGGAAAATGTGCAGAATTGATATTCAAGGCTTTTATAGCAGAGTGAGATAGTGGCAGAGTGGTTAGCACTGCTGACTCACGGTGCCAGGGATCCGGGTTGAATTCCAGCATTGGGTGACTGTGCGGAGTCAGCCCGTTCTCCCCAGGCGCGACTCTCCGGAACCCCGCCTGGCCAGAGAATCACCGGCGGGGGGGGGGGGGATGACGATAATCCTGGCCCACCGCCCCGACGCCGGCTGCTGAATTATCCGGCGCCGTTGGGAATCGCATCGCACCAGTGGGGGCCATTGGCAGAGGCCCCCCCCCCCGGCAATTCTCCGCTCCATGTTGGGCCGAGCAGCCGCCCGTTTCCGGCCTGTCCCGCCACCATAAATTACACAAGGGCTGGGATTATCCGGTAACTGGCGGGCGGGCCGCACCGGTGCCAGAGAGTGGCGTCAAACACTCCGGCGTGCGGCCTAGCGGGGGTTAGACCGGCGCTGGAGTGATTGCCGCTGCATCAACCGGCACCGAAAGACCTCCGCCGGCTGACGCAAGATGGCGCAGGAGCTCCAGCGTGTTCCAAGACCACTGGCATGATTCCTACGCATGCTTTACAGTGGCCGGCAGGGAGGGAAAGAGTGCCCCCATGGCGCAGGCCCGCCCGCAGATCGGTGGCCCCGATCACAGGCCAGGCCACCGTGGGGGCCCCACCTGGGGCCAGATCCCCCCGCGCCCCCTCGAGGACTCCGCCGGTCGCCCACAGAGCCAGGTCCCGCTGGTAGGAACCTTGTGTAATTTACGGCAGTGGGACTGGCCGAAAACGAGCAGCCGCTCAGCCCACCGCGGAGCGGAGAATCGCCCTGGGGGCTGCTGCCAACGGACCCCGACCAGCGCGGCGCAATTCTTACCCCCGCCAAAAAAAACGGCACTGGAGAATTTGGCAGCTGGCGTCAGGGCCGGTTTCCCACCGCCACCACCACCACCCCCCCCCCCCCCCCCCACCCCGGCGATTCTCCGGCCCGGAGGGGGGTCGGAGGATCCCACACCCCAATGTTCTTACAAGCGGGACCTGGCTCTGCGGGCGGCCGGCGGAGTCCTCGGAGGGGTGCGGGGGATGGCCCACGGTGCCTGGCCCGCGATCGGGGCCCACCAATCTGCAGGCAGGATCATGATGGATTTATGAAGAGGAAATCATGCTTCACAATTCGACTGGAATTCTTTGAGGATGTAACCCATAGAGTTGATGGGGAGTCAGTGGAGGAAGTTTGGACTTTCAGGCGGTTGGCGACAAAGTCCCACATAAAAGGTTAACGCGTAAAATTAAAGTGCATTGGATTGGGGGTTATGTTTTGAGATGGATAAAAAGCGCAAGAACAGGAAATCATGGGTTGCTGAGCAAGCCATTATTTGACATCGAGATCCCGGTGTGAAAGGATGGGCCATTCCTTTAGCGCGGTTAAACAAGTGAGAAAGTTGAAAGTGTTGTGAATCGGAGAGAAGGTGCAGTCGGTAAGTGTGGAAAACCTCAACTGGAAGCGGAATGTGGAGGTCGGGGGGGGGGGGGGGCGGGTAGAGATAGTCGAGTTAATGTTTTGAGTCCATGTGACTCCTCTTCAGACACACAGCAATGTGATTGACTGTTAACTGCCCCTCCGATATGGCCGAACAAATCAATCAGTTCAAGGGCAATTCGGGTTGGGCAGCAAATCCTGCCCTCTCCAGTTACACCAACTTCTCCGAAAGACTAAAAACTGGAGCGGGGGCAGGAAAGTTTCTTGTAAATACTGAAGTGGATTTGCACAAACGTACAGTGTAAGAAGTGAAGACAATTGTGCTGTAATTGCGTAATGAGAGCCAAAGATCTCAGAGCTGTCTCGCAGCAAGCTAGGCTAACATATCAGGTGAGGGGAGGGGGGGGGGGGGGCATGTGGCACAGTGGTTAGCACTGGGACTGCGATGCTGAAGACCCGGGTCCGAATCCCGGTCACTGTCCGTGTGGAGTTGCACATTCTCCCCGTGTCTACGTGGGTTTCGCCTCCACAACCCAAAGATGTGCAGGGTAGGTGGATTGGTCATGTTAAATTGCCCTTAATTGGAAAAAAATAATTGGGTACTCTAAATTTATTAAAAGAAAACATACCAGGTGGGATCCTTCATCAGAACACTCTGATCTTCCATTTGTTCATCATCTCTGCTGTAAATCTGGTTCTGTTTCTGGAGTGGCGATTGCTCTGTAATATAATTAAATGTACCATTATTTCTATCCAATGTTGTTACGTCAAAGTCGATGGTTTTAGCTGCAGTCCCAAGAGTTTCTGGTTGTATTCAACCTTTATTAGTTTCTTCATCATCGACATTTATTTTTACACGCAAAGAGAGGCAACAATATGAAAAATAAAACAACATCACAGCTGGGTTCGCCAAGCCTGAAGGTTTTGGAATATAAATGCATTGATATCAATGCAACACATCTTTGCATTTGAAAGACCTGTTCACATAACATAAATTGAAAAGGCAGTCACTGTGTAGAGTTGTTTTATAAGACTGAGGTATTTAAAGCCGTTCTTTTTAATACCTTTTTAAAAATTAAAACGGAAAATACAAAGTAAAACTGCGTGGGAATTAAAAACAAATGGAATGTCAGAATTGCCAATACAAAGAACTTGGATTGATACACCGTGCTATTGCTTCAGATCCGATGAATTATTTATCATGTGTCGCGCCTGTTTGTAAATATTGCAGCAAATTCAAAGGCAGCAGCATCCCACGAACAGGAAGATGAAATGAATGACTCATTGCTGTAATCTGTTTGTGGTGGAGGTTGGAGGGAGGGAGGTTGGTCAGGATATCAGAAGATCCTCTTATTTTCTTTGGGATAGAGCTTTTGTTCAGTTGGACTCTCAGACTTGAACAGGTGTAATGTCTCATCACTTGGACCAATGTTGGTTTAATATCGCATCTACACCAAAGCTCCTCTCACAATGCAGTGTCCTCCGACTCCGATGCCTGGCTTGTTGTCCATATTCTCGTCAGGGGCAATAGCAGATGAGCTGTGGCAAAAGAGTTGGGCACGACTTCACATCGACCTGCCAAAGTCAGACCAAAGGGGAGAGCGGAACAGTTTGCAATTACTGAAAAGTAACCTTTGAACTGATGTCAGGCAGTTCTCCTTTGCACTGAAAGTTATCCACATGTGGCATGGATGGTGGAGCCACAACCCGAGTGTCACTCAACAAACACTGGACAACCTGATAAAGAAACTGAACTCTTTCAGTGCAGTAACCTGAGAAAGCTGGGCGAAATGAAATTCATATTGGCACAGAATCGTAGTGGGCACAATTTACCGTCCGGAATTGGGGCGAGACCTGGCTGGAGGATACCGGGAGAGGCATGTTGAACTCTGCTGCTGCCGGATTGAACAGCTGCCCGGCAGCTATTTGCAGGTGCTGTTTGCCACTGGTTTCTAGAAACCTTGTGCAGCGGCACTTGGAGAGATGGGGAAGGTCCCCCAGCTGATTGGATGTCTCATGGGTGATCAGGCTCTGGGCAGGCTGGTACCCTGGCACCCCTAATGCCACCTGGGCACCTTGGCACTGCCACCCAGCCATCCTGGCAAGGCCAACCTGGCACTGACAGGGTGCTTAGGTGCCAGGTTGTCCATGCTGGAGATCTGGCCCAGGGTGTGCCCTGCCTTTATGGGGTGGGGTGAGGGGATCTCGAGGACCCCCTCGTCAGTAAGTTGGGATGTTGGGATGAGCCAGAGAAGACACAGCCAGAGTGAGACACAGCAAAGAGTGAGTTTGGGAATTTGAAGCGAGGTGGGAATTTGAAGCTTGGGGGGAGGAGGTGCTTTTTAACCCTGGTAAGTGACTGGTCAGTAGCTTTTTCTTTTCATTGTCTAATTTATTCATTTATTTTTTTCTTTCGTTTTTTTGGAATTGTAGTTCCATAAGTTAACCTCAGGTTTAAGACATGGCAGGAGATCCCAGACCCGTGTCATGCTCCTCGTATGCGATGTGGGAAATCAGGGACACGTCCACTGTCCCTGGCTCCTTCACGTGCAAGAAGTGTGTCCAGCTGCAGCTCCTGTTAGACCGCTTGACGGTTCTGGAGCTGCGGATGGACTCACTTTGGAGCATCCGCGATGCTGAGGACGTCGTGGATAGCACGTTTAGCGAGTTGGTCACACCGCAGGTGAAAGTTACTGACGTAGATAGAAAATGGGTGGCCAAAAGACAGAGCAAGAGTAGGAAGGCAGTGTAGGTGTCCCCTGCGGTCATCTCCCTGCAAAACAGGTATACCGCTTTGGATACTGTTGGGGGAGATGGCTCACCAGGGGAAGGCAGCAGCAGCCAGGTTCATGGCACCGTGGCTGGCTCTGCTGCACAGCAGGGCAGGAAGAAAAATGGCAGGGCTATAGTGATAGGGGACTCAATCGTAAGAGGAATAGACAGGCGGTTCTGCGGACTCAATCGAGACTCCAGGATGGTATGTTGCCTCCCTGGTGCAAGGGATGTCTCGGAGCAGCTGCAGGACATTCTGGAGGGGTGGGGGGAAGGTGAACAGCCAGTTGTCGTGGTGCACACAGGCACCAACGATATAGGTAAAAAATGGGACGAGGTCCTACAAGCTGAATTCAGGGAGTTAAGAGTTAAACTAAAAAGTAGGATCTCAAAGGTAGTAATCTCAGGATTGCTACCAGTGCCACGAGCTAGTCAGAGTAGGAATGTCAGGATAGATAGGATGAATGTATGGCTTGAGAGATGGTGCAAGAGGGAGGGATTCAAATTCCTGGGGCATTGGGACCGGTTCTGGGGGAGGTGGGACCAATACAAACCGGACTGTCTGCACCTGGGCAGGACTGGAATTGATGTCCTCGGGGGGGGGGGGGGGGGGGGGGGGTTGCTGGAGCTGTTGGGGAGGGTTTAAACAAATGTGGCAGGGGGATGTGAACCAATGCAGGAAGTCGGAAGGTAGTAAAACAGGGACAGAAACAAAAAGCAGTAAGCAGGAAAGGGTAAGGCAGAGAAGACATAGTCAAAAATCAAAAAGGACGACAGTACAAGGTACAATGACTATGGGGAGCTCAGTGAATAGGCCCAGTAATACTAAAAGGAATAAAACGGGAAGTAAAAACATAAATTGTAAGCAACGCGGCGGGTTGTTACATGAAGATATGAGTTCAACGACAAGGAAAATTAGGAGAAAAGTTAAGAGGAAATATAACTTAGGAAAGGTTACTGATCAAGGTGTTAAGATTCAAAACAGAGATATAAAAGCCAACATAAGTGTACTTTTACCTGAATACTCTTAGTATTCGGAATGAGGTAAATGAGTTGATGGCGCAAATCATCGTGAATGACTATGATTTAGTGGCCATTACTGAAACATGGTTAAAGGATGGTCACGACTGGGAGTTAAATAGCCGAGGGTATCAAACTATTCGGAAGGAGAGAGTGGATGGTAAGGGAGGTGGTGTAGCTCTGTTATGTAAAGGTGACATCCAGACAATAGTTAGGGATGCAATCGGTGCTATGGAGGATATGGTTGAATCCATTTGGGTGGAAATCAGGAATAGTAAGGCGAAAAAGTCACTGATCGGAGTCGTCTATAGGCCACCAAATAATGGCATTATGGTGGGGCAGGCAATAAGCAAAGAAATAACTGATGCATGTAGAAATGGTACAGCAGTTATCATGGGGGATTTTAATCTACATGTCGATTGGTTTAACCAGGTCGGTCAAGGCAGCCTTGAGGAGGAGTTTAGAGAATGTATCCGCGATAGTTTCCTAGAACAGTATGTAATGGAACCTACGAGGGAACAAGCAGTCCTAGATCTGGTCCTGTGTAATGAGACAGGATTGATTAATAATCTCATAGTTAGGGGTCCTCTCGGAAGGAGCAATCACAATATGGTGGAATTTAAAATACAGATGGAGGGTGAGAAGGTCAAATCAAACACGAGTGTTTTGTGCTCAAACAAAGGAGATTACAATGGGATGAGAGAAGAACTAGCTAAGGTAGACTGGGAGAGAAGACTTTATGGTGAAACAGTTGTGAAACAGTGGAGAACCTTCCAAGCGATTTTTCACAGTGTTCAGCAAAGGTTCATACCAACAAAAAGGAAGGACGGTAGAAAGAGGGAAAATCGACTGTGGATATCTAAGGAAATAAGGGAGAGTATCAAATTGAAGGAAAAAGCATACAAAGTGGCAAAGATTAGTGGGAGACTAGAGGACTGGGAAATCTTTAGGGGGCAACAGAAAGCTACTAAAAAAGCTATAAAGAAGAGTAAAATAGATTATGAGAGTAAACTTGCTCAGAATATAAAAACAGACAGTAAACGTTTTTACAAATATATAAAACAAAAAAGAGTGGCTAAGATAAATATTGGTCCTTCAGAGGATGAGAAGGGAGAATTAATAATGGGAGATGAGGAAATGGCTGAGGAACTGAACAGGTTTTTTGGGTCAGTCTTCACAGTGGAAGACAGTGACTGATAGAAATGAGGCTATGACAGGTGAGGTCCTTGAGATGATTGCTGTCACTAAGGAGGTAGTGATGGGTAAGCTAATGGGGCTAAAGGTAGACAAGTCTCCTGGCCCTGATGGAATGCATCCCAGAGTGCTAAAAGAGATGGCTGGGGATATTGCAAATGCACTTGTGATAATTTACCAAAATTCACTAGACTCTGGGGTGGTCCCAGCGGATTGGAAATTAGCAAACGTGACACCACTGTTTAAAAAAGGAGGTAGGCAGAAAGCGGGTAATTATAGGCCAGTGAGCTTAACTTTGGTAGTAAAGAAGATGCTGGAATCTATCATCAAGGAAGAAATAGCGAGGCATCTGGATGGAAATTGTCCCATTAGGCAGATGCAGCATGGGTTCATAAAGGGCAGGTTGTGCCTAACTAATTTAGTGGAATTTTTTGACGACATTACCAGTGTGGTAGATAACGGGGAGCCAATGGATGTGGTATATCTGGATTTCCAGAAAGCCTTTGACAAGGTGCCACACAAAAGGTTGCTGCATAAGATAAAGCTGCATGGCATTAAGGGTAAAGTAGTAGCATGGATAGAGGATTGGTTAATTAATAGGAAGCAAAGAGTGAGGATTAATGGGTGTTTCTCTGGTTGGCAATCAGTAGCCAGTGGTGTCCGTCAGGGATCAGTGTTGGGCCCACAATTGTTCACAATTTTCAGAGATGATTTGGAGTTGTGGACCAAGGGCAATGTCTCCAATTTTGCAGACGACACTAATATTAGTGGTAAAGCAAAAAGTGCAGAGGATACTGGAAGTCAGCAGAGGGATTTGGATAGGTTAAGTGAATGGACTAGGGTCTGGCAGATGGAATACAACTTTGACAAATGTGAGGTTATCCATTTTGGTAGGAATAACAGCAAACGGTATTATTATTTAAATTATAAAATATTAAAGCATGCTGCTGTGCAGAGAGACCTGGGTGTGCTCATGCATGAGTCACAAAAAGTTGGTTTACAGGTGCAACAGGTGATTAAGAAGGCAAATGGAATTTTGTCCTTCATTGCCAGAGAGATTAAGACTAGGGAGGTTATGCTGCATTTGTATAAGGTGTTAATGAGGCCACACCTGGAGTATTGTGTTCAGTTTTGGTCTCCTTCCTTGACAAAGGACGTACTGGCTCTGGAGGGTGTGCAGAGGAGATTCGCAAGGTTAATCCCAGAGTTGAAGAGGTTGGATTATGAGGAGAGGTTGAAGAGACTGGGACTGTACTCGTTGTAATTTAGAAGGATGAGGGGGATCTTATAAAAACATATAAAATTTTGAAGGGAATAGATAGGATAGATGCGGGCAGGTTGTTTCCACTGGCGGGTGAAAGCAGAACTAGTGGGTATAGCCTCAAAATAAGGGGAAGTAGATTTAGGACTGAGTTTAGGAGGAACTTCTTCACCCAACTGCCCAGTGAAGCAGTTGATGCTCCTTCATTAAATGTTTTTAAGATAAAGATAGATAGTTGTTAGAAGAATAAATGGATTAAGGGTTATGGTGTTCGGGCTGGAAAGTGGAGCTGAGTCCACAAAATATCAGCCATGATCTCATTGAATGGCGGAGCAGGCTCGAGGGGCCAGATGGCCTACTCCTGCTCCTAGTTCTTATGTTCTTATGTTTGAGGGGGGGGGGGGGGGGGGAATCTGCAGGCAGCGGTGGAGCATCTTGAGATCGGGGCAACTTTAAAAATGCTCCCCGAACTCTTCCTGAGATCATCGGTGCAGGAAGTGAGGTAAGTGCTGCCTCGGGGAGTGTCTGGAGAGTCCCCCCAAAATAGCAAAGTCCTGTTTGATCGTGGGGTCGTTCTCGTTGCTGCAGGCTCTGAGAAACACACCACTATATACACCCAATAGGGGACGTCGTTTCTTATCCCGTCAAATCTATTTTGAAAACTTCTGTTTGAGAAAAAAAGCTTCTATACAATATAATCAACAACTGATGAAAGCAGCATTTAATAAAATTACCAGAAAAAACATCAAGTGGTAGGAATCAAGAATTCAATGGTTAAATTTTCATATTGTACATTTTTCTGTTGTGCTGACAGTAAATCTGACTTATTAACAATTTTTGCTGGGCATTGACACAAATATCACCAGATGGTGGTCTTCTGTTTAAACCTGCAGATATGGAGTTTACATTGATGTTAGTTTTGGTGAGGATGATTATTGCCACTTTTATCATTGATTTCAAATCCTAAAGAAACCCACGAGAAAAGTGATGGTAACTCATCTCTATGGTAACAGCAGCGTTACCGCATCATGTCGGCTGGATAGATAGAGCTGAGAAACCTACCCCCATTTAATCTCACCCATTGGACCACGTTTGTGGTTTAGTTGCGACATTCCCACCTCAAAGTCATTCCATGGATGATTTAATAATAATAATAACCTTTTATTGTCACAAGTATGAAGTTACTGTGAAAAGCCCCGAGTCGCCACATTCCGGCTCCTGTTCGGGGGAGGCTGGTTCCGGAATTGAATCCGCGCTGCTGGCCTTGATCTACATTACAAGCCAGCTGTCTAGCCCACTGAGCTAAACCAGCCCTTGAGGCCCATTCCAGCCAGAAAAGACCACAATATCATCCCAATGTATCGGGTTGACATCCGCCGGGATGTTTGCTCTGGATAAAAGAACAAAGAACAAAGAAAATTACAGCACAGGAACAGGCCCTTCGGCCCTCCCAGCCTGCGCCGATCCAGATCCTTTATCTAAACAGTCGCCTATTTTCCAAGGATCTACTTCCTTCTGTTCCCCACCCATTCATATATCTGTCTAGATGCATCTTAAATGATGCTATCGTGCCGGCCTCTGCCACCTCCGCTGGCAAAGCGTTCCAGGCACCCACCACCCTCTGCGTAAAAAACTTTCCACGCACATCTCCCTTAAACCTTCCCCCTCTCACCTTGAAATCATGACCCCCTTGTAATTGACACCCCCCATCTTGGAAAAAGCTTGTTGCTATCCACCCTGCCCATACCTCTCATAATTTTGTCCACCTCAATCAGGTCCCCCCTCAACCTCCGTCTTTCCAACAAAAACAATCCTAACCTACTCAACCTTTCTTCATAGCTAGCACCCTCCATACCAGGCAACATCCAGGTGAACCTCCTCTGCACCCTCTCTAAAGCATCCACATCCTTCTGGTAATGCGGTGACCAGAACTGCATGCAGTATTCCAAATGTGGCCGAACAAAGTCCTATACAAC
The DNA here is from genome assembly GCF_902713615.1 of Scyliorhinus canicula. NCBI lineage: Eukaryota > Metazoa > Chordata > Chondrichthyes > Carcharhiniformes > Scyliorhinidae > Scyliorhinus > Scyliorhinus canicula. The sequence continues at coordinate 240,883,525 of NC_052149.1, forward strand.
TGTAACATGACCTGCCAACTCTTGTACTCAATACCCCGTCCGATGAAGGCAAGCATGCTGTATGCGTTCTTGACCACTCTCTCAACCTGCGTTGCCACCTTCAGTGTGCAAAGGACCTGAACTCCCAGATCTCCCTGTACATCAGTTTTCCCCAGGACTCTTCCATTGACCGTATAGTTCGCTCTTGAATTAGATCTTCCAAAATGCATCACCTCGTATTTGCCTGGATTGAACTCCATCTGCCATTTCTCTGCCCAACTCTCCAATCTATCTATATTTTGCTGTATTCTCTGACAGTCCTCGCTATCTGCAACTCTACCAATCTTAGTATCATCTGCAAACTTGCTAATCAGACCACCTATACCTTCGTCCAGATCATTTATGTGTATCACAAACAGCAGTGGTCTGAGCGCGGATCCCTGTGGAACACCATTAGTCACCTTTCTTCATTTTGAGACACTCCCTTCCACGTCTACTCTCTGTCTCCTGTTGCCCAGTCAGTTCTTTACCCATCTAGCTAGTACACCCTGACCCCTATACGACTTCACTTTTTCCATCAACCTGCCATGGGAAACTTTATCAAACGCCTTACTGAAGTCCATGTGTATGACATCTCCAGCCCTTCCCTCATCAATTAACTTTGTCACTTCATCAAAGAATTCTATTAGGTTTGTAAGTCATGACCTTCCCTGAACAAAACTATGCTGCCTATCACTGATAAGTCTATTTTCTTCCAAACGTGAATAGATCCTATCCCTCAGTATCTTCTCCAACAGTTTGCCTACCACTGACGTCAAGGCCACAGGACTAGAATTCCCTGGATTATCCCTGCTACCCTTCTTAAACAAAGGGACAACATTAGCAATTCTCCAGGCCTCCGGGATCTCACCCGTGCTCAAGGATGCTGCAAAGATATCTGTTAAGGCCCCAGCTATTTCGTCCCTTGCTTCCCTCAGTAACCTGGGATAGATCCCATCCAGACCTGGGGACTTGTCCACCTTTTAGAATACCCAAAACCTCCCCCTTCCTTATGCCGACTTGACCTAAAGTATTTAAAAATCCATCCCTAGCCTCAACATCCGTCCTGTCCCTCTCCTTGGTGAATACCGATGCAATGTACTCATTAAGAATCTCACCCAATTCCTCTGACTCCACACATAAATCCCCTCTTTTGTCTTTGAGTGGGCCAATCCTTTCTCTCGTTACCCTCTTGCTCCTTATAGAAGAATAAAAGGCTTTGGGATTTTCCTTAACCCTGTTAGCCAAAGATATTTCATGACCCCTTTTAGCCCTCTTTATTGCGTGTTTGAGATTTGTCCTACTTTCCCGATGTTCCTCCAAAGCTTCATCAGTTTTAAGTCGCCTAGATCTTATGTATGCTTCCTTTTTCATTTTAGTCAGTCTCACAATTCAACCCGTCATCCATCGTTCCCTAATCTTGTAATTTCTATCCCTCATTTTCACAGGGACATGTCTGTCTTGCATTCTAATCAACCTTTCCATGAAAGACTCCCACATTTCAAGTGTGGATTTAACCTTAAACAGCTGCTCCCAATCCACATTCCATAGCTCCTGCCGAATTTTGTTATACTTGGCCTTTCCCCAATTTAGCACTCTTCCTTTAGGACCACTTTCGTCTTTGTCCATGAGTATTCTAAACTTAAGGAATTATGATCGCTATTCGCAAAATAATCACCGACTGAAACTTCAACCACCTGGCCGGGATCATTCCCCAATCCCAGGCCCAGTATTGCCCCTTCCCGAGTTGGACTATTTACAAACTGCTCTAAAAAACTCTCCTGGATGCTCCTTACAAATTCTGCTCCATCTACGCCTCCAATACTACATGAGTCCCATTCAATTTTGGGGAAGTTAAAATCTCCCATCACGACCACCCTATTGCTCCTACATTTTTCTATAATCTATCCACATATTTGTACCTCTACTTCACACTCGCTTTTGGGAGGCCTGTAGTAAAGTCCCAATAATGTTACTGCACCCTTCCTATTTCTTAGCTCTACCCATATTGCCTCAGTGCTCAAATCCTCCATCTTGCCCTCCTTAATCACAGCTGTGATATCATCTCTGACCAGTAATGCAACTCCTCCACCCCTTTTACCTCCCTCTCTATCCCTCCTGAAGCACCTATACCCTGGGATATTTAGTTGCCAGTCTTGCCCAGTATGCCCTGCAGCCGATCTAAGACATCCTTGACCCATGCACCCGGGAGGCAACATACCATTCGGGAGTCTCGTTTTCAACCACAGAAACGCCTGTCTACTCCCCTTATGATTGAATCCCCTATGACTATAGCCCTTCCAGTCTTTTTCCCGCCCTTCTGTGCAGGAGTGCCATGAGCCTGACTACTGCTGCCTTCCCCTGGTGAGTCAACACCCCAACAGTATCTAAAACGGTATACCTGTTTTGGAGGGAGATGACCGCAGGGGACACCTGTACTGCCTTCCTGCTCTTTCTCTGCCTTTTGGTCACCCATTCCCTGTCTCCCTCACCAATCCTAATCTGAAGTTTGACCAACTCACTGAACGTGCTATCCACGACCTCCTCAGCATCGCGGATGCTCCAAAGTGAGTCCATCCGCAGCTCCAGAGCCGTCATGCGGTCTAACAGGAGCTGCAGCTGGACACACTTCCCGCACATGAAGGAGTCAGGGGCATCGGCCGGTCCCTGAACCCCCACATTGAGCACGAGGAGCATAACACGGGTCTGGTATCTCCTGCCATTTTTGCACTTTACCTTAATTGATTACAAAAGCAGGTTACACATTGGAGATCTCATTGCCCAAAACAATGTTCTTTACTCCAAAAAGCCATTCCATATCAGATTACACCTTGCTAAAGCTGCCAAGAATGTTCTTGCTCATCAATTCACATCTTTATTGCAGGTGCATGTCTGGCGCGATGTAGAATGGAGGGTGTCAGTGTCATTGACGTCACTGAACACTGGCTCAATATCAAAGATATCGCAAAATATATCAGAAATACCAAGAAACAGTCGGAGTGGAGAAAGTAATGGTGATTTTAGTTTTTACTGAAAAAAGTCTTTGATGATAAATGGTAATTAATAGATTGTTACATCACATTTAGATCAGAGGCTCTATCAGCTGAACACAGAAAGATTGGTTAAATTTAAAGGGACATGGACAATAGACCATGCAGAACGTACGGAAATATTTTATTTTTGAACATCAACTGCGAACACAGTTGTTTCCTGAGTTTAAAAATAAATTAGTTTAATTAATCAAATTGAATGTTCTAATGTAATGCTGGGCTTCATAGCGTTATTGAATCAGAGATTCAAACAAGTTTCAAATATGGACAAAAGAGCTGAATGCCAGAGGTGAGGTGAGAGTGACTGCCCTTGACATCAAGGCAGCATTTGACCGAGTCTGGCATCAAGGAGCCCGAGCTAAACTGGAATCAATGGGAATCAGGGGGAAAACTCTCCGCTGGTTGGAGTCACACCCAGAATTTTATACAGTTCCAACAAAACCTCCGTGCTCTAACATTCTTTGCCTCATCAAAAAAGGGCAAGAAACCCATTTGTTTTCTTCGCCACCTTATCTACCTGTCCGGCTGCCTTCAGAGATTACCAATGTTTTACAGGTAGAGATACCGATTTGAATTGAGTGGTACAACTCAAAACGCAAAACAGTCAGAAGAAGAGACATCCAGACTCGAAACGTTAAGCAGCACAGTAGCACAAATGGATAACACTGTGGCTTCACAGCGCCAGGGTCCCAGATTCGATTCCCCGCTGGGTAACTGTCTGTGTGGAGTCCGCACGTTCTCCCCGTGTCTATGTGGGTTTCCTCCGGGTGCTCCGGTTTCTTCCCACAGTCCGAAGACGTGCAGGTTAGATGGATTGGTCATGAGAATTTGTCCTCAGTGACCAAAACGGTTAGGAGAGGTTATTGGGTTACGGGGATGGGGTGGAAGTGAGGGCTTAAGTGGGTCGGTACAAACTCGATGGGCCGAATGGCCTCCTTCTTCACTTTATGTTCTATCTATGTTGCTCTCTCCACAGACGTTATCAGATCAGCTGGGTTTTTCCAGCATTTTCTGTTTTTAATTCAAATTTCCAGCATTCCACAGTACTTTACTTTTATTTTAATGATTGAGGGAGGGCGCACGGTAATGGTCTCCATCTGCATGGTCACTGCCCTATTCTCCACGCATATGGCTACATTAACAAGCAGTGATCTCAGGATGGGAAAGGTCACGGTGAAGTGGTGGAGGCCAAGCTGCGCCAATTGTTAAGTATTGGGCTTCCCAGTGAGCAAAAATGCTCAGGACATGAGCAAAGACCTCGAAGAATATGCTGACGAGGTCATTCCCTGCAATCTGTTCACAGATCTTATGAGGCAGACAGGATGATGAGGTGTAAGCATTTATTGCCATCCCTACTTGTCCTTTAGAAGGTGCTGTTAAGCTATCTTCTTGAACTGCTGCAGTCCCTGAGGTGTAGATGCACCCACTGTGGGAATTCCATGAACTTGACCCAGAGACAGTGAAGGAACGGCAATATATTTCCAAGTCAGGATGTTGAGTACCTTGAAGGTGAGCTTCCAATTGGTTGTATTTCCATGTATCTGTTGCTCTTGTCTTTCTAGATGGTAGTGCTCGTCGGTTTGGAAGGTGCTATCTAAGGAACCTTAGTGAGTTACTGCATCTTGCAGATGGTACACACGGCTGTCCCTGTTTGTCAGTGGTGGAGGGTTTGAATGTTTGTAGAAGGGGGAGCAATCAAGCGGGCTGCTTTGTCCTGGATGGTGTCAAGCTTCTTGAGTGTTGTTGGGGCTGCACTCATTAAGGCAAGTGGAGAACATTCCGTTCCACCACTCATTTGTACCTTGTAGATGGTAGATAAACTTTTGAGGGGTCAGGGGGTGAGTTACTCACCGTAGGATACTAGCCTTTGAACTGTTCTGGTAGCCACAGTATTAAAATGGGCAGTGCAGTTCAGTTTCTGATCAATGGTAACCCCCAGGTTGTTGATTGTGGGGCATTCAGTGATGGTAATGCCATTGAATGTCAAGGGACATGGTTTGAAATTCTCCTGTTGGAGATTGACATTGCCTGGCACCTTCTGTGACACAAATGGTCGATGCCAGTTATCCACTGAAATTGGATATTGTCCAAGTCTTGCTACATTTGGTCATGAAATGCTTCAATATTTGAGGAGACACGGATGATATTGAAAATTGTGCAATCATTCACAAACATGGGTGCCACAGTGGCACAGTGGGAAGAACTGCTGCTTCACAGTGCCAGGATCATAGGTTTGATTCCTGCTTGGGGGTCACAGGTTCGATTTCTGCTTGAATCACTCTCTGTGCGGAGTCTGCACGTTCTCTCTGTGTCTCCGTGGGTTTCCTCCGGGTGCTCCAGTTTCTTCCCACATGTCCCGAAAGACGTGCTTGTTAGGTGAATTGGACATTCTGAATTCTCCCTCTGTGTACCCAAACAGGCGCCGGAGTGGGGTAACGAGGGGCTTTTCACAGTAACTTCATTGCAGTGTTAATTTAAGCCTACTTGTGGCAAAAATAATAAAGATTGTTATTAAACATCGCCACTTTCAACCTTATGATGGAAGGGACGTCATTGATGAAGCAGCTGAAGCTGGTTGGGCTGAGGACACTACCCTGAGGAACTCCTGCAGTGGTATTCTGGAGATATGATGATTGATCTCCACCCAACACAACCACCTTCCTTTGTGCCAGATATGACTCCAACCAACGGAGAGTTTTCCCCCGATTCTCATTGACTCCAGTTTAGCTCGGGCTCCTTGATGTCATTCTCGGTCAAATGATGTTTGGATGTCAAGGGCAGTCACTCTCACCTCACCTCACCTCACCATGTTTGAACCAAGACTGATGGTCAGGAGCTGTGTGACCCTGGTGGAACCCAAACTGAGAGTCCGAGAATCGGAAGGTAATTCACTGCCAGTAGTGTTCAAATTCACCACAGCAATGGCATGCCCTGTTCAAACGAGCAAATTAACTTGTGAATTTTCACAACAAACCCAGAGAGCCAGGCACACAGAGCCCCAGAGGTTTCCTCCACAGGTATATGGGGCACTTGACTGCACGCATGTGGGACAGCCAGCAGCATTCCAAAACTAAAAATAGTCCCTGATCACTGGAAACAAATTCAGTGGATGTGTGCTCATTACCTAGGGAGCTCTCACCATTCATACATCCTCACGAGCTCACAATCATTTTCTCCCCCTCAGTCCCTCTTGGGTCTTTTTATTTATTTATTTGTTTATGGGATGTTAGTGGCACTGGGCCAGCATTTGTTGCCCATCCATAATTGCCCTTGAACTGAGCGGCTTGCTGGGCCATTTCAGAGGGCATTTTAACAGTCACATGTGGGCCAGACCAGGTAAGGGCGTCATTTCAGGGGGAAGACCATGGCGAAGTCGGAAGAAAAAGAGTGCCCCCACGGTACAGGTCCACCCGCCGATCGGTGGGCCCCGGTCGCGAGCCAGGCCACCGTGGGGGCACCCCCGGGGTCAGATCGCCCTGCGCCGCCCCCCCCAGGACCCCGGTGCCTGCCCACGCCGCCAATCCCGCCGGTCAGGTAGGTGTTTTGATTCCCGCCGGTGGGAGAGGATTGTCAGCAGCGGGACTGCGGCCCATCGCAGGCCAGAGAATTGCCGCGGGGGGCCCACCGACTGGCGCGGCGCGATTCCCGCTCCCGCCGAATATCGGGTTGCGGAGAACTCGGGACACGGCGGGTCGGGATTGACGCCGGCCCCAGGCGATTCTCCGACCCGGTGGGGGATCGGAGAATCCCGCCCCCGATGTATTGTAGGGGCTGGTTTTGCTCAGTGGGCTAATCAGCTGGCTTGTACTGCAGAATAGTGTCAGCAGCACAGGTTCAATTCCCGTACCGGCCTCCCCGAACAGGCACCGGAATGTGGTGACTAGGGGCTTTTCACAGTTACTTCATTGAAGCCTACTTGTGGCAATAATCTATTATTATTATATTTCTTCACCCAGAGAATGATTGGCCTATGGAGTTCGCTAACACGAAACCTAGTTGAGGTCAATACACTGTTTTCAAGAAGCAGTTATATATAGCACTTGGGGTGAAGGGGCCAAAGGATATGGGGGAAAGCGGGATTAGGCTATTGAATTGGATGATCAGCCATGATCATAATTTATGGTAGAACGGGCTCGAAGGGCCAAATGGCCTCCTCCTGCTTCTATTTTCTGTGTTTCTATGTTACCCTGCACTGGCGTTTGATGTTCAGCCAGCTGAATGGGAACACGAGCTGTATGACATTAGACATCCCATCACCTCTGGCCCTGGAAGAAAAAGTGCTGTGGGCCCTTGGCATATGCAGGCCCGTCCCTAAACACGCTACATTGGATGGCACAAGGACGTGCAATTTGGCTGTGACTCACACATGTCTCACTGACACATTCTCCAAATGGGGGAAAGGGTTCACTCGTTCCAAAACCAAAAAGATCTGCAATGATTGAGCTGCGAATACTGCTCAGATAGCAGTATCAGCAAGCTGACCATCAGGTCAATACTCCCTGCTGGGGTGATTCTGACTTTATTTATAATGCCCAAGGTTTAGCCCTACACATGCCAGTGTACTCAGAGACAGCATTCCTGAAAATGTGATGTAATAAATGGTGTATCCATAACGACTGAGGCTGGCATGACACATATTTAGCCTCATGGACAGGCACCCGGCCAGACTGGTAATAGGCTGGACGTCAGCAGACAGAGAAAGAAGACCTGGTGAATTAGTTTTGAGGAGAATCTTCAAGAGTGTGGCCCAATGACAGAGTCCCACTGCTCTTGTCCCGATCCAGCCAGAGGAACAAAGTCAAAGTCCATAGCTCCAGGCTGATTGGGAACCGTAAATATTCGTGATCATTGCAGCAACAAACAACATGACGAAAATAAAACATACATGAATAAAGTGAAATTAAACATTTATTTACAAGTATGTTTCATATATAAAGTGATTATACACCCACCCCACCTTTGTGCCATTATCATTTCTTAATCTTTACTTTTCTGTGACATCACCAGGGTGCAGCCCCAACATCCAGAGCTGATGTGTTGGCAGCTTGCTGACCGCTCTGCCCTGTTGCCTGAGGCGATTTTGGCCAGAGTCCTCGGGTGGCCTGAGGCCCTCAGGCTGCTAAAGGTTTCCTGGTCAATGAACCTAGCTAGCACCCTCCTCGCCTAACCTGCTGCAGGTGCTAGTGTCACTGGCAGAGGAGAGGTGAAGCAGATGGACCACCATGGAATGCCCTGGGTCAAAGACCCCAGGGTCACCGAGGCTGACACTCCTCCTCCCTGTGGATGCCCAATGGCACCTTCCTGACTCCTGGAGAAGATGGGGCATCTGGAGGGAGGTTCAAGGTCTCCGATCCTCCTCGTCTCGCCGAGCCAGTGCTGTACCTCACCCATGGCTAGGGCGACAGGGCGTAGGTCCAAACACATATTCCACAGCCATTTTGCATTCTGCCGGACCCTGGTCTCAAAGGCAGCTGTCATCTTTTGCATAGCGGCAGCCGAGCGCTCACATGCCGGAGCCACAACATCAGTCCAGTGTAGAAGGACAAATGTAAAAGCAAACGAAGAGTCACACGGACTCGAAACATTAACTGTGCTTCTCTCTCCACAGCTGCTGCCAGGCCTGTAGATTTTATTTCAGAATTTTCTGATTTTATTTCAGAACGTGGACAGAATCTTCCCCCTCTCGGTCAAATCCACCCTTGGATTTTAGCATCTCTGCCAGGTGTTCATCTGTCTCCATCTCCAATAGGTCCCTTATGGTAAAATCCAGAGACTCATCATCTGCAATGGGGCTCCGCATGGGTCTGGTGGCCAGGAGCACTCTGAGTGTCAGAAACATTGGCTGTCCTCCATGTGCCAGCTGTTGGCACATGTCTGTGACTTGCCAGCTGTCAGCACATGTCTTTGACATGCCAGCTGTCAGCACATGTCTGTGACATGCCAGCTGTTGGCACATGTCTGTGACGTGCCAGCTGTCAGCAAATGTCTGTAACGTGCCAGCTGTTGACACATGTCTGTGACATGCCAGCTGGCAGCACATGTCTGTGACATGCCAGCTGTTGGCACATGCCAGTGACGTACTCACCAGATTGTAACCCTGAGACTCACCCCGAACACATTCCCACCAAGCTGGCTCTCTCTGTACTGCTGGGGGGTCCTGGTGAACACCATGATAGTGCTTCCACTGAGTCATCGCCTACAGAGGAGCTACTCGAGGTCATGTGGAGGCGGCACTGGGCTGCTTACTCTTAGTTGTTGACTGGTTGCGAGATCCTGCAGTGGAGACCAAAAAAGAGTAGCTACACATTTATTCTAGAGGGGGTTTTGAGGATTGTCTATTTTCTGTGCTGCCCCAGTCTGTAGTTTCTCAGAACCTTTACTCTTATTTGCAATACGTATTTACACAGTTGGGGCTCAACCCCAGATTGGAGCTCCCCCTTCCAGATCGTTCTTACTTCTCAGTCATGTGGTCTGACATTATTAATATATCAGCAGCATGTCTGCATCTGATGTTGACCCTTTACTCTGCAGGTATGGCACCTGGATCTTCAACCCCAATGAGGTAACCTTTTGCTCACCATTGCCACATGGTGTGCCGTGTTCCACAACCGTACATAGCTAATTGCCTGGCTGCCACATGGCCATGTGTGGCCTTGCCTTCGAGCAGAAGGGCCTCTCTCTTCCTGCCCTGCCACCAGTTAACTCGCCGTTACTGGCAGATTTCGCCCATCGACTTGAAACATGTTTAACTCTGTTTCTGTCTTCACAGATGCTGCCAGGCCTGCTGAGCGTTTCCAAGAGTGCTTGATTCAACTTAAAGAGCTTTGGTGTGTTGTCCCGAGGTCAGGAAACACACAATCTAAATGCAAGTCTGTGTATTCTTTTCTACTCTGCGGTTTCAGGAGAGGGAAGAAAAACAGTGAGCCAAAACGATTTAAACGTAATAAATAATTTCAGTCAAAATTAATTGGAAAGTAAGGATGCATTAGTATTCATCAATTCTTGCAGTCTTCAACCTTTTATTAATGAGTGTTGGAGCAGACTTTGCATCTTTGTACTAGATCATGTATCCAATTTTTCAGATTTAACATCATTGCATAAATTTACACCCCTGTAGTTATATTAGTATTACATTGCCTAAGTCGAGAGCTAAATTGCCAACCTCAAATTAGCACTGCAATATGCAAAAGAAACTAAATATATAATATTACAAATTATGTTGTAGCAATACGCCTGCAAAATAACATACCCTGAAGTGGTTACATGCTAGCTTAATTGCCTCTTCGAATGATGTTTTTCACAGTAGTTCAGTGGTGTTATGGCTTACTCAATACAGCCTTGAGGTGCTAATGAGGAATAGTTTGGAAAATATGAAATGCTTAAACTGATATGGCTGCAGAAGTGAAGACCGTGTTTATATGATATGTTATTGTCATTTTTTATGGTCTCTGCCATATTGCTAACCAGTTTCAAACAAACGTTTCGCATCTTGTCTTCCACAAGGACAAATACAAAAGCCACGTGGCGGCATCCTAGATCCAAAGCACTGACACCTCCTGGATTGTGTCGCTGTTCCAGTCAAAGATCTAAGTGATGTCTGTATCGCTCAATCCACGTGAGCCATTGATTCCCGTCGGACAGTTCACTGACTTGGTCTATCAATAATAAACATCCACCCGGCTTCTGGGCACTGAAAGACCCCAAATTCCATGAGGCAGAAGATCTGTGTCTCACCCCGAACGCAGCCCGGCCCAAGAGAGGAATTTCAAGTGTAGCTCACGACTAATCTGGAGAATCTTCACACGTCCAACTCAATTCCCGAAAAGTAGGATCAAATACAGTTCAGCTGTACTGCGTTCCTGTGTCCAGACCATTGGGTTTGAGCATTGTCACCATCAACGTGTCTGGTTCAACAAAAACAATGCTGAAATGTGTGACCTCCTGGAACAGTCTTCATTGCCCAGCAGAACAACCCAAGGTCACAAGTCAAGAAGTCAGCATTCCAATAAGTCACACCCAAAGACAAGTCTGGAAGACAAAGGATGCAAGAGAAAGCCAAAAGGATCCAAAAATATGTTGAAATGTGGAGCTTTCGTGAAGTCATCAGGGCCACCTACAGACCAAGGTCAAATGGACAAAATCCCCGGTGCTCTTAAAGTGCAGCGGTATTAACAGGATCAAGATTCGCTTCTGAAGGGTGAAAGTGGTATTCATCAACGCTGAAAAGAACATTTTTAACTCCTCAACCCTGAGGCCACTGTGGCAGCTAATATTCTCTAGGCTATCCCACACTACCCTTTGGTAAATTCCATGGTCAACCATCGTCAAGAAGGGAACTGCAACAAGCAATTAAACAGATTTAAAAAAAAACAAATTCTGCAGCCCAATGGTATTCCAGCTGAGGTCACCAAAGTGGCTGAGATTTTTCTCACGTCAAGACTCCATTTGATTGGGGAGAAAAAAGAACTCCTTTCCCCTGAATGTGACACTTACAATTATCAAGTCAGAAAATAAATCATACTTTGTAAACTATTGAGGTATCTCCCTCTGGTCCACATTAAGGAAAATCCTGACACTCCTGAATCACTTACTTTCCTCCCAGAGATACAGAATAGTTTTAGGCCTACCAAAGAAACCTCAGACATTGTGTTTGATGCCAGACAAATCCAAGAAAAATGTCCAGAACAACACCAGGACCTCTTCATTGCATTCATCGACTTGACCAAAGCATTTGACTCAGCAAATCGTGAGATTCTGTGGGCTGTGCTCCAGAAATTTGGATGTCGAAGAAACGTCATCACAATCCTGGAGCTGCTTCCTGACGATGTGATTGTAACTGGCGTGAGTGAGAGATCTGACACTGACACTTCAGAATCTGGATCAGGGTCAAGCCAGACAGTGTGATAGACTCCATAGTATTTACAATCTACCCAACAAATGGTATTCAACTCATCAAAGATCAATGGCCCTCTGGTGTCAGTGATAAATACAATCACGATGGAAAACACTTTAGACTCATTTGCCTCTGTGTCAAAACCAAACTGGCCACCATAGACAAACAGGATCTACAGTTTGCAGCTGACAGCAGTGTCATTGCCCACTCTGCACCAGGCTTGAAAACCACCACACGGTGGCCTCACGGTAGCATGGTGGTTAGCATCAATGCTTTCACAGCTCCAGGGTCCCAGGTTCGATTCCCAGCTGGGTCACTGTCTGTGTGGAGTCTGCACGTCCTCCCCGTGTGTGCGTGGGTTTCCTCCGGGTGCTCCGGTTTCCTCCCACAGTCCAAAGATGTGCAGGTTAGGTGGATTGGCCATGCTAAATTGCCCGTAGTGTAAGGTTAATGGGGGGATTGTTGGGTTACGGGTATACAGGTTACGTGGGTTTAAGTAGGGTGATCATTGCTCGGCACAACATCGAGGGCCGAGGGCCTGTTCTGTGCTGTACTGTTCTATGTTCTATGTTCTAAATCTCTGCAATTCTGCAAACAAGAAACTTATCCTGCCCTTGAATGTTCCAAAACAAAACTCACATCAATGCAGACCTGGGCGGCCAAATATTCCATCCCCCATCTATACTGAAGGAGAGACTCTGGAATATGGTGACCGCTTTCCCAAACCTTGGCAGCCACTTTGTTCAAAAGGCCACCATTGATGATGGGATCCAACAAAAATCAGCTGCAATAGTTCAGCCTTCAACAAACTGCAGCAGGGAGTGTTCAACAGCAAAGACTTGCCCAAGTTAACAAGAATCGTAGCGTACAGTGCAGTTGTCATCACCACATTCCTACACTGCTGTGAAACCTGGAGAATATGCCAGCCACGTATATGAGCCCGAGAGACAATTTAACCAGCAATGGCTCCGCCACATCATTCAACGGGAGGGCTGTCAAACAAATACTCCTTGAAGCCAGCTCCATAATCAATCAGGCAAAACACTGTCAAAATCAAGGTGCTGAATTAGAGTGGGAAGAAGCCAGAGGATGGTAGAGGTTGTGGGTATGGAAGGTGCCAGTGAAAGAGGTTTGGCAAGTCACGGCACTTGCAATTTGTAAATGGTGCACACGGCTGTTAATGTTGGAAATGCTTCAACATATCGAGTGCATTTTCTGATTAAGAGCAGCTGAAACTAATTGGGGAAAGGTTAGGGCATTTATACAAGAAGCAGTTTCCACCTGTGAGGAGGAGAAATAATGTGTGAGGCAAAGGTGATATGTCATCCTGCGGCCTCTGAGTAAATCTGGGCTGGATTCGGCGAAATAGCGTTTGGGGCGGAGAATCCCCGTTCACGCGAGAATTGGGCCCGGCGCCGTTCAAGCGGTTCTCCGGTCCCCGGAGAATTGCTCGCGTGCACTTTACACGGCGCGGCAAGGGGACCATTGACAGAGGCCCGTGATTGGGCCGAGTTCCCGACGGCGTGGTTCTACCCGCATATCGGCTGTCGGGAGCCTCGGGTGAGTCCGCGGCCGCACTGGTGGGGGGGGGGGGGGGGGGGGGGGGCAGGGGGATCGAGCACCTGGGGGGACCTCATGGGCGGCCAGGGCAGCGATTGGGTGGCTCGGATCCATGGCGCGAGCCATCTTGGGGGGTCCTACATTCTTGATGTCGGCCTGCAGTCCGTGTCCGCCATGGCCCACGGCATGGCCGCTGCAAGCCGCTGCTGTGCACGTGCATGTCCGCAGCCAGAGCTGGGAGAACTCCAGGGCCCTGCCAGCCCCCTGCAGGTAGGGGAATCGCTCAGGACTTTCTTAAGGAAAGTCAAGAGTGAACTGCCAGCGTTTCACGCCGCCGTGGGGGCATCGCCCCATTTTTGGAGAATCCAACTCAGCCAGAATGTCGAGGACAGAGGGCTGGATTCTCCGCTTGAGAGACTAAGTGCTGATACCACGGAGCATATGTGGTCTTTCACGACTGAAAAATCATTCCGGTACCGGTGAGGGGCTAACACCAGTGGCGACTGAAACTCCCACTGTCTGTGCTGAAAACAGCCGGAGAATGGCTGGGTCCCGGACTGCGCATGCGCACGGCTGATGACTTGCACCGGTTGAGTCGTACAACATGGCACTGGCTGTGTGCTAACGCAACCTGCCAGCCGCAACCCCAGAGCCCACGCCCTGGACAGCCCCCACCAGTCCCCCCAGCCCTAGCAGAAGCTCCCCTGGCCAATGGCATGGATCCTGGTTGAGTGTGGCGGCGCTGGACACAGTCTGCAGCCGGCACGTGGGTCCCCGCACGGTTGGGAGCACACGTGGCTCGCGCCGTCAGGAACACGGCCCATTGGGGCGGAGCATCGCGGGTGGGCCGGCCGATGCCATGCCAACACTGGCATGCGGTGCGTGTCACGATGATGCCAGTTTGAAGGGGTGAATTATGGCGGACCAACGTCAAACTGGCGTCGGCCCTGATTTTGCCATGGGAACCATTCTCCGCCCGATCAGCGATTACAAATTTGGGGTCGGGCTGCAGAGAATCCTGCCGAGTGTGTCTCCAGCTCCTCCCTTTTACAGATGGATTTTCAACCCAGTAACACTCCTGCCGATGTGTACTGCTCCTGGTGGGAGGGAATGTGTAAGGTGCTGATCAACAGTTTGCCCTGATGGTGTCGGGCTTCTTAAGAACTGCATTCGTGCTGGCAATTGTGGGGTATTCCATTACACTCCTGATGTGTGCTTGTTGATGGTGAAGAGGTTGTGTGGAGTCAGGAACTGAGTTACTCATCACCAAATTTCCAGTCTCTGACCTGTTTTTCTTTTACTCAGCATTTAACTGAAGAATCTAGTTAAGTTTCTGGTCAATGGTCATCACCACAATGTTGATGGTCATACTATTGGGTATCTAGGGACAATGTTTAGATTCTTGCTTGCTGGAAATGGTCATTCATAGAGTCATAGACGTCTACAGCATAGAAAAGGCCCTTTGGCCCATCGGGAATATACCGGTCAAAAACAGCCACCTCACTACTCTGATCCCATTTTCCAGCAGGTTTTCCAGCACAGCCAAACAGCGACGTGGATTGTGCCCATTACATACGTAACCACCGTCCCCAGCGGGAGGAATCTGGACCAGCACCAGTACCCAGCAGAGTACCCCAACTATCCAGCTTCTGAGACCCAGAGTAAGGAAAGGGAGAATGTAAGATTACCTGCTGCCAGTGCATGAGAAGGGGAAGGGTGTCCTTTTTCTCTTCTGGTGTGCTGTGTCTTAGTGTGAGTTTCTGGTGTGATTTCCACTGTTGAGTCTCCTGCTGGGAGCTGCGGGAATGGGAGAGAAGGATGGACTGATCTGAATGCAGCTGCAGCTGCCTGGAGGTTGTGTGTTTGTTTGCTGCTACCCCTTTTGCTTCTGTTACCTAAAGCGAGAAAAGGGAAGATGTACGATAACTGCTACCAGCACAGGAGAAGGAGAGGGGCTCTTTCTCTCTTCTGCCGTGCTCTGTGTCGGTGTGACTTTCCACTTTTGAGAGTCTACTGCTGGGAGACGCGGGAGGGGAAGAGGGAAGCGGATTGACCCAAATGAGCATTTTGATGAAGGTGTTGAAGAAATTCTTTGTAGATTGTTGATGACTTCATTATACAGGTCAATGTCTAATGTCTGGATGCCGTGGGCGCGATTCTCCCAAAACGGGAGAAATCGTAAAGCTGGCGGGGCGGGTTTGACGCCAGCGCGCCCCTTCCCGACCGGGAACCGATTCTGGTCCTCGGTCGGGGCTAGCAGCCCGGCGCCGTAGGCTCTGGCATGACGGGCTTAACGAATATCGTTAAGCCCGCTTGCCAGAGTTAGCGCCGGCTGACGCGTCATATGACGTCAGCCGCACATTCCGCGGATTGGAAGACTCCAACCCGCGCATGCGCGGATGACGTCATCGCGTATTTGCGCGAAACCCGCGCATGCGCGGGCCGGGTTGCCCCTCAGCCACCCCGTGAATGGATACTGCGGGGCGGCGGAAGGAGAAAGAGTGCGCGGGCATCGGGCCCGCTGCCCGCGATCAGTGGGCACCGATCGCGGGCCCATGGCACCCTTGGCACGGCCGTGGTACTGCCGAGCCAATCGGTGCCATGGTTATGAAAAGCGAGTTTGTGACGCCGTTTTTACGAACGGCCAGACCAGGTGTGTTTGCCGTTCGTAAAAACGGCATAAAGGGCTGGGACTTCGGCCCATCGAACAGCTGTGAATCGCTGCCGGCCGTAAAAAAACGGCGGCAGCGATTCGGGTCGGGAGTTGGGCGGGGGGTGGGGGAGAATAGCGGGAGGGCGGGAAAAATGTCGGGAAGGCCCTCCCGCTATTCTCCGACCCGTCGTGGGGGTCGGAGAATTTCGCCCCGTGCGTTTGATTTGTGCCGCCTCTTTTGCTTCTGTGGCCTGGAGTAGGAAAAAGGTGTACGATGACCAGCTACAGGTGCTGGGGATGGGGAAGGTGTGTTCATTCTCTCTTCTGGCATGCTCTGCGTCAGTGTGACTTTCCAGTGTGATTTTCCACTGTTGAGAGTTCACTGCTGGGGGCTGCAGGAGGGGAAGAGCGAGGCGGATTGGTCTGATCGAGCAACTTGACAAAAGTGTTGAAGAAATGCTTTTGCAGATTGCTGGTGACTTTATTGTATTGTTGACTGTATAATGTTTAAAGTGTGTTTGGTTTTCTTTGCATAAATGCACTGTGCAGTTTGTGTTTGTTCTGATATTCTGTCGCAAAAAGTTGTTTGTGTGCATTAATGCACGGAGCCTTACTTGTCGGTTACTGGTTCATGTGATGTATGGACTGTTCAGTAGTTTGTTTTCATCGTTTTGTACAACGGTGCGGTTGACTGTTTAATAAACAAAATATTCTTAAGTGATGCTGCAGGTTGTATTTGTTGCTGAAGGTGCCTGGAGGCTGCCGTTGCTCTTTCCTTCTTTTCAGCCACGAAGGAGGGCAATTTAGTCTGACATAATTGGAACCAGGACGGCTGGGATCAGGGGGGTGCATGCGTCAAGAAGGCAACCACGTCTAAAGTCACTGCGGGACCTGATGCGCAACACTGATCCAAATGAGCAACCTGATGAGGGTGTTGAAGAAATGCTTTCTCAGATTGCTGATGCTTTTGTTGATGGTGTGGTGAGTGCTGCATGTTACTGGCACGTCACCGCGGGTTAAACAGGCTGGACATCAAGGATGTCCAACTACACCTTGAGCACTGGTGGAATATGTGGATGCCAGGATTTGGTTCCGATGGGATTGCGCCGTGTGGGAGGGGCCTGCACAGCTGCGGCTCCTGGTCAGAGGAGCAACCATTGATCAACAATGATCAAGTTCTGGACATGATGAAACATTCTCAGGCTAATCCTCAGTTTCTGTTGAAGAACCTGTGAAGGGTAATACCGTGTGTTTGTTTCTTCAAATGAAAATGAGCTGATGTAGTTTTGTATTGCCACCAATATGGAAGAGTGATGTTACCTCATTGACTAATTGTCAGTGTGATATGTGGCATGGTACCTCATTGATTTTCAAATCTTTGTTTCTGTTGACCGGTTTCTCAAGTGGCTTCTTGTGGGTACACGTGCCGTGTCTTAAGACAAGTTTTATTGCCTTGCATTTCAATCAAACTGTGAGGTCCGGACACTTTACCTGTCCATTGGAGGTGTCAGCACCGCAGAGGAAGCAGCCAAGAATCAAACACCCAAGAGCTGGGCTTCAGAAAGTGAGGGTGTCGATCGTGGTGGGGGGGGGGGTATGTGAGCACAGTCCCCTGGGTATTCCTGGCAGGGGTCTGGGGTCTAGGGGCTCTTGCTGTGGTTGGGGGTGAGTGTGCAGGGTGGGGTCCTCCAGCGCAACTGGCTCAGTGGCTGACACTCTGAGAGAAGGCGGATAACATAAGGGTGGGGGAGGCTTGGGGAATTTAAGGATCCCGGGGCAGAAGCCTCAACTGATTGTCGGTCTCTCAACTTCTCCAATTCTTTACAGATGATGAAAAAATGAAATGAAAATCGCTTATTGTCCCGAGTAGGCTTCAAATGAAGTGACTGTGAAAAGCCCCTAGTCGCCACATTCCGGCGCCTGTTCAGGGAGGCTGGTACGGGAATTGAACCGTGCTGCTGGCCTGCCTTGGTCTGCTTTAAAAGCCAGCAATTTAGCCCAGTGTGCTAAACCAGCATGTGCCGCAGGGGGCTCCGTATCAACAAGGGGACGGTGCGGCACTTGTGCCATGTCCTTGCAGATTTGGCACCATGTGCAGGTGGAGAACGTCCGCTGCCAGTGGCAGTGAAGGTCAGCACAGCCTGAACTTTTATGCAAAGGTTTCATTCCAGAGCTCAAGTGAGGACTTGGGCAGCATTTCCCAAGCTACAGCCCACAAGTGCGTCCGTGAGGGTACAGGTGCCCTGTATGCCCGGGCAGCTGATTATATTAACTATGAGCTGGACCAAGCCCACCAAGATGCCCCAGGTAGCAGGATTCTCCGCCATCACTCGGATGTTCCAGGTCCAGGGGGTAATTGATGGCAGGCATGTCGCCTTGCACGCACGGGGCAACAGAGAATGTCCTTCTTAGAAACAGGAAGGGGTTCCACTCCCTGAATGTTCAACTCATCTGCGACCACCACCTCTGGAGGATGGACGTGTGTACACACATCCCAGGGAGTGTGCCTGACAGCTACATCCTGGGACACTCGGAAATCCCCGGGGTCTTCAAGGACCACCCCAGGATGACGGGTTGGCTCATGGAGGGTAAGGGGTACCCACTGATTGCCCTGGCTAATGATGCCATTGCAGAGGCTGGAGACTGACGCGGAGACCCCAGTATAACGAGGCCCACGGTGTTACCTGGGCTGTCATTGAGCTGCAGGAAATGTAATTCCAATGCCTGGACTGTTCTGGTGGCGCACGGCAGCAACCCCCCCCCCTCCCCCCCCCCCCCCCCCCCCCCCCCCCGAGGCCCTCCTGCTTTGCGATCTTCTGTGCCCTCTACAAACTGGTACAGCAGCGGGGCAACATGCTGGAGGAGGAACAGGCAGCCTCATCAGGAGGTAAGCTTTAAGGTACTGATGGAGAAAGATAACTGTAGTCCTCAGGTGAAGGTACTAAATTGGGGGAAAGTTAATCACAACAAAAGGAACAACAGCAGGGACTGAAGATCTGAAGAATGTAGATTGGGGGCAGATGTTTGAGAGCAAATCAACATCTGGCATGTGGGAGGCTTTTAAGTGTAAGTTGATAGGAATTCAGGACCGGCACGTTCCTGTCAGGATAAGTAAATATGGCAAGTTTCGGGAATCTTGGATAACGAGAGATTTTGTGAGCCTCGTCAAAAAGAAAAAGGAAGCATTTGTCAAGGCTACCACGGGGCAGCATGGTGGCATACTGGTTAGCACTATGGCTTCACAGTGCCAGCGACCCGGGTTTGATTCCCGGCTTGGGTCACTGTCTGTGTGGAGTCCACACGCTCTCCCCGCGTCTGCGTGGGTTTCCTCTGGGTGCTCCAGGTCCCTCCAACAAGTCCCAAAAGACGTGCTGTTAGGTAAATTGGACATTCTGAATTCTCCCTCTGTGTACCCGAACAGGTGCGGCGTGTGGCGACTGGGCGCGGGAAGGTAATTGATGAAGCAGTTGAATATGGTTCCGACTAGAGCACTCCCGTGAGGAACTGATCGACCTCCAATAATCACCACCATCTTCCTTTATAACAGGAATGACTCCAACCTGGGAAGAGTTTCTCCTGATTCCCATTGGCTTCAATTTTGCTGTAGCTCCTCGAGCCACCCTTTATCAAATGCTGCCTTGCCGGCAAAGGCACTCCCATCTTCAATAATGCAAGAAATACTTTAAAAGTGACAGTCCTTCCGCTAACTGCAGCAGCAAAACGAAATTCAAAAGCATATCTCCTGGTGCTTCCATGGTAAGTCCTTTCAACAGTTCCAGAGGAGATTGTGGGAGGGGCATGGGGGGGGGGGGGGGAGTGGTGTGGGGGTGTGGAGGTGGTTCCTTGCATGTCTGAACGCATGTTGAGCTGTGAATATTTCAGAGAATATGTTAACCGAACCTTAATGGACTAAAATGGCAGTTCAGGTTGCAAATCAGCATTGATGCCAACTCCGTGCTGCATGTTTTCTGTGCATGTACAGCATTCCCATGCAAACAACATCACAGTCAGAGCATGTTGTATGGTCTTCAGGCCAAGTGGCCAGAAGTGGTCTGGCAGACTTTGTTTCAAACCTCAATGGCGCCAGCACCAATGGAGTTATGGAACCAAATGACCTGGCTGAAATCTTTAAGAAAGGCAGCAAAATACACAAAAAAACAATTATTACAATCCTGTGAGGAAAGGAGTCCTCATCCAGGAGTGATCACATGTAAAATGAGGATTCGGTAGACTGAAACAAACTTTATTACTAACAGTATTAAAAGATCTTTAACATCGCACCAGAAAATATATTACAATTACCCCTTAAACAATGTTAATCAATTCAGTGTCACAATGACCCTTAACTGCTATCTTTATTCCCACGCAAACAACAAAACCTCTCAGATCTCAATCCACTGTTAAATACAGATCACACTCACAAATACCTGCTGTACCAAGACATCTGGATATTCTACTTTGAAATAGAGAGATATTTTGACACTGCTTTAAAGAAAAGTTCTGAATCCTGTCAGAACCATGCAGAAACTTTGGCTGTGTTTCCCCAGAAGCAGCTTCTCAGTTTGTTTCAGCTCACCTTCCACCACACAATTCTGAATTGCTTGAAAATAGACTACTCATCTGTCTACAGACATATCTTTAACTGAACTGCAGTGAGAGCAGATGCTTGACTTCTGCTCACATCCCAATCTAAAACTCAACTCCACTGCTTTTCTGCAATATGTCTGGTATATCAGCTCCTCCCAGTGATTATAACATCTTACCAAGCTAGGACCTAATTATCTCCACAGGGAGCCCCCTTAATCCAAACAAAACTCTATTAGCACAAGCTTTTACGATGCCTTAATTACACCTCTTGCTCCCAAAACATTTCAAACCAGGATTCTTTAAAAACACTACTGCAGCAGTAACACACACTAACCCAGACTTTTGACCCTTACTGCACCAATTATATACAATACAATATATCGCACATTCATCACGATTCGATCTGTATGAGTGACCATGTTATTGTAAAATACTATTTTTTTAAATTTTTCAGACATTTTCTTTGAAGCTTTACTCTGGACTTTAGTAAAGATTTCAGTTGGTGAGCAAAATAATATTAGACACTTTAGTTTGCTTCAACCATTTTGAGTGATGCAATAGATGGGTCAATTATGTGCATTCTTAAAATGTTCTAGAAGCATCACTGGTCAGGCCAGCATTTATTGCCCATCCTATAATTGCCCTTCAGAAGGTGATGATAAGCCTTCAGTCCATGTGGTGTAGGTACACCCCCAGTGCTATTAGAGAGGGAGTTCCAGGATTTTGATCTTATGACAGTGAAGGAACAGTGACATATTCCCAAATTGAGCAGGTGAGTATCCTGGAGGTAAACTTGCAATTTGACATGTTAGAATGGGTTTTCCTAATATAAATATTTACATCGAGCTGACAGCCTGATGATGTATTGGTTTGCCATTATAAATTTGCGATGCAAGGTTAATATGTACAGCACTTGCCTGCCAGGCAGTCGACATTAAACAATATAAACATATTTCAGCGCATTTAATTATATCAAAGCAATCTCATGTGCAAGGTGGATTTCCTTTATTTTTTGTTCTGTTGTCTGCCAAGGAATAGTTTTTCAGGAATGTTTCTTCACACTGATAGTGTTTTGTTACTCTTTACGCTGAGGTACATGTAGCGCACAGTCTGTAGTTATTCAAATTTGAGGTTTGACAACCTCCTGCTGTTACACTCGGTTGCCAGACAATAGGATTTTTCTCTCGAACCATTACTTTAATAAACCGTGTCTGTACTTTGTGCTGAGAACATACAACAAAGAAGGAGCTTAACACAACTTTCTGAGTAGGCATTGACACGCCATAAAATGGGGTAAAGTGAAATATGAAATAGGCAGAAGCAACGACAGGCACAGCAGCGCTATCAAACTGCCTGCCGTTTTAGATAAGCACAAAATAAACTGGAATGGAAAGAAATAAAAGAACATTTATTAATATAACCACTTTTGCAATGGCTGGACATTCTGAACGCTTCACAGATACACACGTTTGAAGTGCAGTCTCTGTCGTCATGAAGGAATGACAGCAGCCGATGTGCGCACAGCAAGATCCCATGGGCGGCTTTTTGACAGATCATCCATTTTAGTGATACTGGTGGAGGGAAAACTGTGTGTCAGAACTTTCCTGCTCCCATATGAAATAGAGTCATGGCATCTGTTACAGCCAATCAGAGAGAGCAGACAGAACACTGACTTGGTGGGTCATCCAAAAAGTAGCACCTCTGACAGTGCAACGTCAGATTGAATGAAAATCGCTTATTGCCACAAGTAGGCTTCAAATGAAGTTACTGTGAAAAGCCCCTAGTCGCCACATTCCAGCGCCTGTTCGGGGAGGCTGGTACGGGAATTGTCAGCCGAGAGTTGGTTAGTACTGGGTTAGTACTTGAACCCACAGTGGTGAGACTATGGCCCACTTTGACACAGCTGGCATGGCCTCCAGAATAACCTCTATTCATTCGGAGCCCAAAGCCTGATATAGGGGCATCATGGATGTGGAGAACAAAACCTAACATATGCTTACATTTCTATTGCCCGTGTCGGCGTGGGTTTCCTCTGGGTGCTCCGGTTTCCTCCCACAGTCCAAAGATATGCACATTAGCTGTATTGGCCGTGATAAATTGCCCTTTGTGTTGAAAAAGATTGGGTAGAGTTACTGGCCTATGAGGCTACAGGGATAGAGTGGAAGTGTGGGCTTAAATGGGGTGCTCTTTCCAAGGGCCGGTGTAGACTCGATGGGCTGAATGGCCTCCTTCTGCACTGTAAATTCTATACGTAAACAGAAATACCTTTATCAATGAATCCTATCATTAAATAGCCCACGGATCAGCTGATGACCTGAAATGGTCTTCCAAGTCATTTAATTTTTGGGTTTTATTGTTTGTTAAATTTGGTTGCTAAGAGCCCCCTGAAATCAGCTAAGAACAAATATATCCCCACGTTAAAATATCTCAATCTCTGTAATCAGCAAAATAAACTGTAGAAGCAGAGAAAAGAGGAGATAATTTGGCTCTTTGAGTTGCTCCATCATTCAGTAGGATCATGGATTACCCTCCATCTCATTTCCATACACCCACACTCTCCCCATACCCCCTCCCCCCAACACCGTTAGAATCTAGAAGCGTATCAATTTCCTTCTTAAATATACTCAGTGATTTGCCTTCCACAGATTCCTGTGGTAGAGAATTCCACAGGTTCACCATCCTCTGAGTGAAGTGGTTTCTCCTCAGCTCTGTCTGAAATGGCCCGGTGAGGTGTATCCTGGGACTTTGTTCTCGACACCCCAGCCAGAGGACACATCGTCTTCCCAGCCCTGCCGGAATTTTATACATTTCAATGAGATCCCCTCTCGTTCTTCTAAGTCCCAGTGAATACAAACCCAGTCGAACCAATCCCTCCTCAGACGACACCCCGCCCACCCCAGGATTCATTCTGTTGATCCTTTGTAGCACTCGCTCTGTGGGTAGTAAATCCTTTCTCGGATAAGGAAGGCATCGTGCTGGAGAAGTAAAATGGACCGATATCGCTCTTCCTTCACTGCTGCAGTTCCAGAAAACACCTCGCCACTACCTTCCCAAGGGCAATCCAGGTCGAGCCAGCGACACCCACATTCCATCACTGAATGATGAATGTAAAAAAAAGGAATGGAATAAATTGTTAACTCCAATCTCAGAACTTCCCCTTTCACATTCAACGCCTTCTACCCAGTGGGGAGAGTTGAAAATTCAGAAGTCTTCAAAAAATAATCTTATTTTGAAATTCTATGATCTGACAGCCAAAGATGTGGATTAACTTAACACTCCTTCAAAAGCAGCAATATAATTATAGCAATTCTCTTAATAGTGATTTTGTTCTTCACAACTTTTGTTAAATTCACTCAATGTAAGCCAGGATAATCACAACAAGTGATACATCATGGGGAGAATAGATTCTGCCTTTTTGTATTACAATGAGCAGCATTTAAGGGGGAAAGATGATAGGGTATAACGACTCTATTTACAGTTCATGACATATGAAACTTTGGCTGTCTTGTATTATTAATTATTATATTAACCTTTAAGAAGTTATAATTTACATAAAATTTACAGCACAGAAACATTTCAGCCAATTGGATTATAGTTTTGCTGCTCCTCATTGTTTCAATTACAGGGATAATAATCGTCTTCGATCTGTATTAAGTGAGAGGTCTTTATTGAACTGATTTTAAGATGTCTGCCTCCAGAGACAGCCTCATGGCATAATCACCTGACTGTGGAAAGCTAGAAGTAGCAATCTGCTGGTCACATTTCAAAAACCAAACATCATCCCTTTCATATTGAACAAAAGATTAAAAACATCCCCTCCTTCCGAGCGAACAAAAGCCCCTTGGGGCTTGGAGCTCACAGAGAAGGAGGAGGAGCAGGCCAGGGTTGAGAACAAGGTGGGCCTGCAACAGAAAAGTGTGGAGGCCCTGCACCTTCATCCAGATTACCAGTCTCAGGTCAGCTATGTGCGGTTCAAACGCTTGGCCTGGCCATGTAATAAAACATAAGAATATAAGAACTAGGAGCAGGAGTAGGCCATCTGGCCCCTCGAGCCTGCTCCGCCATTCAATGAGATCATGGCTGATCTTTTGTGGACTCAGCTCCACTTTCCGGCCCGAACACCATAACCCTTAATCCCTTTATTCTTCAAAAAACGATCTATCTTTACCTTAAAAACATGTAATGAAGGAGCCTCAACTGCTTCACTGGGCAAGGAATTCCATAGATTCACAACACTTTGGGTGAAGAAGTTCCTCCTAAACTCAGTCCTAAATCTACTTCCCCTTATTTTGAGGCTATGCCCCCTAGTTCTGCTTTCACCCGCCAGTGGAAACAACCTGCCCGCATCTATCCTATTTATTCCCTTCATAATTGTATATGTTTCTATAAGATCCCCCCTCATCCTTCTAAATTCCAATGAGTACAGTCCCAGTCTACTCAACCTCTCCTTGTAATCCAACCCCTTCAGCTCTGGGATTAATCTCATGAATCTCCTCTGCACACCCTCCAGGGCCAGTATGCCCATTTTCAGGTAAGGAGACCAAAACTGAACACAATACTCCAGGTGTGGCCTCACTAACACATTATACAATTGCAGCATAACCTCCCTAGCCTTAAACTTCATCCCTCCAGCAATGAAGGACAAAACTTAATTTGCCTTCTCAATCACCTGTTGCACCTGTAAACCAACTTTTTGCGACTCATGCACTAGCACACCCAGGTCTCTCTGCACAGCGGCATGCTTTAATATTTTCCATTTAAATAATAATCCCTGTTGCTGTTATTCCTACCAAAATGGATAACCTCATGTTTGTCAACATTGTATTCCATCTGCCAGACCCTAGTCCATTCACGTAACCTATCCAAATCCCTCTGCAGACTTCCAGTAGGGCACCACCTGCCCTTTACGAACCCATGCTGCGTCTGCCCAATGGAACAATTTCTATCCAGATGCCTCCCTATTTCTTCCTTGATGATAGATTCCAGCATCTTCCCTACTACCGAAGTTAAGCTAACTAACCTATAATTACCTGCTCTCTGCCTACCTCCTTTTTTAAACAGTGGTGTCACGTTTGCTAATTTCCAATCCACCGGGACCACCCCAGAGTCTAGTGAATTTTGGTAAATTATCACTAGTGCATTTGCAATTTCCCTAGCCATCTCTTTTAGCACTCTGGGATGCATTCCATCAGGGCCAGGAGACTTGTCTACCTTTAGCCCCATTAGCTTGCCCCTTGCCTTGCAGGAACATCAGTCAAAGAGTCTTGACTGCCCACCAGCAGTGCCCCACTGCCCACCCACGATACCACCTGGGAGAGGAGCTTGGAGGAGGTCATGGGTGAAGCATGTTGGTGATAGCCCTTTGAGCAGGAAGCGATGAGGTTATCTAAAACCCTCCAGCCCATGCGTATCTCACCTGGCCTCCCGATGCTCAGCAGTCTCGTCCTCAACTCCCCACTGAAAGTCCTCCTCATCCGAGGAGACATGTCGCTCCTCCAGGTTTTCTCTGAAGGTTGTCTCCCTGCTGCAGACCAGGTTATGGTGGTGCAGAAAACTACCGCAATGAGGAAAACCTCTAGGGATGCACTGTAGGGCCTCACCGACCTGTCGAGGCAGGGGAAGTGAGTCTTAAGGGGGCCGATGCACACATTGGGTGGCACTGTGAGCCTCAGCAGGCCTCAGACCTCCGCACTGGTGTCATCAGCCAAGTTCTGAGGGGGTATAACTTGTCCCCGACAAGCCTGCCCTGCAGCCTGGGTTGACCTTCGGAAGTGGCAGGGATCTGCAATTGGCTGAGGATGTAACTGCCATGCACGTTCCCTGAAGAACATGCGTACATGTTCATAAGAACATAAGAACTAGGAGCAGGAGTCGGCCATCTGGCCCCTCGAGCCTGCTCCGCCATTCAATGAGATCATGGCTGATCTTTTGTGGACTCAGCTCCACTTTCTGGCCCGAACACCATAACCCTTAATCCCTTTATTCTTCAAAAAACTATCTATCTTTACCTTAAAAACATGTAATGAAGGAGCCTCAACTGCTTCACTGGGCAAGGAATTCCATAGATTCACAACCCTTTGGGTGAAGAAATTCCTCCTAAACTCAGTCCTAAATCTACTTCCCCTTATTTTGAGGCTATGTCCCCTAGTTCTGCTTTCACCCGCCAGTGGAAACAACATAGAATCATAGAATTTACAGTGCAGAAGGAAGCCATTCGGCCCATCGAGTCTGCACCGGCTCTTGGAAAGAGCACCCTACCCAACGTCAACACCTCCATCCTATCCCGATGTGCAGACTCCGCACAGACAATGACCCAAGCCGGAATCGAACCTGGGACCCTGGAGCTGTGAAGCATTTGTGCTATCCACAATTCTACCATGCTGCCTTCATGAATCATGTCTGGTGGTCACACATCAGTCAGACACTGAGGGAGTGGAACCCCTTTCTGTTTCTTACGGTGATTCCCTGATGCCACCCGGTGCATAGAGTGACATGGTGGCAGTCGATCGCTCCCTGCTCCAGTGGCAGCCCAGCTATGGTGGCAGTCGATCGCCCCCTGCTCCAGTGGCAGCCCAGCTATGGTGGCAGTCGATTGCCCCCTGCTCCAGTGGCAGCCCAGCTATGGTGCTGAATCCTGCAGCCCTCTCATCCTGCGGGGCCTTGTCCAAGTCAAAATGAGTAAAGTCCAAATCCCTGACATAGAGTGAATTGGCGGGATGGTAGAGGACACAATTGCTTTCTGTTCTAGGGTTAGGCAAAGTCAATAGGCACCTCTCTTACTCTGGTGCATCATTTTGAGATCTTGTTGTTGTCAAACCTCAACACTTATGACTCCTGGAAGCTACTTCAGAGTTTGTGCCTTCCGTCCCTTGCTAGTTGGCGACTGTGTCATGCACCTCATTCCTTGCTCTCAGATGTCATGGTGCCTAGATCCTGTTTGTAATAAACAGCAGTAATTCGCACCAACATCATGCCTGGGAGAGGTGAGGGTGGGATGATTCAGTAATGGCTGAAGATGTGACGTTAACCGCGCCAAGTATACCATAATGCATTCAAATTGATGCAAATCATGTTGGTGCCTTCCTGGGTGAGAAGCTGATCGTGCCATCTGGAAGGGCCCCAGGAAGATAAATCCGAAGCCCCGCAGGTGCAATTCCCGTTTTTAGCCTCTCGAAAGTTTTGTCGCGGCCATGACAGGATTTGTGTCTTTAGCTAAGAGACCCATTAGATCCTGCCCTCTTCCAATCCCATCCATAGGAACCAAAAAGTCGGAAACCCACTGGGGAAAAAAACAGTTAGATGTTCTCCCAAAATGACGGGTTGTTTCTCCCATAGCTGTGCGGCACCAAGGCCATTTTCAATCATTTGCATCTGGTGAATGCTAATGGTCAAAATTCCATCAGAGTACCCAATTATGTTTTTCCAATTAAGGGGCAGTTTAGTGTGACCAATCCACCTGCTCTGCACATCTTTGGGTTGTGGGGGCGAAACCCATGCAAACACGGGGAGAATGTACAAACTCCACACGGACAGTGACCCAGAGCCGGGATCGAACCCGGGACCTCAGCGCCGTGAGGCAGCAATGCTAACCACTAGGCCACCGTGCTGCCCTCAAACTTCCATCAGGCCTTCCAATCTTGCATCACAACAGCGGGAAACCAGGTCAGCACCAAACCCTTTGAAAAAGAGTGGCATACACAATGCAGACCTCAGTTCATACGAAACTTTGAGCTGCGTGCATAACCTACCTGCCACATCCCTGTGCCACTCCTGTTGTGCTGAACACCACTCTGCTGGCACAGACCTGCCAGCTCCATGCCACACTGTGAGACTCATGGATCCTCTACTGCCATGGACAGGATTTCAATGGGGGTGGGTGTGAAAAGTGAGGGGAGGGGCTGATGTAGACAAGGGGGCAATGTGGCAGGAGGGCTGTGCAAAGGTGGGGGATGGAAGGGCAAGGGTGCACGATCGTAGGCAGAGGTGCAAAAAGGTGGATGAGAATGACGAGCATGATAAGCAGAGGGGAGACTGAGGAGAGAAATGCTGAACCCGATAGGGTTGCATGAAATGCTCACAAACAAAGTGGTCAAAGGGGATGAATGCAGACCCCAGATGGGGTGGGTGGAGCTCCACGTGGGGCTTGGCCACCTCACAGGTGGTGAATTCGGGCGGAGAGTGGGATTGTCCATCACAACAATGACTGAATCCAGAACAAAAGCAGAGAGGTCATGTTGGAGTTGTATAGAACTTTGGTGAGGCCACAGCCAGGGCCGGCTCAAGGTACCGGCAACTTGGGCAGTCGCCCGGGGCGCCATGTGCTAGGGGGCGCCATCAAGGAGTGCGGGTCCCGCGCATGCGCAGTTGGGCCGGTGCCAACCAGCGCATGCGCGGTGGCCGCCCTCCCTCAGGCCGCCCCGCAGAAACATGGCGGATGGATCCAGGCTCGCCGGTGGTCACTCCGGCCCCCCCCCCCTCGGGCCCCCTCCGGCCCCCCCCCCCATTCGCCCCCCCCCCGCCTCCGGCCCCCCCCCCCACCTCCGGCACCCCCCCGCCTCCGGCCCCCCCCCCGCCTCCCCCCCCTCCGGCATCCCCAGCCCCGCCCCCCCCGCCTCCGCCCCCCCCCGCTTCCAGCCCCCCCCCGCCTCCGGCCCCCCCCGCCTCCGGCCCCCCCATCCAGCCCCCCCCGGCCCCCCCCGCCCCCCCCCCCCCCCCGGCCCGGCCTCCCTCCCCCCCCGCCCCCCCCGGCCCCGCCCCCCGGCCCCCCCCCCCCCCCCCCCCCCGGCCCCACCCCCGCGGCGCCGAAGTTCAGCTTGCCCGGGGCGTCAGCAACCCTAGGGCCGGCGCTGGCCACAGCTGGAGCACTGTGTGCAATTCTGGTCACCACATTATAGGAAGGATGTGATTGTACTGGAGGGGGTGCAGAGGAGATTCACCAGGATGTTGTCTGGGATGGAGCATTTCAGTTATGAAGAGAGGTTGGATAGGCTTGGGTTGTTTTCGCTGGAGCAGAAAAGACTGAGGGGTGACCTGATCGAGGCGGATAAGATTATGAGGGGCATGGACAGGGTGGATAGGGATCAGCTGTTCCCCTTAGTTGAAGGGTCAGTCACGAGGGGACACAAGTTCAAGGTGAGGGGCAGGATGTGAGGAACAACCTTTTTACCCAGAGGGTGGTGACGGTCTGGAACGCGCTGCCTGGGTGGATGTTAGTGGTGGGTTGCCTCACATCCTTCAAAAAAACCTGGTTGAGCACTTGGTGTGTCTTAACATTCAACATTATGGGCCAAGTGCTGCCAAATAGTATCAGGTGGGCAGGTCAGGTGTTTATCATGTATGGGTGCAGACTAGATGGGCCAAAGGGCCTCTTCAGCACTGTGTGAGTGGGATTCCCTGGCTGTGCCTACAAGGTGACCAGAAATTCCCACCTGAGTTCAATGGACCTTTACTTGGTCCGCGTCCTGCCCGTGGCCCTCTTGTGGCGGGCGGGGTGGAAGAATCCAGCCCTGTATTTCTGTGATTCTGTCTGCAGGGACGGTTGATGGGTGTGGTATTTTTAATGGACAGGTTTGCAGGCCACAAAGGTACAACAGCTTTATTGGAAACGTGTTTACTCAACAGGCTGTTAGAACAGACTGCCCGTATGCGCGCGCAAACAGACGCTGACATCATCAGTACGGCACGTGATCAGATTCTTAAAGTGATCTTGTTCCACCCAGGAATGAACAGGAAGACAGAGCACTTTCCTCCCCTTTACATTAGATATGGATTTGTTTATTGTCATCTGCACTGAGATACAGTGAAAAGTTTTGTTCTGCGTACAGTTCAGACAGATCATTCCACACATGAAAAACCCATTGGACAGACATAAATACATAATATAAGTACATAGACACAGGTATCAGGTTAAGCAGACAGGAGTGTCATACTACTCAGACCACAATGTAACATTAACAATCAAAATTTACAATCTGAACAATTAATAAGCACAACACTCAACATGTTTCAACACTCAAGGACACGATTTCTGTGTGGTTAAATTATTATATGGCAAATAAATATTGTTTTGATCCAGGCAGAACTATGTTCACTGTCACGCTGCTAATTCATAGAAATTCCTGCATCAATCATATCACCTCAGCTCAAATCCTTTGCATCTGACAAGCAGATATGTGCGGTTTTTCATTGAGATTAAAACTCACTTCGATTCAGTCACGTACAAATTCCACAGAGAGGGAAGGGGAGACTAAAACAGTGATTTTTAAATTCATAATTTCTTGCCCTCGTTGATTTTACAAACTGTTTGCCTGCACCAGCATTTTAGATCTAATTCCTGCCTCTGAACAAAGAAGGTGGCTGAACTAACATGAATGCTCAGTCCAACAAGGGACGATACCGCCAGAGACCCATTAATACTTATGATCAACTCCACCCTGCTGTGCAGGAATTACATTGCCAGGATTGCTCAAGTCATTGCTCGAAATTGGATCATGCACACAGTTAGACTCTGAAATATAGATACGCGTCATTTAGGTTGGATGAACAGGTTAAAAATGGCGCATTTAAAAATAAAAGCTTTGTGTTGAAACATGTCAGGACAGTCACCTTGTTGACTCTCTGTCACAGTATATCTTCTGTGCCACTGTTTTGCCCTGTGATGTGTTACCTGCGCTTGTTCATCCTCAAAACACAAATCTAAAGAGCTGGCATGCTCCCAGCATAGTAGATTAATTATCATTTTTACAGTGTAGTAAACAGGCTATGTTTGATAAAACTCACATTTCTCAATCTCTAAATTTCTGAGATCTGCGATCTTTACGACATGGCAGTTTAGTATTTTCATGTTTCTATAACAATATAATAATAAACTTTATTATTGTCACAAGTAGGCTTACATTAACACTGCAATGAAGTTACTGTGAAAGCCCCTCATCGCCACACTCAGGCACCTGCTCGGGTACACAGAGGTAGAATTCAGAATGTCCAAATCACCTGACAAGCACATCTTCTGGGACTTGTGGGAGGAAACCGGAGCACCCGTAGGAAACCCACACAGACACGGGGTGGGGGGGGGGATTCTCCCAGTCCTGGGCCGGGCAGGAGAATCCCCGCGAATGGGACCCGCTGCCCCGACGTCGGCACGCGATTCTCTGCAGAGCGGAGAATCGGCACCATTGGCGCCCATATGGTTGGTGCTGCGCTGGTCGCGGGCTGCTCTACCCGGCCGGACCACTGATTCTCCGGCCCGGATGGGCCGAGTGGCCGTAAGAAAAGAGCCAAGTCCCGCCGGCGCCGTTCTTATCTGCTCTGGGCCGGCGGGACATCGGCATGGAAGGGTCGGGTGTTGGCCTGTGGGTGGGGAGAGGGGTCCGACCCCGGGGGAGGGGGGGGCTCCATTGTGGCCTGGCCCGCGACCAGGGCCCACCGATTGGCGGTCCGGCCACTGTGTCTGGGGGCCTCCTTTCCTACGCGCCAGCCCCTGTAGTCCTGCGGCAGTTTGCCTCGGGCCCTGCGCATTGAAGGAGGCCACTGCGCATGCGCGCGGCACTGTGCATGTCCTCGTTGGCGCCGGCGCAACTGCACATGTGCGGATCCCGCGGTGCACAGTTCACACCGGCATCGGTAGCCGGAGCGGCGTGAAGCACTCCAGCGCTGTGCTGGGCCCCCTGTCAGGGCCAGAATTAGTACTGGGAGCGGCCCGTTTACGGGAAACTCTGCCCCGGGGTTGGAGAATCCCAGCCGGGGAGAATGTGTAGACTCCGCACACCCAGCAACCCAAGCAGAGAATCAGGTTCCTGTCCAGAGAATGTTTCTGATTTTTACCTGTAGAATTGTTTAATTACACTGAATGGAGCCACATGATGGTGGAGAGGGTAAAGTAGGTCTGAGTTCTGCTGCCAGATCTGCAACATTCTCTGATCATGGAACTCTGAAGTGTATATGAGCAGATCATCGCTCCCCTTTTTTACTGATAATCACAGTGAAGTGGCAGGGGCTCTTTGTTAATATTGAAAGGCTCATCTCAATTGGAAGATCTGAATCTGTTTTCTTTGCATTGGATTCAGTTTTTATACAGTCAGGCAAAGCAAATCTAGATAAAGTGCAATTTATTTGCACCTTTTTCAAGCCTAAGACATTGCAAAGTGCCTCAGAATGAATTAAGTACTTTTGACATGGAGACATGATTGTAATTTTGGAAACAGAACCATCAATTTGCACGCAGCAAGGTTCCACATACAGCAACGTAATTATAACGAGATAATCTGCTTTTTAAAAAAAGGGATATTGGTTGAGGGATAAATATCGAACAGAGCATGAGGAAGAACTCCTCTCACCTTCTTCAAAATGGTATTTAAATGGTAAAAGAATTGCAGCATGCTGCTGTGCAGAGGGACCTGGGCGTCCTTGGGCATGAATCGTAAAACGTTGGTTTGAAGCTGCAATTAGGAAGGCAAATTGGCCAGCACGGTGGCGCAGTGGTTAGCACAGCTGCCTCACGGGCGCTGAGGACCCGGGTTCGATCCGGGCCCCGAGTCACTGTCCGTGCGGAGTTTGCACATTCTCCCCATGGCTGTGTGGGTCTCACCCCCACAACCCAAAAGATGTGCAGGGTAGGTGGACTGGCTACGCTAAATTGCCCCTTAATTGGAAAAAATGAATTGGGTACTCTAAATTTATTTTTAAAAAAGAAGGCAAATAGAATTTTGTTCTTCATTTTGAGAGGGATGGAGTTTAAAAACAGGGAGGTTATGTTGCAGCTGTATGGGATGCTGGTGACGCCACACCTGGAGTACTGTGTACAGTACTGTGTCCTTACTTGAAAAAGAATGTACTGGCACTGGAAGGTGTGCAGAGGAGATTCACTGGGTTGATTCCGGAGTTTAGAGGATTGGCTTATGAGGAGATACTAAGTAGACTGGGACTATACTCAAGAATGAGGGGGAATCTAATAGAAACACATAAAATTATGAAGGGAATAGATAGGATAGAGTAGGGAGGTTGTTTCCACTGGCGGGTAAAACTTGAACGAGGGGGCATAGGCTGGAAATAAGGGGAAGCAGACAGAGGACTGAATTGAACTTCTTCACCCAAAGGTTCGTGAATCTATGGAACTCCCTGCCCAGTGAAGCAGTTGAGGCTGCTTCGTTAAACGTTTTTAAGATAAAGATAGATAGTTTTTTGAACAGGAAAGGAATAAAAGACTATGGTGAGCGGATGGGTAAGTGGAGCTGAGTCCATAAACAGATCATTCATGATCTTATTGAATGTTGGGGCAGGCTCAAGGGGGCAGATAGCCTCCTCCTGCTCCTAGTTCTTACGTTCTTAAGCTCAATAGTATCATGGGATCTTCCATATTCAGCTGAGAGAGCTGCCACAATAGGAGTCGGAATATTCTGCATTATTTGTTCGCTGCGAAAATATTGATAAATTCAACAATGTAAAGGAATTTAGTGCAAATCCAGGACACTTCTTAATGGTCAGAGGTGCTCTCGAGCTGATGAGACAGTTAACCAAGCTCTTCTAGATGAACGTAAAGCTGGGGGCATTCTTCCAGGTGCCTTGGTGAATATTTACGTCTCAGCTCAGACATCACTTAAAAACAATTGATCTAGTCACCATCGTGTTACACTTTAATGAGATTTGCTGTGTCAGATTCACTGCCACATCTTCCGACATTATGAAAATGACTAAATCAAGACAAAGGCCTGGATTTCCTCCAGGGAAGTGGGTAGCTCAAATCAGGAAACTTCCCAGCTCCTCACAATCGCCTCAGAAAAAGGACCATGCATGTTTGCGTTTGTGTGTGAGGAGAAGGGGAGGATAGAGTCGGGCAACATGTGTCAACTCATGCCCCCCTCATTCCCCCATGGCCCCTTATACCCCATGCCACTCATACCAATTCAACTAGTAATCACCTTCGGCAGACCTTAGGAACCATTTGGAGATGAAATAATATAAAGTTCTGCAATTCTAATGTAGATTTCACTCTATAGATTTAACAATGAAACAAATCCCATTCATGAAAGCCCATTAAAAGCTTTTTAAAAAAAAATCTTGGGTGTTTAATCTCCTATAAAAATGAACTTCTATTCATACCTGACATCAAAGACAGCTAATTCTTCACTGGCCTCTTTAATCTATCAATCAAACGGCGAACTCAGAAAACTCATACAGAGATAGTTGAAATTTTTTGGAAAACAGCCAAGTATTCACAAAGAGACCTGAAAGAAATGTCAACAAACAGCTATTAAAATAGTTTTATTTAACCCTCACTGACGCCCACAGTCTGTTTCTTTTGTCATTTTTAAAGGGTTGTGGATTTAACATCATACCAGTTGTACAGACTTAATTCACCCTTCAAGAGCCTTTCTGTTTGTTTTATTATTTTTTGCCTTCAACACTCTCGGTTTCGTTCCTTATAGCAGACAAAATGTGGCTTTCTGTAACTCAGCTTGAGTTCAAATTTCCCTGTTAAGTTTGAGCATTCCAGATGCATGAATCATACCCTGCTCTCTCTTCCCTACCACCCAACATTGAAACTGTCAATAATGGAGGTGAGACTTCCACATTTGTCCCCCATCTACAAGTTTGTTGATGATACGACCATAGTGGGCCGGATCTCAAATAATGATGAGTCAGAATACAAGAGGGAGATAGAGAACCGAGTGGAGTGGTGCAGCGACAACAATCTCTCCCTCAATGCCAGCAAAACTAAAGAGCTGGTCATTGACTTCAGGAAGCAAAGTACTGTACACACCCCTGTCAGCATCAACGGGGCTGAGGTGGAGATGGTTAGTAGTTTCAAATTCCTAGGGGTGCACATCTCCAACAATCTGTCCTGGTCCACCCACATCGATGCTACCACCAAGAAAGCACAACAATAGAACATAGAACATTACAGCGCAGTACAGGCCCTTCGGCCCTCGATGTTGTGCCGACCTGTGAAACCCCTCTAAAGCCCATCTACACTATTCCCTTATTGTCCATATGACTATCCAATGACCATTTGAAAGCGTTTAGTGTTGGCGAGTCCACTACTGTTGCAGACAGGGCATTCCACGCCCTTACTACTCTCTGAGTAAAGAACCTACCTCTGACATCTGTCCTATATCTATCTCCCCTCAATTTAAAGCTATGTCCCCTCATGCTGGACATCACCATCCGAGGAAAAAGGCTCTCAATGTCCACCCTAGCTAATCCTCTGATCATCTTGTATGCCTCAATTAATTCACCTCGTAACCTTCATCTCTCTAACGAAAACAGCCTCAAGTCCCTCAGCCTTTCTTCGTAAGATCTTCCCTCCATACCAGGCAACATCCTCGTAAATCTTCTGTACCCTTTCCGATGCTTCCACATCCTTCCTATAATGCGGCGACCAGAACTGCACCCAATACTCCAAATGCGGCCGCACCAGAGTTTTGTACAACTGCAACATGACCTCAGGGCTCCAAAACTCAATTCCTCTACCAACGCCAAAACTTCCTCAGGAAACTAAGGAAATTCGGCATGTCCACATTATCGCCCTTACCAACTTTTACAGATGCACCATAGAAAGCATCCTATCTGGCTGCATCACAGCCTGGTATGACAACTGCTCGGCCCAGGACCGCAAGAAACTTCAGAGAGTCGTGAACACCGCCCAGTCCATCACACAAACCTGCCTCCCATCCATTGACTCCATCTACACCTCCCGCTGCCTGGGGAAAGCGGGCAGCATAATCAAAGACCCCTCCCACCCGGCTTCCTCACTCTTCCAACTTCTTCCATCGGGCAGGAGATACAGAAGTCTGAGATCACGCACGAACAGACTCAAAAACAGCTTCTTCCCCGCTGTTACCAGACTCCTAAATGACCCTCTTATGGACTTACCTCATTAACACTACACCCTGTATGCTTCATCCGATGCCAATGCTTATGTAGTTACATTGTATACCTTGTGTTGCCCTATTATGTATTTCCTTTTATTCCTTTTTCTTCCCTTGCATTAATGATCTGTTGAGCTGCTTGCAGAAAAATACTTTTCACTGTACCTCGGAGCATGTGACAATAAACAAATCCAATCCAATCCGCCCCCCATTGTGGAAGCTCTGCAGGCTAATTTCATGGTTGAACCACATTTTGGAAACTGTGCACTGTTGTGATCTCCATGTTATAAAAGGATGTCAAGGAATTGGCAAAGCTGAAAATAAGATTCAGAAGGATGATCCCAAAACCAAAAGGATGTATTTTTTGGAAATAGCTAAATGAAATGGGACTTACATTTTAGAAAGGAGAAGGCTGACAGCTGACTTGACAGAGGTCTGTAGGATAAGAACATAAGAACTAGGAGCAGGAGTAGGCCATCTGGCCCCTGGAGCCTGCTCAGCCATTCAATGAGATCATGGCTGATCTTTTGTGGACTCAGCTCCACTTTCCGGCCTGAACACCATAACCCTTCATCCCTTTATTCTTCAAAAACTATCTATCTTTACCTTAAAAACTTTTAATGAAGGAGCCTCAACTGCTTCACTGGGCAAGGAATTCCATAGATTCCATAGATTCACAACCCTTTGGGTTCCTCCTAAACTCAGTCCTAAGTGGTCTGATAAAAGTGATGTGGAGAAAAACATTCAAATTCCTGGGAGTTGTAATCAGGGATTAATAAATATAAACTAGCAACTAATGAATCAATAGGGAATTATTTAAACTTGGAGCAATGAGAATGTGGAACTTACTGCCACAACGAGACAAAGGTGAATAGAATAGATGTATTTAAGGTGAAGATAGGTAAACGCTAGAGAGAGAAAGGAATAGAATGATCTGTTGATAGGTTTAGGTGCAGTGGGGTGGGGGCGGGCTTGTGTAAAACATTAAAACTGACACAGACTACTTGGGACACATGGCCTGCCTGGCTGTAAACCTGATGTAGCTCATAATAAAGTCGTGACAGGCGATATATAAATTAATCTCGACTTTCACCAATGAGCATGAAAATACTGTAAGGAAATTTCAACAAGAAAGTGTATCAGTTTCTAAATGCGCATCATTATGTAAATTGGGTGGCACAATAAGACAACACACTGTCATTTTATTGTGTGTGTTTCCGATTTAGAATGATGGGATTAAAATCTTCATTTTGTGCCGGCTTTAACAGTCCCAAGTGAAATCAGTTTGGACAGGTCCAAACCAGCTCCTTCTGGAAGCAGGAGCACGGCAGAGACTGAGCATAATTTGCTCAATGTTGTCAAATTAACTGATAGAAAGTTTAAGGATGTGGCAAACTGTAAAAGTGGTTATATAGTTATAGAGTGCAGCATAATATTGATAGTTATGGAATGCTGCATAATATTGATAGTTATGGAATGCTGCATAATGTTGATATAGTTATCGAGTGCTGCATTATGTTGATATAGTTACGAGTGCTGCATTCGAGGGCAGCGCGTTAGCACAGTGGTTAGCACAGTTGCTTCACAACTCCAGGGTCCCAGGTTTGATTCCCGGCTTGGGTCACTGTCTGTGCAAAGTCTGCACATAATAATAATATTGATGATGATAATAATAATTTCTTCCCCTGTCTGCGTGTGTTTCCTCTGGGTGCTCCGGTTTCCTCCCAGTCCAAAGATGTGTGGGTTAGGTGGATTGGTCATATTAAATTGGTTAAGTGGGGGTTACTGAGCTACGGGGATAGGGTAGAGACGTGGGCTTGAAGAGGGTGCTCTTCATAAGGGCCGGTGAAGACTCGTTGGGCAGAATGGCCTCCTGTAAATTCTATGATTCTATAATGTTTATATAGTTATACAGCACTGCATTATGTTCAAAGAGTTATAGAGTGCTGCGTAATATTGATATAGTTATAGACTTCAGCATTATGTTGATATAGCTATAGACTTCTGCATAATGTTGATATAGTTATAGACTTCAGCATAATGTTGATATAGTTATAGACTTCAGCATAATGTTGATATAGTTATAGACTTCTGCATAACGTTGATATAGTTATAGACTTCAGCATAATGTTGATATAGTTATAGACTTCTGCATAACGTTGATATAGTTATAGACTTCAGCATAACGTTGATATAGTTATAGACTTCTGCATAACGTTGATATAGTTATAGACTTCTGCATAACGTTGATATAGTTATAGACTTCAGCATAATGTTGATATAGTTATAGACTTCTGCATAACGTTGATATAGTTATAGACTTCAGCATAATGTTGATATAGTTATAGACTTCAGCATAATGTTGATATAGTTATAGACTTCAGCATAATGTTGATATAGTTATAGACTTCAGCATAATGTTGATATAGTTATAGACTTCTGCATAACATTGATATAGTTATAGACTTCAGCATAATATTGATATAGTTATAGACTTCTGCATAACGTTGATATACTTATAGACTTCAGCATAATGTTGATATAGTTATAGACTTCTGCATAACGTTGATATAGTTATAGACTTCAGCATAATGTTGATATAGTTATAGACTTCAGCATAATGTTGATATAGTTATAGACTTCTGCATAACGTTGATATAGTTATAGACTTCTGCATAACGTTGATATAGTTATAGACTTCTGCATAATGTTGATATAGCTGTTGACTTCAGCATAATGTTGATATAGTTATAGACTTCTGCATAACGTTGATACAGCTGTTGACTTCAGCAAATGTTGATATAGTTGTAGACTTCTGCATAACGTTGATATAGTTATAGACTTCAGCATAATGTTGATATAGTTATAGACTTCAGCATAACGTTGATATAGTTATAGACTTCAGCATAATGTTGATATAGCTATAGACTTCAGCATAATGTTGATATAGCTATAGACTTCAGCATAATGTTGATATAGCTATAGACTTCAGCATAATGTTGATATAGTTATAGACTTCAGCATAATGTTGATATAGTTATAGACTTCAGCATAATGTTGATATAGTTATAGACTTCAGCATAATGTTGATATAGTTATA
Source organism: Scyliorhinus canicula (assembly GCF_902713615.1). Taxonomy (NCBI): domain Eukaryota; kingdom Metazoa; phylum Chordata; class Chondrichthyes; order Carcharhiniformes; family Scyliorhinidae; genus Scyliorhinus; species Scyliorhinus canicula. Next base: position 240,923,252 of record NC_052149.1, read on the forward strand.
GACTTCAGCATAATGTTGATATAGTTATAGACTTCAGCATAATGTTGATATAGTTATAGACGTCAGCATAATGTTGATATAGTTATAGACTTCTGCATAACGTTGATATAGTTTTAGACGTCAGCATAATGTTGATATAGTTATAGATTTCTGCAGTATGTTGATACAGTTATAGAGTGCTACATAACATGAATGAAAAATGAAATGAAAATCACTTATTGTCACGAGTAGGCTTCAATGAAGTTACTGTGAAAAGCCCCTCGTCGCCACATTCCGGCGCCTGTCCGGGGAGGCTGGTACGGGAATCGAACCGTGCTGCTGGCCTGCTTGGTCTGCTTTAAAAGCCAGCAATTTAGCTGAGTGAGCTAAACCAGCCCGCAACCAGTGCTGCGTAATATTGATACAGTTACAGAGTGCTGCATAATATTGACACAGTTGTAGAGTGCTGCGTAATATTGATACAGTTACAGAGTGCTGCATAATATTGATATAGTTATACAGTGCTGCGTAATATTGATACAGTTACAGAATGCTGCATAATATTGATATAGTTATACAGTGCTGCGTAATATTGATACAGTTACAGAGTGCTGCATAATATTGATATAGTTATACAGTGCTGCGTAATATTGATACAGTTACAGAGTGCTGCATAATATTGATATAGTTATACAGTGCTGCATAATATTGGTACAGTTACAGAGTGCGGCATAATATTGATATAGTTATATAGTGCTGCATAATATAAAACAGTTACAGAGTGCCGTACCAGCCTCCCCGGACAGGCGCCGGAATGTGGCGACTAGGGGCTTTTCACAGTAACTTCATTGAAGCCTACTCGTGACAATAAGCGATTTTCATTTCATTTCATTTTCATATTGATATAGTTATAGAGTGCTGCATAATATTGATACAGTTACAGAGTGCTACATAATATTGATATAGTTATACAGTGCTGCGTAATATTGATACAGTTACAGAATGCTGCATAATATTGATATAGTTATAGAGTGCTGCATAATATTGATACAGTTACAGAGTGCTGCATAATATTGATATAGTTATACAGTGCTGCGTAATATTGATACAGTTACAGAATGCTGCATAATATTGATACAGTTACAGAGTGCTGCATAATATTGATATAGTTATACAGTGCTGCATAATATTGATACAGTTACAGAGTGCTGCATAATATTGATATAGTTATACAGTGCTGCGTAATATTGATGCAGTTACAGAATGCTGCATATTATTGATATAGTTATACAGTGCTGCATAATATTGATATAGTTATACAGTGCTGCATAATATTAAACAGTTACAGAGTGCTGCATAATATTGATATAGTTATACAGTGCTGCATAATATTGGTACAGTCACAGAATGCTGCATAATGTTGATATAGTTATACAGTGCTGCATAATATTGATATTAAACAGTTACAGAGTGCTGCGTAATATTGATACAGTTACAGAGTGCTGCATAATACTGATATAGCTATAGAGTGCTGCATTATGTTGATACATAGAACATTGAACAGTACAGCACAGAACAGGCCCTTCGGCCCTCGATGTTGTGCCAAGCAGTGTCCGAAACCAAGATTAAGCTATCCCACTCCCTGTTATTCTGGTGTGCTCCATGTGCCTATCCAATAACCGCTTGAAAGTTCCTAAAGTTTCCGACTCCACTATCACAGCAACAATCCATTCCACACCCTAACCACTCTCTGAGTGAAGAACCTACCTCGGACATCCCTCCTATATCTCCCACCCTGAACCTTATAGTTGTGCCCCCTTGTAACAGCTACATCCACCCGAGGAAATAGTCTCTGAACTTCCACTCTATCTATCCCCCTCATCATCTTATAAACCTCTATTAAGTCGCCTCTTATCCTCCTCCTCTCCAAAGTGAAAAGCCCTAGCTCCCTCAACCTTTGAGTGCTGCGTAATATTGATACAGTTACAGAGTGCTGTATAATATTGAAACAGTGACAGAGTGCAACATAATATTAACACAGTTAGAGTGCTGCATAATATTGATTCAGTTCGAGTGGTGCATGATATTGAAACAGTTACAGATTGCAGCATAATGTTAACAGTTCGAGAGTGCTGCATAATATTGATTCAGTCAAAGAGTGCTGAGTAATATTGATACATTTATAGAGTGTTGCATAATATTGGTACAGTTACAGAGTGCTGCATAATATTGATATAGTTATACAGTGCTGCATAATATTGATACAGTTACAGAGTGCTGCATAATATTGATATAGTTATACAGTGCTGCGTAATATTGATACAGTTACAGAATGCTGCATAATATTGATATAGTTATACAGTGCTGCATAATATTGATACAGTTACAGAATGCTGCATAATATTGATATAGTTATACAGTGCTGCATAATATTGATACAGTTACAGAGTGCTGCATAATATTGATATAGTTATACAGTGCTGCGTAATATTGATACAGTTACAGAGTGCTGCATAATATGAAAGGCTTTTTGTTTCTTAGCCCAAATGGCTAATTAGTAAGGGCCCATGGTGTTGGGGGTAGTTTATTAATGTGGATAGAGAGTTGGCTAACTGATAGAAGGCAGGGCATTGGTACAAGTTGTGCATGTTCACACTGGCAGCCTTGAACTAATGGAGTTCCACAGGGATCAGTGCTGGGGCCACAGTTATTTTGAATATGTATAAATGACATAGACGGGGGAAGTGAATGTATTATTGCCACGTGTGTGGATGACATAAAAATAGGTGGGGAGGCAAGTGGTGAGGACGACACAAAGAGTCTGCAGTGGAACATAGACAGCTTCGGTGAATGGGCAAAAACAATTTGGCTGATACATAGAACAATACATTGAAAATAGAAGTAGGAGGAGGCCATTCAGCCCTTAGAGACTGGTCCACCATTCATTATGATCATTACTGATCCCGCCTTCCGCCCATATCCCTTGATCTCTAACCCCAAGAGCTAATGTCTAATTTGAGAATTTCTATGAGATCCCCTCTCACTCTTCTAAACTCCAATGAATATAATCCTAACCAACTTAGTCTCTCCTCATGTGACAGTCCCGCCATCCCAGGAATCAGCCTGATAAACCTTCGCTGCATTCCCTCCATACCAAGAACATCCTTCCTCAGATAGGACACCAAAACTGCAAATAATACTCCAGGTGGGGCCTCACCAATGCCCTAAACAATTGTAGTAAAACATCCCTATTCCTATACTCAAATACTCTCGCGTTGAAGGCCAACAAACTATTGGCCTTTTTTACTGCCTGCTGTACCTGCGTGCCTACTTTCAGTGACTGATGCACGAGGACGCCAAGGTCTCGCTGAGTATCCGCCTCTCACAATTTACACCCATTCAAATAATAATCTGTCCTCCTACAATTGCTACCAAAGTGGATAGCCTAACATTTATCCTGCGTATGCCATACATGTGCTCACTCACTCAGCCTTTCCAAGTCCCACTGAAGCAGCTCTGCATTCTCCTCACAACTCACTCCCCCACCCAACTTTATTCATCTACAAATTTGGAGACAATACATTAAGTTCCCTCATCCAAATCATTAACATAATGTGAAAGGTTGGGGTCCTGGCACAGATCTCTGCGGTACCCTACTACTCACTGCCTGCCAATCAGAAAAAGGCCCATTTATTTCAAAGTTTTGATTCCTGTCTGCTAACCAGCTTTCCATCAATGTCAAGACACATTTAGTCCCATATGCTTTAACTTTTCACATTAAGCTGGAATATGATATTCAAAGAAGTTAGGTTCTGCACTTTGGGAGGAAGAATAAAGAAGTTGAATATTATTCAAATGGAGAAAGGCTGCAGGAAGCTGCAGCAAGGTGGGATCTAGGGGGTCCTCGTGTAGAAATCACAAAAAGTTAACAGGCAAGTTCAGCAGGTAGTAGGGAAGGCAAATGGAGTGCTTCCCTTTATTTCAAAGGGATTGGAATATAAAAATAGGACTAAAATTATACGTGCCACTAGCTGGACTACACCTGGAATATTTGCGAACAGATTTGGTCCCCTTATACAGAGAGAGCTATACTGACATTGGAGGCAGTTCACAGAGGGTTCACTAGCTTGATCCCACGTATGGAGGGATTTTCTTCTGAGGAGATGTTAGGTTGGACCTCTACTCACTGGAATTCAGAAGAATGAGAAGCAACATTATTGATACATATAGAATTCTCAGGGGACTTGATAAGGTTGATGCTGGGAGATTGTTTCCCATTGTGAGAGGACCTCAGGGCATAACGTCAGATGAAGAGATCGCCCATTTCAGACAGAGATGAGGAGGAATTTCTCCTCTCAGAGGTGAGTGAATCTGTGGACTTCTCTGCCAGAGGCTGGGTCATTAAGTATCTTTAAGGCTGAGATAGGCTGATTTCCCATAACAGCCTCCCCGAACAGGTGCCGGAATGTGGCGACTAGGGGCTTTTCACAGTAACTTCATTGAAGCCTACTCGTGACAATAAGCAATTTTTTTTTTTTTTAAATCAGTAAGGGAATGAAAGGTTATGGGATAAGATGGGAAAGTGGAGTTGAGGATTATCAGATCTATCATGATCTCGTTGAATTTAGGAATAGTCTTGATGGACTGAATGGCCTCCTTCTGCTCTATTGTCTTCCGGTCTTATATCAATATTATACACAGGATAGGAATTTCCAGTCCCACCTGCCCGCCCCCGAACCAAAATTCCCACCCAAGGTCAATGAACCTTTCAATGGTCCATCGGATTTACTGTCCCACTGGCAGCTGACGGATGGCCTTTTCAACCTTGTGTTGGGCTGGGATTGTGCTGAGGTATTGGCAGGAGATGCTGTGGGTTGCCCCAACGTTTCCTCTGGTCATGGACTGAGTCTCAGTTGAGAAGTTCCTGGGGGTTCTCCAACAAGTGCTGATTGCCTCTCTGTCCCTGATTAGCCCCACTCCATGACTAACTCTCAGCAGGGTAGGTCCTTGCGTCTTTGGGCTGTCAATGGTTTTGACGGAACTGAAGTTTCTCTGCATGTTGGTGAGTTGCTCTATTTCCTCCCCTTTTTCCACCCACCATCTCTTCTTTAGGTCACCGGATGTTTGTTGGTCCTCGGCTTTCATTTGTCAGTAAAACAACTTTCTGCGCCTTGGATTTTTGGCAGTGGTTCCAGCTCAAGAACGTCTGCCGCTTTCGATTTCTTAGCCCCTGGAGCTCCTGATCGTTTTCGTCAAACCTGTCTTGATGTTACCTGGTGGAGAAATCAAGAGTCTGCTTGTCGGTTTGGATTCTGGTGGATTTTAGAGCAGAGAAGACTTGGTGGACATCCTGTGGTTCCTGCTCTTTGAAGGTCACCAGGTTATGATTGAGGAGCTGACTGAGGAGGTCTTCCTTCGCAAAGTCCTTGACTAAATTAACATTTATTTCCCTGAGGCAGAAGTTCCCCTGCAACACTGGGCATTAGCATAAACATTCAATATAGAGTGAACGCAAAAACACAACTATATTTATTTCATGATAAAAGAAGGTACCCTAACGCCCCTGTGACCATCAATGAGTGACAATCATGAGGCACGTCAGTACATTCAGCTATCTAAGTTAGTCTTAACATCGAGCAATGATGCACACACAAATGAAGTGAAATCAGTATAATACGAAATATCGACAAGTGAAATTTAATTATGATAAATACTGCATTCGCGTTTTCTAATCTTATGTAAATTGAAATGTAGTTGGGCAGAAAAGTGTGGCTTTGGTGTTGTAGAATCCTGACGGGAGAGACAACAGGAACGCACAATCGGGTAGAAATGACCAATAGGTTTATTATGGTATACACAAAATAACAAAACTATAACTCCACTCCCCGAAGAGCCATCCTCCCTGAACTGCACCCAGGTCAGGGTTTTCATACTGAGTAGTTTCCCCTTGCAAAGGGGAAATTCCACCCCCAATGATCAGGGGAGTTCATACTCAGCTGTGTAATGGGGAAATTGTATGGAGCACAATCCTTGGCCCTCCCAGAGGGGTTGTTACAGGTGACGGGCTTCCCTGGTTGATCGCAATGCTCTTTAATAGGCTGCCGTTAGATACAGCATTGTCAGCTGACAGTAGTTTCCGCCATTAAAAAGCTTCACCAGCTGTTGAATCAAATGTGGCTTCTATGCAGGCCATTGGCATTAAGACTTTTAATTGCTGTGTAATTGCTTGGAAAAAGCCAAAATAGAAGGAAGTGGGAGGGCTGGACAGTTCCAGTTACAACACTGGCAACTCGGCAGACACAACCCCAGTCCCAGAAATTCTTTCCCTCTCTGTTCTTACAGCTCAGTCACAGGTGAAATTTCTTTGTATTCTGACACATGTTTTCGTTCTGTTTCAGTGCTACCCTTTACTGCAAACTTGTCCACTTCTCAAAGGAGCAGCACTTTTCAGGCAGCCTGACTAAGTGGCCAGATTCCAACTCTAGTTATTTTTTTTTGTAACAGGACCATTTTACACAGAATTGCAGACTTCAAATTTTCGAATGCTTCCCTGAGATCTGCGTCTGTGTATTTACATTGTGTATCTATCATGTGTCCTATGTTTTTCAAGTATGGAACAATGGCATGGTAGCACAGTAGTTAGCACTGTTGCTTCACAGCGCCAGGGACCCGGGTTCGATTCCCGGCTTGGGTCAATGTCTGTGCGGAGTCTGCACGTTCTCCCCGTGTCTGCGTCGGTTTCCTCTGGGTGCTCCGGTTTCCTCCCACAGGTCCTGAAAGACATGCTATATAAAATAAAAGCAAATTGCTGCGGATGCTGGAATCTGAAACGAAAGGGAAAATGCTGGAAAATCTCAGCAAGTCTGGCAGCATCTGTAGGGAGAGAAAAGAGCTAACGTTTTGAGTCTGATGACTCTTTGTCAGAGTTAACTAAAAGAGCTAACTTGCTGAGATTTTCCAGCATTTTCCCATTCGTTCCTGAAAGACATGCTGTTGGGTGAATTGAACATTCTGAATTCTCCCCCTGTGTACCCGAACAGGCGCCGGAATGTGGTGACTAGGGGATTTTCACAGTAACTGGACAGTTCCAGTTACAACACTGGCAACTCGACAGACACAACCCCAGTCCCAGAAATTCTTTCACTCTCTGTTAATGTAAGCCTACTTGTGACACTAATAAAGATTGTTATTGCTAAACCTACCTGCACTGTACGCAGAACAATATTTTTCACACGTGACAATAAATCTAAATCTAATCTAAAATCTAATCTAGGAACAGCCCATTCATCCCAACAGCTCTATTCAGATGTTTCTTATTGGTTGAAGCTTGCTCCCCCTCTACTTCATCAAACTCTTCAGCATAATCTTCTATTCCTTTCCTCCTCATATACGTATCTAGCTTCATGTCTATATCATTTTGTTTTGTTCATTGCTGGGATGTGGGTGTCGCTGGTTAGGCCAGCATTTATTTCCCATCCCTAGTTGCCCTTCAGAAGGTGGGGCAAGCTGACTTCCTGAAGCCCTGCAGTCCCTGAGGTGGTATGTACACCCACTGTGCTGATAGGGAGTGAGTTTCAGGATTTTCTCCGAGCGACAATGAAGGAACGGCGATATAGGGGTGCTGGTTTAACACAGGGCTAAAGAGCTGGCTTTTAAAGCAGACCAAGGCAGGCCAGCAGCACGGTTCAATTCCCGTACCAGCCTCCCCGAACAGGCGCCGGAATGTGGCGACTGGGGGCTTTTCGCAGTAACTTCATTTGAAGCCTACTTGTGACAACAAGTGATTTTCATTTCATTTCATTTTCATTTCATTTCATATTTCCAAGTCAGGATGGTGAGTAACTTGGAGGGGAACCTCCAGGTGGTGGGGTTCCCAGGTATCTGCTGCTTATAGATGGTAGTGGTCGTGGGTTTGGAAGGTGCTGTCTAAGGAACCTTGGTGAGTTCCTGCAATGCATCTTGTAGATTGTACACACGGCTGCCATTGATCGTCAGTGGTGAGGGGTTTGAACGTTTGTGGAAGGGAGAGCAACAAGCACGGCTGCTTTGTCCTGGATGGTATTGAGCTTCTTGAATGTTGTTGGAGCTGCACTCATCCAGGCAAGTGGAGATTATTCCATTACACTTCTGACTTGTGCTTTGTAGATGGCCTTTGACCAGCTCTGGTAGCCACAGTATTTATGTTTTTCCCGTCAAAAACTCCGGGAGGTAACACGTTCCACATTCTCATCATTCGCTGTGAAGGAAATTTGCATTGTGTTTATTAGTGACTATCTTGTCTGTATGTCCCTGGTTTGAGATTCTCACACAAGCAGATTTATTTTCCCTCCACCTATCCTTTCAAAGCTCATTTGTTATTTTAGTCACTTTTCAGCTTTCACATTCCTGGGAAGAGGAGCATCAGCTTGCTCTGTCATTCCGAATAATGACTTCCACTTTCAGAAAGCATCAATCAAAGACAAATAGACAAAAGCACAGTAAACAAAGTTGACTCGAAGCAACCTTTGCATCCAGGTTGTAAAGGAATAGGATGCAGTTGCCTTTTCAAGGCAACACCTTTGAAGTATTTTTTCTTCTGAAGGTGACATTTTGGGTTCGCTTTAAAGGAAAAGATGGGCAGCGGCTCTTTAAGAGCTGCTGGTGTCTGATGCCCAGTCGTTGACCTCTGATGCATGCCAATGCATGTCTAATCTTTGAAATGGCTTCAATACCCTGAATCGGCCACATTGGATCAATGGGGTAACAGGTCGAAAGCTTCTGATTTTATAATTATGGACAATTTGCAAACACCTCGTCATGGCCGATAATTCACTGGCCATTATTTTCTTGCAATTTTAAAAACTTTCCCAAAATGCAGCATCCTGAAGCAAAAAGCTTCAGATCATAAAGGGAAATGTTTCCTTTACAACCAAGGCCCAAAGTCTGTTTACTGGCTGCTTTATTTCTCTGGTGCTATCTATCAATATTCGATTTCCATTTTCTGAAGGTGCACACAGATATAGAGTGTGGCTCCTTCATCAGGTGAGTGAAGAGGTAATTTACACAAACACAGCAGATAAAGACAAAGGCCGGGATTCGGCCCCAACCGGTGGGCGGGCCGTACAGGCGCCAAAGAGTGGCGCAAACCACTCCAGAGTCGGGCCGCACGGAAGTTGTGGAATCCTCCGCACTTCCGGGGGCTAGGGCGGCGTTGGAGTGGTTGGCGCCGCGTCAACCGGCGGTGAAGGGCCTCCGCCGGCCTGCGCGAGTTGGCGCATGCGCGGGAACGCCAGGTGTTCTGGCACATGTGCAGAACCACTGCCGTGATTCCTGCCCATGCGCAGGCGGTTTCTTCTCCACGCCGGCCTCTGCAAAGCTCCCCATGGCACAGGCTCGCCCGCAGATCGGTGAGCCACCGTGGGGGCCCTCCCCAGGGCCAGATCCCCCCGCGCCTACCCCCCCCTCCCCCCGAGGACTACACAGGCCATCCTCAGAGCCAGGTCCTGGCGGCATTGGCCTTGTGTGTTTCACGTCGGTGGGACCGGCCGAAAGCAGGCGGCCGCTCGGCCCATCGGAGCCCGGAGAATCGTCGGGGAAGGCACTGCCAAAGGCCCCTGACCGGCGCAACGTGATCCCCCCCCCCCCCCCCGCCAAATAAAGTGCGCCGGAGAATTCGGCAGCCGGCATCGGAGCGGCGGGGCGGGATTCACGCCACCCCCCCGGCAATTCTCTGACCCGGCGGGGGGTTGGAGAATTCCGCCCAAAGCCATTGATTCAAGATGATGAATGCAAAATTTCTGCGTAACCTACCTCTTCACTCACCTGATAAAGGAGCCACACTCCAAAAACTCGTGATTCCAAATAAACCTGTTGGTTTTTAAACTGGAGTTTTTTACTGTGCCCACCCCAGTCCTCCAGCATCGCCACATCACGTATACAGACATAAATTGTTTTGAAAAGAAATCTGAAATAACAAAGCAAAAAGATTGGACAAGCAAATGAAATCATGCCTAATGTGTCTCGCTGGGCAGAACTTTCCTTCTGAGTTACAAAGGGTATGGGGTTTAAGACCCCTGGCAGGTACCTCAGCCCTAAAGTCGAGGTTTACTCTTGAATGCTGCACTGCTGGTGCTGCTCTAATGTAAGTCTTCAAATCAAGGTGTGCGGCTGCTGTCTCACGTCAACCTAAAGAATCCCATGACACTACTCTGAAGAAAAGGGAGATTATCATTGGCCAACATTTGTCTCTACATCAACATTAGGGGCAGTGCGGTAGCATTGTGGATAGCACAATTGCTTCACAGCTCCAGGGTCCCAGGTTCGATTCCGGCTTGGGTCACTGTCTGTGTGGAGTCTGCACATCCTCCCCGTGTGTGCGTGGGTTTCCTCCGGGTGCTCCGGTTTCCTCCCACAGTCCAAAGATGTGCGGGTTAGGTGGATTGGCCATGATAAATTGCCCTTAGTGTCCAAAATTGCCCTTAGTGTTGGGTGGGATTACTGGGTTATGGGGAAAGGGTGGAGGTGTTGACCTTGGGTAGGGTGCTCTTTCCAAGAGCCGGTGCAGACTCGATAGGCCGAATGGCCTCCTTCTGCACTGTAAATTCTATCTATAACATCACATGACAAAATGCTTCTTGGTCGTTCTCACATTGTGACTTAGAATATAGAACATACAGTGCAGAAGGAGGCCATTCGGCCCATCGGGTCTACACCGACCCACTTAAGCCCTCACTTCCACCCTATCCCCGTAACCCAATAACCACTCCTAACCTTTTTGGTCACTAAGGGCAATTTAGCATGGCCAATTCGCCTAACCTGCACGTCTTTGGACTGTGGGAGGAAACCAGAGCACCCGGAGGAAACCCACGCAGACACGAGGAGAACATGCAGACTCCTCACCGACAGTGACCCAGCGGGGAATCGAACCTGGGACCCTGATGTTGTGAAGCCACAGTGCTATCCACTTGCTGTCCATGTGGGAGTTTGCTGTGTGTGACATTGGCTGGGGTGCTCCCTGTATCGCAACAGTGACCACACTAGCAAAAGCTCTTCACTGACTGTAAAGCGCCTTAGGACATTCTGAAATTTTGAAGATGTTATATCAATGCAAACCGTTCCTTTATTGATTAACCTTTTAGAGTGCAAGTCGGCAGAGAGAGAGAGCCTGGAGGAGTGTGATGCCTAACTTTATTACGAGTTCAGGGCAAGGTGAAGTTCTGCAAGACTATTTTTTCATGGCGATTGATAGTCAGCTGAAGGGAATAGTCAGAGCTTGATTTCTGCAAGAGGTGGATGCCACAGGGAGTTGAAACTGGCAAGATCCAAGGGCAGAGGTTTATGGCCCCAACACTGACCAGAATCTTCACGTTAAAATGGCTCTCCAATTATCCCATCACGCTCGCGACAATGTCCACCCATGTCCGGGACTGAAAATTCCAGCCAACATTTTTAAATCAGAGAGCTCAGTGTCGATGGATGGGATCGTAGAGATGTACCGTGTGTGATATGTAAACCATCATAGATCCTCGATAGATCCTGGATTCTGAACTCCATTATCTGCAGGTAGTGAAGGGCAGACAGTTAGCATGTCCACCAGTTTACACAGTGGCCCTGGCTTGCACTGCAGCAGCTGCCCCTTCCCAATACCACCCCTACCCCAGGCCATTCCCTCCAACCCTTTGCCTTCTGCCCCGCACCCTTAGCTCCGTTGGTGCCTGGCAGTGGGCGGCCTCTAACCCCGCCCGCCATCACTGCCGGCAGAGGTACCAGTGGCTGGCACTACCCACACCAGCGGTACGCTCTGCTGCCCCTGTCTACATCGGAGTCTACTGTGGGGGTCCTCCATGGGTGGGCTATGTGAAACCTCACCAGCAGGGTGGCACCAGGTGGTGGGAGTGGGGGGAGTGCGCACAGTGCCATGCTTGCGCCCATGGATGTGGCTCAGCCAGGGAGGTGCACACCTGTTGGGACTGATGCTGTGGTGCGCTGTGGGTCCTTTGTGCCCACTTGCCTGGGGGCAGGATGAATGGGAGCAGGGATGCAGTGGGCAGATGGGGCTTTTTGACAGGCTGTGGGTTTGTATACGGGTGGTCACTGGTAGCTGATAGTGTCACTGGCGGGCACCTGGCCTGTGAGGGGCAGTGTGCCAGGGTGGGTGCCAAAGGCCATGGTACATACGTCCACTGGTTTGATGAGTGTTCTGTGATTCACAAGTTGTACCTGAAGTTGGGCAAAGCCTCAGATGGGTGTATCGGGGTGTGCCAACCTGGTGGGCTACAGGCTGTGCTAGACCATGCCCATCTGATTCATTCGGCTGGTGGGCTACTGGGGGGTGGTCTCAGGCGGAGGGGGCACCCATAAGGCCGGTGGCACTCTGCACATCGCCGACCCACAGTGGGCAGTCAGATGGCTGCCTTGTGGCCACGGCAACCCCACCCTTAGCATCTCAAACAGAGAATCCAGCCCAATATTTTGAGTTGAATGTGACTCTACCTCAGAACTTCATCCACACAGTTAAGTAATAAACTTTCCCAAAATGTGCATTAAATTTACTTTTCATCTAATTAAAATGTATTTGCTCTAATCCTACTTCTCCTTGTCATTTGAAGCAGTCCTCTGGATTTAGATTGATATCTGGCTGGATTAGGCGGATATCCACACATCTAAACATTATTAAAAAAAAATTGCCAAAGAATTTCCACTTTGCAATATGCAGAATAAAGCACTAAACCCATTTATGAAGAATGGATTTGTGATTTTGTGACACTCAGGTCACTGAGGAGATTTCCCTGCACTGTAGCTCAGTATATGTGGTACAATATGATTGTAACATTGATTCTAGGATTATTACGAGACGCTCCCATTGCCAGTTGTAACTATCCGGGTGTGGGAGGAAGACTGGCTCTTTTCTCGAGAAATTATAAGGTTGAGCGTTGAGTCATAGAATCATAGAATTTACAGTGCAGAAGGAGGCCATTCGGCCCATCGAGTCTGCACCGGCTCCTGGAAAGAGCACCCTACCCAAGGTTAACACCTCCACCCTATCCCCATAACCCAGTAACCCCACCCACCACTAAGGGCAATTTTGGACACTAAGGGCAATTTATCATGGCCAATCCACCTAACCTGCACATCTTTGGACTGTGGGAGGAAACCGGAGCACCCGGAGGAAACCCACGCACACACGGGGAGGATGTGCAGACTCCACACAGACAGTGGCCCAAGCCGGAATCGAACCTGGGACTCTGGAGCTGTGAAGCAATTGTGCTAACCTCAATGCTACCGTGCTGCCAAGTGTCGACAGAAGTCTTTATAATCATGAATCGTGCGATATGGTCGACGCCAGAAAGATGTCTTGAGACCCTCTTTGGAGAGACCAAAACTCGGAGCCATTATTCTAAAATAGCCACGAATAAGTCTGATAGTGATTTGAGGAGAAATCTTTGTCCAGAGAGTAAAGTTGTCACAGTCCCAGATGACCACGGGCTGCTTTCCCCTTTGAGGGGGAGAGCTGACTGGTGGTGATTTAACCTGAGGGTCACCACACCTCAGGCCCCACTACTCTCTGGGTAAAGAACCTACCTCTGACATCCCCCCTATATCTCCCACCATTTACCTTAAATTTATGTCCCCTTGTAATAGTTTGTTCCACCCGGGGAAAAAGTCTCTGACTGTCTACTCTATCTATTCCCCTGATCATCTTATAAACCTCTATCAAGTCACCCCTCGTCCTTCTCCATTCTAATGAGAAAAGGCCTAGCACCCTCAACCTTTCCCTGTAAGACCTACCCTCCATTCCAGGCAACATCCTGTTAAATCTCCTTTGCACCTTTTCCAAAGCTTCCACATCCTTCCTAAAATGAGGCGACCAGAACTGCACACAGTACTCCAAATGTGGCCTGACGACGGTTTTGTACAGCTGCATCATCACCTCACGGCTCTTAAATTCAATCCCTCTGCTAATGAACGCTAGTCGGAAATTGGGAGGCTGACAATGATAATGGAGTTATTGGCAGAGTCAAATTGGGAACAATGCTGTCAGTGATCCATTATTCCCATTTAATGTGTTGGGCTGGACTCTTTGGTTCCCCAGCTGCATGTGGCTCGGTGGTGCGCTGTTCGCTGGTAATGGGATACGATAATCCTGCCGCTAATCAGTGGGATTTTCCATTGAATGTCACCCCATGCGGCCGGGAAACCCACAGGAGGAAGTGCACTGCCAGCGGGAATAGTGAATTCCTCGACCATTGTATTGTTTACTGAACTGCTGAATTAATTTCTTTTTACCATTCATCTATTCCCAAAGTTTATACTTCAGCATTGTGCTGTTCTGTGTGTTGCTAAATTCAGGATGGTTGGCGTAGTGTTCACAAAGGCCACAAAATAGCTTTAACTTAAACAAAGCTATAAATGTATTAACACTGCTAATTTGGATTCCACACGTACTCCTAAATAACACACAGTTGATAGTTAACATACAATCTACACTCACCTACAACTAATCTCTACACTATTACAAACTATGATCTGCTCTCACTCACACTATCTTTCCTTCAGTCTGTACTCCCGCTAACTCCTCCACTTCTCTCCCCCCACAAAGCTTAGCATCAATGTGTTATATCCTTGTAACTCTAGCTTCCTCTAGTGGCTGATCTAGACATTTCATTGTAGCCACCTAAGATGGACACTGGGCTACAAAATGGAGAACTGCTAAGGCTGCAGGGAGAAAACAGTCTTAGCAAGGACAAGCAGTTTGCAGAAGGATAATTAGCATTCTGCACGTACAGAACCAGTTTGTGGCCAGGTGCAGAATCTCAGCTAAAGGTGTAAATGGCAACAACGATTTACATAGTAATGAGGTGATCCAGATCCAGGCCCACACAATAGAAACATTTAGGTATGAATGGATACTTTTGAGTAGACGCCCAGACGAAACGGCACCATAGTATCCATCACAAAGAACCATAGAGAAGCGACCCTCAGATTGGGGGGGGGTTTGGAAAATATCGATTGGGAGAAGGCCCAATCGATACACGGCAGGTAGAGAACTGCCCCGAAGAGGCACGGACTTTGGGGGACCTATAAAAGTAGACCCCGCACATGGTCCGGTCTGTTGTTTTTGGCTCCGGCTCTCTGCTGTTTTCATCGCTTTGCTGATACATCGCATCCTGACTCCAGTTCCATCAGCAGCCGTTGAGCCACCAGCCATCGAACTGTAAGTGTCACCACAACGATCGCTACGTGATCCAGACTTTGCTAGACCCTGACGATTTTAAGACCCTGAGAGTTGCAGACCAAGAACGGGACGAAGGCCTCGCTCCCTGACCTTGCCTGTTCCTGTCTAGATAAGTATTTTAGTCGTTTAGTTTAGAAGTAACTTAGTCTCTTTAGCGTATGCATGTGTATTTATTATATTTGTTATAATAAATATCAATCGTTTGAACTTACTAATCGGTGTACAGATTTATTACTTTGAACCTGACCTTGATGTACTTGTGAGGTATCTAAATACGGCACCTGGCGACTCCTGAGCAGAATTACATACACAGAGCCGTAGTAGTGTTAAGCACACGGCCTTTAAACGGAGGCGTGTTAATACACTCCAATAAAACGCGTAATACACTCAAGTAAAACGTGCAACATCATTAACTCTTGAAGTTCTTACATTTATGATAATACCACAAGCACGGCAGCTCTTTTATATCCTCTTCAGGAATCATATGTATATTGTCCATGAAGCAGAAGCAGAATTGACCAGAATAGTTAAATAAGTGGCTTTTCTTAGGCAACTGTTACAACCAGGATTGCAGCATTAATTTGAAAATTCATCTTACTCCCCAAAATGACCTATTGTTTACTATTCAGATACTGTGCTATTGCTTCAACTGTGTCTGCTTTCCTTGCCCCGCTGGTGAATTGCAACTGCAACTTATCTGCCATTCCCGCAAACATAGCCTTGTTATATTTTGTAAATCAGTCAGGGTTAAGTCTTCTACCTCCAGAAAAGTCTCAGCAACTTCGACAGTAATTTTTGCATTGCAAATGTATAAGAAGCCTGACCTCTGTCATTTTATCATTTTCTGCCAATTATTGTTACTCCAATAATTGGCGTCCAATCAGCCGTTTTCCACGTTCCATTCTGTGTTACTACCAAGATGGGAAGGTGTGTAAATTCCCTAATTCCTCTACTCCAAAGGTTGCACAATTAGGTTGAAAGTTGGATTCACTCATCAAAATGGACAACTGTTTACCTGAGCAACTGTTACCCAGAATAAATACACTTTAATCAGGCTTCCTATGGACATTGAAAACAGCGCGAGGGAAGAGAGAGCCGGGGGAGTGAAAACAGCGCGAGAGGAGAGAGAGCCGGGGGAGTGAAAACAGCGCGAGAGGAGAGACAGTCGGGGGGGGGGGGGGGGGGGGGGTGGGTGGGGTGAAAACAGCGCGAGGGAAGAGAGAGCCGGGGGAGTGAAAACAGCGCGAGTGGAGAGACAGTCGGGGGAGTGAAAACAGCGCGAGGGGAGAGACAGTCGGGGGAGTGAATACAGCGCGAGAGGAGAGACAGTCAGGGGAGTGAAAACAGCGTGAGGGGAGAGACAGTCGGGGGAGTGAAAACAGCGCGAGAGGAGGGACAGTCAGGGGAGTGAAAACAGCGCGAGGGGAGAGACAGTCAGGGGAGTGAAAACAGCGCGAGGGGAGAGACAGTCGGGGGACTGAAAACAGCGCGAGGGGAGAGACAGCCAGGGGAGTGAAAACAGCGCGAGGGGAGAGACAGCCGGGGGAGTGAAAACAGTGCGAGAGGAGAGACAGTGGGGGGAGTGAAAACAGCGCAAGGGGAGAGACAGCCGGGGGAGTGAAAACAGCGCGAGGGGAGAGACAGTCGGTGGAGTGAAAACAGCGCGAGGGGAGAGACAGTCGGGGGAGTGAAAACGGCGCGAGGGGAGAGACAGCCGGGGGAGTGAAAACAGCGCGAGAGGAGACAGTCGGGGGAGTGAAAACAGCGCGAGGGGAGAGACAGCCGGGGGAGTGAAAACAGTGAGAGGAAAGACAGTCGGGTGAGTGAAAACAGCGCGAGAGGAGAGACAGTCGGGGGAGTGAAAACAGCGCGAGGGGAGAGACAGTCGGGGGAGTGAATACAGCGCGAGGGGAGAGACAGTCGGGGGAGTGAATACAGCGCGAGAGGAGAGACAGCCAGGGGACGCAGTGGTTGCTGGTTAAGTGGTTTATTTTTACCTGTATTTAAGTTGGGCTGTTGCTAAACCCGAGACACGACACTTGTAGGGGGCGATGCTCCGAGCCTCGTGCCGGAGAATCGCCGCAACTGCGCCACGACGCACCGATGCCGCCGCATGATTGTCCGAGGTGCGGAGAGCCGGCACCATTTGCTCCCACACGGTTGCCACGGTGCCGGCCGCTGGAATCGGCGGGGCCGCCGACCCTCTGGCCCGGATGGGCTGAGCAGAGTCCAGCCGGCGTCATTCACCGCTGGTCGCTGCCGGCGGGTTGGGGGGGGTCTGTGGGGAGAGAGGGGGGCTACATCCCCGGGGGGGGGGGGAGGGGGCTCTGATTGGGTCTGACCTGCAATTGGGGCCCACCGATTGGCGGACCGGCCTCTCCTCCCCGGGCCTACTTTCCTGCGCCACCGGCCCCTGAACACCGACGCCATGTTGAGTCGGGGCCGGCGCGCTAAAGAAGTCCCCCGTGGTTGCGCAGGCTGGCGCGGACTAACTGCGTATGCATGGGTTGGCGCGGCACCCATTTGGCGCCGGGAATGGAGGCCGGAGCGACCTGAACCGCTCCAGCGCCGTGCTGGCCCCTATGGGGGACAGATTGGGTCATACCCGGGCCCGGTTCGCACCTTCGTGAAACGCGACGGCATTCACAACAGCGCGAGCACTTGGCTTCATTTGGGAGAATCGCCCCCGTAGTCTCCCCCACCCTTCCACCTTCTCTAATCTAAAGGGGTGAGTGAATATCAGGTAAGCTTTTTCTTTCTTTTACTTGTTTTTACGGCAGGTTATCTAGAGGGGATGGCAGGGAAGGCAGTGCAATGTTCCTCCTGCAAAATGTTTGAGGTGAGGGATGCCGTCAGTGTCCCTGCTGATTTCACCTGTGGGAAGTGCACCCATCTCCAGCTCCCCAGAAACCACGTTAGGGAACTGGAGCTGGAGCTGGGTGAACTTCAGATCATTCGGGAGGCAGAGGTGGTCATAGATAGTAGCTTCAGGGATGTAGTTACTCCGAAGAATGAAGATAGATGGGTGACGGTGAGAGGGGCTGGGGAGAAGCAGTCAGTACAGGGATCCTCTGTGGTCGTTCCCCTCAGTAACAAGTATACCGCTTTGGATACTGTTGAGGGGGACGACCTACCAGGGGTAAGCCACGGTGACCGGATCTCCAGCACTGAGTCCATCCCTGTGGCTCAGAACGGTAGGAGGGAGAGCAGGAGAGCAATAGTAATTGGGGACTCGATAGTTAGAGGGACAGATAGACGGTCCTGTGGCAACAAAAGAGACTCACGGATGGTATGTTGCCTCCCAGGTGCCAGGGTCCATGACGTCTCGGACCGTGTTTTCAGAATCCATAAGGGGGAGGGGGAACAGTTACAAGTCGTGGTACACATAGGTACCAACGACATAGGTAAGAGTAGGGACAGGGATTTAAAACAGGAATTTAGGGAGCTAGTGTGGAAGCTGAGAGCCAGGACAAACTATGTTGTCATCTCTGGTTTGTTGCCGATGCCATGTGCTAGCGAGTTGAGGAACAGGGAGAGAGTGCAGATAAACACGTGGCTGCAGGGATGGTGTAGGAGGGAGAGTTTCAGTTACGTGGATAATTGGAGCACATTCTGGGGAAGGTGGGACCTGTACAAACAGGACGGTTTGCACCTGAACCAGAGGGGCACCAATATCCTGGGAGGAGAATTTGCTACGGCTCTTCGGGGGGGTTTTAACTAACTTGTCAGGGGGCTGGGAAAATGAGCTGTAGTCCAGAAGCCAGTGTTGAGAGAAGTGAAGTGCTGAGGAGGGTATCAAGGTCGCAGGAGTGTACCGGCAGACAGAAAGGTGGGTTGAAGTGTGTCTACTTTAATACAAGGAGCATCAGGAATAAGGTAGGTGAACTTGGAGCATGGATTGGTACTTGGGACTATGATGTTGTGGCCGTTACAGAGGCATGGTTAGAACAGGGACAGGAATGGTTGTTGGAAGTTCCGGGGTATAGATGTTTCAGTAAGAGTAGGGAAGGTGGTAAAAGAGGTGGAGGAGTAGCATTGTTAATCAAGGATTGTTTAACGGCTGCAGAAAAGCAGTTCTAAGGAGATCTGCCTACTGAGGTAATATGGACCGAAGTTAGAAATAGCAAAGGAGCGGTCATATTGTTAGGAGTTTTCTATAGGCCCCCAAATAGTAATAGAGGTGTGGAGGAAGAAATTGCAAAACAAATTATGGATAGGTGTGGAGGCCTCAGGGTAGTTGTCATGGGTGACTTTAACTTTCCAAATATTGATTGGAACCTCTATAGGCCGAACAGTTCGGATGGGGCAGTTTTTGTACAGTGTGTACAGGAGGGTTTCCTGACACAAGATGTGGATAGGCCGACAAGAGGGGGGGGGGGGGGGCACATTGGATTGGTACTGGGTAATGAACCGGGCCAAGTGTTAGATTTGTTTGTGGGAGAGCACTTTGGAGATAGTGACCACAATTCGGTGTCTTTCACTATTGAAATGGAGAGGGATGGGGCCATACGGCAGGGCAAGGTTTATAATTGGGGGGAGGGGTAATTATGATGCGATTAGGCAAGAATTAGGGAGCATAAGATGAGAACAGAAACTGTCAGGGAAAGGCACAAATGAAAAGTGGCGCTTGTTCAAGAAACAAATACTGCATGTCCTTGATAGGTATGTCCCTGTCAGGCAGGGAGGAAATGGCCGTGTGAGGGAATCATGGTTCACAAAAGAGGTTGAATGTCTTGTCAAGAGGAAAAAGGAAGAGTATGTAAGGATGAGAAAACAAGGTTCAGTTGGGTAGCTTGAGGGTTACAAGGCAGCAAGGAATGAGCTAAAAAAAAAAGGGCTTAGGAGAGCCAGGAGGGGGCATGAGAAGTCCTTGGCGGGTCGGATCCAGGAAAACACCAAGGCTTTTTATTCTTATGTGAAAAATAAAAGAATGACCAGGGTGAGGTTAGGGCTGGTCAAGGACAGTGGTGGGAGTGAGCATGGAGTCAGAAGAGATACGAGAGGCGTTGAATGAATACTTTTCTTCAGTGTTCACTGAGGAGAGGTGCCACGTTTCTGAGGATGAGAGTGTGATATAGGCGGGTAGGCTGGAGGAGGTAGATGTTCTGAGGGAAGATGTATTAGCAAGTTTGAAAAACCTGAGGGTCGACAAGTCCCCTCAGCCAGATGGAATATATCCTAGAATTCTTTGGGAGGCAAGGGATGAGATTGCAGAGCCTTTGGCTTTAATCTTTGGGTCCTCACTGTCCACGGGGATAGTGCCAGAGGACTGGAGAGTGGCGATTGTTGTTCCTCTGTTCAAGACAGGGAATAGGAATAACCCTAGTAATTATAGGCCGCTTAGTCTTACTTCGGTGGTCGGTAAGTTAATGGAAAGGGTCCAGAGGAATAGGATTAATGACCATTTGGAAAGATGCAGCTTAATCTGGGATAGTCAACATGGATTCTTGAATGGTACATCTTGCCTCACAAATTTGATTGAATTCTTTGAGGAGGTAACTAAGAGTGTAGATGAAGGGAGAGCAGTTGATGTCATATACATGGATTTCAGCAAGGCGTTTGATAAGGTTCCCCATGGTCGGCGCATGAAGAAAGTAAGGAGGTGTGGGATAGAGGGAAATTTGGCCAATTGTATAAGTAACTGGCTATCACATAGAAGACAGAGGGTGGTGGTGGATGGAAAATTTTCAGACTAGAGACCAGTTACCAGCGGTGTACCACAGGGATCAGTGCTGGGTTCTCTGCTATTTGTGATTTTTATAAATGACTTGGAGAAGGGGGCTGAAGGGTGGGTTAGTAAATTTGCTGATGACACCAAGATTGGTGGAGTAGTGGATGAGGTGGAGGGCTGTTGTAGGCTGCAAAGAGACATTGAGAGGATGCACAGCTGGGCCGGAAAATGGCAGATGGAGTTTAACCCTGATAAGTGCGAGGTGATCCATTTTGGTCAGACAAATTTGAATGCAGGGTCAACGACAGGGTTCTGAGGAATGTGGAGGAATAGAGAGATCTCGGTTCATGTCCACAGATCTCTGAAGGTTGCCACTCAAGTGGATAGAGCCGTGAAGAAGGCCTATAGTATGCATTTATTAACAAGGGGATTGAACTTAGAACATAAGAACTAGGAGCAGGAGTAGGCCATCTGGCCCCTCGAGCCTGCTCCGCCATTCAATTAGATCATGGCTGATCTTTTGTGGACTCAGCTCCACTTTCCGGCCCAAACACCATAACCCTTAATCCCTTTATTCTTCAAAAAACTATCTATCTTTACCTTAAACACATGTAATGAAGGGGCCTCAACTGCTTCACTGGGCAAGGAATTCCATAGATTCACAACCCTTTGGGTGAAGAAGTTCCTCCTAAACTCAGTCCTAAATCTACTTCCCCTTATTTTGAGGCTATGTCCCCTAGTTCTGCTGTCACCTGCCAGTGGAAACAACCCCATTTAAGAGCCATGGGATTATGCTGCAACTGTACAGGACCACATTTGGAGTATTGTGTGCAGTTCTGATCACCTCATTATAGGAATTATGTGGAAGCATTGGAAAGGGTGCAAAGGAGATTTACCAGGATGCTGCCTGGTTTGCAAGGTAGGTCCTATGAGGAAAGGTTGAGGGAGCTAGGGCTTTTCTCATTGGAGCGGAGGAGGATGAGAGGCGGCGTACTGGAGGTTTATAAGGTGATGAGGGGGATAGATAAGTGGACGTTCAGAGATTATTTCCTCGGGTGGATGTAGCTGTCACAAGGAGGAATAACTATAAGGTTCAGGGTGGGAGATATAGGAGGGATGTCCGAGGTAGGTTCTTTACTCAGAAAGTGGTTAGGGTGTGGAATAGACTGCCTGCTGTGATAGTGGAGTCGGACACTTTAGGAATTTTCAAGCAGCTATTGGATAGGCACATGGAGCACAGCAGAATGACAGGGAGTGGGATAGCTTGATCTTGGTTTCGGACAATGCTCAGCACAACATTGAAGGCCGAAGGGCCTGTTCTGTGCTGTACTGTTCTATGTTCTATGTTCAATAAACAACACGGGCGCGATTCTCCCAGAGGGGGAGAAATCGTAAGGCTGGCGTCAAATCCGGGCGGGTTTGACGCCAGCCCCCCCCCTCCCCGACCGGGAACCGATTCTGGTCCCCGGTCGGGGCTAGCATGCTGCCGCCGTAAACTCTGGCATCGCGGGCTTAACGAATTTCGTTAAGCCCGCTTGCCAGAGTTTGTGCCAGCTGACGCGTCATATGACGTCAGCCGCGCATGCGCGGATTGGAAGACTCCAACCCGCGCATGCGCGGATGACGTCATCGCGCATTTGCGCGAAACCCGCGCAAAGGGGCTGGTTTAGCTCACTGGGCTAAATCGCTGGCTTTTCAAGCAGACCAAGGCAGGCCAGCAGCACGGTTCAATTCCCGTACCAGCCTCCCCGAACAGGCGCCGGAATGTGGCGACTAGGGGCTTTTCACAGTAACTTCATTGAAGCCTACTTGTGACAATAAGCGATTTTCATTTCATTTCATTTCATTTCATTTCATTTCATTTTCATTTCATTTCATTTCATTTCATGCGCGGACCGGGATGCCCCTCAGCCGCCCCGCGAAGTGATACAGCGGGGCGGTGGAGGGACAAAGAGTGCGCGGGCATCGGACCCGCTGCCCGCGATCGGTGGGCACCGATCGCGGGCCCATGGCACCCTTGGCACGGCCATGGTACTGCCGTGCCAATTGGTGCCATGGTTTTAAAAATCAGCACTTTACGGCCATTTTTACAAACGGCCAGACCAGGTGTGTTTGCCGTTCGTAAAAACAGCCGTAAAGGGCTGGGAACTCGGCCCATCGGACAGCTGAGAATCGCTGCTGGCCGTAAAAAAACGGCGGCAGCGATTTGTATCGGGAGTCGGGCGTGTGGGGGGGGGGAGAATAGTGGGAGGGCGTCAGACGAGCGTGGCAGTAAAATTTTACGAGCCACGCTATTCTCCGCACCTTCGTGAGTGCGGAGAATTGCGCCCACGTATTCGGCTGGAATTTTCTAACCCATGGCAGGGCTGGCGAACCATTGGAATCTCCGCTCCCGTTGGCGGGACAGGAACATCCCACTGGATTGAAGGGCCAGAAAATTCCAGCCTTAATGTATTACCCGTCTTGGTGATTCGAAAGGCAAAACTGATTATCATATAGTATGAAATATGAAAGTGTTTTAATTACTCTTTTGAGATACCTTAATTACCCACAAACACACACACAAACAAATAAAAGTATTTCTGCCAAAGTCTAAAGTTAATGGTTCAAGGGGGAAAGTAAAGATGGCGGAGTCCTTGAAATGGCATTTTGATGACCTTTGTACTGCTTTTAAGGTGGGTTGAAGGAACATTGCAGGTATTGTTATGATCCCAGCTGATGAAGACGGCACAGAGGTTAGCACTCGGGACCTGGGTTCGATTCTGGCATCAGTGACTGTATGGATTTTGCACGCTCTCCCCGTGTATGGATGGGTTTCCTCCGCATGCTCCGGTTTAATCCAACGGTCCAAACATGTCCAGGTCATGTGGATTGGCCTTGCTAAATTTCCACATAGTGTCCAAAGATGTAGGTGGGGTGGGGGTAGTGTGGGATGTGGGCTTAAATAGGGTGCTCTTTCGGAGGATCAGAACATACTCGATGGGATGAATGGCCTCCTTCTGAACTATAGGGATTCTATGATTCTCTGGTTTTACTACTGGGCATTCAGGTCCCATAGTGGAAACCCAGATCAACAGATCATGGGCAGGATTCTCTGCGAACCGGTGGGGCGGGCAACTCCGGCGTGAAGGATTGGCGTGAACCACTCCGGCGTTGGGCTGCCCCGAAGGTGCGGAATCCTCCACACCTTTGGGGGCTAGGCCGGCGCCAGAGTGGTTTGCGCCACGCCGGCTGGAGCGGAAGGGGCTTGGCTCCACGCCAACCGGCGCCGAAGGGCCTCCGCAGGCCAGCGCGATTTGGCGCATGCGGGGTCATCCCAGCGCATGCGCAGGGGGGGTTCATCTCCGCACCAGCCATCGCGGAATGTTACAGTGGCTGGCGTGAAGGAATAGAGTTCCCCCTCGGCACAGGCCCGCCCGCGAATCTGTGTGCCCCGATCGCGGGCCAGGCCACCATGGGGGCACCTCCCGGGGATAGATCCCCTCGCTTCCCCCACCGAGGGCCCTGAACACCGCCTGCAGAGCCAGGTCCCACCGGTAAGTATCTGTTGTAATTTACGCCGGCGGGACTGGCCATAATCGGGCGGCCACTTGTCCCGTTGCGGGCCGGAGAATCGCCGGGGGGGGCGCTGCCAACATCCCCCGACCGGCGCAACGCGATTCCCGCACCCGCCAAATCCACAGTGCCGGAGAATTCGGCAGCTGGCAGGGGCGGGAATCGCGCCCCCCCCCCCCCCCCCCCCAGCGATTCTCCGACCCGGCGGGGGGTCGGAGAATCCCACCCATAACTTTGTTTTTGTTTAGTGACGTGGATGAACAGAGTCACAAGAACACCAATGAACTTTTAACAAAATAACAAAATGCTTATGAAGCAGGAAACGATTGTCTATAATACACTATTCCTTCACCCCAGCTACACCTTGACAGGTAGATACAGATTTGTAAGGAAAACGCAGGTTTAAAATATCTGTTATACACTAATGTTCTCAGTAAGTACACAGTCCATGTAAACCAACAGGCAAAATATGATCAGACACACCACTCTCTGAAACTAAGTTGCAGGTTCCACCCAAAAGAGTTCAGTGGATTTTAATCCCCTTGTCACACTGTGAGACAACTGGCCTCACTGGAACACGATGTTCCACATGAGGGCTTCCAACCTCCATTCCCGAAGAACACACTTTGAAATGTTCTTCCACATAACAGTTTCTATTGTATGCCTCACCAAGGATCCACATCCAGGATTTCAATCTGTCTTTCAGTATTCCTCTGACCTGGATAACCACATGCATTCAAACTTCTACACAATCTCTCAGGTACCCAGCCACATCAACAGAACCACTGCTTCAGAGGTTCCCTCGTTTTTCGTTCTTTAACTTCTGGGACTTGCTTTCTGTCCCTTACTTTGTTGCCCCGTCTGGATTGGCATTCTCTGTGAGAGCTGCTGTGTTCTGGGATCGCCTGGTTCAAACTGAAATCTTGTTGCTTCAGCTTTTCAGTGTGAGCCTCTGGCTGCTAAGCTTAGTAAAACCTCAATTACAATTCAGACGAAGTTTAAAGTGAAACTAAAACCTAGAGTGGATAAATATGAGGTTATTCACTTCGGTAGCAAAAATAGGAAGGCATATTATTATTTGAATTGGTGTAAATTGAGAGAGGTGGATACTGGCAATACCTTGGTGTCCTCATCCATCAGTCGCTGAAAGTATGTGAGCAGGTACAGCAGACAGTAAAGATGGCAACAGGTATGTTGGTCTTCATAGCGAGATGATTTGAGTTTAGGAATAAGGATGTTTCACTGCAATTGTATTGTGCATTGATGAGGCCGTACCTGGAGTATTGGGTTCAACTTTGATGTCCTTAACTGAGGAAGGATGTTCTTGCTATGGAGGGAGCGCAGTGAAGATTTACCAGGCTGATTCCTGGGATGGCAGACTGTCATATGAGCGTAGATTATATTCATTGGAGTTTCAAAGAGTGGGAGAGGGTCTCATTGACACTTATAAAATTAAACAGGGTAGATTCAGAAAGAATGTTCCCCATGGTGGGGGAGTCCAGAACTCGGGGTCATAATTTGAGGATAAGGGGTAAACCTTTTAGGACTGAGGTGAGGAGAAATGGCTTCACCCAGAGATTGGTGAATATATGGAATTCACTCCCACAGAAAGTAGTTGAGGTGACAACGTGTAATTTCAAGAAGGAATTATATGTAGAGCTTGGGGCTAAAGGGATCAAGGGATATGGAGGGAAGGTGGGATCAGGATATTGAACTTGATGATCAGCCATGATCATAATGAATGGCGGAGCAGCCTCGATGGGCTAAATCATAGAATTATGGAATTTACAATGCAGAAGAAGGCCATTTGGTCATCAAGTCTGCATCAGCTGTTGGAAAGAGCACCCTACTTAAGCCCATACCTCCACCCTATCCCCGTAACCCAGTAGCCCAACCTTTGTGGACACTAAGTGGCAATTTAGCTTGACCAATCCATCTAACCTACACCTCTTTGGAATGTGGGAGGAAACAGGAACACCCGGTGGAAAACTATGCAAATACTGGGTAGAACGTGCAACCTCCACACAGACAGTCACCCGAGACTGGAATTGAATGTGGTTCCCTGGAGCTGTGAGGCCACAGTGCTAACCATTGTGCCACCATGCTGCCCAAATGCCTCCTCTTGCTTCTATTTTCTATGTCTGTTTCTATAGACATGCAGGCACCTTCGCTTAACATGAAGCTAACTGAAGTTTGGACCCTTACTTAGTACACAAATATAGAAACACAGATTAAATTTACACTTATTTCTAATATGCACAATACAAATGTAAATGGTTTAAACTATCTCTGTTTATGAACAATCCTCAATCCCATAATTTGGAGAAATTTAGCAGCAGCATCTATTCACCTCAATCCAAAACCAACTTTTGAACCCAGTCTTCCAGGCGAGGTCTTTCTTCAGAGCCATAAACTACCATTTGGTGATATTTGGCCACAGTCCACCAGGGTTAAGATCTTTCCAGCTCCTTTAAAACTGCTTAATTACCCTTTCTTGTAAAACGAAAGGGAAAATGCTGGAAAATCTCAGCAAGTCTGGCAGCATCTGTAGGGAGAGAAAAGAGCTAACGTTTCGAGTCAAAGCTAACAGACAGAGGAAGTGGGAAATATCCTGCATTAACTCTTTAAAAAACACTGGTTGCGATTTACCAACCATTCATTCAGCTGGGATATCCCAGTCCCACCGGCGGTGCACCTCTGCCGCAGGTTCCTGTGGGGAGAGGGGGGTTCATTTAACGGGAAACCCCATTGACAGCAACGGGACCAGCAGGTCCTGCCATTGTTAATGGCGGGCGGCTACTGCGGTGCGTTGCACAGAAAACCTCGCTCAGTGTCTCTTTGTGCACAAATTCTTCTAGAATGTTACGAGTCCTTGCAGGTTGTCAAATGTTTTGTGACACAAAAAGCTTACAAAGTCGGTCAATTATTGAAGTCATCTGAGAATCAGGGAATAAACAACAGTCCATCTGTAGAACTCTGCAGCTGTGCATCAAAACCTGCCATCAGAGGAACAGCTGACATATCCAACCTCGCAAATAGCCCTTCAAAGATGCATTGGCTCTTTGAACAGTCTGGAACCAACCCACTCAATCATTGCAAGTGATGTTTTTTTTAAACTGAATGCAAAAATTGGGCCTCTTCCCCAAGATCCTTCCCCTCACATGCCAAAATCTGATGTGGCCTTTGTGTCAGTTGAATAATTTCAACAGAGAATTTACTCATGGTGCCTGTCACCACAGCCAGATCCCAATTCTGACTGTTTATTACAGAATGTTTTTAGTAACTCCTCAAATACTAAATAAAAGCAAATTACTGCGGAGGCTGGAATCTGAAACCAAAGGCAAAATGCTGGAAAATCTCAGCAGGCCTGGCAGCATCTGTCGGGAGAGAAAAGAGCTAACGTTTCGAGTCCAGATGACTCTTTGTCAAAGCTAACAAACTGAGAAAGTGGAAATATTTATGCTGTGGAGTGAGAATGAAAGATGAGTCATAGCCTACGGGCACATTGCCATATCAGTATAAAATTCTTCTAAAAAAGAATGCAAAGCCTATCATCCAGCCGTCCAGAAGAGTTCCAACACCTCAAAGAGAGAGATTAAAAGATGAACTACTGAGATTACAATCTCAAAGTATCATATCCAAGGTCACGCAACTGACTGACTGGGTCAGCTCCTTGTTTGTGTAAAAAACCCATCAGGAGATATAAGAATATGCATGGATCCCAAAGATTTTGACAAAAACATACGTCGGGAATATTATCCTATTCTCAAAAGAGGAGAAATTATTTCTGAAATGTCGAATGTGCAAATTTTCACCAAGTTGGACGCATCACAAGGTTTTTGGCAGATGCAGCTTGACGACTCCAGCAAGCTCCTCGAGACATTCAACACGGTTTTGGGAAGGCACTGCTTTAATATAATGTCCTTTGGGATCATATCTGCCTCAGAGATTTTTCACTGAATTACCAAACATAGATGGTGTTCGAGTCTATGTGGACGACATCATTCTATGGCCTCCCACTGAGGAATAGCATAATGCTAGGCTGAGGAAAGTATTCAAATGCATCTTTAGACACAATTTTTTAGCATAGCCAATCTACACATCCATAGCCAACCACATATCCATGGTCAGCCACATATCCATGGCCAATCCACACATCCATGGCCAATCGCACATCCATGCCCAACTGCACATGCATAGCCAACCACACATCCATGGCCAAACACACATCCATGGCCAAACACATATCCATGGCCAACCGCACATCCATGGCCAATCCACACATCTGTGGCCAACCAACAAATCTTTGGACTGTGGGAAGAAACCGGAACATCCGGAGGAAACCCACGCAGCCACGGGATAAAGTACAAGTTCCACAAAAGCCAGTCACCCAAGGCTGGAATTGAATGCAGGTCTTTGGCACAGTGGGGTAGCAGTGCTAACCACTGTGCCACCATGCCGCTTTCCAAATGATTGAGAATTTTCCAAGCTATCTTCTCTCTCGAAAGGACCAAGAGTTTAATCCGGATTGTATCTCTTGGCTAATCACATAACAATCCTGTCCAACAACGAATGTCTTGCAAACGGCTTCATTAACCTATCACTGATGGAATTGATGGAGCCACATCACTCATACACCGTGAAGTTGTCCAAACACATCACAGTGCCGCTGCTGTGCGCCGGCTGAGATTCGCTGAACCAATTCAGCTTCCAAAGGAACTCAGTCACAGGAATTCTGGAAGAAAAATGGAAAGTGTCGAAAGTGCACAGCAGCCGAAAGCGGAAAGATAAATTAAACCTCATCGCCACCCTGCTTCCCGTCTCCATCTATTGTCGAGGGTAACTCTCGGGTAACAAAGCGCTTTTATTGAAAATGATTCTCGAACTGAGAGGCTAGATCCATCCGTAAATATTGAGGAGACTGAGATTCTTTTGTCTGGAGACATGAAGGCCTGATTGAGGTCCTTAAGATAGTTTACAGGTTTGATGGGACAGGTATAGAGATGTTTCCAATTACTGAGAAGGTCAGAAAAAGGAGGTGTCAATGAAATGAAATGAAAAATGAAAAAATTAAAATCACTTATTGTCACGAGTAGGCTTCAAATGAAGTTACTGTGAAAAGCCCCTAGTCGCCACATTCATGTGCCTGTTTGGGGAGGCTGGTACAGGAATTGAACCGTGCTGCTGGCCTGCCTTGGTCTGCTTTAAAAGCCAGCTATTTACCCTGTGCTAAACCAGTCCCTACCAGTCAATATAAGGTCATTACGAACAAATCCAATCAGGGATTCAGGGGCTGGAGATACAACCACCACCCCATCCCACCCTCCCCGATCCCCCACCGGGTTTTGTTAGCTTGCTCAGCATCCTCCCACCACCTCCACGACATAGTCCCACAAAATGGGTGTGGAAGGTGAGGTGCCCACTAACCCACCCACCTACCAGCCTATTAAAGGCCATAATTGACCAATTACTGCCCACTTAATGTCCTCAATCCATCTCCACTGGCATAAAACATTGAGCCATGGCATGTGGGCAGGGGTTGGAAGTGTGTTTTTTAACCAGCTTTGTTGGAAGGTGGGATGGGGGAATAGGACATCTTTCAGGGGGTAACCTGTGTGTGTCAGGCGCACCTGCATCCCCCAAGACATTACACCTCCCCATTTTCTTCCCTGACTGGCCCCCAAAGCCTGCCTCTCGATTTGGTTAAGCACCCTCCACCCTGACTCCCTGATCGCTCCCTGTCCAACTTACCTCTCTCCGCTGGCCAGATCGATTTCATCCCGTGGCCTGTCTTGCAGCCTCAGCAGAATCATTCACAATGATCTAGCTCTGCTGGGACCACTGCTGTCGAGGACAAGTCCAACTGTCAGCTTGTTTCGGCCACGAACGGTGGTTTAGCGCTGAGGGGAGCAGCCTTAATTAAATTCTGCCGATTTCAAACTGACTTTCCATCTGAGGACACAAGGACTACTTCCTGAACCAGTTAGTGGTTAGAAGGTGGAGCTTGATGTGTGGTTAAGGAAAATAGGATAGATTCATTTAAGGGAAAGTTAGATAAACATCTGGAGGGGAAAGGAACAGGGACAGATGTCTTTCAGACGAGAGAATGAATGGTGCAAGGAATTTTATCTGGAGCATAATGCACGTGTGGGCCTGTGTCAGCTGTACCTGAGCAAGCAACACTCTTATCCTTGATTTGATAGTTGCTGGTTTAATTACCAGTAAATTGCACCTGGACTCCATTGCAGAGTGGAGTGAGCACTGTAACATCAAATCTCAGATGAGATGTTATGCGGCTTGATGTAAAAGGTCTGTTCCTGCACTGGAGTTAACTCTGGTGTCAGGGCCAATGTCAATGTTCCAACAACACTGAAGCAACTATCTGATCATTGTCACCTGGCTGTTTTGGGGCATCTTGCTGTGTGAAAATTGGTCCTCATGTTTCCTCCATTACAACAGTGAATACTTCAAAAGCACTTCAAGTCTGCAAGGGACTTCAGAATATCTTGAGGCCATGAAATTCAAAAAATAATAATAATCGTCATTTGGACAAATGCAAGTCAATTAAAGAAAGCTAGCAGCTTCAAATCATGCTCAACTAACTTGATGGAGGTTTTTGACGAGGTAACAGGGAGAGTTGATAAGAACAACGCTGCTGATGTGGTTTATCCCAAAAAGCATTTGATAGAGTGAGACACAACAGACTTGTGAGAAAAGTGAGAGCTCATGGAATCAAAGAGGCAGTCGTAAAATGGAAATAAATTGGCTGAGTAACAGAAAACAGAAAGTGGGGGTTAATGAACTGGAGGAAGATTTATAGTGGAGTGCAGCAAAGATTGTCGTTTATAGATCATAGAATTTCATAGAATTTACAGTGCAGAAGGAGGCTATTCGGCCCATCGAGTCTGCACTGGCTCTTGGAAAGAGCACCCTACCCAAGGTCAACACCTCGACCCCATCCCCATAACCCAGTAACCCCACCCAATACTAAGGACAATTTTGGACACTAAGGGGAATTTATCATGGCCAATCCACCTAACCTGCACATCTTTGGACTGTGGGAGGAAACCGGTGCACCCGGAGGAAACCCACGCACACACGGGGAGGATGTGCAGACTCCGCACAGACAGTGACCCAAGCCGGAATCGAACCTGGGACCCTGGCGCTGTGAAGCAATTGTGCTATCCACAATGCTACCATGCTGCCCTGTAGGTAGGAGTTGTTTATAGGCCACCCAGCAGTAGTGTCGTGTGGGGCATGGTATTAATCGTGAGGTTAGAGAAACATGGAGCACGGGCCATACAGTAATGAAACACACGGGGGTAAATCCAATAAGCACGGACGCTGAGGAAGATGAGTTTGTGAAGTGTTTTAGGAACGGTTTTCCCGTGCAAGGTGTTGAGGAGCCAATTAGAGAACAGGCTGTTTCAGACCGAGTATTATGTAACGTAGATGGGCTAATTAATAACATTGTTGTGAAAGAACCTTTTGGATTCAGGGACGATAACATTGTAGAATTTTACATTATGTGTGAAAACTATGACGTTCAATCTGAAGCCAGGGTGTTAAATTTGAAAAAAAGGAAATTATGTAGGCATGAGGGCCACCTTGGCTGAGGCAGATTGGGAAAATACATTCAAAGGTGCTGTAGGAGCGGTTTCAAGACCTGTGTATTGAGTCAGCTTCCATGTGGGATTCTTCCCTGTTGCTTAACTCAGTACAGAGAGCAAAAGACACATCAGCAATCTGGATAAGATGTCTTATTTATTAATCCAAGCTTGGTTACATGTACACGGAGATAAGATCTGGATAATGCCAAAATCTATCTACTGAACATTGATAAAAACCCATCAGTTATCCAATTTCCAAAAATCAATAGCCCACCCCAGGTGGACTCGATCCAATCCCTGAAGCTGTCATGCTTAAACCTCATCCAATAAAATTGCGATCAACGCATGATTGTTCGTCATCCTCTTAGTTGTGTTACAAAAAGGCCTGACATCAATCTTAGCATCCTAAGTGTTTTATTCCACAGCTCAGCTTCCTGTGCACCCATTGTTCATGAGGAACAGGATGGCAGAACTGGCATCCTCTTTACTTCATGGATTGTTTCAGAAAGGCAGGATATCAAAAGTGACTTCCTTTTCGCTTCCAGAGGATATCGGAGGCCAACACTTGTGTTTAGCGGTAATTTGCTGATCATACATTTCGTGTGTCTCAAAAACATGGTCATGTTCACGAGCCTAAATCCCACCATGCATTGTGGCCACTGCTTGTAGCCAGAGTTTGATTACTTATTACTGCTATGTCCTAAAATACATGTTTAATGATTAATGATCACTCAGTACACTTTCTATAATTAATCTCAATCCTTAATAAACTAACTTATGTAAAACTACTCTAGTGGCATCCTAGCTAATCAGTTTTAAGAGGTCTCACCGCTGGACCTCCCTTCAGGTGCGACTGTCCTCAAATAATTATATAGTTTACAGCAATTATACATTCCCTCAGGAAGTCAGTCAGTCCACCATAGCTAAGCAAGGTAATTAAAGATTGGATAAAAGAAAATTACTGCGGATGCTGGAATCTGAAATCAAAAGAGAAAATGCTGGAAAATCTCAACAGGGGCTTTTCACAGTAACTTCATTTGAAGCCTACTTGTAACAATAAGCGATTTTTATTTCATTTCAGGCCTGTAAGGAGAGAAAAGAGCTAATGTTTTGAGTCCAGATGATCCTTTGTCAAAGCTGAATTGAAGATTGCGGATAATTAAAAGGAAAGGCCTTCAAAGGTGCCAGAAATAGGAGACAACCTGGGGATTGGGAGTGTTTTAGGATAAAGCAAAGGAAGGACAGGAAGCTGATGAAGAAAGGGAGAACATAGTATGAATGTAAACAAACAAAATAACATAAATATGGACTGTAAAAGCTTCCATAGGTCTGAAAATGAGACGTTTGGCGAAGACAAATGTGGCTCCATTAGAGAGTCAGGAATTTATAATGGGGAGGAGTGAAATGGCACAAAAGTTAAGTTATGACTTTATATCTGTCTTCGCTGAGGAAAATACAGGTAATCTCCTGGAATTAGAGATGCAAGGGACTAGTGAAAATGAGGAATTGGGGAAAATTAGTATTAGCAAGAAGGTTATATTGGAGAAATGAATGAATGTTGATAAGTCCCGGGACCGGATGGTGAAAGTTATCTATGGAGTAGTGGATGAAGGGAGGCATTTTTGGATAAGACTTTGGAAAGAGATGAGGTGGGGCGGGATTCTCCGACCCCCTCCGGGGGTCGTGCCGTGCCAATCGGAGGCCCATCGCGGTGGGACCTGGCTTGTCGGCTGTCTAGTGGAGTCCTGGGGAGATCCGACCCTAGAGGGTGCCCCCACCGTGGCCTGGCCCATGATTGGGGCCCACCAATCTGCGGGCGGGCCTGTGCCATGGGGGCACTTTCCCTCTGCGCCGGTCTCTGTAAGGCTCTGCCATGGCCGGCGCGTTGAAGAAACCTCCTGCGCATGCGCAGGAAACATGCTGGTGGTCCAGAACACGCTGGCATCCCTGCGCATGCGTCAACTCGCGTCGGCCGGCGGCGGCTCCAACTCCTCCAGCGCCGGCCGAGCCCCCGGAAGTGCGGAGGATTCTGCAACTGCCGGGTGGCCCTACGCCGGAGTGGTTCACACCGCTCTTGGAGCCGGTACGGGCCACCCCACCAATTGCAGGAGAATCCAGCCCGTGAAGTCTGATCTGCCTGACACCGAGTTTACAATTCTCTCACATTAGAATAGTTCTAAAGTGTAACATTCAAAGCAGAGCAGTCTTGTCTGATGCAAGGAAGAGGCTGAAACAGGCCAGGTGACCTAACGTTTTGAAGATGTTCAGCCAGAGTCTGAAGGGATTCTAACATGAGCCAAATCTGTTTTATAAAGCATATTGCTCTAGGCCGCACTGATTTTAAGATGGATTGAGAGCTGTAAGTTTATTTTCTTGTTGTTCAGTGGGAAATTGAGCAGCAGTGTTTTAGTGTTTAAGGGGAAATTATAAGCTGTTCTTTTCCAATGTGCAGGTAAAGGGGTTAAAATTGTATTCATAATAAAGTTTTATTTTAAAAGAAAAAAATCTCTATTTCTTCACACAATTGCTCCTGGAGCAAATAATTCCTTCTGCACAGTCTCACAAATAAACTGGAATATTGGGGTTTCAGTCCAATATCCGAGACACTGTTGGGATCTGGTCTGGGATCATTTTGAGAGAAAGAACAGATGCTCAGAGTATTTCTTAACTGCTAAGACATCGGAAAGCTTAACTGGATAAGGGACCTGGATGTCCTTGCCAATAAGACTTTGAAGGCTAACATACAGGTGCAGTAGGCAATTCGGAAAGCTAATTACATGCCAGAATTAATCATACGAGGTTTTGAGTACAGGAGGAGCGAAGACTTGATTCAATTTGTTTGGACTGCACTTGGTGCACTGTCTCCAGTGTTGGTCCACTTAGTTTTGGAAGGATATTATTGCCATGAAGGGAGTGCAGTGAATGTTCACCAGATTTGTGCTGAGGATGGTCGTACTGTCCTATAGCGAGAGATTGAGGAAACTGGACCTGCATTCTCTGGAGTTTCATAGAATGAAAGGTAGTTTCATTGAAACTGTGGTGGCACGGCCACTTTAAGGGGCATGCCTTCACAGACCATGTAACAAGCTCAAGGCCTATCATGCAGGAGTACGTAAACCCCAACCAATGGGGACAAAGGGCAGTGCCCTGGATCGGTTAACCGGGCAGAGTGAACCCTACAGCCAGAGAGTAAAGACCCGATTAGTGACTCGATGTCATTGTGTCATCTATCTTTCTTCTTATCAATAAACCCTTCTTCAGTTGTACTGGAAGCCTCTCTGAGAAGACTGGAGCCAGTATATTGAGCGTCTCCATTACATTTCTACAGCAAACTAAATAACAGGAGAGGTTAAGCGGAAGGTTGTCCTATTAACGGTTTTTTGGCCCCAAACGTACAACTCATAAGGAATTTGACATCCTCGGAGGCTCCTCACACAAAGTCGTTCGACCAGTTATTAACGTAGGTCAGGGTGCATTCCAACTCCAGGCCCTCAGTCACACTACAGAGATAAATGTTTAGTTTGGGGGTCAAAGGCTTAGAAGAAACAATTTCTGCCCCCATTGCCAGTATCTGCCAAATGGTTGAACATTGTGAGTTTGGCACAGCACTCGGCAACATGCTGCGTGACCGTTTAGTATGTGGTATTCACAAGTGCGTAAAAGAAGCTTCCGGCAGAAACAAAGATCACCCCAGACAGGGAAATTAAAATAACTCAGGCAATTGAGTGTGTTGAGAAGGATTTGTCAGATGCTCAAAGTATGCAAGTCGGCACGATGAACCTTGCGGGGCAGTACGGCAGTACGGCTGCAAGATTCGCAGCCAGGTCAACAGGCACAGAAGGGAATGCCCCTGACAGATTGACATTGTGATGAACTGTGATAAATTCCCCTTGCATTTCTCAAGCTTTTATTGTATGTAGTACACTGTAGATAACCTGCTCTTTAAAAATGTTATTGCGCCATACCCTCACGGTCCACGTGACCAGCTAAGCGCCTATCGCGCTGGAGAGACCGAACTCCAACCAATGGGGAAACAGCACAGGGCCCAGGGAATGGGGTCCCGGAGAGAGTGGACCCTGGGGCCAGAGAGTGAAGACATGTTTAGTGACTCTGTGCCTGTGTATAGTTTGCCTCCAATTGTTACGAGAAAATCCTTGTTCAGTTCTACTGGACGCCTCCCTTGTATAACCTCGAGCGACCGCATAAACCTACAAAATATTTAACGATACAAACAGATTAGATGCAGTAAGATGGTCCCCTTGTTCGAGGAGTCCAGAACCAGGAGCACAATTTCAAAATAAGGGTGAAGCCTCTTAGGTCAGAGATGAGGGGAAGTTTCTCTACACAGATTTATTTATGAATCTTTGGCATTCTCTTCTCTGAAAATTCAGTTACTGAGTATGTTGAAAGCAAGAGATTGATAGATTTCTAAATACCAATGAGATAAAAAGATATGGAGACAGCGTAGAGTGGGGCGTGGGAAGGCATTGAAGTGAATGATCAACCATGATCATTTCGAATGGCAGAGCAGGCTTGATACTTCGAATGGTCAACCCCCACTCTGCTTTTGTATTTTCCAGGGTTCAATGTTACGATCCTTTGTCTTCCTGGTATATAATTAATGATCTAGACATAATCCTTTAGGAGTACAGAACTGGAGTTTTGTTGATAAAATACATCTTGTCAAAACTGTTCATTATACACTGAACAGGACAATCTCATGAATACCACTGTCAGAGTAAACAACAATATTTTATTGTATGAGAAGAGAGTGGTGATTGGTTGGCAAGTGAAATCTGCAGGGTAGGGGTATCACTGCTGACAATGTACCAGTTGATGGTGATTGCCAGTTAACTGCCGAGCGCTGTTTAAAATTTAAACCTGGGATCTTACGACTGTGATTGATCAAAGAATTGCCCTGTGGAATGAACCAGTGAATGGATGTCACTTATTCTGTTTAGCTGAAACAGGCAAAATTTGTGCACATGTTCTTTCAGTCTGCAAACAGGTGGTACAGGAACAGAGGGACTTTGATGTACATGTGCATAAACCATTGAAGGTGTCAGGGCAGGGCATCACAGATGTCAGTCACAGTCAATTTGATTCACTCAACGTGATGTCAAGAAATGGTCAAAGACACTGGATACTGCAAGGGCTATGGGCAATATTCCAGCAATAGCATTGAAGACTATGTCTTGAGTCCAGCTGTTCCAGTACAGCTACAACACTGTCATCTACCTGGCAATGTGGGAAGCTTGTGCCATACAAGTGTCAAGCAATGAACATCTCCAACATTGCCCCTTGAAATTCAATTAAATTGCAATAACTGAATCCCCCGCTATCAGTATCCTGGGGGTCACCATTGACCAGAAATTCAACTGCAATAGTCATAAATACTGTGGCTGCCAGAGCAGGTCAGAAGCTAGGAATACTGCACTGAGTAACTCACCTCCTGACACCTCAAAGCCTGTCCATTATCCACAAGGCATAAGTCAGGATGGTGATGGAATACTGTCCAATATTCTCCATTCGGCTGGATGCTGGCTCAACATCACCTTCTCAATGGAAATTTTGCAGCAACATTCACATCCCAGGAATGCATCAATAAAAACGGTTGCACAAGTGCCAAACAAAGACTGGGCTTTAGAAATACCAGCCGGAATTCTCCATTTGGGAGGGTCTGTTCTCCAATCGGAGATGAATTGACTGCAAATCCGGAAGTGATTTGCAAATTTATGCATTGCGGGGATTATAAGGCGTTCCCATGAATCCCACCATTGGGCTGCCATTTTGAGCAGGTGACAAAATAGCGGGGACCGGGAGACTGGGAACCCTTTTACCCCTGCACCTCAATTTCGTGCCCCCACCCCCCGGGCTTTCTGGGTCACCCTTTGCAACACTACATCGGTGACCCGACCCCCCACCCCGCCCCGACAACCCCCCACCAGAGTTCCCTCAATTTCAGAGACTCCACCAGAGACCCCCTCCGTAAGAAAGACCCCTGCCTGCACGTTAGAGAACAGTCCAGCCAGAGGCAGTGAAATACATATCTGTTTTAAAACTCACTGTGCAACACACATACTGTCACAGGCAGAGGGAACAGTACCTGTAAATTCCTGGAGAGAGAAAACAAATCAGCAATCATTTCATTCATATCAATGTGAAATTGCTTTAACTAGGATGTGATTGATAGCTTCCATACACGCCCAGCTGTCTGCATTGTTTAATTCATCTCACCCCTTCAAGCTCAAGTGGCTTTCAAGCGGTCAGCTGTGAGACTAACTGCAATGTTTATGAACATCTAACTATGGTTGACAGTTCCTGGACCACATCAAAGCCAGTTAAGTGCTACC
The DNA here is from genome assembly GCF_902713615.1 of Scyliorhinus canicula. Lineage (NCBI taxonomy): Eukaryota > Metazoa > Chordata > Chondrichthyes > Carcharhiniformes > Scyliorhinidae > Scyliorhinus > Scyliorhinus canicula. The sequence goes on from NC_052149.1 coordinate 240,961,634, forward strand.
ACTTTCTCTTTTTCTCTGCAGAAAGCACTTGACTGTCATTGTTGGGGGTTCTCTCTCATGGGAGGGTGTCTCTGGTGTGGGTTTCTGAAATTGAGAGCTGTGGGGGGTGGATGTCTGGTGGGGGTGAAGTGGACAGGTCTTTGTGGGGGAGATGGTGGCCCTGTAATGGACTTTGGGGGAAACAACCTTAAAGAGACATCCCCTTGGCCCACCGTAAAGTCCACCGTGCCAGGGCCATGCTTGTAAATATCTGCAGCAATGCATGCCCACGTGAACCCCAGCACAGTGGACCAGAGAATCACGCAGGTTTTGCCCATATATTGCCAAGCACGAATATAAATGCCATAACCAGCGGGGGAACAATGCTTGATGAGAATCCAGTATATTGCCCATCGCTGGATTCTCTGCTGCATCGGGAACTTCGCTACCCAATGCAGCCGCTGAGCATCCAGCCCAGGATCGTAATGAAGAAGATCAAGCATTAAAATTAAACTTGTATGAAACACTGGCTCAATCTCAACTGGTGTATTGCATCCAGTTCTGGATACCACTCTTCACCAGAGTTTCTTCTGGAGTTTAATGTGGAGAAGTGTGAGGTGATTCACTTTGGAAAGAATAACAGAAATGCGGAATATTTGGCTAATGGTAAAATTCTTGGTAGTGTGGATGAGCAGAGGGATCTCGGTGTCCATGTACATAGATCCCTGAAAGTTGCCACCCAGGTTGATAGGGTTGTGAAGAAGGCCTATGGTGTGTTGGCCTTTATTGGTAGAGGGATTGAGTTCCGGAGCCATGAGGTCATGTTGCAGTTGTACAAAACTCTAGTACGGCCGCATTTGGAGTATTGCGTACAGTTCTGGTCGCCTCATTATAGGAAGGACGTGGAAGCTTTGGAACGGGTGCAGAGGAGATTTACCAGGATGTTGCCTGGTATGGAGGGAAAATCTTATGAGGAAAGGCTGATGGACTTGAGGTTGTTTTCGGTAGAGAGAAGAAGGTTAAGAGGTGACTTAATAGAGGCATACAAAATGATCAGAGGGTTAGATAGGGTGGACAGCGAGAGCCTTCTCCCGCGGATGGAGGTGGCTAGCACGAGGGGACATAGCCTTAAATTGAGGGGTAATAGATATAGGACAGAGGTCAGAGGTGGGTTTTTTACGCAAAGAGTGGTGAGGCCGTGGAATGCCCTACCTGCAACAGTAGTGAACACGCCAACATTGAGGGCATTTAAAAATTTATTGGATAAGCATATGGATGATAAGGGCATAGTGTAGGTTAGATGGCCTTTAGATTTTTTCCATGTCGGTGCAACATCGAGGGCCGAAGGGCCTGTACTGCGCTGTATCGTTCTATGTTCTATGTTCAGGAAAGATACCAAGACGATGGTGAGGGTGGAGAAAAGATTAATGAGAATGAACCCGGCGATGAGGAACTTCAGTTACGTGGATAGATTAGCGAAGGTGTTACTATTTTCCTGAGTGAAGGGAGGGTTGAGAAGAAATACAGTAGAAGCTTAGAAACAAAGAAAATAGAAGCAGGAGGAGGCCATTCGGCCCTTCAAGCCTGGTCCGCCATTCATTCTGATCATGGCTGATTATCCAACTCAGTAAGCTGTAGGAATGAACGCAGACTGCTCCCCCCATAACCTTTAAACCAGTTAGGCCCAAGTGCTAGATTAAATTTCTTTTTGACAACATACAATGTCAACTACTTCCTGTGGTAACAAATTCCAATACTCTCTGGGTGAAGACATCTCTGCCCTGAATTGTCTAGCCCCTATTCTCAGACGTGATCTCTATTCTGGACTCTCCTACCATCAGTATCATCCTTCTTGCATCTACGCTGTCTAGTCTTGTTCTAATCTTATAGGCTTCTCTGCATTTCCCCCCTTATTTATCTAAACTCCAGAGAATACAATCCCAACGGACTCAATCTCTCCTCATACATCAGTTCTATCATCCCAGGAATCAGTCTGATGAACATTCACTGCACTCCATATCTAGCAAGAACATCCTTCCTCAGATAAGGAAACCAAAACTGCACACAATATTCCAGGTGTGATCTCACCAAAGCCCTGCATAACTATATCCCTGCTGCTGTACTTTAATTCTCTCCCTCGGAATAGCAACAGATTATTTGCCTAGTTCACCGCCTGCATGCTTATCTTCAGTGACTGGTGGATGAGGACACCCAGGTCTCGTTGCGCATTCGCCTCTCCCAATCTATAGACATTCAAATAATCATCTTCCTTCCTGCCTTTGCCACCAAAGTGGATGACGTCACATTTATCCACATTATACTGCATCGGCCATGCATTGGGGGCTGGTTTAGCTCAGTTGGCTAGACAGTTAGTTTGTGATGCAGAGCAAGGCCATCGACGAGGGTTCAATTCCTGCACCAGTTGAGTTGACTCGTGAAGGCCCCGATTTCTCAACCTTGCCCCTCGCCTGAGGTGTGGTGATCCTCAGGTTAAATCACCACCAGTCAGCTCTCCCTCAAAGAGGAAAGCATCATCTTTGCCTCTGGTTACTTTACACTTACCAGCTGCAAATTTGGAGATATTACATTTAGTTCCCTCGTCTAAATCATGAATATATATTGTGAATAGCTGAGATTTCAGGACCGATCCCTGCGGTACCCCACTATCCTGCCACTTAGAAAAATAGTTTGTCATTTCTACTTTTTGTTTCCTGTCTATGTACCAATTTTCCATCCATCTTAATACACGACCCCAATTCCATGTGTTTACTTTTACATGCCAATCTCTTATGTGGAACCTTGTTGAGAGCTTTCTGAAAGTCTAAATGAACCACATCCACTGGTTCCCCCTGGTCAACTCCATTGGTTACACCTTCAAAAAATTCTAGTAGATTTGTAAAGCTTCCTTTTCATAAATCCATGCTGACTCTGTCCGATCCTGCCACTATTTTCAAAGTGCTCTGCTATAAAATCTTTTATGATGGACTCTAGTAATTTTCCACTACTGACGTCAGGCTTCAAGGTCAATAATTCACTTTTTTCTCTCAATGCCCTTTTTAAATAATGGAGTTACATTAGCCACCCTCCAATCTGCTGGAACTGTTCCAGAGTCTATAGAATCCTGGAAGATGACCACCAATGCATCTACTATTTCTAGGGCCACTTCCTAAATGGGATGTAGATTATCAGGCGTTGGGGATTTATCAGCCTTCAATATTATCAGTTTCCCCAACACCATTTTTCTACTCATGCTGATTTCCTTCAGTTCTGGCTTCTCACTAAACCATGTGTTCCGCAACATTTCTGGTATTTTCTTTGTGTCCTCCTTTGTGAAGACAGAACCAGAGATGCATTTAGTTGGTCAGTCATTTCTTTATTCTCCATTATAAAATGCCCAGTTTATGACTATAAGGACCGACATTTGCCTTCACCAACCTTTCTCTTAACGTACCTGCGGAAACTTTGACAGTCAGTTTTTGTGTTCCCTGAAAGCTTATTCTCATACTCTGTTTTCCCTTTCTTAATCAATCCCCTTGTCCTCCTTGGCTGAATTCTAAACTGCTCCCAATCCTCAGGTTATGGGTGAATGATTGATACAGAATGAAAAACCATCCATCACTGCAGGAATATAGCTGAGGAAGTTCTCCGTACAGTCCATAAACTTTGTCAGTCTCCATGGAAATCACCTCTATTCTGCTATTTCTTTAACTTGTATGGACTGCTCATGGTGGCACTGTGACATACCCAGCATTCCTTTCTGTCTGTACAACGCTATAAACCTCACCACATGGATTGGAGCAACGTCACTCATGTGGAAGCTCTGTATCTTCTGCTATGCCCTATTTTCATTTGGTCCCACTCAGTTTCTGTCCTCTGATACGTGAAGGGAGCAGAAGGCATATTTGTGAGTACATTGGTATTCATATTCTCTGCCGATTTACCATGGGAGTAATGAAGTGTGAAACTAATGTTCTCTCTGTGAGCCTGTTCGTGTCTGCTGCATATCAGGAGGAGGCATGAATTTGGAACATCCACGCTGGCTTTTGTCTGTCTCCCACCTCTTCAACAGGAGCGCCGTCTGCTGCCTCTATAGAAATATCTGCCAACATTCTTTGTCAAAGAGTAACAGAAACTTCACCATTTTGCCATGCAAAGCAGTCTCACTATCGACTGGACTGATTAACGTCACCGTAACTGGTCACATGGTATCATTGGCAGAATTCATTCAATAAAACTCAGGCAATGCTGTGCTCACTTTCCTGAACTGTATAAAACGTTGGTTCGACTGCATTGTGTTGTGTGCAGTCCTGGAATCTACATTCTAGGAAGGATGTGATAGCACTGGAAAGGGTGCAGAGGAGATTCACCAGGATGTTGCCTGGGCTGGAGAGTTTTAGTTATGAAGAGAGATTGGATAGACTGGGATTGTTTTCCTTGGGGCAGAAGAGACTGAGGGGGGACATGATTGGGATGGGATGTAAAAGATTCTGAGGGGCAGAGATAGAGTAGACAGGGAGAAACTTTTCCCCTTGGTGGAGGGATCAATGACCAGGGGGCAGAGATTTAAGGTAAGGGGCAGGAGGTTTAGAGGGGATGTGAGGAAAACCCTTTCACCCAGAGGGTGGTGGGGGTCTGGAACTCGCTGCCTGAAAGGGTGGTGGGGGCAGAGACCCTCATAACATTTCGGGAGTATTTAGATGTGAACTTGCAATGCATACAAGGCTATTGGCCAAGTGTTGGAAAATGGGATTGGAATAGTTGCTTTTGGCCGGCGCAGACTTGATGGGCCGAAGGGCCTTTACTGTGCTGTGAACTTCTCTGACTCAATGACTCTAACTGCCGTGGCACACACAAATGCTCTGACATAACTCTTCACAAAAATTAAAAACTTTAATGCGCAACAGATATCAATCTGTTGATATCAGGGTGGCATGGTCACACAGTGGTTAGTGGTTCACGGCGCTGGAAGGACCCAGTTTCCATCTTGGGTCATTGTCTGTGTGGAGTCTGCACGTCCTCCCCGTGTCTGCGTGGGTTTCCTCCGGGTGCTCCGGTTTCCTCCCACAAGTCTCGAAAGACGTGCTGTTAGGTGATGTTCAGAATTGGACATTCTGAATTCTTGCTCTGTGTACCGAACAGGCGGCGGAATGTGGCAACGAGGGGCTTTTCACGATAACTTCATTGCAGTGTTAATGTAAGCCTACTCGTGACACTAAGAAAGATTATTATTATTATCTGCCGACACAAAACTTTGTACGGGGCCCTCTGCATTTCTATTGGTCTTTCACAGTCTCAGGACATGTTTTGTTGCTCTTTTCACAGCTCTGAGCTCTTTGTCGGACGTGAAGAGATATTGGCCCAAAATTCTTCGGTCCCGTCCACCTTGGGAATCATCATGGGAAGGATGGGGGTGGGTTGGATCCGGGTTGGGGAGCGGGGGGGGGGGGTTAATTAGATTGGCAGCCTGAGGGAACCTGAGGGAAAATCTACAGCAGGGAATGTGTGCTGGAGAATCAATGAGTGCCTCTGAAAGACAAGAACAGCGCAGGTTAAAAAGGTGATCAGCACAGGAATGTGGCAGTGCTGAAAGGTATCAATGTTAATTCAAGAAACCTAGTAAATAAAGCACATTAGCAAAGGGCACAGATTGACATATGGCAGCATTGTATCATCGCTACAATGGAAACTTGGCTCAAAGAAAGAAACTGGATCACTTGACGCCGGCCCTCCCACTCGCCCCCCCCCCTCCCCCGCAGTCCAGGGGCCAACCCCCACAAATGACAGCTGACCAACCTGACCGGGCGGGCACTCCCCTCCCCCGGGGTTTCTCCCATCCCCCAATGAGCTCTGAGGCAGCCACCCTGATGCCTCGGGACTGCTTTCTCGAATCTGGAGATGGCTAGTCACCTGCTCCGATCCTCACAGCAGTCTTGACACTGGCTTTACATTTTTCAATAGGGATGTACTGAACGGCGCCCAGGTGACCTCTCACTGGGCCGCCAGTCAGATCATGGGAGACCGTTTGGGGGTCTTTCCCGTGAATGGGATGAAGATTGGCCTTAATTGATCATTATTGGTTTCTCACATACCTCAGTGGGATCCAGATCTCGCCCGAGAACGGCCCAGTTAGGTTGGAAACTGATTGGCACCCAGTAAGGGTCCCGATTTTGGCATCTCTCATGATCTAACTGGCTCATTTGGATTCGTGCCCGGCACAATGCGGCTGTTGGACCGCGCCCTATATTTTCGGACAAAATCTATCATCATTTAGATAGCTGCTGGATATTTATGGAAAGCCAGCGTGGTGTTATTAAAGATAAATCACATTTAACTAAATTTCTGGTGTTTTTGAGTTGGGAACAGAGAAGGTTGATGAGGGAAATGCTATTTTTAGTTTATATGGCGTGTTGAGAGAGATCGCTATGGATAAAGGTTTGAAATTTATTGGCAAGCCATTTCAGCATATGTGTGAGAAGTGGAATATCGATCACACTACTTCTTCTCATTATCTTAGATCAAATAGCCTAGCTGAATGAATAATTTGCATGGTGAAATCTCTAATTCTCAAAAAACACAGACCATGCAAGATGTAGACATTGTAATTTTACACCTAGAACAACACCTTGTGAGAGTGAGTCATCTTTTGGAACCTTTAATTCCAACTAATCACTGAAAATCTATCGGGATTTTCAGAAGGTATTCGATATTGTGCCACACAACTGACTTGTGAGCAAAGTTCTAGCTCCTGGAATGAAAAGGAAAGTAAGCACTTGGATAATTGTCTGAGTGACAGGAAATGGAGAGTAGCGATAGATACATGCTTTTCAGATTGGAGGAAGGTTTGTAATGGACTTCCCCAGGGATCAGCATTGGTATCCTTGCCCTTCCTGATACATATTGATGACCCAGACTGTGGTGCTCAGGGCATGATTTCAAAATGTTCAGATGACATAAATGTTGGTGTTATCAACTTTGATGAGGAGAGTCTTGAACTTCAAAAGGACGTAGACATATTGATGGATTGAGCAGACAAGGGGCAGATGAAGTTCAATGAAGAGAAGTGTGATGATTCATCGGGGCAGGAATAATGTGGAGAGAAAGTATCAAATAAAGTGAGAATCTCTTAAGGAGGAGCAAGAACAAAAGTGCATAAGTCATTCAAGGGACTGGGCATGTTGAGAGAGCAGATAATGAAGCGTATGGTACACTAGGTTTTATTAATGGGGCATTGAGTACAAGGATAATAAGGTCATGTTAAACTTGTATAAGACACTAGTTAGGCCTCACCAGGAGACTGCACCCAGTTCTGGATGCCATACTTGAGGAAGGACTTGAAGACATTGGAGAGGAGATTCACAGGAATGATTGCAGGGATAAACAGCATAAACTACGAGGATAGATTGGAGAGGTTGAGCACTGTTTTCCAAATAATGGGAAAAGCAGTAGAAGTGAGGTGAGGAAATTATTTTTCACCAAAAGGTGGTTGGAGTCTGGAATGAACTTGCTGAGAGGGTGGTGGAGGCAGGTTCAACAAGGTGTTCAGAAGGGAATTGGATTTTTATCTCAAAGGAAAGGACGAGCAAGGTTATAGGGTTAAGGCAGGAGTGGGACTAGGTAGAATGCACTTGCACTCTCATGGAGTCAGTGCAGAATCGATGGGCCCAATGGCCTCTTTCTGCTTTGTAAGCATTCAATGCTTTTTGGACACCCTGTTCCCAATGAAGGGAGCTGCAGGCAACAAAGAGGAGACCTACTGTAAGGCACAATCCTCCACTTCACACAAACCCTCCTCCACTCCATTGCCAGGGCCTCCCAATCACCTTCATTCCGGGACATCATCAATCTTTGAAATTCATTTTTGCCGACTTTACCAAGTACCCCAAAATGTAACAATTGCACAGTATCTCAAGAAATACTGTCATGCACATATTTTTAGTTTATATGGTGTGCTGAGAGAGATCACTGTGGATAAAGGTCTAAAATTTATTGGCAAGCCGTTTCAGCATATGTGTGAGAAGTGGAATATCAATCACACTACTTCTCCTCATTACCCTAGATCAAATAGCCTAGCTGAATTAATAATTTGCATGGTGAAATCTCTAATTCTCAAAAAACACAGACCATGCAAGAAATGAAATGAAAATCGCTTATTGTCACGAGTAGGCTTCAATGATAGTTACTGTGAAAAGCCCCTAGTCGCCACATTCCGGCGCCTGTCCGGGGAGGCTGGTACGGGAATTGAACCGTGCTGCTGGCCTGCTTCGTCTGCTTGAAAAGCCAGTGATTTAGCCGAGTGAGCTAAACCAGCATTGTAATTTTACACCTCGAATCACACCTTGTGAGAGTGAGTCATCTTTTGGAACCTTTAATTCCCACTAATCACTGACCACCGCGGGTACAAAGCATTTGGAATAAACTGTGCTAATTTACTAAGTTGAGCCACAGAAGTATAACAACAGGGCACTCAGCAAGACAGTGGCCACACTCTGTTGTTACGGGCACCAGCCCTGGACTCACAGGTTGGCGAGGATGGTGAGGGTGCTGTCTCCTTCTCTGTTGTTCTTGACCATGGGCTATCACCTCTTCTCCTAGTTGTTGGTCGCCGATCACAGGACTCCTCTTCTGACAAACCTTTTGACTCCAGCCTTGTACCATATCCGATGACAGATTAGTTTACCCTTGAGCAGGGTGAAACCTCACATTTATCAACCATATTAATGTACTATCATTTTATTATTGACCTGATTCATTTATCATAGAGTTTGGCAGATGGAAATGCTTTTCTAAGCAGCCCAATTTCAAATACTTCCTGATCTAAGCTCTTAGAACAGATTGACATTTCTGCCCACCATCCTCCATATATCAGAATCTAACTTTCTTTTAAAATTATACCTCGCTTCTTGGCATTTCCAAATTCATACTTACATACTATCCTACGACCTTTAAATGTACCTAGTCCATCACCGGAAAAGCTCATTTGGTTGGCCACTTTGTACCGCTTTATCTACTCTTACCCATTCTACTGTCTTAGAAACTACAGGGAAACGTTTACAACTGTCAGAGAAGGTGACCAATGTGCAAGATAAAATTGTGGGTGCAGAATTTCCAATATTGCAGTTGGGACAATGGGTCTGCATCCAGGAACCCACAGAAGGTATGTGGCAACCAGATAAGGTGACAAGGATTTGCTCGGAACCAAAGTCCTGTGAAGTTGTTATACACAAACAAAGGTGCAATGGTGAGGTGCAACCAGGAACAATACCCAAGAATAACAATTCCACTGATCACAGTGAGCAATTAAAGAATCCTTCAGATGAGTTACTATTGCAGGATCTGGGTGCACCAGCAAATTACCTTTACGCTTTAGAGACCCATAGATTTGTCTGTTCTACATACTTATGTTATGGTAATTAAACATGTTCATCGATTTTAAATTGTTATGCTTTTTTGGAAGGGTGGAAAGTATCTTTGAAAAGAAAGGGGGATGTTGTCATATGTCTGTAAGGAATATCAGCATGACAACACTAGAAGGGAAATGTGTCATGTCATCAGGTTTTAATTTTGCTTTTTCTTTGAGCAGGACACAGCTCGGATGTACAAATAAACATACAAATATAGCATATAGGAGCAGGAGGAGGCCATTCAGCCCTTCGAGCCTGCTCCCCATTCATTATGATCATGGCTGATCATTAAGTTCAATATCCTGACCCCGCCTTCCCCCAAATCCCTTGATCCCTTTATCCCCAAGAGCTATATCTAATTCCTTCTTGAAATTACACATTTTGGCCTCAACTACTTTCTGTGGTTGTGAATTCCACAGATTCACCACTCTCTAGGTGAAGAAATTTCTCCTCACCTCAGTCCTAAAAGGTTTACCCCCTGATCCTCAAACTATGACCCCAGTCTGGACACCCGCAGCATCGGGATCATTCTTCCTGAATCTACCCTGCCTAACCCTGTTAGATTTTAAAAGTTTTTAGGGTGGCTCGGTGGCGCAGTGGTTAGCACTGCTGCCTCACAGCACCAAGGTCCAAGGTTCAATCCTGGCCCGGGGTCACTGTCCGTGTGGAGTTTGCACATACTCCCTGAGTTTCCATGGATCTCACCCGCACAACCCAAAGATGTGCAAAGTAGGTGAATTGGCCATGCTAACATTGCCCCTTAATTGGAAAAAAAATTATTTGGGTTTTCTAAATTTATATAAAAAAAAGTATTTTAAAAGTTTCTATATAGTTATATAGATTCTATATAGTTTCTATATTTCTGAATATAATCCAAATCGTTTTAATCTCTACTCAGATGACAGACCCGCCATGCCAGGAATCAGCATAATAAACCTTTGCTGCAATCCCTCCTGAGGACATCCTTCCTCAGATAGGAGACCAAAACTGCACACATTACTCCAGGTGTGACCTCACCAATGTGCTATAGAATTGCAGTGAAACACCTCTATTATTATACTCAAATCCTCTCGTTATGAAGGCCTACATACTATTTGCCTTCATTACTGCCTGCTGTACCAGTGACTGATGCACAAGGACACCAAGGTCTCGCTGAGTATCCACCTCTCTCAATTTACACCCATTCAAATAATAATCTGCCTCCCTATTTTTGCTACCAAAAGGATAGCCTCACATTTATCCATGTTATACTGCATGTGCCCGCTCACTCAGCCTGTCCAAATCTCACTGAAGCATCTCTGCATCCACCTCACAGCTCACCCTCCCTCCCAACTTTGTATCGTGTGCAAATTTGGAGATAATGGCCTGCAACATACCACCAGCGGCGGAAAGCCACAGGCGCCGAACCTAAGATATAAAAATGCCCACTAACCTGCCTCAGATGCAGCTTCGTGCCTCCAGCACAACAGTCTGCGCTGGCTCCAGACACGGCGCAGGAGGAGCGCAGTCACTCCCATTATGATGGGGCCAGCTTCGGAAAGCCCATCGAGGGGAGGCATTTAAACTGCAGATTTATATTGAAGACAACAGGCAGCATGTTTAACAAGTGTTTTGAAGGTATGTAGAATATCTCAAAGCTTTGTTTTGCTCTTTCTTTGAAACACTTTCAAATTTGAGTAAAGGTTCTGTTATCTTTCCTGCCATCAATATTGAGCTAATTGGTTTACCGTCACTGGGCATATTCTGTGATCTTTTGAAAATATAGAATCATATCAGCTGTTGTTGGGTGGTCTGATTATATTCCCTTTTTTAATGAATTGTTGTATATGTGCAATCATCCCTTTGTTATCTCTTCTCTAACTGAATAGTCACATTCAGGTCAAAACTTTAACTCTGCTTCTCGCTTCAGAGACCTACTGAGCATTTGCACCTGTTAATGATTTAACCCGTTTGACCCAGTCAATGAAAGCATTAAGCATCCAGCTCAGTTCAAAACACAGCAAAATATCTTCCGCAGGAATCAGAGAGATGTAGCTTTAATTTCACACCGACGTGTAAATACAAAGGTCTTGAGAATGGTTTTTCCGGGCAGGGAACCAGGTGACAATGCTGCAGCTGTCTTTCAGGAAAAACAGCTTTTTAGTTTAATCCTTAAGAAACACCCAAACAAAAGGCTTCAACAATCAGGTGGACAATGGTTAGGTTATTATGGAGGCAGCAGACTTTCAAAAAATAGACTGTTGGATAAACAAATCAGTCAGTTTTGCGCAACCACCAGACATGTGACTTTATACGGTTTCCTCTCAAGCTAAGACAGGGATAGCCGAAAAGTACACTTTGTACTTTTTATTGTGAGTATCGAAGCTGGTTGCTATTTGTTTGAATATCCTACTTTTATTCTCAAAGTGGATTTGAAGTTTGCATTTACTATATTTGGGTGAATTGGTTTATATATCATCTTGCATTTGCACTCATAATACTCAAAATTATAATGTAATCCAAGATTTAAACTTATAATAGAATAATACCATATTCTATTCTCATTAAATATAAATATCATCATAAAGGTTTGTAGACTCATTGTGTAAACCTCAAGCACCCTAACAATTCTAGGTTTCTTCCTTGTAGGATTTTGAGTTCTAATGACTGAGTTCTGTGACTTGATTTTTCTCTTAAAATCTCTGTAAAGTGTCTGTATATTCTGAGATATCTTTTGTTCAGTTTAAAAATTCTTGGGGTAGGTGCAGGAAAATATACTGCCATCTTAAGATTCAGTTAAATTGGCAAGAAGTGTGAATGAATAAATTTACATTGCTGGTGTAAAGATAGCTGTGCCCGAATACAGGGCTTCCGGATTTTATTTCAGGTTTCCAGCATCTGCAGTATTTTGCTTTTATTATGTAATGTATTTGGATTCCAAAAGGCATTCAATAAGGTGTCGCATAGTGGACTCAACAGGGGATGGGTAGCAGAATCAGTAGAAAGCTGGCTACAAAACAGAAAATGGTGAGTGGGGGTTATGGGCATCCACAATGAATGTCCTGAGACCCATAGAACCACTACAGAGCAGAATGGGGTCATTCGGCCCATGACGTCTGCACTGATCCTCTGAAAGAACACTCTAACTAAGCCCACTCTCCTGTCCTATCCCCAAAACTACACATCTTTGGACACTGTGGGGCAATTTTATCATGACCAATTCACCTAATCTGCACTTCTTTGGACAGTGGGAGGAAACCGGAGCACACGGAGGAAACCCACGCAGACACGGGGAGACAGTGCGAATTCCACACAGTCACCCAAGGCCGGAATTGAACCCGGGTCCCTGGTGTTGTGAGGAAGCAGCGTTGACCATTGTGCCACTTTGCTGCCCCCCAGTGTGAAGTGTCTTAAGGTGCAAAGTGATGCTCAATGGGGATTGGTGCTGGGACCACTGTTCACTGTTTACATTGACAATTTGGACTCACAGAGTTCTGAAAGCTTACAAAAAGGTTTGTTTGGGTAAACATGGAGCCAATTGTGTGCACTTGAGGAGGAGACCAAAACTAGGGGCTGTAAATAAAAGGTGGTCATCAATAAATTGATTTGGAAATTCAAGGAAAATGTTTTCCCACAGAAAATGGTTAGAATGTTGAATTTATTACCACCAAGGACTGTGAAGCAAAGGCTATCGATAAATTTAAGAGGGGAAATGGATGAATGTAGGAGGAAGAAAATAATAGAAGGTTATCCTCAGATGAAGATAATAAGAACATAAGAACTAGGAGCAGGACTAGGCTCTCTGGCCCCTCGAGCCTGCTCCGCCATTCAATGAGATCATGGCTGATCTTTTGTGGACTCAGCTCCACTTTCCGGCCCAAACACCATAAACCTTTATTCCTTTATTCTTCAAAAAACTATCTATCTTTATCTTGAAAACATTTAATGAAGGAGCCTCAACTGTTTCACTGAGCAAGGAATTCCATAGATTCACTACCCTTTGGGTGAAGAAATTCCTCCTACACTCCATCCTAAATCTACTTCCCCTTATTTTGAGGCTATGCCCCCTAGTTCTGCTGTCACCCTCCAGTGGAAACAACCTGCCCGCATCTATCCTATCTATTCCATTCATAATTTTATATGTTTCTATAAGATCCCCCCCACATCCTTCTAAATTCCAATGAATACAGTCCCAGTCTACTCAACCTCTCCTCGTAATCCAAACCCCTCAACTCTGGGATTAACCTAGTGAATCTCCTCTGCACACCCTCCAGCGCCAGTACATCCTTTCTCAGATAAGGAGACCAAAACTGAACACAATACTCCAGGTGTGGCCGCACTAACACCTTATACAATTGCAGCATAACCTCCCTAGCCTGAAACTCCATTCCTCTAGCAATGGAGGACAAAACTGCATTTGCCTTCTTAATCACCTGTAAACCAACTTTTTGCGACTCATGCACTAGGACAGCCAGGTCCCTCGGCATAGCAGCATGCTTTAATAGTTTATTATTTAAATAATGATCCCTTATCATTTAAATAACTAGAATAAGATGGGTTGGAGTATCATAGAATCGTACAGTACAGGAGAGGACCTTTGGCCCATCGAATCTACACCAACAAAAACTTTTCTAAATCTACACTAATCCTGCTTCATTGCACTTGGCCCATAGCCGTGAATGTAATGGCATTACAAGTGCTCATCCAAGTACTTTTTAAAGATTGTGAGCTTTCCTGCTTCGATGGCCGTCCTGGGCAGCGCATTCCAGATTGCCACCATCCTCTGAGTGACAAACCTTGCCCTCAAATCCCCTCTAAACCTCCCTCCTTTCCTTCCCCTCAAAATTATGCCCTCTTGTTATTGGCCCTTTAACTTGGGGTCTCCAGTGTAGTCACGCCCATCCTACAGTGCAGTGAACAGAACTGGACACAGTACCCCAGCTGACCAATGGGCGGCTGTTTGCACCAGCGAGATATTCCAATCCCACACTGACGCACGGGTTTCCCAATCACGAGGGGTGCAGTCAACAGGAAATCCCATCGACAACAGCGGGACCAGTCAATCCCGCTGGCAGGTTGCCACTGCAGCGGAAAACCATGCTGCGGGGTGGTGGGTAAATCTCACCCAAAGTCTTGTACAATTTCCACATCATCTCCCTGCTCTTATAATCTGTGCTAGTGTTTATCGAACTGCGGGTTGCGATCTACAGGTGGATCGCAGAATGATCTGTTGCAGCTTTCCCGATCGCAGGAGAAGCTCCCAACAGCCACGGCCAGCTTTCAAATAGAACGATACAGTCTTTCCGCCAGAAGTGGTGCAGAGAGCAGGTCACGCGTCCGGCATGTACACCAACGTCACGCACCCTGTAGGTCTATCCTTTTGGCACTGAACCACAGTGGGGCGATTCCTCCATTGTCTAGCTGTGAGCAAGCAAGGCAACAGGTTTGTGAAAAACGGAAGATGGATCATTTTGTTATGATGCAGAGAGGGCCAGGATCTCACAACTGAATCTGCTGGAGAGAGCTGCTCAAGAGAGTCCATGGCAGGTCAAAACGCTGCTAGGATTAGCTCTGTCCAGATCTCCATGGCCTCTGCTGAACATCCAACAATGAAAAACATGGTATAAAAATCTTCAGCAGGGATGGGACATTGAATGACAAAATACAATTTGTCTCTTAGATCATAGCTTACTATGTAAAGAAAAAAAATCCTCCACACTAGCAGAGAGATTAAATCTCCCTGCAGCATCAGATATGGCATGTGCAGTCCTAGATGAGAGGTCAGCTGAAAAACTGAAATGCATCTCACTTAGCGTCAAATTTGTGAAATCACGGAGAATTTAGAAGTCCAGCATATTTCTCATTTAAAGTCAGCACAGGAGGTCTCAACACAACTGGAAGAAACATTTCAGATTATGCAAACTTGACAGTTTATGATAGGTATGCTTGGCACAATTAAGTCATTGAGTATTTCGGGGGCGAAGCTGTATTTGCGATGCTCCGCCCCTCAAAACTGGTGTACTCTACACCGCACGCCATCCGGACGGCCAAAGGATGTCACCTGAGGCCCTCCCCCGATGCTCTGCCGATGGGCCGAGTTCCCGACAGCGTGGAACACTATTTCTCTTGTGGACCCGCGTGAAGGCCACAGACTGAATCCGGAGCCGCCACAGTCGGGGAAAGGCCTGTTCCTCTGGCAGGGGGGCCTTCGTCGGGGGCTGGGGGGATTGGTGGGGGGTGGTCTGGGGGTTGGCGAGGCTGGTTACAGGGGGGCAGTTTTTGCCAGGCCGCTGCCATGTGCATGCGCGGCCACGGTTCAGGCAATGCTCCGGCCGTATCCGCAGGTTAAGCCAGGTGTTTAACGCTGCATGCCTGCTAGCCCTCTCACCTGAACAAAGAATGGGTGCAACTTTTGCACCAGTTTTTCTGGCGTAAAACGGCACGGTTCCCATGCCGATATCAGCACTTAGTCTGCAAATCGGAGAATCCAGCCTTCTGTGTTTTGACATGGGGACTGAGCACAGACACTTATTGTTCCACACAGAAGTATGTTGGCTGTCAAGGGGTCGGTCCTTGTCAGCGTTTACGAACTGAGGTATCAAATCCATGCTTTGCTCTGCGAGGTATCATCCCCTTTGGCTGATTCATTTGGTGATAAAGTTAGGTGCTAATTATGTCTTTCCTTGCAGATATCTTTTCAATGCTAAAACTGAACCTCAAGATACAAGGGAAGGATGATGTTTGCTTTCGGCACTGTGAAGAAATAAATTCTTTCCAAAAGTCATTGAAAGTTTAGCAACTGCGGGTGCAAAGCTAGAACTGTGACATGTTCCCCACACTGCTACGACATATCAAAGAAAACAACGTTAGTAAGGGAACTGTCAATGGACTGACGAGCCTTACTCAGTCGCATCTGTCTGCGCTGACCAACAGCTTTTGTCAATACTTTCCAGAGGAGAGGTTTCAGATTTTGAAAGAGAAGCAGTGGGTGAAAAATCCTCTTGAGTTTGAGACCCCAGTGTCAATTATTAACTTCTCGCTCACTCCAAATGAAGAGACTGAACTTCTGCACCTCACCTGTGATACATTAAATACACCACAAGTCCAGGAGGGTGTCAGCATTCTGGAGTAGCATCTCCGTGGATTATCCAGAGCTGAGTAAAACAAGCATTTTGTTGCTATTGCCCTTCACAATGACCTACATGTGCAAGATTGGATTGTCATTCCTCACAAAGATGAAGATGGCACAAAGGAAGTGGCTGAACTCCGCACCCGATATGTGCATTACCCTCTCCACCTGCGCACATGATTGGAATTATATCATGAGAACCAAGCAGGCTCACCTGTCACATTAATGGTGTGAAAATGGTGTGTTGCGAACGTCGGCCGGCGTGGATCGCGAAGATCAGCCCACATGGGTCACGACGGTCGGTCTGCATGGGTCCCGAAGGTTGGCCAAATGGTAAAGGTGGGTGTCCAGAAAAAAGTTTGGAAACTTTGTGACAGCACTGACAAAGGCAAATGTCCCGTATTCCTTCTTAACTACCCTATTCACCCGTCCTGCCACCTTCAGGGATCTGTGGACAAGCACCCCACGATCCCTCTGTTCCTCTCAGCTTCCTTGTGTCCTGCCATTCATGAAAATGAAAATTGTTTATTGTCACAAGTAGGCTTCAAATGAAGTTACTGTAAAAAGCCCCCAGTCGCCAAATTCCGGCGCCTGCTCGGGGAGGCTGGTACGGGAATTGAGTATCATTTGGAATCACGGGAATCATTGAGTACTCCCTCGTCATGTTATTCCTTCCGAAGTGCATCATCTCAGACTTTTCTGGGTTAAATTCCATCTGCCAGTGATCTGTCCATCTAACCAATCTGTCTGTATCCTCCTGTAAACTAAGACCATCTTCTTCACTGTCAATCACCCAGCCAATCTTTATGTCATCTGCAAACTGATTCATCATTCCCGCACATTTTCTTCGATATTGTTTATATAGATGACAAACAATAAGGGACCCAGCACTGATCCCTGCGGTAAGTCACTGAGCACTGCCTCGGGTCACACAAACAGCCTTCTGTCACCACCCTCTGTCTCCTATCACTAAGCCAATTTTGGATCCAACGCTTTACCTTACCCTGGATCCCATGTGCTTTTACTTTCTTTATCAGTATCCCATGGGGGAACTTGTCAAAGCCTTTGCTGAAATCCGTATAAACTACACCAACTGCACTACCTCATCTACACACATGGTCACCTCCTCAAAAAATTAAATCAAATTTCTCAGGCATGACCTCCCTCTGACAAAGCCATGCTGACTATTCCTGATCAAACCTTGCCTCTCCAACAGGGGATTGATTCTGTCCTTCAGAATTTTGTCCAATAGTTGCCCTACCACTGACATGAGAAACCCGGAGCTCAGGTTTCTGCATTGGGAGCAGTTCCTGCACACGTGGTCACCTAGGATGCAGGTAGGGTCCATGGCGTCCCACATATGACAGGTGACACATTCCACTTGGCTAACCTCACCTGCCATGACTTAAACTTGGACTTTGTGAGTCCAATGTACTAAATTTGCTGATTACTTGAGGTTGAAGATACTCCCTTTACTTTAACTTTAGCTTCTTTCCCGTCGTCTCTGACATTTTACTTATGCCTGGTGATTCTGAGTTAATCCCTTAATAATCTTTCCGCTTTTTCGGTCTTGGCCTGCAGCCGCCCCTTCTGACCTGTGAAAGTAGTTAGGAAAACAAGACAGCAGAAAAGACTTCCCTCCCCCGCATCACCCAAATCCCACACTTACCAAACCGCCAAGTCCACTCACAGCTCACTGCACTCTGAATCGCAGGGTCGAGAGCTCATGTGGAAACAAATGGCAGCTTTAGATCTGAGCCTCTCTAAACTTAGCGCTACTGCATCTTTTCATGCTGCCTTCATCCTTCAGCCAACATTGCTGCAATAAGAAGCCCACACCATGGCAACTGGCTCCATTATACATTGGTGGAAATCTCTCCAAGCATTGTCCATCCTGTCTCTCACACATGCCAATTAAGAAATTTGGGAAATACAATGAAACAAGTTTCAATGACCATTAATTGTGAGTCTGTGGATGCAGCTCATGTTGACCTGTCCTTATCGAGTCACCCTGAGGAGGCAGCAGTGAGTTTTCTTCTTGAAGCACTGCAGACCTTGCAATGCAAGTGCTTCCACCCACAACGCTGTTCGGTAAGGAGTTCTAGAATTTGTATCCAGCATAACGAAGGAACAGTGCCGCATATTTCAAATGACTGTGGAGGCAAGCACTCAGATTTCCTCATTCTGCAGCTGTGTTTATGGGCTGTAGGGAGTTATTGCTTATTAACTGTTTGAGGCGATTGTGAATGACCATCAGTGCACGCAGTCCGTATCTTCATGAAAATATTATTGTAAATAGATAAGGCATGGATAAGATAGAAGGTCACCCATCAGTTTGACAGCGAAATCCTGAATAGAAATGGTTGCAATTTAACAATTATTTCCAAAGAACAGTCAATGGAGCAGTGCATTTATAAATTAACACTGCAATCATTCTATGACACTCAGCTCCCAACCTTGTGATTCAGAACATCAAACATTGCAGATTAAATATTAACAATAGATGTAAATTCAGGGCGAACGTGGAACCTTATCCTTCCAACCAGATTTTAAATAGCATCTGCAACAAATAGCATTGCAAATGCAACTCCAGCACATTGCCTTTAAGATGCCACACATTAATTTATCAAGTCATTGCATCTTAAAGCACATTATTGTTTTAAAGTTATTTGGATGGTAAGTTAATTTTCAAAAGTGATATTTATCGTTTAATAGCTGTGGAAAAGCAATTTCTCCTGTTATTAAGAAGAGAGGCTTGCTGCCCAGTGTACTTGCTTTGTGGTTTTCATAGATCAATTCCAGATGAACTGTTTTCTTCGATGTGTGAGCAGAACCAATTTATGGCAAGTTGAATAAGCACAAAAAACTGAAATGAATCAATTCAAATTTTAAATGAATTGTCTCTGGGTTATTTCAGATATTTATTCAGACAGCGGTTGGGTCATTGCACACATGACACCCGTTCCCTCAAATAACCTCTGAGAACATGACTCTTTGAATAAAGACTTTGGTGTACAGCTTCACAGGATAGCTCAGCTATTTGAATTGCAAATAATGTAATTGCATTATTAGAAAGCAAACATTACATTGCTTACCATATTTACAGTCTTCTCATACTTAATAGTAATCGCTTATTCTCACATGTAGGCTTCAATGAAGTTACTGTAGAAAGCCCCAAGTCGCCGAATTCCGGCTCCTGTTCCGGGAGGCCGGTTCGGGAATTGAACCCACACTGCTGACATTATTCTGCATTACAAGCCCGCTGTGCTAAACCAGCCCCTGACTTGGACTTGGGTGCACATATCAATAGGCTAAGGCAGCCTTCGAAAGGCTTTCTCAACAAACGTTTGAGATATTGAATGGCAATTTTGACACAATGGTGGTCCTGCGCACTAATAAACTGAAGTCTTTGGCTAGACGAATTAACAAAGTAACCTCATTGGAAACAACACAAGAGGCTCGCACAGGAAGAAAATGCAAGAAGAGTTAAGTACCAGCTACACTCTCAGCACTAAAGGGCGAACTTCTCTTTTCATCAAAAGCCTTCAGAGTGGAGATTCTTAAAGTTGTTTCAGCATCTATTTGCATCACCCAATCCTATCTGCGGGGGATCTAAAGAGATTGATGAGTAATCAAACCCAGAATTGATCCAAGACTCTGGTTTGATATTGCGTTATTAAAAGAGCCATTGGGTTTGCTGCTTAAACCTTGTGATTAATTCTGGTTTATGAGGGGGAACAAAATGATGAATGAAGAAACTTCCAAACGCCAGGAGGCCGGCAGGCTGCCTTGGGACTAAAGGTTTACTCGTTTTGACTTGCAACAGAACTTCAGCAGCTGCTTGTTCTGGGCAATTGCCATGAAGGCCTATTTCTGGATAACCCTATTTGTCAAAAATGACCTGAGTCAGCTTGCAATGGAGGATGATAAGGTTGGACTTGTCCCCAGTGAACACATCTGCTGTGATATTCTGAACTCGGGCAAAACACTGATCGGCGAGGATCTGCAAGGGTCTGACAACCAAATCTGGCTGGCATTTAGACACATATGGAAGAAATGAGTTTTGCCGCTGCAATGTCCTCTGTTCAGTCTCTTTCTTCCTGTAGCTGTAAGTGGCTGTTTGAAGAATAGTAAAGCATGCCAAACTATTCACAGATCAAATCAGTTGATGTGACAGGAAGTTCGTGGCTGGGTCCAGATTCCTTAGCTGATTGCTCGTGTGTGGCGAGGGAAGCTGTGAGAGAAGTGTCAGTTACCTCAGCAAAAGACAGTGATGAATGCAGTGAATCTATCTGGCACAATGCAGAAAAGTCCCATATGTTCCTCCTGGGCTCCATAGAGTTAAACATTGCTTATTTAACTAAGATTGGTGGAGCATGCATTAAGTTGTAGAAAATCTTTGATTTGCATGCTGATTCTCTCGTGCAAATTGTCTAAATCTTTCTGTTCTCTTAGTAACCACCTGGGTCATCTTTGTGAGCCATTTATTCTGGTTACATTCGCCTCCAGCAATACTCTGTTGTTATCAAAGAATGAGCTCAACAGACTTTTTTTTGTTTTGAAATCTAACAATTCCCTATTGGGCATTATGCATTTTAAGAATAAAGTAAATACATTTACTTAAGTAGTACGTTTGATTTATATTTCATGCTGAATACTTTAAGCATACAGGATGGTTAAATTTTCCTAGTTATGTTTGACTATCATACTGAAAGGCTTCAAATTCAGATTGTTCCAAAGATAGCCTTATTATAAACGATGCAGCAAGTGTAAACGTTTAGGAGTGTATTTTGCATCGGTGAAGTTCAGGAATAGTTTAGCATAATCATATGGCTCTGTGAGATTAATTTTAAGCAGGTATCATCCATTTAAAATGATGAATTATCACATGCATTAAAATAGCACACTTGTGTTTGTGATGTGAATATATTCAAACTTGAAATCTGCTGAATAGAAATGGAAAATCGACAAAAGGTTTGGTTTTGTGACCAAATGCAAATCTGTTAAATTACAATGTAGAAAAATAAAGGAAGATATGCATTTATGTCCCAGCTTTTATGGTTCCACAATGTCCCAACATGCTTAACGTCCAATAAAATTTGTTTTACAGTGTAGTGAATGGTGTGATGTCAGGAATAAGGCAGTCAATTTCTTCTCGTCAAGCTCCCACACACAGCACTCTGATGATGATCAGACAATCTGGCTGTGTGTAGTGGTGTTCCTTTAAATATAAATACTGGGGCAGCACGGTGGCTCAATGGTTAGCACTGGTGCCTCATGGCACCGAGGTCCCAGGTTCGATCATGGCTCGGAACAAAGAACAAATAACAAAGAACAAAGAAAAGTACAGCACAGGAACAGGCCCTTTGGCCCTCCAAGCCTGGGCTGACCATGCTGCCCGTCTAAACTAAAATCTTCTACACGTCCGAGGTTCGTATCCCTCTATTCCCATCCTATTTGTGTATTTGTCAAGATGCCCCTTAAATGTCACTATCGTCCCTGCTTCCACCACCTCTTCCGGCAGCGAGTTCCAGGCACCCACTACCCTCTGTGTGAAAAACTTGCCTCGTACATCTCCTCTAAACCTTGCCCCTCGCACCTTAAACCTATGCCCCCTAGTAATTGACCCCTCTGCCCTGGGAAAAAGCCTCTGACTATCCACTCTGTCTTTGCATCTCATAAGTTTGTAGACCTCTATCAGGTCGCCCCTCAACCTCCGTCATTCCAGTGAGAACAAATCGAGTTTATTCAATCTCTCTCATAGCTAATGCCCTCCATACCAGGCAACATCCTGGTAAATCTGTTCTGCACCCTCTCCAAAGCCTCCACATCCTTCTGGTAGTGTGGCGACCAGAATTGAACACTATACTCCAAGTGTGGCCTAACTAAGCTTCCATACAGCTGCGACATGACTTGCCAATTTTTATACTCAATGCCCCGTCCAATGAAGGAAAGCATGCCATATGCCTTCTTGACTACCTTCTCCACCTGTGTTGACCCTTTCAGTGACCTGTGGACCTGTATACCAAGATCTCTCTGACTGGCAATACTCTTGAGGGTTCTACCATACACTGTATATTACCTACCTGCATTAAACCTTCCAAAATGCATTACCTCACATTTGTCCGGATTAATCTCCATCTGCCATCTCTCCGTCCAAGTCTCCAAACGATCTAAATCGTGATGTACCCTATGACAGTCCTCATCGCTATCCGCAATTCCACCAACCTTTGTGTTGTCCGCAAAATTACTAATCAGACCAGTTACATTTTCCTCCAAATCATTTATATATACTACGAACAGCAAAGGTCCCAGCACTGATCCCTGCGGAACACCACGAGTCACAGCCCTCCAATCAGAAAAGCACCCTTCCATTGCTACTCTCTGCCTTCTATGACCGAGCCAGTTGTGTATCCATCTTGCCAGCTCACCTCTGATCCCTTGTGACTTAACCTTTTGTACCAGTCTGCCATGAGGGACCTTATCAAAGACCTTACTGAATTCCATATAGCCAACATCCACTGCCCGACCTGCATCAGTCATCTTTGTGACCTCCTCGAAAAATTCTATCAAGTTAGTGAGACACGACCTCCCCTTCACAAAACCATCTGGGTCACTGTCCTTGTGGAGTTTGCATATTCTCCCCATGTTTGCATGTGTTTCACCCCCACAACCCAAAGATGTGCAGAGTAGGTGGATTGGCCAGGCTAAATTGCCCCTTAATTGGAAAAAATGCTTTGGGTACTCTAAATTTCTAAATTTATAAAAAAATATAAATACTGACCAGATTCAGGGAGAACTTTCCTGACCTTCTTTGAGTAGTGCCATGGGACATTATGAGTGAAACTGAATGGATACATTTTGAATTTGTGGCGGGTTTTACAGTGAGTTTGCTGCTGGGCCTGCCAACGAGTTCCCCACCGCTATCAAACGGCACTCGATCACTGTTTTGGGTTCTGGGGAGTTTCTCACCGGTCTGGCCCACACTTAGGCCGGGGGTTTTCAGCTGTGCCCGTCCAGCGACTGAAAATTACAGCCCGAGGTCAACAGACCTTGACATGGTCACCGTCCCCGCCCGTAGCGATCTTGCAGCGGGCACGGCAGGAGAAACCTGCCCTGAGAATTGTTTTCAGTCAGAAGTCTTACAACAGCAGGTTAAAGTCCAACAGGTGTGTTTCGAATCACCAGCTTTCGGAGCTGAGGAAGGAGCAGTGCTCCGAAAGCTAGTGATTCGAAACAAATCTTTTGGACTTTCACCTTGTGTTGTAAGGCTTCTTACTGTGCCCACCCCAGTCCAACATCGGCATCTCCACATCACAATTATTTTCAGCACTGGGGAACTGAACTCAGAGATTGGGCTGCCATTTTGAAAGGGTGCCCCTATCTCGAAGTGAGTTTGTGGGTCCCCCACACCACACACCCATGGGCAATGACATCCCCCACACACATTGGCACTAGCCCCCCCCCCCCCCCCCCCCCCCCGAGGTGAGGAGAGCCTGCTATGCAGTCCCTGGGGGCCTCATCCTCAGGCCCCTCCCATGCCCTCTTAATGCCCCCCACCAGTCACCCCCCAACCTCCCAGGGGCCCTTCCTTACATTCCTTGCACCCACCCCACCCTTAAACCACCCCCCCCGCCACTCTTTTTTCATGGACATGGCCTCCTCTCAGGCCCTGACCCTTGGCAGTGCAACGCTGGCGCTCAGGCATCCTTGTACTGCCACCTTGGCACCCTGGCAGTGCTCCTTCCAGCTTGGCAGTGCTACCTGGGCACCTTGGCAGTGCCACTGTGGCAGTGCCAAGCTGCCAGCCGGTCGTTCCAAGGTACCTGCATTCCAGAGGGTGGGCCAAGGGTCGACCCTGCACTGTCCTTGACCATCCACGAGCCTTCAATGTCCCGGAATTACTCCCAGTCCAAGATGGCCTGTTCCCCTGCCAGTTACTCAACATACCGGAAAACCATCCCGTATACACTCCAGAAATTCGTCCTCTATTGAATGAAATGAAATCGCTTATTGTCACGAGTAGGCTTCAAATGAAGTTACTGTGAAAAGCCCCTAGTCGCCACATTCCAGCGCCTGTTCGGGGAGGCTGTTACGGGAATCGAACCGTGCTGCTGGCCTGCTTTGGTCTGCTTTCAAAGCCAGCGATTAGCCCTGTGAGCTAAACAGCCCCTTGTACGGTAGCCTCTATTGTACGGTAACTAATTTGAATCACCCAATCTGTACGCAGGTTGAAGTCACCCATAATCACAGGTGTTCCTTTATCACCGTGCATCTCTGATTTCTGATCTCCGATTACCACTCTCTGAGAAAAACTTATCTTCCTCACATTGTCCAAATATTATCCATCTGTGTCCCGTAGTTCCTGCATACTTGGTTTTTCTTTGTCTATCTCATGTAAGTCTCATAATCTGCACACCTCAATCAATTCCCGGGGGGTGCCCACCGATAGGCTCATGCTCGCTGATGGGAATCCTGCTGTGGCCCATGTGTGAATGACCTTTGACCCAGGAAACAGAGTTCGGGTCATGAAAGGTTCATGGTGGAGTGTGGAACGAGATCAGGAAAGTGCTGCTCAAACACGAGGTCACCGTGTTTAAAATCATTCGTGTTAGTAACAATCTAACCCGTCAAAAGTAAACAATTGGTTAACATTTGGTTAATATAAACCGAGTGGTCTTATGATGGCGTGATGACGCGGTTACAAAAGAGAACACATGTCGGGAATGTGGGAGTAAATCCGGGAACACAGGCAGAAGACAAGTGCTGAAGTAGATGCCAAGCTCGTGAATAAACTGTTCTTTAGGTTATAAGTCCTCACCGCCTGTGATTCAGGAACCCAACACACTTACAGCTAATAAGTTACAAGGTTTGAAACCTGCCTCGGTAAATAATACTTTAGAAAGTGCTGCTCATGTCTGTTCCACAGCTCGAGAAGAAATACTATCTGTACATGTGTGCGTGACTCGGGTTCTGGAATAATCCAATAGATTATTAATCAAATGGAGTTAGAGAAACAATTGGGAAGAAAACAGGGAAGGATTCTCCTTCGGCTGATGCAGGAATCGTGGAACGCAATGGACGGAGAATTCCGCCCCAGGTTCCCGACTGCTGGGAACTTGGCCCATCGGCGCCGGAGCATTGCGGGTGGGATGATGGATGATGTGCCAACTGCGCGCGGCACATGGCCCGATGTCGCTGATTTGCAGGGCGGAGCACCATGAATCGGCATCAAACTGCCACCTGCCCCGAAGCCAAAGTCAGAAGCCATTCTCCGCCCGATCACCGATCCAGATTTCAGCGCCGGGCTACGCAGAATTCCGCCCGTAAACTTTCATTGAACTCTTTGGAGTTAAAACCGACTCTTTCTCTAGTAAAGGGAGGTGGCTCAGCTAATGAAGGCTGCAGCGTCAACAGCAAGCCTGTTTAGCCCTCGTCGCCAGTTCAATAAGGACACGGGGAGTCCACAACTAGTCAAATAAAGAAAGGTAGTTTTATTCACCCACAATATTTACCCGTTCCAGTCGATCCCCACCGGGTTCCTGTTCTGGTCAGTGCCTCACTGGCTGACCTTTTACTCAGAGGTCAAGAGAGATACCCTGCCCTTAGCGGGGAAGCTCACACCCGGCATGGAAGACAGGGAATATAATCATTCCCACCGCCCGGGCTCTGGGGGGGGCTATTCCAGCAAGCTTGGGAAGGAGGGGTGAGGGGTGCTGTGGTAAATCACACTGCAGAATGTACTCTGCCTCTAGTCTTTCCCTGTACCTCAGAGAATGCTGCATTCCTGCACCTGACCTCCTTGGCGACTCCCAACCAGGCAAGTGCCTTCCGATCTGCAGGAACGTTGTCTCCCAGGGCCCGTATCTCCCCCAGGGCCCGTATCTCCTGGGAGACGATGCTACACGTTGAAGCTGTTAATCAAGGTGCTGCTTTCTAACAGTGAGAATTATTTCAGCTGCACTCAGCTCCAAGCCTCATGCTAACAGAGTCCCGTTTAATAGATGGTTCAGGCCTTCATTATACCCGTTGGCTCTGTTTGGGAAATCTGGGAGTCAGTAACAAATGAAGTGACTGGGTTGTAAGGCCACTGACAAGGCATTGTTGAACTTGGGGGTGGTGGTGGTGTGACTGGGTTAGTAATCCAGAGGCTCAGTTAATAACATAGAACATACAGTGCAGAAGGAGGCCATTTGGCCCATCGAGTTTGCACCGACCCACTTAAGCCTTCACTTGCACCTCATCCCCGTAACCCAATAACCCATCCTAATCTTTTTGGACACTAAGGGGCAACTTATCATGGCCAATCCACCTAAACTGCACAGCTTTGGACTGTGGGAGGAAACCGGAGCACCCGGAGGAAACCCACGCAGACACCGGTATAAAGTGCAAACTCCACACAGTCACCCGAGGCTGGAATTGAACCTGGGACCCTGACTTTGTGAAGCAGCAGTGCTAACCACTGTACCACCTTGGTTTTGTTGTTACCTTAGAATGTGACAAGATCAGGCCACATCTGGTTCTCAACTTTGCTTTCAAAAACAATTTTGCTGGAGGGATTTGGGTTGACACATGTGGGGCGGGATTCTGTGACCCCCCCCCCCCCCCCCCGGCCACGTCGGAGAATTGTCGGGGGTCGGCGTGAATCCTGCCCCTGCCGTCCTCCAAATTCTCCCGCCCCCCAAACATTTCCCCGCCGTGAGTCGTGCCGCCCGCCTCAGAGAATGGCGGGGACCGGCACGACTCAATGGGGCCTGGGTCCCGCCTGTTCTTTGCCAATCCCGCCAGCATAAATTAGAGTAGGTCCCTTACCGGTGGGACATGGCGGCGCGGGCGGCCTTCAGGGTTCTTGGGGGGGCATGGGGGGATCTGGCCCCGGGAGGTGCCCCCACGGTGGCCTGGCCCGCGATCGAGGTCCACTGATCCGCGGGTGGGCCTGTGCTGTGGGGGCACTCTATCCTTCCGCACCGGAGGCTGTGGTCCTCCGCCATTCCCGGTGCGGAGGGTCTTTTTTGCGCTGTAGTATTCTCTGATTTTGTGAACAAAAATCATTGTCAAAGGCCAGTCGTCTGTTAACGCGGTAAAATGTCTTCCACACAAGTAGTGATTAAATTGTTTGACTCCACACGTACTCAAGGCTTCTTTTCCCAATCAGTATAATTCTGTTCAGGATTGACAATGTTCTCAAAGTGAAGTGTATTGGTCCTTTATCTCCATTTGACGGTATATGAGAAATAAGTGCAGCCACCCCACAATGTGATGCGTCACATGCGAGCTGTAACTTCAGCTTAGGATCAAAATGAACGAAGACTTACGATTTCTTCAGCATATTTTAGACATCATTACCTGCCTCTTCAGAGTCTTCTGTCCAAGTCCATTGTTGATTCACATATGATAACGCATGACGTGGTTTTAATCTGGTAGCAAGATGGTAGCAAGGGCAGCACGGTAGCATTGTGGATAGCACAATCGCTTCACAGCTCCAGGGTCCCAGGTTCGACTCCGGCTTGGGTCACTGTCTGTGCGGAGTCTGCACATCCTCCCCGTGTGTGCGTGGGTTTCCTCCGGGTGCTCCAGTTTCCTCCCACAGTCCAAAAATGTGCAGCTTAGGTGGATTGGCCATGATAAATTGCCCTTAGAGTCCAAAATTGCCCTTAGTGTTGGGTGGGGTTACTGGGTTATGGGGTTATGGGGATAGGGTGGAGTTGTTGACCATGGGTAGGGTGCTCTTTCTAAGAGCCGGTGCAGACTCGATGGGCTGAATGGCCTCCTTCTGCACTGTAAATCCTATGATTTGGGATGAACTTTCCACCCTAATGGATGAGTTCTAAAACAGATCTCAGTTGTGATATATTCTGTGGTCTTAGTGTATCTAACATCACATCATCTTCTTAAGCTTCTTGTGGAACCTGTCCTTATCAATTACACGGCCAAGATAGCTTATTGATGATTGGAAAAATTCACATTTCTCTATCTTAATGTTAAGATTGTATCTTTGAAGACCCTCCAATGTGTCTTCTAAATTCTTTAGGTGCAACTGTTCATTCCTGCCTGTAATTAACATGTTGTCCAAAAAACATTGAACACCATTGGGGACAATGTATTTTCTCATGTATTTTCTTGAATTTTGTTTTATTCCCTTTTCTTCCATGTACTGAATGATCTGTTGAGCTGCTTGCAGAAAAATACTTTTCACTGTACCTCGGTACACGTGACAATAAACAAATCCAATCCAATCCAATCCAATGAGGATTTGGTCCATGGCTGTTTGGAATATGGCCAGTGCTGACGGCATTCTGAATAGAAGGCACTTGTACCTGAACAGTCTGTTGCACGTTACAATACTTTGAAGAGATTGCGGGCAGCTGTTACCTTCATCTGGAGGTTCGCTTGGGAGAAATCTCTCTTACTGAACCTTTGTCTGCCCGACAATCCAGCAATTAGATCCTCTATTAATGGTAAGGGGCACTGGTAGGTGCACAGCACTGGGATTATCGCCATTTTAAAGTCACACTAGATTCTTACTGATTCTTCTGGCTTGATAACTGGGACAATTGGGGTTGCCCAATCGCTCATCGCCCCACTTTGGTCGCTCCACCTTTGATCAATTTGTCAACTTTCACTTCAACATTTGGTTTGATAGCATACGGTACAGTTCTTGCCTTTAAGCATTTAGGGGTTCTGTTATCAGTTTTTACCTTGAGCCGTACTTGATTCTGATCATTTTCCCCCAAAGTGTTTTCAAATATCTTGTATTTTTCTAAAGTTTCTGTAATGTGTTCTTTCCATCAACCAATTGGTTGCAGCTCACCAATTTAGTTTGATTTTGTTCAACCACGTTCTTCAGAAAAGTGCAGGAAAATTACCTTTTGCTCCGTGTAATGGCAATTTTGCAGATTGATCATTTACTTCAACTTGCATCAAGATAAAACCTTTCACTGGAACTACCTCTTCCGTGTCAGTTCCCAAGATTATGTCAGATGGTTTTAATGGTATGTTCTTTGACTTTAGTTGATATAAATTTTCAGAGATAAGAGAAAGAGCGGCTCCCGTATCTACTTCCATTTTAATTTTGTTCCCATTTACTTTCGAATAGACCCAAACTCTTTGTGCATCGATACTGCACCGAGTTTAAGTTCCTTGACCACATTGGACATTGTGTCTTCCTGGGAATTTTCCCTGCTTTCGGTCATTCTATAGACTCTTTTTGGAGATTTGATGCGTTCCTGTGTTTACCCATCACCAAGGATTGAGGAATATGTCTGGCCCAGCACGCCGCTGTTCTGTGGAGCAGGACTCTCCATTTGCGAGACTTTGGATGTGGTTGAGTGGAAAATATCAATGTCCAGTTTTGGGGGGGGTTTAGTGGGGTGTTACCCGGCAGCTGCAAAGCCGAGGAACACCCGACTAGACAACAACACTTTGCTGTTTCATTTGGCCTCGAGGAGTTTCTCGCTGCCGAGGCCGCACTTGAGTCATTTCCTGAGCCCAACAGAAAAGGTTCCTCACAGATTGGGGTGCCATTTTGCCTGGCTCTCCTGATATTCCTCCCCCCTTTCAGCCTTCCCCCATTTCCAGCTCCCGCCCCCCCACCCTCAGGGAGGTCCCGGGAGCACCCTCTCGCTCCCCCTCCACTTAGTAAGGCCCCCTGGGCCCGATCCCTGGCAGTGCCAACCTGGCTCCCGAGCACCTGCCAGCCTGGAAGTGCCATCCTGACACACTGGCAATGCCAGGTGGTACTGTCATGGTGAATGGGTGGCACAGTCAGGTGTCAGGTTGGCAGTATAAGATGCCTGGGTACCAGAGGGAGTGCTAGATTGCCACCTTTCCCTATTTCTGACCAGCCGGGCATCTCCAATGGCCTGGGAGAATCCCCCAGGTGCAGTTATGACTGGTCCTAATGGCTCAGTTAAATATGCAGATCTGGGTCATGCCCAGTGAGGGCGAGATCCAGGTCACGATGTCTCATGAGTTTTCATTAAATCTCACAAGGTATTTCAAGCATCCCAAATCTTGCAAGAGACCTCTCATGATTTGGATTTAGATTTGGGTTCATTGTCACGTGTGCTGAGGTACAGTGAAAAGTATTGTTCTGCCCACAGTCCAGACAGATCATTCCATCCATGAAGAAACAGAGGAGATGCATATACACAAAGTAAATGCATACACATCGATGAAGCATGCGGAGCGTAGTACTGTTCAGTAGAGAAGACGTGTGGAGAGATCAGTTCAGTCCATAAGAGAGTTATTCAGGAGTCTGTTAACACCAGGGAAGAAGCTGTTTTTGAGTCTGTTCATGAGTGTTCTCAGACTTTTGTATCTCCTGTCCGATGGAAGAGGTTGCAAGAGAGAATAACCCGGGTGGGAGGGGTCTTTGATTATGCTGCTCGCTTTCCCCAGGCAGCTGGAGGTGTAGATGGAGTCACTGGATGGGAGACGGGTTTGCGAGATGGACTGGGCTGTGTTCACAACTCTCTGAAGTTTCCGACAGTCCTGGCTGTTGCCATATCAAACTGTGATGCAGCCAGATAGGATGCTTTCTAAGATGCATCTGTAAAAGTTGGTAAGAGTCAATGCGGACAATCCAGATTTCCTTAGTTTCCTGAGGAAGTACAGATGCTGCTGTGCTTTCTTGGTCTTGGCGTCGATGTGGGTGGATCAGGACAGATTGTTGGCCATAAACACTACCAGGAATTTGAAGCTGCTAACCATCTCCACCTCGACCCTGTTGATGCTGACAGGGGCGAGTACAGTACCTTGCACCCTGCAGTCAATGACCAGCTCCTTAGTTTTGTTGACATTGAGGGAGAGATCATTGTAGTTACACCACACCACTAGGGTCTCTGTCTCCCTCCTGTACCCTGACTCATCTTTGTTTTTTGTTTATAAATTTAGAGTATCCAATTCATTCTTTTCCAATTAAGGGGCAATTTAGCATGACCAATCCACCTACTCTGCACATCTTTGGGTTGTGGGAGCGAAACCCACGCAAACACGGGGAGAATGTGCAAACTCCACATGGACAGTGACCCAGAGCCAGGATCGAACCTGGGACTTGGCGCCGTGAGGCAACAGTGCTTACCACTGCACCACCCTGCTGCCCTGACTCATCGTTGTTTGAGATCTGACCCAATACGGTCGTGTCATCAGCAAACTTGTGGATGGAGTTGGAGCCAGATTTTGCCACACAGTTGTGCGTGAATAGGGAATATAGTAGAGGACTAAATACACAGTCTTGCAGAGCCCCGATATTGAGGACTATTGTGGAGGAGGTGTTGTTGTTTATCCTTACCGATTGTGGTCTATGGGTCACCACTCCTCTGGTGTTGGGTCACCACTCCTCCCACCACAATATGCAAACATAAGAACAACACAATCCCCACCACTGACCCACCACCAGAGACCCCCAACAGACTCCCACCAGACCCCCCCCCCCACCACCACCAGAGTCCCACCAGACCCCTTCAAAGAGAAAAAAGTTTTTACTAGACAGTAATTAACAGCTTCCCGACAGCCAGGTGTCTGGGTGTTTTATTTCATTCCCCTTCATGCTTGAATGGATATCAAGTGCCATGCCGTGAAACTAACCACAATGTTTACAAACATCTAGATATTATTGGCAGCTCATACATAGAAACATACAGAGAAAAAGAAGCAGGAGGAGGCCATTCAGCCCTTCGAGACTGCGCCACCATTCATGATGATCATGGCTGATCATCAAGTTTAATATCCTGATACCATTACCCACAAGAGTGATATTGAATTCCTTCTTGAAATTACAAAACCTTTTGGCCTCAACTACTTTCTGTGGTAGTGAATTCCACAGATTCACCACTCTCTGGGTGAAGAAATTTCTCCTCACTTCAGTCCGGAAATGTTTACCCCTTATCCTCAAACTATGACCCCTAGTTCTGGACTCCCCCAGCATGGGGAACATTCTTTCTGAATCTACCCGGTCACATCCTGTTAGAATTTTATAAGTTTCTATGAGATCCCCTCTCACTCTTCTAAACTCCAATGAATATAATGATAACCAACTTAGTCTCTCCTCATATGACAGTAAAACCATCCCAGGAATCAGCCTGGTAAACCCTCGTTGCACTCCCTCCATAGCAAGAGCACCCTTCCTCAGATAAGGACACTAAAACTGCACACAATACTCCAGGTGTCGCCTCACCAATGCCCTATACAATTGCAGTGAAACATCCCTATTCCTACACTTATGCTGAGAAACATTGCGATCAAGTTCAAAGTAGGGTACCTGAGATCCATTCAAGCATGAAGGGAAATGAAATGAAACAATCCAGACATCTGGCTGTTTGGAAGCTCTCGATTACAGCCAATAAAGGCTTTTTCTGTCTGAAGTAAATAGAAGCCTTGCAGATCAAAGGATCTGAGGAGATTTAAACCCTCATGATGTGGTTTTTGCTTTCTGTGAAGTTACAGCTGCTGTTTTCTCTGCCGCTGTATGTGACAGATAAGTTTCAAAACACTGCTTTTTTCACTGTTTCTGACTGGACTGTTCCTTAGCATCCAGGCAGAGTGGGTCTCTGTTATAGGGGGGGGGGGGGTTCTGTCATTGGGGGGTCTCTGCTCTAGAGATGTCTCTGACATGGGGGGTCACTGATTTGGGGGCCTCTGTTATGTGGGTCTCTGTTATGGGGCCCACGGTTCCGGAGATGTCTCTGACATGGAAATGAAAAATGAAATGGAGATCGCTTGCTGTCATGAGTCGGCTTCAATGAAGTTACTGTGAAAAGCCCCTAGTCGCCACATTCCGGCGCCTGTTCGGTGAGGCTGGTGCGGGAATTGAACCATGCTGCTGGCCTACTCTGGTCTGCTTTAAAAGCCAGCGATTTAGCCCAGTTTGCTAAACCAGTAGGGGTCTCTGTTCTGCGGGTCTCTGTTATAGGGGCTCTTTGTTCAGTAGATTTCTCTGACATGGGGGAGCCTTTGCTATGGGGGCTCTCTGCTATGGGGGTGTCTGGTGGAGGTCTCTGGTAGGGTGAGTCTGGTGGGGGTCTCAGTTTGGAGTTTCTGATGGGCATCTTAGGTAGGGGATACTGGGGGGGGGGGCTTTCTGATGGGGGTCTCACGGGATGAACTAGTGGGTGTTTTTGGTGGGGGGGATTGGTGGTGATGGTCTGGTGGGGGGCTGAGGTGGGCAGGATTTGCATTGTGTGGGGTGAGGAGGCACTGCGATGGACTTGGGGGGCACTTACCTGTAAAAAGTACCCCCTTGAACCAATGTGAGGTCCAACATGTCAGGGCCACATCAGGAAATCCATGCCCACAAAAATCCTGGTCCAGATGGTCGGAAGCTCACCAGGGTGTGGAGACTCCAGTGTCCAGCCCTTTAATAGGATGAAAACGGGTAACTTTGACCGATTTCATTCCGCTGGCATGGGGCGCGATTCACAATGCTGTGTTGGGATCATTGGGTGCCGATCCCGTTTTTTCTCCAATGCTGGATTCTCTGCCTCTGCCTCCCAGTGGTGAGTGCCTGAGAATCCAGCCCCTGACCTTTCTTGTCACAATTAAGACATTTGTTTTCTCTACACCAACATTTCTGTGAAGAATACCCGACCTGAGCACTCCCATGGCATGCCTGTATTTTGAGAGATCTTCCTTTCTCAGTATTCATCTTTTTTATTTTGGCCCCAGCTCCAATTTGGGAAAGTTATTTTGCTGCCAGTTCCATCGACACAACTATTTCAGCAGCAAGCTTGAGTGTTAGAGAGCTTTCTGTCAGCAATCATCCCTGGGTTATCTTATTTCTCAATCTGCACACAAGTCTGTCTCGCAGCGTGTCCTCAAGGGTTGATCCAACTCACAATTCTTTGCTAGTCTCTGCAGTACTGCTGCAAGTGATGGAATATTTCCACCTTCTGAAACTCTCTGCTATGATTAACGGTTTGGGCAAGAAGTGTTCTTCAGGGTCTCAATCAATTCCATATCGGTTATTGAAACGGACTTTGCAGGATGGAAAAGATGTTGTAATGAGGTGAAGGTTTTCTGTCCTATCACACTCAAGTAATTTTCTACTTTCATTTCATCCAGTATCCTGTTTGCAAGGTAGCATTGGAATCTCCGTTTATTGGAGCTCCATGATTCCGCATTCTCATTGAACGATTCCATAGCTCCGTCTTTTCCCGCCAGAGAATTATCTGCTGTTTAGTTGTTGTACTTTTTTCAACTTTTCCTCAATCCTCAATTTCTTTTCTCTACCAATTTAAGTTGTATTCTTTCTTTTGTTGTTTCTTTAAGGAATTTGTTACCAGTCCTAAATGACCTTCTTATGGACTGAACTGATCTCTTCACACATCTTCTCTACTGAGTAGTACTATCGTCTGTATGCTTCACCCGGTGTCCATGTATCTACATTGTGTATTTATGTATGCCCTATTTTTTTTTTATGTATGGAATTATCTGTCTGGGCTGTACACAGAACAGTATTTTTCACGGCACCTCAGTACATGTGACAATAAAACAAATCAAAAATAATTTTAATTTCTTGGTTGGATTTTAAGAGAAAAAAAATTATTTTGCAAACTCCAGTGCTTTAAAATAATAGTTGCCATCTTTAATCCAGCTTCTTGTTGGCTACTATCGATGCATTTTTCTGTTTTGGCCAGTAACTTCCCAAAAGGTCTCTATCTAAGTTCGAGGATCCGACACTGCAGCCTGTCACGAGCCCACGAATTGTGCAAATCGACCGACACAACAGTCGAGGTCTGGCTGAAAAAGTTATCTTTCCCCATCTTTGACTCTCTGAGCGTTCCCGGGTTGGGGTCGCATCGAAAAAATGTAAGGCGTGGTCCTGAATGCATCCCATCAGTCCTATAATTAATAATCACTCTGGGCAAGGCTAAAATCCCCGTTCCCTGTGGCCAAGTTTTACCACTCATTTATGGATGTTGGGGCGGTCTCCCCAAAATCCGATCCTCGCCTCGAAGTCCAGGTCTGGGCTGTTTTTTTTTTCTCTATTAAGAACAAAGAACAAAGAAAATTATAGCACAGGAACAGGCCCTTCGGCCCTCCCAGCCTGCGCCGATCCTGATCCTTTATCTAAACCTGTCGCCTATTTTCCAAGGATCTACTTCTCTCTGTTCCCCCCCCATTCATATATCTGTCGAGATGCATCTTAATTGATGCTATCGTGCCCGCCTCTAACACCTCCGCTGGCAAAGCATTCCAGGCACCCACCACCCTATTTTCAGTAAAACAGCCTCAGTGCCATCTTTGTATTTTTCTGTTATGTTTTAAGGATTTTGTCTTTCCTGCTCAGTAGAGACAAAGGATAACCACATTGCCACACTGTAGGTTATTTAACAAGTTGTCAGAGTTTATTTACAGAGGTGTTGCTCGTTCATAGCCTGAGATGGAAAATCTCCCGAGTGCCTCTGATGATATGACCAGGTAATCATGTGATGCACTTCCCAGTGGGCATTGATTCCAACACAGAGCATTTACCCAGCTGCATTAATATTCACTGTTGGTCAAAATGCCCACCTCCAATATTTTCACAACTTATCATTGAAAATGTTCGAAGAAAATGAAAAAATATTCTTTAATGGCACTATGAACAAAGAACAAAGAAAAGTACAGCACAGGAACAGGCCCTTTGGCCCTCCAAGCCCGTGCCAACCATGCTGCCCAACTAAACTACAATCTTCTACACTGCCTGGGTCCGTATCCCTCTATTCCCATCCTATTCATGTATTTGTCAAGATGCCCCTTAAACGTCACTATCGTCCCTGCTTCCACCACCTCCTCCGGCAGCGAGTTCCAGGCACCCACCACCCTCCGTGTAAAAAATTTACCTCGTACATCTACTCTAAACCTTGCCCCTCGCACCTTAAACCTATGACCCTTAGTAATTGACCCCTCTACACTGGGGAAAAGCCTTTGACTATCCACTCTGTCTATGCCCCTCATAATTTTGTAGACCTCTATCAGGTCGCCCCTCAACCTCCATTGTTCCAGTGAGAACAAACCGAGTTTATTCAACCACTCCTCATAGCTAATGCCCTCCATACCAGGCAACATCCTGGCAAATCTCTTCTGCACCCTCTCTAAAGCCTCCACATCCTTCTGGTAGTGTGGCGACCAGAATTGAACACTATACTCCAAGTGTGACCTAACTAAGGTTCTATACAGCTGCAACATGACTTGCTAATTATTATACTCAGTGCCCCAGCCAATGAAGGCAAGCATGCCATATGCCTTCTTGACTACCTTCTCCGCCTGTGTTGCCCCTTTCAGTGACCTGTGGACCTGTACACCAAGATCTCTCTGACTTTCAATACTCTTTCGGGTTCTACCATTCACTGTCTATTCCCCACCTGCATTAGACCTTCTAAAATGCATCACCTCACATTTGTCCGGATTAAACTCCATCTGCCATCTCTCCACCCAAGTCTCCAAACGATCTAAACCCTGCTGTATCCTCTGACAGTCCTCATCGCTATCCGCAATTCCACCAACCATTGGGTTGGGCAACACGGTAGCACCACTAGTCACAGCCCTCCAATTAGAAAAGTACCCTTCCATTGCTACTCTCTGCCTTCTATGACCTAGCCAGTTCTGTATCCATCTTGCCAGCTCATCCCTGATCCCGTGTGACTTCACCTTTTGTACCAGTCTGCCATGAGGGACCTTGTCAAAGGCCTTACTGAAGTCTATATAGAGAACATCCACTGCCCCATCTGCATCAATCATCTTTGTGACCTCTTCCAAAAATTCTATCAAGTTAGTGAGACACGACCTCCCCTTCACAAAACCGTGCTGCCTCTCACTAATATGTCCATTTGCTTCCAAATGGAAGTAGATCCTATCTCGAAGAATTCTCTCCAGTAATTTCCCTACCACTGACGTTAGGCTCACCGGCCTATAGTTCCCTGGATTATCCTTGCTACCCTTCTTAAACAAAGGAACAACATTGGCTATTCTCCAGTCCTCCGGGACATCACCTGAAGACAGTGAGAATCCAAAGATTTTTGTCAAGGCCTCAGCTATTTCCTCTCTAGCCTTTTATTATTCTGGGGTAGATCCCATCAGGCCCTGGAGACGTATCTACCTTAATATTTTTCAAGTCGCCCAACACCTCGTCTTTTTGGATCTCAATGTGACCTAGCCTATCTACACCCCCTTCTCCAGACTCAACATCCACCAATTCCTTCTCTTTGGTGAATACTGATGCAAAGTATTAATTTAGTACCTCGCCCATTTCCTCTGGCTCCACAAATAGATTTCCTTGCCTATCCTTCAGTGGGCCAATCCTTTCCCTGGCTACCCTCTTGCTTTTATGTACGTGTAAAAAGCCTTGGGATTTTCCTTAACCCTATTTGCCAAAGACTTTTCCTGACCACTTCTAGCCCTCCTGACTCTTTGCTTAAGTTCCTTCCTACTTTTCTTATATTCCACACAGGCTTCGTCTGTTCCCAGCCTTCTAGCCCTGACAAATGCCTCCTTTTTCTTTTTGACTAGGCCTACAATATCTCTTGTTATCCAAGGTTCCTAAAATTTGCCCTATTTGTCCTTCTTCCTCTCAGGAACATGCCGGTCCTGAATTCCTTTCAACTGACACTTGAAAGCCTCCCACATATCAGATGTTGATCCTCCCCCAATCTAGGTTCTTCAGTTCCCGTCTAACATTGTTATAATTAGCCTTCCCCCAATTTGAAATGAAAATCACTTATTGTCACAAGTAGGCTTCAATGAAGTTACTGTGAAAAGCCCCTAGTCGCCACATTCCGGTGCCTGTTCGGGGAGGCTTGTACGGGAATTGTTTTAAGAAGCCCTCCTGGATGGTCCTTACAAACTCTGCCCCGTCCAATCCCCTAGCACTGCACTAAGTGAATCCCGTCAATATTGGGGAAGTTGAAGTCTCCATTCACAACAACCCTGTTGTTTTTACTCTTTCCTAAAATCTGTCTACCTATCTGCTCCTCTATCTCCTGCTGGCTGTTGGGAGGCCTGTAGTAAACCCCCAACATTGTGACTGCTCCCTTCTTATTCCTGATCTCTACCCATATAGCCTCACTGCCCTCTGAGGTGTCCTCCCGTAGTACAGCTGTGATATTCTCCCTAACCAGTAGCGCAACTCCTCCACCCCTTTTACATCTCCCTCTATCCCGCCTGAAACATCTAAATGCTGGAACGTTTAGCTGCCAATCCTGTCCTTCCCTCAACCAGGTCTCTGTAATGGCAACAACATAATAGTTCCAAGTACTAATCCAAGCTCTAAGTTCATCTGCCTTACCCGTAATACTTCTTGCATTAAAATATATGCACTTCAGGCCACCAGACCCACTGTGTTCAGCAACATTTCCCTGTCTGCTCTTCCTCAGAGCCATACTGGCCCTATTCCCTAGTTCTCCTTCAATGCTTTCACCTTCTGACCTATTGCTCCGTTACCCACCCCCCTGCCATACTAGTTTAAACCCTCCCGTGTGACACTAGCAAACCGCGCGGCCAGGATGTTTATGCCTCTCCAGTTTAGATGCAACCCGTCCTTCTTATACAGATCACACCTGCCCCGGAAGAGCTCCCAGTGGTCCAGATAACGGAAACCCTCCCTTCTACACCAGCTGTTTAGCCATGTGTTTAGCTGCTCTATCTTCCTATTTCTAGCCTCACTGGCACGTGGCACAGGGAGTAATCCCGAGATTACAACCCTAGAGGTCCTGTCTTTTAGCTTTCTGCCTAGCTCCCTGAATGCCTGCTGCAGGACCTCATGCCCCTTCCTGCCTATGTCGTTAGTACCAATATGTACAACAACCTCTGCCTGTTTGCCCTCCCCCTTCAGGATGCCCGCTACCCATTCAGAGACATCCTGGACCCTGGCACCAGGGAGGCAACATACCATCCTGGAGTCTCTTTCACGTCCACAGAAGTGCCTATCTGTGCCCCTGACTATAGAGTCCCTATGACTATTACTCTTCTGCGCTTTGACCGTCCCTGAACATCAGAGCCAGCCATGGTGCCACTGCTCTGGCTGCTGCTGTTTTCCCCTGATAGGCTATTCCCCCCAACAGTATCCAACGGGCTATACCTGTTCGAGAGGGGGACAACCACAGGGGATTCCTGCACTGACTGCCTGCCCCTTTCTGGTGGTCACCCATTTCTCTGCCTGCACCTTGGGTGTGACCGCATTTATATAACTGCTATCTATGACGCTTTCCGCCACCTGCATGCTTCTAAGTGCATCCAACTGCTGCTCCAACCGAACCATGCGGTCTGTGAGGAGCCCCAGTTGGGGGCACTTCCTGCAGATGAAGCCATCCAGGACACTGGAAGCCTCCCGGACCTGCCACATCTCACAGTCAGAGCATTGCACCCCTCTAATTGACATTGCATCAATTAATTAGTAAATTAAATTTAAAAGTTACAAAAAAGTTATTGTTGACTATATGTTTCCTAGCACTAGATTTCTACTATAAATGTGAAAGCTAAATACAGTGCTCTCCGATCTCTGGCTTAGATACCCCTCTAAATTATAATTAAGTAATCAGTAATTATGTTTAATTAGTTTAACAATGGTTAATTTTTAAATTTAGTGTAGCTTCCCAACCAGCCAATCATGTCACAGCTTTACTGTGAAGTCACTTCAGTTTCTCCCCCCGCCCACACACAATTTGAAAAGGTAATAAAAAATCACTTACCTTCCAGGGTCTCAGATGCTCTCTGGTTCTCTCCCTGCAGATTAAAAGTTACAGGCCAGAAGAAAGAGAGAGAACAAAACAGTCGGGAAAAAGCACCTTCTCTCACTCTGCACCGAATTACCTCACTGCACCAAATTACCAAGTTCCAACTTCCCACTCTGGATGTGTCTCACTCCGTCTGTGTCTCCGTCACTTACTTGTGGATATGTCCCAGGGAATAATCCCGCTACCTAGAATGTCCAGGATAACCCTAGTGAGTGGTTGGTCTGTTTGTGTAGTGAGCCCTTCTGTCCAGACGTGAGTCACACTGATAACCCTGTCCTGACTTGACTTTGTCCCTCCTCCTGTCCTCTGAGATCTCTGTGTCCTTCCAGTTCTGATCTGCTGTGTGTCCCTGATTTTAAATCCAGTGTCGGTGCTGGCCGTGTCTTGTGCCAAAATCCTGAGAACTGAAATTCCCTCCCGAAAACCCTCTGCCTTTCCCTCTCCCCCTGTCAGATACTCCCTGAAACATATCTCTTTAACCTGGTTTTTCCTCACCTGCACTAATATCTACACTTGTGGATCAGTGCCAAATTCTGTCTGACAACATTCCTGTGAAAATCCATGGGCCATTTTGCTATGCTAAAGGTGCCTTATAAATGCAGGCTGTAGTTTGTGTACAGTGTGATCTGAAACGGAACACGTGGCCAGCGTTGTTTAGAATAGATTGAGCATAATGCATTCCGGTCTAGAACACCTTCAGGGACTGGTCCAGCAATGTTGAGGGACTTGTGTTTCAATGTTCCTGTTCTGCTCACCAGTCTAACCCAGATTAATGCTCACAGGCCTGTCAGTTCAGTGGATGTATCCTGTCAACCCCAGTCCCAGCTAAGTTGATGGAAATTAATTCTTCTCCTCAGTTTCAATTTGCAGCTACGAGGAGTAGCGAAGCAGTTCCAGCCACTGCTGTTCATTGCTGGGAAACAACATTCCACATAACACCTATATTATCAGCCCATTGAAAAAGCCACATTTTGTCTGAAGTGGAAATATTTAAGGGCAAGAGTCTGTATTCAATAAAATCACTTACATTCTCATTTCTTTGTCCAGATTCTTTATTGATCAATCTGTCTTCGACCTGACCATCTCTCTGAAGGAGTCCTTCTTGAATGATGGATAGAGAGAGGTTATAAGGAAGCCCCCAAGATAAGGTATTTACTAGAATAGCTGCGTGCTTGCTTAAGGATGGAAAAATACACAACCATTCGATCTCAAATTTCCCTCATTTTGCCATGAGTTGCTGTAGCAACTGCAGGCACTGATTTTTTTTTGATGTTGGAAGAAGTAACTTAACCCTTGACCAGCTACAGATGGGCTCCAAATGAGCAACCAATGTTCAGCAGCCGAATGCAGGACAAATATAATCATTCAAATGAAAGGCAATATGAATGCAATTCCACATGGATATAATAGAGCCACCCGGGTGGCTCTGTGATTAGCAGGGACACAGGATAGAATCCGACCAAGGTTGGAGTTTGCACGTTCTCCCCATGTCTGCAAGGGTTTTCTCCGGCTTATCTCATGAGCAGGATGCGAACCTGGTGGCACAGTGGTTAGCACTGCTGCCTCAGAGTGGCAGGGACCCGGGTTCAATTCCAGCCTTGGGTCACTGTCTGTGTGGAGTCTGCACGTTCTCCCTGTGTCTGCATGTGTTTCCTCCGGGTGCTCCAATTTCCTCCCACAGTCCATAGATTTGCAGGTTAGGTGGATTGGCCATGATAAATTGCCCCTCAGTATCCAAAAGGTTAGGGGGGTTACAGGGTTGAGGGGGAGTGGGCTAACTAGGGTGCAGTTTCAGAGGGTAAGTACAGACTCGATGGGCCAAATAACCTCCTTCTGCGCTGTAGGTTTCTATGAATCAAGTTTCAAGGCAGCCCCCAGCGAATTTCCTGACCTGCCAAGGCGGGGACCAGCGGGAAATACACATTGGTGTGAAACCAATTTTTGGACTCAGGCAGAATTGGAAATTCGCGGGCGTGAGTGAGCTGGCGGCGCAATGGAGAATCCAGCTCATGGTCCCATCAAAATCGTGTATAACTGTAGGAAACCTTCTTTATTCCTGTGCTCCACACCCCTCGCAATAAAGACCAACATGCCAATTGCTTTCCTAATTGCTTGCTGCACCTGAAAAATGAAAATCGTTTATTGTCACGAGTAGGCTTCAATGAAGTTACTGTGAAAAGCCCCTAGTCGCCACATTCCGGCGCCTGTCCGGGAAAGCTGGTACGGGAATCGAACCGTGCTGCTGGCCTGCTTGGTCTGCTTTAAAAGCCAGCGATTTAGCCGAGTGAGCTAAACCAGCCCCTGCATTCTAACTTTCTGCCTTGCCACAACCCGGTCTCTTTAAACATCAACACTTTCCATCTTTGTACCCACTCACCCAGCCTGTCTAGCTCCATTCGCAGCCTCAAGTTCAATGGCGGGCGGGGTGGAAATAGGCAGGAATCCAGAAATCGGTTTCACACCAATGTGAGTTTCCCATGGGATTTTCCATGTGGAAACCCACTGGAGGCCGGTGTGAAACTCATTTGTATCCTGCTCATGGTGCACAGATGAAGGTCCAATTGGGTTCTCCCCTCTAATCGCTCAGTGGGCTAAATAGCTGGATTGTAATGCAGAACAAGGCCAGCAGCGCGGGTTCAATTCCCGTACCAGCCTCCCCGAACAGGCGTCGGAATGTGGTGACTGGGAGCTTTTCACAGTAATTTAACACTTGTGACACTAAAAGGTTATTATTATTATTATAACTTGATTCTCCGCCACACCAGCGGGAAAACACACCCGTCTCAAACACGTCTGTAACAATGGGTCATGCAGAAGTCAGAACTCACTTCAACAATGCTTGGCGTTGCCTCTCGTATTTGGGATGGAGGGCCACCATCAGCCCTGTATCCTGAACACCACAGCAATGGGTGGGGGGAGTATCGATCAGGTGGGTCTTCTAGATTCAGTTTCATCTCCAGACGAGTGTTCTGGAGATCCATCTCCCTTTTTCATGAGATCCATCTACTTTTTTCGATGATGGGTCAGTGATGTTGGGCATCTTTTCAATGGGACACCCAGATGGTGAGACCTGTGCTTTGTAAACCCCTGAGTCATTATTACTGAGGTCACGGATGGAAGATATGGCGTGGTTTCCTGTTGGCCTTCACTACAGTAAACATACCACAGGGCATCGTCCCAAGATGGGAGAATTCTGCCCAAGGTTGGAAATAGTTTTGGCCTTAGCACTGATTGTAGCGCACTCTGCTACGCACAGCCTACCAACTAGGTAGAACAAGGCCAGCAGCGCGGGTTCAATTCCCGTACCAGCCTTCCCGAACAGGCGCTGGAATGTGGCGACCTGGGGCTTTTCACAGTAACTTCATTTGAAGCCTACTTGTGACAATAAGTGATTATTATTATTAACTTGAAAAAGTCCAGACGACCATAAGACATCGGAGCAGAATTAGGCCACTCGGCCCATCGGGTCTGCTCCGCCATTCAATCATGGCTGATATTTTTCTCATCCCCATTCTCCTGCCTTCTCCCCATCACCCCTGATCCCCTTATTGATCAAAAACCTATATATCTCGGTTTTAAAGGCACTCAGTGATTTGGCCTCCACAGCCTTCTGCAGCAAAGAGTTCCACAGATTCACCACCCTCTGGCTGAAAAAATTCCTCCTCATCTCTGTTTTAAAGGATCATCCCATTAGTCCGAGGTGGTGTCCTCTGGTTTTAGATTTTCCTACAAGTGGAAACATCCTCTCCACATCCACTCTATCCAGGCCTCGCAGTATCCTGTAAGTTTCAGTAAGATCCCCCCTCATACTTCTAAACTCCAACGAGTACAGACCCAGAGTTCTCAATCGTTCCTCATACGACAAGCTTTTTATTCCTGGGATCATTCTTGTGAACCTTCTCTGGATCCTTTCCAAGGCCAACACATCTTTCCTTAGATACAGGGCCCAAAACTGCTCACAATACTCCAAATGTGGTCTGACCAGAGCCTTATACAGTCTCGGAAGTACAGCCCTCGTCTTGTACTCTCGCCCTCTCGACATGAATGCAAACATTCAATTTACCTTCCTAACTGCCGACTGAACCTGCACATTAACCTTAAGAGAATCATGAACAAGGACTCCCAAATCCCTTTGTGCTTCTAATTTCCTAAGCATCTTCCCATTTAGAAAGTAGTCTATGCCTATTTTTACACAGAGGGTAGAGGGTGCCTGGAACTCGCTGCCGGAGGAGGTGGTGGAAGCAGGGACGATAGTGACTTTTAAGGGGCATCTTGACAAATACATGAATAGGATGGGAATAGAGGGATACAGACCCCGGAAGTGTAGAAGATTTTAGTTGAGACAGGCAGCATAGTCGGCACAGGCTTGGAGGGCCGAAGGGCCTTTTCCTGTGCTGTACTTTTATTTGTTCTTTATTCTTTGTTCCATTTCTTCTTCCAAAGTGCATAACCTTACACTTTCCCACATTATATTCCACCTGCCACTACTTTGCCCACACTCCTCGCCTGTCCAAGTCCTTCTGAAGTCCGCCTGCTTGCTCAATACTACCTGCCCCTCCACAGATCTTTGTATCATCTGCAAACTTAGCAACAGTGCCTTCAGTTCCTTCGTCCAAATCATTCATGTATATTGTGAAAGGTTGTGGTCCCAACACCGACCCCTGAGGTACACCACTAGTCACTGGCAGCCATCCTAAAAAAGACCCTTTATCCGCACTCTCTGCCTTCTGCCAGTCAGCCAATCCTCTATCCATGCCAGGATATAACCCTGAACACGATGGCCTTTTAACTTATTTAAGT
The DNA here is from genome assembly GCF_902713615.1 of Scyliorhinus canicula. Classification (NCBI taxonomy): domain Eukaryota; kingdom Metazoa; phylum Chordata; class Chondrichthyes; order Carcharhiniformes; family Scyliorhinidae; genus Scyliorhinus; species Scyliorhinus canicula. The sequence continues at coordinate 241,006,633 of NC_052149.1, forward strand.
TAACAGTCTCCTATGTGGCACCTTGTCAAAGGCCTTCTGGATATCTAAATAAATCACGTCCACTGGTTCTCCTTTGTCTAACTTCCTTGTTACCTCCTCAAAGAACTTCAACAAATTTATCAGACATGACCTCCCCTTGACGAAGCCGTGCTGACTCAGTCCTATTTTACCATGCACCTCCAAGTACTCCACAATCTCATCTTTAATAACAGACTCCAAAATCTTACCAATGACCAAAGCAAGGCTAACCGGCTTGTAATTTCCCATCTTCTGCCTCCCTCCCCTCTTAAACAGCGGTGATACATTAGTCACTTTCCAGTCCTCTGGGACCCTTCCTGCCTCCAGTGATTCCTGAAAGATCATCACCAGTGCCTCCACAATTTCCTCAGCTATAGGTAGTAGAGGTGGGCACAATAGTATCATTTAAGATGCATCTAGACAGATATATGAACAAGTGGGGAACAGAGGGAAGTAGAACTTGGAAAATAGGGGACAGGTTTAGATAAAGGATCTGGATCGGCGCAGGCTGGCAGGGCCGAAGGGCCTGTTCCTGTGCTGTAATTTTCTTTGTTCTTTGTTTTTAGCACCCTGGGGTGTAGTCCATCCGGTCCAGGTGACTTATTACTTCTCCTGCCACATTTTCTAGTGGTCCAATGTCTATTTTTGCCTCTCTCTTACCATTTATATATTGCAAAAAAATCTCTTCCTATTTCCCTTTATATTACTGGCTAGTTTGCACTCATACTTCATGTCCTCCCCTCTTACTGCTTTTTTAGTTGTCACCTGCTCACTTCGAAAGGCTTTCCAATCCTCTGGCTTCCCACTAATCCGCGCCACTTTGTATGCTTTTTCTTCAGCTTTCATGCAGTCCTTGACTTCCCTCGTCAGCCATGGATGCCTTGTCCTCCCCATAGCATGTTTCTTCCTCCTTGGGCGGAATTTCTGTTGTGCTCCCTGAATAAACCCTGCCATTGCTGTTCCACTGTCTTCCCTGCTAGTCTCCTTTTCCAATCAACTCTGGTCAGCTCCTCCCTCATGTCTTTGTAGTTACCCGTATTTAATTGTAATACCATTACATCTGATTGCAGCTCCTCCCTCTCAGACTGCTGGGTAAATTCTATCATATTGTGGTCACTGCTCCCTAAGGGTTCCTTCACCTTAAGTTCCCTAATCAAATCTGCCTCATTACACATCACCAAATCCAGAATTGCCTGTTCGTTAGTCGGCTTTGTCACAAGCTGCTCAAAAAAAATTTCTTAGCCGTTACCACAGATTCCGTTTCTTGGGATCCACTACCAGCCTGATTTTCCCAGTCCACCTGCATATTGAAGTCCCCCATGATTATTGTAATATTGCCTTTTTTTACATGCCTTTTCTATCTCCTGATTTATTTTCTGCCCCACATCCTTACTTCTGCTCGGGGTCCTATACGTAACTCCCATCAGGGCCTTTTTACCTTTGCGATTCTTCAACTCTACCCACAGAAATTCTATGCCTTCTGATCCTGTATTGCTCCTTGCTATTGATTTGACTTCATTCCCCATTGATGCCCACTCTCTGCTTTCCAACGGTTAACCGATCCTCTACTCATGTTGTTGGAGAAAGTTGGCTGCCCATCAAAGCAGCTCCATTTCATTTCTTCTTTCCACGGCAACGTGATGGGTGAGGTCAGCTGTGACGCAGCAACATCAGAAACATTGGAGATCCACACTAGGATCAAAAACTAGGTTGTGTTCTGCAACAGACATTCTTTGGTATGTTTTCTGCTACTGTCACATGTCTTCAGGTCACCGAGCGAAGGTGAGTGCTTCCATACCAGAACTAACAGAAAACTGTTGCTCGCTTGAGATCCAAAACAAAGGTGTGCTCAGTCCTCATCAGAGACTTACATTATGCTGACAATTCTGCACCAATGTTCCACACTGAGGAACACCTTCGGCCACAAATGGATAGGGTCTCTCATGTCTGTCTGGTTTGACCATCAGCACTAAGGACGAAAAATATTATGGTCTAGGATGCTGCCATAAATCAGCGTTGACAATGTGAGGATGGAGGTTGTTGACAGCTTCACATATCTCGGCTCCACAATCAGCAGCAATCTGTCACATGATACAGGTAGCAAAATAGCATAGTGATTAGCACAAATGCTTCACAGCTCCAGGGTCCCAGGTTCGATTCCTGGCTTGAGTCACTGTCTGTGCGGAGTCTGCAGGTTCTCCCTGTGTCTGCATGGGTTTCCTCCGGCTGCTCCGGTTTCCTCCCACAGTCCAAAGATGTGCAGGTTAGGTGGATTGGCCATGATAAATTGCCCTTAGTCTCCAAATTGCCCTTCGTGTTGGGTGGGGTTACTGGGTTATGGGGATAGGGTGGAGGTGTGGGCTTGAGTAGGGTGCTCTTCCCAAGAGCTGGTGCAGACTCGATGGGCCCAATGGCCTCCTTCTGCACTGTAAATTCTATAAAACAAAGCTGCCTGTGTAAGAGAATGAGGAACAACAACAACCTGAATGAGAACAACAAACTGGGTCTAACAAGCTGTACCTCAGTCTACTCCTTTAAAGTGGTGAGACTTGAACAACATGTGCCAGGCAGGAGAAAAGGCTGAACAATTTCCACCTTCACTCTCGCAGGTGTATCCTCAGCAACTGTTGGAAGGACATGGCCACCAACTCATGGGGTTCTGGAACATGCTAATTTCATCAGCCTAAACTCATTACTGAGGCAATGATGTCTGCGCAGGCTCAGCCAGATTCATTGGATAGATGACAACCACATATCCAAAAGAGTTTCTGTACAATGTACTGGCGACAACCTGTTGGGCACGCATACCTCCGCTACAAGGACACAGGCAAGCAAGATAAGACAACGGCGGACATTGACATTGACATCAGGGAGACAGTCACTGTTGGCCATGACCTCTGCAGGCTGATTGCCTGGAGGGGAATTGGAAGAAGTGAGCAGAAACAGAAAGCTCAGCTGGCAGAAAAGAGAGTGCAGTGACAACAGATACCACCAAATCCTGAGCAGGATTTACTCCCATTTTGAAGCAAGTGGATGTATTAGCGAGAGGCAGCAGAGTTTTGTGAAGGGGAGGTCGTGTCTCACTAACTTGGTCGAGTTTTTTGAGGAAGTGACAAAGCTGATTGATGAGGGGATATGGAACATACAGAGCAGAAGGAGGCCATTCGGCCTATCGGGTCTGCACCGACCCACTGTGGCCCTCACTTCATCTCTATCCCCTTAACCCAATAACCCCTCCTAACCTTTTTGGAAACTAAGGCAATTTATTATGATCAATCCACCTAACCTAAACATCTTTGGACAGTGGGAGGAAACCGGAGCACCCAGTAGGTTAATGGGTGCCTGAAACTCGCTGCCAAAGGAGGTGGTGGAAGCAGGTACAATAGTGACGTTTAAGGGGCGTCTTCTCAAATACATAAATAGGATGCGAAAAGAAGGATTCGGACTCCACGAAGTGTAGAAGGTTCTAGATTAGACAGCAGCATGTCGGCAGAGGCTTGAAGGGCCAAAGGACCTGTTCCTGTGCTGTACTTTTCTTTGTTCTTTGTTCTCAGCCCACGGCCTACCTATAAAGCAAATGCTGCTGGGAGTGCCATGACAGAGTAAGGTTTCCTGAGTCACACCAGGCGATGGATTGACCACCCATCCATAAACCATTGTCTTCGAAGATGGAAGCCTGTCAGCCATGTTTGTCCTTAAAATGATGAGCTGAAATTTACTGTTCGGGAAAAAAAGAACACCTGATTCTCTTGAAATGGTGTCCGGTGACTGATGTAAGAGAATTAATTGATGAGCAAATGATGGAAAATTTTAAATGCTTGTGGCTAAGTTGGTTATCATTTTCGTCTTGCCATGGGTTCAAATCCTACTCCAGTTTAACAATCAGAGCTGGTAGAGTACGTTGTCATTTAGATGGGACATTAAAAGGTCTCTTTACCTTACTGGAGTGGATTTAAATTATATCTTGGCACTCTTTTGGAAGACATGCATGGGGAGGTCCCCCTGGTGCCTTGGCCAGAAACATCACGAACAGTGACTAACATCACCCAAACCAAATTATCTAGTAATTCACAGAATTGGTAGGGTGTAGAAGAAGATCATTCGAACCATCACATCCGCACAGGCTCACAGAGTGAGCAACTCACCTCATTTGATTCTCCCGCCTTCTCCCCAAATCCCTTGACATTCTTTCTTTTCCAACAACGGTTTCAATTTCTTTTTCAATGTTTCAGTTAAATCTGCCTCCACCACACTCTCAGAGAGAGCATTCCAATCCGTAACCACTGGCGATGTAAAATAGGTTTTCCTTGTATAATTATTGCTTCTTTTACGAATTGCTTCAAATCTGGGACCTCTCGTTTTCCGATCCTTTTACGAGGGGGAACAGTTCCTCTCTGTCTACGCTGTAAAGCCCCCCTCATGATTTTGAACTTCTATATCAAATCTCTTCTCAGCCTTCTCTCCAAGGAGAACAGTGCCAACTTCGCCAATCTATCTCCGCAACGGAAGTTCCTTATCCCAGGAATCATTCGGAACCCAGAACTGGATGCAGTAATCCAGCTGAGGTAGAACTCGTGACTTCTGTGACTTAAACATATCCTCCTTTCTCTTGTACTCTATGCCCCGATTAATAAAGCCGAGGGTACTATCTGCTTTATTAACTGCTGTCTCCATCTACCCTGCCCACTTCAATAATGTGCACATATACACCAAGCCCCCACTGCTCCGAGATTCGTCCTTTTAAAAAATTCATTTTCAGGATGTGGGCATCGCTGACCTGGGCCCAACATTTAAGGGTCAGTGACGTTGCTGGTGGTCTGGAGGCCAGACCAAACAAAGATGACAGATTCCTTCCCTTCAGGACATGAGCGAACCAGGCGCGTTTTTACAATGGATGAATGGTCCACTGACCACACCACCATCCCGCCACACTCTTTATGCGATACTGTCCTTCCATGATCTTCCCACCAAAATGAATCACTTCACATTGATAATTGTCACATTGCCGTTTGAGGGAGTTTACAGTGTGCATATTGGCTGCCGAGTTTATCACAACCCTTCAAATGTACTTCACTTCACTAGCTGCAAAGCTTTTGGGGTTTCCTGAGAATCCTGGAAGGTGCGAGATGAAGGCAAGACTTTCTTTGAAAGGAGGCAAATGAGAGAAAGTGGAAGGAATAAGGAGATTCCAAAGCAGTATTTAAATTTAAAGCATGTAAGAGCAAATGACTTTGGGAATTCTCCTTCACAAAAGGCTGTAGATGGGGAACAATTGGAGCTTTCGACACTGGGATCAATAGATTTTTGGTAGGTTCGGATATCAATAGAAATGGAGCTTAAGAGAGTAAATTGAGCTGAGGTATAGATTAGCCACGATCCAACTGAATAACCGAGTGGATAGAGAAAGCAACATGATAAGTTCAGCTGAATGTCAGGGCACACGTCTATAATCCACAGGTCATCGATCTATACCTGGATTGGTAGGCAGTGGCGGACTGGCCAGGGTGTCAGCTTGCCCGATGGCAAGTGGGCCCCTGCTGAAGTGGGCCCCCTATATCAAGTAAAAATGCAATAAAGAAACAAACACAGACAACTGTTTTAGTAATAAAAAGAAAAAAAAGAGAACAGGACACAAATAAGCAGTGCTTGAAAAGGAACGAAGCAGGGGAGGTAGTGGAAGGATGTGGAATAGGGGGGCCCGGGTCGGGCATAATTAAGGAAATTCCATGTTTTCAGAAAAAGTGTGTGAATTTAAAGATAAAGTTACAATTCGTGATTTGAGATGGTCGGCAACTTCAAAGGATATCAAGCAGTAGTCTTGGTTCAGCCGGTACATGGTCCGGGGCCCGGAGAGTCAAGAGGGGGCCCGTGAATCTCTGAAGGGCCCTTAAAAATTATAATTAATTAGATAAATAAATCTCCAACTTCTTTCCTGAGATTTGTATTCTAACTTAATAAAATATAATTGTTTTTAAAAAGACCAACACCAAATAAAAATGCAATAAAGAAACAAACAAATAATCACTCAGTATATGAAGGAACAAAGCAGTGTTAAACGGATGTGAAAAGGAGGTGGGGGGGGGGGGGGGTCTGGTTCACCCGGGTCAGACATTGTTGGAAATCCACGTTTTCAGCAAGAGTGTGTGAATTTAAAGATAAAGTTACAGTTCGTGATTTGAGATGGTCGGCAACTTGAAAGGATATCAAGCAGGGTCGTGAGGTCACCGAAAAGGAGAAGCGGTACCTTTGACCGTGAATCATGAGGTCAAAGATATTGAAGTGATAAGCCATGATCGGTAAACTCAAGGGGTTGCGACTTGTAACACTACACTGGTATCAAACTAGACATGTTAACTTTGGTCGTGGGACCATTCTTAATGTCTTACTATAGTCGGACCAAACTTCTAAGTTTCAACAGTTGTCTCAGTTGCTTGCTGGTGTGAACACTGGACAGTGGATTGTCTCCTCTTCTGAAGCTGCATAGGTCACAGTAGTATTGACTAATGAACATAGCCTATTGAAGTGTAAGTAAGTTATTTTATATTTTTTATCAAATAGGGGTTTATCTGGCGTTCCTTCATGTTATTCTTGCAATCATCAATATTCATTTTTCCCAATGTGGCCTATTTTTAATTACGTTTTTATTTTAGGAATATTACCCCTACCAGCATGGAAAAGAAAAAGCATAAATCTGGTCACTAAAACGCAAAGAACAAAAAGAAGCAGAAAGGAAGGAATCAGCCAAGTGATGCAGGCCTATTACAGAGTTTATAATACCACAAGCACAATCCACATCAATATCCAGTTCTGCAACAAATAATCAAGAAGCAAGAAACAATGCTCATGGTGATGATGCAATGACATGCGAGTTACAAGAACAGAAAAGAGCTACTTTGAATGTAGAGACAAATACAAGTGCATCCATTACTAATCAATCGAGGCCCAATATTTCTTCTGGCTTCCTTGTTTCGGTATCTGTACTGCCTGTAGTTGCAATATCTGAACACATAGCTTCAACTAGTGACAGGGAATCAGATATTCCTTCAAGCATGAATGACTTGGTTTCTGAAGCACATCCTGTAAATGAACCTACGCAAGAAAATGAAAGATCAATTACTGGAATCTTCCAATATCCATCACAAGCAAAGCTAAAACAGTTTTTTGCTGAACATCCACTTCAGCCACTTGATGATCTGCCATTTGATGCTCGTTTGTATGAGAGGAAAATTATGAATGACTCAGTCCCAAGAAAATGGCTAACATATAAGAAAGAAAATAGATGCTTATATTGTTCATACTGCTTAGCCTTTGAGTTTCCCAACACTTGTAATCCATCACCCTTTGTACGTGGCTTTAGTGATTACAGGCGTATTAGCCAGAGCTTGACTTTACATGAATCGACAACAACACATGTCAGAAATGCTTAGCAATATATCAGTGTGGTTAATGATGGCACCTTAGATACATTTTTTGCAGCATCACTAATTAAAAGGAAAGAAGAAGTATTGAAGCAGAGAAGTATTGTCATGAAGATTATATACATCATAAAGATGTTAGGCAAGCAAGTACTTCCTTTTCGAGGTCACAGAAATGAATCGGCCTACACTCTAGATAATGAGGTTCTGAATCATGGCAATTTTTTAGCTACAGTGCAGTTGATGGCAAAATATGACCCCATTATGGCAGCTCACGTTTCTGCATTGCAAAACAAGTTTAAACAAAGAATCAAATGATTAGAGCAACCAGGAAAGGCTCAAAGTAAAGGCCGTGGTGGACTTGTTACATACCTGAGTAAAACATCTATAAACATGTTCATCAAAATTATGAAGAATATGATACAAGAAAGAGTTAATCATGAAGTTTCTCAAGCAAAATATTATTCTATTCAGGTTGATTCAACGCAAGATAATTCATCCATCGATCAGTTTAGCATTACTATTCGGTATGTGCTTAAAGGTATTATCTGTGAGCGACTACTTTCAGTTGTGCCAAATAATGATGGTACAGGACAGGACTTTTTGATCTATTGATTAAAACGTTACAGCATCTTAAAATTGACCCCCCAAAATGTTTATCTGATAGCTCAGACGGCGCTGCAAGCTACCATGGCCAGTATAATGGTTTACAAAGTAAAATTGCTGATATGGCTGATCAACATGTTCATATATGGTGCTATGCCCATGTATTGAATTTGGTGATAACTGAAACCAACAAAATGTTGTCTGCCTGCAGTTTCTTTTTTCAATTTGCTCCAGAATATAGCAACTTTTGTGAAAGCATCAGACAAGAGAATGGCTGTATGGATAGAAGTGCTGGAAAACATCTTGGACAAGAAAAAATAAAATGATTAAAGCTAATTGGTGAGACCGATGGTCAGGAAAATCCAATGCAGCAACAACTATATTTGTTGTTTTGATGATGCCGCTGCCAGTGCTTTCGCAAATTTATTGACATGCTTATCAATGATACAAGATACAGCACGGTAGCATGGTGGTTAGCATAAATGCTTCACAGCTCCAGGGTCCCAGGTTCGATTCCCGGCTGGGTCACTGTCTGTGTGGAGTCTGCACGTCCTCCCCGTGTGTGCATGGGCTTCCTCCGGGTGCCCCGGTTTCCTCCCACAGTCCAAAGATGTGCGGGTGAGGTGGATTGGCCGTGCTAAATTGCCCGTAGTGTCCTTAAAGTAAGATTAAGGGGGGGGGTTGTTGGGTTACGGGTATAGGGTGGATACGTGGGTTTGAGTAGGGTGATCATTGCTCGGCACAACATCGAGGGCCGAAGGGCCTGTTCTGTGCTGTACTGTTCTATGTTCTATGTTCTAAGATTCAGAAAAGTTTGATGCAAAAACAAAACATGAAGCAAGTGTTTTACTTCAAAGTCTTCTAAAGTTTGAAACCATATTGACAGCATTTACTTACTTGTATATATTTGAAACTACAACCCCGTTATCAAGTTATCTACAGACAAGTGGTTTAGATATGTTTACTGAATGGAGTTTGGTAGATTCAGCTACAAGAAAGTTGAAGGAACAGACAAGAACATTTGATAACGTTCACAGCAAGGCTTTGGAATTTGTAAATAAATGTAATGACAGGATTTCACAGATGAATATGGATGAAAATCAAACATTGGAACTTGATGCGTTGGAAACAGCATTGCCAGTTAAGAGGCAGAGGAAGAAGAAAAGAATGGCAAATGAGCTTATTGATGATGAAAGAAATTCCTCAGATTTTCTAGCTGATTTTCGAGTAAATGTGTTTAACCTAATAATGGATCGCATCGTCCAGTCACTAGAATCACGCTTTGTACATCACAAACAGTTGTATAAAGATTTGTCCTGCTTGGACCCAGCAAAGTTTAAAGCTATTGCAGAGAAGGGCCTTGAAGATGAAGCATTGGAAGGTATTATTAAGCTGTTTCCACAAATCAGCAAAGATCAAGTAATATTGGAATTATTTTCTTTTGCTTCAAACTTTGATGTATTAAAGCTATTGCTTAATGATGGTGAGCATATGGATTCCAGTTGCAACAATTGTAAAATTTGCAGCACTTGCCCATCGTGTGTACTAAAAATTCTGGCATCCAACAGACTTCATGACAAGGCATATGATAACCTTTATGAACTTTATAAAGTCATCTGCACACTATCACTTACTCAAGTCCAATGTGAGAGGACATTTTCAAAGCTAAAGATCATAAAGACAAGGTTAAGAAATTCACTGTCTGAGGGGAATTTGGAATCATACATGTTGCTATCTATTGAAAAGGAATTGTTAGATGAATTGGATGCAGAAGCAATTATTGGCAGATTCGCACAATCATCGAGCGAACACAAACAATTGCTCTTAATATAGTGGACTGCATGCGATGCTCTATTGTGCTTTTGAACTATCTGAAAATGTGTAAATTGTGCAGTAAACTATTTAAAAATATCAACCAATTACTTAAAATTAAAAATTAAAATAAAAAATTCAATTATAACATTCTGTATTTACATTTGGTATCTACTGCCAGTAATATGTACAGTACATGTACACTGTAATTATTAAGAAATACACATTTTTTCCACAAAAATTTTAATTGTACCTTTTTTCCATATGTATTTTTTCAAAATGTTATTTATTCGTTATGAAAATTAAATGATAGCATTGTAGTTGTGGGTGGGCCCCCTTTGTCTCCTGGCAACCAATATTTTTAGACCCAGTCCACCACTGTTGGTAGGGCAGTGAGGAGCAAATACCTGGGGTCATTGAGAGGCAGGTAGATGTTGCCGAGGATCAAGGGTTTTCTGGAAAGAGTGAGGTAGGTAGACTAAATGGTGTTCTCAACTACGCTTTCTAGTGCAACAAAAGAAATATGAAGACACAGAGTTCTTTTGCTGCAACCTTGGGGAATTGTGCACGCTAGCAAATTTTATGCTGTTCTTATTGCGTGTGAGGATCCAAACTGTTCCCATATGCCAACTCTCACTGCAGATAAGAAAAATGACATTTTAACAGCTGTTAAGACTGCACATTGCTCTTTTCAAACTGCAGCAGGCTTGGAAGGTAAACAAAGATTAATGAAATGTCAGAAATGATATCTGTCATTCACTAAACAGGAATTATTATGACCTCACAGATAGCAGAAAATGAGCATTTAAAAGCATTGGGGAATTTTGAGAGTGATCATGCCGATTTGGTCCCCGTTTTGTGCCAATTCACGTCTCCAACCTTATTGTATCAGCACAAAAATCATGTCACGACAGCAATGTTATCATGGATGCATCTATTATATGGTTATCTTGTTTAAGCTTACTCAGTGATATTCTTAACCGTACAGGTACCAGATTTGATTGCTGAACGGTGCTGAGGTATCTGTGTCAGCATCGATTGAAGAACTAAAATGAGTGTCAGTTAGTATCCCTAATTAGTGAGGTCAACATCAGTCATGGTTCCCACTGCTGCTTGTTGTACAAATCCTGTTGGAAGGGTCAACATGAGGTGAGGGCCAATTTTGGGCTGTTTATGCTGTTTGGCACAAAAGTAATATTAATAATAATTTTTTTTTGCACAGGTAGGCTTACATTAACACTGCAATAAGTTACTGTGAAAGCCCCTAGTCGCCACATTCCAGCGCCTGTTCGGGTACACGGAGGGAGAATTCAGAATGTCCAATTCACCTAACAGCACGTCTTTCGGGACTTGTGGGAGGAAACCGGAGCACCCGGAGGAAACCCACGCAGACACGGGGAGAACGTGCAGACTCCACACAGGCAGAGACCCAGTGGGGAATCGAGCCTGGAACCCTGGCACCATGAAGCCACAGTGCTAACCACAGTGCTGCCGTGCTCTAGTCTTATGTTGTAGCTTCGTTAGGTGGACACCTCATATTTAGGTCTGCCTGATGCTGCTCCCGGCATGCTCTCCTGCTCTCTTCATTGAACCAGGGTGGATCCCCTGGCTGGGTGGTAATGGTAGAGTGGGGGATATGCCGGGCCATGAGGTTGCAGATTGTGGTTGAAAACAATTCTGCTGATGGCCCACAGAGCCTCATGGATTCCCAGCCATGAGTTGCTCAATCTGTTTGAAGTCTATCCCATTTAGCACGGTTGTAGTGCCACACAACACGATGGAGGGTACCCTGAATGTGAAGAAGGGTCATTGTCTCCACAAGGACTCTGCGGTGGTCACTTCGACCGATAATGTCATGGACAGATGCATCTTCAGCAGGAAAATTGATCAGGATGATGTCAAGTATGTTTTGACCTCTTGTTGGTCCCCTCACCACCTGTTGCAGTTCTAGGAAGGTATGTGGCAATTAGGGCAGGCTGTGGCATAGCGGTATTGTCACTGGACCAGTAATCCAGAGACCCAGGGTGATGATCTGGGAACCCAGATTCGAATCCTACCACGGGAGATGGCTCCCATCTGGTTCACTGATGTCCTTGAGGGAGGGAAGTCTGCCGCTCTTACCTGTTCTGGCCTACATGTGACTCCTGGTTGACTCTTAAATGCCCTCTGGGATTGGCAATAAATGCTGACCCAGCCTGCGACGCCCACAGCCCATGACCAAATAAAATAAAAGCAGGATTCCTTGCCCATGTTCAACCTGAAGCCATGAGACTTCATGGGGTCCAGGGTCGATGTTGAGGACTCCCAGGGCAACTCGGTATACCACTGTGCCGCCACCTCTCCTGGGTCTGTCCTGCCAGTGAGACAGGACACCAGGAATGGTGATAGTGGTCGTTATCGGTAAGTATGATTCTGTGAGTGTGACTATGTCAGGCTGTGGCTTAACTAGTCTGTGAGACAGTGCTGCCAACATTGGCTCAGATATCAGTGAGGTGCTGGGTGCAGAGAGCTCGGTTTGTTGTTGCCATTTCCGTTGCCTGGGTTGATGTGTCCAGCTTCATTCCTTTTTTCATGACTTTGTCGCAGTTTCAGACTAAGGATTTAAGACATGTAGATGGGGTAAGCGGGGCGGATTGCATTTCAGAAAGAACATTAGTGAAGGACAGATGGGTTTTTGCGACAATCGACAATAGTTTCATGGTCATCATTGCATTTTTAATTCCAGATATTTAGAGTTTAAATTCCACGACTGCCGTGGTGGGATTGGAACCCAAGTCCCGAGATCATTATCCTGGGTTACTAGTTCAGCGACAATACCACTACGCCACCGCTTGGTGTTACCAATGGGAGTCATATCATAAGTCAGCTGAGCATCTTGGAATACATGCATTTTGTAATAACATACAAATTTTACTGTGAGGCCCTACGACACAGGGACTGCAACAGTTCAAGAAAAGAGAAATGGTCCCTTGCACAAAGAATGTGCAAGATTATGGGGATAAATAATAATAATCTTTCTTAGAAATTCAGAATGTCTAACTCAGAATGTCCAGAATTCAGAATGTCCAATTCACCTACCAAACACGTCTTTCAGGACTTGTGGGAAGAAACCGGAGCACCCGAAGGAAACCCACGCAGACACGGGGAGGACGTGCAGACTCCACGCAGACAGTGACTCAAGCGGGAATCGAACCCGGATCTGACTCTGTGAAGCAACAGTGCCAACCACTGTGCTATCATGCCACCATATGCAGGGGGCATGGTGGCAGAGTGGTTAGCACCGCTGCTTCACAGTCCCAGCGATCCGGGCTTAATTCTGGCCTTGAGTGACTATGTGGAGTTTGCCCTTTCTCCCCATGTCTACGTGTGTTTCCTCCGGGTGCTCCGGTTTCCTCTCACAGTCCAAAGGTCATCATGTTAGGTGGATTTGCCATGATAAATTGGCCCTTAGTGCGCAAAAATGGGGTAATGGGGAAAGGGCAGTGGAGTGGGCTGAAGCTGACCCAATGGACTGAATGAGTCGGTGCAGACCCGATGGACTGAACGGCCTGCTTCTGCATGGTCAGGTTCCTGTGATTATGTGGTGTCCTCTGGCATTCAACGTATGCATCACTACCTCTTCATTCTGGCTCAATAAATGCAACCTGAAATGCCTGGCTTCTGTTTGACACTCCCTGGAGCTAGAAAACTGCAAGCGGAGGTTTGAAAAATCCAAACCAAACAACTCCACATTTTGCATCAAGATTTCATTGTCTTCAGGTTTTCTTGTGCTTTCTTTTGTTATTCCTTTCCATTTTGTTTTCCTTTACTGTCATTTGTTTCAGCAATATGAAGATCTTCCAAAGGATGACAGCAATTTCCTTCCCGATGATGATTCTCCCCTGCTGGAGTGGAGCGGGAGTTCAACTGAAACAAGTGAAAAATAACAATGGGTGCTGTTTTCATCCGATTGGCCGTCTCTTGTGTATCTTCAAGCAGACAAGTCAATGACAACAAGGACTGGATTTTATTTTTAAAAAGCTATCACGGACCTTGTGCTTTGAGCGCAATTGCCTGACCTCAAAGATCTGTTGTGCTCCAAATGTCTGGATGTGTTATGGAAACCAATTTTCTGTTTTCACTTTGCGACTGCTACAGTCAGGAGCCAACCTGTTAGAAACTGCAGCAAATCAGTTCAAGGGTGTTTCAGGGTAAAAAAAAAAGATTAAAAAAAAAAACAGGTTTAAGCTTCTGTCACCAAACATCATGGCCACAACATCTAAACTAAACTTTAAGATTAAATACAGCAACTGCTGGAATTCGGATACAGGACTAGGAAACAAACTGAAAGCACACAGGCTGTCGTTCTGCACCCGAGGAACTAGTTTGATGTCCAGTCTGCTTCGAATACCTCTGCTTGAAACATAATGACACAAAACCAGGGCGGGAATGGATAAAATGATTCTCTGCACTACACGGTAAACAGACATTTCCTTCAGCACCGATGCACAGTGACAGCAGTGTGTCCCATCTATCAGGTACACTGCAACAGCGCACCAATGTTCACACAAACATAGAGAATAGGAGCAGGAGGCCATTCAGCCCTTCGAGCCTGCTCCACCAATCATTATGATCATGGCTGATCATCCAACTCAGTAACCTGTTCCGGCTCTCCCCTCCCCCGCCACAACCCTTTCATTCCTTTAGCCCCAAGAGCTATATCTAACTTCTTCTTGAAAACATACAATGGTTTGGCCTCAACTACTTCCTGTGGTAGTGAATTCCACAGGCCCAACACTCTCTGGGTCAAGTAATTTCTCCTCATCCCGATCCTAAATGGCCTCCCCGTATCCTTAGACTGTGACCCCTGGTACTAGACCTCCCACCATCAGGAACAAAGAACAAAGAAAAGTACAGCACAGGAACAGGCCCTTCGGCCCTCCATGCCTGCACCAACCATGCTGCCCCACTAAACTAAAATCTTCTACACTTCCTGGCTCCGTATCCCTCTATTCCCATCCTATTCATGTATTTGTCAAGATGTCCCTTAAACGTCACTATCGTCCCTGCTTCCACCACCTCCTCCGGCAGTGAGTTCCAGGCACCCACTACCCTCTGTGTAAAAAACTTGCCTCGTACATCTCCTCTAAACCTTGCTCCTCGCACCTTAAACCTATGCCCCCTAGTAATTGACCCCTCTACCCTGGGAAAAAGCCGCTGACTATCCACTCTGTCTATGCCCCTCATAAATTTGTAGACCTCTATCAGGTCGCCCCTCAACCTCCGTCGTTCCAGTGAGAACAAACCAAGTTTATTCAACCTCTCCTCATAGCCAATGACGTCCAAACCAGGCAACATCCTGGTAAATCTCTTCTGCACCCTCTCTAAAGCCTCCACATCCTTCTGGTAGTGTGGCGACCAGAATTGAACACTATACTTCAAGTGTGGCCTAACTAAGTTTCTATACAGCTGCAACATGACTTGCCAATTTTTATACTCAATGCCCCGGCCAATGAAGGCAAGCATGCCGTATGGCTTCTTGAATACCTTCGCCACCTGTGTTGACACTTTCGGTGACCTGTGGACCTCTACACCTCGTTCCCTCTGACTGTCAATACTCTTTAGAGTTCTACCATTCACTGTATATTTCCTACCTGCATTAGACCTTCCAAAATGCATTGCCTCGCATTTGCCCGGATTAAACTCCATCTGCCATTTCTCCGTCCAAGTCTCCAAATGATTTAAACCCTGCTGCATCCTCTGACAGTCCTCATCGCTATCCGAAATTCCATCAACCTTTGTGTCGTCTGCAAACATCCTTCCTGTATCCATTCTGTCTAATCCTGTTAGAATTTTCCAGGTGAAATCCCCCCTCATTCTTCTAAACTCTGCCAAATATAATTTTAACTGACTCAATAACTCTTCAGACCTCAGTCCAGTCATCCCAGGAATCAGGCCTTCACCAACGTCTTCCAAAGCTGTGACCTTACCATCAGAAAAATGAATACAACTGACAGATGGAAACATCACCACCTGTAAGTTATCTCCAAGTCACACACTATCTTGGTTTCGCCATCCCTTCACTACCACTCCCGAGCAGCGGTGTGAGTGTTCTTGCACACAGGGACTGCAGCGGTTCAAGAAGGCAGCTCACCACCACCTTCCCAAAGGCAATGAGGGATGGAAAGTAAATGCTGGCCTAGCCAGCGAAGCCCACATCCCATGCATGAATAAAAAATGAACAATGAGTAGGATTTTCCGATTGCACCCGTCTGGAACCCACCTGATATCAACAGGCCATCAAATTTCTACCACTCTCATGACGATTCCCGTGACAATGGAACCAGAACATTTACCCCAATATAAGAACATAAGAACATAAGAACTAAGAGCAGGAGTAGGCCATCTGGCCCCTCGAGCCTGCTCCGCCATTCAATTAGATCATGGCTGATCTTTTGTGGACTCAGCTCCACTTTCCGGCCCAAACACCATAACCCTTAATCCCTTTATTCTTCAAAAAACTATCTATCTTTACCTTAAAAACATGTAATGAAGGAGCCTCAACTGCTTCACTGGGCAAGGAATTCCATAGATTCACAACCCTTTGGGTGAAGAAGTTCCTCCTAAACTCAGTCCTAAATCTACTTCCCCTTATTTTGAGGCTATGTCCCCTAGTTCTGCTGTCACCCGCCAGTGGAAACAACCTGCCCGCATCTATCCTATCTATTCCCGTCATAATTTTAAATGTTTCTATAAGATCCCCCCTCATCCTTCTAAATTCCAACGAGTACAGTCCCAGTCTACTCAACCTCTCCTCATAATCCAACCCCTTCAGCTCTGGGATTAACCTAGTGAATCTCCTCTGCACACCCTCCAGTGCCAGTACATCCTTTCTCAAGTAAGGAGACCAAAACTGAACACAATACTCCAGGTGTGGCCGCACTAACACCTTATACAATTGCAACATAACCTCCCTAGTCTTAAACTCCATCCCTCTAGCAATGAAGGACAAAATTTCATTTGCCTTCTTAATCACCTGTTGCACTTGTAAACCAACCTTCTGTGACTCATGCACTAGCATGATATAAATCAAGCGATGCAACTCTAAAGGAGCAGAGGGAGCTGGGTGTCTATGTGCATTGGACATTGAAGGTAGCAGGGCAGGTTAAGGGCTTCGTTAATAAAGCAGATCGTATCCTGGGCACAGAGTCGGTTATGTTAACTTTATTTAAGACACTAGTTTGGCCTCAACTGGAGCATTGTATTCAGTTCTGGGCAACACGTTTCAGGAAGGATGTGATGGCATTGGAGAGGGAGCGGAAAAGATCCACAAGAATGGTTCCAGTGATCAGGAACTTCAGTTAAAACGGTAGATTGGAGAAGTTGTGACTTTTTCCCTTGGAGAAGAGAAGGCTTAGAGGAGATGTGATAGAGGCGTTCAAAATCACAAGATGCTGGACAGAGTAGACAGGGGGAAACTGTTCCCACTCGTGCAAGGATCATGAACAAGAGGGCGCATGTTTTACAGAAAGTGGCAAAAAAAATACGAAAGTGATATGAGTAAAAATCTTCTCCCGGCACCGAGTGCAGTGTCGGACTGTGAGGTGGCGGCAGGGTCAAGTGAAGCATTCAAGATAGAATTAGACTGAAGATGAAGAATGTGCGGGGTTACAGAGAGAGGATGGGAGGACCGGTGCAGATTCGATGGACCGAATGGCATCCTTCTGCATTGTAGCAATTCTGTGAAACAAAAAACTTTGCTATTCTTTTATGAGGAAGGTCAACATTTTTATTTCATTTTCCAAATCCAAATCAAACTGGTTTAATTTGGATGGGAACAGTATGTCTGCTGAATAAAAGTAGAATACTGTGAAGAACGGCGAAAGTGATGGAAAACCTTGAGCGGAATTCAGCGGACAGAGGTTTCAGTCTGCTTTTGGGCATGTTTGGGTGGGGTGATTCTCAGCGGCTGCAACGCCAAGAATGACTGGGCTATTCAACGGCACTTTGCCATCATTTTGGCCCCAGAGAGATTTCCTGCTGGCAAGCTGATCTCCTGGCAGGAGCAGCAGCTCGCTGATCGGGGCCCCAATCTGGATGGCTGCCCCAATCTTTCTCCTCCTCCCACCCCCTTTCTGGCACCTCCTGTTTCACTGACCCTCAAAGTTCTGGAGGCCCCTGACAGACCCCTCCTCACCAACCTCCAATTGGAAGTCCCCCACCCCTGGCCAGGCACCCTGGCACTGACAGCCTGGCACCCTGGCAGTGCCCCAGGCACCCTGACAGTGCCAGGGTGGCACTGCCAGTATTCTAGGCTGGCGGATCCAAGGTCCCAGGTGCCACGGTGTCAGGGGGAGTGTAAGGGTACAACACTGCCCTGTTACCGACCACCTGGGATCTTTACTGCGAGACCTCGCAAGGTGGCATTACGCCTGGTCTACGTTTGTCTGAACTCATATAAAATGGCACCCTGAGGTATGGCGCGGTAGCACAGTGGTTAGCACTGTTTTGGGTCACTGTCTGTGCGGAGTCTGCATGTTCTCCCCGTGTCTGCGTGGGTTTCCTCCGGGTGCTCCGGTTTCCTCCCACAAGTCCCGAAAGACGTGCTGCTAGGTGAATTGGACTTTCTGAATTCCCCCTCTGTGACCTGAACAGGCGCCAGAGTGTGGCGACTAGGGGCTTTTCACAGTAACTTCATTGCAGTGTTAACGTAAGCCTACTTGTGACAATAAATATATTTATATTATTAGTATGGTGAGGACTCACAGGCGTGGCTGTTGACTCCTGGACACCAGGTGAATCCTGTTTTTGGGGTATTTAAATGAGCATAATGGTTGATTTGAATATTACTGATATGAATCACATCCAGCAAGGGCAGCGGGAGCAATGCGATCGCTGAATCGTGCTACTCATTTCTGAAGAAGAGTCTTCGTGGACCCAAAAAGTGAACTCTCTTTCTCTCTCCATCGATTCCATCAGACCAACTGAGTTTTTCCAGAACTTTCTGCTTCTATGGCTGCCGAATGTTTCCGTTGAAAGATGTGATGTCGGTGCAGTGGTCAGCATCTCTGCTTCTCGACTAGAAGCTCCTGCTTTACATCTTCACAACCACAGGAGGATGTTCATTTAAAAAAAATAAATTTAGAGTACCCAATTAATTTTTTCCAATTAAGGGGTAATTTAACGTGGCCTCTGCAGTCGGCAATTAGTAACCACCAAAGGATTGTTTCCTGCCCAATGTAAACTCTCAGGTTGCTGGGAGAAGTTTAGGGATGGGGGAAGCCTGAAAAGTGACCCTCCTCAGGCCTCAGGTGGGAAGGGTTGAGGGGGCTCCATCAACGGTCTTTTTTCAACTTCAGGCGCACCAACCCCCATCCAACAAAATGTCAAGCCCCTCGGCCTCCCCCTCCCGCCCTGACACCCTCAAGACCTACTTGGTTCCAGCCGCACAGGTATTAGAGGTGGGGAAAGCTTGTCATCACAGTCCTGTCCACATCAACTTCTGGTGCTGCTGGTTCTGGAGCTCCACGGGTCAATCGGATTGGCCGGCAAGACTTCCACCCGCCCTGGGAGTGCTGTCTCTGGCCAATGAACACTGATTGGAGCATGAAATGGCTTCAGGGAAGCGAGTGTCAGTGGCAACGTGTTCGCCGCCAACCCCTTGGATGGAAAGAAAACCCCACAGTGGTTAACACTGTTGCTTCCCATCGCCAGTGTCCCTTTATGAACCCATGCTGTGTCTGCCCAATGGGACAATTTCTATCCAGATGCCTCAATGAAGTGACTGTGAAAAGCCCCTCGTCGGCACATTCCGGCGCCTGTTCGGGGAGGCCGGTACGGGAATTGAACCTGCGCTGCTGGCCTTATTCTGCATTACAGGCCGGCTGCTTAGCCCACTGTGCTATCATTTTGAACGCCTCTGCCAAATCTCCGCTCGAAAACATTCCCCGATTTAAGGAAAGCCCCAGTTTGTCTCTGTGTGAATGGAATCTTTCATCCCTTGTGACATTTCGATAAATCTCCTCTGCTCACTCTATCCTTCCCAAAGTATGGTGCCCAGAATTGGACAATTGTTGTAGTGATATGCCTGTGCATAGTTTTGTATGTAGTTGTCCATCAATATATATAGTTATCGATGTGACCTCCAACCAGCTGGTGGCGATAGAGATCTACCATGTGACTCGAGAGATCAGGCAGTTGGTAGTAAGCTGTATAAGAGGTTGATCGTACTCGAAGTAGCTCCAGGAGAATTCACTGAATTCATTTATTCGTTACGGTCTGTAACATAACTTGTTAGTTGTCTTTCCACGTGTTAATTTTGTAAATAAATCATCTTACTAATCAAAGAACCAGATGCGCTGTGTGCATTTGTACTATGGCCATAATGCTAAACATTTTTTTTTTTTTTATAAATTTAGAGTACCCAATTATTTTTTTCCAATTAAGGGGCAATTTAGCGTGACCAATCCGCCTACCCTGCACATCTTTGGGTTGTGGGGGTGAAACCCACGCAGACACGGGGAGAATGTGCAAACTCCACACGGACAGTGACCCAGGGCCGGGATTCGAACCCAGGTCCTCAGCGCCGTAGGCAGCAATGCTAACC
The DNA here is from genome assembly GCF_902713615.1 of Scyliorhinus canicula. Taxonomy (NCBI): domain Eukaryota; kingdom Metazoa; phylum Chordata; class Chondrichthyes; order Carcharhiniformes; family Scyliorhinidae; genus Scyliorhinus; species Scyliorhinus canicula. The sequence goes on from NC_052149.1 coordinate 241,027,069, forward strand.
ACTGTGCCACCGTGCTGCCCTCATAATGCAAAACATAACATTGTGTAAAGGTTTAACACAATTTCCATGCTTTTTCACTCTGTGGCTGGGGCTAGTGGTCTATTGTTACTTCTTTGCATCGGATCAACTTTTGAAAATGGCAACATGAACTTGAAAAAAATCTAAATTGTTGTCGGGGCAAGCTTACTCAGAGCCCACCTATTGCTGTGAAATCGTGGGATTTGCCACTTCCAATTCTCTTTCCCAAGTTGTGAGCAATAGAGCGGGGAAAGCTGCCATTGGCTTTGACAAAGAGTCATCGGACTCGAAACGTTGGCTCTTTTCTCTCCCTACAGATGCTGCCAGACTTGCTGAGATTTTCCAGCATTTTCTCTTTCGTTTCAGATTCCAGCATCCGCAGTAATTTGCTTTTATTTTAAGCTGCCATTGGGGCCACTTCTCCCGCCCACTGTAACTCTGCAGAAAAATGGAAAAATTCCTCCCCACATTTCTATTTATAAAGTCCAGCATTCTACATGTTTTTTTACGATCTTCTTAAATGGTCAGTTAGCTGCAACGTTTCTTTATGTTCGCTCCCATGCCGTCTGCTCCTGCATCATAGATTAGAGTGTTAAAGTGAATTACAGATCAGACCACTGGAAAAATGGGTTGAGTTTAAATAAATGTACACATGTAAAACAAAACAAATATACTTGTATGTCACCAAATAGGTTTCTATGTTGCCGGTTTCCTAGCCAAGCTTTTCACACTGGGTTCTATCCATGCCTGAACGATCTGCCGAGAAGACTAAAAGGATCAATAGTCTGCAATTAACACCAAACAGAAGGTTTCCACACACTAACAGCAAAAACAGGGGTGAATGCAATGTTACCAAGTATGACCCAAATCTTCTGAAGAGCGGCAATCATTGCCAGATTGCCACTTTGCTGTGGCAAATCGGGTTGTGTTCTGGTAGGGTCCTCCCGATCCTGGCTTCATCAGAAATGGGGAGTGGTCATCAATCGCACTGGATTACTGGGGTGCAGGGAATCCATACCCCCCCCCCCCCCCCCCCCCCCCCACCCCCACCCGCCATTTCTTCACCACTCTTCTGGTCAGCGTTCAATGATCGCTGAAAAGCTTTTGAACATTTAAACTGCTTTTCAGTGATTTTGTGAGTAAATGTGTGAGCGAGGTTGGCACAATGGAATTGGACAGTGTCGTGGTGGGTGTCCAGCTTTGGATCACTGCCAGGCCGTTGTGCCAGCGGTGGAAGTATGGGAATGAGCCACCTGCCAGCAGCAAAATTAAGTGCCAATTAGTGGCCTCTTCACACCTCATCTGGCATTTTGTCGTTGTCATGGGGCCTGTCTCTGTGTTGGGTGACTGCCAGCTAAACCAGCCTCCATCGGCCTCCAGTGGCAGGGGCACTCATATTGGGCACACAATGGCCCATGAAGGGACACTTGTGGCAATGCCCCTCCACGGTAACAGCACCTCAGCAAACTTCCCTCTCCTCATCACCAGTATTGTGATATTGGATGATGCCAATCTGGGCAAGGAAATGTAGCTGCATTGTGATATCACTATGGTATCAGCGTGTGTAAGGTTTCAGGATTAAAGATACAGCGTCCTTGTTAAATGTTGGCTACTCTCTCAGGATCATTAAAGAATTTGCAGCATATACCTTATGAATCAGGCACATTGTTGCAATCCCAGTTGCTGTTATCAATGGACAATCAGGTCCCAGAGTGAAACTCGGCTTGATAGATTGTAACTTTGGTTTTTTGTTTGAGCCGCGGATGAACAAAGTCACAGGGCTGCTGGTTAAATTTTAACACAAAAAAAAACTATCACAAACTACTCCTTCACCCCAGCTTTTGCAAGGTTAACTGAAATTACAGAATACACCTGGAGTCTGGCTCAGCAAGTTTGGCTTCAATCTGAGCCGACTGGTCAATCACCAAAGCTGTGTCCAAAGCTGTTCCCTGGCCTAGTTATCCACCTCCTATGTCAAGGAAGAGAGGAGGTGAGAGCACCTTACTGCTTTTAATGTGGTCATTAGCAAACATGACAGAAATGGGCAAACGTGACACCACTGTTTAAAAAAGGAGGTTGGCAGAGAGCAGGAAATTATAGGCCAGTGAGCTTAACTTCGGTAATAGGGAAGATGCTGGAATCTATCATCAAGGAAGAAATAGCGAGGCATCTGGATAGAAATTGTCCCATTGGGCAGACGCAGCATGGGTTCATAAAGGGCAGGTCGTGCCTAATTAATTTAATGGAATTTTTTGAGGACATTACCAGTGCAGTAGATAACAGGGAGCCAATGGATGTGGTATATCTGGATTTCCAGAAAGCCTTTGACAAGGTGCCACACAAAAGGTTGCTGCATAAGATAAAGATGCATGGCATTAAGGGTAAAGTAGTAGCATGGATAGAGGATTGGCTAATTAATAGAAAGCAAAGAGTGGGGATTAATGGGTGTTTCTCTGGTTGGCAATCAGTAGCTAGTGGTGTCCCTCAGGGATCAGTGTTGGGCCCACAATTGTTCACAATTTATATAGATGATTTGGAGTTGGGGACCAATGGCAATGTATCCAAGTTTGCAGATGACACTAAGATGAGTGGTAAAGCGAAAAGTGCAGAGGATACTGGAGGTCTGCAGAGGGATTTGGGACTGTAGACTGGGACTGTACTCGTTGGAATTTAGAAGGATGAGGGGGGATCTTATCTAGAAACATTTTTAATTATGAAGGGAATAGATAGGATAGATGTGGACAGGTTGTTTCCACTGGCGGGTGAAAGCAGAACTTGGGTACATAGCCTCAAAATAAGGGGAAGTAGATTTAGGACTGAGTTTAGGAGGAACTTCTTCACCCAAAGGGTTGTGAATCTATGGAATTCCTTGCCCAGTGAAGCAGTTGAGGCTCCTTCATTAAATGTTTTTAAGGTAAAGATAGATAGTTTTTTGAAGAATAAAGGGATTAAGGGTTATGGTGTTCGGGCCGGAAAGTGGAGCTGAGTCCACAAAAGATCAGCCATGATCTCATTGAATGGCTGAGCAGGCTCGAGGGGCCAGATGGCCTACTCCTGCTCCTAGTTCTTATGTTCTTAAGAGCTGTCAATCATAGCTAGATGTTTATAAACATTGCCTTGTGTACACAGCAGGTTACTTGAGATCCATTCAAGTGTGATGGATGAGGGTTTTGTCATTTAACATTTGGCAAACTGCCAATCTCAGCCTCATACAAGCAATATCCCATTGGTGTAAATGAAAGTCATGCAGATCAAAGATCTGGGGGTTTAAACACACAAGATGTGGTTTTCGCTTTCCAGGAATTTACAGCCGGTGCTTTCACTGCCTGAGTTTTAAATTGTTTTTTTCCCGCCTCTGTCTGGACTGCGGAGGGTGGGGGGGGGGGGGGGGGGGGGGGGGGGGGGGGCTATGTAATGGGGTTCTCTAGTTGGGGGCCCTGATTTGGGGGATATCCCAATGGGGGCTCTCTTATGGGGAGGTCTCTGGTGGGGGGGTCAATGGGTGGCACCATTCTCATACTGTGGCGGGGGAAGGTCCCAGAAAATCCCATGGTGGTGGGAGGGGAGGTAGAATTGTTTTGCGGGGGAGTGTCAACTGCTGACCCTTGCCATTGGGCTGCCCGCTCAACGTGGCAGCCAATTAGCGGGATTCGGAACAGAATCCCTTGTATTACCCGCAATGCATAAACTTGCATGACAAGGGATAGTGAACCACCTCTGGATTCCCGCTCCCTACGTCAACATGGGGCTGGATTCTCCGATTTGGAGGCTATGCCCGGAGGAAGTGTCTAGTCTTACGACCAAAAAGTCGGCATAGCGTCCGCACTTTTGTTCCATCCAGTGTGGAGCGAGCAGCCGCTCAGTACAAAACCCCGGCTTTACCTGAAGATGCAGAGAGAGAATTGCCGGGTCCGTGGTTGCGCATGCGCAAGGCAGCGACCTGCGACGATTGCGCCGTAAAACATGAAGCCGGCTGCGCACGGACCCAGCCTTCCAGATAGTGCCCTCTTGTAACCCCACTCGCCACCCCGGACCACCCTCCACCAGTCCCCCATTTCCCACCAAAGCCCCCCCGCCACGGGTAGTGGAATGGCTCCCCCCCTCCCTGTGGTGGCGCTCGACACGTTCTGCAGCCGCAACGCGAGGTTGACGAAACCTCAGAGCACAAGTGATCCACGCCATCGGGAAGTCGCCCCAATGGGGGCGGAGCATCGGGGGAGGGCTTTCAAGTGACGATCTGAGGCCATCCCAATGGTATGTGGCGTATTCAGCCATGACGCCGGTTTAGAGGGGGCGAAGCAGCCAAAAAACAGCGTCACCCCGATTCCAGCGGCAAATCGCCGAATGCGACTTTGGTGTCGGCATTGGAGAATCCAGCCCAATGTTTTGAGTCCGATGTCAGTCTTCAGAATTTGCTTCAGTTGCTAATGATTTATAGAACTTCCTGCTGTCACAGACAAGGAGGGAAAAGCCTGCTTGAACTTTTTGACGCAATGTTACTGCAGTTCAGCAGAAAGACCTCGGAACTCTGGCCATAGACGTTTACTGAAGGGCTAAAATGGAGAAGGAGTGGGCCATTAGTGTGGCACACCTTTCTGATAATCATTCTCAGGAGATGGGCAATATTGGTAGTGATGGCACACAGATTATTCAGTCAATAATTTCGCTGCACGCTTCCATCTCTGCTTTTGTGGCTGTAAAATAACTCGTCAATTTTCTGCTTCATTTTGTGAGCACAAATTATATATATCCCTAAAACTAGATGTTCGCTCACAGCTGGATGTGCTCTCATCCAAATCCCAACATGGTGTATGCTCAGTCACTCAAGCTAAATGCTTTTTTACAGTAGGTTTGCATCCATCAATTTTCCCAGGAAGTGAAGTGATGATGGATTTTAGACTTTAGACTAAGTATCCATGTTTTCAGAAAATGCTGGAAATGCTGGAACAGATCAGACAGGACCTGAAACGGTGAAGAGCAATGGGTGGGATTCTCGGTTTCAGCGGAGAATGGGAACATTTTCATACTGCCACCACGGGTGCAGGAAATGTGCGATTCCATCAATGCCAATACGCTGCCCATGTGCTTCCTGCCTGAGTCGCGATACTACAGTCTGGTTCGCTGGGGTTGAGAATCCCACTGGGAGCCGGGCAAGCTGGAGCAGCTTTTAAACTTTCCACTCACCTCAGACTTTCATTCCAGCCAAAGGACGGCTGCTAAAAGATCTTCACCATGCTTCCTTGGTGCGGACAAGCACAGCATGTCGGACACTGAGGAGGAGAGGAGGGACATTCTCTTCTTTTAAATTCATTTACGGAATGTAGGCATCGTTGGTTAGGCCAGCATTTATTGCCCATCCCAAGTTGCTCTTCAGAAGGTGGTGGTGAGCTGCCTTCTTGAACTGCTGCTGTCTCTGAGGTGTCGGTACACCCACTGTGCTGTTAGGGTGGAAGTTTTTTGCCCGAGCGACAGTGAAGGAACGGCCGATATATTTCCAAGTCAGGGCGGTGAGTGACTTGGAGGGGAACCTCCAGGTGGTGGGGTTCTGCAGGTCTTGTCCTTCTAGATGGCAGTGGTCATGGGTTTGGAAGGTTTGGCTAAGGAACCTCGGTGAGTTACTCCAGTGCATCTTACAGATGGTACGTGGATGCAGATATGCTTCGGTCGTGGAGGATTTGAATGTTTGTGGAAGGAGGAGCAATCAATTGGCTGTTTTGTCCTGGATGTTATCGAGTTTCTTGAGTGGTGTTGGAGCCGCACACATCCAGGCAAGTGGAGAGTATTCCATTACATCCCTGACTTGTACCTTGTAGATGGTGGACAGACTTTGGGGGCTCAGGAGGTGACTTACTCACCGTAAGATTCTTAGCCTTTGACCTGCTCTGATAGCCACAGTATTAATGTGGCTAGTCCAGTTTAGTTTCTAATCAATGGTAACCCACAGGATGTTAATTGTGGGGGATTCAATTATGGTAATACCATTGAATGTCAAGGGGCAATGGTTAGATCCTCTCTTGTAAAAGATGGTCACTGGCTGCCACTTGTGTGGCATGAATATTACTTGCCACTAGTCAGCCCAAGCCTGGATATTGTCCAGACCTTGTTGTATTTGGACATGGACTGCTTCATTATCTGAGGAGTCGCAAATGGTGCTGAACATTGTGCAGTCATCCACAAACATCCCCACTTCTGACCTTATGATGGAGGGGAGGTCATTGATGAAGCAACTGAAGATGGTTGGGCTTTGAACACTACCTGAAGAACATCTGCAGTGATGTCCTGTAGCTGAGATGATTGACCTCCAACAACCACAACTATCTTCCTTTGTGTCGGGTATGACTCCAACCAGCAGAGAGTCATCCCCGCGCATGCACGGGGGGGGGGTTCACCTACACGTCGGCCATCGCGGAGGCTGACACGGCCGACGCATAGGAAAAGAGTGCCCCCACTACACAGGCCTGCCCGCGGATCGGTGGGCCCCGATCGTGGGCCAGGCCACCGTGGGGGCACCCCCCCCAGGACCCCAGAGCCCACCCACGCCGCCAGGTCCCGCCGGTAAGGGACCTAGTCTAATCTACGCCGGCGGGACTGGCATAGAACCAGCGGGACTTCGGCCCATCGCGGGCCGGGGAATCACCCGGGGGGGGGGGCGCTGTGAGCGGCCACCGACCGACGCGATTCCTGGCCTATGCCGAATCTCCGGTGCCGGAGAATTCGGCGGACGGCGGGGGCGGGATTCATGCCGACCCCGGCGATTATCCGACCCGGCGGAGGGTCGGAGAATCCCGCCCAATATCTCTATTTTCAGCGTTTAGTAGCCTCCATTGCTCTTGACCACCCACTACCCTTTTATATAACTATAACATTTCTAGAACGAGAACGGAAAAGAATTAAAATCACCAGGAAAAAAGTGCAGAGTAAATAATTGGAGCCAAAATGTCGAAAACCCAGTTCCTGATTGACTTCATCCTCAGGCCTTAAAGGAATTAGCTGCTGAGATAGGACAAAGAACAGGGAACAATACAGCACAGGCCCTTCTGCCCTCCAAGCTTGCGCCGACCAAGGTAGAGATAGTATGTGCATTATTTTTAATTTTCCAAAATTCCCTCAATGCTAGACTCAAGACAGGAAAATAGCAAATATAGTTCCTATGTTCGAGAGTAGGAGGTTGACTGAAAGTTGGAAACTACAGACAGCTGGCTCAACAACTGTCAAAGAGAAAATGCTGGAATCTATTACCAAGAATTTTATAGAGGGACACTTCAGAAAATCCCAATGTAAGCAGGCAGAGTCAACATAAGAACATAAGAACATAAGAACATAAGAACTAGGAGCAGGAGTAGGCCATCTGGCCCCTCGAGCCTGCTCCGCCATTCAATTAGATCATGGCTGATCTTTTGTGGACTCAGCTCCACTTTCCGGCCCGAACACCATAACCCTTAATCCCTTTATTCTTCAAAAAACTATCTATCTTTACCTTAAAAACATGTAATGAAGGAGCCTCAACTGCTTCACTGGGCAAGGAATTCCATAGATTCACAACCCTTTGGGTGAAGAAGTTCCTCCTAAACTCAGTCCTAAATCTACTTCCCCTTATTTTGAGGCTATGTCCCCTAGTTCTGCTGTCACCGGCCAGTGGAAACAACCTGCCTGCATCTATCCTATCTATTCCCTTCATAATTTTAAATGTTTCTATAAGATCCCCCCTCATCCTTCTAAATTCCAACGAGTACAGTCCCAGTCTACTCAACCTCTCCTCATAATCCAACCCCTTCAGCTCTGGGATTAACCTAGTGAATCTCCTCTGCACACCCTCCAGCGCCAGTACGTCCTTTCTCAAGTAAGGAGACCAAAACTGAACACAATACTCCAGGTGTGGCCGCACTAACACCTTATACAATTGCAACATAACCTCCCTAGTCTTAAACTCCATCCCTCTAGCAATGAAGGACAAAATTCCATTTGCCTTCTTAATCACCTGTTGCACTTGTAAACCAACCTTCTGTGACTCATGCACTAGCACACCCAAGTCTCTCTGAACAGCGGCATGCTTTAATATTTTATTGTTTAAATAATAATCCCGTTTGCTGTTATTCCTACCAAAATGGATAACCTCACATTTGTCAACATTGTATTCCATCTGCCAGACCCTAGCCCATTCACTTAACCTATCCAAATCCGTCTGCAGACTTCCAGTATCCTCTGCACTTTTCGCTTTACCACTCATCTTAGTGTCATCTGCAAACTTGGACACATTGCCCTTGGTCCCCAACTCCAAATCATCTATGTAAATTGTGAACAAACATGATTTTGTGCTTGACTGATTTATCAGGGTTCATTGAGGAAGTAACAAGCAACATAAATAAAGGAGCAGATGTGGATGTGGTATACTTAAATTTCCAGAAGATATTTGATGAGGTGCCAAAATATAAGAGGTCATGGTATTGTGGGCTTAATACAGCATCATAGATGATTGGATAGTTGACAGGAAATAGAGAGTGGGCATTAAAAGGTTATTTTCGAGTTAGCAACATGTAATGAGTGGATTGCGGCCTCAGCTATATACAATCTATATTAATGACTTGATGATAGGTTTGAATGTATGATCACTAAATGTGTTGATGGAACAAAGGAAGTTGTTAATGGGACATGAGGAGGCTACAAAGGGATATAGATAGGGCAGCACAGTAGCACAAATGGATAGCACTGTGGCTTCACAGCGCCAGGGTCCCAGGTTTGATTCCCAGCTGGGCCACTGTCTGTGTGGAGTCTGCACGTTCTCCCCATGTCTGTGTGGGTTTCCTCCGGGTGCTCCGGTTTCCTCCCACAGTCCAAAGACGGGCAGGTTAGGTTGATTGGCCATGATAAATTGCCCCGAGTGACCAAAAAGATTAGGAAAGATTATTGGGTTGTGGGGATAGGGTGGAAATGAGGGTTTAAGTGGGTGGGTGCAGAGTCGATGGGACGAATGGCCTCCTTCTGCACTGTATGCTCTATGTTCTGAGTGAATGTACAAAAATTGGCAGATGGAGTGTAATGTGGAAAAATATGAACTTGTCCAATTTGACAAGAACAAAAATCAGCCAATTATTGGAATGGAGAGACCGCAGAAGTCTGAGACACAGAGGGATCTGCTGCACAAATCATAAAAAGTCAGTCTGTCAGTACAACAAGTGATTAGAAAGGAAATAGAATGTTGTAGTTTATTGCAAAGGGGGTGGAATATAAAAGTAGGGATGTTTTGCCAGTTATATGGAGCATTACTGAGACCACATCCAGAATAATGTGTACAGCTCTGCTCTCCTTATTTCAGAAGGAGCGGCTCGGTGGCACAGTGGTTAGCACTGCTGCCTCACAGTACCAGGGACCTGGGTTCAATTCCGGCCTTGTGTGACTGTCTGTGCGGAGTCTGCACTTTCTTCCCATGTCTGTGTGGGTTTCCTCCACTTTCCTCCCACAGTCCAAAGATGTGCAGGTTAGGTGGATTGGCCATGCTAAAGTGCCCCTCAGTGTCCTAAAGGTTAGCTGAGGTTATCGGGATAGGGCAGGGGAGCAGGTCAAGATGGGGTGCTCTTTCGGAGGGTCGGTGCTGACTCGATGGGCCGAATGGCTGCCTTCTGCATTGCAGGAATTCTTTGATACTATGAATAGCATTAGGATTTCGATTTGTTTGTTTATTGTCATGTGTACCGAGGTGCAGTGAAAAGTATTTTTCTGTGAGCAGCTCAAACAGATTATTAAGTACATGAAAGTAAAAGAAAGAAAATACATAATAAGGCAACACAAGGTACACAATGTAAATAGATAGACACCGGCATCGGGTGAAGCATACAGGGTGTAGTATTAATCAGGTCAGTCCATAAGAGGGTCGTTTAGGAGTCTGGTAACAGCGGGGAAGAAGCTGTTTTTGAGTCTGTTCGTGCGTGTTCTCAGACTTCTGTATCTCCTGCCCAATGGAAGAAGTTGGAAGACTGAGTAAGCCGGGTGAGAGGGGTCTTTGATTATGCTGCCCGCTTTCCCCAGGCAAGGGGATGCAGCCAGATACGATGCTTTCTATGGTGCATCTGTAAAAGCCTGTAATGTGGACATGCCTAATTTCCTTAGTTTTCCTGAGGTAGTATAGGCGCTGTTGTGTTTTCTTGGTGGTAACGTCGGCGTGGGAGGACCAGGACAGATTTTTGGAGATGTGTACCCCTAGGAATTTGAAACTCCTCACCATCTCCACCTCGGCCCCATTGATGCTGACAGGGGTGTGTACAGTACTTTGCTTCCTGAAGTCAATGATCAGTTCTTTAGTTTTGCTGGCATTGAGAGAGAGATTGTTGTCGTTGCACCACTCCACTAGGTTCTCTATCTCCCTCCTGTATTCTGACTCGTCGTTATTCGATATCCGGCCCACTGTGGTTGTGTGGTCAGCAAACTTGTAGATGGAGTTGGAACCACCTTTGCCACGCAGTCATGTGTGTGCAGGGAGTATAGTGGGGGGCCTAAGTATGCAGCCTTGCAGGGCCCTGGTATTGAGGAGGTTTTGTTGTTTAGCAGCTGTTTAGAAAATACTTGCTCAAATGTTTCCTGGGATCATGGGCTATCCTATGAGGAAATGTTGGGCTAGTGGGCCTGTATCCATTGGAGTTTGGAAGTTTCCCCTTGTGGGGAGACTACAGGTCGGGAACACAGCGTTTCTCTCTCAGAGGCTTGTGAATCTATGGAGCTCTCTTGCCCAGAGAACAGGGTGGATCATTGAATGTTTCTCAGGCTGACTTGAATAGACTTGTCAAACAAGAATGTAAGTGTACGGAGGTGGGAAGGAAAGTGAAGTTAAGGCCTTATTCAGATAAGCCACCATATTATTGCATGGTGCAGGAGGCTTGAGGGGATGAATGGCTTATTCCTGCTCCTCATTTGTCTGTTCGCATGTTTGAATCTTAAAAACCTTGATGAAATCACCCCTTGACCTTTTAAATTCCAAGAAATGCAACCTCTCCTCGTAATTTAGCCCTTGGAGACCAACTATCATTCGGGTTACTCTATGCAGCACTTTCAGGTCATTATATCCTTCCTAATGTGTGATGTCCAAAGCCGCACACAGTACCCAAGGTGTGGTCCAATCAGGACATGGATCGGACCCGCTCAATGTCAATTCAGTTGACATCTCTGGAACCAAATATCAGATGCGTTGTAGAAAGGCCAAAAAATACAATTGCAGATGTTTTTCCTCCCAGTCCATGAGCAATTTCATACCTATTGGGGCTGGTTTAGCTCACTGAGCTAAATCGCTGGCTTTTAAAGCAGACCAAGCAGGCCAGCAGCACGGTTCAATTCCCGTACCAGCCTCCCCAGACAGGCGCCGGAATGTGGCGACTAGGGGCTTTTCGCAGTAACTTCATTGAAGCCTACTCGTGACAATAAGCGATTTTCATTTCATTCATTTTCATTCTATTGTCATATAGAATCATAAAATTTACAGTGCTGTAGGAGGCCATTCGGCCCATCAAGTCTGCATGGGCCTTGGAAAGGGCACCCTTTCCAAGCCCACACCTATCCCCATAACCCAATTTAACCTTTTTTGGATACGAAGGGCAATTTTAGCATGGCCAATCCACCTAACCTGCACATCTTTGGACTGTGGGAGGAAACCGGAGCACCCGGAGGAAACCCACGCAGACATGGGGAGAACGTGCTGACTCCACACAGACAGTGACCCAAGCCGGGAATCGAACCTGGGACCCTGGAGGTGTGTAGCAATTGTGCTAACCACTATGCTACCATGCTGCACTTCTGATGAGGTTTCACTGAAGTACTTCCTCACCGTACTGGACACACCAGCTATCAATTATAGTCCGGCTCCCACTGAAGCTAGGCAACAGCTCATGTCCCAGTGCAGGAAGCACACCCACCTCCCCCACCCCTCACCACCCCCATCCCCCACCTCCTCCCGACCACACCACCCCCACCCCTCACCTCCCGATCCCCCAGCTCCCCCCACACCCACATCCCCCACCTCGCCCACCCCCCACCTCCCCCACCCCTCACCTCCCCGATTCCCCACCTCCCCCCACCCCCACATCCCCCATCCCCCACCTCACCCATTCCCCACCTCCTCCACCCCTCACCTCCCCGATCCCCCACTTCCCACCACCCCACCACCCCCACCCCACCACCCCCACCCCACACCTCCCGATCCCCCACCTCCCTCCACCCCATCTCCCCCCCACCCCCACCTCACCCACCCCTCACCTCCCCGATCCCCCACCTCCCCGATCCCCCACCTCACCCCACCCCCACCTCCCCCATTCCCCACCTCCCCATCCACCACCTCTCCCACCCCGCACCTCCTCCCACCCCCACCTCCCCCATCCCCCACCTCCCCATCCCCCACCTTGCCCATCCCCTACCTCCCCCACCTCCTCCCACCCCCACCTCCCCATCCCCCACCTCTCCCACCCCCATCTCCTCCCACCCCCACCTCCCCCATCCCCCACCTCCCCATCCCCCATCTCCCCCATCCCCCACCTCTCCCACCCCCCACCTCCTCCCACCCCCACCTCCCCCATCCCCACCTCGCCCATCCCCCACCTCCCCCACCCCCTACCTCCTCCAACCCCACCACCCCCACCTCCCCCATCCCCCAACTCGCCCACCCTGCACCTCCCCATCCCCTACCTCCTCCACCCCCCACCTCTCCACCCCCTACCTCCTCCACTCCCCACCTCCCCCATCCCCCACCCCCCCCATCCCCCACCTCCCCCATCCCCCACCTCTCCCACCCCTACCTCCTCCAACCCCACCACCCCCACCTCCCCCATCCCCCACCCCACACTGGGATCTTTAACATTGAGCTGCGCAGGCAGACAGCACCGTGGTTTATCACATCATATCTGGTAAAACACTGTCATTCAGTAACTTCCAGTGTTATTGCATGGGAGTGATGGCCTAGATTATACAATCAGACCCTGGAACTACAATTTCCTGATTGGCACAATAAACCATGACAGTAACCAGATGCCAACTCTCCAATATATGCAGAAAACCTCCTGCAACAAGCTTGCTCTTTTTCCTATTTTCGATGACAAAGTTTGCAGCTGCCATTCTTCACTTTCATAGCTAGTGCGCACTTTGCTAATAACCTGTACATTGTTCATTTGACTCTCTGGAAATGTCACCATCTTTCAACGACAGTTCACTCATCGTAGAGACCATTACCTTGTCTCAAATCACTGACGTGGCACCACTGGGAGCCAGTAATCTTCTGTTCATTTGCACTCTCCCTCCTACAATGAAATTAATTGTTTCACGCTTTCCCTCTCTGCTAAACCCCAACTATGAAACACCCCAATCGCCACAACTGGGGCTGAACAGTGCTGGATACTGAGATGGTGTTCGACAGCCTTTAGTGACCAGCCAATTATCTCTGTTGTTTATTCAGTTGGAATTATGCTCTGGCTCCCTAATACGTGCATGTCCATGTTATAGAGATAATTCTTTTTTTTCAGGCAGTGAATGATTGCAAACAAGTCTTGAGTGTTGCGTTATTATAAGAAGCAATTAAATCATAAACCTTCCTCGGTACAGCAAGGAACAATTGACTCTATTTGAAAAGCAGGAGCACAATGTGACTGATAAATCCAGAGGGATTAACATCACTTTGATTCTTTTAGGGACTAGCTGCTCGTCTAACAAGTAAATTGTGACTTGCATTTTTTGAAAATAATGTATGCATTACTCAGACATTCTCAAATTACCCTCAAACAAACATTGGCAATGTTTAGATTAAATATTTGAGCCATTAACTTTCTTCTTCCTCTCTTTGGGGCTAAAGTTCAGATCAGCAGAGATCAGATATTGAACGATACGAACCAAATTCAAAGTCAAAGCTCCAAATTTCCAGCCTCTGCATTGCTTTGCTGAATAAATGCTCAGGTTCCTTTTTTCATGGCATTTTGACCCTCTGTGCAAACGTCCTGGGCAGTCTTTATTTCGATGTGAACCACAAGCTGTTTTGTACATTGACCGAATGACCACACAACCAATATATTAGTTCAAAAGACAGTTTATTAACAAACACAAGACATTTCTATATGCAATGATACACATGGCTACGCACTAAACTAGACCTAATAACTAAGATGACTTTACTTGACTTCGGGGTGACCGGTTTTGTGCGGGAGATAAGGCCTTTATCTGTGTCCACGTGGGTCGGTTGGAAGTCTTCAGGTTCGTCTCGGCTGGGCTCGTCCTTCAGGTAGCGATCGCGGGTCCTTGAACTTGGCTGGTTGATACGCTGCAATTGGTCGCACACAGGCCGGTCCAAAAGAGGCTGATCCCTAGTGTGCAGGGCTTCTTATCCTTCTTCTCTTTTACATCCTTTGGGGCCTTAACTCCAGATCCATTGGATCGATAAGGTTTTGATCACCCTCATGGTGGCCAATTAGGGGGTGGATACCTCGGTGGCTGGGCGGGTCCCAGCTGTCATTATTCCAGGCACGTAGGCCTTTCCAAACAAGGGGACGTGGCGCCAGTTAGTCTGTTACTGTTTTAGCTCCTTGATTCAAACTCTATTGTCCTGGGGTAAATGGTGATTGACCTTTAATAGGTGCAAGTTTCTGTCAGGTCTGACTTCTTTGCACAATACACAGAGGCTATATGTACTTGTCTGTGTCTAAGTTGACCACAATTCCCATGGTCCTTTGCAGGTGGCCATTTTAGATGGTTACACAGTGTCAACCTCTCTTCTCAAGTAGACACAAGTCCCCTGTATGAAATTGCCAAATAATTTTCATTAACTTGTACTGAATTGAGTCATGGTAAATGGCTGGTGGATGTGAGGAAGTGTAAAGCTCATAATGATTTGCCTGCTTTGAGAGTTCAACAATGTTTTGGGTCCCGAGTACGGAGCAGAAAGCTTAACTCCACCTGATGCCTAACATATACTCAAAATTGTCAAAAGAAAATTGAAATAATGTTCTATCTCTAATACTGGCTAAAGGTATACATTTGGAAGGGTGATGGAGACAGTGCAGAGGAATGGGACTCATTGGTAGTTCTTTCAGAGTCTGTAAGGTTCAATGGGCCGACAAGACTTTTTCTGTGGAATATTGTTCTACGATTTGATGATTCCTCATATTTTTCTTTGCCTGCAC
Source organism: Scyliorhinus canicula (assembly GCF_902713615.1). NCBI lineage: Eukaryota > Metazoa > Chordata > Chondrichthyes > Carcharhiniformes > Scyliorhinidae > Scyliorhinus > Scyliorhinus canicula. Next base: position 241,042,227 of record NC_052149.1, read on the forward strand.
ATATTCTCAGAAATGAGTGCATCTGATCAAATACCCTTCAATAATGGAGGCACAGTGGTTAGCACTGCTGCCTCGCAGCGCCAGGGACCTGGGTTCAATTCACAGTCCAAAGATGTGCGGGTTGGGTGGATTGGCCATGGTAAATTTGCCTCTTCGTGTCCATGGGTTAGATGGGGTTACATGGATAGGGTGGGGGAGTGGGCCTAGGTAGGGTGGTCTTTCAAAGGGTCGGTGCAGACTCGATGGGCTGAATGGCTTCCTTCTGCACTGTCGGGTTTTATGATTCTTTCTTCTTGTTAAAAGGACTCGGAAGGAAATAGAATGTCTTTCCTCCCTAACAAACTGTCAGTGCAAAGATCAAAAATCAAATGAACCCCAATTTTCTTAGAAACTAGTCCAAGAACTAATAGGATAATCTGGACCGCAAGGACATCAGCCAGGACCTTTAGAAGCAAACATGTTTTGTCGTTAGTTTTTCTTTCCAACTTAACGCCAGAAGATAAAGTGGCTTCTTACTTATGAAATCTCGACAGATAATGAAAATGATTAATGGTGTTTTTACACATGAGACTCTCATTGTGAATATTGCTGCTATAAATAATTTGTTTCTCTGTATGTACATACCTTCTTTATCCAATAGAATTTTGCAGAAAAGTTTGGTATTCTGTCAGTAGAAGATCTTTAATTTTTTAGAGGTTTCAAGCCCAACTCTAGTGGCAGGCAGTGACCATCTCTAAACAGAGAAAATCTAACCATCCCCCCTTGACATTCAATGGCATTACCATGGCTAAATCCCCCACCATCACCCTCCTGGGGTGGGTCATCATTGGCCAGGAACAGAATTAGACGAGCCATTTAAATAGTATGACAGCAGGAATGAGTCAGGAGCTGGGAATTCTGTGGAGGTCAACTCTTAACTCCTCAAAGCCTGTCCACCATCTACAAGGCAAAGGTCAGGCATGTGATAGAATACTCTCCACTTGCCTGGTTGAGTGAAGCTCCAACAACACTCTAAGAGCTTAAAATCATCCAGGATAAAGCAGCCCTACTTGATTTGCACCCCATCAACCACATTCAACAATCAATCCTCCATCACTGATTCTCAGATGTAGCAGTGTATATCATCTACAAGATGAACTGCGCATTCACCAAGGTTCCTTTGGCCGAACCTTTCAAACTCACAAAATCTACTACCTTGAAGGACAAGTACAGATGCAGGGGAACCTCACCACCTGCAAGCTCCCCTCTAAGAGTAATGGTAAGATTCTTGGTCGTGTGGATAATGTACATGTACATAGATTCCTGAAAGTTGCCACCCAGTTTATAAGGTTGTTAAGATGGCGTACAGTGTGTTAGCTTTTATTGGCAGAGGGATTGAGTTTCGGAGCCATGAGGTCACGTTGCAGCTGTACAAAACTGTGGTGCGGCCGTATTTGGGCTGGTTTAGCTCACTGGGCTGGCTTTTAAAGCAGACCAAGCAGGCCAGCAGCACGGCTCGATTCCCGTACCAGCCTCCCCGGACAGGCACCGGAATGTGGCGACTAGGGGCTTTTCACAGTAACTTCATTGAAGCCTACTCGTGACAATAAGCGATTTTCATTTTCATTTCATTTTTCATTTGGAGTATTGCGTGCAGTTCTGGTCGCCGCATTATTAGGAAGGCTGTGGAAGCATTGGAAAGGGTGCAGAGGAGATTTACCAGGATGTTGCCTGGTATGGAGGGAAGATCTTATGAGGAAAGACTGAGGGACTTAAGGCTGTTTTTGTTAGAGAGAAGAAGGTTATGAGGTGACTTAATTGAGGCATACAAGATGATCTGAGGATAAGATAGGGAGCCTTTTTCCTCAGATGGTGATGGCTAGCACGAGGGGACATAGCTTTAAATTGAGGGGAGATAGATATAGGACAGATGTCAGAGGTAGACTCTTTACTCAGAGAGTAGTAAGGGCGTGGAATGCCCTGCCTGCAACAGTAGTGGACTCGCCAACATTAAGGGCATTTAAATGGTCATCGGATAAACATATGGATGACAAGGGAATAGTGTAGATGGGCTTTAGAGTGGTTTCACAGGTCGGCGCAACATTGAGGGCCGAAGGGCCTCTACTGCACTGTAATGTTCTATGTTTTAAACTAATTTGTCAGGGGGTGGGAAAACGAGCTGTAGTCCAGAAGCCAGTGTTGAGAGTAGTGAAGTACTGAGGAGGGTATCAAGGTCGCAGGAGTGTACTGGCAGACAGAAAGGTGGGTTGAAGTGTGTCTACTTCAATGCAAGGAGCATCCGGAGTAAGGTAGGTGAACTTGAAATGAAAATCGCTCATTGTCACGAGTAGGCTTCAATGAAGTTACTGTGAAAAGCCCCTAGTCGCCACATTCCGGCACCTGTCCAGGGAGGCATCGAACCGTGCTGCTGGCCTGCTTGGTCTGCCTTAAAAGCCAGCGATTTAGCTCAGTGAGCTAAACTAGCCCCTACTTGGAACTTGGAGCGTGGATTGGTACTTGGGACTACGATGTTGTGGCCATTACGGAGACATGGTTAGAACAGGGGCAGGAATGGTTGTTGGAAGTTCTGGGGTATAGATGTTTCAGTAGGAGTAGGGAAGGTGGTAAAAGAGGTGGAGGAGTAGCATTGTTAATCAAGGATAGTTTAACGGCTGCAGAAAGGCAGTTCGAAGGGGATCTGCCGACTGAGGTAATATGGGCCGAAGTTAGAAATAGGAAAGGAGTAGTCACATTATTGGAGTTTTCTACAGGCCCCCAAATAGTATTAGAGATGTGGAGGAAGAAATTGCAAAACAGATTACGGATAGGTGTGGAGGTCTCAGGGTATTTGTCATGGGTGACTTTAAATTTCCAAATATTGATTGGAACCTCTATCGGCCGAACAGTTCAGATGGGGCAGTTTTTGTACAGTGTGTGCAGGAGGGTTTCCTGACACAATATGTGGATAGGCCGACAAGAGGGGGGGCCACATTGGATTTGGTACTGGGTAATGAACCGGGCCAAGTGTTAGATTTGTTTGTGGGGGAGCAGTTTGGAGACAGTGACCACAATTTGGTGTCTTTCACTATTGCAATGGAGAGGGATAAGGCCATACGGCAGGGCAAGGTTTATAATTGGGGGAGGGGTAATTATGATGCGATGAGGCAAGAATTAGGGAGCATAAGATGGGAACAGAAACTGTCAGGGAAAGGCACAAATGAAAAGTGGAGCTTGATCAAGGAACAAATACTGCGTGTCCTTGATAGGTATGTCCCTGTCAGGCAGGGAGGAAATGGCTGAATGAGAGAACCATGGTTCACAAAACAGGTTGAATGTCTTGTCAAGAGGAAAACGGAAGCATATGTAAGGATGAGAAAACAAGGTTCAGTTGGGTCGCTTGAGGGTTACAAGGTAGCAAGGAAGGAGCTCAAGGAAGGGCGTAGGAGAGCATGGAGGGGGCATGAGAAGTCCTTGGTGGGTAGGATCAAGGAAAACCCCAAGGCTTTTTACTCTTATGTGAGAAATAAAAGAAAGACCAGCCTGAGGGTACGGATGGTCAAGGACAGTAGTGGGAACTTGTGCATGGAGTCAGAAGAAATAGGAGAGGCGTTGAATGAATACTTTTCTTCATTTTTCACCAAGGAAAGGGGCCATGTTTTTGAGGATGAGAGTGTGATACAGGCGGGTAGGATTGAGGAGGTAGATGTTCTGAGGAAGGATGTATTAGCAATTTTGAAAAACCTGAGGGTCGACAAGTCCCCTGGGCCAGATGGGATATATCCAAGGATTCTTTGGGAGGCAAGGGATGAGATTGCAGAGCCTTGGGCTTTGATCTTTGGGTCCTCACTGTCCACAGGGATAGTGCCAGAGGATTGGAGAGTGGAAAATGTTGTTCCTCTGTTCAAGAAAGGGAATAGGAATGACCCTGGTAATTATAGGCCAGTTAGTCTTACTTCGGTGGTCGGTAGGTTAATGGAAAAGGTCCTGAAGGATAGGATTGATGACCATTTGGAAAGATGCAGCTTAATCCGGGATAGTCAACACGGATTCATGAAGGGTACGTCTTGCCTCACAAATTTGATGGTATTCTTTGAGGAGGTAACTAAGAGTGTAGATGAAAGGAGAGCAGTTGATGTCATATACGTGGATTTTAGTGAGGCGTTTGATAAGGTTACCCATGGTCGGCGCATGAAGAAAGTAAGGAGGTGTGGGATAGAGGGAAATTTGGCCAATTGGATAAGTAACTAGCTATCACATAGAAGACAGAGGGTGGTGGTGGATGGAAAATTTTCAGACTGGAGTCCAGTTACCAGCGGTGTACCATAGGGATCAGTGCTGGGTCCTCTGCTATTTGTGACTTTTATCAATGACTTGGAGGAAGGGGCTGACGGGTGGGTCAGTAAATTTGCTGATGACACCAAGATTGGTGGAGTAGTGGATGAGGTGGAGGGCTGTTATAGGCTGCAAAGAGACATTGATAGGATGCAGAACTGGGCTGAAAAATGGCAGATGGAGTTTAACCCTGATAAGTGCGAGGTGATTCGTTTTGGTCGAAAAAACTTGAATGCGGATTACAGGGTCAACGGCAGGGTTCTGAGGAATGTGGAGGAACAGAGAGATCTTGGGGATCATGTCTACAGATCTCTGAAGGTTGCCACTCAAGTGGATAGAGCCGTGAAGAAGGCCTATAGTGTGTTAGCGTTTATTAACAGGGGGCTTGAGTTTAAGAGCCGCAGGGTTATGCTGCAACTATACATGACCCTGGTGAGACCACATTTGAAGTATTATGTGCAGTTCTGGTCACCTCACTATAGGAAGGATGTGGAAGCATTGGAAAGGGTGCAAAGGAGATTTACCAGGATGCTGCCTGGTTTGCAGGATGGGTCTTATGAGGAAAGGTTGAGGGAGCTAGGACTTTTCTCTTTGGAGCAAAGGAGGATGCGAGGCGACTTAATAGAGGTTTATAAGATGATGAGGGGGATAGATAGAGTGGACGTTCAGAGACTATTTCCTCAGGTGGATGTAGCTGTTACAAGGGGGCATAACTATCGGATTCTGGGTAGGACATATAGGAGGAATGTCTGAGGTAGGTTCTTTACTCAGAGAGTGGTTAGGGTGTGGAATGGACTGCCTGCTGTGATAGTGGAGTCGGACACTTTAGGAACTTTCAAGCGGTTGTTGGATAGGCACATGGAGCACACCAGAATGACAGGGAGTGGGATAGCTTGATCTTGGTTTCGGACAATGCTCGGCACAACATCGAGGGCCGAAGGGCCTGTTCTGTGCTGTACTGTTCTATGCTCTCTGTTCTAAGACACACACTATCCTGACTTGGAACTCTATCACTATTCCTTCACCGTCGTTAGGTTAAAATCCTGGAGTTCCGTCTCTAACAGCACAGTGGGTGCACCTACAACACATGGGTCGGGATTCTCCGATCCGGCGGCCAAGTTCTGACGCCGGCGTCAAAAGCGGCGTGAGCCACTCTGGCGTCAACAGGCCTGCAGGCCCGGGTATTCACCCCTTCCCAGCGGGCTAGTACAGCGCCGGAGTCGTGTCCGCTGCTCCAGCTGGCGTGCCATAGCTGGTGCAAGTTCACACATACGTGCGGGTTTCCGTCTCCGCGCCAGCCCCCGAGAAATATGGCGGAGCCCTACAGGGGCCCGGCACGGAGGAACATAGGCCCCCCACGGAAATAGCCCGCCGATCGGTAGGCCCCGATCGCCGGCCAGGCCACCGTGGAGGCCCACCCAGGAGTCGGATCCCCCCCCCACCCGCATCGACGGCCCCCGCAGCCAGAACTCTGTGGTCCCACCAGGTAGAACCATAGGTAACCTACGCCGCCTGGACTCGGCCGAACCCGGCGGGCACTCGGCCCGTCGAAGCACAGAGAATCGCCGGCGGGGGCGGCGCTTTCAATGTCCCCCAACCTGCACGGCGCCGATCCTGTGGGCGCCTGAGAATTGGCGGGCCGGCGTCGGAGCAGTTTGGCGCTATTCTCACCTCCCCTCCCCCCCCCCCCCCCGGCGATTCTCTGACCCGGCGGGCGATTGGAGAATCCTGGCCATGGACTGCAACGATTCATCAAGTCAGCTTACCATGACCTTCTCAAGGGCAATTAGGGATGGGCACGAAATGCTGACCTAGCCAGCGATGCCCTCATCCCATGAGCCAATATAAAAACAACATTATACAAAGCTCAGCTGATATGATAGGAGAAGTGCCAGGCACCCTCAGATGTGTTTGGCCATGTAGAGATGAACTATGTATTTTCAGAGGTGTGATTTTGAAGGGAGCACAGGTATTTGTACCCGTATCTCTTGCCAGGACATAATGTGACAGCGATACCGGGTACATATGGGCACTGGAAAGATACACTGTGCATTGGCCAGGGGCCACAATGATATTGAGAGGACAGTGAAGATGGACGAAGCATGCCAGAGACACAAACCATATCAACATAAAGAACCGCTCAATCCTCCAGAAGTTCCATCACTTGGTCTAAAATCGCAGCTGATTTATTACCGACCGATGGCGACAACTTTCTGCTGGTCATTGAACAGTTTCCGATCATCAGAGAGTTGAAAGATACCATGACAGATCTAATGAGTTCAATTTCCAGCTCAGGGAATTGTACAACTGTGTCGCACCCAACAGCACCAACTGAGCCGAGAACACATCCAAGATGGATTTGATCAAAGAGTAAAATTGTGGAGGGCCACCACAAAAAGTAAGCAGCACCCCAACAATGCCCAAGGTATCAAGACACAAGTTCAAAACACCCTAAGTGATTATTTCAATTCAGCTCTCAGAACAGTCACAACATGCATTATAAGACTCTTAAATTTTTAAATCCTTAAACTCCTGAGCAAAGGTTTATTTTGTGTTAATAGATGTTGCAACTACCCTTAGTTTTCACTCTAATTGTAGGTAATGCTATCTTGAGGAGGCGTGGGGGTGGATGGGGATGTTGTGAATGTTGCTATAAGAGATTTTATGTTAATGGCAGCATGCGGAATGAAGGAATGACAACTGTACTTTCCTTTTAACTACAGCTGTTGAATATATTGTTTTTTGGTTTCGGGGGATGTGGGGGTTGCTGGCTGGACCAACATTGTTTTAATATAAATTTGGAGTACCCAATTCATTTTTTCCAATTAAGGGGTAATTTAGCCTGGCCAATCCACCCACCCTGCACATCTTTGGGTGTGGGGGCGAAACTAACGCAAACAAGTGGAGAATGTGCAAACTTTACACAGACAGTGACCCATGGCCGGGGTCGAACCTGCGGCCGCGTTGCCATGAGGCCGCAGAGCTAACCACTGCGTCACGATGCTGTCCCTAACATTTATTGCCCATCCCTAATTGCCTTTGAACTCAGTGGCTTAGAACATAGAACAGTACAGCACAGAACAGGCCCTTCGGCCCTCGATGTTGTGCCGAGCAATGATCACCCTACTCAAACCCACGTATCCACCCTATACCCGTAACCCAAACAACCCCCCCTTAACCTTACTTTTAGGACACTACGGGCAATTTAGCATGGCAAATCCACCTAACCCGCACAACTTTGGACTGTGGGAGGAAACCGGAGCACCCGGAGAAAACCCACGCACACACGGGGAGGGCGTGCAGACTCCGCACAGACAGTGACCCAGCCGGGAATCGAACCTGGGACCCTGGAGCTGTAAAGCATTTATGCTAACCACTATGCCACCGTGCTGCCCCTTGCTGGACCATTTCAGAGGGCAGTTAAGAATCAACCACATATTGTTGTAGGTCTGGGTCACATGTAGGCCAGACCGGGTAAGGATTTGAACCCCTGTCCCAGCGAATGACCTTGGGTCTCCAGATTGCTAGCCCAGTGACAATATCACTGTGCCACCGTCTCCCTGACAGTAAATCTGTCTGATGAGCACTCCTGCACTGCATCTACAAATAAACTGAACCTATGTTTAGTTTCCCAGCCCTGCGGGATATTGGTAAGTTTGTATTCAGCAAAAACAGAAATAAAAATAAAAATAAAAACACATATCACAAGCAGGACATTGTCATATCACAACAATGAAAACTTTAATTGAACATCAGTCAGTCAGAGTATTTAGGTTTGCTCTCAGCAATTAGCAAGAAACCCAACAGAGTGATTACCAGAGTCATCACTGCATTGCACTGGAGTGTCAGTTTAGTGTTCGACTGTCTGGGTTGGCCTTGAATTTGTGATCCAGAGGTTTGGGGCAGCACAGTGGCACAGTGTTTAGCACTGCTGCTTCACAGCGCCAGGGACCCAGGTTCGATTCCGACCTCGGGTCACTGTCTGTGCGGAGTCTGCACTTTCTCCCTGTGTCTGCGCGGGTTTCCTCCGGGTGCTCTGGTTTCCTCCCACAGTCCAAAGATGAGCAGGTTAGGTGGATTGGCCGTAATAAATTGCCCCTTAGTGTCCAAAAGGTTAGGTTGGGGTTCCTGAGTTACGGGGATAGGGTGCAGGTGTGGGCTTAGGTTGGGGGATCTTTCCAAGGGCCGGTGCAGACTTTGATGGGTCGAGTGGCCTCCTTCCGCACTGTAAATTCTATTCTAAGGTTCACACACTGCAATGTTGGTACACACAGCACATCTATGCACATTTGTGCGCACAGCAATGTTGGTGCTCAAAGAATTGGGAAATTGTGTTCTGAAAGTTTCCCCTCAGCGTCTGCCGAAACGGCAGCTCCGTGCCATCCCCAGGTTTTATGTACTGTTTACATTGATATGAAGGATTGGATTGGTTTGGATTGGAATATTCCATGTGGTATAACTGCTTTGCACAGAATCTTTCCTCCAGCAGCCGCTGCCATTGTCTTTCACAGCTGGAATCTGTTTTCATGATTCAGTGAAATTAGCAACGTTTACAAGTTTATTACTTTTTTTTCTCGTTTGTCTCCTGCTTACTTTGCAATGAAAAGCCCAAAGTGTTTGTGATCGGTGCTTCCCACAATAATGGACTATTGATCAAGAATGCAAGATTGAGCACATGGATTTTTAGACATAAAATGAAATAAAAGCAGCAAAATAAAATTGATTGCAACTAAAAGCCATTTACAGATCGGGGGGAACTATTCAACTCATCTTACTTATTAAGGCAAATCAATGACTTTTCTCTTGCTTGTGAATCTTTGCAGACTGCCCCGAGTCTGGACAATTAGGGAGAGATTATCAGTGACCCAGGTTTGTTTGATCTGATATATTTTTGTCATCGTTAAGTGAAGCCTCAGGTTCTTATTACCGGAACTAATGTGGTCGTTTATTTGGAGTGCGCACATGAAGGACCACAGACACAATGCAAGAGGCACTCAAGGTTGAAAAGAGAAGAGGAGATCAGAGAAATCGGGGAAGCAAAGGGTAAGAAATGCAAAGGTTTTGGTCTAAAAAGTGGTAGATTTTTCAGGGAAGGGAATAATGGACAGCGCATGTTTTTGTTCTAATGCACTCACGAGTCCCCCTACCCGCACAGACTGACACATTCTTCTTCAGTTATGTGCAGGATCTGCAGACAATCAGCTGCATTAACACTTAGTGGTTCCTCTTTCCCATTACATCCACTTCCCCCGAAGTCAGGCCTGTTCCAGGCCTCAAAAACCTCCAGTAGGGCATCCAAATTTCAGCAATATAAATCTATGTATATATATAGTATATATTTAAACTGGATGTTGAGGTGGAAAAGGATTTGGGTGACGAGTATCTAAAGGGAATGTAGCTTTCAGCTCCCTTGGCAGCTGTCAGTCAACCAGGAGGATTTTTGTTTCTGAACAGAAGGTTGTGCGTTCGTATTAACTCCCCCAGAGAGTTGAATACAGAATCTAAGCTGACACATTGACGGTAGAGCTGAGGGAGCGCTGCTCTGCTGGATAAGCCATTTTGTGGAGGGGCATCACACTGATACTTCAACCTGTTCTCAGGTGGCTGTCAGACATTCCCTGTCCAAAGGTCTCCTCGGTGCCCTGACTGAGAGCTACTACTCAACAAATGTCACTAAAAAAGATCAATTGGTCATTTATCATATTGCTATTGGTGGATCTTACTGCGCACAAATTGGCTGCGGTGAACCCAACTCCAGGAGTCTCCTTCTTCTTTTCCTCGGGATTAAGGAAGACTTGCTTCCAGTTTGGTTCAATAGATTCTGGGGTGGTTGATGAGTGGCTGCATGATCAGCATACTCAGTCACATGCAGGGCAGGTGTTGTGTGAAAGGTTGGGTAGATGGGGCCTGGATTCTCCATCCCAACCTCAGGGATTCGCCATCTTGCCAGCCGGCCAATGGGGTTTCCCACTGTGGGCAGCCCCGCACCATCGGGAATTCCCTGGGCTGCCGGCACAACGGAGAATCGCTCCAGTGAAGAATCCAGCCCGAGGTGTTTGGTCATTGTAACTCTCCCTAACATTCACCACTGCGTGTTCCTGATGGGGTCTCATGATGTACTCAGTGCCCTCCTGAATGGACCTTTTAGACTTTGCTCAGTCATAAACCAGGGTTGAGTTGGCGGAGATAATTGGCCTCTGCAGGGAGGTTTTATTGACATTCCTGAACCCTTTCCATTATCTTCTTGGGAATCTCCTGCTGCAGCCAAGTTCTGAGCAGTTATTTTGGGTGTTTGGTGTCAGGCACTTGAACGACGTGAACCACCCATGAGAGGAACACGGGGATCACCGCTGCCCTGTAAAACATGACCTCAGTCTCGGATCTGTGACCGTGACCTAAAAACCTCAGTTTGCTGGAGGCTCAGCCAGCACGTATGTGAATTTTGGTGTCTATGTCTGCCTTCGTCAGGAGGAGGTTCCCAAGACACAGAGAATGGTCCACATTTTCCCAGACCTTCGCTGTAGATCATGATCATTGGAGGAGGGGGGGGGGGGGGGGGGGGGGGGTTATTGTGGAGCTAATTTGGAGATTAATTTTGATTTTTTTTGGGTGTGACATGGCAGGCTCATGTTTCTCACAGTCTTTGGAAAAGGAGTGAACAAGAAGCTGAAGCTCCATTTATGAATTTCACTGCGACAAAAGTGCCCAACACCCACGCCGGGCAACACCAGCCTGATCGAGCGCGCATAGCAAATGCCAGTTTGGCACCTTGGCAGTGCCAACCTGGAAGGCCCTATGCCAGCTGAAAGTGCCACCTGGGCAGTACCAGGCTGGCACCCATGTGGCACTGCCAGGGTACCAATCTGGCTCCAGCGGTGCCAGGGTACATCCATGCCCAAAGGGCATGCAGCTGGAAGCCCCTGCTCCCCTTGGACACTCCCAAGAGTTCTGTTTGTGGGGGACAAGTGCCGAACGGCGCTCGACCGAGGTCCCTGAGGCCCAAAGGGTAAATCCCAAAGCCTCAGGTAACTCGCGAATCTGCACATTAGGCTTACTGCCTTCCTCTAAAGTACAGATTTGCCAAATTGTGATTCTGCCCATTGAGGGCGAGATTCACCCCGCAACGTCCTGCAAGATTGCGTTGAATCTCCCGAAGAGTTGTGAGCCGGGTAGATCCCGGGTTGGGGGGGTCTCCCGGCTTTCAAAGGCCACGCTGGGCTGCGGTCAGCTGCTTTTCCAGGTCTACAACAGATGTAGAAAACACTGAGGCACAAACACCTCAACCGTGGAAGATAAAGATCGCATTGGATCTAACCACGGATGAGCAATAATTGCTAACCATTGGATCTAACCACGGATGAGCAATAATTGCTAACCATCCATCAAGGTCCACATCCCATAAGTGAATTTTAAAAAGATCAAAGGAAGTGGCTTATCCGGATGGCAGAAAAAGCGGTAAGTCTGAGGATTGGCAGCACTTTAGAACGTAGCAAAGGAGGATAAAGAAGCTGATTAAGAAAAAGAGATGAGAACGTAAGTGCAAACTAGCCAGGAACATAAATGAAAATGGCAGAGAAACTGAACAGTTACTTGAGTCTGTTTTCACGAAAGAGGAGACAAAAAATGACCCAGAAATTCTCGCCAACTAAAGGACTTGTGAAACTGAGAAACTAAATAAATTAGTGAAGAAGTATTACTTGAAAAACTAACTGGATTGAAGACTGATAAATTTCCTGACCCAGCGGAGCTTTATCCAGAATGGTAAAGGGAGTGGTTAGAGAGATAATGAATGCATTGGTGGTAATATCTCAAATTTCTGTAGAATCTGGAAGGTTGCTGCAGACTGCAAAGTAGCAAATGTAACCCCATTATTTCAGAAAGGAGGAAGAGGGAGAATGGAGAACTACAGACCTTGAACATTGCTGAATAAAGAGACTTCTCAACGTTTGTCGCTTTGCATTCATCATGACATTTCACAAGTGTGTCAATTTAAGAGGAAAACAACAATTTATACTGCATTTATCTGTATTTATACTGTACTGTATTAATTCTCATCCAGTATACGGTGGCAGCACGGTAGCAGAGTGGGTAGCACTTTGTTGCTTCACAGTTCCAAGGTCCCAGGTTCGATTCCCAGCTTGGGTCACTGTCTGTGTGGAGTCTGCACGTTCTCCCTGAGTCTGCGTGGGTTTCCTCCGGGTGCTCCGGTTTCCTCCCACAAATCCCGAAAGATGTGCTTGTCAGGTGAATTGGACATTCGGAATTCTCCCTCTGTGTACCCGAACAGGCACCGGAAGGTGGCAACTGGGAGATTTTCACAATAACTTCATTGCAGTGTTAATGTAAGCCTATTTGTGACAATAAAGATTATATATTTTAAAAATGCCCTCTGAAATGGCCAAGCAAGACATTCAGTTGCATTCAACGTGACAAAGAGATGGCAAAGGAATGAAACCGGACGGCCCACCCAGCATCGATCCAGGCACCGGAAACGACAACAGCAAACCCAGCCCTGTCGACCCTGCAAATCCTCCTCACTCATATCTGGGGCCTTGTTTCAAAGCTGGGAGAGCTGTCTTACAGACTAGTCAAGCAACAGCCTGACAGTCATTCTCACAGAATCATACCTTACAGACAATGTCCCAGTCAGACACCACTATCACCATTCCTGGGTCTGTCCTGTCTCCCCGGCAGGACAGACCCGGCAGAGATGGTGGCCAGTGATGTACAGTCAGGATGGAGGTGCCCTGGGAGTCCTCAACATTGACTCTGGACCCCAGAAAGGCTCATGGAACCGGATTAAATATGGACAAGGAGTGCTCCGGCTTATTATCACTAACCGTCCCCCTCAGCTGATGAATCCGTTCTCCTCCATGTTGAACAGCACTTGGAGGAAGCACTGAGTGTGGCAAGGGCACAGAATATGCTCTGGGTGGGGACTGCAATGTCCATCACCAAGAGTGGCTCGGTAGTACCACCACAGACCGAGCTGACCGGGTCCTAAAGGACATAGCTGCTAGACTGGGACTGCAGCAGGTGGTGAGGGAACCAACAAGACGGAAAAACATATTTAACCTCAACCTCACCATCCTGCCTGCTGCAGATGCATCTGTCCATGACAGTATCGATCGGAGTGACCACCGCACAGTCCTTGTGTAGACAAAGTCCTGTCTTCACAGTGAGGATACCCTCCAGCGTGTTGTGTGGCACTACCACCGTGCTAAATGGAATAGACTTTGAACAGATCTAGCAACTCAACACTGGGCATCCATGAGGCACTGTGGGCCATCAGCAGCAGCAGAGTTATATTCAACCACAATCTGCAACCTCATGGCCCAGCATATCCCCCACTCTACCATTACCACCAAGCCAGGGGATCAAACCTGGTTCAATGAAGGGTGCAGGAGAGCTTGCTGGGAGCAACATCAGGCAGACCGAAAAATGAGGTGTCAACCTGGTGACGCTAAAACACAGGACTAGTTGTGAACCAAACAGCATAAGCAGCAAGTAATAGGCAGAGCTAAGCGATTCCACAACAAACGGATCAGTTAAAACTCTGCAGTCCTGCCACATCCAGCTGAATGATGGAAGAGCCCAGCACATCTGTGCAAAAGACAAGGCTGAGGCATTCGCAACAATTTTCAGGCAGAAGGGCCGAGTGGAGCATCACAGATGTCAATCTTCAGCCAATATGATTCACTCCACGTGATATTAAGAAGTGGCTGAAGGCACTGGACACTGGGCCCTGACAACATTTCGGCAATAGTATTGAAGACTTGTGCTCCAGAACTTGCCGCACCCCTAGCCAAGCTGTTCCAGTACAGCCACAACACTGGCATCTACCCGGCAATGGGGAAAATTGCCCAGGTTTGGATTTGATTTGTTTATTGTCACGTGTACCGAGGTACAGTGAAAAGTATTTTTCTGCGAGCAGCTCAACAGATCATTAAGTACATGGGAAGAAAAGGGAAGAAAAGAAAATACATAATAGGGCAACACAAGGTACACAATGTAACTACATAAGCATTGGCATCGGGTGAAGCATACAGGGTGTAGTGTTAATGAGGTCAGTCCATAAGAGGGTCATTTAGGAGTCTGGTGACAGTGGGGAAGAAGCTGTTTTTGAGTCTGTTCGTGCGTGTTCTCAGACTTCTGTATCTCCTACCTGATGGAAGAAGTTGGAAGAGTGAGTAAGCCGGGTGGGAGGGATCCTTGATTATGCTGCCCGCTTTCCCCCGGCAGCGGGAGGTGTAGATGGAGTCAATGGATGGGAGGCAGGTTCATGTGATGGACTAGGCAGTATTCACGACTCTCTGAAGTTTCTTGCGGTCCTGGGCCGAGCAGTTGCCATACCAGGCTGTGATCTAGCCAGATAGGATGCTTTCTATGATGCATCTGTAAAAGTTGTGTACATGCCGAATTTCCTTAGTTTCCTGAGTACGTACATGTGCTGTTGTGCTTTCTTGGTGATGGCGTCGACGTGAGTGGACCAGGACAGATTTTTGGAGATGTGCACCCCTAGGAATTTGAAACTACTAACCATCTCCACCTCGTCCCCGTTGATGCTGACAGGGGTGTGTACAGTACTTTGCTTCCTGAAGTCAATGACCAGCTCTTTAGCTTTGCTGGCATTGAGGGTGAGATTGTTGTCGTTACACCACTCCACTAGGTTCTCTATCTCCCTCCTGTATTCTGACTCTTAGTTATTTGAGATCTGGCCCACTATGGTCGTATCGTCAGCAAACATGTAGATAAAGTTGGAACCAAGTTTTGCCATGCAGTCGTGTGTGTACAGGGAGTAGAGTAGGGGGCTAAGTACGCAGCCTTGCGGGGCACCGGTATTGAGGACTATTGTGGAGGAGGTGTTGGTGTTCATTCTTACTGATTGTGGTCTGTTGGTCAGAAAGTCAAGGATCGAGTTGCAGAGTGGAGAGCCAAGTCCTAGGTTCTGGAGCTTTGATATGAGCTTGGCTGGGATTATGGTGTTGAAGGCGGAGCTGTAGTCAATAAATAGGAGTCTGATGTAGGAGTCCTTGTTTTCGAGATGCTCGAGGGATGAGTGTAGGGCCAGGGAAATGGCGTCTGATATGGACCAGTTGCAGCAGTAGCGAATTGAAGTGGGTCAAGGCATTCTGGGAGTATGGAGGTGATGCGCTTCATGATCAGCCTCTCGAAGCACTTCATTACGACTGAAGTCAGGGCCACCGGGCGGTTGTCATTGAGGCACGTTGCCTGCTTCTTCTTTGGCACCGGTATGATGGTGGTCTTCTTGAAGCAGGTGGGGACCTCGGAGTGGAGTCGGGATAGGTTAAAGATGTCTGTGAATACCTCTGCCAGCTGGTCCGCGCAGGCTCTGAGTGCACGACCAGGGATCCCGTCCGGGCCCATCGCCTTCTGAAGGTTCACTTTCAGGAAGGCCGATCTGACTTTGGAAGCTGTGATGGTTGGTATGGGTGAGTTATGGGCAGCTGGGGCACTCGACAGCAGATTGTTGGTTACCTGCTCGAACCGAGCATAGAATGCATTGAGTTCATCGGGGAGGGGCGCGCTGCTGTCAGAGATATTGCTCGGCTTCGCTTTGTAGCCCGTTATGTTGTTTAGTCCTTGCCACAACCACCGAGAGTCTGTCTCTTACTCTAGCTTGGTTTGATATTCTCTCTTGGCATCTCGGATGGCTTTGCGGAGGTCGTACCTGGATTTCTTGTATAGGTCAGTGTCGTCTGCCTTGAACGCCTCAGATCTGTCCTTCAGTAGGGAGTCAATCTCACGGTGGGGCCATGGTTTCCGGTTGGGGAACATACGTACTGCTTTCTTTGGCATGCAGTCGTCCACACATTTGCTGATGAAACCCTGTACCCAGTGTGCCCTGAACACAAGAAACAGGATAAATCCAACCCAGCCAATTACAACCCTATCGCTCTACCCGCGATCACCAGCAGAGTGAGTATATAATTATTTTTTTCCAATTATGGGGCAATTTAGCGTGGCCAATCCACCTAACCTGCACATCTTTGGGTTGTGGGGCCGAAACCCACGCAGACATGGGGAGAATGTGCAAACTCCACATGGACAGTGACCCAGAGCCGGGATCGAACCTGGGGCTGGTTTAGCACACTGGGCTAAATCGCTGGCTTTTAAAGCAGACCAAGGCAGGCCAGCAGCACGGTTAAATTCCCGTAGCAGCTTCCCCCGAACAGGCGCCAGAATGTGGCGACTAGGGGCTTTTCACAATAACTTCATTGAAGCCTACTTGAGACAATAAGCGATTTTCATTTCGTTTCATTTCATTTTTTCATAGAATTTACAGTGCAGAAGGAGGCCATTCTGCCCATCGAGTCTGCACCAGCTCTTGGAACAAGCACCCTACCCAAGCCCATAGCTCCACCCTATCCCCATAACCCAGTAACCCCACCTAACACTAAGGGCAATTTGGACCCTGAGGGCAATTTAGCATGGCCAATTCACCTAACCTGCACATCTTTGGACTGTGGGAGGAAACCGGAGCACCTGGAGGAAACCCACGCATACACGGGGAGAACATGCAGACTGCACACAGACAGTGACCCAAGCCGGGATTCGAACCTGGGACCCTGGAGCTGTGAAACAACTGTGCTAACCACTATGCTACCGTTCTGCCCTTTTTCACCTGGGACCTCAGCGCCGTGAGGCAGCTGTGCTAACCACTAGGCCACCGTGCTGCCCGAGGGACAGATCATTTAAGACTGCGTTGAGGAGGAATGTCTTCACACAGAAGGGGTAGAACCTTTGGAATTCCCGACCCCAAAGGGTTGTGGAATCCCACTCATTGCATGTATTCAATACAGAAATCGATAGGCGTCTGGAAATAATGACACCAAGGGATATGGGGATAGTGCTGGGAAGTGGCATTGAGGTAGATGATCTGCCATGATCGTACTGAATGACAGCAGCATCAATTTACATAGGCTTCTATGTTCCTACGTTGTTCTGGAAACACCACCCACCAGGTACGCGGCACATACTCGTGCGACTCGACTAATGTAGTCTACCTCATACGCTGCAGGAAAGGATGTCCCGAAGCGTGGCACATTGGCGAGACCATGCAGACACTGCGACAACGAATGAACGGGCATCGTGCGACAATCACCAGGCAGGAATGTTCCCTTCCAGTCGGGGAACACTTCAGCAGTCAAGGGCGGCCTCCAAGGCGGCCTTCAGGACACGCGACAACGCAGAATTGCCAAGCAAAAACTTATAGCTACGTTCCGGCGGCCTCAACCGGGATCTTGGATTCATGTTGCATTACATTCATCCCCCACCATCTGGCCTGGACTTGCAAAATCCTACCAACTGTCCTGGCTTGAGACAATTCACACCTCTTTAACCTGGGGTTACCCCTATCTCTAGATCTGTAAAGGTTGGATTACCTGCAAATGCTCACATTACAAGCATTGTCTGGCATCTCTGACTTTGTCTATATAAATGTTTCTGGAACATACCTCTCCATTCACCTGAGGAAGGAGCTGTGCTCCGACAGCTCGTGTTTAAAACAAACCTGTTGGACTTTAACCTGGTGTTGTAAGACTTCTTACTATACTCACCCCAGTCCAACGCCGGCATCTCCACATCATGTTCATTGGCTAAGCAGCATTTTTAGTTCACGTGAAAGATGCCATAGGAATGCAAGTTCTTTATTCCATCTGTTCTTAGCAATGTGAAATGAGACTTTTTTGCAACTGATAAAAATCTTTCACCCTTCTCTAGTCACGCATCGGTTGATCAGCGTTCACAATTTCTTCAAACACCGTTAGGCAAAACAACTTGAAGCTGATTACGTTTCAGAGGTTATTGCACCTTAATGAGGTGCAAACTGCTCACTTGACACCTGTTTCTGCCTGAAATAGCCAGGTGCTTAACACACTGAAAGTAACAGGAACAGCAATCGGTTAGTACATTTTCACATGGAACACGGTTCCCTTTACGTGTCAGACACTGTGTTGCCATTTTTGTCGGAGAATAGCTTTTTACGCTCTTTTGTGATTGGGACCTTGATGACGTTGCTCAAGCGAATGGAACATGTCAGGAAAACTAAAACCCATACACTTTAAACTTTCATTCAATAGCTCTTGATAAGACGAAAAAAGAACATCAATGTCAGGAGGCAGCTCACTCAGAACTAAAGTTAGGATTGTCTCAGACCTTCATTGCCAACTGTCAATCACTGTCTATCTTGATGCTGAAACCGGCCAAAAATACCTGAGATGCTTAATTTTCATTGCAGTTTGCTGAATAGTTGGCTTTTCTTAAAACTACAATGAAGTATTCTTTCCTCCAGCGGTGAATCTAACTTCATTTTAATGTGACAAATCCAATTCTAACAATGGAATCGAGTGACCAACTTGCTGAGTGTGTGAGAATAAGGGGGTTGATTTTTCCGGAAACCATTGAAAACATAAACAAGTAACAAATATCATGGTCCAAGGATCTGGGATTTCCTGGGATATGATCAGGCTGGGAGCACTGCTTCCCATTGGGGGTGTCGGATTGCTGGAGTAATAAGGTAGTGTGGAAGTCAAACGTACCCCTGATAAAACTCTACCCCGAGTCAGAAGTTTTGGGTTCAAGTTAGAATCCAGAGCACTTCATCCAGACGAACACTCCCAGTGCAGTACAAACACATGATTGTGGGGCCATAGAATCCAGCAATGATGTCAGTGGAATGTAGGGACATGAGGAGGCAGTTATCACTACGTGCCTCAAGCCTGTCACTCAAGGCTGACCTATGATCTAATACCGTTTACACGCCTTTGCCCCAAATAGCAGGGGCTGTTTAGCACAGGGCTAAATTGCTGGCTTTTAAAGCAGACCAAGGCAGGCCAGCAGCACGGTTCAATTCCTGTACCAGCCTCCCCGAACAGGTGCCAGAATGTGGCGACTAGGGGCTTTTCACAGTAACTTCATTTGAAGCCCACTTGTGACAATAAGCGATTTTCATTTTTTTCATTTCATTTTTCAAATCCCTGAATATCTTTGGTTAACAATTGATCCAAAATCAATTATCACTTACGGATGAGAGTTCCAAACCTCTGCCAACCCTTCTGTCGGAAATGTTTCCCAATTTGGATCCTGAAAGTTCTGCCTAAAATGTTTAGGCCCTGCCCCCCTGCTCTAACCCTAACCCCAACCCTAACTCCCCAACCAGCAGAAATAGTTCTCTCTGTCTACTCTATTATGATCAACAATTATCCCTCAAAAAGTAGCGAAACCGGGAAGGCCAGGAATTTTAGACTGGTGGGGTTTCCTTTCTCGCTCCCTAAGGATTGCAGTCCAATAATTCATCACCAATATTGGCTGCCCCGCAGTCCTTTAATGCTCCAAGGAGTGTTACTCGGCAAGAGGAGGGTCCTGCATCATTCACTCAGGAGGAAGTCCTACCTCACAGAGCTGTCAGCCAAACTGATTAAGTGCTAGCTCTCGTGTCTCAGCAGTGCTGGAAACTGCAGGGGGCGGCTGCGAGGCTATAATCAGTCCCCAGAGTCTGAGTGTCGGGAGTCCAGAATCGAGTTAGTGTGGATGCCTCAGGATGCGGAGGGTCAGTGAGGCCGGAGGAAGGGTTGGACAGAGGAAGGTTTGGATGGAGAGGTTGGATGGTGGGGGTGGGGGGGGGGGGGGGGGGGGGGGGAGGAGGGGGAGGGGGAGCATCTACAAACCTTGTGGGACTGCGTCTGAAGTTGAAATAAGACTGTTATGGAAATGCCTCTCCTTCCTGCCTGAGGCCTGAGTCAGGTTATTTTCCTGTCCCAAACTCCTTCTGCCAGCCTGAAAACTAAGATTGGGTAGGGAATGGCCTTTATGAGGCCACTAATTGACCACTTAAGGGCCTCAACTGGGGAAAGGTCCAGCCTCGACTTTGCCCGTCCCAACATTAACCTGCAAAGGGATTAGAGTGGGTGGAGCCCAATGGGAAGATCACCTGGGAATCTGAGCATTGTGACCTAATGTCATTTCCCAGCCTCTTCCCCATACCCTCTGCACATTTTTTCTGTCCAAAGCATCATCAAAGGAATTCCTTGATTGAACTTGCCTCCACCACACTCACAGGCCGTGCCTTCCAGACCCTAACCACTCGCTGTGTGAAAAAGTTTTTTCCTACATCACATTTGCTTCTTTTGCAAATTACTTGAAGTCAAACATGGAAAAAGGGGCGAAAGTGCTGCTCGGATTCTTCAACGAGTCTTAGCAATGGGAGCATTGCCAGACAGATGATGCAGTGATTAAAATCCAGGCTGGGCAGTATGCCCTACTGGTGGAAGCACAGAGATCTCAGAGGAAGAACTGTGGGTAGCTTTCCTGCCCCTAAGCTAGAAGCTCAGAGTCCGAGTCCCATCACAGGACTTAATGGCCAAGGAATGTGCGTTCGCAATGTGGCCAAACAGCTATCAACTGCAAATCCTTCCAACAGGGGCCAGTGACAGGTAGTAAAAGGTTCAGTCATGTGAATGAAATTGGAGCCTGCACCATCAGTCAACATAGCTCTACACTACAATAAACATGTAAAGTATAGATCGCCACAAAAACTTGGGTTTCTTGGAAGGCCAGGTGGTTCAGCTGGCTGGACATTCAGCGTTGGTGCCAATATGCAAATTAGGAGCGAGAGTCGGCCACTCGGCACCTCGATCCTGCTCCACCATTACACGGATAATCTGATTGGAACCTCAGCTGCACATTCCCGCTTCCTCCCGATAACCTTTCACACCCTTGCTAATCAAGAATCTATCTAGCTCAGCCTTAGAAATATTCAAGGACTCTGCCTCTTGAGGAAGAGCGTTCCAAAGATTCACGAGCCTCTGAGAGAAAAAAATTCTCCTCCTCACTGTTCTAAATGGGTGACCCCCTTATTTTTAAACAGCGACCCTTAAGAACAAATAAAATTACAGCACAGGAACAGGCCCTTCGGCCCTCCCAGCCTGTGCCGATCCAGATCCTTTATCTAAACCTGTCTCCTATTTTCCAAGGATCTACTTCTCTCTGTTCCCCGCCCGTTCATATATCTGTCTAGATGCATCTTAAATGATGCTATCGTGCCCGCCCCTACCACCTCCACTGGCAAAGCGTTCCAGGCACCCACCACCCTCTGCGTAAAAAAATTTCCAGGCACATCTCCCTTAAACTTTCCCCCTCTCACCTTGAAATCGTGACCCCTTGTAATTGACACCCCCAATCTTGGAAAAAGCTTGTTGCTATCCACCCTGTCCACACCTCTCATAATTTTGTAGACCTCAATCTGGTTCCACCCTCAACCTCCGTCTTTCCAACGAAAACAATCCTAATCTACTCAACCTTTCTTCAGAACTAGCACCCTCCATACCATGCAACATCCTGGTGAACCTCCTCTGCACCCTCTCTAAAGCATCCACATCCTTCTGGTAATGTGGCGACCAGAACTGCACGCAGTATTCCAAATGTGGCCTTACCTAAGTCCTATGCAACTGTAACATGACCTGCCGCTTCTTGTACTCAATACCCCGTCCGATGAAGGCAAGCATGCTGTATGCCTTCCTTGACCACTCTATCAACCTGCGTTGCCACCTTCAGGGTACAATGGGCCTGAACTCCCAGATCTCCCTGTACGTCAATTTTCCCCAGGACTCTTCCGTTGACCGCTTTGTCCGCTCTTGAATTAGATCTTCCAAAATGCATCACTTCGCATTTGCCTGGATTAAACGCCATCTGAAATTTCTCTGCCCAACTCTCCAATCTATCTGAAATGAAAATCGCTTATTGTCACGAGTAGGCTTCAATGAAGTTACTGTGAAAAGCCCCTAGTCGCCACATTCCGGCGCCTGTCCGGGGAGGCTGGTACGGGAATCGAACCGTGCTGCTGGCCTGCTTGGTCTGCTTTAAAAGCCAGCGATTTAGCCTGGTGAGCTAAACCAGCCCCTTGGTGAGCTAAACCAGCCCCTTCTATATCTATATTTTGTTGTATTCTCTGACAGTTCTCCTCGCTATCTGCAACTCCACCAATCTTAGTAACATCTGCAAACTTGCTCATCAGACCACCTATACCTTCCTCCAGATCATTTATGTATATCACAAACAACAGTGGTCCGAGCACGGATCCCTGTGGAATACCACTAGTCACCCTTCCCCATTTTGAGACACTTAGTTTAACATTCTCCCTTGTTTAACCCTAACCCTGTCAATATCCCTTGGTATCTATATGCTTCAATCAAGTCCTATCTTACTGATCCAAACTCCAGTGGATACAAGCCTCACCTCTCCAACCTTTCCCTCAAAGAGAATCCGGCCAATCCAGGTATTAGTCTCGTAAACCTGCTCTGAACTGCTTGCAATGCATTTACTGCCTTCCTTAAATAAGGAGACCAACACTGTACACAGTGCTCCTTATGTGCTCTCCCCAATGTCCTGTACAACTGATGCATAACCTCCCTACTTTTGTGTTCAATTTTCCTCACAATAAACAATAACATTCTATTAGCTTTCCTAATTACTTGCTGTACTTGCACAATAACCTTTGTGATTCCTAATAATAATCTTTATCAGTGTCACAAGTAAGCTTACATTAACACTGCAATGAAGTTACTGTGAAAATCCCCTAGTCGCCACAGTCCGCCAATCCCCAAGGCGCCTGTTCGGGTACAGTGAGGGAGAATTCAGAATGTCCCGTTCACCCAACAGCACACCTTTCGGGACTTGTGGGGGGAAACCGGAACACCCGGAGGAAACCCACGCAGACACGGGGGGAACGTGCGGACTCTGCACAGACAGTGACCCAAGCGGGAATCGAACCTGGGACCCTGGTGCTACGAAGATGCACTCAGACACCCGGATCCCTCTGCCTCTCAGAGCGCTGCAATCTTTCACGATTTAGATGATGTGCTTCCTTTTCATTTTTCCTGTCAAACTTGCTCATTTCACACTTTATACTTTATTTTCCAGAGCGTTACCCACTTACTGAATACATCCATGTCCCTTTATAAGCTCCTGTGTCCTCTCATAGATCTTACAGCATGGGATTCGATGTCTGTTCTGGTTGGACTGGAATTTGGGATTCCAGTGGTGGGACATGGTGGAGTGTGGCGCTGTGGGTCAGACGTGCCTTCAAACAGAGAACGGAAGAAGAGACCTCGGAGGGTTGCAGGGCTGATGGGGTTGATAGGGATGGGAGGGGTGAGATAATGCAGCAATTTGAAGACATGAAAACCAATTTATCTTTAAAATTATTTGAGTAGTCATTATAAGTGGTCATTGCAAATATGGTGCAGCAACGACATACAATACGTATGTTACAGGGATCTGAGATAAGGTTCCCTCTGTTCATTGAACAAGCATCAACAAGAGCACATTACATTTTTTATTTTGTACCTCACTAAAGAGGGCAGAACCTTGTCAGTTTGTCAGTTTGTCAGTTCTATCCTTATTTTGTTTCCCTCTGCTGTTGCAATTTGAATCTCAGCCTTAACAAGATGGACAAAGTGGAGGGAACTTATTCAGCCCATCCAATGTGCCCAGAAGGAACATTCAGCCTGTCGCAACGTTCAGCTTGGTCTATTTGTCCTTTCACCGCAAAGTATCTTCATCAACTTTCTTTGCTTTTTGATATCGGCTCCAAAGCGGTCTCTCTTAGTCACTGACATAGGGGCTGGCAAATCAACAACTTCAGTTACAAAGCTGTTTTGCAATGAAATACCATTCTACTGCGTTTCAAAGACTGTTGCTGTCTTTGCTAATGAATTGATTCTGTCTTCAATGTAGCTACAGCAGTTCTGAATCGTTCCAGTTCAGAAAGCAGTTGTGTTGGAATTACCAGTTTTAGACCAGTTTTTGTTTAGAGTAGAGACAAACACAACTTATGTTGTTGGCCTTGCATTCTTTAGTCTCGGAAATAATTAAAAAATAAAATGTTCCTGCATGATCAGTTGGAATTTTAGCTTCCTGCAGCCAATAGGTGATATTCTTACTTTGATCTTGAGCTGAAAATGTTTATCAGTGACCCAATATATATAACACCCAAAGGAGCTCAACAGCAACCAGGACAAAATAATTCACACCCTATCCATCAGCACAAACCTTTACTCTCTCCACCACCAATGCACAATGGCAGCTGTGTGAACCATCTACCGGATGCACTGCAGCAACTCACTAAGGCTCCTTTACTCATTCAGTGAAGGATGTGGCATTACCGGATAGGCCATCATTTATTGTCCATTCTTAATTGCAATTCAGAAGGTGGTGGTGAGCCGCCTTCTTGAACCACTGCAGCCCAAGAGGTGTAGGTACACCCACAGTTCTGTTAGGGAGGGAGCTTCCAAAACACATGACCATTGCTGCCAAAAAAGGATAGCAGGCACATGACAACACCACCACCTTCAATTTCCTTTCTTCAGTCGCACAGTACTCTGAGGTGGACATCTATTGCTGCTCTTTCATTGTCATTGTGGTCGCACATTCAGCGCGCAGACTGCAGCAGTTCAAGAAGGTACCTCATCGCCATATTCTCAAGAGTAGCTAGGAAACGACGATCAATTCAGAATAAATCAGAAAATGCTGGATAAACGCAGCAGGTCTGACAGAATCTGTAGAGAGAACAGATTAACATTTTGAGCCCATTGAACCTTCAACAGAACTGCAGAATGTTATGATCCCAGTTGATGTTATAATTGGATGGGGATAATCCAGAATGGGACCCTGGCTTAAAAGGTCGCATCTTTTACTTTTTAAAAATAAAACATAGAGGAACACAGTCATAAGACCGCTAATTAGCTTTAAAAACAATTTTTAAAAACTTATTAAACATGAAAAAAATTGGATTATGATGCAATATCCCTTTACTCTCCCCTTTAGTTTAACAATTACAGGTTTTAGGATTAGCATAGATTGCAAAGTACATCTTAAGCTACAATAGTCTCATTAACACAAAGCACCTTGTAAGCACACAAGATTACTGTAGTCGGACAGACTCCTCTCTGAACCCAAATCTGGGTCTGTGATTTCTCCTCAGAATCACCCAAAATGATTGCCACCTGAGAGTCTCCAAATTCCACTCACAAAAACACGCTTTAAAATCCTCTCTCACAATAAAGCTTTTCCTTAGCATTCCAAAATCCACTCCAGGTTTTACAAATTACTTTTTTAAACACTGCTTTTAACAGCAAATCCAATCCAGGATTTACACCAATCCCTTTTAAGATTTCATTGCCTTGAGTTTTCTCCAAACAAATTCCTAATTGCTTTAACTCTTGATTCCCAGTCTGTCCGAAAATGACATTAGTTTTGATTTACCTCTGAAGTCTGGCTCCCCATTGTAAATCTAGTTCCTGCAATTGTCTCTTTAATTCAGGGCCCCTGCTTACATTTCCTTGAATTCTTCTGAACAATACCTGAGTTTCTATTCTCTTATCTCCAGTTGTCCTAAACATTTTTTCTGCACAATTCTCTGGTTATCTGGATTGTATCTTGTTCCTTGTGAAGTATGCTTCTTTGCAACTCCATTTTCCTGTAATGCATCTCCTGGAAGATTTGAGAGTTGTTCACTCCCCAGCGTACTGTGTCCAACTGCTGTCAAATTACCTAA
This sequence comes from Scyliorhinus canicula, assembly GCF_902713615.1. Taxonomy (NCBI): domain Eukaryota; kingdom Metazoa; phylum Chordata; class Chondrichthyes; order Carcharhiniformes; family Scyliorhinidae; genus Scyliorhinus; species Scyliorhinus canicula. The sequence goes on from NC_052149.1 coordinate 241,068,112, forward strand.
ACTAAAATGTAAAAGCTTCTCTAACTTACAAGGCTCCAAGTTGCTAAGCAACCACTGTTGGTTTATTTTCTCCTCACGCCGTAGCCCACTCAAAGCACAATAGAAACACGGTTGGAATTGAAACCAACACCCCCACACACACAAACACCTTTGTTCAGCATGAATCTAACTCATGTTTTTACCGTTCCGGGCACAGAAACATGAAATGAAACATACATAAAACTATACTGTATTTCTAGTGTTTACCAACATGAATATAAATCTCTTAACACTAGCTTTGTTTTCCAAATGCAAGGGTCATTTCTATTTAGTTCCTTATTTCTCTTCTCTTTTAGATTGCCATTGTTATTTGATCCATGGATGATTAATGGACATGACACTTTAAGGCAAGCAACCGGTATCTGTAATTCAAGCAGAAGATTTCAGAAGTTGCAAAAGTGATTATTCTGCTTTCTGTGCTGGTTTGAACTGGAGCTGCAGACCTTTCGACACCAGTGAGAGAGATGAGTTGAGACGTCATTTGATTGATTAGCTGGTGGCCAGTGAATTGGCCCAAAAAGCTGTGCTCTGTCCGGTAACAGGTGGTGATTGGATTCTATCCAACTGGATGCATTTCAGAATCCCAAGGTTTCAGTTTTGATTCTGGTAGCTTGGAGATAGTGGTCTGCTAACTCTCTCCAGAAAAGGCTGTGGTCAACTGACCAACTCTCTCTGCAGAAAGAGAGAGGCAAGAAACAACTCGATTTCTCTCTTGAAAGGCTGCTGTGCATATTATCTCTCTCTCTGGAAAGCTTGTGAGTGCATTTCTGAAACTATAGAGGTCAGAATACAAACCACAAACTAAAAGCAACGTATGAAGTGAAGCAAGGAGCCTCCCATAAATGCAGTAAGTACTCCATTTCGAAACGACAGAAATCCTGAATGAATGAATCTGCAGACACCAATGCAGTCTGCAAAATAGAAACTTTAACCTGCAGGTTTTCTGTGAAGAAAGGAGTGCTATAAAACCCATCAACTGAAACAAAGACTATTTCCACTTTCACTTATGATTTTTACCCCTTTCCACTCCTCTGTGTTTGTCTGTCATGTGTGTGTATGTGTGTGTGCATGTGCAGAGGGTGGAGGCAAGTTAAAGTGGGAAGTATATATCAGTCAATAGTTAACCAGTTGTAGTTGCTACATAGTTCATTATTTCTTGTTATAAATAAACAGTAATTGTGTTTACATTTATAAACCTGGCGACTGTAATTATTGGTCAGCCAAGGGCCATAGACTTTGGGTATTTTTATGAGCATTACTGGTCATTTCACTTGTGTTGTGACTGCGGGGCATGTGTGGCATTTGGGGATGGAATTGACCGCACACTAGTCCTGGGTGTCACAACAACAACAAGAATAAAGTTTGGTTCTACCAATGATGCCCAATCCTATTAATTATTATTTTCTCTTAAATATTTGGGACATGATCATTTTAAAGAAACTGCCATATCCCAATACAAAATGAAATTTCTACAAAAACAATATTTGTGTAAAACATTTCCCTTTGTGCTTCTATTGTGTATTAATGTTGTCTTTCACCTGATGCTGCTGAAGAGAAATCTGGAATCTGCTGATTCCGACCGATCTGGTTTGGCACTTTTTCCAAAGGCAGATCCATTCGATGGACATAATAATAATAATCGCTTATTGTCATAAGTAGGCTTCAATAAAGTTACTGTGAAAAGCCCCTAGCCACCACATTCCGGCACCTGTTTGGTGAGGCTGGTACGGGAATTGAACCCGTGCTGCAGGCATTGTTTTGCATTACAAGTTGGCTATTTAGCCCACTGTGGTAACCCATCCCCTGCATGTCCACATTACCGGCTGCACTATACAGGGGGGGCATGAAAGTATTGGGCATTGAAGTTAATCCATTTATATGCCTCTGATTGGAATCACTCCGACTCACAGCTGCTGTCAACCTGGCACCAGGGAACGGGCATTTGCACTCTGCACCAACAGCAGATTAAACAAGTTCACATGATTAACAGAGTGAATTTTAATTTGCAACTCAGCTGCAGAGCACAAAATGAATTAACAGCAGAAATTTGTGCAAGTGTTGATAGATCTTGTCATCATTCAGGCTAATGCAGTTGGACTAAAACATAATCAGTTCAACATTTATATTTTTATTTCTCTTGAGATTACAGGAGGACAAGGCACGTTGGATGGGGAAGTTTACGCAGCCTATCCCAGCTCATCCATCTGAAACCATCCTTAGTTTCCTGTCACAGCATCCATCTGCTGAACGATTCAAAGCTTCTTTCGCCTGTCACACCACCAAAACGTCTGCTCCAAGTGTTGATCACTTTTGGTATTATAGTCCTTTCCTCAACATCTGGATATTGCCAAAGTTCATTATGGCCAATCAAATATCTTTGGATTGTAATTACATGTGACATGTCTCACTGTTTAGCCTGATTCTCCTGTCCTGGTGTAATTATTGAATTCACATTCTAGATTGACCTTCTCTCTGACCTGGTTAGGAATGTTCCACCCCCCTCCCCCTGCTGCCCCCTCCCCCGCCGCCCCCTCTCCCCCGCCGCCCCCTCTTCCCCGTCGCCTCCCCTCCTCCCATCGCCTCCCCTCCCCCCATCGCCTCCCCTCCCCCCATCGCCGCCCACCTCCCGCGGAGGGCTTACGGCCTTGGAGGTGGCTCATCATTGGTCACCACCAGGGTCTTCCGGTCCTGCCGAATTCTGTGGCGTTTTGCATGGCCTCCCCACCCCACCGCCGGGGGATCCATCAGGGTGGTCACCTTCGATGGGGCCGGATTCTCCCATTGGCGGAAAAGGCCAGAAACAGCAGACTCCTTCTGCTCCCATTCACTGCAGGCAGCTTGGATGGTCAGGGTGAAAAATACCATGAGAAGGCCGTGGATGCTTTTACTGGTGGCAGAACGTGATAGTCACCCCACCCCCCCCCCCCACTGGCCCCCCACTGTCAGTGGGAGGAGGTGACAGGCAATGGGGCATGGGCTTCAGTGCAATGGAGAGCGCGGGGCAGTGGCTGCAGGTTCCACTCAATCACAGGAGAGCATGGTGGGGGGAGGGTTTACAGTGGGGTGTGTGTGGAGGCGGGATGAAGACACGGGTAAGATTAATGGAAAACATATCAATGATCAGTACGCTGTTGCAGCTGTGTCCATTTAGCATGAGCTCAATTGACATGCTTGGAGTCAGACTAGTCACATCTTTGTGCCCACTTCAGCAGCATTTATGTGCGAGAGTGTACTGACTTCCAAATTCAATGATTGCCACATGGTCATTTGGTGAGGGGCAGGGTTTGTGTGTGGTTTTGCATGAGAACGAAGGACTGGGCATCAATGTTGTGGCCGGGATGTGAATCAATGGGCTTTGCGAGGCAGCTGCAGATAATGAATAGGCAAAGAGCAGCTCTTCGCAGAGAAATGTTAACTATCAAATCTCTCTCTTTGACAATGTACTGAGGCGACTGAAACAAGGAGCCTGATGATCTTGCTGTTATCTTACTCGCTCACAGGTGGGAGAGAAGAAGAAGAAAATTCAACATCCTGGAGTAAAGGGTCTTCAGGTGAGACAATGGAGGGAGTAAAAGCATTTTAGTGATAGCGACCACAACACAGTACAATTTAAGTTTGTTATGAAAAAGGAAAAAGATGGTCTGCAAAATGTGGGGGAAGGCAGGTTTTATTAAAATAAGACAGGATCTGGGTAAAGTAGACTGGGTAGAGCTACAGCAGAGCAGCGGGCAGTGTTCAAAAAGGGAGAGCACAGACCCAACACATTCCCTTTAGGGTGAAATGTATGAGCAACAAGTCCAGAGAATCCTGGGCGTCTCGGAATATTTAGAACTGGATAAGAAATAAAAGAGAAGCTTTCAGCAGGCAAATCAACGGAGGTCTTCGTGGAGTATAGAAAGTGCGGAGGGCAGCTTAATAAAACTATTAGGAGGGCAAAGAAAAAGCACTGATGGGTAGGATTACCCGTCAAGCATTGACTGTTATGGTGCTTGTGACCTGAGTGTGGTGGTGAAGAACACAGTTTACTCCGTCCCATTCTGTATTGTAAGGGTTTGGATTCATTGTCAGTTGATCAGCCCTGTGAAGAATTAGCTCCAGTGCAGTTGGTATATCGCACCCGCAAAGGATTGGATCAGCACTCCAACCATTCTGAGAACATTATCGGCAAATTCAGCGATGTGATCACAGGTTTTGGTGCATTACCATTCACCTACAAGGTACAAGTCAAAGAGGATGCAGAACCTGTGATACAGGCACCAAGAGGAGCACCTGCACCTCTCTGGGATCGCCTCAAAAAGGAGCTGGACAGAATGACAAAATTAAAAGTAATCAGAAAGATAGAAGCACCTACCGATTGGGTAAATTCCACGGTATTTGTAAAGAAAAAGAATGGCACTATTCGCATACGTATGGATCCTAAATACCTTAACGAGAATATCAAAAGAGAACACTACCAAATAACAAAGCGTGAGGAAATCATATCTGAGATGGCTGGTACACAATTCTTTACGAAACCTGACGCAGCTCAAGGTTTCTGGCAACTAAAACTAGAGGAATAAAGGACAAAGTTACCGCCACTCTTATTATATAATAATTGAATTTACAAAAAATGTCATTGGGTTGATGTTCTACACCAAGTATGAGGGTGAGGAAAGTTCATACTGTGGGAGGTAACATACTTCCATTAATGGAAGATTACAGGAGGACATGACCTTAACAAGGGTGCGGGATTCGGCAAAACGCACCGCCCAGGCAAGAAGCCAAAGCCACCTACCTTCCAAGTATACCATCCCTCAGAGGACGAAACAATGCAGTTCAAATTAATCGTTACAACTGAGGTCACCCCAATAAGATTAAAGCTGCTCATCAACAGCTATTTCTCGGAGATGGAGGAAGGTACCGAAGCTGCAGTCTCCATCACTGGGCAACAGATTCAATCATTTCCGAGCAGGCATTCTGTCCTTAAGCCTTAGGGTTTCAAGGGACTGACCAGCCAGGTATACGGGAGAACCTTCAAAAATTATGGGAACCACCATGAACCCGGTAGCTGAAGACGACAGTCGGCCCAACTCCCACTCATTGTCATGGGAGGGTCAAGATCAAGTCACATGGGCAGTGAATGGCTCCAGAAGATCCGACTGGACTGGCTGGAATTTTTAAAATTGAGGATTGGTGGATTATATGAGGTTCTTAGTAAATACCCTGACGTCTTCCAAAAAGGTCTCAGTAAAATAAAATAAAACCCTCAGTGGGGGGGGGGGGGGGGGGGGGGGGGGTGCGGTTGAGTCACTGACCCTCAGGTTCCTTTTTCTAAATCTCTTCCTAGTCTCACCAGGGAATCTAACCCCATGGGAATGAGAAGTCTCCATAGCACAGACACAATGGGCAGAATGGCCTGCATCTCACCATTCTTTCATTTGATATAGTTTTCAGTACATAGGAATAAGTCGAGGCCGATTCAATCTGCTTCCCTAGCCAAGTAAATCCTGATTGATCCGTATTCTAACGACATATTATTTAACTTGACACTGCAGCCCTGACCAAACAAACATCTATCAATCCACACTTTGCACTCTTCAGATGACCCTGGCCTCAGCAGCGTTTTCCCACGACCATTTGTGTGAACAAACGCTTCCTGACATCACTCCGAAAGGTCTTTCTCTAATTTTAATGTTGTTCCCCCATCGTGCTTGACTCCTCCAACCAATGGAAATTATTTCCCTCAAAACACCCTACCCACTGCTTTAATCATCTTAAACATCTCAATTAGATCATCCTCTAATTGTATATAATTGAGGTAGTATGAGCAACAGTGTAATTAATCAGTGGGACTTCTCAGGGGATGTTGGCAGATGAATTCCAATGTCAATTCTAACACCCCTTCCATCTCTGCCCCACTGGGATGGGCAAGGTTAAAGTCACGCTATAAATTTTAAATTAACGTTCCCATGGATCTGGGTGAGAGAGGTCACAGAGAGTTGCCATTCTCCGCCACCATCTTGAATTTCTCTGTGAAGACCAAGGAACTGATTATCGACTTCAGGAAGCATCACACAACCCCCCTCCATCTGCATCAGTGGCTCCAAAGTGGAGATGGTCGATAGCTTTAAGTTCCTGGGGGTCACCATCACCAACAGTCTGTTCTGGTCCCCTCACATTGATGCAACAGTCAAGAAAGCCCAACAACGTCTCTACTTCCTATGGAAGCTAAAGAAATTCAGCATGTCTGCATAAACTCTCGCAAACGTCGACAGATGTGCCATAGAGAGCATCCTATCTGGCTGCATCACAGCCTGGTATGGCAACTGCTCGGCCCAAGATCGCAAGAAACTGTAGAGTGTGGTGAACTCAGCCCAACGCATCACACAAGCTTGCCACCCTCGCATTGAATCTGTCTACACCTCCCGCTGCCTCAGGAAGGCAGACAGCATTGTCAGAGACCCTCACACCCAGGCATTGTCTTCTTTCAAACCTTTCCATCAGGCAGAACATACAGATGTCTGAAGACCAGCACATCCAGACAGAGGAACAGCTTCTTTCCCACAGCTACTAGACTCCACAATGACTCCCCCTCGGACTGATCTGTTCCCTGTAAGATACTATTCACGATGCCCTATGCTGCTCTTGCTCATGTATTTGCTTTGTTTGGCCCTTTGTTCCGCACTGTAACCAATCACTGTTGATGTACCATTTGTCAATGATGTTGATTATTCTCTTTGTCTACTATGTACGTACTGTGTACATTCCCTTGGCTGCAGAAAAATACTTTTCACTGTACTTTGGTACATGTGACAATAAATATCAATCAATCAATCATTATTGCGTGGATAGATTTGCCTTAAGATATTAAAACAAGGGTCTCTCAGCTGCGTATGTAATGATCTCATGAGGTGATTCCAAGTAAAAGCAACAAAAATTTATCTCGTGCCCAGTCTAATATTAATCCTTCAACAAACACCTAAAACAAAATTGGGCACAATCACTGTGTTCCCCAGAGCTGCACCAGTTAAATAGAGAAAAAGGCCAAAATTGGGAATCGTGTTGGGGGTGAATTAGCTTGCCATCTAAGTGGCCCACGCCTGATGGTGAGTTCCAGACACGATGGTGAGTTCCAGACACGCCCAAATATGGTGTACATCTCATTAACCCCAATTTGCATCAATTTCCTTCTCATTAGTGAGATTGAAGTCAAATGTAACGGCCTCCCGGGAATTACCCAGCTCCCCAGCAAGATATCACACAGGTGTCGTTTAGCACTTCTTTGTAAAAACAAGAGGCAGGGTGGATACAGAACTCCCGGGGGGGGGGGGGGGGGGGGGGGGGGGGGGAGGGGGGGGGGTTGGTGTTGGTTGGGGGGGAAGGGAAACATTCCAGGTCAGAGTTCACTCCTGTAACAAGCGGGGGACGGGCGTTTTCACCTTCAGGCCATCTTTAAATATTGTGGAGACCCTTAACAGGGGCAACCACACCTGCTGCTAAACACTCCCAGGACAGAGTGCTGGGGCGGAATTCTCCAACCCCCCGGGAGGGGCCCCCAGCTGTGTCCTGAATTCTCTGCCCCCCGAGATTCGGCAGGGGTGGGAATCGCGCTGCGCCGGTCGGCGGGCCCCCCGCGGCGATCCTCCGGCCCGCGATGGGCTGAAGTCGCGCTGCTGACAGGCCTTTCCCGCCGGCGTGGTTTAAACCACCTCTGGTACTGGCGGGATTGGCGGCGCGGGCGGGCTCCGGGGTCCTGGGGGGGGGGGGTGCGCGGGGCGATCGGACCCCGGGGGGTACCCCCACGATCGGGGCCCACCAATTGGCGGGCGGGCCTGTGCCGTGGGGGTACTCTTTTTCTTCCGCCCCGCCATGGTGAAGGCTGAAGAGACCCCCTCCCCTGCGCATGCGGCGGTATGACGTCAGCAGCCGCTGACGCACCGGCGCGTGCGCGGGCTTCCGCTGGCCGGCGGTGTGCCTACCACTCCGGCGCGGGCCTAGCCCCTCAATGTGAGGGCCCTCACATTGAGGGGAATTCCGCACCTTTGGGGAGGCCCGACTCCGGAGTGATTCACGCCACTCCGTCCCGCCGGGTAGGGGAGAATCTCGGCCCTGCTCTTGGTCATATGCTGAAGGTCACTGAGCGGCCTCAAGCTGCACAGCTGCAGACTATTTCAAATAAGCAGTTGGCCTTATTGGATGTGAGACCACTTCACAATTGCAGGTTGTGTTTGCTGTTTGCTCCTGCTGGTAGCTGCAGTTGCCTGGAGGCTGCTGTTGCTGTTTCCTTCCTTTTTTGTAGCTGGAAAAAAGGACAATTTGTCCGAAGATCCTGGATCCTGGAACACCGGGCTCAGGGGACGTGTAGGTCCAGATGGGAATCGGGTTTGCTGCAAGAAGATGCTGCGGGGCCTGCTGCGCGATATTTTTCCAAATGGGCCAGCTGATGACTCCAGTGAAGAAATGCTCATTCAGATTGTTGATGCTTTTGTTGCTGGTGTGGTGAGTGCTGTGTGTAACTGGCACGTCACCGTTAAACACACTGGAAGTCACTACTCCTTGAGCGCCGGTGGAATATGTGGATGCCAGGATTAGGTTGCGGTGAGTTTGGGCCGTGTGGGAGGGGCCTGCACAGCTGCGGCTCCAAGATGGAGAATGGCTCTGATACGGGGAATAAGTCACACATTGATGGACAGATCATTTCTATGACGCAGTCCTGGACATGATAACACATTCTCAGGCTTATCCTCCATTTCTGTTGAGGAAGCAGCGAGGGGTGATACCGTGGGCTGGATTCTCTGTTTCAGCGGCCAGTGAAACATGTGTGATCTTTTACGACTGAAAAGTCGGCGCGTACCTCTCACCGATTCCGGCAGCGGTGAGGGCCAGCAGCAACACTGAGTGAAACTCCCACCTCCAAAAACAGCCGGAGAATAGCCGTGTCCTGGACTGCGCCTGTGCACAGCTGGCGGCCTGCAGTGGTTTGTGCTGTACAACATGGCGCCAGCCGTGCGTGGGTCAAAATCTGCCATCTGCAACCCCACAGCCCACCCCCGGTCACACCCAGGCCATCCCCCACCGGTGCCCCCCCACCCCGCCCTCGCAGCAGAACCACCACCCTGACGGACTGGGGTCAATACGGCACCCGGCCCAATTTCAGTGTCAGAGCCCATTCTCCGCCCGCTTGCTAAACGTGATTAGGGCGTCGGAGCCCATTCTCCGCCCGCTTGCTAAACGTGATTAGGGCGTTGGAGCCCATTCTCCGCCCGCTTGCTAAACGCGATTTCAGCGTCGGAGCCCATTCTCCGCCCGCTTGCTAAACGTGATTAGGGCGTCGGAGCCCATTCTCCGCCCGCTTGCTAAACGCGATTTCAGCGTCGGAGCCCATTCTCCGCCCGATTGCTAAACATGTTTTCGCCGTCGGGCTACGGAGAATCATGGTCCGTATGGTTTGTTTTGTGAAAATGAACTGAGAAAGCTTTGTATTGGTACCAATATGGAACAGAGATGTTTCCTTGTTGTTCAATGGTTTGTGTGATATGTGGAATATTCGGTAATTGATTTTCAAATCTTTGTTACTGTTGACCGTTTTAATAGACAAAATATTCTCAGGCAGTGCTGCAGGTTGCGTTTGCTGTGGTGGCTGCAGATGCCTGGAGGTTGCTGCTACTGTGTCCTTTTTCTGTGGCCTGGTGTAAGGGCAGGGAGGATGGAAGGTGGCCTGGGCTGGAGAAGGGGAAGGGGAGCTCTCTCTCTCTCTTTGTGCTCTGGGTTGGTGTGACTTTCCACTGTCTGGAAAGCTGGGAGCTGCCTGGCGAATCAGACGGCGAGACAGCCAGTATTGGTGAGAAGCTTGTGGGGGCTCATTTTCGGCACTCAGCAACGTTAAAAACGGGCCGCGATCTCGCCAAGGCGACTGTCGAGAAACGCGCAGCCAATCGCGACCAAGATATCACTTTGAAATGTTTCCGTCAAATCGTGCCCGTTATCCATCACTGTTTCCTTGTGGCTGATCCTGCTGTCTACATTTGCTACCGAATTTCCTACATTGTGATAGTGACGCCACTTCAAAAATACTTCATTGTGTGTGGCAGTGTTTGACTGTAGTGTGTAATGTGCTTCGGGGTGTTCTGTGAAGGATGCTGCGTAATTCTAAGTTCTTTTGTATTAATGCAACAAATTATTCTCATTGTTCAATTCTCTCCCTCTCTCGCTCTCTCTTGTTTTCTTCCCTTCCCTCATCACCTTAGCAAGCCATCTTTCTATCACCCCTGCTTCCACCTGATCAGGCACAATGCTCTGAGCTTCAGAATCATTCGTAGCTGCTGTCAGTGATACTTCACAGGTTACCAGCAGGACACGCAACACAAGCTGGAAAATGTCAGTTCTTTTTCCTTTCCAGGATGGAATGGTCTGCCTCACACCGAGCTCCCACTAACCATGCAGCTGAGAGGAGACAAGGTGCATGCAACTGAAGCTGATATGTTTGAATGGCGGTCAGCCCTGGGAATTCCAGCTCACAGCTTTCACAGCGGGGAGTCAAATGCCGGACTATCTGAGCTACAAAACGGCTGCCCAGTTCAATTTAAACCCATGCGGCGTGCAGCAGATCACGCAACAGGCCTGCCAGGATATGATGCTGCAAGCTCAACCGAGGAGGAAAGAAAATAATAGGCATTCTTGTGGGGGAAATTGCCCAGTCAGATTTGTTCTTAGCTTTTGACAGTGTATAATGGCCTGGACCATATCTTAACCAGGGAGGTGACACTTCAACGCCTCCAGAAACAAGCTTGCAGAAGTAAATACATTTAAAAGCGATTCATTGTTACTTGGCTTGCTTCAAGTGAAAGAAAATGATAGCCCCAAAGAATTGGATAAACTACAAGCCTGCTTCCCACATGGAGGAACATTATTAGATTGGAAAATAAATTACTTCCCAATTCATGAGTCAAATAGTTAAGCGTGAGGCCACATGGAAACCAAAACTACAGTAATTGAATTAAGTTGCATTATAAGACCATAAGACAGAGGAGTAGAATTAGGCCACTCTGCCCATCGAATCTGCTCCGCCATTCAATCATGGCTGATTATTTTCTCATCCCCATTCTCCTGCCTTCTCCCCATAACCCCTGATCCCCTTATTAATCAAAAACCTCTCTATCTCTGTCTTAAAGACACTCAGTGATTTGGCCTCCACAGCCTTCTGCGGCAGCGAGTTCCACAGATTCACCCACCCTCCGGCTGAAGAAATTCCTCCTCATCTCTGTTTTAAAGGATCGTCCCTTCAGTCTGAGATGGTGTCCTCTGGTTCTAGTTTTTCCTACAAGTGGAAACACCCTCTCCACGTCCACTCTATCTATTATGTGGGTGCAGAGTGATTCGGGAGCCAGCACCCTGCCAGCACCCTGCCTGCACCATGCCAGCACCCTGCCTGCACCCTGCCTGCACCCTGCCAGCACCCTGCCAGCACCCTGCCTGCACCATGCCAGCACCCTGCCAGCACCCTGCCTGCACCCTGCCTGCACCATGCCAGCTCCCTGCCAGCACCCTGCCTGCACCCTGCCTGCACCATGCCAGCACCCTGCCAGCACCCTGCCTGCACCCTGCCTGCACCATGCCAGCACCCTGCCAGCACCCTGCCTGCACCATGCCAGCACCCTGCCTGCACCCTGCCTGCACCCTGCCAGCACCCTGCCTGCGTCTGCAGTGCACCCTCGGGTGAAAGTGGCAATGGATCAAAATTTTCAATAAAAATGGGAGACGAGCGAACAGACCTCCCACATTCAAAAAAATCCAGCATCAGGATATGCCGCAGTCTACAGAGTTACTGCCGCAGTGATAAAATAATCGAAGAAGATGTCGGTTCCTCATGGGAGGAATTTCCCAGAAAATGGCAAAGTGTCAGGTTGAGCCAGAAAGCCGACGAGAACTTCGCAAACTCTGCCATTTAAAAAAAAATGGTGCCCCGATCTCAAAATCAAGTTAAAGACACTCCCTCCAAACCACCATAGACATTGGGAACCCCCCCTCCATCAATGATCGGCGGCATCAACACCCCCCCTCCCCTCCCGCCCCTCCCCACCTTGCTCCCTTGCTCCCAAGGATCTCAGGCATCGGTGCCCTCCCAACAATGGGTCTCCTTATGACCCCACCCCTTCAGACACCGCCATTTGTCACTGCCAGGGTGTCAGGCTCCCATGTGACACAACCCGTCAGGGGCTGCAGTGGGCTCGGAGACCCCTGGCAGGCGCCGGGTACGCATTCGAGGAAGCTTGCAAGCAAGCCATTTCGCTCTGTCAGAATAGAAAATAAAAAAAAGACATTGGAAATAAACTGAGTGTTGGCAGGCCCCAGGTGTGCAATCGAGGAAGTTTTTGAGAGTTAATGAGGCGTGAGATTCACTGAAAACAAACAATGGGGATGGTTTTTCAGCTGTGTTGCACCCAGCTCATATCCTGCTACGTTGGGAAAATTAAGCGCAAGGGCAAAGCGGATTCGTACCAGGTGAAAAGCAGTTTGTGATTTTCCTGGGGCCTTCCCACTGGCGTGATCCGGACCTCACCCAGGGTGAGCAGCTGATGAGAAACCTTTCCAGAGGCGTGGCATCTGATTGTGGGCCAGCCATTTCCTGGGATCCAGCAGATGGCCTGACTCCTTCTCCCTTGGATCTTCCTGCCTCCATCTGATGTGAATCAGCAGCTGTGTGGTTCTGACCAGATAGTGACCCAGAAATGTGCCGGCTAACGTCGCCCGGCGAGGTGTATGTCTCTGTGCTGGCAGATGGTGCTGGGATGGTGAGTGTGGGCATGGGGGAGCTGGCTCCAGATGGCATGGCCTCATCAGGTATCGATCCTGCAGGATAAGAGACATGGGTTCAATGAAAGGTTTCGAGCAGCTTGGAACTCACTTGAAACATGTCATGTAGGTGGATGAAGGTTCTGTGAATCCTCACCTCTGTGGGTCAGAGCACCCTGACTGTCACTCACAGCTCTCTCCTCTGCTACCTCCATCGCTCTCTCTTCATAGGAGGTTAGGAGACACAACCCGGTCATTCCCCCGCATGTCTTCTCCCTCTTCTTTTTCTTCGGGGACATAAAGATGACATTGTAAGCCAGACGGCTAAAGGTTTGGGGGCTACAGAAGGTGCCATGTGTGGCCACCGCACATAGACAGGAGGGGGTAGGGTGAGTGCCAGAGGAATTTGCGGAAGATGCAGGGTTGGGTGCTGGGAGGCCGCGAGGTGCCAGGGAGTAGATTAATGTTGACATTTCCGGTATGACAGGCTGGACTGAGGCCTGGAGGAGACAGCTAGAAACTCACCCATGAAACTCGAATGTGGGCATCCATTTTCTTGTGGCATTGGACACTGGGCCTCCGTGTCAGGCTGCTGGCACTGACTGCCACAGACACCGCGTCTCCCCATTTCCCCCCTCTCCTCCCCTGCCTCCTGGTCAAACCTGCCTCCAGGACGTGGGGAGTATCTCTCCGCGCTGCCATCCTCCTGGTTTGTCAGGGAGTGAATGCAGAGGGACCATGTAAATGCAGCTCCCCCTTGTTAACAATGCACATCTCAGCCTCAGTTCAGCTGATTCTGATGCCTGAGGACTTCAAATGGACATGATTCACGTGGGGGGTTCACTTCCTGCAGCAAGTGTGGGAAGATTGAGAGAAGATCCAAGTTGGGACAGCCAATGCGAATCACACCAATTTCTCAACCCAAAATGCCACTTATTTGACATTCTGCTCAATCTCTATTGGTCCAACAACGGAGACGGAAATTGGATAAACCACAGAGACCCGTAAAAGTCAATGGGAGCATGAAATTTAATGTAAGCAAGGGCGTACAAGAGAATAAAAACAGGGATACTGCAACAGTGAAATACGAGAGCCGGGTGAAACCTCGAGGGAATGAACGGCTGGATTCTCTGTTCCAGAGGGTTGAGTGTTGATGCCGGGGCAGAAATCATGGAGTTCCACGACAGCAAAACTGGCGCCGCACTTGGGCCGATTCAACCATAGTTATGGAGCTGGCACCGGCACCATATGGACACCATCGGTTCCAGTGAGAAACGGTGCCATGTCACCGGGGCCGGGATTGACACTCGGCAGGCTGACAAGCCGCAGTCGCATATAAGCCCTCCACACCCCACACACACCCGCATCCCAACTCCACACCCCACACACCCGCATCCCAACTCCACACCCCACACACCCGCAACCCAGCTCCACACCCCACACACACCCGCATCCCAACTCCACACCCCACACACCCGCAACCCAGCTCCACACCCCACACACACCCGCATCCCAACTCCACACCCCACACACACCCGCATCCCAACTCCACACCCCACACACACCCGCATCCCAACTCCACACCCCACACACCCGCAACCCAGCTCCACACCCCACACACCCGCAACCCAGCCAACTCCACACCCCACACACCCGCAACCCAGCTCCACACCCCACACACACCCGCATCCCAACTCCACACCCCACACACCCGCATCCCAACTCCACACCCCACACACCCGCAACCCAGCTCCACACCCCACACACCCGCAACCCAGCCAGCTCCACACCCCACACACCCGCAACCCAGCTCCACACCCCACACACCCGCATCCCAGCTCCACACCCCACACACACCCGCATCCCAACTCCACACCCCACACACCCACATCCCAGCTCCACACCCCACACACACCCGCATCCCAACTCCACACCCCACACACCCGAAACCCAGCTCCACACCCCACACACCCGCATCCCAGCTCCACACCCCACACACCCGCATCCCAACTCCACACCCCACACCCCAGCCAACTCCACACCCCACACACCTGCAACCCAGCTCCACACCCCACACACCCGCAACCCAGCCAACTCCACACCCCACACACCCGCAACCCAGCCAACTCCACACCCCACACACCCACATCCCAACTCCACACCCCACACACCCGCAACCCAGCTCCACACCCCACACACCCACAACCCAGCCAACTCCACACCCCACACACCCGCAACCCAGCTCCACACCCCACACACCCGCATCCCAGCTCCACACCCCACACACACCTGCATCCCAGCTCCACACCCCACACACCCACATCCCAGCTCCACACCGCACACACCCGCATCCCAGCTCCACACCCCACACACCCACATCCCAGCTCCACACCCCACACACCCACATCCCAGCTCCACACCGCACACACCCGCATCCCAGCTCCACACCCCACACACCCACATCCCAGCTCCACACCCCACACACCCGCATCCCAGCTCCACACCCCACACACCCACATCCCAGCTCCACACCCCACACACCCACAACCCAGCCAACTCCACACCCCACACACCCGCATCCCAGCTCCACACCCCACACACCCGCAACCCAGCTCCACACCCCACACACCCACATCCCAGCTCCACACCCCACACACCCACATCCCAGCTCCACACCCCACACACCCACATCCCAGCTCCACACCCCACACACCCACATCCCAGCTCCACACGCCACACACCCGCATCACAGCTCCACACCCCACACACCCGCATCCCAGCTCCACACCCCACACACCCACATCCCAGCTCCACACCCCACACACCCACATCCCAACTCCACACCCCACACACCCACATCCCAGCTCCACACCCCACACACCCACATCCCAGCTCCACACGCCACACACCCGCATCACAGCTCCACACCCCACACACCCGCATCCCAGCTCCACACCCCACACACCCACATCCCAGCTCCACACCCCACACACCCGCATCCCAACTCCACACCCCACACACCCACATCCCAGCCAACTCCACACACCCACATCCCAACTCCACACCCCACACACCCGCAACCCAGCTCCACACCCCACACACCCGCAACCCAGCCAACTCCACACCCCACACACCCGCAACCCAGCTCCACACCCCACACACCCGCAACCCAGCCAACTCCACACCCCACACACCCGCATCCCAGCTCCACACCCCACACACCCACATCCCAGCTCCACACCCACACACCCACATCCCAGCTCCACACCCCACACACCCACATCCCAGCTCCACACCCCACACACCCACATCCCAGCTCCACACCCCACACACCCGCATCCCAACTCCACACGCCACACACCCGCATCACAGCTCCACACCCCACACACCCACATCCCAGCTCCACACCCCACACACCCACATCCCAGCTCCACACCCCACACACCCACATCCCAACTCCACACCCCACACACGCGCATCCCAGCTCCACACACCACACACCCACATCCCAGCTCCACACCCCACACACCCACATCCCAGCTCCACACCCCACACACCCACATCCCAGCTCCACACCCCACACACCCACATCCCAGCTCCACACCCCACACACCCGCATCCCAGCCAACTCCACACCCCACACACCCGCATCCCAGCCAACTCCACACCCCACACACCCACATCCCAGCTCCACACCCCACACACCCACATCCCAGCTCCACACCCCACACACCCGCATCCCAACTCCACACCCCACACACCCACATCCCAGCTCCACACCGCACACACCCACATCCCAGCTCCACACCCCACACACCCGCATCCCAGCCAACTCCACACCCCACACACCCACATCCCAGCTCCACACCCCACACACCCACATCCCAACTCCACACCCCACACACCCGCAACCCAGCTCCACACCCCACACACCCGCAACCCAGCTCCACACCCCACACACCCGCAACCCAGCTCCACACCCCACACACACCCGCATCCCAACTCCACACCCCACACACCCACATCCCAGCCAACTCCACACCCCACACACCCGCAACCCAGCTCCACACCCCACACACACCCGCATCGCAGCTCCACACCCCACATACCCACATCCCAGCCAACTCCACACCCCACACACCCACATCCCAACTCCATGCCCCACACACCCACATCCCAGCTCCACACCCCACACACCCACATCCCAGCTCCACACCCCACACACCCACATCCCAGCTCCACACCCCACACACCCGCATCCCAGCCAACTCCACACCCCACACACCCGCAACCCAGCTCCACACCCCACACACCCGCATCCCAGCCAACTCCACACCCCACACACCCACATCCCAGCTCCACACCCCACACACCCGCATCCCAGCCAACTCCACAGCCCTCACACCCGCATCCCAGCTCCACACCCCACACACCCGCATCCCAGCTCCACACCCCACACACCCACATCCCAACTCCACACCCCACACACCCGCAACCCAGCTCCACACCCCACACACCCGCAACCCAGCCAACTCCACACCCCACACACCCGCAACCCAGCTCCACACCCCACACACCCGCAACCCAGCCAACTCCACACCCCACACACCCGCATCCCAGCTCCACACCCCACACACCCGCAACCCAGCTCCACACCCCACACACCCACATCCCAGCTCCACACCCCACACACCCACATCCCAGCTCCACACCCCACACACCCACATCCCAGCTCCACACCCCACACACCCACATCCCAGCTCCACACCCCACACACCCGCATCACAGCTCCACACCCCACACACCCGCAACCCAGCTCTACACCCCACACACCCGCATCCCAGCTCCACACCCCACACACCCGCAACCCAGCTCCACACCCCACACACCCACATCCCAGCTCCACACCCCACACACACCCGCAACCCAGCTCCACACCCCACACACCCGCATCCCAGCTCCACACCCTACACACCCACATCCCAGCTCCACACCCCACACACCCGCATCCCAACTCCACACCCCACACACCCACATCCCAGCTCCACACCCCACACACCCACATCCCAGCTCCACACCCCACACACCCGCATCCCAACTCCACACCCCACACACCCGCATCCCAACTCCACACCCCACACACCCACATCCCAGCTCCACACCCCACACACCCGCAACCCAGCCAACTCCACACCCCACACACTCGCATCCCAGCTCCACACCCCACACACCCACATCCCAGCTCCACACCCCACACACCCACATCCCAGCTCCACACCCCACACACCCACATCCCAGCTCCACACCCCAAACACCCGCATCCCAGCTCCACACCCCACACACCCACATCCCAGCTCCACACCCCACACACCCGCATCCCAGCTCCGCACCCCACATACCCACATCCCAGCCAACTCCACACCCCACACACCCACATCCCAACTCCATGCCCCACACACACCCACATCCCAGCTCCACACCCCACACACCCACATCCCAGCTCCACACCCCACACACCCGCATCCCAGCCAACTCCACAGCCCTCACACCCGCATCCCAGCTCCACACCCCACACACCCGCATCCCAGCTCCACACCCCACACACCCACATCCCAGCTCCACACCCCACACATCCGCATCCCAGCTCCACACCCCACACACCCACATCCCAGCTCCACACCCCACACACCCACATCCCAACTCCCCTCCCCACACACCCACATCCCAGCTCCACACCCCACACACCCGCATCCCAACTCCCCTCCCCACACACCTGCATCCCAGCCAGCAAGGTGGCACTGGTTCCACTGCAGCACGCCTATCCCATTGATAGGACACCTGGGCCTAGAGGGCACCTTAGAGGGGGTATCTTGGGGGATGATCCATAGCACGAGGTTCACAGTGGGCAGTCAGTGCTGTGCGCAGCTGCATGGCTGCCTCGCCAGCTTCGGCAATAGTGTTCTGTATCCGTCCACCCCAAACCCACAGCCCACCCCCTGGCGACCCCCAACCCACTCCCCTCCCCCCGCCATGGGCCGATGTGAACTCGACCTATCAGAGGCGGAGAATCGCAGAGGCTTCGGAGAATAACGGGTCGAAGCCACTAATGATATGCCAATGACGTTTACTGTACGTGCAGAGTGGGGTGCAGTGAAGCGACTGTCAAAGCAGTGGAGAATTGCGATTTGACGTCAAGCCAGCATCTGCCATGATTTCGCCATCAAAACCAATTCTCCGCCCAATCACCTTTCCCAATTTCGGCTTCGGCTGACAGAGAATCCCGCTGGAATGCTTCTCCTGGAGACAGGCTGCAGAATGGCTCTGTTCTGCGAGAGGAATTTAGGCACAGAGACTGCAGCCGAGCTCTGCACTGTGATGGGGCGCTAAACAAAAGCAGGTGTCAAGACTTCACAGACTCACCGCTACCCCCATCCCGGAGGAGACCTCCGATCTGCACCCCCTCCCCATCCTCCCAAGCCAGCCCGAGCCCCCCGGCACTCAGTTGAAGACCCTTGCCACGACATCTGGCCAGTGGCTGCTGTGCCCTTGTGCTCGCTGGAGGTACGTAGCGAGGGGTTCTCACCTTGGAGCCCAACCCGCCTGGTCCACGTTTATCAGGTCTTTCGCCTCATGCCAAATTTTTCCGACAGAGCAGGATTTGCGGCAGGCACAATGCGGCCGGGAAATCACCCCCGATAACGTTGGGAGATACATCGGAATCAGTTGTTTCCAGCTGTTGGGAAGTAAAAGGCTTTCATAGTTTGCAGAGATTTCATCAATAAATGAGAAAAGGTTATTAAATTTTACTTGATCCCAGAAGTGGGGCCCAGTAGAAACAATGTGAAAATTTTTATATTTTGGAAAATATAAGTTCAAAAGAGATGTGAGAGCAATACAACCTGACGTGAAGAGGGGGGGGGGGGGGAAACTACTGTGCTGCCAGGGGCAGCACGATAGCACAGTGGTTAGCTCAGTTGCTTCACAGTTCCAGGGTCCAGGTTCGATTCCCGGCTTGGGTCACTGTCTGTGCAGAGTCTGCACGTTCTCCCCGTGTCTGCGTGGGTTTCCTCCGGGTGCTCCGGTTTCCTCCCACAGTCCAAAGATGTGCAGGTTAGGTGGATTGGCCAGGATAAATTGCCCTTAATGCCCAAAAAAGGTTAGGTGGGGTTACTGGGTTACGGGGATAGGGTGGAGATGTGGGCTTAGGTAGGGTGCTCTTTCCAAGAGCCGGTGAATATTCAATGGGCCGAATGGCCTCCTTCTGCATTGTAAATTCTATGAAATGGTATTTTTAGAGTTACTGTGGGTTACTTGGGTTTTGGGTATGCAAGTAAAATTGCTGCAAAATCTTTGGCCTGGGAGAAGGTAGAGTTTGAATCAGCCATTCAGTCAAACCAGAAATGTTTTGGGTTTTGTTTCTGAAGGTTTCTTGGATATTTATTCACACATCATTTTCTAAGAAGCACCTCAGATGCTGGTCCTCAGATCTTGTCCATTGATCTGTTGTGGAGTGTGGCTTCATGCACAATTCTTGCAAAATAAAAGGAGCGATTTAACGGAAATGAAACAGGGTCCCATTTTGGCCACGTTTATACAGGTGTTTCTTGGCACTTTGGCTCATTTCCTGCACTTACGAGCTCAGGTCACCAACCCAGGGAGAGATCCGGGCGCTATTTTTAAATGCGGGAACCCCCCCCACAATGCCCCAACTTACTACTTAGGGGGTCCCTGCACCCCAATCAGAAGGGCAGGGAAGCCCTCGGCCAGATCCCTGCAATGGGCAAGATGTCACCTGGGCACCTTAGCTCTGCCAGTCTGCCAGGGTCCCCCTGCCAGGGTCCTCAGGTGGCATTGTCTTGGTGCCCAGGGTGCCTCTGCCAGGGTTCTCAGGTGGCATTGTCAGGGTGCCCAGGGGGCACTGCCAGGGTGCCTCTGCCAAGGTGCCAGGCTGGTATACTACTGTATCCAGGTGGCATCAGGGGATGCCAGGGTACCACCCTACCCAGGGCCCGACCACCCAGAGGCCCCTGATCACCTGGGAGACATCTCCAAGTGCTGGTACGCCTGGTCAACATAGATGGAAACCATTGCTAATCTCGTGAGATTTACCAGCATCGTTATGTCTCACATCAGGCACGAGGAGGCCGTTAGATCGCACACAAAAATGTGAAAAATAAAAAAGACATTCTTTTTGGGTCGTTCTTACCTTGTCTCCAGCATCTCATGAAATATAAATGTAATTTTGCGGCTCACATACATGTTTTAAAAATAAAATATTGTAGTTAAGAAAAATGATGACTGATCTCATTCTTGATTATGTTTCAATGGTTAAATATACGGATCTAATATGTTCTCTTGACATATCTTGTAGCTGCAATTAGTCAGGAACAATCAACCAGAGAAACAAGAGCAGAGCATCAGTCAGTCTGAAGGCAAACAAATTTAAATATATTCGGGATCGCAATAAAATCTGCCAAGTTTCCGACCAACCTGTTCTTGGCTTCTTTCTTACATAAGCATGATATGAGGGAAGGGTCAGAAGGGGCATGAATTGACCTGTAATCTAATGATCGTCTATCCCTTCAGAGTTTTTCAGGTTTGGGAGATGGAGGTTGCTGCTTCTTTATTAAGATTCATTTGACAAAATGCTTTTTGCTTGAAGCTCTGAAAATGTCAGCAGCAAGCCATTTGAAATAAACATGAATTTGTTCTTCCTTTCACTGAGTGGGTTTAGCAGAAAATAATTCATTCAATTAGTGAAACGGATTGCTGCAGTTTTAATTTACATAATATCTTGGTTATTATTCATTTTTCCCAGAGCAATGGGATGCAGGATGGCAGGGCAAGTCAGGAAGATTTTCTGAAATACGAGAGTTCCTGGCTCTGGTGAGAGAAGCAAAGAACACAGAATTAATACGTTGTCACAAACCTTTATAAATCACTGATTAGGTCTCACTGGGGTAGTGTGTTCAATTCTGGACACCAGACTTTAGGAAGGATGTTCAGAGCTTGGCGATGGCACAGAGAGATTTACCAGGGTAGGAAGAGGAGAGGTTACATGGAGAGGCTGGAGAAAGGGTTGTAGTTCTCCTCCAGAGCAGAGGGTTAAGTGGGGATTCAGTAACAATGTGCAGATTTATGAAGGGGGTTTGATGTAACATCAATTGGACGCGAGGCATGATGAAGGTCCAAACTTAGGCTTTAATCAGCTAGATGTTAGCCCGGTGGTCGACTACAGAGAAAGGCCGACCGCCGGGACCTCTGGGCACTTATACCCCGCCTTGGACTTGCCTCGCGACCAATTGGTGAGCAGTCACATGACTAGTCTCAGCCAATCAGCCGAGAGGCACATGACCCACCAGAGCCAATTTGAAACCAGTGCTCTGCACCAATGGCAGCACTCCTAGTCATACCACCACAAGATTTGAGTGGGTATTTTCCGGAGAAGCTGTTTTCACTGGCAGAGAACACAGATTCAAGATAATTGACATGGATTGTGGAAAATGGTACATTTTTCATTGCTACAGTGAGTTGTGATCTGGAACCAAGTGTTTGAAAAGGGGATAGAAGCAGATTCAATAATACATTTCCAAATGGTATTGGGTAAGAACTTGAAAAGGAGAAAATTATAAAGCTATGGGATCAGACGTGTGAGTGAGGTGTGATGTCACAGGAGGCCGGGGACTGGAGGGGCGGTATTTCCGATACTCACTCCTCCACTTTCCAGATCGCGTCCATCCCTCACTCAACATGGCTGCTGAGTACAGCCAGGCCTTACACAAGATGGCCGTCGGCAATCCCAGAAGGAACTGGCAACCTTCAACATGGAGGTGAGTCCACCTCAATCTTGGAGATGAGGGCCGGGATTCTCCCCTACCCGACGGGGCGGGGGGTCCCGGCGTAGCGGAGTGGCGCCAACCACTCCGACGTCGGGCCTCCCCAAAGATGCGGAATTCTCCCTTTAGGGGCTAGGCCCGCGCCGGAGTGGTTTCCGCCACGCCGACTGGCACCAAAACCGACGCCAACGGCCTTTGGCGCCCGCCGCCCAGCGCGGGGCTGGCCGAAAGGCCTTCGCCGGTCCGCGCATGCGCCGGTGCGTCAGCGGCCACTGACGTCACCACCGGTGCATGCGCGGTAGGGGGGGTCTCTTCCGCTGAAGAAAAAGAGTGTCCCCACAGCACAGGCCCGCCTGTCGATTGGTGGGCCCCGATCGCGGGCCAGGCCACCGTGGGGGCACCCCCCCCGGGGTCCGATCGCCCCGCGCCCCCCCCCCTCAGGACCCCGGGTGCCCGCTCGCGCCGCCAATCCCGTCGGCACCAGAGGTGCTCCAATTCCCACTGGCGGGAGAGGCCTGTCAGCGGCGGGAATTCGGCCCATCGCCGCAGGGGGCACGCCGATCGGCGGGGCGCAATTCCCGCTCCCGCTGATTCCCGGGTGGCGGAGAATTCCGGCCACGGCGGGGGCGGGATTTACGCCGGGCCCGGGCGATTCCCCGACCCTGCGGGGGTCGGATAATTCCGCCCGAGATTCCGATCATCATTATGCATGGGCATCATTCTAGCGGTTCTCTGCGTTGGTCTGTGGCGTCTGCATCGAGTCATTAGCCACGACAGCAGAGACTGACCCCTGTTGCCCATGAGTCTACCCCTCACCCAGGGGAGTGCCTCAAAGGTGTTGGGCATCATTGAGTGAGCCAGGATGAAGGCCCTGCGCACGTTGCTTAGGAATCAGACGCAGATGTGCAGCTGGTGGCCACAATTACACATTGAAAGATAGGAATTCTTTCCAGTTTGTGAAGGGCACTCCCCTCATTCGGCGGTTCTTGGACAGGCACATGTGTCCCATCAATCACCCCCTGGAGCTGTGGCACCCCAGCGAGGGCGGTGAATCAGGCTGCACGGCCAACCTAGTGGGCTCAGTCTATATTCAGGTGGATGGATTGTGCTGTCCGGACATACAGGCCTCCATCATGGCCGGGATGCACCTGTGAGTGGATGTCTGGGAGATCCCGGGCAAGTCCCCACTCAGCTCCTGAATGGAACCCATGGCGTAAAGGTTCAGGACGACTGTCACCTTGATGGCAACAAGGGGCAGGCATCCTCCCACATACCCCTGTGGCTCCAGATGCACCATGTTACAGCAGATATGCCATATGGTCTCCCTGGTCAGCCAAAGCCGGCGGTGGCACGCCGGTCCAGCAGGTCTTTGAACGACCGGCACTGGCGGTATACACGGGGCCTGATGCGACACCTCCGTCCCACCTCCTCCTTGGCTTGTTAGAAGGCCGGCTCTCCACTGTCATCGGCTTATCCCTGCTCCTCTGGGGCAGCTCCTGTTCTGCAGGGCCCTCCCTGAGCAGCTCTTCATTGTGCAGCCGCAGTGCACCCGCCAGGGCTGTGGCAGCCAGGCCGATGCCAACCACTCCTGGTTCGATACTGAACTCCATTATCTGAAGGGGTGAAGGACAGACATGACAGCATGGTGAGTACTCCAATGGCCAACCAGGTCCAGCGGGCTGCATGGTGGCTTGACTGGCACTGCAGCCCTTACCCTCGCATGTACCCCCTCCCATTCCCATTCCACCCCCGGCCATTTCCCTTTCACACTTTGCCCTCTGCACCGTACCCCTGGCCCTGTTGGTGCCTGGAACCAGGGGGGCCACTCACTCCACCACCCGTCCCTGCTGGTAAGGGTACCAGTAGCTGGCGATACCCATGCCAGAAATAGGAACTGCACCCCCTGTCCTACGCCATCCTGTGGGGTCAAAGGTGGGGTCTTCCCTGGGTGCGCTGCATGAGGGCATCATGTTGTGGGGGTGGGGGTGCAGTACGCCAATGACCGGCGCCATGCTTGCGGGAAACGCCCCATGGGTGGGGCTCGGCCTGGCGGCTGGGTGCCTGTTGGGATTGTTGCTGCGGAGTGCTGCGGGTCCTTTGTGCGACACAGCTGTTGTGCTACTTCTCTGGGGGCAGGATGGATGGGAGCAGGGGCGCAGTGGGCAGTCAGTGAGGTTCCCAGCCAGTTGGCTGCCTTGCAGGCCGTGGAAATGGCGATCCGTGCCTGGGCACCCCAGGCCCGGGGGACCTTCCCCACCGCACAGCCCATTCCAAGGTCACACCCCGCGACTCCACCCCGGCCCTGGCTGACACCTCCCCCCCGGCCCTGGCTGATTTCCCCCCCCCCAGATGGTGGGTGGCACATCTGCCAGCCCACCCACCGTTGTGCTAGTGAGAACATTACCGACCTCTCTCCCTCACATTGCCTGATCCCGATTTTAAATATCACAAGCGAACCTCACTGTCCTCACATCCGCCTGGTGGGGATGGAGCATAGCGGGAGTGGGCCCTTTAATGAGATGTTAATGCATGCGACTGTACATTTTGCATAGCCATGCCGGCGCACAGCATGAACTTCGTTCACGGCGCTATCAGCGAGCCGGAGCACAGCATTCCCATGGCAGCCCAGAGCTGACCTCAATTTTCAACTGTCTGTGTATTTTCCGCTCGATTGCGATCGCAATTCTGGTGTAGCTGGATGGAGCATCCCGCCCTCTATTGTTTTTTTTAATTCTCCCATTAGGATTAATAACACCAGGGTCTGTTGGACAATTTTGACTTTCCATCCCCACTTTCTCTGAGCAGGCGTGTGTCTATCTGATGGAAGATTCAGGAGGTATTTTGACATCACCCATGTATATTGTGAGCATGCTCACTCCTATAACCCGGGAAATACAAAAGGCCAAAAGATCCCAGGTGGGATTCTCCGTCGGTCAACGCCTAAATCGGGAAAGACGATAGGGCAGAGAATCGATTTTGACGCTGAAATCGTGGAGGGCCCCGGGTTCACATCAAATAGAAATTCTCTGTCTTCTCAACAACGGCATCAATGCGTTGCACTCCGCGCGTTCTGTAAACGGCGTTTGCATGTCATTAGCGGGCATGACCCGGTATTCTCCGGGGCCAGGGCCTCCGTGATGCTCTGCCCCCACCAGGGAGAATTCATGAGGACGCCGTTCACTTGTGCTTTTCAATACCATTAAACTGGTGTCAGCACTGTGAGGGAGAGCGAGGAGGAGGGACACACAGAGCCTCGACCATGGGCTGCCTGTCGGACACTGGCTGGGCTGGGTGGGGTGGGGAAGTGCCCTGTCAGGGCAGGGGGGGTGGAGGGAGATGGAGGGACCCCCAGAGCTCTGGGGCAGTGCCCAGGCATGGTCCGCCATTGCCGCGGGCAACAAGGCAGCCATCTTGCTGCACACCCCAGTGACCAGATACCTTGGCCCCTGGTTCCGCAGAGCCACCGGCCATATGGGCGGCCCCACCTCACCACCCCCACACACCAGCCCCATTCCTGCACCCCCCCTCCACCATACCACCCCCCCAACCGGCAACCACCCACCGGCGGGGCACCAGGAGACGCAGCGGGGCTGGTTTAGCACAGGGCTAAATTGCTGGCTTTGAAAGCAGACCAAGGCAGGCCAGCAGCAAGGTTCAATTCCCGTACCAGCCTCCCCGAACAGGCGCCGGAATGTGGCGACTAGGGGCTTTTCACAGTAACTTAATTTGAAGCCTACTTGTGACAATAAGCGATTTTCATTTCATTTTCATTTTCATTCAGCTAAGGGCAATGCCTGGCTGTGGCTGTGGCTGGGTTCGGGGGCTACCAGAAGGTCCTGCCCCACCATCAACACGTCCTGCAAGCCACAAGACAAGATACATGATTGCATCGCGGATCCGGGGGGGGAGTGGTGGGTGGAGATGGGGGTGTCGGAGGGAGGGCTGTGCATGGAGGGTATAGGGGTGCTGGTGATGGAGAGGGGTGTGGGAGTGGTGGGGGGCTGGTGGTGGGTGCGTGGGTGGTGTTGGGTGGGGGGGTGACACACGTGACATGGGGAACCACAACTCAGCACGGGTCTCACTTCCTCGCCCGATGCCGACCTCCACCCCAGTGACTGCCCTTTCGCTGGGACTGTCGACCCTGTCCAGGGCCCTCTGCTCTACTGCAGTGAGGAGGTTGTGCAGTTTTTTTCCAGCACTGTTGGCCGGTCCAGCCAGTGTTGTCCACAGCGCTGACCAACTCTGACACCTGCACCAAGGCACGGTGAACGGAGATGGCTAGCAGCCTCCTCCCAACCCCAGGGTACAAGGTTACCCATCTTGCTGCCATCTTGTTGGCCGGGATGGCGTGGGTGTGTGGGGAGTGAAGTGTGTATATACGGCTGCAGCTTGTCAGCCTCCTAAATGTCAATCCGGGACCCAGTGAATCCGGAACCATTTCCCATTGGAATCAATTGTGTTCCACATGGCGCCAGTGCTAGCCCCCCACATTCAGTGAATTGGTCTCGGTGCGGCACCAGTTTTGCCGTCGTAGAACTCAGCGAATGCTGCCCTGGAGCCAACATTAGTTTCAGGAACGGGGAATCTGGCCGCCATGTTTCAGGGTCCCTGCTCCAATCCCGTAGCCAAACAACCAAAGGAAGTGCTCAGAGGCAGAGGAAAGTCAACTTTATCACCTTCATGGGTGAGAACAGGAACATCAATGGAAATCAATAGAAATTTCCTTTGATCTGTATGGGTAGAGGAAGTGGGCACCAGTGTATAACAATGAGATTTCACTGCCAGGAAAATGTGGCAGAGTGTAGTTTGGCTTTTGTAGTGTAATTGATGGAGGGTGATATTGAAATGAAAAATGAAAATCACTTATTGTCACAAGCGGGCTTCAATGAAGTTACTGTGAAAAGCCCCTAGTCGCCACAGTCCGGCGCCTGTCCGGGGAGGCTGGTACGGGAATTGAACCCACGCTGCTGGCCTTGTTCTGATTCTCAAGCCAGCTGTTTTGACCACTGTGCTAAACCAGGCCCTGGTTTAATATTCTGGACGAACAAAATCAAAATTCAACCTTCGATAGTAGCTTCCAAATCCGTGATCTCGACCACCGAAAAGGACAAAGGCAGCAGAAGCGTGGAAGCACCACCAGCAATTTCCCCTCAAGCCACACATTATCCTGACTTGGAAACATATCATCGCTTCTTCCCTGTCGCTGGGTCAACATGCTGGAACTTCTTTGCCAACAGCTGTGTGGGTGTTCCTTCTCACGGTGTCGGGAGTGGCCCACTATTGGCCAGCAGTTGGATCTTCTGGATTATCTGAACCATAAGGTGAGCCTTGACTAAGTGATAACAGTCATCTCTCATCCAGGAGGTCGGTTAGGTCGTGTCTCATTGCAGTCGCTTGGTCACACAGTCTGACTGGTGTTTCAGTGCAGTAGTGTGGGAGTAAATCTTTTGGATGGGACATTAAGCTGCCGGACCTGCTGTTTGTCATGGGCCTCCACGTTAATGGTTAAAACATCATCCAGACGCACTCTGAAGTGGCCATTAGTTTGTGTCAACATGTCCAATGGTGGGCCGACTGCTTTAACCTCGCTGCCGCCTGTAAGATTTCAGACAGGTTGGGGCCAAGCGAGTGGGCAGTGGGCAGACCACCTGCTGGATTATACCTGTTTCCGCAGCCACCCCCACCTTGAAAATTGCTTGGGGGCAGTGTTCCCAGGGAGATGGGGTGCGAGTGGAGTGGTGGGGGCAGGAATGTGGGGTGAGGGTGTAATAAATTCGAAGCGACAATTAGAAAACATCCCTGCTAATATATCAGAGTCACTTTATGTTTTATTTTGAAATGGTGTACTGCATGTTGGTGGTTCAGAAAGTACAGAACAACACTTTACACCACTCCTGGGTTCAGTAAATTCTGCAATGTCAAAACAAATGTGATTTTCACTTACCACTGTGGAACTGTAACTGCTGACCGATGGAGCCACGGCTGGAGAATACAAAGCAATGTCAGTGACTGACATCTCTAATAACCGTGCCAGGGTCTAACACCCAGCCACTACAATAGCAGGTCAACTTTTTGTCAGTGCCAATTCCGAATCACAGGGGGATGGAAAACCTTGAGCTCTCTCTTCACTCTGACAGATCCTTTAGCTGCGGATTGTTAAGTCTAAATCTAACAGTAACAACGAGTATCATATCAGGTGATGAAGCCAATAGTTCCAAATCCTTTGGCAATTTCCCAAAGTTGTCAGTGATACAACACACGGAGATTCATAGAAATTGTAGTCCAGGAGCCCACCTGACCTACTCTGCTTGGGAACAACTCTCCCAGCCACAGCATCCACTTTTCACCCAGTTTTCAGTTCTTTCCCTGAGCCGAATAAAATGTTTTATTGTTTATTTATTAAGCTTAAATTTTGTAAGCGATTTAGTTTGTCATTACTTGTACTCATACTTTACCTGAATGCTCGTAGTATTCGGAATAAAGTAAATGAGTTGATGGCGCAAATCATCGTGTATGACTATGATTTAGTGGCCATTACTGAAACACGGTTAAAGGATGGTCACGACTGGGAGTTAAATATCCGAGGGTATCAAACTATTCGGAAGGACAGAGTGGATGGTAAGGGAGGTGATGTAGCTCTGTTATTTAAGGATGACATCCGGGCAATAGTAAGGGATGACATCGGTGCTATGGAGGATAAGGTTGAATCCATTTGGGTGGAAATCAGGAATAGTAAGGCGAAAAAGTCACTGATAGGAGTAGTCTATCGGCCACCAAATAGTAACGTTATGGTGGGGCAGGCAATAAACAAAGAAATAACTGATGCATGTAGAAATGGTACAGCAGTTATCTACATGTTGATTGGTTTAACCAGGTCGGTCAAGGCAACCTTGGGGAGGAGTTTATAGAATGTATCCGCGATAGTTTCCTAGAACAGTATGTAATGGAAGCTACGAGGGAACAAGCGGTCCTAGATCTTGTCCTGTGTAATGAGACAGGATTGATTCATGATCTCATAGTTATGGATCCTCTCGGAAGGAGCGATCACAATATGGTGGAATTTAAAATACAGATGGAAGGTAAGAAGGTAAAATCAAATACTAGTGTTTTGTGTTTAAACAAAGGAGATTACAATGGGATGAGAGAAGAACTAGCTAAGGTAGACTGGGAGCAAAGACTTTATGGTGGAGAACAGTTGAGGAACAGTGGAGAACCTTCCAAGCGATTTTTCACAGTGCTCAGCAAAGGTTTATACCAACAAAAGGAAGGACGGTAGAAAGAGGGAAAATCGACTGTGGATATCTAAGGAAATAAGGGAGAGTATCAAATTGAAGGAAAAAGCATACAAAGTGGCAAAGATTGGTGGGAGACTGGAGGACTGGGAAATCTTTAGGGGGCAACAGAAAGCTACTAAAAAGCTATAAAGAAGAGTAAGATAGAGTATGAGAGTAAACTTGCTCAGAATATAAAAACAGACAGTAAAAGTTTTTACAAATATATAAAACAAAAAAGAATGGCTAAGGTAAATATTGGTCCTTTAGAGGATGAGAAGGGAGTTTTAATAATGGGAGATGAGGAAATGGCTGAGGAACTAAACAGGTTTTTTGGGTCGGTCTTCACAGTGGAAGACACAAATAACATGCCAGCGACTGATAGAAATGAGGCTATGACAGGTGAGGACCTTGAGAGGATTGTTATCACTAAGGAGGTAGTGATGGGCAAGCTAATGGGGCTAAAGGTAGACAAGTCTCCTGACCCTGATGGAATGCATCCCAGAGTGCTAAAAGAGATGGCTAGGGAAATTGCAGATGCACTAGTGATGATTTACCAAAATTCACTAGACTCTGGGGTGGTCCCGGTGGATTGGAAATTAGCAAACATGACACCATTGTTTAAAAAAGGAGGTAGGCAGAGAGCAGGAAATTATAGGCCAGTGAGCTTAACTTCGGTAGTGGGGAAGATGCTGGAATCTATCATCAAGGAAGAAATAGCGAGGCATCTGGATAGAAATTGCCCCATTGGGAAGACGCAGCATGGGTTCATAAAGGACAGGTCGTGCCTAATTTAGTGGAAATTTTTAAGGACATTACCAGTGCGGTAGATAACGCAGCACGGTACCATTGTGGATAGCACAATTGCTTCACAGCTCCAGCGTCCCAGGTTCGATTCTGGCTTGGGCCACTGTCTGTGCGGAGTCTGCACATCCTCCCCGTGTGTGCATGGGTTTCCTCCGGGTGCTCCGGTTTCCTCCCACAGTCCAAAGATGTGCAGGTTAGGTGGATTGGCCATGATAAATTGCCCTTAGTGTCCAAAACACACACTTAGTGTTGGGTGGGGTTACTGGGTTATGGGGATAGGGTGGAGGTGTTGACCTCGGTTAGGGTGCTCTTTCCAAGAGCCGGTGTAGACTCGATGGGCTGAAAAGCCTCCTTCTGCACTGTAAATTCTTTGTTAATCTATGATAACGGGGAGCCAATGGATGTGGTATATCTGGATTTCCAGAAATCCTTTGACAAGGTGCCACACAAAAGGTTGCTGCATAAGATAAAGATGTATGGCATTAAGGGTAAAGTAGTAGCATGGATAGAGGATTGGTTAATTAATAGACAGCAAAGAGTTGGGATAAATGGGTGCTTCTCTGGTTGGCAATCAGTAGCTAGTGGTGTCCCTCAGGGATCCGTGTTGGGCCCACAATTGTTCACAATTTACATAGATGATTTGGAGTTGGGGACCAATGTATCCAAGTTTGCAGATGACACTAAGACGAGTGGTAAAGCAAAAAGTACAGAGGATACTGGAAGTCTGCAGAGGGATTTGGACAGGTTAAGTGAATGGGCCAGGGTCTGGCAGATGGAATACAATGTTGACAAACGTGAGGTTATCAATTTTGGTAGGAATAACAGCAAACGGTATTATTATTTAAATGATAAAATATTAAAGCATGCTGCTGTGCAGAGAGACCTGGGTGAGCTCGTGCATGAGTCACAGAAAGTTGGTTTACTGGTGCAACAGGTGATTAAGAAGGCAAATTGAATTTTGTCCTTCATTGCTAGAGGGATGGAGTTTAAGACTAGGGAGGTTATGTTGCAATTGTATAAGGTGTTAGTGCGGCCACACCTGGAGTATTGTGTTCAGTTTTGGTCTCCTTACTTGAGAAAGGACGTACTGGCACTGGAGGGTGTGCAGAGAAGATTCACTAGGTTAATTCTAGAGCTGAAGGGGTTGGATTACGAGGAGAGGTTAAGTAGACTGGGACTGTACTCATTAGAATTTAGAAGGATGAGGGGGGATCTTATAGAAACATTTAAAATTATGAAGGGAATAGATACCGTTCCGGTTGTGGGCATCACTGACAAGTCCTTTATTGCCCGACCCCAACTGCCCTTGAATGGATGAAGACCACGCCATGTGGGCAGATCCATAGAGTTGTTAGCCTGGATGTTCCAGGCGTTTGACCCAGCGACAGTTAAGCAAAGGTCATTTCCAATCCTGGATGATGTACGACTTCAAGGAAACTCCCCAGTCATGTGAATATAGCCTTTGTTCTTAGATGGTGGTAGATGTGGCAGGTTTGGGAGGTGCTGAATTACTGCAATGCATTGTGTAGATAGTTAGTGCACCCTGCAGACATGGTGTACGATGATGACCGCATTGAGATATCGACCTTGGTCTAAGTCAGGTATAGGTGGATATCAAACCTACTCTGGCTGACCTGCCCTTGCAGTTGCTAAGAACATTTACAGTGTGTAAATACATTTTAGATAATATTTTATTCAAATGGGATTGAAAAGAAATAAATATTTTCTTTTATTTTTAGTTTTTTCGTGGCATGTGGATGTTTGTGGCAAGGCCAGAATTTGTTGTCTATTCCTTTTTGCCCTTGGAAAATGTTTGGATACAGGACCAGATCGTCAAACAATTTGCAATTTGTAAAACTGTGAGGAAAGGATACTTCACCCTAGGAGGGGACACATCAATATGTATCTTTTATGATAAAACAAATTTGCCTTTGCTTTGTTAATTGGATTGGATTTGTTTATTGTCACGTGTACCGAGGTACAGTGAAAAGTATTTTTCTGCGAGCAGCTCAACAGATCATTAAGTACATGGGAAGATATAGCCCAGAGACGAGTTCTGCTTGGGTGGAGGTCTCCTCCTCCACCCAGTGCCTCGGCCTGCTTGGGTGGCCACATGTGGTTCCTACATTTGGAGAAGGTCAGGTTCACCATTCGGGGATCAGTAGAAGTGTTCTGCCTAAGATGGCGGTCATCCATATCCTGTTTTAAAGAGATAGTCACCATCAGCTGTTAAGCGGTTTAGTTTAACATTAGGGAGTTGAGTTAATTTATGCTTTTGATTGTTAGTCGTGCAATTTGAATTAATTGTCTTATATTATTTTGTTTATAATGAAAAATTTTCAATGAACATATTTTAAACAACAGAATTAACCACTTAATCATCAAATAAATAGCTTTACAGTTAACTATTGTTCGTGTCATGTGAGAGTACCTGAAAGAAAGAGGTGTTTAGCAGTGATGTCAGAGTGTGGGTGGAACTGGGCTGTCTGTCAGCCTTTTACTTTCATTTTAGGCTGTTTGCTGCAGGTTGTGTTTTAGTTTTGTTTTCAGTGTTGGAGCTGAAACCAGACAAAGCAGGTGTACTGTTGTTCTCTCTGCCATGAAAATACTATCTCTTGATCATTTGGTGAATTCAGAATTAGAAATGTTTTCAGTAGTGAATGTAAACCTAATGTGCTTCTGTTAAAAGGTGTTTCTTTTGTCTTCTGGATGTCGTTTGGGAAGTTATTAAGGATTATTTAGTGTTGTGTTCTTTTGGGATAGTATTTGAATTAATGGTTGCTAAGATGTTCACTGTATGTTTTAAAAAGGTTAACTTGAGTTCATAGAATAAACAGTTTTGCTTTAAAAAATACGTTTCCATTTCTGCTGTACCACTCCTGTAGAGTGGGCCGTGTGCTCCCCATACCACAATCTATTAAAAGTTGTGTGTTAGGTGAACTCTATGATACACTTTGGGGTTCCCTAAACCCTGGCCCATAACATTAGTTAAACAGTTAAACAGCTCTTCAATAAAAGGGAAGATTTTAACTGCCTATGTATACCTGCCACTATATATATTCTGACACAGCAGCTTAATACAGTCCAAAATCCACTCATAAATGAAGTTAGCACTCAGGGTCGCTTGCTGTTCTCTGTGCAGACCTTAGCAGAGATTTCCTTTCAAGAACTACCTGACAATCATTCGGTCTTGTCAGACTCAAATCCTGTGGCACACTATTGTTCCACTTAAAATCTTCGAGCGGATTCCAAAACTACGGACAGTTTTGGCTCCTCCCATTAATTACATCACCTGGATCTCACTAAGATGTCCCATGATCTGCTTAGCTAGGACCAAACACCATCGCACATTAATTATCTACTCTCCAGGGAACCTCCTTTCTATCAATAGTATTCCATTAGCCATCTATATGTAAACACGTGAATGGTTAGAAGCAATAATTACTTCACTTTAATGACTCCTTGATCACAGCTTTAGTAGACAAACTGTATTTTAAACCAGGGTTTTAATAACATTATTACAACAGAATGTCAAACATAATGGGCATGATTCAGTGACCCCTTTGCATCCAGCATGGATCTGGGCGCTACAGGTGAATGGGGTGCAAAACCTAAATTGGGTGCCGGGCCAGATGCAAAATCTTGCGCGCGTCACTCTCTGCCTGGCAAGATCTGGATCTGACTATTTAAATTAGCATAATTGCTCATTTAAATACCTGGACATTGGGTTCACCCAGCACCCGACTCTCCAGGAATGCCTGGTAACCTCACCAGGGTGCCATTTAGTGCTGGTCCTTAAAAACCTGGACCAGTCATAATGGCACCTGGGAGGGTCTCCCAGGCCACATGAAACCCCCAAGTGACAGGACAGGTTGGAACCGTAGCACTCCCCTGGCATCTGACCGCCTCTTCATTGCCACCCTAGCAACCTGGCAGTGCCACCCTAGCACCCTGGCAGTGCCACCCTAGCAGTCTGGGTGGCACTTCCAGGGTGCCAGGTTGTCAGTGCCAGGGTGCCTGTGTGCCAGGTTGGCACTTCCAGGGGTTGGACTGGGGGGCGGGGAGGGAGTTTCCAGTTAGAGGTGGGAATTCCCGGGGGCCTCCTTCAGGTCGGGCAGGTAAAGTGGGAGGGGGTCTGAAAGCGGGTAAAGAAAGGGGTTCCCCGATCTGCAATCTGCAGCCACCGAGAATCACCCCTTTAACTGCGTCATTCAGCGGACTTTAATTTTATTCGCCTGAGTCGTGTCCTATAGATGACAATGCTTTCTACATCAGGCAGTGATGAGCTACCACCTTGGACCCCTGCAGCTTTGGTCATGTAGGTACACCACAATTATCGATTGGACAGGAGTTCTGGGATTTTGGTCCAGCCGTTTATATCATTCACAATAACTAGATTTTCCAAAGGAGTTTATAAGCAATGATGTATTTTTGAAGTGTAGTCACTGTTGTATGGAGGAAATGGGGTGGACAATTTGCACACAGCAAACACAATTAAAACAGAAAGGTTTGAACGTGCAGATAATCTGTTTGTAGGATGTTGATTGAGGGATGAATATTATTGCTGAGATCCTGCTTTCAAATAGTGCCATGGTATGTTGAGAGCTGACACAGGTCTTAGTTTCACACCCTGACACGATCTGACACCCAAAAATCAGAGTCCCATTTTGGGCATAGAGCACAGATGTTTCATGGCGCCTGCCACGCATAGAATGATCCCACCATTAAAACGGGACTCCGATTTTGTTTTTGGCCTCAGTGAGAAATGCCTCTCCGAGACCGCACTTACCTCAGTTCCTGCACTGACAAGTGTTGTATTTGGCGGTTGCCCCCAATGAGGAAGAGACACACACAACATAAATATGTCAACCAGAACGATGGTTTATTATTGGACACGTCGGAATATAACTGACAGATCTGTACACAAAGTTCAGAGGGAGCTACTCATAGTGCGGCTGTCCTCATATCCAACCTATCACCAACTGCCCAGTCCAGTCAGTCACATGATGCCTGTCCAACGCCACCCACTGGCAGGAGGTCATACCTGTGATTATATACATTTATATACATTTATATACATTTATATACATGGCTTTACACATTTCTGCAGTTATATACAGATATGTATGTACGCATATCACCACAACAAGCTCAGCTGGTTAGTGCAGGAATAGATCAGGGTGCCGTTTTTAAATGTCGCCCTCAGACTCCCCACCGCTGCCTCCGGACCTCTGCAACGTCTGAACTTACCACGAAGGGGGTCCTTCAGCCCCTCTCACCTCACCTCATAAGGCCAGTGCCAAGCTGCTCAGGTGCCAACAGGCATGCCAAGGTGCCATCTTGCTCAGTGGAGGGCAGTAGCATAGTGTTATTGTCACTGGACTAGTAATCCAGAGACACAGGGTAATGCTCTGGGGCCCTGGGTTCAAATCCCACCAGGACAGATGGTGAAATTTGAATTCAACAAAAAACGGGAATTAAAGTCTAACGATGACCATGAAACCATTGTCAATTGTCGTAGAAACCCATCTGGTTTTTCAATGTCCTTAAGGGAAGGAAATCTACCTTCCTTACCCGGTCTGGCCTACATGTGACTCCAGACCCACAGCAATGTAGTTGACTCTGAAAATGCCACCCAGTCCGAAGGCAATTCGGGACAGGCAACAAATGCTAGGCTTGCCTGCAATGCCCACATTCCATTAAAGAATATAGCAAAATAAAGAGACCGAGCTCCCAGGGGCCTCAGATGGCCTGGGAGACCCTCCAGGTGCCGTTACTATGGTCCACGTTTGTGTGGACCAGTGTCGGGCAGCACGGTAACACAGTGGTTAGCACTGTCACTTCACAGCACCAGGGGCCCAGGTTCGATTCCCACTTGGGTCACTGTCAGTGCGGAGTCTGCACGTTCTCCCTGTGTCTGCGTGGGTTTCCTCCGGGTGCTCCAGTTTCCTCCCACAAGTCCTGAAAGACGTGCCGTTAGGTGAAATGGACGTTCTGAATTCTCCCTCTGTGTACCCGAACAGGCGCCGGAGTGTGGCGACTAAGGGATTTTCACAGTAACTTCATTGCAGTGTTAATGTAAGCCTACTTGTGACAATAAAGATTATTACTATTAAATAACGCCATGGTGAGGCCACATAGGTGTGGGCAATTGTCCATGAACCTCAAAGGAATTGGGCGCTGACATATTTAAATAAGCCTAATTGTACTCTTGGGATCTTGCAAGACGTTCTGACAGACTTCTAGCAAGACGTAATGGCCTTGTTGCATCACCATGTCATTAGATCAGGCGCCTCATCAATCAGCAAGGGGGGGTAAAACGTTATCAGGGTGGGCGGGAGTGTGGAATTGATGTTGCAGTCAGATTAGCCATTGAATGGTGGAGCAGACTCGAGGGACCGAGTGGCCTCCTCCAGCTCCTAGTTCGCATGTTCACACCTCACTGGAGTGTCAGCCTCAATGTTGGGGCCCAGAACCTGATGTTGCCCAAGTGGAACCAACTGGGTTAGAGCTGATATTCAACTGGGATTGACTGAATGAAACATTTCAAAGGCGAGGTTTATGCAAAGCTGTTGCGATATGATTGAGCTGGTGTGTAACAGCCTAGGGTTGTGTCGAGTATATTTAAAGTCCAAATGTGTGTACATGTTGCAACCTGTTAAAATGAGATTGCATGGATCTTTAATATTCTGTGATGAGCTGAAGAAATAGACCTTTTTGATTCACCCAAAAAATTCTTCTTTCCTTCATTTCCGCAACGATTTGCAGCTTTCCCACACCTGTCCAACTACTGAAATCTGAAGCATGATCCTCAAATCCTCAAAGGTTTTGGTTATATGCCTTAAATCTCTGCAACTCAGTGGCAATTTCAGTTTGATAATCCACCACTGAAGCACCTTCAGCCGTCTGCTATGTTTAAAAAAAGACACAAAAATGCAAGAATCCATTGGTCTTACAAAATTAAATGTTAAATGTTTTTCTTCAAACACTTCCTGAGGCCACGTGAGACGGGGTAAGAATGGCTCCCCTACAATACCACTGAACTCTGTTCCAAGTTTTTTTTTGGTGACTTTTTCATGTGCTGATTCCCAAGAAATTTGTCTGGTCAACTTTCTTTACTTTGATAAAAAAAAAGTTTTTTTTATTGTGTTATAAACCCACCCAGGTAAAGATTTAAAAACACCCTCAAAGGTAGACGCATGCCCAACCTTCGCAACCAACACACAGACACACACACACTTACTTTTCAGCCAAATTAAAATGAAATGTTAAAAGGCTTCAAGGGATATCTGCATGACATCACTGGAACGGAAGTGTGTCATGTGACCCAGTCTTTGTTTCACTTTTACTTCAATCAGCAGGTCTCACACACACACAGTTCTGATGTCTTAAAGCTTTACACTGATGTATAACTGTTCTTGTGTGCCTAGTTATAATAAATGAATCCACAACATCTTTACCAAATCCCTTATCAGTGATTGGTGGTGGTGCCTTATCCAGCAAATAAGCTCAAGCACTTATTTCATTGTAATACCGACACAATATGCGGTGGTCTTGAAAATCCAGGAGTTGAAAACCATGTAATCTACAACTTCTGGAGGCATTGGACAGAATTCCCCGGCCTCGTAGCCCTGTGTTTCATGATGGCGGGAGGTGGCACATCATTCGCTGGCAGCGGAAATTACTGCCCCACACCCCACCCCACCTGGTAGTTACACGGGCACATATCACCACTGGTCCATAAAAGCGGGCACCACATTCTATGGACTCTTAGGGGGAGCACGTGGGCCAGTACTGCTCGGCATTTACTGCAGGATGCACAAGAGCAAGGCAGCCGCTGCCAATATGCGGCGTGGGAGGGTGGGGGGGGTGCAGTTGAGGGAGTGCGAGGAGATCCTTGAAGGGAAGTAGAGTGTGGGGGGCTCTGGCTGGGCTGAAGATCTTCAGGTCGGGGATATTCCCTGGATGGGGGTTGTGTGGTTAGTCTTCTCTCTGTTTGCAAAACATTTGAAGTATCCCATTTGAGGTCAATTACAAATCCAGTCGGGTTGCAGTGGCTAGTCAGCTTTCAGCTTGCCTCTAAGGTGTTGTGGTTCAAACAGGCAGGTGTGCCCACTCAGACATTATGGTGCAATGTGTCCTCATTGAGAACTCCTCGCAGCTGCTGTTACTCTTTGTATGAGTGCCAGAAAGCTGAGCATAATCTCCCATGTGTTGCTGCCATGGCCTGGGGGCTTCAAGCGCCTGATCTGGGTGGGGGGAGTCGAAAGACTGAAAGCTGCCAGTCCGATTGGCAGAGAGAGAAGGCAGGACAGACATTGCAAGGGTGGGGGAAGGGGACAATATTTGACTTCCTGTTGGGCTTTAAGTCATAGGTCATGCAATGGCTGCCCAGGTGCGTTGAGTGTTGTGGCATGACAGCAGTAAGATCACAAAATGTGAGAGCCAAAGTATCCACACTGAATATTGGTCTCGGCCTTGTCTTACTCTGTAAAAACTCATGCCCTCTCACAATGCTGCAAATCATACCCGTCTAGCCAATTGGCCACCATCATATATACTTCACCACTCTCAGCTGCTCACTCTCCAAGTCAGGGTTAGTGATGGAATTCTTAGTTGTCAAAGGTTGAAGAATGGGAATCAGGAGGAGTAGGCAAGGGCCACACAGCAGCGACCGCTCGACCGCACCAAGAGCCTTCATGCTTCACTTGGGGGTCCATGTGCCTCAGCGCATGAGGGACTCCAGTACTGCTGATGTGAAGAGAGAGAACAACTGGACGGGAGGCCATTGGTGACTAAGAGGGGGATAGGCAGCCCCCGTGGCTGTTCAGGCTGTTATTACCAACAAGTGTTTGAGATTGTGCATACTGCTGAAGACAATGTGTGTTGTCAGCCTCCAGGATCAGGAGGACAAGTGTTGGGAGGGATTGGGGGTTCCAAGATGGATACTCTCACTGACTCTGCCTGTCTCTCTCTCTCCTTCTCCCTCCAGATGGTGCATTTTGGAACTGAGCCAGTGGAGCTCGCAAACGTCGATATTAATGCCATGGAGGGGGACAGAGGTCACCGCCTACGGCAAGGCCAGCTCAAGCTGGAGGGGGCTACTGGTCAGGCTCAAGACATGGCCGCCCATCAAGACAAGGATGGAGCCATAAGACAACAAAGAGGGAGCCTTGTGTGTACAGGACTTGCATGTCCCACAATAAGCTGCCAGATAACAAGTGCTGCCGAAGGCTCGGTCTCTGAAAGGAGGCAGTATGGCA
This sequence comes from Scyliorhinus canicula, assembly GCF_902713615.1. NCBI lineage: Eukaryota > Metazoa > Chordata > Chondrichthyes > Carcharhiniformes > Scyliorhinidae > Scyliorhinus > Scyliorhinus canicula. The sequence goes on from NC_052149.1 coordinate 241,108,099, forward strand.
CCTCTGCCGCACCCTCATGGACCTGCAACCTCTGGGGGAAGAGGACACATGCTCTCAGTGGCCATGAAGATCACAGAAGCCCTCAACCTTTTCGCCACCAGGCCATCCCACGACTTGAGCAGGAACTTTTGTGGCATTTCACAACCATCAGATCACAAGGCATCCAAGAGGTGACAGATGCTCTGGCAGCCTGAGAATCCGATTACATCTACTTCAACCTAGACCAGGTCCACAAAGATGCTGGGACTACAGGATTCACCGCCATCTCCACGATGACTCCGATTTAGGGGGCATTAAAAGCATGCGTATCACCTTGAGATCATCGTGCATCAGGGAATGCTCTTCATCAACTCAATTCCCAATCGTGTGAGACCACTGCCTCAGGATCATGCATGTGTGTGCATGCTCTCCTGAGTCCATGCATGACAGCTACATCCAGGGGCAATGACATCCCCGGGGTCTTCGAAGACCAACCCAGGCTGATGAGTTGACTCGTGAAGGACAGGGGATGCCTGTGTGAGGACATGGCTGATAACAGCACTGTGGAGGCCTGGGACTGTGTGGAGCCTTGTTATGGGGCCCAGGCTGCCACTGGACAATCATGAAGCAGTGCATTGGGCTGGAAGATACGGTTCTGCTGCCTGCATTGCTCTAGCACTGCTCTACAGTCCAGTCCCCAGAGGTTCTCTCACATCGCAGTAGTCAGCTGTGCCCTCCTCAATCTGGCACTGCAGCAGGGTGACACTTCACAGAGTAGGACCGTGCAGCTTCCTCGGAGGAGGTGAAGGGCCAGGAGGGAGTGGAGGACAAGCCCGAGGAGGATCCAAAGGATAGAGGGCAGGTGGTGGCACAGGTTACCAGCAGGAACACAGGTCCTCGTATCATTCAGATTTGCAGATTTTAGGGCTTGGTGTCCGGGACCTGGACCTGGAGGGGCCAGACTGACGTTTGAGTGCCACTGGTGTTGCTGTGCCAGCCTGTTCTGCCCCTGGCAAGCACCAGGAAGGGGGATTGAGAAGGGCAGGAGACTTCCAGAGGCTCCCTCGGGTGATTGGATGCCCCTGGGCTACTCAATAGGATGGAGGGGCAGCTGGAGTGAGCTCCAGGGGCCTTTGCATCACCTGGTGCTGGCCAGACCTCACCCTCGGCACGGGGCTTCTCCGGTTTTGGAAGGGGCCGACTCCGCCCCCTGTGAGATGTATGGGAATCGGGCTCATAGGTGCCGCCGGCTGTATGAGGGACAGCGTGTCTGCGTGGGTTTCCTCCGGATGCTCCAGTTTCCTCCCACTGGACAAAATAATTCAACAAATGTGTGTTTATCCCAAACATGTCAGTTGGTTTAACATCATTGGTTCCTAATGGAAATTGATGTCCAGCACAAAACTATCAATAGGTCAATGTGGTTTGACATGAGTTTTCATATGTCGAGATAGCTACCATAAAGACAAAACCGCAAATGCTGAACATCTGAACTAAAAGCAAAAATAAACAGGAATCGAGCAAACTGAGTAGCAACTGGAAGCAGAAAAACGGTGAAAGCTTCAATTCTGGCATGTTTCATAACGATAATCTTGAATGAACTTGGTGCACTTAAGATAGAAGTGATGCATTCTATATTGTTCCATTTTTCATGAAAGCACACAGCTGATCTACTTTGTCTGTTTATGACTGATTGCTTGGTACAAGCTAGATATTAAATAAGGGATTGGCTTCAGACTTTGCCAGGAAATCTGTAAGATTTGGAAGATATAATTATTGCTAAAGTAGTTAAAACCAAGAACCATACAGACTGCACTGTAGCAATACAAAGTGCGAAAAGCCTTTGTTGTGATCCGATTTGTTGTGCTATTTGTTATTGGAAGATGTGAACAAGAGCTGGACATCCAGCTCTTCATAACTGTTCTCCAGTTTGCAGCTCAACGACCGAGGGAAACTATGAATTGGAGAATTAACAGAATAAACAAGAGTAGAGTGGTGTATTAGATCTGGATTGCTCGAACAAACAGGTAACACAAACAATAATGGGTTGGCTAGCCTCCTTCTGCATTGTGATCTACTGTGGTGACATAGCTGATTCTCTCACTAGGGCCCACACTATTGAGGACACAAATAATGAACCAGAAATGTTGGGGAACATAGGGTTTAGGAACTGAAGGAGATCAATATTGGTGTAGAAATGTGTTGAGGAAATTGATGGGATTGAAGGCTGATAAATCACCTCGTAATCTACATCTCAGAGTACTGAAGGAAGTGGCTCTCAAAATAGTGGATGTATTAGTGGTTATCTTCCAAGATTCTACAGATTTTGGAACAGTTCCAACAGATTGGAGGGTGGCTAATGTAACCCCACCATTTAAAAAATGAGGTAGAGAGAAAACAGGGAATTATAGAGCACTCAGCCTGACGTCGGTAGTGGGGGAAATTCCAGCATGCATTATCAAAGATTTTATAGCAGAGCACTAAGAAAACAGTGGCAGGATCGGACAGAGTCAGCGTGCGTTTATGAGGGGGAAATCATACAAATCAGGATATAACTAGTAGAGTTGGTGAAGGAGGAGGCAGTGGATGCGGTCTATTTGGATTTTCAGACGGTTTTTGACAAAGTAGAAAGAGATCAGCGTGTAAAATTCAAGATCATAAGATTAGGGGTCGTGTATTGAGATGGATAAAAACTGGTTCACAGACAGGAAACAAAGAGTAGGAATTAACTGGTCTTTTTCAAATTGGCAGGCCCTGAATGGTGGGGTACCACAGGGAGCGGTGCTGGAACCCCTAACATTCACAATAGAGAATCATAGATTCATAGAATTTACAGTGCTGAAGGAGGCCATTCGGCCTATCGAGTCTGCACCGGCCCTTGCAAAGAGCACCCTAATTAAGCCCACACCTCCATCCTATCTCCGTAACCCAGTAAACCCATCTAACATTTTTTTTGAAACTTGGGAGCAATTTATCATGGCCAATCCACCTAACCTGCACATCTTTGGAAGTTGGGAGGAAACCATAGCACGCGGAGGAAACCTACGCACACACGTGAAGAATGTGCAGACGCCACACAGACAAACACCCAAGCCGGGATCGGTAAATGATTTGCATGAGGGAATGAAATGTGATATCTCCATTTTTTCAGATGACACCAAGTTGAGTGGGAGGCTGAGCTGTGAGGAGGATGCAGAGATCCTTCAGTGTGATTTGGACAAGTTGTGTGAGTGGGCAAATGAATGGCAGATATAGTACAATTTGGTTAAATGCGAGGTTATCCAGTTTGGTAGCAAAAACGAGAAGGCAGATTATTATCTGAATGGCTATAAATTAGGAGAGGGGAATTTGCAGTGGGACCTGGGTGACCTCGTGCATGATTCACTGAAGGTAAAAACGCAGGTACAGCAGCTGGTAAATAACACAAATGACATGCTGGCCTTCATTACGAGAGAATTTGAGTAGAACCAAGAACAAAAAACAAAGAAAATTACAGCACAGGACCAGGCCCTTCGGCCCTCCCAGCCTGCGCCGATCCAGATCCATTATCTAAACCTGTCGCCTATTTTCCAAGGATCTACTTCCCTCTGTTCGCCGCCCGTTCATATATCTGTCGAGATGCAACTTAAATGATGCTATCGTGCCCGCCTCTACCACCTCCACTGGCAAAGAATTCCAGGCACCCACCACCCTCTGCGTAAAAAACTTTCCACTCACATCTCCCTTAAACTTTCCCCCTCTCACCTTAAAATCGCGACCCCTTGTAACTGACACCCCCACTCTTGGAAAAAGCTTGTTGCTATCCACCCTGTCCATACCTCTCATAATTTTGTAGACCTCAATCAGGTACCCCCTCAACCTCAGTCTTTCCAATGAAAACAATCCTAATCTACTCAAACGTTCTTCACAGCTAGCACCCTCCATACCAGGCAACATCCTGGTTGTTGCCCTGGTTGAGGGGCTGGTTTAGCTCACAAGGCTAAATCACTGGCTTTTAAAGCAGACCAAGCAGGCCAGCAGCACGGTTCGATTCCCGTACCAGCCTCCCTGGACAGGCGCCGGAATGTGGCGACTAGGGGCTTTTCACAGTAACTTCATTGAAGCCTACTCGTGACAATAAGCGATTTTCATTTTCATTTCATCCTGGTGAACCTCCTCTGCACCCTCTCTAAAGCATCTACATCCTTCTGGTAATGTGGTAACCAGAACTGCACGCAGTATTCCAAATGTGGCCTAACCAAAGTCCTATACAACTGTAACATGACCTGCCGACTCTTGTACTTAATACCCCATCCAATGAAGGCAGGCATACTGTATGCCTCCTTGACCACTCTCTCAGCCTGAGCTGCCACATTCAGGGTACAATGGACCTGAACTTCCAGATCTCTCTGTACATCAATTTTCTCCAGGACTCTTCCACTGACTGTATAGTCCGCTCTTGAATTGGATCTTCCAAAATGCATCACCTCGCATTTGCCTGGATTGAACTCCATCTGCCATTTCCCTGCCCAACTATCCAATCTATCTATATTTTGCTGTATTCTCTGACAGTCCCCCTCGCTATCTGCAACTCCACCAATCTTAATATCATCTGCAAACTTGCTAATCAGACCACCTCTACCTTTGTCCAGATAATTTATGAAACAACAGTGGTCCGAGCACGGATCCCTGTGGAACACCACTAGTCACCTTTCTCCATTTTGAGACACTCCCTTCCACCACTACTCTCTGTCTCCTGTTGCCCAGACAGTTCTTTATCCATCTAGCTAGTACACACTGAACCCCATGCAACTTCACTTTTTCCATCAACCTGCCATAGGAAACTTTATCAAATGCCTTACTGAAATCCATGTACATGACATCTACAGCCCCTCCCTCATCAATTAACTGTGTCACTTCCTCAAAGAATTCTATTAGGTTTGTAAGAAATGGCCTCCCCTGCACAAAACCATGCTGCCTATCACTGATAAGTCTATTTTCTTCGAAATGTGAATAGATCCTATCCCTCAGTATCTTCTCCAACAGTTTGCCTACTACTGACGTCAAGCTCACAGGTCTATAATTCCCTGGATTATCCCTGCTACCTTTCTTAAACAAAGGGACAACATTAGCAATTTTCCAGTCCACTGGGACATCACCCGTGCTCAAGGATGCTGCAAAGATATCTGTTAAGGCCCCAGCTATTTCGTCCCTCGTTTCCCTCAGTAACCTGGGATAGATCCCGTCCTGTCCTGGGGACTTGTCCACCTTAATACGTTTTATAATACCCAAAACTTCCCGTTCCTTATGCCGACGTGACCTAGAGTATTTAAACATTCATCCCTAACCTCAACATCCGCCATGTCCCTCTCCTTGGTGAATACCGATGCAAAGTACTCATTAAGAATCTCACCCATTTCCTCTGACTCCATGCATAAATTCCCTCGTTTGTCTTTGAGTGGGCCAATCCTTTCTCTAGTTACCCTCTTGCCCCTTATATACAAATAAAAGGCTGTGGGATTTTCCTTAACCCTGTTAGCCAAAGATATTTAATGACCCCTTTTAGCCCTCTTTATTGCGCATTTGAGATATGTCCTACTTTCCCGATATTCCTCCAAAGCTTCATCAGTTTTAAGTCACCTAGATCTTATGTATGCTTCCTTTTTCATCTTAGCTAGTCTCACAATTCCACCCGTCATCCATAGTTCCCTAATCTTGCCATTTCTATCCCTCATTTTCACAGGGACATGTCTGTCCTGCACCCTAATCAACCTTTCCTTAAAAGACTCCCACATTTCCAATGTGGATATACCCTTAAACAGCTGCTCCCAATCCACATTCCCTAGCTCCTGGCGAAATTTGTTACACTTGGCCTTTCCCCAATTTAGCACTCTTCCTTTGGGACCACTCTTGTCTTTGTATTCTCAAACTTACGGAATTGTGATCGCTATTCCCAAAGTACTCACCGACTGAAACTTCAACCACCTGGCCGGGATCATTCCCCAACACCAGGTCCAGTATGGCCCATTCCCGGGTTGGACTATTTACATACTGCTCTAAAAAACTTCTGGATGTGCCTTACAAATTCTGCTCCATCTACGCCTCCAACACAACATGAGTCCCATTCAATGTTGGGGAAGTTAAAATCTCCCATCACAACCACCCTATTGCTCCTACATTGTTCTGTAATCTGTCTACATATTTGTACCTCTACTTCACGCTCGCTTTTGGGAGGCCTGTAGTAAAGTTCCAACAATGTTACTGCACACTTCCTTTTTCTTAACTCTACACATATTGCCTCAGTGCTTGAATCCTCCATAGTGCCCTCCTTAATCACAGCTGTGATATCATCACTGACCAGTAATTCAACTCCTCCACCCCTTTTACCTCCCTCTCTATCCCTCCTGAAGCATCTATACCCTGGGATATTTAGTTGCCAATCTTGCCCTTCCCTCATCCAAGTCTCAGTAATACCAATAACATCATATTCCCAGGTACTAATCCAAGCCCTAAATTCATCTGCCTTACCTGCTACGCTTTTCACATTAAAATAAATGCATCTCAGACCACCTGTCCCTTTGGTTTCATCATCACTTCCCTGTCTACTCTTCCCCTTAGTCACATTGGGTTTATTATCTAGTACCTTACTGGCTTTAATTGCTGCCTCTTTACTGACTCTAACATCCTAATCTGATTCCCATCCCCCTGCCACATTAGTTTAAAACCTCCCTAACAGTGTTAGCAAAAGCACACCCTGGGACATTGGTTCCAGTCCTGCCCAGGTGCAGACCATCCGATTTGTAATGGTCCCACCACCCCCAGAACCGGTTCCAATGTCCCAAAAATCTAAACCCCTCCTTCCTGCACCATCTCTCAAGCCACGTATTCATTCTGTCTATTCTTGAATTTCTACTCTGACTGTCTTATGGCACTGGTAGCAATCCTGAGATTACTACCTTTGAGTTCCTACTTTTTAACTTATCTCCTAACTCCCTAAATTCTGATTGTAGGACATCATCTTGTTTTTTACCTATATCGTTGGTGCCTATATGCACCACGGCAACTGGCTGTTCACCCTCCCCCTTCAGTATGTCCTACAGCCGATCTGAGACATCCCTGACCCGTGCACCCGGGAGGCAACATACCATTCGGGGTCTCGTTTTCGACCACAGAAACGCCTGTCTACTCCCCTTACAATTGAATCCCCTATGACCATAGCCCTGCCAGTCTTTTTCCCGCCCTTCTGTGCAGCAGAGCCAGCCATGGTGCCATGAGCCTGGCTACTACTGCCTTCCCCTGGTGAGTCATCTCCCCCAACAGTATCCAAAACGGTATACCTGTTTTGGAGGGAGATGACCGCAGGGGACACCTGCACTGCCTTCCTCCTCTATCTCTGCCTTTTGGTCACCCATTCCCTGTCTCCCTCACCAATCCTAATCTGCGGTGTGACTAACTCACTGAACGTGCTTTCGACAACCTCCTCAGCATCGCGGATGCTCCAAAATGCCTCCCTCCGCAGCTCCAGAGCCATCATGCGGTCTAACAGGAGCTGCAGCTGGACACACATCCCGCACATGAAGGAGTCAGGGGCATCGGCCGCTTCCCTGAACTCCCACATTGAGCACGAGGAGCATAACACGGGTCTGGGATCTCCCGCCATTTTTACACTTTACCTTAACTGATTACAAATATAATATCAAATAATAAATAAGTGAAAGGAATAAAGATTTGACGTACCAATCACAATACTTACAAACACATGAAGAGTTAAATTTCTCCCAGCTACTGCTAATTGGAGCACTTTCCTTACCAGCCAATCAGATCACTGCTTTGCTGTGATGTCACTCTTCAAATTTGTCCCCAAAGACCCAGTGGCGGCTGTTTAAGCAGCGAAGCAGCTCCGCCCACTCCAACAGCTGAATTCCCGCAGCTCCGCCCACTACAACAGCTGAATTCCCGCAGCTCCGCCCACTCCAACAGCTTAATTCCCGCAGCTCCGCCCACTACAACAGCTGAATTCCCGCAGCTCCGCCCACTCCAACAGCTGAATTCCCGCCGAAAAAACTCGAATCCGCGAAGCAGCTAGTTTAAATTCTCACCGCTCAACTCTGTCGCTCCGCCCACTACAACAGCTGAATTCCCACCGAAAACGACTGAATTCCCGCCAAAAAGTCGAGTATAGGAGCAGGGTTGTGTTGCTGCAATCATACAGGCCCTTGGTGAGGCCACAGCTGGAATATTGTGTTCAGCTTTGGCCTCGTTTATCTGAGGAAGGATTTTCTTACTCTGGAGGGAGTACGGTGAGCATTTACCAGACAGATTCCTGGGATGGCAAGACAGACTTATGAGGAGAGATTCGGTCATTTTGGATTGTATGAACCTATAAAATTCTAACAGGACTGGACAGGGCAGATGCAGGAAGGATGTTCCCGATGGTGGGGGTGTGTCCAGAACCAGGGGGCACAGTCTGAGGATACGGGGGAGACCATTTAGGACAGAGATGAGGAGAAATGTCTTCACCCAGAGAGTGGTCGGCCTGTGGAATTCATCACCACAGGAAGTAGTTGGGGCCAAAACATTATTTGTTTTCAAGAAACAGTTAGACATAGCACTCAGGGCAAAGGGAATCAAAGGCTATGGGGGGAAAGCGGGATCAGGCGACTAAATTGGATGATCAGCTATGATCATAGTGAATGACGGAGCGGGATTGAAGGGCCGAATGGTCTCCTCCTGCCCCTTTTCTCTCGTTTCTATAAAATGCGTGACACTATGTTTGATACACAGTGATAATTGAATGTTGCGGGTTTTTCCCAATTTCACTGTATTTTTGAAGATTTAAGTCGGTGTTTTAAAAGAATAATAATAATAATCACTTATTGACACGAGTAGGCTTCAATGAAGTTACTGTGAAAAGCCCCCAGTCACCACATTCCGGCGCCTGTTCGGAGAGGCCGGTACGGGAATTGAACCTGCGCTGCTGGCCTTATTCTGCATTACAAGCCAGCTATTTAGCCCACTGTACTAAACCCGCCCCTTCATTCCTCTCCATTTCTCCATTTCCTCTCCTCTCCTGGGGCTTGTTTAGCTCACTGGGCTAAATGGAAATCCTCTCCGTTCAGTTTTCGCCTGTGATGTAGGTGAAAATCTGCTCGGGATTTTGTCCTCTAGTTTGTCTCCTGAATTAGTTTTCAAGTCAGCCTTAAATTTCTGCACAGCACGAGCAGGCAGGATGCTGTTTATGTCAAGGGTTAATGGTTATTTTAATAAAACAGTGATCATAGAATCACGGACGATTCACAGCCATGATATTCACGTGGCCCAGAAAATGAACCAACCACTTTCCATCGTTTGGTCCATCGAGCTGCAGGTTCCAGGACCGGTGCATAAAGATTGGGGGCAGCACGGTAGCATGGTGGTTAGCATAAATGCTTCACAGCTCCAGGGTCCCAGGTTCGATTCCCGGCTGGGTCACTGTCTGTGCGGAGTCTGCACGTCCTCTCCGTGTGTGCGTGGGTTTCCTCCGGGTGCTCCGGTTTCCTCCCACAGTCCAAAGATGTGCGGGTTAGGTGGATTGGCCATGATAAATTGCCCGTAGTGTCCTAAAAAGTAAGGTTAGGGGGGGGTGGGGGGGGTTGGGTTACGGGTATAGGGTGGATACGTGGGTTTGAGTAGGGTGATCATGGCTCGGCACAGCATCGAGGGCCGAAGGGCCTGTTCTGTGCTGTACTGTTCTATGTTCTATGTTCTATTATGTAAGCATGATATCAGGGTCAGATGACCAAGAGACTCCCAAGGGAGCAAGCACTCTGTGTTCAGAGAACAATGTACTTCCCGGGAGGCTTTGACTGTAAATAGTTTTCAGTGACAGTAACTACTGACTATCTCCAAACCACTCCTGGATTAAGTGGAAGTTCATCGAGTTGGAAGGCCACACAAGGCAAGAAAGAATACGAGTGCTTATGACAGGCGTTGGTCGGGTCGAAAATACAGCTGAGAACGGGGAGGAATGCAGAAGGATCAGAGAGGAAGTGGAAAAGCACATTAGAGAAGCAAAGAGAGATTATGAGTAGAAACTGGCAGCCAATGGGAAGCGCGATCTTCCACAGACACATAAATGCTAAAAGGGTTGTTATATGGCTGATTAGGAACCAATGAGGAATTTACACATGGAGACTGGGAGCATGGCTGAGGTACAAAGAACAAAGGGCAATACAGTACAGGAACAGGCCCTTCGGCCGTCCAAGTCTGTACTATCATGATACCACCCTTGTCCAAAACCCTCAGCACTTCCTAGTGCCGTAGAAAGGTACTAAATGAATACTTTGCATGATCTTTATCAAGGAGGTAGATGCTACCCAGGACATGGAGACAGAGAAGAAAACTCTAGAAGGGTTAATATTTGGTAAGGAGGAAGTGTTCAATAGGCTGTCCGTACTGAAAGTTGATATCCCAGATGAGATGTGTCCAAGGGTAATGAAGGAAGTGAGAATGGAAATTTAAGACGTGCTGGCCATAATCCTCCAGTCCTCCCATTTGTATACATGTTACACCTTTGTTCAAAAAGGGTGTAAGGATAATAATAATCTTTATTGTCACGAGTAGACTTACATTAACACTGCAATTAAGTTTCTGTGAAAAGCCCCCAGTCACCAGACTCCGGCGCCTGTTCGGGTACACAGAGGGAGAATTCAGAATGTCCAAATTATCTTACAGCACGTCTTTCGGGACTTGTGGTCAGAAACCGGAGCACCCGGAGGAAGCCCACGCAGACACGGGGAGAACGTGCAGACTCCACACAGACAGTGACCCAAGCTGGGAATCGAACCTGGGATCCTGGAGCTGTGAAGCAACAATGCGAAGCACTGTGCTACCGTGCCATTACAGAGCAAGTTAGTTTAACATCAGTAGTGGGCAAGCTTGTACAAACCATTATTTGCAATCAAATTAGCAGCCGTATGAAAAAATGTGGGTTGATTGGGAAGAAGCATGGATTTCTAAAGGGGAAATCATATTTAAACTATCTTGCTGAAGTTTTTTGAGGAGGTAGCAGAAAGGGTCGATGAGGATAATGTGTTCGATGTGGTGTAGATTTTCAGAAGGCATTCAATACAGTTCCACACAGCAGACCTGTGAGAAAAGATATTGTGAAATAAAAGGGACAATAGTAAATTAATACAAAATTAATTGAATAATAGGAAGCAGAGAGTAATGTTCAATGGATTATTTTGGACTGGAGGAAGGTTTGTAGTGGTGTTCCCCTGGGGTCAAACTGGGATCCTTGATTTTCCTGACACAGATTAATTTTCTAGATCCTGGTGCGCAGGGGATAATTTCAAAGTTTGCTGATTAAACTGTGAGGAGGGTAGTATAGAACCTCAAAAGGACATAGAAAGGTTGGTGCAGTGGGCAGAGGGGTGGCAGATGAAATTTAATGTGAAGAAATGTGAGGTGATGCATTTTATTAGGAAGAACATGAAGAGACAAGACAACATAATTGTACATTCTAAAAATGATGTAGGGGCAGAGGGACCTGGGTGTCTATGATCATAGACGGGGAGTTGGGGACCTGGGTGTCTATGATCATTGACGGGGAGTACGGGACCTGAGTGTCTATGATCATTGATAGTGGGAGGACAGGTGATGGAGCGATCAGTTAATAAAGCAAATAGTATTCTGGGCTTATTAATGCGGCTCAGAGTACAAGAGCAAAGAGGTTATGATGAACTTATACACGGCACTGGTTAGACCTTAGCTGGAATATTGTACATAGTTCTCATCGCCACATTACAGGAAGAATGTGAACGAACTGGAGACAACGCAGAAGAGACTTACAAGAATGGTTCCATCGATGAGAAACTTAATTTGTAAAGATAGATTGGAGAGGTTCTGTTAGGACTGTTCTCCTTGGAGAGAAGGCGAAGATGAGGTCTGATAGAAATGATCAAAATCATGAGGGGGTTGGGCAGAGTTGACAGGGATAATCTGTTCCAGCTCAGAAAAGGACAGAATGGGCGGGTGCACATTTGCAAAAAAAGCAAATGAAATGAAATGAAATGAAAATCGCTTATTGTCACAAGTAGGCTTCAAATGAAGTTACTGTGAAAAGCCGCTAGTTGCCACATTCCAGTGCCTGTTCGGGGAGGCCGGTACGTGAATTGAACCGTGCTGCTGGCCTGCCTTGGTCTGCTTTAAAAGCCAGCGATTTAGCCCAGTGAGAAAAATGTTATGCGAGAAAAATCTTTTTCACACAGCGAGTGGTTGGGATCTGGAATGGACTGGAGGCGTGGTGGTGTCAATTGAGACATTCGAAGGGGCATTAAGTGATTACTGGAATAGAAACACTGTTCAGGGATACAGGGGAATGGCACAAAATCATGATGCTCATTTAGAGAGCCAGTGCAGACATGCTGACCGAATGGCCTCCAGCCCTGTAACTATTCTGTAACGTAAATAGGAAGAAGCCAAGCCAGTTTAAATGTGTCATGTCCCCATGACATGAAATAGTCTGTAAACTGTTTCTATAAAACCTTATTTCCTGCTTATTTAAAAATGGTCTTTGTTAGACCACAGACATGGCTGCGACAGGTCACATGATTTGCAAGTTGGCTGCAGATCTAGAAACGTCCAGTAGTAATTACAGGACAAAGATCAACCCTCAACTTTATGGAATGTTACACCGATCAATGTGTGGACCCATTGCAATCAATGAAACAACAAATTGGCAGACAGTCTGTCTCTCAGCGGGGACTCATAACAACTCGAGCCAGCAAGATTCTTTATACTTGCAAAGGTTCTAAGGTTTTAAAAATAAATTCAGAGTACCCAATTACTTTTTTTCCAATTAAGGGGTAATTTAGCGTAACCAATCCACCTACCCTGCACATCTTTTGGGTTGTGGGTGTGAAACCCACGCAGACACGGGGAGAACGTGCAAACTCCACACAGACAGTGACCCAGGGCAGGGATTCGAACCTGGGCCCTCAGTGCCGTAGTCCCAGTGCTAATCACTGTGCCACCCCTACAGAGTGGACCATGTCTCTGTATACCAACCTCACCTTGTTGCACAATCTGCAATTTTGAAGGAATTTGACAATCCTGCTTTTGGTTAGCTGTAACCACCTAAAATCTAACTCCAACGTGAAAGGAATCATGCAGAACTCCGACATCTTTGTTAATTAATATCCATATCTTTGTTTTCTTTTTATTCCTAGTTGTAAAACCGTTCTGTCCGCATGTGTGTGTATATGTGTGTGTGGGTGTGCCGTACGCAAATCAGGATCCTCGGCATTTTTGGGAGCCTGCTTGCAAACTGGTGGTTAAACCGCGGCTGGCCACAGCAGCAGAATCTTCCTGTTAGAATGCAGCACGTTGGATGAGCAGCACTTTGGTTAAGACAATAAACTGAGGCCCTGTTTGTTCTCGGAGGTATGTTGGTATTTCGAAGCACGGCATAGGAACTGTCCTTGATGTCTGGATACATATTATTCCTCCTTTCACACAAGTGAAAAAAAACAGCTGGAGTTTGCATGGTTCAGACAAGTGACACTTCTACCACTTAGAGGTCTACACAATGGACCCCAGAGGCTGGAGGTCAATGGGACGCATAGGTTTTTGTTCAGCAATGGCCTAAATGACTGCAGAATCAAGGCAGGTAAATGGAGTTAAGATTCGGATCAGCCATGATGGAATATAATAGTGGAGCAGGTTCGAGAGGCTGAACAATCTGTGCAACGTTCCTATGATCTGCTTGGTCAGCACAGAGGGCTTTTTGGTGAATGGTGAGCACCTCCTCATTCAGAAACACTAGCTGAGTGAGATTTGAGCACAACATTTGATCTTTGATCATTGAGCCGCTGTCAGTCTGTACAGCTTTGTTGGTCAGTAATGTAGAAAGATCTACGATGAAGGGGAAGATAGTTACTGACAAGAGAGGAAGTTAACTTTAGTTTCTGTAGTGATCTCAGTATGTGCATATATACAAGTGGTTAATGTGTAATCAGTAGCACCACATGATCACTCAAGGGCCGGACCAACAGGGGTATAAAAGGCAACCACATTGGGTCTTTCTTTCTCTCTCTTGGGTGCACTGTGACCAGGGCAATAGCAGACTAGTTCAGATGGCTAATGAAGTTATGTATAGTTACCACAGTTAGATCTTGTTAACCTTATCACTAGTATCAAAGTTAAAGTAAAGAACTCATGCAGTTATTGTTATAGTTACCCAATAAAACTTTTGTTACCACTGGGTGAGTTTGAGTCTTCTTCATCGAGATTCAGAAGGCCTCATCACTAACCAAGTTTTGAGTAGCACGTGCTACCTACCACACAGGTAACAAAACATGGTACCAGGCATGTTGGCTTTAATAGAACTAGTTAGATTGGGTTAGACAAAAGGAGAAGAAAATTCAGACCGATATTTGACTGTTGAAGACTTTGCAGCAAATGGATCCTCGACGACTAACTATGGGACTCATTTGACCTCTAGGGTAGCTGTAGACAACCGGTAATTGAAGTTGTTATGGGAGAGGTGTTTTCAGAACCCCAAAATGTATCATGGAGTTCAACCAATCCCCACCTTTAATGGATTGTTGCTTTTGAAGCACACGGCTTGTGCCCCAGATGTACTATTACAATTATGGACATGTGGTTTTTAAAACAAAACAATGTTTATTCCATGAACTCAAATTAACCTTTTAAATAAACATTGGATCTCTTAACACCCCTTACTTCAAAGATAACCCCGAAAATAATACACTACCCAACTCTGCAAACTGTTCCTTTACACATCCAAAAGACTTAACAAATCCTTCAAACAGAAGTACATTAGATTTATATTCAATACTGAGACCTTTTTACAATTCCAATTTCACCAAAGGATTAAGAATAGTCCTTCATGGCAGAGATCACCAGCAATGCAGCTCACAGCCACACTCAAGCTTTCTTCAAACTGAAACTAAAACTCCCAAAAAGCAGAAGTGAGCTCAGCTCCCCCCACTGTGATGTCACGTCTATAATATGATCAGCTTACATTTCTTAAAGGTACATTTCTTAAACGTCCAGTTCTTAAAGGCACTCTCACATGACAAAGTTATGACTGGAGAAGATTTGAACAGATATTCCAAATATTTATCGCAGCTAATGATTTAAGTACGGTCTCTGACGTAGCGAAAATAGCACTATTACACTCAATAGGAGGGCATGAAGCTAGAGAAATCTACAATTGCTTTAATTACTTAGAAGGTGAAGACAACACCTAATTAGAAGTAATACTCAAAACGCATTCGGATATGCTGATCACAGCATCAGCAATACGGTTGCAAAGCTCAACACAACGCTACTCATTGTAGATGATTCACTACCATGATGCCTTGGCAGAGGAACACTGTAAGAGTCAATTGGTGAGATGCTGGAAAGATTTAACTCTTGTCATAAATGCCAGAAATATGGAGGGCCCATCTCAAGTTAATACCACAAGGCTGTGATTATGCTGATTTCAGAGACACTATGACAATGAAGCAATTAATTTATGGACTGTCTGAAAAAAATTTGAAGGAAGAACTTTCACAAGATAGGCATCTAACTCTAGAAACTGCTATACAAAAATTCCTTGCTTATGAACAAAAACAAAATCAATACTTTGAGTCTTTAGAAACACAGAAACATTATCTAGAAAACAAAATCGGTAAAAATGGTGCAAAAACTCACCACGAGGCAGAGGCAGGGTTGAAAGAGAAGAAGATGGAAGTTCTGAGTGGCAGCCATCTTCCACATGTCCAGTCTGGCCAGGCCACTCACGCGCACTAACCTAAAAGACGAAACCGGTTAAACAGTGTTCTGTGCATGCACGAGTTGCGGATAGAGCATACTGTCAAGGAACCTCGGATTGCGCATGCGCAATCGATTCCTATGCATAACATCAGAGGACCCGGACCACGCCCATATAAAAGGGAAATGCACGAAAATTAAAAAAAAGAAATTTAAAGCTGCAAAACCCAATTTTCTTACCTCAAAAGACAGAACAATGCCCGAACTTACACCAGCAGTTGAAAATAACTTTCACAACACCCTGGAACAAGCAGTCTGCACCACCCAAAGTGAGGAGCACAATGACAAATCCGAAACTCAAGAAGATGAGAAGATGATTTTTTCATTGAACATGAAGAGAATGATAACAACTCCGAAACAAAAAGAGATGATTTGTCGACCGAACAATACACACAATACTACTCAGACATGGCTGAGTTATTCGGATATGCTGAACACAGCATCAGAAACACCGTTTCAAAGCTCAACACGACTCTACTCATGGTAGATGATTCCAATACCATGATGCCATGGCAGATCGTCGATACATTGGATGACAGCAATACCCAAGAAGAAGACAACGCCACACAAAGAGCACAGATTGACTCAACTTCGAGAACACTGCACGACTCCACATTGAGAGCGATGATAGACTCCACAGAGTGAGTGATGAAAGACTACACAGAAAGAGCGATAAATGATTCCACAGAGAGAGTGACACAGGCCTCCACAAAAAGAGTGATGCAAGCCTCCACAGACAGCTCGGTGACAGACTCAAAAATGGAAGCAAGCAAACACTCCATAGCGAACAAGACTATGAAGGTCTATCCACCTTTTCTGCGCAACCAGCAGCAGACTATGAAAGTCTACCCAGCTCATTTAACCAACAATAAGACATTGAATATTTACCTGTTGTATGTGAGAATAGTGACAATGTAATCACAATCAACATACAGGATGTGCAGGATCACAGCAAAACTGACAGATCTCAGCTCGTCTGTACAGAAGCACTCAACCATCAGAAGAGGGCTACTCATGAGTCCAGAGAGACCACATCAATTGAAATCTTGAAGATTTTGACTCCAGAAGAGGAGCATCAAGAAATCAATGATGCTTCAAGTGAACCAGAAATGACTCTGGAAGAGGAGTACCAAGGAAGCAAAGAAGAGGAATCAAATCCACCACAAATGACTGATGTCACGAACATCAATGCAACATCTGATCATTCTCACAATTCTCAAGAAGAAACGCTGAATGTAACAGATACCACAAAGGACACTAACACCAATAACTGTGACAATGACTCAAGTCATCCACACGGAACACTCATTGAGCGCAACAAGAACAACAAAAACTGCAAGAAGCACAGCAGAAACAAGAACAACAACGGCAACAACAAAAACAACATGCAACACAACAAGAACAACAAAAATATCAACAAGAAAAACAGAAACAACAAGCACTACAAAAAACAACAAGAACAACAGCGAAAACAACAAAAACAGAAACAACAAGCACGACAAAAACAACAAAAATAACAACAACAAGAATGACAATGAAAACGACCAAGGCAGACAACAATGAAACAACGACCTGTACAACATGGTACAACTCTGCACATGAAGGACAATACCACAGCACACTGCAAAACAATGGCAAGAGTACAAACATGCCATGGCATGGCAACAAATCTCACAAATTCTCCACAACATTTGCTCCACAACAAACAAGCAAACCAACTTTCAAGAAAGATGACATGCAGAATCAATACTACAAATACAGGAAAAAGTCCAGGTCAGGCAACAAAGATGTAACACAGAATCGCTACCGTAAACATAGAAAAAAAAGCATAAAGCAGACAACAAAGTGATTCAACCATTCAAATACCTCATTGATGATTTCTTGGTTACTTAAACACAAGAACACTGACAACGTTCACAAAGAAATAACAAAACAACATCACCACTTCAACAACAGAAGAAGAAAGGAACTCAACCAAACAAACTCAAAAAGTATGGGCTCACAAAATGTTTTTTTTGTTCAGATTGACTCAGAAATATTCATTGGCTTTGTATAAACATCAAGATCATCACAACCTGTACATAACATCATTTGTCTACCTATTTCACGCAAGCGAATAAACCTAAGAAGCTAAATGTATTAACATTTGACGGATTAACTCCTGATTTTATGTAATGCATTTGCAAACTGCATCCATTCTGTTTGTTCAATTTTCTTTACAGCATACAGAAAATATGTAACACGAAAAAAGGGGGAATGTAGTGATCTCTATATGTACATGTTTTATTACATAAAACAGTGGGCTGGTTTAGCTCACTCGGCTAAATCGCTGGCTTTTAAAGCAGACCAAGCAGGCCAGCAGCATGGTTCGATTCCCGTACCAGCCTCCCCGGACAGGCGCCGGAATGTGGCGACTAGGGGCTTTCCACAGTAACTTCATTGAAGCTTACTCGTGACACTAAGCGATTTTCATTTTCATTTCACATGTTTTTAAGGTAAAGATAGATAGTTTTTTGAAGAATAAAGGGATTAAGGGTTCTGGTGTTCGGGCCAGAAAGTGGAGTTGAGTCCACAAAAGATCAGCCATGATCTCATTGAATGGCGGAGCAGGCTCGAGGGGCCAGATGGCCTACTCCTGCTCCTAGTTCTTATGTTCTTATGTACACAAGGGGTTAATGTGTAATCAGTAGCACCCCATGATCACTAGAGGGCCGGACCAACAGGGGTATAAAAGGCAACCACATTGGGTGTCTCTCTCTCTCTTGGGTGCATTGTGACCAGGGCAATAGCAGACTAGTTCAGATGGCGTATAGTTGCGTATAGTTATAGTTATATCTTGTGAACCTTATCACTAGTATCAAAGTTAAAGTAAAGAACTCATGCAATTATTGTTATAGTTACTCAATAAACCTTTTGTTACCACTGGATGAGTTCAAGTCTTCTTCATCGAGATTCAGAAGACCTCTTCAGTAACCAAGGTTTGAACAGCACATGTTACCTCCCACACAGGTAACAAAACAGTTTCTTCTGGGGTTGGATTATGAGGAGAGGTTGAGTAGACTGGGACTGTACTCGTTGGAATTTAGAAGGATGAGGGGGGATCTTATAGAAACATTTAAAATTATGAAGGGAATAGATAGGATAGATGCGGGCAGGTTATTTCCACTGGCGGGTGACAGCAGAACTAGGGGGCATAGCCTCAAAATAAGGGGAAGTAGATTTAGGACTGAGTTTAGGAGGAACTTCTTCACCCAAAGGGTTGTGAATCTATGGAATTCCTTGCCCAGTGAAGCAGTTGAGGCTCCTTCATTACATGTTTTTAAGGTAAAGGTAGATAGTTTTTTGAAGAATAAAGGGATTAAGGGTTATGGTGTTCGGGCCGGAAAGTGGAGCTGAGTCCACAAAAGATCAGCCATGATCTAATTGAATGGCGGAGCAGGCTCGAGGGGCCAGATGGCCTACTCCTGCTCCTAGTTCTTATGTTCTTATGTTCTTATGTTCTGCGCTGCCACTCCAACATAAATAAACCTATCGTTGAACAAGTGGTGTTAATGTAGATTTTCTTTTGCAAATACAAAATAGGCAGATTTACGATTCTGCCACTTTGACAATATAATTAGTTCACCTTGGCAAGCCTGAAAATCGTCTTGTTTACATTTCCACAAGAACATTATAGAAGGATAAATAAGCGCACAGGAAACATTGCAAAAATTACAGATGAAAGGATTAAAGCGTAATGAAGGATAAAGTTTGTTGAAGCATAGCCTGCTCCCACAGAGGATTTTTCTGACCTGTCTAATTATATCCAATTAGATTTATTAAAGCATGTTCCCAACAGACACTTGAAAAAGGCCATCTTGATTAAACTTTAGTGAAACGGAAAGGTCAGTATTGGTGGTGGTAGTGGGAGGAATTATTCATTCTTCATAAACAGAAAACAAAGACCCATTCTTTGTGATTGATGACTCGGAATGTGACAACTTCCCAAAAGACTTCTCCAATAACTGTGAGCCCCCTGGAGAGGGGCGGGTAAAATCAGCTCTGTTTATGCTCCAATTATTATCTGGCATTAGTCTGATGACACACACATCATCTGACTTAATGCAACCCTTCCCGTCACCCATCACCCCCCAGGCATCCCTGATGTGGATTAATAGGGAATAAGCTGGAGGTATTTCTTGGCGTGATTCCTGATCGGAGATGAATCATAATCCCTGCAGGTCAGTGAAATGCTGCAATGCAACCAACGGTGATGATTGGTAAAAAGGAAATTGCTTTAATTATGAAAGAGGGAATTGGTATAATTTGGTCCCGAATGCCAAGCAGCACTTTCACTGCCGCAAAGTTTGGAGGGGCGGCAGTAGATTTTGAAGTTGTATTGATCTGACAGTTGTTGGCTGCAGACCAGGAGCTACACAGTCCGCTGCAGCCCAGTACCTTGTTAGTACCAGCCTACTTCTGACGTGGGCTCTCAAGAGTACAAGGGAACTCTGTGATTCATAGACATGGTGTAGATGTACACGTGCCAGCTCTCAGACGTTGTGGTTCAAAGAGCCCGCTTCACACACTCAAAGTTACTACAAATGTAGAGTCAACTCAAAAGAACTTCTGTCAGAGAAAGGATACTTTGTCGGCCCAGTAGAACTGCATTCCACATGGTGCCAGATGGGTAGTCACATTCAGCTGCCTCACCCAACTGGGCTGACACCTGGAGCTTACATCATCGCTTTAAAAAAAAATTCTGGTGATTAATGATAATCTTTTTTCAAAATAAATTTAGAGTATCCAATTAATCTTTGGGTTGTGGGGGTGAAAACCCCGCAAACACAGGGAGAATGTACAAACTCCACACGGGCAGTAACGCAGGGCCATGATCGAACCTGGGACCTCAGCACCGTGAAGCAGCAGTGCTAACCACAGCACCACGGTGCTGCCCCGGATTAATAATAATCTTTATCAGTGTCAGAATTAGGCTAAAAGCCCCCAGTCGCCACATTCCGGCGCCTGTTCGGGTACACAGAGGGAGAATTCAGAATGTCCAATGCACCCAACAAGCACGTCTTTCGGGACTTGTGGGAGGAAATGGGAGCACCTGGAGGAAACCCACGCAGACATGGGGAGAACATGCAGACTCCGCACAGGCAGTGATCCAAGCCGGGAATCGAACCCGGGTCCCTGACGCTGTGAAGCAACAGTGCTCACCACTGTGCTACAGTGCCACCCCAAAAGCAGGAATTACTTCAAAGCAATGTCGAAATGGCAGCGCTAACTGGAATAGTGACTGTTTATTGAATTTGTAATTGTCCACAATCAAATTCCGAGGCCTTGTCGTACACCTGGAAGTGTGGCAATGCCTGAAATCAGGTCCTGCTGCATAGAACTCTGGGTAATGCTGCCATGACAATGCACGTGTTGGCACAGTAACATTTCATGGGCATTTAACCCCAGTGACAAGTTGGTTTGGTACAACAGAAAGTTTTAAGTAGTAAACTGCTCCGGTACACACTCAGATGAAGGAAGATACATAAAATAAAAAGGAAGAAATTCAGATTAAGGGTTAAATCATTTTGGTGACTGTCCATGTGGAGTTTTCACATTCTCCCCGTGTTTGCGTGGGTTTCGCCCCCACAACCCAAAGATGTGCCGGGTAGGTGGATTGGCCACGCTCAATTGCCCCTTAATTGGAAAAAAATAATTGGGTACTCTAAATTTATTTATAAAAAAGGTTAAACCATTTCGCATAATGGAAAAAACACAAATCTTTTCTCATCTGACCTGATGTTGGCACATTGCATTCGCTGAAAAGCTTTCAATAATTTAATGCTTTAAAATCATTCTTGACATTTACTTTTGTGTTATGCATATTACACCGCAGGATCTGGGAAAGGCCTGAAAAAGTCATTAAACTTTCAAGGGACAGTGATGGAGACTAAAAGAATAAAAAAACTATTTACCTCTACAGATTTAGAATAACTGACGATGGATTGTGGCTGCAACAGGGCCAGGATCTGAATTTTTAAAATGTCAGTGTGTTGTGACTAAACCGATCTTCAAAGCTCTGATAGTTGACATCGAAATGAAATGGAGTCCCGATGGATGATTGCCTTCTCCCTACTAGCATTGAACCTGGGACCTCGGTGCCGTATCTCAGTTTTAAATATGTCCCAACGATATTTCATCCATAATTCTTGGGCTATGGGATTCCAACAATTCACATCTGAGTGAATAAAGTTCTCCTCCTCTCATTCAGGCCTACATGATCAGCGTCTTATGCTGAAACTGTGCCCCCCCCTGTTCTGGATAAGTCTCAGTATCTACCCTATGAAAAAAAAAATGAAAATCGCTTATTGTCACAAGTAGGCTTCAATGAAGTTACTGTGAAAAGCCCCTAGTCGCCACATTCCGGCGCCTGTCCGGGGAGGCTGGTACCTCCCCGGAGCACCTTCGTAATCTTGAATGTTTCAATCAGCTTACCTCTCACTCTTCTAAACTCCAGAGAAAATAGGCCCAAAGTGCTCAGCCTCTCATCACCACACAAACCTCAATCCCAGTGACCAATTCAGTAAAGCTTTGCTGTACGGTTTCCAGTAGAAGTTTATCCTTTCTTAAATTTGGAACCAAAATTGTCATTCCTTTTCAAAATTGCACACAGCTTTCCAGGTGAGGTCTCACCAAAGCCCCGTATAATTGTAGCGAGAGCTCTTTGCCCCACTTACTTGAGGAAAGACGGAAACGCATTGGACGTGGTTCAGAGAAGCTTCACCAGATTGATTCTGGGGAGGAAGGACTTTCTTATGAAGAGAGGTTGAGCAGTTTAGGCTGATACTTGCTGGGGTTTAGAAGAACAAGAGAAGACCTAACTGAGGTGGATAAGAGGGTATTGACAGGGTCGATGTAGAGAAGATGATTCCGCTTGTTGGAAATTCTGGAACGAGAGGCCAATGTTTTAGGCTAAGGGATGTCAGAGTTAAAACAGAAATGAGGAGGAATTACTTCACTCAAAGGGTCGTGAATCTGTGGAATTCTCTACCTCAGAGAGCAGTGGGTGCTGGGACACTAAACAAATTTGAGGAGGAGGTAGATAGGTCTTTAATGGGGTTATGGGGTGCGGGCAGGAAGGTGGAGCGGGCAGGAAGGTGGAGCGGGCAGGAAGGGCAGCACGGTAGCATTGTGGATAGCACAATCGCTTCACAGCTCCAGGGTCCCAGGTTCGATTCTGGCTTGGGTCACTGTCTGTGCGGAGTCTCCACATCCTCCCCGTGTGTGGGTGGGTTTCCTCCGGGTGCTCCGGTTTCCTCCCACAGTCCAAAGATGTGCAGGTCAGGTGGATGGGCCATGATAAATTGCCCTTAGTGTCCCTTAGTGTTGGGTGGGGTTACTGGGTTATGGGGATAGGGTGGAGGTGTTAACCTTGGGTAGGGTGCTCTTTCCAGGAGCCGGTGCAGACTCGATGGGCCGAATGGCCTCCTTCTGCAGTGTAAATTCTATGATCTATGAAGGGGCAGGCCTCAGGCAATCTCCTTAGGGCGTGGATATGTGGTGCAGCGCATTCTCCGAGTATGCCTCTTTGGAGTGGGCGGAGCACTGCGAAAGCGGCGCCGCTCCTGATTTCGTCGGAAACTTGGAATCTCCGGCTGGTGGCCGAACGCAATTTGGGCGTCGCCGACCGGAGAATCCAGCCCGGGACGTCCGAGCTGCCGGGGGATGGGCCCCTAGTCAATGAACCAGGAGGAATTTATATTCCATTAAAATCAAATCCTGATTTTAAAAAAGCTTTTCTCACTCGAACAATAAATCGATTAGCATAAAATTCCATCTGGCTGACGGGAGAGAAATCTGGCCTGCGTGTGACTCCAGACACACAGCAATGTGGTTGACCCATAACTCCGTTCCATCAAACTGCTTAGAAATCTGAGATAATTTCCATTGATATAATTCCCTGATGTTTGCAGTCAGAATACCTTTAAAACTAATTACTCTCATTGATATTTTCATCTGACAACTAATGCTGTTAACTTATTGATTGCATATCAAAATTTATATTGATAATTTTTCCTGTCATTGATTCAGTTTCCGGATTTATATTCCAGTACATTAACAGTAAACTTTGTTGAGTTAACTTTGCTGTGAATCACCATGTTATTGCAGGCACATTCAGGGGAATCCTACAATGTGTTGAGCACAAAATGATGGGCACGGATTCCGAATCTCATTTTCCCACTTTAAGGAGGCAGATCCAGGCCTGAATTTTCTCACTCCAGTCGGGAGCACAAAATTGGGACCTTTCCCAGCTCCATAAACGCATGCTGGAAGAAGCCTCAGAGGTGGTGAATTTAGTTTTGGAAACCTACATCCCTTGAATGAACAAAATAATAAATATCCTCCAGGTCAACTTATGCTCCTCTGCCCTTACCTACAGGCCTTCATAGTCCTTCTGCCAACTTAATACAAACTCATTCCTACCCAAACCCCTACCTACCGCCCTTTTCCTTTACACCTACCATGCCAATAACAACCAAGGGCAGAACTCAAGAGCCATGCTCAGATAGAATAATATAAATTTTGAGTTTATTTTCTGAAATAAATACTTTTATTCAAAAAACACAATTTCCTACATTCACATTCCTTCAACCACATAATCCCTCATGAGAAAAAATATTTAATTCAACTGCTAAATCCCTTACAAAAACAAACATTGTAATTTATAGTCTTACTTCAAAGTGTCCAGAACCGCTTGGAGCTGTCAATCCAACTATAAAATGACATAGAACATACTGTGCAGAGGGAGGCCATTCTGCCCATCGAGTCTGCACTGACCCACTTAAGCCCTTACTTCCACCCTATCCCCATAAACCAATAACACCTCCTAACCTTTTTGGACATTCAGGGCAATTGATCATGGCAATCCACCCAACCTGCATATCTTTGGACTGTGGGAGGAAACCGGAGCACCCGGTGGGAACCCACGCAGACACGGGGAGAATGTGCAGACTCCGCACAGACAGTGACCCAGCAGGGAATCGACCCTGGAGCTGTGAAGCCACAGTGCTAGCCACGTGTGCTACTGTGCTGCCCTAAAACACACTACTATGATTATTAAAGGTTGTCAAATCAGTCATGCAGCACTAATACTGTAATCGTAACCATCAGGTTCAGGTCAACACACTGAGAGAAATAACAAAGCTTTTTTTAAACACTCCACGCAGCTTTTTAAAGAATGTGCATGTGTTTTCATTGCCTTCACAGCTTGACATTTATCTTTGCCTGTATATTTGGAAACTTGTGACAGTTCCAATGAATATTTCTTTTAAAGAGTTTAGGATTTAAAAAAATCATATATTCATGCTTATTTTCAATAATCCCAAGGGGCATCTGACCTCGTTCACAGGGCGACTTCCAGTAAAAGGCAATTGAGCTCCTCAAAACTGTCCCGTGACCAGATCTGAAGGTGTATCCGGCCTCTCCAAAGGACCCCCCAAAGTTCAGCTCTCCTCCACCAGGCCTAACCTAACCTACATCATGTTTCACACACCAGGGTTGCCAGAATGTGGCGTGAGCGGGGGCGCTGCTGATTTATATGGCCAGCTGCCTCCGGGAAACGTACATGTGTGAAACATGACCCACCTCATTCCGAGCCAGGAACAGAACTTCCGACTTGATCCCTCTCAACAATATTCACAATGATGGCAAGGCTCTATCTCATTGCAAATATCCAGACCAAAATGAGCAAGTCCTAAAGAATCAATGTTTGAAAACTGTAAGATGCCCTTGTTTTGCAGACATGTGTATGTGGGATTAGGATTTGATTTAATATCACCTTCCTCAAAAGAAGCAAATAGAGTATTATGTTGCCTCTCCAAGACTTTGTCCAGCATGTCAATATTATTCTAATAGAACAATTAGCACTTTGGCACTGGCAGTCCACCTTTCTGGAGGGGAACCGTCCCAATGTATTGCAGTTTAATACGAGGTTGGTGTTTTGGAGCTGAAGACCTGGCACCCTGTCCATTTCCATGGTTCCACCCTGTCCATTTCCATGGTTCCACCCTGTCCATTTCCATGGTTCCACCCTGTCCATTTCCATGGTTCCACCCTGTCCATTTCCATGGTTCCACCCTGTCCATTTCCATGGTTCCACCCTGTCCATTTCCATGGTTTTAAACCTTCACCAGCCTCCCAATCCCCTGCTTTCAGATTTAAATTTGGCCTTGGGATTAGGATCTCAATGAAGTTTAGCCAACGGCTCGATGCAACGAATTGGGAACAAAGTCTCTGAGTGAGAGGATTTAGCCGCGTGGTCCCGGTGCTCGCAGTGCCAAGAAACATACGGCGATACAATACAATTCGCGAAGAGCCTGCCATTGCCAAAGCATCCAGGTGGCACTACCAAGGTGCAAGGTTGGAACTGTTAAGGTGCAAAGTTGGCATTTTCTGCGCGTGCGCGTACAATCGGGCCGGGGATGGCTGCAGGGGTGTTGGGGGGGGGGGATCAGGCGTCGCTTCGGGGGCCTTAACGTTTGTGACGCCGCTTGAAAATGGTGTCCCGAGAGCGCCATGTGGCACACAGTGGTTAGCACTGGGACTGCGGCGCTGAGGACCCGGGTTTAATCCAGGCCCTCGGTCACTGTCCGTGTGGAGTTTGCACATTCTCCCCGTGACTAAGTGGGTTTCACCCCCACAACCCAAAGGTTTGCTGGTTAGGTGGATTGGCCACGCTAAATTTCTCTTAACTGGAAAAAGAAAAATAATTGGCGGCTCTAAATTTATTTTTAAAAGAAAATGGCGTCCCGATCTCTTGCTATACCTGAGGAGCTCTGGTGTGTGGCTCTCCCTGGTGACTCGTGCTGTATAAGGGGGCTCAGTGGAGAAGGAGACTGCATGTAGCCCTGTTTGTAGACTGGGGAGCTCCTACTCACCGGAGCTGCTCAGCATAGAGATTGGGGCATCCTTTTTAAATGGCGTCCTGATCTCCAAGCCCCCCGAACTGACCACTGACCCCCTCCCACCCACCCCCTACCGAATGCACTATGGGAGGGTTCCCAACCCCCAACCCCCACGCAGGCACTCTCGGGCCGATCGTGCACCCGCATAAAAAATGCCAGCCTGTCATCTTGGCAGTGCCAGTCTGGCATCCTTGCCGACACGTTACCAGCTGCAGGTGCCACCTGGGTACCTTGACACTGCCAGGCTGGCACCTGGGTGGCACTTCCAGGGTGCCAGCCTGGTATTGCCAAAGTGCTAGGCTGGGACTGGTATGGTGCCCAGGTGGCATCAGCACAGTCAGGACACCACGCTTCCAAATTGGCATGCGGCTGGTGGCCTCAAATCCCCTGGGAAACCCCCATGAGTGTGTTTTCTGTCTGGTCCCCGTTTGTGGGCATCAGTGCCCAGCGGCAGTTACCCGAGGTCTCCAAGGCGGAGGGCGTGAATCCCAAAGCTTCGTGTACCTCGAGTGACAGATACATTGGAGTGAGACTAACTGTCTTTCTCCGATAGGCAGGTTTGCCCACAGTGGGCGGGATTTACATCGCAACGTCTCACGAGATGACGTTGGATCTCACGGAGGTGTTGCGAGGCGGGTAGATCCCGAGGGGCGGGGGGGCCTCCCGGCTTCAATCGGCCAAGTTACGGTGCGGCGAGCTGCTTTTCAGACGCAACGTGGCCATTGGATCGAGCCCAATGTGGTGGAGGTTAGTATCCGGGTGAAATTGCCATGTATCACTGTGCTAAACCAGTGGCTAAACAGCTGGTTTATAATGCAGAACAAGGCCAGCAGCACGGGTTCAATTCCCGAACCAGCCTCCCCGAACAGGCGCCGGAATGTGGCGACTAGGGGCTTTTCACAGCAACTTCATTTGAAGCCTACTTGTGACAATAAGCAATTTGTATTTACATTTTCACACGCAGAGAAAGTGAACAGTTACACTGTGGCGACTATGTTGGTCCTAATTGGTGATTGCACAACTAAGCTGACTGGTGTAGGAGGAGGTAGGAGGCAGCTGAGCACAACAGATACTTACACATCAAATATGCTGCAAGCCCTCAGCTGCTTGTCTGGAGAGAGATGAAAATGAAATGAAATGAAAATCGCTTATTGTCACGTCGGGGTAACTTTAATCTATCTTGTCAGTCAGGAATTTCATTCGGGATTGGGCGGATGCGATGTGAGTCTTGGCTTCAGTTGTCCTTGATTTGGATCAATCGAAAATGCTGTTGGCAAGGCCATTGGTAATAGAACATAGAACATAGAACCGTACAGCACAGTACAGCCCATGATGTTGTGCCGAACTATGAAACTAAGATCAAGTCAACCAACTCCCAATCATTCTAGTGCACTCCATATGCCTATCCAATAACCGCTTGAAACTTCCTAAAGTGTCCGACTCCACTTAGGGGCAGCACGGTAGCATTGTGGATAGCACAAATGCTTCACAGCTCCAGGGTCCCAGGTTCGATTCTGGCTTGGGTCACTGTCTGTGCGGAGTCTGCACATCCTCCCCGTGTGTGCGTGGGTTTCTTCCTGGTGCTCTGGTTTCCTCCCACAGTCCAAAGATGTGCAGGTTAGGTGGATTGGCCATGATAAATTGCCCATAGTGTCCAAAATTGCCCTTAGTGTTGGGTGGGGTTACTGGGTTATGGGGATAGGGTGGAGGTGTTGACCTTGGGTAGGGTGCTCTTTCCAAGAGCCATTGCAGACTCGATGGGCCGAATGGCCTCCTTCTGCACTATAAATTCTGTGGTAAATTCTATGGTACTACCATAGCTGGGAGTGCGTTCCATGTCGCAACCACTCTCTGAGTAAAGAACCTACCTCTGACATCCCTCCTATATCTTCCACCATGAACCTTACAGTTATACCCTCTTGTAATAGCTACATCCACCCAAGGAAAAAGTTGCTGAATGTCTCCTCTATCTATCCCTCTCATCATCTTATACGCCTCAATTAAGTCACCTCTCATCCTCCTTCGCTCCAATGAGAAAAGCCCTAGCTCCCTCAACCTTTCTTCATAAGACCTACCCTCCAATCCAGGCAGCATCCTGGTAAATCTCCTTTGTACCCTTTCCAATGCTTCCCCATCCTTCCTATAATGAGGTGACCAGAACTGCTCACAATACTCCAAATGTGGTCTAATCAAGGTCTGGTACAGTTGCAGCATAACCTCATGGCTCTTAAACTCAATTCCCCTGTTATAAATGCTAACACTATGGGCTTTCTTCACGGCTCTATCCACTTGGGTGGCAACTTTCAGAGATCTATGGACATGAGCTCCGAGATCTCTCTGCTCCTCCACATTCTTCAGAGCCCTGCCGTTAACCATGTAATCCACATTCAAATTTATCCTACCAAAATGAATCCCCTCACACTTATCAGGGTTAAACTCCATCTGCCACTTTTCAGCCCAGCTCTGCATCCTATCAATGTCTCTTTGCAGCCTACAACAGCCCTCCACATTATCCACTACTCCACCAATCTTGGTGTCATCAGCAAATTTACTAACCCAACCTTCAACTCCATCATCCAAGTCATTGATGAAAATCACAAATAGCAGAGGACCCAGCACTGATCCCTGTGGTACACCGCTGGTAACTGGGCTCCAGGATGAAAATTTTCCATCTACCACCACCCTCTGTCTTCTATGTGATAGCCAGTTACTTATCCAATCGGCCAAATTTCCCTCTATGCCACACCTCCTTACTTTCTGCATGAGCCGATCATGGGGCACCTTATCAAACGTCTTACTGAAATCCATGTATACTAAATCAACTGCTCTACCTTCATCGATGTACTTAGTTACCACCTCAAAGAATTCAATCAAACTTGTGAGGCAAGACTTACCCCCACAAATCTGTGCTGACTATCCTGGATTAAGCTGTATCTTTCTAAATCCTATCCCTCAGGACCCTTTCCAATAATTTACCTATGACCGATGTGAGACTAACTGGCCTATAATTCCCAGGCTTATACCTATTCCCTTTCTTGAACAAGGGGACAACATTCTCCTCTCTCCAGTCTTTTGGCACTATTCCTGTAGAGAGTGAGGACATAAAGATCAAAGCCAAAGGCTCTGCCATCTCATCCTTCACCTCCCAAAGAATCCTAGGATATATCCTATCAGACCGAGGGACTTATCTATCCTCAGGCTTCTCAAAATTTCTTACACATCTTCCTTCCGAATATCTACCTCCTCCAGCCTACCAGCCTGTATCGCACTATCCTCCTCAACAACATGGCCCCTCTCCTTTGTGAACACTGAAGAAAAGTATTCATTTAGGGCCCCTCCTAAATCTTCAAACTCCATGCACACCTTCCCACTATTGTCTTTGACCGTCCCTAACTTCATCTTGGTCAATCGTTTCTACCTCACATAAGCGTAAAAAGCCTTGGGGTTTTCCTTGATCCTACCCGCCAAGGGCTTCACATGCCCCCTCCTAGCTCTCCTAAGCCCTTCCTTGAGCTCCTTCTAGCTATCTTGTATCCCTCAAGCGCCCTAACTGAACCTTGTTTTCTCATCCTTACGTAAGCTCCCTTCTTCATAGGGGCTGGTTCAGCACACTGGGCTAAATTGCTGGCTTTTAAAGCAGACCAGGACAGGCCAGCAGCACGGTTCAATTCCCGAACAGGTGCCGGAATGTGGCGACTAGGGGCTTTTCACAGTAACTTCATTGAAGCCTACTTGTGACAATAAGCAATTTTCATTTCATTGTTATATGTGGAAGGAATTAGAGAAGGGGAGAGACCAACACTCAGTTAGGGATTCTACCTCAGGATCCTCAAATCCCCCAAGCCTCCCCCACACGTACCATGATTGTCTCGCCTTCCCTCAGAGTGACACCCAGTGAGCCTGTTATACTGGCAAACCTCGCCCTGCACACTCACACCCCCCTGGCCACATGAGGCGCCCCCAGACCTCAGATTCTGCTGGGAACATTAGGGAGATGGTGCTCAGCTGCCCTCTGCTCATCCCGATACTTACCTTTTGGTCGCGAGAGGATCCACACTCGTAAAGCTCTGCTCTTTAGTGTGATTGTTGGCAGCTGCCTCTATGGTGCTGACACTCCAAGCTTTCAGGCACGCTCATTTGAAATAATCTCTAGCTGTGAAGCTGGAGGCTGCTCACAGCCAAAGGGAGTGAAATTGAATTTCAGGAGAGAAGCCACAGCAGGGCTCTGTCCCTGGGGTGTTTGGTAGGACAGACAGGCTGCAGAGGGCAGTTGCTGACCTAGAACCCTTCAGTCCCATCACTATATCCAACCCCCCAGAAGGGTTCCACTGCTCCCCCCCCCCCCCCCCGACCTTCCTGGGGCAGCAGTTCGGATGCCCTGGATCTGCATGCTGGAAAATGGAAATGGCTGCTCACCTCCTCACTTCCCATCAGTTTGTTTTCATAAATTTTGAGACCCAAATCTCTTTTTCTCTCACGTAAGGGACAATTTAGCGTGGCCAATCCACCCACACTGCACATCTTTGGGTTGTAGGGGTGAGACCCACGCAGACACGGGGAGAATGTGCAGACTCCATGGGATCGAACCCGGGTTCGAACCGCTAACCACTGCGCCACCATGTCGTTATCACTTCCCGTTCCCGTTTTTAAAAAGGAGTACGACCCAACATCCGTGTGACTTCCCGCTGGGGAGTTGGGTAATTCCCCGGAGGCTTCAATCTTGTTAATGCATTTGAACTGAATGCAAACGAGGGTCAATGATATTCTTGCCATTTTTGGGCGAGATCTGGATCTCGGCATCAGGAGCAGGCCGGGTTCGTTTGTGTCTGGCGTGAACCTCAATTTTTCCCTCTCCCGCTATTTACCCAGTGCGTACCGATCCGGGCCCGGCACACTGAGGCCACTGAATCATGCCCTCAGACTCTGTACCATCCTCATGCCAAGATGCTCAACCTCTTTCGCTGGAGCTGTATTCTGAAACTTCTGAATATCAGATGCTAGAACAAAATACCAGACACCGAGGTCCTCATCACAGCGGACATGCCAAACACCCACACCACATGGAGACACTCACTACTGAGCTGCCCTGCTGATTCGCTCAGAACGTCTGGCCATCTTTTGTTGAAACACATCTTTTACGGAGAGCTCGAGCGTGTATATATATATATATATATTACATGCACCACAGAGAGGGAATCCTGAGGCTATCAATCGTCTGCAAAATCCTGTGCTTCTTGCAGCAGAGCCTCCCGGGGGGAATGGCCTCAGCAATCACCCACATACCTACCGGGACCACACCAATGAACATGAAGAAGGTTTCTGCTGCTTTGAGAGCACAATGGCCAGTAGGATGGATTCAAGTAGTTTAGAGTATCAGCTGGTGATGGCTGAGGCTTGGTGAAAAGTTGGATGTGAAGTAGTTGATGATGGTGAGGATGGGAGGCTGTGAAACCATTGGGGCACAGGGTGGGGGGTGTTTGATCGAAGGGCGGGGGCTAAACCCAAGAGAAGGGGTATCTCAGCATTAGGGAGAAACGTAGACTAGCATGGGAGTGCAGGGGAACACACCTCCTGGCTTTGTTAACCCACAAGCAGTGTTGTAAAAATACCCAGCCGCCCCATGCAGCATTGGTCCACTCCATTAAGCCACCAGGTCCCCAAAGTCATTGACCAAGCAGGATGAAATTTAGAATGGAAGAAAAGAGTGAGATATACAACCTTATGATATTTGTGAAATATACCACCAGCCCCCTGGGAATGGGTTGGTTACCTGCCTCCTGTTCCTCCCACCCCCATAAACCCTAAGTGGCCAGGTGGGTTGGGTTCCATCATGAAACGTTTATTGTTTTAACATCGCATCCACTCAAACAAGGTTAATGGGAGGTTAAAATTCCCCCCGTTAACCCTATTTCTCCCTCCGCAGGTGTTTCCTGACCAGCTGAGTATTTTCAGTTATATTTTCTATTTGAGAATTCCAGTATTTTAACTCCGGCTTTAGAAACATAGAGATTTACACCATTCAGCCTGTCGCATCTCAGGTGCACATCCAAGCATGTTTTAAATGAGATGTGGGTTTTTTCCATTTCTGTGATCCCCAGCAGACTCTGGGTGAAAACATTTCTCCCTGAATCCTCTCCAAACCTCCTATCTTTGTGTAAATGTGGGTCTGTTAACAGAGACCCAACCTCCCACAATTCATGCAGAACTCAGCTGCTCCCAGCCCTCATGCTGGGGAACAACTTAAATCTCCATTTGTATATAAACGATGAATGGTCAGCAGCAGCACCTGACCTTTGCACATTTCCTCTCATTGCTGACTGGCCAATATATCTATTCACCGTTGCATCTCTATATGGGCGGTAGCACAGTGGATAGCACTGTTGCTTTAGAGCGTCCGGGTCTCCGGTTCGATTCCCGGCTTGGGTCACTGTCTGTGTAGAGTCTGCACGTTCTCCCAGTGTCTGCATGGGTTTCCTCTGGTTTCCTCCCACAAGTCCCAAAAAACACGCTGTTAGGTGAATTGGACATTCTGAATCCTCCCTCCGCATCGCCAAACAGGCGCCGGAATGTGGCGACTCGGGGCTTTTCACAGTAACTTCATTCCGCTGCTAATGTCAGCCCATTTGTGACACTAATAAAGATTATTACTGTTATATGTCTCCAGCCAAGAGATTGAGGGGTGATGGGGAGAGTGGTTCGGGTGTGAAACTCGCTGCCACAGGGAGTATCTGAGGTGATTTCCATTGATGCATTGAAGAGGCAAGTAGAGAAGAGGCTCGTGAGCAAGACATGAGAAGTTGCAATTTTGCCAAGCAAAACTAAAGAGATATTGTGGGCGGGATGTTCCGTTCTGGAGGTCCGGTGGAGGTGGCTTGACAGTCAGTGGTCAGTGTGATACCTCATGGGTAGCATGGTGGTTAGCATAAATGCTTCACAGCTCCAGGGTCCCAGGTTCGATTCCCGGCTGGGTCACTGTCTGTGTGGAGTCTGCACGTCCTCCCCCTGTGTGCGTGGGTTTCCTCCGGGTGCTCCGGTTTCCTCCCACAGTCTAAAGATGTGCGGGTTAGGTGGATTGGCCATGCTAAATTGCCCATAGTGTCCTAATAAAAGTAAGGTTAAGGGGGGGGGTTGTTGGGTTACAGGTATAGGGTGGATACGTGGGTTTGAGTAGGGTGATCATGGCTTGGCACAACATCGAGGGCCGAAGGGCCTGTTCTGTGCTGTACTGTTCTATGTTCTATGTTCTATGAGCACCAGCCGCTCTGAATGGGCTTTGTGCTGCTGAAGATTCCATGGAATTCTATGTAAATAGTTTTCTGCAAGAGAAATGAATAGAAGAAAAACATAGTCATTGGCAGAATCCGACCTCCAAAACACAAATAAACATCCAGAAATCCATTTGAATGAAAAGGAATTTGAGCTTATTCAGTTGCCTTGAAGAAATGACCTTGGTCACATCACAGGCTTTTATTCCGGCCTGTCAATCAGTCAGATATTGTTTCTTTGGAAACTATTTGTCAGACTCGCAGAGTTTGTCAGTCGACATGAATGCTGGGATGACATATTTTGATTTATGTGGGTGTCGCTGGCTAGGCCAGCATTATCGCCCATCCTTAATTGCCCCTGAGAAGATGCTGGTGGTGAGCCACTTTCTCAGGCCTGGAGTCACACCGAGGCCAGGCCAGGGAAAGATGGCAGATTTGTTCCTCTGAAGGACATTAGTGAACCAGATGTATTCTGGTAAGTGATACTAGTTTTTCTATTCTAGATTTATTTAATTAATTGAGTTAAATGCCCCAACTGCTGTGAATATTAGCACGTAAAAAATACCAGCAGACATAGGCCCCTGAAGCCTCTCCTTGTGGTGGGATTTGAAATCAGGTAGAACTTAATCCAGCCCACCTTGACGGGAAATATCATGCCAGGCCCACTTAATTGTGCAAGAGGCCTCCCGTGATTAAGTTGGAGATGGAAAGAGGGCATGTGAGACACCAGGGCCTCACGGTGCAATTTGAGCCAATTATTGCTGAGCCCAGGGGAATTTAGTGGTGGCTCAGGGTGTAAATTGGAGCGACCCGCCCTTCCCCTGTCTCCCGAAGGCTACCCAGCAAAACTGTCGGGGTTGCCAGTGGTACACCAGGTTGTTGGAGGGAGTGGGACCCCTCATCGGGGGACCTGTCATTGGGAAGAGGGTGGGGTTTCTGAAAGCTGCCTCCTCTCCATGATCCTCTCATCGCGACTCACAATGCACTCTCACTTATCTGAGTGCAGGGATCCAGCGAAGATCCCTGGTGAAGAGCCTGTAGCATTCCCGACGGCAGTCACTTCTTGCGGTAAGCACTCGATAGGGGCTGAATTATCTTGGACCTCCCTCAAAGAAGCAAGGTGGGCACCCTGGTTGGAGAATCCAGTCCCAAGCCTCGCCTAGCCTAGCCTAGCCTCACGATGCCTAGCCTCGTGACATAATCATTATGCTAATAGAGTCATAAAATCATAGAGGTTTACAGCATGGAAACAGGCCCTTCGGCCCAACTTGTCCATGCCGTCCAGTTTTTAACACTAAGCTAGTCCCAATTGGGGGCTGTTTAGCTCACGGGGCTAATCGCTGGCTTTGAAAGCAGACCAAGGCAAGCCAGCAGCACGGTTCGATTCCCGTAACAGCCTCCCCGAACAGGCGCCGGAATGTGGCGACTAGGGGCTTTTCACAGTAACTTCATTTGAAGCCTACTCGTGACAATAAGCGATTTTCATTTCATTTCAATTGCTCACATTTGGCCCATATCCCTCTTCCCCAATTTTATCATTTAACTGTCTAAATGTTTTTTAAAAGACAAATTTGTACCAACCTTTACTGTTGTGTCTGCCAGCTCGTCCCAGACACTCACCACCCTCTATATGAAAATATTGCCCCTTTGGACCCTTATGTATCTCTCCCTCTGACCTTAAACCTATGCCCTCTAGTTTTAGACTCCCCTACCTTTGGGAAAAAATGATGACCATCATTATTTTATAGGCCTGTATAAGATCACCCTCTCATGTTCTTTATTCTGCTTTACCTGAATGGCTCAGATGTGTAGTATTGAATAAAGAATACAAAGCTTTCTTAACAAACAAAACTATACATTTATTTACACTACTAAGTAAGATTCTTTCACATTTCTAAAGTAGAAGGTTATTGTATTAAACTATGCTGTCTCTAATGTATAGAACTCTCAAGTATACAACTGCTCTCTCTCACTCCTCACTGTCTAATCCTCTATCTAATTTTCTTACTCTGATCCCAGAATCTCAAAGTAACATGATATATACACGACAGTTCTGTGGTTCCCTCTAGTGGTATGAATCATTATTATTAATTTGTTAACCCTTTACATGCCAGCCAATGTACATATCATGACATCCCCCTTTTTTTCAAAGACTTTTGGAGATTTCTACAAACATATGTCAACATCATTGTCTGTTCATTACAAGTAATTGAGTACTTGTTAACAATTGTTTTTTACTTTTTACAGCCCACAAATTGAGTCTGTCCTCAGTCTTCACTGGGATAGTGCATTGAAGTTCCAACAAGTCATCAGTCCAAATTGTTTAGGTGTTCGACTGGTTGAACCCTGTTCATTGTCTGACAACGTTTCTTTTCTGTGTTTGTGGTGTCGACTTATTGCCATTGCATTGGTCACTTGTCCTTCTGTTTCAGAATCGTACCATTGTGTACAGTCTGTTGTTCCGTAGTTGCAGGTTTGCTCAGGATCTGTTCCTTCCGGATTGTTTGATTCATTTTCAACCATGATACTATCAGTATTCTTTGTATTATCTGACGTTTATCTGAACTTTCTGATCCCAGGTTCAGGTGGATGATCTGATGCATCGTTGAGCTTTGTGACATCAGTCCCTTCCGGATGATCCGACGTATTGTTGAGCTCTTGGTGCTTCTCATCTGGCGTCAACTTCTCCAAGATATCATTTTCTTGTAGGTTGTTCACAATTGATGTGTTTTCAACTGATTCATTTATTGTTGCACTCTGATTGTCATGTTCTTTTGTACAGTCCAGCTGAGATCTGTCAGTCACGCTTTTGTCCTGCACAGCTGGAATGCGACTTGTGATCACTTTGACACAATTCGCAAATAAAGTGGATAGACCATCATAGTCTTCTTTTTGTTCCTCATTATCTGTTTCTTCACTGTTGTCCATTCTGGCAAATTCTTGCGTATCATCTGTACAAGATAGACCTTCATAGTCTTCTTCCACTGATTGTTCATTTCTCCGGTTACTGCTGTCCGATGTAGCAACGGTGTGAAATTCCATCAATATATTGCATTCATCTGCCATTTGTAGAGTGGAATTTAACTTTTCAATCTTGTTACTAACAGAATCATCATCGAACCGGAATATCTCAGCCATATCTGAGTAATATTCTTCAATGTAGCAACATGCAAACATTTTATTCCTGGGGGCGCAATTCTCCGAACCCCACGCCGGGTGGGAGAATCGCGGGAGTGCCGGGCAATTCCTGCCATGCCGCCCTGGCACCAGCACGCGATTCTCCCACCCACCCCCCCCCCAAAACGGCCGCATTTCACGACAGGCCGCTCGGAGAATCGCCGCTCGCCGTTTCTAACAGGCGAGCGGCAATTCTCCGGCCCAGATGGGACGAGCGGCCTGCCCAATCCGACGGGTTCACGCCGGCGCCAACCACACCTGGTCGCTGCCGGTGTGAACAGTGCGCGAACGCTGCGTGTGCGGCCTGTGAGGCGGAAGGGAGGATCGAGCACCAGGGGGGTGCTCAGTCGGGGTCTGGCCCGTGATCGGTGCCCACCGATCGACGGGCCAGCGTCTCTGAAGGACCCACTCTTTTCTTCCGCCGCCCCGCAAGATCAATACTCCATGTCTTGTGGGGCGCCCGCGGGGAGGACGGCAACCGCGCATGCGCGGGTGATGTCATTTAAGCGCCGCCGGACGCGTCATTCATGCGGTGCCGCTTTGACATGGTGCCAAGGCCTGGCGCACGTAATTGACGCGGCGCCGCTCCTAGCCCCCTGGGGATGGGAGAATAGGGGGCGAGGAGTGGCCTCCGACACCGGAGTGAAACACTCCGGTTTTCACGCCGGCATCGGCACTTAGGGCGCGATTCTCCGCACTCACGACGGGGTGGAGAATAGCGGGCGGCGCAAATTTTTACGGCGACGCTGGTCCGACGCCCTCCCGCTATTCTCCAAACCCCGCAAAATCACCGAGTCGCCATTCCCGCCAAACGCCTCTATTACGCCCCCAACACGACCAGAATCGCTACTAATTGCCCCCCCCACCCGCTATTCACCGGCCCGGATGGGCCGAAGTCCCGACTTAATCGCGCACTGTTTACACGGCGTGAAACACACCTGCTTTTTAAGTTCGTCAACCAGTCGTGCTGGCTGACGGCTGCTTCCAGGAGGTTAGCGCACCGCTCAGCGCACCGCTCAGCGCACCGCTCAGCGCACCGCTCGAGTCTGGCCACAACGGGGAAGGCATCCCTGAGAACGGGAGGGGGGTCCAGAGCGGGGGGGAGTGGGGGAAATAGAGGGGGGAGTGGGGGAGATGGAGAGGGCAGTGGGGGAGATGGAGGGGGGGAGTGGGGGAGACGGAGGGGGGAGATGGAGAGGGCAGTGGGGGAGATGGAGGGGGAGTGGGGGAGAAAGAGGGGGGAGTGGGGGAATGGAGGGGGGAGTGGGGGAGATGGAGAGGGCAGTGGGGGAGATGGAGGGGGGAGTGGGGGAGACGGAGAGGGCAGTGGGGGAGACGGAGGGGGGAGTGGGGGAGACGGAGGGGGGGAGTGGGGGACGTGGGGCACACGACGCGTTGGTGGCAGCATGGTTCACGCGTCGTATGCGACGTCCCCGCTGAACACCAAACCACCACCTGCATCGCTAGTCGTGCAGAGGGTCAACACATAACTGCCACCACCACAACACCCCCCCCCCCCCCCGACCCCCTCTCAGTGTACACTGCTCCACTTAGACATCACCCTTACCACTGTGTCCAGACGGTATGGCACAACATTGATGGCTGTGTCAGCGGGTCGATCAGTGCCATGTGGAATGATGACAGCCCGCTCTGCGAAGAGCTGTGAGCTCAGAATCGTTAGAGAGAGTCTGACCCATGGCAATAGCTGAACCATCCACCTTGGTGGCCGCTGAGATCGTCACGGACACTCTATCACGTGCCCGCGTGGGCTAGCTGTGGGAGGGGGTGGGGGGAGGGGCAGGGACTGCAGACCCGGCACCGAAGTTTCACCGCTCGTCAACCCCAGCGACACTCGGTCACCATCACGATTCCTGTGGCTGTGGAACAATCACACGGTATTACAAGTAAGGTGGAACAGTGCGTTTAATGTTAACAATTATTTACAGGTGCCCTAGCCCCTACAACTAAACTGTGCCCTTCACCCGTGCCAACTTACTCAGTGTCTATCTTAGTTGCCTTACGGGCCCTACCACTACATCTAAGTGATACCCCAGATGATACAGCAGGAGTGGAGGAGGATTGCTGCGACTCGCCCCCCTCGACTCGTTTCTCCTTGGCCAAGCGTTTCCTGGGGCGACCCGGCCTTGATGGGCCAGGCTGCTCTGCGGGCGTCTCGGGTGACATTGTGCCACCCTGCTCTGCCTGCTGCCCACCCGATGCACCAGGGATGGGACGGGGGGAGGCCGAGAATTCCGGGACGTCCCGTGATGGACTTAATGGGACAGGCCCTGAAACCTCCTCCTCCCTCGGGGAGCCCGGTGGCCCCCGGGCCTCACTTTGGGACAGAGGTGCGAGCGGGGAGGTGCCCCGTCGCACCACCGATACCTGGCGCTGCCAGTCCTGGAGGCCTGCAACGGTATCGACCAGGATCCGAAGGTTTGCAGACACGGAGTCCAGGGAGTTAGACATTCCCGCCAGGGACTGTGCGACCTCAACCTGTGTGTGCACGACGCCATTCAGCACATGTGTCAGGCGGTTGATGCTCTCAGCGACTGACTGCTGGGACTGTGCTATGGCATGCTGCGACTGGGCCATGACCTGCTGAGACTCAGCCAAGGCCCGCAGCGCGCCAGCAATGTTGTGTTGGCTCTGGCACATTGCTGCCTGTGAGAGGGCAACCCTGTCCAGGGCCGAGGATGACGCATGCACATTAACCCCAACGCCTCGCATTACCTGACCCATTGCCTCCACCGCGGATGCCACCCATGCGGTGTCGGCCTGGGTCTCTGCCAAGAGCGGCACCACTCCCTGCTCGTGGACGCGGTTCGACTCCTCTAACAGCGTCTGCAGAGCCAGGAAGGCAGCCCTCATCCCGTCATTGTTTCCCTGGGTTTCCTGAGGCATCGACTGTGCGGGTGGTTGAGAAACTCCAGGAACTCTGAAAACGTCTGGGAGCCAGCTGCATGCTGGGCCTGGTCTGGCCTCCGCGAGTCCGGGCCCTCGGTTGCTCCGACCTCCACCTGCTGTACCTGCTCAGCTGTGATGTGTGAACCAGACTGTGACCCAGGAGACTCTTGACTAAATAGGCCCGCCGGGGTGAGTGTCTCTGGGATGATGGATGTTGTGGGAGATAGCAGTGCCGCAAGCCCGATGTTGTCGCAATTTAGCGCCTCCTCAATGGTGTCGGGCCACTCAGAGTCCGGAGGGTTATCGCTGGCCATTTCCGTGGCTTGTGGTCTCGCCACCCTCTGGGCATCCTGCTCCGCAGATTGGGTTGGGGAGGATAGGACTCCCCGCTGATCGGGCACCCTCTGTCGTACGGCCCCGGGTGAGGTGGGGGAAGATGCCTGTGTCCGTCTGCAGCCAGGACGGCCCTGGTCGTTCGGCATCACGTCCTAGGGAAGAGAATGAGACGGGTTATTTAGATTTGCTCGGCAGACCGCTGGACGGTCCCAGTGGGCAGCGTGTGAAGGGACAGAGGATGGGGGAGGTGTCCCAGTGGGCAGGGTGTGTGATGGGACAGAGGATGGGGGAGGTATCCCAGTGGGCAGGGTGTGTGATGGGACAGAGGATGGGGGAGGTATCCCAGTGGGCAGGGTGTGTGAAGGGACAGAGGATGGGGGAGGTATCCCTGTGGGTAGGGTGTGTGAAGGGACAGAGGATGGGGGAGGGGTGGGTGTTTGTCAAGGAGCGTTGTCTCACTTGTTGCAGCTCCACCAACCTCGCATAACGCGACATCCCGGGTGGCAGACCCCCCAACAAGGTCCAGTGCCCTCTGCTCAAAGGTGGTGAGGGGGTGCAGGTTGGGCGAAACCCCTCCAGTCTGGTGCCGCTCATGGGTGTTGTGAGCGGACTTGGCCTGTTGGGGGAGGGTACATAGGTAGATCATTACAATACGGCAGGTATCAGCAGTCCGTTCAGATACTGGCACAGTTTGGGGGTCAAGTTGTCATAAGACGATTGCATCTCTCCACGGGGCCAGAGCGCTGGGTCTGTGACAACTTTGTGAAACATCCTCAAATAACTCTGCCCCATCCCCCTCCACCCCCCCCCCCCCACCCCCCCGTGCCAGGGGGGGACGTGGGTGATTAAGTAAAGGGGGGGGGAGGGATGGTTGTGACCAGGGGCCACCTTCTTGGCACTTACCCTGGTAGCCCTGGTGAGGTCGTGAAGCTTTTTTCGGCACTGCTCTGCTGAGCGAGGGGTCTGCCCCACAGCACTGACGGCAGCACCCACCTCACGCCAGGCCTGGCGTACCGTGCTGGCAGGTTTGCGATGCCCTCTCCGCGGGCAGATGATGCCCCTCCTCTGCTCGACAGCATCGAGCAGCGTATCCACATCAGCCTCCACAAAACGAGTTGCAGCTCTCCTGGGCTCTGACATCATGGCCGGCAGATTCTGAGCTCGCCCGCGCCTTTTTACGGCGTCAGGCGGCGTCACGTGGGCGTGATCGTATCGTCGCCGCATTCCATCATCATCGCGCACGTGATTGACGCGGCCGCGTTCCTAGCCCATTTCCCGGACGTGAATACGTCGGGAAATGGACCCTTCCCGACCGTCGTAAAACGCGCCCGTTTTTTACGACAACTTTGCGATTTTTCGTGGGTGCGGAGAATCGCGCCCTTAGTCTCCCGTTGGCAGAATTGCTCCCAAGGTGCTGCAAAAGTCTTCTTCAGCTGTTTGTTCAAATTCAGACAATGTTCTGCCTTGCGAGGTAAAAGAACCTCTGTTTTGATCCTTTAAAACTTGTTTTTATTATTTCCAGGCAGTTTTTCTTCAAGCCGACATGTCCACAATGTTCTGCGGTCATCGTGTCCATGACGTTATGCGCAAACATTATTGCGCATGCGTAAATCGATCATCGTCCAGAGTACGTTCTTTTTTCAAGTGCATAGGCGCAATCTTCTGCACATGCGCAGAATGGTATTGTGCTGGACCGCGTCTTTTTTCAAAGTGCGCATGAGCGAACTAGTCCCACACATGCGCAGAACAATCAGAATCCGAATCGTGCGTTTTTTCTGTTTACTGCGCATGTCTGAAATGTCCGACTTCTGAAGCGCGCGGTTTTTTTTTGGGTGCGCTTGCGCAAATTGATCTTCTTTTCCAGCACGATGAACTTTTAGCTGTGCCACTGCTTGAATAGAGGCAAAAAAAATGTTACTTTGCCGATTCAACATTTTGGCACTTCTATTTTTGGATTGTTTACTCTCACGGTACATTTTGATTGAATCTTCCAGCCTTATTTTTTGTTTCTTTTGTAGTTGTTTACTGGGATTTTCACTTCTTTTAAGCTCACAACAATGATCATATTTTTTAATACCACTTCAAAGTTATTTTTTTCAAGTTCATTCTCAAAGTAGAATGAGTAATACCAATTCTATGACCAGCGAACCAGCCCAATTCAATAACAGCGCAATCTTTCGCTTTTCACTGACCGCTTTGAGTTTTAAGGCTGTGAGGCAATGTTCCAACTCTTGTTTGAAAATGTTC
This sequence comes from Scyliorhinus canicula, assembly GCF_902713615.1. Taxonomy (NCBI): domain Eukaryota; kingdom Metazoa; phylum Chordata; class Chondrichthyes; order Carcharhiniformes; family Scyliorhinidae; genus Scyliorhinus; species Scyliorhinus canicula. Next base: position 241,150,757 of record NC_052149.1, read on the forward strand.
CAGTTCACATCTATTTTACCCGATATTCTGATTGCCTTTGGAAACTGCAGACCTTCCATGACTCTTCAGCTGCTATTTCATTTTTTGTGATGTTGCTGGCTGTTGCTACAGGAGTCTGGTTGAGATTTTTTTTTTGCATGCTTTTTTTCTTTGAATGGAGATTCTTTCACTCTAAACCTGTCTAATCTACTCTAGGACCACTCTTGGTGCCATGTTGTGTTGTCTATTCTGCTTTACCTCGTTGGCTCGGATGTGTGATGTTGAATAAAGAACACAAAGCTTTGTTCACAAACAAAGCTATAAATTTATTACACTACTAACTAAGATTTGTTCTAAAGTAGAAAGTTATTGTGTTAAACTATGCTATCGCTAACTTATAGAACTCTCATGTATACAACTGCTCTCTCTCACATCTCACTATCCATTCCTCTCACTATCTAATCTTCTTAATCTAATACCAGAATTGCCAAGTCACATGATATATATACAACTGTTCTTTGGTTCCCTCTAGTTGTATGAATCATAATTATTAACTCGTTAAGCCTTTACATCCAAGTCAATATACATATCATGACACCCCAAAGCCTCCTATAGTCCAGGAAGAAAAATCCCAGTCTATCCAGCCTCTCCTTATAACTCAAACCATCAGGTCCCAGTAGCATCCTAGTAAATCTTTTCTGTACTCTTTATAGTTTATTAATATCCTTTCTTTTTAAAAAAATTTAGAGTGCCCAGTTCATTTTTTCCAATTAAGAGGCAATTTAGTGTGGCCAATCCACCGAGCCTGCACATCTTTGGGTTGTGGGGGTGAAACCTACGCAGACACGGGGAGAATGTGCAAACTCCACACGGACAGTGACCCAGAGCCAGGATCGAACCTGGGACCTTGGCGCCATGAGACACCAGTGCTAACCACTGTGCTACCGTGCAGCCCCATTAATATCCTTTCTATAATAGGGTGACCATAACTGTACACTATACTCCAAGTGTGACCTTACTAATGTCTTGTACAACATCAGCAAGATGACCCAACTCCTGTGTTCAATATTCTGACCAATAAAACCTAGCATGCTGAATGCCTTCTTCACCACCCTGTCCACCTGCGACTCCACCTTCAAGGAGCTATGAACCTGCACTCCTAGATCTCTTTGTTCTTTAACTCCCCCCAACTCCCTACCATTAACTGAGTAGGCCTTGGCTTGATTCGATCTACCAAAATATATCACCTCACATGGACTCCTTACTTCCAAAGCAATGGTGGCTGAAAGACAGTGGAGCAGTTGTTCAATTGAAGGCGACATGAGAAAGCGAGATGGGGCTCAAGTGACTTCATTTATGGAAATCATCAGATATTTTATAAGTAGTGCATTTGTCATCCTTTCCTTTATTTATTGATGGGATATTGGTGTCGCTGGGGAGGCAGTGGTGTTGGGATATTGTCACTGCACTAACAATCCAGAAACCAGAGTAATGTTCTGGGGCCCTGGGTTCCAATCCCACTATGGAAAATGGTGGAATTTGAATTCAATAAAAACCTGGATTTAAAAGTTTAATGACGAACAAGAAACCGTGTTAATTGCTGTAAAAACCCCTCTTGTTCACTAATGTCCTTGAGGGAAGGAAATCTGCCGTCCTTAACCGGTCTGGCCTACATGTGACTCCAGACCCACAGCAATGTGGTTAACTCTGAAATGGCTTCAGGGATGGGCAATAAATACTGGGCCAGCCAGCGACACCCACATCCCGTGAATGAATAAACTGTTGAGACAGCAGCCTCTGCCCATTCCTAATCACCCTTCAGAAGTTGATGTTTTCACTGCTGCCGTCAGTATGGTGTAGGTAAACACACGGAGCTGTTACCAAGGGAATTGCAGGATTTTGATCCTGCGATAGTTCCAAGTCAGGATGCAGTTTCACTTGGAGAAGAACCTGGAGGTGTTATTTCCACAGAGGTATCTCTTAACCCAATCAAATAAAAATACATCATTATGGGCAGGATATTTGGGAGACTAGGGCAGGATTCTCCGCCCCGGAATGTCCGGAATGAGTTTGTCGATCGGACGGAGAATTGGGCGTTAGGGGTACATCGGGATTGGCGCTGGGCGCCGATGCAAAGCAATGTTTGACCCCCTACTGGCAGAGTGTCACCACTCTGCACCCCTGGTATTACTCCCGTCCCTCACTCCTCGCATCACCTCCCATTCATTCCCCTTGAGGCCGACAGGATATCGCCTGCCTGCATCTCGGTAACAACCCACCTTCTACCAAACCCCAGCACCTGGATTGTCCTCTTTAGGCAAATGCCTTGCACACACACATGCCACCAGCCACAGACCCTCCTCCCATTGAACCTGCCTCCCAGCATCTCACTATGTTCTTTCCATCTCACCTGGGATAAGGCGGCCAGAACAGGCGAGAGCAACAGAGGACCCGAGGGGGAATCCATGCCCCAGTAGAGAAGAGGGCCATGCAACTAGCAGGCGAGGCCATGGGCGGTGGCTGACAAGGAGCTCAGCATGCGCTGAACAAGTGAGAGCCCAATGCCATGCTGATGTTTCTATCCAAGGTGAGCCATCCCTCTCCCACAGACCACTCCTTCCCAAATCGCACCATGGTGGAGCCTCTGGAGCTCACTCCGACCTCATCTCCATCCCATGGAGTAGCCTGGGGACCATCAAGCACCCCGAGAGAGGAGGAAGTGAAGAGATTGCTGAAAGACCTTAGGCTTGCGAATCCCCCCCACCTGACACTGGTGTACCTCATGGGCAGCAGGCAGAACAGGCTGACATATGCTACAACTGAAATTCGGCCGGGCCCACCCAGGTCCAGGCCGTCCAGAGGGTTACTGCCAAGAGCATCACAGGGCAGAGGGCGAGACACACAGTCCAACTTCACGTCTGATGTAATGTCTGGGGTCACACCGAGGAGGATCAGCAGACCATGTAAAATTAGAAAGTTAGATAACACTTGAGTTGGCAGGGGGGTAGCACATAGGAGATAATTAGGATTCAGGACACAATAATGTGCACACTGACCATTAAACACATTTCCACCAACAGTCCGACCTGCGTGTTGGTCAGGGATGGACCAGGCATGGGTGTAAATGATGTGCCGGGTTGAGGGGGGGGACGGAATGGCCCCCGTGACACACGAACATCCCACCTCGTGTCACCCTCAGAAAGCAGTGACAGAGCACAGGGCCAGAAGTGTGAGCACCCCCCAAAGATGTATGGGCCATGAGATGGATTCACCAGCACATATGCAGAGATCAACCTTTCGGACAGTGGAATAGAATCCAAAAGACTGGAGTCAGACTTTGTCAAATGATGGGGAGCAGCAGAGCTCATCTCACAGCGAGTCGTCATCATCCTCCGTACCGCGGACAAGATCCGCTGATACTGCCAACTCAGGGAGATGGAGGAACAATCGTTGCTCAGGATATCCCCAGTCTTCATTCTCAGACCATGACAATCTGTCTGAACAGGCAGGCAAGAACTGTTCTGAAAACCCTTTCATTTGGGCACGGCATTGTCTCCAGATCAGCGAACCACAGGGATACCAACTGAAGAGATGTCGTTTAAAAATGTGAAAAGGTTACAATAACTCTTTTATCCACATTCTTTTTCAGCCGATGAAAAATCAAATAAACTTGTAATACTCCTGCGCCATGCAAATCGAGAACAAGAGTGTTCTAGCAGAGGTGCGGTATGTCATTCCCATAACAGCCTCCCCGAACAGGCGCCGGAATGTGGCGACTAGGGGCTTTTCACAGTAACTTCATTGAAGCCTACTCGTGACAATAAGCAATTTTCATTTCATTTAATTTCTCTAACTCTGCAAACTCCCCCCAGTATCACAACCCTTTGGGATATCTGATCCTCTCTAATTCTGGCGTCTTAAGTATCCCACTTTTGATGGGCTCCACCATTGGTGGCTGTGCTGCCAGTTGCTTCGGCCCCAAGGCCTTCTGTTCCTCCTGTAAGACACTCCTTAGACCAAGGATTTGCTTATCTGATCTAATAGCTATTAACGTCACTCGGTATCACCCTTCATTTTATAAAACTCTCTGGAGTCGCATTGGAAAATGTCATGATATTAAAAGCACTGTATAAATATTAGTTGTTTTTGCTGCAATCTACATGGTGTATGTACACCCACAGTGCTGCTTATAGGGATCTGACAGCATTTGATCCAGTAACAGTGATCAAATGGCCAATAAATAACCAACTCAGGATAGTGTGTCACTTGAAGGATGTGTGGCCCGATGTTGGAAACAGAAAGGAAAGTAACATTGAAACGATGGAGATGCCCATTGCTATTGTGGCAGAGTACAGGAACAGGAAGCTTTACCCGACATTGCACCATGTTGCCCTTGACTCTGTCCATTTCCTGGCACTAATATCCTTCACTTCAAGGAGCATAAGGCTATTGATTGTTTACTTAACCACCCTAATTTATACTGATCTATATCCTGTCTATGCTCAGCTGGCCTTATTTATCCACTGTGGTCACAATATGTATTGACTGTTCGGTTTAAAGTGCCCATCAGATGAAACTCAAAATATTTCTGGACTGTTTTGCCATTGGGAAGGGCCCAAGCATGTTTAAAGCACAATTAACTGCTAACTGGTCATTACAGTATAATTAAAAGGAATAGATTCTCAGAGGAACTCATGGTCAAATTTCACAGTCGTTGGGAAAGGACTTGTATTTATACAGCGTACTTCCAACTTCAAGGTATCACACAGCAGTTTGCAACTGATCAAAACATTTTCAGGTCCAGTGACTACTGTAAGATAAGAAACTATGGCAGATTTAATTCAGATAGGAAACTCTCCCACACAGAGATGAGATAACGACCAGATCATCTGTTTAAATCATGGTGGACAATGGGACAGATTTGCAAGGAAATTCCAGAGCAGTGCACAAATTCTAAAGTATTTGTAATGCGGACTTTAATTAACCCAATATAGACTGGGATAATAATAGTGCAGTCAGAGGAATAAGAGTTTCCAGAATGAGTTCAGGAGAATTTTCTCAATCAGTATGTTTCCCGTCCAATAAGAAAGGCCGTATTCCTGGACATGGTTCTGAAGATGAAATGGGTCAAGGGAATCAAATGTCAGTCTGGAGAACATCAGGGGACAGTGACCATTGTCTCATAATGTTCAGGTTGGCCATGGAAAAGGACAAGGAGCAATCCAGACTAAAAAAAATTAATTGGGAGAGGCCAACTCACCTGTGATGAGAATGGATCTGGCCCGGATAAGCGGGAAACAAAGATTGACGGGCAAAGTTGTAGAAGAATAATGTCTGTGAAGATGAGATTGTTCAGCTACGGTCAACGCATGTTCCCATGGAGGGGTAAGGGAGCAAATAAATCCAGAGCTCTTTGAATGATGGAAGAAATAGAGAGTGAGATGCGAAGAAAAGTGCACAGCCCACAACCCAAAGATGCATCACTCACCTTATCCAGGGGAATGTAAAAATGTAACACTGAAGTAAAAGAGGGGCTATCTTAATAGTCAAACTGAAGCAAGTTACCAAACAGAATCATTGAATGTTGAAGCACAGCACCATTTGGCCCTCACTCCGATGTTGGGTCTTGAGCAGCCGTCCTTCATCCCACACTCTCTCCTTCTGACAGAAGCCCTCAAGTGTCTGCCAAACTCCCTTATAAAATTCTGTCTGGAATCCTCTTCCATCACTTCTTTAAATGGAGAATTTCAGATCCCAACACAAACATACAAATTGATCATTGCTGAACTGCTTTAGTGCTTTTTAACTGATAAAAACATGCCTGAATTGAAATCTGAGCCGACCTGTCTTCAGAATGACAGTAAAGATGGTCAATATTACAATCCGTGAGTCTTGAGGTGAACAAACATGGAATTGGCCAATGAGCAATGAGATGGAGGAATCGGCCGGTGACATGACTGCAGCGCAGGCCAGTGCAGGACAGAATGAGCCAGGTGACTATCCTGTGCAGGAGTAAATGCTCTAATCAAGTGGAGTCCAGTGAGTCCAAGCCTGATATCAGTTACATGGCATTGCCTGACAGGATTCCTTTCTTTGTCTTAGAAGAGACTTTGTGAAGACCAGTCTGGAGAGCGATAGGGGGCAGCGGTTAGAACAATCTAGGAAAGCATAGTTGTTAGCATAGTTGCTTCACAGCTCCAGGGTCCCAGGTTCGATTCTCGGCTTGGGTCACTGTCTGTGTGAAGTCTGCACGTTCTCCCCGTGTCTGCATGGGTTTCTTCTGGTTGCTCCGGTTTCCTGCCACAATCCAAAGATGTGCAGGTCAGGTGGATTGGCTGTGCAAAATTGCCCTTAGTGTCCAAAACTGTTAGCTAGGGTTATGGGGATAGGGTGGAGGTGTGGGCTTAAGTGGGGTGCTCCTTCCAGGGGCCGGTGCAGACTCAATGGGCTGAATGGCCTCCCTCTGCACTGTAAATCTTATGATTCTATTCTATGTGACCAGCAGACATTATATCACACAGCAAACGATGGTTCCTTTAGAAAAACACAATTTAAACATGGGATTATGGAAGAAGAACATAATTATCCGATATTTTTCATCATCCCTTGTTGGCATGGTAAGTTAGATAGATTTTCGTCTCCACTTTTTCTTCACAAACTCATTAATTGCATCATCATCGGTAAAACTTTGTGAGACACACTTTCAATCGTCGATATTGCTGAATTTGTAAAATTTTCCTCACTGATCGTACTTCACAAATATTTTTGCATTCTCTTCAATACAGAAAAAGAACATTCACTGCAAGCATTTGTGTCAGGTACTGTTAATATTTTCAGAATGGTTTCCACATTTGGAAAAATTGCCAGCAAACCATCATGTACAAGTCTGTACAAATCAACTGGTCACCTTGAAGCACAGAGCTCGACATTGTCGATTAAATTAATTCATTGTTTCACTTCATCTACAAAAAGATTTGTGCCTGTGTCCTCCCTGTAGATGTCACTTAATTTCTTACTGCAGTGGCGTATAGTATTCTCATCCAAACTTCTGTCTAAAAGCACACAAATCAACAGTTTTCTTCAGAGGTCCACTTTTACTCTGCAATTGCACCATTAATGTGTCACAAATAACACCAACAGATTCAACGATGAGGAAGTTAGTTCAAATGGTTAGCTGGCCAGGGGCAAGGTTCTGTCTGACAATCGTCAGTGATTCGTTGCTGCATGATGCTTTTTGAGAGAACTGTGAAGAGGGTTTTAGGCCTTGAAAGTGAAAGGAATGTCTCTGTCTCTCTCTATTGCTTGCTGAAGAGAAAGAACTGCCTTATTGTTCTGAAATCAGAGAGTGCCTGGCACATCCTTTGCTGTGAAATTGAAATGATTCTGAGCCTGCAGAGAAAGTAGACAACTCTGCCAGAGAAGACAATCCCAAGCCGAAGAGGAAGAAAGAGCAAAACATAAGCCTGAACTTCAGAAGACATAATACCACATGACCATAAGACAGAGGAGCAGAATTAGGCCACTCGGCCCATCGAATCTCTTCCGTCATTCAATCATGGCTGATATCTTTCTCATCCCCATTCTCCTGTCTTCTCCCCATAACCACTGATCTCCTTATTAATCAAGAGCCTATCTATCTCAGTCTTAAAGACACTCAGTGATTTGGTCTCCACAGCCTTCTGCGGAAAAGAGTTCCACAGATTCACCAGCATGTGGCTGAAGAAATTCCTCCTCATCTCTGTTTAAAAAGATCGTCCCTTTAGTCTGAGATTGTGTCCTCTGCTTCTAGGTTTTCCTACAAGTGAAAATATCCTTTCCATGCCCACTCTATCCAGGCCTTGCAGTATCGTGTAAGTTTCAATAAGATAACCCCTCATCCTTCTAAACTCCAATGAGTACAGACCCAAAGTCCTCAACCCTTCCTCACATGACAAGCTCTTCATTCCAGGGACCATTCTTGTGAACCTCCTCTGGACACTTCCCTCTGTGTTGTGTGTATGTATGTAGAGAGAGTGGGGTGAGATGAGAAGGGGGATTGGTAAACGGGTATTCGATTATCATTCATTATTATTATATATTATTATTATTCAGTTACATTTTCGGTTTAATTATAATACTGTACATTATTAAGGGTTGTTTGTGTTTTAAAGTTGTAAACCTCGTGTCATATGAGAGTACCTTTAAGAAATGGATGTTTTTAATAGAATAACTGTAGTGGGTGTACCTTTAAGAAATGGATGTTTATTTCTGCAATGATGTCAGAGTGTGGGTGGAGCTGGGCTGTCTGTCAGCTTTTAGTTTCACTTTGAGAAAAGCTTGGGTGTGTCTGTATTCTTTTGGCATTGTTTCAGTGTTGGAGCTGCAGCCAGCCACAGGAAGTGTAATCATAGATATCATAAAATCTACAGTGCAGAAGGAGGCCATTCGGCCCATCGAGTCTGCACCAGCTCTTGGAAAGAGCACCCTGCCCAAGGTCAACACCTCCACCTTATCCCCATAACCCAGTATCCCCACCCAGCACTAAGGGCAATTTTGGACACTAAAGGCAATTTATCATGGTCAATCCACCTAACCTGCACATCTTTGGACTGTGGGAGGAAACCGGAGCACCCGGAGGAAACCCACGCAGACACGGGGAGGATGTGCAGACTCCACACAGACAGTGACCCAAGCCGGAATTGAACCTGGGACCCTGGAGCTGTAAAGCAATTGTGCTATCCACAAGGCTACCGTGCTGCCCCTAATGTTGTTCTCTCTGCCATGTAAAGACTATCACTTGATCATTTGATGAATTCAGAGTTCTAACTGTTCTCAGTAGTGGATTTAAACCTGATGTGCTTCTGTTAAAGGTTTTTTTAAAAGTCTTATGGATGTTAATAGGAAAGTAAGGATTACTTAGTATTGCATTCCTTGGGGGTTTTATTTGCATTAATGGTTGCTAAGATGTTTACTGTACGTTTTAAAAAGGTTAACTTGAGTTCATCGAATAAACATTGTTTTGCTTCAAAAAATACTTTTCTATTTCTGCTGTACCACACCTGGCGACATGGCCCGTGTGCTCCCCATACCACAATCTATTAAAAGTTGTGGGTTAGGAGAACTCCATGATACACTTTGGGGTTCTCTAAACCCTGGCCCATAACACTAGACATTGTGGTTATTGGCTTAACCAAGGACCTCGGGTATTTAAAAATAAATCTAATTTTACCTGTGTTGCGACTCAGGGTCAAGTGGGTTGAAATTAACCGTGCACATGCCCAGGGTCTTGTGACAGTCTTGAAAGATTCTCATTGTCAGAGGGACCTGCATGTCTTATTAATGTTAGTGTCTCTGCTTCCACCGAGCTATATCATTTCAAACTTCCATGACAAAACTTTGCCCTGACGCTAACAATTGTGCAGCGTTCAATAAAATTGTGTCAATATTTTGCAGTGATTTTCTACAGCATTAATTGTTTGCGGTAAACGGTTCCACAAAAGAGTAAAAACAGCAAACGTCCGAATGGAGCTGCTAAGGATTTTACTTCAGCTTTCACACATTGCTTCCTTATTTGAAGCATTATTGAAGTTGCCCACGATAATTTGTAATAATTTCCAAAACAGCTGTCTTCAGGCACTCGGATGTGTGGACAAAACAGAGGAAATCACCTTCCAACTTCACCATCGCTGGTCACATATCTTCAAATTAATGTTAATTGGTCCACATGACTCACATCAGGGGCGGGATTCTCCCCTACCCGGCGTGACGGAGGGTGCCGGCGTAGGGGAGTGGCGCCAACCACTCAGGGGTCGCGTATCCTCCAAAGGTGGGGAATTCTCCCCACCTTTGGGGGCCAGCCCCGCGCCGGAGCAGTTTGCACCGGTAGACTGGCGCAAACACCCGGCGCAGTCGGAAGCGGGGCTGGCCGAAAGGCTTTCGGCGGTCGGCGCATGCGCCGGCAGTGACGTCAGCGGCAGCTGGCCGCTGACCTCACTGCCGGCGCATGCGCGATGCGGGGTTCTCCTCCGCGTCCGCCATGGCGGAGGCCGTGGCGGCGCGGAAGGAGAAAGAGTGCCCCCACGGCACTGCCCCGCGGAGTGAGCGGGGGGCCCCGATCGCGGGCCAGGCCTCCGTGGGGGCACCCCCCCGGGTCCGATCGCCCCCCGCCCCCCCCAGGACCCCGGGGGCCCGCTCGCGCCGCTGAGTCTGCCGTTTCCGAGGTGGTGTACACCTCGGCGGCGGGAGAAGGCCTCCCAGCGGCGGGACTTCGGCCCATCCGGGCCGGAGATTTAAGGTTAGTTGTTAAAAAAAGAAATCCCGCCGGCGCCAGCTGTTTTCACAGGCTGCCGGCGGGATTTGCACAACGCCGGTTTTTTACCGGCGGGAGAATTAGGAGACCTGCGGGAGCGGAAATCACGCCGCTTCCCGCCAATTCTCCGACCCTGCGTGGGGTCGGAGAATCCCGCCCCTGGTGTTGAATCAACTATCTTGAAATAGTATTTGGCATCTTTGACTTCATTAGTGAATTGGTTTACGAGCCACGCTGCCTTAATGTGATGAAGTCATCGCAGGTTTGGCACGTTCATAGAATTTACAGTGCAGATCGAGTCTGCACCGCCCTTGGAAAGAGATCCCTACTTAAGCCCACATCTCCAAGCTATCCCCGTAACCCGGTAACCCCACTTAACCTTTTTTTTGGACGCTAAGGGCAATTTAGCATGGCCAATCCACCAAACCAGCATATCTTTGGACTTTGGGAGGAAACCAGAGCATCCGGAGGAAACCCAGGCATACATGGGGAGAAAGTGCAGACTCCGCACGGACAGTGACCTGAGGCTGGAATCAAACCCAGGTCCTCTGGAGCTGTGAGGCAGCAGTGCTAACCATTGTGCCACCATACCACCTAAAGTTATTTATAAAGATTTCCCTGAGCTAAATTTTCAAATGCTCTTTGAGAAGTTTATCAAATTCACTGAGATGTTCAAGGCAGGGTAAAAAAAATTACCTCTTCGACTTGACAATGATGACTCATCATTTCCTCTTAGAGGAAGACAGCAATTTGACTGTGGCAACAACATGCTTCAGAACTTTCCTCCAATAAGAACACCCCTTTTCAAATTGAGCAGATAACGTAGAATCAATTCTTCCAGATAATTTACATCTTTGAACGGATGCACACACAGAGCTTTATGATAAGCTTTGGAAGCTTCATGATCAGCAATATTTCTTCCAACATGTCTCCAGTTCATGTACCCATCGGCAAATGCTTGCTTCCCTTTACGTGGGACAGGGAAAAACTTGCAAACATAACAGTAGACTGTCTTGGGGAGGGGTCCGATGGGGCGGGAGGGATAGGGTACGGGGTGGGGGGGTGGTAGGGTACCGGGTGGGGTGAAAATCGCAAAACTTATGACACTGTGCATGGTAGCACAGTGGTTAGCACTGCTGCCTCACGGCGCCAGGGAACCCGGTTCGATTCCCGGCTTGGGTCACTGTCTGTGTGGAGTCTGCACGTTCGGCCCGTGTCTGCGTGGGTTTCCTCCGGATGCTCTGGTTTCCTCCCACAGTCCAAAGATGTGCAGGTTAGGTGGCGTGACTGGTTTACAGGGATAGGTTAGGAGAGTAGAGCTAGGTAGTAGGATGCTCTTTCAAGTGTCAGTGCAGACTCGATGGGCCGAATGGTCCCCTCCTGCACTGTAGAAAGTCTATGGTTCTGTGGCTGGTGCAGGCCTACAATCAGCCCCTATGTTCGGATTGCTGATTAAATAATCTGTTAACTGAGTAAATAGATTTTATTTGTTTGCTGTGAGTTGGCAGTCAGGGTTACCCTACCTCCACCTCACTGATTAACATCATGGTGTCAATCTTTACTTAGTTAAAAAATACTGCAACATTTAACGGTTAGAGAAATATTGAAGTGCAGTGAAAATTGTTTTCCAGACAATTAATAAATAATATTTCATCTGTCTTTAAATATAGCACCCAGCTGACTTTGCAAAATGTGGGGTGTGTGGAACGATTCTCATCTTCGTGTTTACACCTAATAAGAAGACAACAGTGAAGGTAAATTAGTGAAAGCACGGCTGCTCAGACTGGATGCCAACTTCTCACAGCTTTCAATTTTCAATCAGGAGAGTGGCCTGAACCTGGATCAAAACCCAGCACCTGCCGCGTGACAATCGATGCCGTTCGTCAGGAGGTCATTTCCAATTTCTGTCAGCTGTAGCAAGGAAAAGATCAATGTCGGTTTGCTGCACATTTGGCTCATATTTTTGGATTTGGGATCTTAAAGCTAGTTCTCCTGAAGTGAAACTTTCTTGTATTCCTGATGCTTCAATGCCCCATCAGCATTTTAAGTGCCAGAGCAGACCTCTTAAATTCATGGTGTGCGGCGTACAGGTACGGGTCGGAATTCTCCGCTCCCCACGCTGGGTGGGAGAATCGCGGGAGGGCCGGGTGACTCACGTCACGCCCGCCTGGCGCCTCCTGCGATTCTCCCACCCCGCGCTCGGAAGAATCGCTGCTTGCCGTTTTTCACGGCGACCGGCGATTCTCCGGCCCAGATGGGCCGAGCTGCCTGACGTTCCCGACCGGTTCACGACGGCGGCAACCACACCTGGTTGCTGCCGTCTTGAACATGGGCGCCAAATGCTGGTTTGAGTCTAGTGGGGGAGGGGGGGGGGGGCCCGGAGAGGGGAGTGAGCACACACGGCCGTGCTCGGGAGGGGACTGGTCCGCGATCGGTGTCCATCGACCGTCGGGCCGGCGACTCAAAGCGACGCACTCTTTCCCCCCCGCCGCCCCGCAAGATCAAGCCGCCACGTCTTGCGTGGAAGCGGAGGGGAAGACGCTAACCGCGCATGCGCGGGTTGGAGCCGTCAGCCGTCGTGACGTCAGCCGCGCATGCGCGGGTTGGAGCCGTCAGCCGTCGTGATGTCAGCCGCGCATGCGCGGGTTGGAGCCATCAGCCGTCGTGACGTCAGCCGCGCATGCGCGGGTTGGAGCCGTCAGCCGTCGTGACGTCAGCCGCGCATGCGCGGGTTGGAGCCGCCCAACCTGCACATGCGCGGCTGACGACACTTAGGCGCTGCCATCGCGTCATTCTCGGTGCGCCTCCTTGGCGCAAGCGTCAAGGCCCGGCGGCCGAGAGTTATGGAGCGTCACTCCTAGCCCCCCGGGTTGGGGTGAATAAGGTGAGAGGAGCGGCCTCCAAGGCCGTCGTGAAACTCGGCAGGGTTCATGACGGCCTTCCCGATTTATCGCGGGAGCGGAGAATTCCGCCCATGCTGATTCTGAGGGGGCGGAGCATCCAAAAAAAGGCCCCGCCCCAATTCCGTGTAAAAACACATTCTCCAGCCAAACGTGGAACGCAATTTTGGCTTTGCCGATTGGAGAATCCAGCCCTTCATTCCTGTAATCCTTTTAAACACCTCTCCAGTACTCTTCCAGATCTAGTTGGCGGGGGGAGGGGGCGGGGGAGGGAGGGGGGGGGGGGGGGCTGTCAGGATGGGAGCACATGTACATGGTTCTCAGAGACAGTCCCAGCATGCTGTATGGTGTCGAGCAGAGGAGTGACATCCTGTACCTGCGATTGGCCAGGCATCAAGCAAGCAAGGTCACAACTCCGCCTGGGTGGCTGTGGCCGTAATGGTGTGCACCACCTTGTTCCATCAGCGGATGGGACTGCAGTGCCAAAAGAAGATAAATGACCTTCTTCGTTCAACCAGGGTAATCTGCTACCTCATGTCTCAGGCAGCACCCTTTCACACACCCATCTCACCTCCACCCCGGATCTCTGTCCCAGCCACCTCATGGCATCCCAACACTGGTCATGGCACCCTCTCCCCACCCCACCCTCTTCCCCCAGTAGAATCTCAGGTTCTCACATCCCCGTTCCCACTCTCCTCCCACGCACGTCAGACTTTATCTCCACCTGACCTAGCAGGACTCCCGTCCACACTCTCTCATCCGTCTCATTGCAGGACAAGCTCGAGCACAACCAGTGTGAACGGGCACCACCTGCCGGAGTCATGTCTGAACTGTGCTGCTTGTTGCCCTTTGAGGAGAGAGCCTTGGAGCTGGCCGGCAAGGATCTGGACTGCTATTGTGCAGAGGACGAGGTGGGGGCACCAGACATAATGAGAATTCTCAACACACGCAGCCTCATGTGAGTTAACCTGGTGTAAGCCTCACGTGAGATAACATTCTCCCATCAGTCTGTCTCTGTGATTCACGAATTCCATCTTTGCTTCCCTGGCAGGTCAATCAATTAGCCAGCCAGGATCACCCTCATGCCCTCTGGAGACTACAGACCAGAGCAGCTCCGAGGGAGACATTGCAGAGTCCAGCATCGACGAGGCGTCACATCTGTCACCCGCATCCTCCACCAGCGCAGATACTCGCACCTCAGTGGGAAAACTAACAGGCCAGCTTCCGGGTGACTCACTGGTGATTCCCTCACAGAGGAATATCCACAGTCGGCGGAGGATGGAATGTTCCATGGATCCGGCACTTAGAGAGACGTCGGAGCTCAGAAATCTGCTCAGTCGCTGGCCAATGACATTCCCCTGGGTATGGTCCTCCCAGAGCTGCTGAAGCTATAAAGGCAGAGTATCAGGATGGGACGTGACCATCCCTCCTTGGACTGTAAGACCAGCGGGTGGAGTCCTATCTCCTTCTGTCTGAGGAGGTGATGCCACCACTCTAACACAGCGAGGCCAACATTGTGAGGGTGGCATCCACAGTGGAGACCTTGGCGCAGGGTGGTGTGCTCGGCGGGTGGGAAGCCCACTCCATGGCTGAGGAAATAACCACCATGGTGCAGGCCGTCAACTGGTGGTGCTTCATTGGCGGGACTCCACTAGTGTCAGAGGATGGTGGGGTTTCTGGATCTCACTCCAGCTGCCCCTCCAGGGAGGGCACCAGAGGCACCCGGGTACCCGAAGGGGAGAGGATGGGCAGGTGGGTTGCACGGGGCCCTCCACCAATGGGACTCTTGGGCGTGTCCAGCCCATCTCAGAGTCCCCCTCCCCCAATGACACAACTCCAGCCCCTCACCCCAAGCAGGGCAGAACTGCAACAACCGTGCAGCCCAAAGGTAAACCCAAACACTCACATTCCAGGCCCCTCAGGGAAACCCAGTCATAGTCATAGAGAAATACAGCACAGAACAGGCCCTTCGGGCCACGATGTTGTGCCGAACCTTTGTCCTAGGTTAATCATTGATCATAGAATTTTGGACACTAAGGACAATTTATCATGGCCTATCCACCCAACCTGCACATCTTTGGACTGTGGGAGGAAACCGGAGCACCCGGAGGAAACCCACGCAGACACGGGGAGGATGTGCAGACTCCGCACAGACAGTGACCCAAGCCGGAATCGAACCTGGGACCCTGGAGCTGTGAAGCAATTGTGCTAACCACAAGGCTACCGTGCTACCCTTTACACCCCACCAAGTCATCTCAGGGTCAAGGCATGGAAGACAGAAAACTGCTTCAATCTCAGCTGTGGATCCTGGGGATACACCGAGATGGAGTGGGGGTGAGGAAGCGTAAGAAACTGTCAGTACCTAATGGACACGGGTGAACCAGGCACTTATAGAGAGAGAGAGACAGCTCCAATTTTAAAAATCACTTTGTCACCTGAGTGATGCCACGTCATGGCACCATGCTCCGCAAACCCCAGCATAAACTCAAAGCTTCCTCCCTGTGCAGTGTGCGAATGGCAGTGCGATATCAAAGAGCAAAGAACAATACAGCACACGAACAGGCCCTTCGGCCCTCCAAGCCTGCGCCAACCGTGGTACCTGCCTAAACTAAAACCATATGTACTTACGGAGTCCGTATCCTTCCATTCCCACCCTATTCATATATTTGTCTAGATGCCCCTTAAATGCCGCTATTGTACATCTGCTCCCACCCCCTCTCCAGGCAGCGCGTTCCATATATTTACCACCCTCTGTGTAAAACACTTGCCTCACACATCAGTTCTAAACTTTTTGCCACGCACTTTAAACCTATGTCCCCTTGTACTTGATTCTCCTACCCGAGGAAAGAGCCTCTGACTATCCACTCTGTCCATGCCACTCATAATTTTGTCGACCTCTATCAGGTCGCCTCTCAACCTCCATTGTTCCAGTGAGAACAGACCGAGTTTCTCTAACCTCTCCTCATAGCTAATGCGCTCCATACCAGGCAACATCCTGGTAAACCGCGACAAAGCATCCACATCCTTCAGGTAATGTGGCGACCAGAATTGTGTGCAATATTCCAAATGAGGCCTAACTAAGGTCCTGTCTAGCTGCAACATGACTTGCCAATTTTTATATTCAATGCCCCGACCGATGAAGGGCTGCATGCCGTCTGCCTTCTTGACTACTTATTCGCATGCGTTGCCACTTTCAGTAATTAGTGGACATGCACACCCAGATCTCTCTGCCTGTCAATACTCGCAAGAGTTCTACCATTTATTGTAATTCCTACATGCATTGGACCTGCCAAAGTGCATTACCTCACACTTGTCCGGATTAAACTCCATCTGCCATTTCTCCGCCCAAGACTCCAACCAGTTTATATCCTGCTGTATCCTCTGACAATCCTCTTCACTATCCGCAACTCCACCAATTTTTGTGTTGTCTGCGAACTTACTAATCAGACCTGCTACATTTTCTTCCAAATCATTTACATACACCACGAACAACAAAGGCCCCAGAACTGATCCCTGTGGAATGCCGTTAGCCACAGCCTTCCACTTAGAAAAGCACCCAGATACTGCTACCCTCTGTGCCCAAGCCAGTTCTATATCCAACTTGCCAGAGCTCCTCTGATCCCGTGTGACTTCACCTTTTGTACCAGTCTACCATGAGGTACCTTGTCAAAGGCTTTACTGAAGCTCATGTACACAACACCTACTGCCTTTCTCTCATCCATCATCTTTGTCACTTCCTCAAAAAACTTGATCAAATTGGTGAGGCACGACTTTCCTTTCACAAAATTATGCTGTCCATCACCAATAACTCAATTTATTTCCAAATGTCTCCCTTGTCTCCCTCAGTATTCTGGAGTAGATCCCGTCAGGTCAATATTAGGCGGGAACAGAAGAACCTAGATTGGGGGTGCTTGCTTGAAGGTAAATCAACATCTGACATGTGGGAGGCTTTCAAATGTCAGTTGAAAAGAATTCAGGACCGGCATGTTCCTGTGAGGAAGAAGAATAAATATGGCAAATGTCGGGAACATTGGATAGTGAGAGATATTGTAGGCCTCGTCAAAAAGAAAAAGGAGGCATTTATCAGGGCTAGAAGGCTGAGAACAGACAAAGCCTATGTGGAATATAACGAAAGTAGGAAGGAACTTAAGGAAGGAGGCAGGAGGGCTAAAAGGGGTCATGAAAAGCAAATAGGGTTAAGGAAAACCCCAAGGCTCTTTACACGTACATAAAAAACAAGAGGGTAGCCAGGGAAAGGGTTGGCCCACTGAACGACAGGGGAGGGCATCTATGTGTGGAGCCAGAGGAAATGCGTGAGGTACTAAATTAATCTTTTGCATCAGTATTCACCAAAGAGAAGGAATTGGTGGATGTTGAGTCTGGAGAAGGGTGTGTAGATAACCTGGGTCACATTGAGATGCAAAAAGACGAGGTGTTGGGCATCTTGTAAAATATTAAGGTGGATAAGTCCCCAGGACCTACCCCAGAATGGGATGGATCTACCCCAGAATACTGAAGTAGCTAGAGAGGAAATTGCTGAGGCCTTGGCAGAAATCTTTGGATCCTCACTGTCTTCAGGTGATGTCCCGGAGGACTGGAGAATAGCCGATCTTGTTCCTTTGTTTAAAAAGGGTAGCAAGGATAATCCAGGGAACTACAAGGCGGTGAGCCATACGTCAGTAGTAGGGAAATTACTGGAGAGAATACTTCTAGACAGGATCTACTCCCATTTGGAAGCAAGTGGTCGTATTAGCGAGAGGCAGCACAGTTTTGTGAAGGAGAGGTCGTGTTTTACTAGATTGTTAGAGTTTTTTGAGGAGGTCACAAACATGATTGATGCAGGTAGGGCAGTCGATATGGACCTCATAAGGCCTTTGACAAGGTCCCTCATGGCAGACTGGTGCAAAAGGTGAAGTCACACGGGATCAGAGGTGAGCTGGCAAGATGGATACAGAACTGGCCAGGTCATAGAAGGCAGAGAGTAGCAATGGAAGGGTGCTTTTCGGATTGAAGGGCTGTGATTAGTGGTGTTCACCAGGGATCAGTGCTGGGACCTTTGCTGTTTGTAGTATATATAAATGATTTGGAGGAAAATGTAACTGGTCTGATTAGTAAGTTTGCAGACGACACAAAGGTTGGTGGAATTGCGGATAGCGATGAGGACTGTCAGAGGATACAGCAGGGTTTAGATCGTTTGGAGACTTGGGCGGAGAGATGGCAGATGGAGTTTAATCTGGACAAATGTGAGGTGATGCATTTTGGAAGGTCTAATGCAGGTCGGGAATATACAGTGAATGTTAGAATCCTCAAGAGTATTGACAGTCAGAGAGATCTAGGTGTACAGGTCCACAGGTCACTGAAAGGGGCAACACAGGTGGAGAAGGTAGTCAAGAAGGCATACGGCATGCTTGCCTTCATTGGCCGGGGCATTGAGTATAAAAATTGGCAAGTCATGTTGCAGCTGTATAGAACCTTAGTTAGGCACACTTGGAGTATAGTGTTCAATTCTGGTCGCCACACTACCAGAAGGATGTGGAGGCTTTAGAGAAGGTGCAGAAGAGATTTACCAGGATGTTGCCTGGTATGGAGGGCACTAGCAATAAGGAAAGGTTGAATAAACGTGCTTTGTTCTCACTGGAATGAAGGAGGTTGAGGGGCGACCTGATAGAGGTCTACAAAATTACGAGGGGCATAGACAGAGTGGATAGTCAGAGACTTTTCCCCAGGGTAGAGGGGTCAATTACTCGGGGGCATAGGTTTAAGGTGCAAGGGGCAAGGTTTAGAGGAGATGTATGAGTTAAGTCTTTTACACAGAGGATAGTGGGTGCCTGGAACTCGCTGCCGGAGGAGGTGGGGGAAGCAGGGACGATAGTGATATTTAAGGGGCATCTTGACAAATACATGAATAGGATGGGAATAGAAGGATACGGACCCAGGATGTGTAGAAGATTTTAGTTTAGACAGGCAGCATGGTCGGCACAGGCTTGGAGGGCCGAAGGGCCTGTTCCTGTGCTGTACTTTTCTTTGTTCTTCTTTGTTCTTTGTCCTGGGGACGTATCTACTTTAATGCTTTGTAAGATGCCCAAACCCTCCTCTTTATTGATATCAACATGACTCAGAATATCAATGCACTCTACCCTGTACTCAACATACACCATGTCCTGTCCCTGGTAAATACTGAGGCAAGGTATTCATTTAGTATCTCTCCCATTTCCTCTGGTGCTGGCAAGGGCTCCCAGAGGAGCACCACTTCCTGCAACTCCCCATCTATGGACAGCTCACCCTCCCCCCCACCTCCTCCAGTCCCCCCATACCACGCCCCCCCCCCCCCCCCCCCAACCGCCAACCAAACCACTTATCAACGCTCAGGCCTCTCATATCTGTCAGTATTCTCTTGTTAATGTGGAGAGAGTCTGTCCACCTCGTCAGCAGCCGGTTGAGAAACACATCAGGACCCCTGGCCTCAGAGGAGGCAGTAGCAGCTCAGATGTGTCATTCAACCTCTCTGCTCCCCGACATCACCCAGTTCAGTGGCAGGTCGCATTCAGCTCTCTGTCAGGCCGGAGTCTGACATTTTGCAGAGGCTAAGAGAAGCATCGCTCTGTCCTCACGGCAAGTTATCATCATTCTCCTGCAGCATCCCGCCAATCGCTTTGGAGCCCTGCGCATTAATGGAGCAACCATTGTGATGACATTCTGCAGGCAGCACAGTGGTGAACAGATGTCAGACCCCATTCTGGGAGACGTTTTCACACCCTAATCCTGGTCATCACCAAACCGAGAGGCTATGAGGGCAACCCTAATTCTGTGCCCCTTGTGGGCACTGGCCATCGATCAAAGTCCTTCACACGCATTTGCCCCTCACCATGCTCCTCATCCAAGGAGATGTGGCACTTCTCCATTGCCACTTGATCCAGCTGCCCGTCCACTACAGTGTCAGGCTGTGCAGAGCACTGCGGACCACTATGGTGCAGGATAACCTCTGGGAGCTGTATTGGAGCATTCCCCCCGACTGCTTCTGGCATCAGTACAGCATCTTGAGCAGTCCAATCACCCGCTTGACTAACACACACAGTGACACATGAGTAGCTAGTCTAAGCAAGTGTTTGTGGCCTCCGCACTGGTATCAGCAGCCACCCCCTGAGGGGCTGCTCTTTGTCCCAGAGGAGCGCTCCTCCCAGCCGCTGGTGTCCCTCAAAACTGGCTGAGATCTGCGAGCCCCCCGATTTGTAACTACCATGGACGCTCCCCAGGGAATGGCACGGATCTACATGATGCATATTGCGTGGTCACAGAAGATCTGGACATTGAGGGAATGGTATTTCCTTGCAGTTCACAAATTGCGTCCCACACCACCACGAAGAGAATAGAACCACATGGGTGCAGTAGATTACACCCTGCACCTTGGGCATGGGTATATGGGCAAAGCCCTTCGCCCTGGACCCGCCTGGTCCCGGTCAAAATTAAAGTCCATGTGGCCCCTCGCAAATACCACATCTGTGACCTCCCTCGTGCACTTGTATGTAGCTGACTGGGAGATGTCGCACAGGTCATCCGTACGATCCTGAAACGAGCCATCGGGAAAGACATTCACAGCAGCTGTGACTTTCAGGGCCACAGGCAATGGGTGACATCCCAGTCCCTGTGGTGCCAACACTTGCATCACCTGGCACAGGTAGTGTACTGTCCCCCAGGACTGACCCAGTCTTCTCCGGTACTGGATCTCTGGCATCTGCAGGTAGGAAGATCTGTGTAGTAAACCCGTGGCCAGTAAGTCTCCTCCAAGGCTCCACCATTTGTGGTCCTGCTGCAGGAAGATCAGTAGGTCCTGCCTCCCTGCCCTCTGTAGCGTGCTGGTTCTGCTCACGTGCAGTGGCAGGTCGATGTGGCTGCTGCTGCTCAGTAAAACAATAGCTAACTCGACTGGCTCCACTATACCTCCGATACAAAAACTGACAGAAAGAGATCATCAAAAGCAAACAATGAGGAATCCTGACAACGTCCTGACCCACAGCCCTCTCAGGATCTGTGACACCCACTCATGCACATCCCCAAATGAGCATCTTTCCAATGAGTCTCACTTTCTCCCCCTCACAGAACAGCCTCTTCACCATAGTTGTAACTCTCAACTCCGCCTGAATGAAGCACCTCGACACTTGAGAGCCTCAGCAGGCCGCATGACTTCCCCGAGGGTGAGGAGGGAGAGCTGTTGATTGTATTCAATAGATTTGCTTTCTGACCTCATGGGGGAGATGCTGCCACCCATCAGCTCTTGGATGGGAAAATGAGCGACTTCACTAGAACACCTTGCATTGGGGCCGTCACATCTCATTATGGATACGTGAGCTCAATGCCTGGGAGTTAGGCTTAACTATTGGGTGTAAAAGTGGCACACACATGCATTGCAATACTGACAATCAAAGACAATCAGTGCCTTATTGAGGGACTGGGCATCAGGAATAGGTGGTGGGGTGATGCTTGGAGCCACCTCCCCTGTCCTTGCATCTGATCTCACTGAACTTCCTTCTCAATACACCCACCGAAAACTGCCACACCTCACACTACGTACCTGTAGCCCGGGTCGCTCAACAATCCTTGGACCTTAGAGGTTGTCCTTATGGAAGCAGCCATGGCTTTTCAGTGGTGCCTCTGATTACAAGAGCTGTTGACGACTGATTGGCTAGCAACCTGTGCTCCGTGAGATCCCTCTCCCCCCCCCCCCCCCCCCACACTTTCCCCACCCCCACCCCTCTCGGTCTTAATACCAGGGGAAGGCCCGTAACAGGCCCTGTCAGGGCCTGATTGGCGTGCGTCGTTCAGCTCTCATCCAATAGGCAATATGCCTAATGCCTCAATAAGATACGGCCCAATTTTGTTTTTTTAAATTTAGAGTACCTAATTCATTTCTTTCAATTGAGGGGCAACTTGGCGTGGCCAATCCACATACCCTGCACATCTTTGGGCTGTGGGGGCGAAACCCTGAGAAGACTGATGGGGCTGGTTTAGCACAGTGGGCTAAACAGCTGGCTTGTAATGCAGAACAAGGCCAGCAGCACGGGTTCAATTCTCGTACCAGCCTCCCCAAACAGGCGCCAGAATGTGGCGACTCAGGGCTTTTCACACTAACTTCATTGAAGCCTCCTTGTGACAATAAGTGATTATTATTATAACCATCCAATTTCTCAGTCCAAGATTGCACTATGTTGATCACCTGGCTGGTACGTTTAACCTGCCAACCCACTATCTGCAACTGTGCCGCCTCCCTGACCACCTTGTTCCCAGGGGCTGGTTTAGCACACTGCGCTAAATCGCTGGTTTGGAAAGCAGACCAAGGCAAGCCAGCAGCGCGAGTTCAATTCCTGTACCATCCTTCCTGAACAGGTGCCAGATTATGGCGACTAGGTAACTTCATTGAAGCCTACTTGTGACAATAAGCGATTATTTAATTAAACTGGCACAATTAAATCTCCAATGAAGGGTCAGGGAGATAATTAGGCAAATGGATTCCTCTTGAGACATTCAAGGGCAACCTGTGAAGATAGCAATTTACAATCAACCTCTTCCTTCAAGGACACCCTCATTTCCATCGCTCTCATGGACTAGATTAAATGAGTCTTTCAACATGAACAGCCAGCCACCCAGACATTGATCCCTGACAGCGAGCCTCCATAACCAGTCTTGGAAATTCCAAATATCTCATGCCCTCAGTATTCACAGTGCAGCCTGGGTGTGGGGGTTTATTTGGATCGTACTCAGCCTCCCACGTGGGAGGGTCATCAGCCTTCATGAGGCTGGAAACCACCCCTTGTCAGAGTCTTCGACTTGGCCCATGTGGCCTAGCATTTAGACCCCACCCAAGGACCTCACTGACCTGTGCTGACCCTCTGGATTCACCTGCTCCCACCCATATTCCAGCTGCCACTCTGTAAGGCCAATCCCTCAGCGGTGATATCCCACAATCCCAGCTAGGAGGACACATCGTGCGCTGCCTGAAAGCCAGTGGCCAGACCCCTTTATACCTCGAGGCTCACAGACAGGAAGGGCTGCTCAGGGATGGGAGAGACCCCACCTCCCAAAACACCAAGACTTAGTCCCCCCCACCCCATCCCCAATTAATTATCTGGGGCCCCTGCAACTTCACTGGTTTCCCCTCTGCAATTGTCACCCTGGAGAGTGATGACGACCTGAGCCCTCACCTCCGATATTCCCTTTGGTGAGGAGATCTCCGTGTTCTTGTTTTTATCGAGCTGTTGTAAATCGTGCTGACGTGTCACCATGCCGATTCTCAATGACTATCCAGTGAGGGCAGATATCGCGGCGGGAGGGCTCACTCCCGGTATGTTGATGTATATAAATGAAGATCCCGACCTTCCATGATGGGATTCTTGTTACGTCACCGACGAGGGACCTGGAGAATCGGGAAGTGGGTTCTTGCTGGCAAGAATTGCGTTTCCTGATTCTTGTTGCATTTTGCACCTGCGTCGCTGTTCTTGCTGATGGCTAACACATGCTGAAAATCACCCCCAGTATAAATTGGTGATTGCTTTGAAATTTGATAATCTTGGATCAGTCCTGATGAGTCCAAGTGGAAAAGCTTCAACAATCTCTTTTTTCAGCAATACGCAGGTTCTGTATTACCAAGCCGTTTTGATTTTGCATTATTAATGGCTAAGCATATGGTAATTGAGGAAGCAGAGGAGTAAAGTAGGTTGGAACATTTCTGCTTCTTTGTATTATCGATTCAGAAGCTGAAAGTGTTGAAGCTGAGACACTGCAGTGTCTGTAATACACTTGAAGGCTGTAATTACTGTGTGACAGGTTTGAATAGGAAGTAAGTAGTGTAAAACCATGGCTGCAGAAAGCATTATTTCTTGTCAAGATAGTTGCACGACTCGTGGATTTGAAATATATTATTAATCTCTTGCCGATGGACAGCGGCGACTGAATGCAATATTCTTGCGAAATGGGGTTAGAGAGTAGGGGATCATTGGGATTGAGCGCACAGATGTATTTCAGCCTCAAAGGTTTACATTCCTCCCATAAGAATTCCCCTGCTGTACTTCAAATAATGCCACAGGATTATTTATCCCCAGCTGAAACGGCAGCAGAGGCCTCAAAGAAGCATCTGAACTTAAAAATAGGGCAGAAAAGGGCAGCACGATGGCACAGTGGGTTAGCGCTGCAGCCTCACGGCGCCGAGGTCCCAGGTTCAATCCCGGCTCTGGGTCACTGTCCATGTGGAGTTTTCACATTCTCCCCGTGTTTGCATGGGTTTCACCCCCACAACCCAAAGATGTGCAGGGTAGGTGGATTGGCCACGCTAAATTGACCCTTAATTCAAAAAAATGAATTGGGTACTCTAAATTTTAAAAAAAGGGCAGAATCCTGTTGAGGCCCGAGGCGTATTGCCTGTTGGATGAGAGCTGAACAAAGCACACCAATCAGGCACTGACAGGGCCAGTTACGGGCCTTCCCTTGGTATTAAGGCCGAGGGAGGTGGGGGTGGGGAATGGGGGTGGGGGGGTATCTCACGGAGCAAAGGTTGCTGGCCAATCAGACGTCAGCAGCTCTTGCAATCAGCGGCACCACTGAGAAGCCATGGCTGCTTCCATCAGGACAACCTCCAGAGTCCCAGGATTGTTGAGCGACTCGGGCTACAGGTACGTATTGTGAGGTGTGGTGGTTTGAGGTGGGTGTATTGGGGAGGAGGTTCAGTGAGATCAGATGCAAGGACAGGGGTGGTGGCTCTCAGCATCACCCTGCCATCGCTTCCCGATGTCTAGTCCCTCAATAAGGCACTGATTGTCTTTGATCATCCTTCTCGAGGACGTGCACAATTTCACCTGCCGTGCGTGCTGCATAGCTAAACCCCAGCAGCAACAGGAGAGGCCCTTAATTGGCCATTAAGTGATCTCATAATGCTCTCAACCAATAGTTCAGTGGGGGGGGGCGAGTGGAGGCTGACCACAGGCTTTCCCGCGCAGGACTTGAAATGAAAATGAAATGAAAATTGCTTATTGTCACAAGTAGGCTTCAAATGAAGCTACTGTGAAAAGCCCTTGGCGCCACATTCCGGCGTCTGTTCGGGGAGGCTGGTACGGGACTTAATTCTAGTGGAGGGAGAAAGGCAGAGGATTTCAGGTACACCAGCATCTCACATAATTAAATGCCCCTCCCACTTCCAAGTGTGCCACTGGTAGGAGCAGACAGAATGTTCCACCCATGGAATCTGACAGTGCAGCACTCCCTCAGTTGTGTAGTCTATCACCCGGCTTGTCTATGGAGGGGCTCTGGAATGTACAATCATCTGGCTTCGAGGCAAGAATATTACCACTGAGGCAAAGCTTTTCAAATGTGTCTGTTGGTGCAGTAGAATTCCATAATGCCTATAATTCTACTCAATAAGGAGTTGCAGAGAGTGAAATTTATTCCCTTAATTCCTTCCAACCTTCTTCCATCCCTCCCTCTCCTCTTTCTACCCTGCACATTACAGAGCTAAAAAAAAATCCCACCAAGAATTGAGATGCTAATGAAGTTATGTGTCCCTAAGCAACACAGCTCTAAGACAAAATACATTACTGAGTGCTATTAAGCAATGGTGGTGTTATATTGCATGGGCCAGTATATGTTTGAGTGTCCAATGTTTGAATAAAATTGAATTATACCATCACTCAGGTGATGAATTCATTGAGCTTTGCGAAGTCATTTTCTTCTTGGGCATATCCTTATCATTGACGTCACCGTAACAACACGCACATGCACGGATATTAAACCACGATACCGTACCAACAACCTAAATCACTGCCGTCCATGTTACTGCAAAGACACTTGACTGTCGGATTAATGGTTCATTGATTATTTCATCATCAATTGTCATCAGAGCTCAAAATAAAGAATGTTTTGGGGATCAAAAAATATATATTGAAGCTAAAATACGACCTAGGACCTTCCAAATCTCACTGTTATGGTCTGTCGCCGACGTAATAGAGGTGGCCTACAAGAGGTCACCAAACCAATTCCTGGAGGCTGGGTACCCCAACAGATTAAAGGGAGTTAGAGGGGATAAGGTAAGTCTTGATCGTAATGCTTGTGGGTCATGAAGAGGAAATAAGTTTCCCCACAAACTATGTGCCATGTGATCAAGCTTGCACAATCAGCTGATCACACTGCTGGTGATCACCCCCCCCCCCCACCCCACCTCTGATGTTCAGTTGTACCTCCCCCCTCCCCGCATCGCCATGATATCTGATTCATCCCCTGATCATCAATACCTTCCCCATGCCAATCACAGTAACTCCATTCCCGTGTGAATGTAAGCTTACTTGTGACAATAAAGATTATTATTATCATGTCCAAATTCCCACGCCGGCCACCCCACCCTCTCTGGATTTTGTTTGTACACAGCTAAGCTCTTTTGGGGGGTGCCGAGGACGCAAATGTATCCATTTTAAATCAGGCAGATGCTGTATTGCTTCAGATGAGACACTGATAGTTCTGATCTAATCATGTGCTGGAGCACCTCATGAGAATACCCTCAATTGGGTCTGATTGCACTGACAAGTGTAAAGCCTGTCACCGCTTGCCAAGAATCATGTTTGAAGGCACAGTGTTCAGCCAATCAGAACTGATTTTTCTCCACTCTGATCCAATTCTCTTTAAATGTCTGATGACTATCTCCTTCTTGTCTGCACGAGCTCCATCCATCACATATCTCCCCCCAAATCGTGTTTTATTGATCTCCATTATCTTCAATGTCAATTCTGTTGCGGTTCTGTCGCGTTACACGTATCAGGACTGACATCTGACCTGGAACATTTCAATACCATATGTTGAATTACTGGTGAGCACAGTGTTATGAGTCAAGTGAAATGGTGTGTAGAAAAGTGGAAATAATTGAAAGTATGTATTTTTTCCACTTATGTAAGCAAATTAATGGTGAGCTTTGCTTTAAAATGTGATTTATATTTAATTAGTACGAAATGTGAGAGTTGTTTAATGCTATGACCTGTTTCCATTGAAATTCAATGACTAAAATTAATGTCATTAAATGCTTTAGTCAGGCATTGTACAGAATATTTACATCTCCCCCTCTTCCTGGGAATGGCTCAAACCCCAGTCACAGTTGTGAAAAGGTATCATTGCACTTCCATGCTCACAAAACCCATGGAAGTTTGACTTATAACACAGGCTTTTCAGCAGAAGTGTTACAAATCTCTCAGAAATTCGGAACTAGTGATTGTAGATTCATTGAGACCCGACCCACCACTTTAAAATTTGACTCCCTCCACAACCAACGCACAACGGCATCAGTGTGTACCATCTAGAAAATGCACGGCAACACCTCAGCAAGTCTCCATAAGACAGAGGGCAGAAGTAGACCATTCGGCCCATCCAGCGTGTCACCTTTAATAGCACCTTCCAAGCCTGTCACCACGACCATCTAGAAGGACAAGGGCAGCAGACACATGGGAACACCACCACCCGCATGTTCCCCTCCGAGCCGCCCACCATTGTGATTTGGAACTAAATCTCCATTCCCTCACTGTCGCTGTGACAACATCCTGGAACTCCCTCCCTAACAGCACTGTAGATGTACCAGCACCACATGGATTGCAGCGGTTCAAGAAAGCAACTCATGACCACATTCGCATGGCAACTCGGGATGGGCAATAAATCCTGGCCTAACCAGCAACACTCAAGCCTCACAACAAACTTTTAAAAATCTAATTCTTTTGACTTGTAGGGAAAGCTTACTGAACCGCAAACGCTCCAAACTGCTTCAAATGTTGCATTTAACTAAGTGAGGATTGAAGCAACTCCTTGAACCATTGACCAGAAGTCCAATGATTACAGTTCCCCTGTCCTGTCTCCTTTTCCTTCTTTGCCGTATGTTTCTCTCTCCCTGTTCTGGAGGGTGAACTCCACCATATCCACTCACGTGTTTATTCTTTATGTTGAAAAGGATATCGCAGGAACATCCAACCCGATTTTACACACTTGCTCTCGAGCAAGATTCCCTGTCTCTGCCATAGTTAAAGATAAACTTGAACCAACTTAACATGTTGGCATCTTAATGAGGATCATTTCAAAGGAACAAAAAAGAAATGCGTGCATCGATGGGACTTATATCTGACAAAGGTTCAGATTAACATCACAAAAACTCTGAAATTGTTGGGTTCCACTCATTTTTATCAGTCTAATTTCTCGGTTTCCTTTTGGTCATCAAAAACCCACTCAGTTACACATTTGTCATGACAACTACCAGCATAAATTGGCAATTGCAGATCCTCAGCACCACTGTTCCCTCTGTCCCTCACCGATCTCCACAATGAAAATCTGTGCCTCTGCTTCACAACCTGCTTTAATTTTTTTTTTTTAAATTTTAGATTACCCAATTATTTTTTCCAATTAAGGGGCAATTTAGCGAGGCCAACCCACCTACTCTGCACATTTTTGGGTTGTGGGGGCAAAACCCACGCAGACACGGGGAGAATGTGCAAACTCCACACGGACAGTGACCCAGAGCCGGGATCGAACCTGGGACCTCAGCGCCGTGAGGCGGTTGTGCTAACCACTAGGCCACCGTGCTGCCCCAACCTGCTTAACTATAAACAATAACATAAATTCAAAATATTAACTATAACTAAGGGAAGAATATGTGGTTTTAAAATAGGGGCAAAAATATACTTGTGCTCCCCAGTACAATTATCCATCCTCCCCGCCGGCCCTTCACCTGAAATATTACTTGGTCGTGACACCCTGCGACATCGTGCGCAATGGACTGAGAAATTATATAAACATTTAAGTATTTAATTAAAATTAGTTGTGGGCTCCCTCTGTCATTGTGGGTCTCACACCCACAACCCAAAAAAATGAGCAGGGTAGGTGAATTGGTGACGCTAAATTGCCCCTTAATTGAAAAAAAAAGAATTGGATACTCTACATTTCTGAAAGAAATTAGTTGTGGGTTATTATTGCGCCCAGATAACACCTCACATGAATCAGAAGTTTGTAGATTTAAGCCGCACTCCAAGAATTTATTATATAGCACAGGATGACAATTCAACTAGGGAATAAAGCATTGTCGCAATTCTTTAGCTTTGGACAAAAATTTAAAGCAATTCCCTGTCTGCATGTTTGGGTGGTTTAAAAGATTCCATGGCAGTAAATGAAGAAGAGAAGGGGAATTCTCCCTGGTGTCCGGACCAACATTTATTCCTCAACAAACATCAGTAAAATGATCACATCTCAAGTACCCTGCTTTGAAACTAACCACAATGTTTGTAAAGATCTAGCTATGATTGACAGCTCTTGACCACATCAAAAGACGTCGAGTGCTTTCTGCAGAGTAAAAGAGGAAGTGAAAGCACTTATCTCCTCGATGTTTATAAATATTTGGTTATCCTCAAAGCAGGCTATTTGAGATGTGTTCAAGTGTGAAGGAAGATGAAAATAAACAATCCAGGCACCAATCCAGGGGATGGTTTAGTTCGCTAGGGGCTGGTTTAGCTCACTCGGCTAAATCGTTGGCTTTTACAGCAGACCAAGCAGGTCAGCAGCACGGTTCGATTCCTGTACCAGCCATAGGCGCCGGAATCAGGCAACTAGGGGCTTTTCACAGTAACTTCATTGAATCCTACTCGTGACAATAAGCGATTTTCATTTTTCATTTCACCTTGCTGTCTGGAAGCTATTACCCTGCCAATTACAGCCTAGTAAAAGCAATTTCCCTTTGAAAGTCAATAGAAAGATCTGAGGGAGATTAAAGCCTTGTAATGTCTGTAACAGCTGCTTGTTTCAACACTTCTGTCTGAGGCAGCAGCTGTAAGGGAGAGGTAAATTAAAAAGCAATGATTTTTCACTGGCAGGGGAAAATGATGGGGGCATCTCAGATGGGGGTCTCTGATATAGATGGTTCTGGTATGGGGGTCTCTGATATGGGAATCTCTGATGGGGTCTCTGATATGGGGTCTCTGGTATGGAGATCTCTGATATGGGGGTCCCTGATGGGGGTCTGATAGGGGGTCATGGGTGGGAGTTGGGCACCCTCATGTGTGCGTGCCATGGGGGTGTGATTACTAATTCCTGTGATGGTTGGGGGGTGCCCTTACTTGTAAACGTGGGGCACAATTTGATTTGGAGGGTGAAGCAGGGCCCACCTTTGGACTTCGGTATCAGGCTGCCCACTAAAAATAGCAACCCAATACCAGGATTCCAATGGAATCCCATGAGATCCCTCCCGTGCGTAAATGTGCATGGCAAGGAAGACAGAATCTTCCCTGGGCACCGCTCCTAACACCAGCGCAGATCAGGAGCGATCCTACAGCAGCGGGAGAGCTTAGTGTCCCAGAGAACCCTGCCCCTAATGTGGACATCAAAGACCACTGGGCACTTTTTGAAGACAATTGAGTGTTATCCTGGTAACCTCCTGGTCATTATTTGTCCCTAAACAAATAGGCTGAAAAAGGATTAACCTTGTTGTTTGTAGGACATCACTTTGTACAAAATATCTGTCTCTTATATCAATAGCTTTTTGTTGCATGTAAGTGCTTGGGAATGTTTCAGAGAGACAACGAGAGGCATTATCTCACTGAAAGTTGTTTCCTTTATTTACATCCACTTCTTCAGAAAAATGACACCAGTTTTGTAGATAATGGAAGTATTTGTTTTAATGGCATAACAATAATACGTGAAAAGGTAGAAACGAGTTAGATACAGGAGTTGAATCTATTTCGCTTGTTGAGGGATTTACAAGGAATGCCTGAGACATTATTAAAAGATTGGACATTATAGCAGGAAAGCGGCAGAGAAAAGTTGGGTAACAAATATAATGATAAGGCAAGCAGAAATAATGATTGTAATCCATCGCTCAAGGCAGACAAGAACATGGAGAACATCTTTACCCAGTAAAAGAGGCAGAAGCGAATTATAATTCATCAATCAGTGATCATTTTCAGCTTCACAGAAGCAAAGTGGATAGAAAAGGAGCAAAATGGTGAAAGTACCAGCAATTTAGTCACAGGTAACCAATGATTGCTTCAAGTCCAAGTGGAATGGAGTAACATGCCGTTGCTATATTTGCGAAGGTTGTACTGCAGCTAAGTGCTCTGTAACTAGCATCAACTGTCTGTGATGCACATTGCAGCTGACCCTGACTGACACTGACAAACAGGGCTGACAGACATTTGTGCGTCCGTGCATTTGTACATCTGCCGATTTGTGCTCACTCTCCCTCTGATATTTAATGTTCGAGGAGTCAAGCAGGAATATCTGCCTTCTCGTGATGTTCAATCAAACAGGGAGATTTTGAAGTTTGCAGGGTCCTGAGTCAATGCCGAGTGGCCTTTCCGGGTCTGTGATATCAGGATGTTTGAATGTTTTTTCTTGGCTTTAATAATGTTATTTCTATTGCCCTTTTCTGCCTTATTTCTTGGCTATCTGATGTTGACATTAGTTGTGGGGCAATTAGGAAAATCTGTCACTGGGAACAGAATGGCTGAACCCCTGGACAAACTTGAACAGATCAGATAAAGTCAGTGTGGATTTCTGAAGACTAAATACTGTTTGACATGGTCCAGATAAGGAGTCTCTTGGAGGAAAACACGAATTAAGTAGATAAAAGAGTATCAGGAAAAGTTGTCTGAAGGGATTTCAAGAGGATGTTTAAGAAATTTTTATGCAAGAGATTATTCGCAAAAAATAGAATACATGGAATTGAAGGAAATGTGATAAGGGCTTGAAACTGGTTAGTAGGTAGGAGAGAGAGCGTTGGGATAGGAGGCCATGCTCTCAATGAACCAATGTGATAAGTTGTATTCCCCATTCATCTTTTCATCATACTTATCAATGTTTTGGATGAAGGAATAGAACTCTGGACATCCATGTTTGACAGTATAAACTAGGAGAAACAGCAAGCACTATATTAGAGCAGATTATGTGAGAAGGCAAAACTAATGCTCATAGAATCTACAGTGCAGAAGGAGGCCATTCGGCCCATCGAGTCTGCACCAGCTCTTGTAAAGAGCACCCTACCCAAGGTCAACACCTCCACCCTATCCCCATAACCCAGTAACCCCACCCAACACTAAGGACAATTTTGGACACTAAGGGCAATTTATCATGGCCAATCCACCTAACCTGCACACCTTTGTGACTGTGGGAGGAAACCGGAGCACCCGAAGGAAACCCACGCACACACGGGGAGGATGTGCAGACTCCGCACAGACAGTGACCCAAGCCAGAATCGAACCTGAACCCTGGAGCTGTGAAGCGATTGGGCTATCCACAATGCTACCATGCTGCCCTAAACAATGCTACCGTGCTGCCCTACAATGCTACCGTTCTGCCCTACAATTCTACCGTGCTGCCCTACAATGCTACCGTGCTGCCCTACAATGCTACCGTGCTGGTGAGGTTTAATGTGATGAAGTGTGACATTGTCCACTTCATATGTACAAAAGACAATATTCTCAACAGCATTTTCCAAATGGTGAGGAAAATAGGAACTGGAGAGGAGTGAAAAGGTTTGTGTGTCCACAAGACCACAAGACATAGGAGTAGAATTAGGCCACTCGGCCCATCAGGTCTGCTCCGCCATTCAATCCTGGCTGATATTTTCCCATCCCCATTATCTTGCCTTCTCCCCATAACCCCTGATCCCCTTATTAATCAAGAACCTATCTATCTCTGTCTTAAAGACACTCAGTGATTTGGCCTCCGCAGCCTTCTGCGGCAAAGAGTTCCACCGATTCACCACCCTCTGGCTGAAGAAATTCCTCCTCATCTCTGTTCCAAATGGTCGTCCCTTCAGTCTGAGATGTTCTCCTCTGGTTCTAGTTTTTCCTACAAGTGGAAACATCCTCCCTACGTCCACTCTATCCAGGCCTCGCAGTATCCTGTAAGTTTCAATTAGATCACCCCTCATCCTTCTAAACTCCAACGGGTACAGACCCAGAGTCCTCAACTTTTCCTCATTCAACAAGTTTTTCATTCCAGGGATCATTCTTGTGAACCTCCTCTGGACTCTTTCCAAGGCCAGCACATCCTTCCTTAGATACGGGGCCCTTAATGCTCTCAATACTCCAAATGTGGTCTGACCAGGGCCTTAAACAGCCTCAGAAGTACATCCCTGGTCTTGTATTCTTGACCTCTTGACATGAATGCTAATATAGCATTTGCCTTCTTAACTGCCGAGTGAACCTGCACGTTAGCCTTAAGAGAATCATGAACGAGGACTCCCAAGTCCCTTTTCCCTTCTGCTCTCCGAAGCATTTCCCCTTTTAGAAAATAGTCCATGCCTAAATTCCTCTTTCCAGAGTGCATAACCTCACACTTTTCCACATTGTATTTCATTTGCCACTTCATTGCCCACTCTCCCAGCTTGTCCAAATCCTTCTGCAGCCCCCTTCCTTCCTCAATACTACCTGTACCTTTACAGATCTTTGTATCATCTGCAAACTTAGCAACAGTGTCTTCAGTACCTTCTTCCAGATCATTAATGTATATTGTGAAAAGTTGTGGTCCCAGCACAGACCCCTGAGGCACACCACTAGTCACCGGCTACCATCCTTGAAAAAGACCCCTTTATCCCCACTCTCTGCCTTCTACCAGTCAGCCAATCCTCTATCCATACCAGGATCTAACCCTTAAAACCATGGGCTCTCAACTTATTTAACAGTTTCCAATGCAGCACCTTGTCAAAGGTCTTCTGGAATTCTAAATAAATCACGTCCACTGGTTCTCCTTTGTCTAATTTCCTTTTTACCTCCTCAACGAACTCTAACAGATTTGTCAGACATAACCTCTCCTTAACGAAACCGTGCTGACTCAGTCCGATGTTACAATGCACTTCCAAGTAGTTTGCAATCTCATCTTTAATAAAAGACTTTAAAATCTTACCAATGGCCGAAGTCACACTACCCAGCCTATAATTTCCTGCCTTCTGCCTCCGTCCCTTCTTAAACAGTGGTGTTACATTAGTCACTTTCCAGTCCTCTGGGACCCCTCTTGCCTCCAGTGATTCCTGAAAGATCACCATCAATGCCTCCACAATCTCCTCAGCTATCTCTATTCGAACCCTGGGGTGTAGTCCATCCGGTTCAGGTAAACTATCCACCTTCAGACCTTTCAGTTTCCCCAGAACCTTGTCCTCAGTGATGGCCATTACACTCACCTGTGCTCCATGGTTCTCCTGGAGCTATGGCATCTCACTGGTGTCTTCCACCGTGAAGACTGATTGAAAGTAACTATTCCATTCATCTGCCATATCTTTGTTTCCTATTATTACTTCTCCAGCCACGTTTTCCAGTGGTCCAATGTCTATTTTTGCCCCTCTCTTACCTTTTATATATTGAAAGGAACTATTTTCTTTTATATTACGAGCTAACTTGCACTCATATTTCATTT
This sequence comes from Scyliorhinus canicula, assembly GCF_902713615.1. Classification (NCBI taxonomy): domain Eukaryota; kingdom Metazoa; phylum Chordata; class Chondrichthyes; order Carcharhiniformes; family Scyliorhinidae; genus Scyliorhinus; species Scyliorhinus canicula. Next base: position 241,185,329 of record NC_052149.1, read on the forward strand.
TCTCTCCCTTATTGCTTTTTTAGTAGTCCTCTGCTCGCTTTTAAATGATTCCCAATCCTCTGGCTTCCGATTAATCGTTGCCACTTTGTCTGCTTTTTCTTTTGCATTTACGCTGTCCTTAACTTCCCTCATCAACCATGGATGCCTTGTCCTCCCCTGAGCATGTTTCCTCCTCCTTGGGATTAATTTCTGCTGTGCCTCCCGAATAACGCTCAAAAACTCCTTCCATTTCTCTTCCACTGTCTTCCCTGCTAGGCTCCTTTTCCAATCAACTCTGGCCAGCTCCTCCCTCATGTCTTTGTAGCTACCCTCACCACCAAATCCAGAATTGCCTGTTCCCTAATGGGCTCTACCACAAGCTGCTAAAAAAAAACATGTCTTAAACATGCCACCAATTCTTTTTCTTAGGATCCACTACCAACCTGATTTTCCCAGTCCACCTGCATATTGAAGTCCCCCATGATTATTGTGATATTGCCTTTTTTACATGCTTTCACTATCTGCTGATTTATTTTCTGTCCTTCATCCTGACTACTGATAGGGGGCCTGTACATAACTCCCATTAGGGTATTTTTACCTTTGCGATTCCTTAACTTATTTCAGATTCCAGCATCCACAATAACTTGCTTTGATCTGACGCACTCTGAATTGGATACATAATACTATTCAGCTTCCTGGAAGTACCTTCAGCAGACAGACTGAAACTGTTCAAGAAGAACACATAAAACAAATAAAACATATAAAGCATACAAAACAACATATAAAACATGTAAAACATTTAAACATACAAAATTATGAAGGGAATAGATAGGATAGATGTGGGCAGGTTATTTCCACCGGCGGGTGAAAGCAGAACTAGGGGGCATAGCCTCAAAATAAGGGGAAGTAGATTTAGAACTGAGTTTAGGAGGAACTTCTTCACCCAAAGGGTTGTGAATCTATGGAATTCCTTGCCCAGTGAAGCAGTTGAGGCTCCTTCATTAAATATTTTCAAGATAAAGATAGATAGTTTTTTGAAGAATAAAGGGATTAAGGGTTCTGGTGTTCGGGCCGGAAAGTGGAGCTGAGTTCACAAAAGGTCAGCCATGATCTCATTGAATGGCGGAGCAGGCTCGAGGGGCCAGATGGCCTACTCCTGCTCCTAGTTCTGATGTTCTTATGTAATAATCTGTTTATGAGGAATTGGGGACAGGAAATAGATGGCCTTGCCTGACATTAAGGTCACATTTATTTGGAGTACTGTGTGCAGTTCTGGTCGCCTCATTTTAGGAAGGATGTGAAAGCTTTGGAAAAGGTGCAAAGGACATTTACCAGGATGTTGCCTGGAATGGAGAGTAGGTCCTACGAGGAAAGGTTGAGGGTGCTAGGCCTTTTCTCATTAGAATGGAGAAGGATGAGGGGCGACTTGATAAAGGTTTATAAGATGATCAGGGGAATAGATAGAGTAGACAGTCAGAGACTTTTTCCCCGGGTGGAACAAACCATTACAAGGGGACATAAATTTAAGGTGAATGGTGGAAGATATAGGGGGGATGTTCTTTACCCAGAAAGTAGTGGGGGCATGGAATGCACTGCCTGTGGAAATAGTTGAGTCAGAAACATTAGAGCCCTTCAAGCGGCTATTGGATAGGTACATGGATTATGATAGAATGATGGGGTGTAGATTAATTTGTTCTTAATCTAGGATAAAAGTTCGGCACAATATCGTGGGCCGAAGGGCCTGTTCTGTGCTGTATTTTTCTATGTTCTATGTTCTAAGAGACGTATTTCAAAAATGACACATTCTTGAATCACTTGAGCTAAAACTTTGTTAAATGTCACGTTTATTTCTCAACCGAGATACAGATTGTAATGGGCACATTAATGTGCTTTCAGAAATGTATTAGTCCTTTCCTCATACAGGACGATAAAAGTATCAGAAGATATTTCCAGTCCCAGAAGCATTCAAAATATACCAAATACCCATCAAAATATGCCAGATTTTAACTTTGGCTCATTTAACTATCACATTTTCAAGTCATTTACCTAATGGATTTTGTAAAACAAACATCTTAAAGGTTATCTGAAGATAATACAGCATCAAAATTCCAAACAGGGCAGACTTTATGTCTTAAATTTAGATCCATGTTATTGCAGATATTTTAAAAGCTTTGGCTATTTCCTATTTGACTCCACAGTCAGGCATCACTCTGCCATTCAATGCTACAAAACTGTGTGGATGAAGAATTGGTTTACAATTCGGGCATAAATTGTAACTAAGAGAGATCTCCCCCTCCCCTGTTCAAATAAATTTGATTTAATGGTCTAATCAAGGCTTTTAATTTCCTCTGGTGAGCAATTGTGAATGTGTATGCGTGCTCTTTAAATACAGTGATTCCTCTCTTGTACATATAAAATGCACAAAGCCTTTGTCAGGAATATGTTAATCAATATAACACCAGAGGAAGTGAAATCTCCAGCCTTCAAATTAGTGCTGGAGATAATGATGTTAAGTGACCGATTAGTATAATTTCAGGACCATGGAGAGTATGTTTCTTCTGTATTCTCAGAGGTCTGTATATGTGTAAATGTCTTTATAAATTATTTTGATGCAGTTTGATGCTGATTTTAAACACGTTTAAGCACTTAACAAAACACCAGAGAGAGAAATTTCAGGCAAATGGGGTTGTGTCCACCTGCTACTCTCCCAGCGTGAAACCAACTCAAAGACAAAGGTCAATATCTGCCGGAAAGCAAAATTCAGGTGCAAACTCTGGCTGTGTTTATCTTGTAATTCCTCCCTTCCCTATTTTTACTCAGGTCTTAATATTGGGGAAGTTGAAATCCTCACTATTGCTACCCTATTATTTTTATACTTCTCTGAAATTTACCTACATATCTGCTCTTCTATTTCTCTGAGACTGTTAGGAGGCCTCTAAAACACTCTCAGCAATATGATTTACTCCTTCTTAGTTTTTGAGTTCTACTCATAAGTCTTCAGTGGAAGAGATTTATAAGATTTCATCATCCTTACTGCTGTAATTGATTTCCTGATCGAAATTGTGACACCTCCTCTTTTACCTCATTCCCTATTTCACCTGAAGATCCTATATCCTGGAATATTAAGCTGCCAATCCTGCCCCTCTCTCAACCATGTCCCAGTGACGGAAATAACATCATACCCCTATATTTTAATTTGCGCCCTCAATTCATCTGCCTTGTTCATCAGACTTGTCGCATTAAAATAAATACCATCCATTCATGCCAAACTCCCTGGTCACTTAACTGGTCTCGACATTCTGTGCCTTCCTGACTCACTTGATGTCTCCTCTAAATTTGGCTGTGCATCTATCTCTGCTGAACCTTCTCTCAGGATCACAAGTCCCTGACAAGTTAAGTTAAACCTTTCCCTAAAGCACTAGCAAACCTGCCTGCATTTACACTAGTCCCATTTTAGTTCAGGTGCAACCCATCCGCCGTGTGGAGGTTACACCATCCCTAAAAATAGCTAGCAATATAAAGGAAAATGGGAAGAGTTTTTTCAATATATAAATCATAAGAGAGAGGCAAAAATAGGCATTGGACAACTGGAAAATGTGGCTAGAGAAGTAATAACAGGAAATAAAGAAATAGCAATTGAACTGAATAGTTACTTTTCATCAGTCTTCGTGGTGGAAGACACTAGTGGGATGTCAGAGCTCCAGGAGAATCACAGAGCAGAGGTGCATGTAGTGACCATTACTAAGGAGAAGGTTCTGGGGAAACTGAAAGGTCTGAAGGTGGATAAGTCACCTGGACCAGATGGGCTACACGCCAGGGTCCTAAAGTGATAGCTGAAGAAATTGTGGACGCATTGGTGATGATCTTTCAGGAATCACTGGAAGCAGAAAGGGTCCCAGAGGACTGGAAGGACTGGAAGGACTGGAAGAGGACACCGCTCTTTAAGAAGGAAGGGAGGCAGAAGGCAGGAAATTATAGGCCGGTTAGCCTGACTTTGGTCATTGGTAAGATTTTAGAGTCTGTTATTAAAGATGAGATCGCAGAGTACTTGGAAGCGCACAGTAAAATAGGTCTGAGTCAGCATGGCTTTGTCAAAGAGAGGTCGTGTCTGACAAATCTGTTGGAGTTCTTTGAGGAGGTAACAAGGAAGTTAGACAAAGGAAAACCAGTAGTGGACGTGATTTATTTTGATTTCCAGAAGGCCTTTGACAATGTGCCGCATAGGAGAATGTTAAAAAAGTTAAAAGCCCATGGTGTTAAGGGTAGGATCCTGGCATGGATAGAGGATTGGCTGACTGGCAGAAGGCAAAGAGTGGGGATAAAGGGGTATTTTTCAGGATGGCAGCCGGTGACTAGTGGTGTGCCTCAGGGGTCTGTGCTGGGACCACAACTTTTCACAATATACATTAATGATCTGGAAGAAGGAACTGAAGGCACTGTCGCTAAGTTTGCAGATGATACAAAGATCTGTCGAGGGACAGGTAGTATTGAGGAAGCAAGGGCGTGCATGGGTGTGTGTGTCTGTGCGCGAACGTGTGTTCGTGCGTGTGTCTCTGTGTGTGCGTGCGCCTATGTGTGCTTGTCTGTGTGTCTGCGTGCATCTGCCTGTGTATGTCTATGTGTGTGTGCCTGTGTGTGTGTCTGTATGGGTGTGTGTTTGTGTGTCTGTGTGTGTGTCTATGTGTGTATCTGTGGGTTCCTGTGTGTGTCTCTGTGTGAGTGTGTGTGTCTGTGTGTATCTATGCATGCCTGTGTGTCTGTGTGTGTATGTACAGTGGGGCGAGTTAGAAAGGGTGTGTGTGTGGAAATTCAATACTGGTTAATCAGTTGTATTGTTGTATATTTAATAATAATGGCTGTTGAAAAATAAAAGATTATTTTTGTTAAAAGCTGCAAACCTGGTGGTTTTACATATTCGGAATGAAACCAAAGAGATTGGATATTTAAGCAACTTTAATTTTGATTGTGTTGCAATCCCAGGTCAAGAGGGGCTGTAATTGACCACACAGTAGCCCAGGGTGTTGCTAATCTTTATCTTGAGTCTAAACATGGGGATTACGCATCAAAAAAATTAAATCTTTTGGAAACAAGCACAAAGAGTTTTAGAGAAGCAAGAAAATGATGGAATCCACGTCTGCGGGCAATGATAAAGCTGAGGTGGTGAAGACCCCCTATCGGGTCACAGCAAAGACAGGGAAGCTGCACACAATCGGGGAAGGGTTGCTATTGTCAGTGGCTGAGAAGATGCTTGGTGTTCTGCTGGCAGAGAAGGCCTGCAAGCAAATTAACATCCTTTCAGTGTCAGATACTACAGAGCAACGCAGAATCGATGAGATGGTTCACAGCGTGAGAGAGCAGCTAATAGCGTGAATGCAAACAAGTCAATTTTACGCACTTCAACTGGATGAATCACAGGACGTTGCAAAACGTTTGAATTTGTTCGCCTGTGTGAATTCTCTTTTGTAAATTGTTGCCCAAACGTTCACTGCAATGGCTACTTGTGACATGCTGAACACCTTTATCACTTAAAATGGGGTCGATTAGTCAAAATGTGCAGGAGTTAACACAGGTGGGGCCCGTGCGAGGTGAGGCCCACATAGTGAGGTTGTTGCGCCATTAAGAGCAGTGGCTTCACGAGCAACAGCCATTCACTGCAGCATCCAGAGGGAGGGGTTAGCAGCAAAGAAAGCGGCTGCTGATCGCATGGCCGTTTTGGAGGAAGCGGTTCAAACAGTTAATGTTATCAAGTCCTGGCCACTGAAATGGCAAATATTTGCAGCTCTATGTGAGGAGATGGGCAGTTCTCTCCAACAACTACTTCTGTACACTGAGCTCCACTGGCTCTCCCGAGGCAACATACTCACACGTCTCTTCTGGTTGATGATGAAGTGAGCATGTTTTACCTGACTCAACGTTGGAAATCTCACAACGCTGCAATGATTTCCAATGGCTTGCCAAATTGACCCATATGGCAGGCATTTCCAATCACTGAAATGGTCTCAATCTGAGTCTTCAGGGAAAACCAATGACAGTTTGTCATGTGCAGGACAAATAGAGGCAATGGTGAAGGAAGCAGAGCTGTGGGCCAAACGATGTGAGCTGTCAAATCACAGCTCATTGGCAAATGTGTCAGAATCTTTGGCCAGGGCAGAATGCAGCTTCCAAACAATATGAAGCATCAGAGAGCACCTGGAACGTTTGCAAACAAAGCCACCTGAGAACTTCCCTGTTCCCAACACAAAGTTCAACTGGATACAAAATCCCTTTGCAAACCTTGGTGATGACATTCTCACAAGTTTGGAGTCGAGAGAGCAAGACAGACTTGCAAAACTTCCCTGTGACCTGGATTCAATGTTGGATTTTACTCAGAACTACCTGATTGACTTTTGGCTGAAAGTTTCTGCAGAATACCCAGAACTCTCACTAAAGGCAGTAAAGTTTCTGCTGCCTTTTCCTACACTCTCCCTTCTTCAGCGATCCCTCATTAACAAGTAAGATCATCTACCTAAGAAACTCTGTGTTACCGATTATGGATTCTGTGGGTCCTTGCGTGGCTGATGAGCTCAATCCTAAAGCTGCATTTTCGACCGTATACTTGGCAGGTGTTTCCGGGAGGTGGGATCGGTCTTTGGACTCTCGATCCCTGGTATTCCTTTCTCCGGCTCCTTCTCCAGGCCTCCTCTTGCTGTCGGGTGTTCTCAAAGAATTGTGTTGTTTCAATCAGGAAGTTCCTCCAAGTATATGTCTTCTGAGCAAGGGTCTCCCAGGCATTGGCATCGATGTTGCATTTCTTGAAGTAAGACTTCAGGGTGTCTTTGAAGAGCTTCCTTTGTCCTCCTCTTGTTCGGGATCCTCCCTTGAAATGGGCAAAGAAGATTTTCTTTGGCAATCGGGACTCTTACGTCATAAGCACATGGCCCACCCACTGGAGTTGTTAGTGCTCTTGGCTCCTTCAAGGACATTGATGTTAGTGCACCTGTCCTCCGAGTTGATGTGGGGAACCTGTCTCAGACAGGGTTGATGGTAACTCTCCAGGGTCTTCAGGCTTCTGGAAGTCGTCCAAGTTTCTGAGCCGTAAAGAAGAGTTGGGTGGACGACCGCCTTGTACTCGAGGATCTTGGTGTCAGCACAGGTGACACAGTCATCAAGGACTCTCATCCTCAGGTGTTCAAAGGAAGCACTCAGGGATTGGATACAATGTTATGTCTCCGCATTGACGTCAGCATTCGAGAAGAGGTGACTCCCCAGGTATGGGAACTGTTGCACGTTTGGTCAGGTTTCTCCATTGATCTTAATGGAGGGAGGGACTGGACCTTGCCCTGAAGCAGGTTCGTAAAGGATTTGAGTTTTCTTTAGGCTGAGGAAATTCTTGGCATGTTTCTGCAAAGTTGTTAAGCATGGGAGATAGAGATGGCGATGTCATCCGTATACTGGCGTTCCAAGAGTGATGTCAGTGTTGCTTTTTTGGATTTCACCCTGTTGAGGTTGAAAAGTTCCCCGTCCATCCTGTGGACAATATCTGCTCCACCAGGAAGCTTGCTCTTGACAAGGTGAAGGGTGATGGTGATGAAAAGGATTGGGGCAATTACACATTTCTGCTTGACTCCAGTCTTGACCACTTAAGGTTTATGTCTTATTTCCGTTGGTGAGGACTGTGGCCAACGTCTTGCCAAGAAGGAGTCAGAGGATGTTGATGAATTTCTATGGAAGCTGGCCTTTGACAGGGTTTTCCACAGCACTGTGTTGTATTTTATATTTTCCCCGCGTCTTGACTGTGATAGAGAAATTCAAACATGATTCATTAGGTAAGCAAAACTGAACTTTATTCACTAATTAGAACTGCTAGCAGAAATTGGCTGATACTTGGAGTCGGAAGGCAGTCAATTACAAACTGCGGAGTCCGTCCCAAGTCTGCGATAGTACAGAAAAAGAAGGCGATTCTTATACATTATAGGATCAAGATAACATGAATACAGCTTGGTCAGGAATTTGGTCAAAAGTAAAACATAAGTAATAATCGTTACCATGGCGGCTCCTTGCTGACCGCCAGGGGACATGAGTTTCATATTATTATCTTGTCTTTGTTTTAAGTAAGGGAAGAAGTTGTTTAGGAACAGGAAGAGATAGTTGTTCAGCTTGTTATGTATTACGACTACTTCGGGCTCCAAGCCTTATCTAGACTCTCAGAGTCACCCAGTTCCCAAGACATGCTGACCTCGGCTGTCTCTGTATTCTGGGCCTTAGGTTATATGAAAATCAGTTTAAATTCACTTGTACCAAGAAGACTTGACTAGTTTTCCCATCATGCCATTATTTGCTTCACACAATACTACACTCCCCCCTTTTGTCATATCATGACAACTAGCTAAATAGGTATATCCATGATTCGTTTGAAAATGCATTTACACAAGCAGGAAAGCAATCCTATCCCTAATAGCATTAGTAGAAGTAGAATAAAGGCCTTAAAGATCCAATCAAATAATCCATGACCCAATCACCCTAGCCAACCCGGCGGGTTATAGTCGTGAAATTCACTTCCAATTTCTTGAATTTGAGCAGCCTGTTTCTTAATATGGTCGGCCAGGTTAGTGATATTTTCAGAGCCATCTGGAATGTAAGTACAGCACTCTTGGCCTATGATAGCGCACGTTCCTCCCTGCGAGGCTAACAGATAATCCAAAGCCAGTCGATTTTGCAATGCCACGGTCCGGACAGCCACTAGCTCAGCAGAGACCTCGGCCAGTGCCTGTCTAGTGTCCCTGGCTTCTGTTGCCGTTACGTTTGCCAGATTTTCCAATGCTGAGGCCATGTTGATCAGTTCGTTGGATGCCTTGCCCGTTCCGTTTTAGAAATTGTTCTTTTTGCTCGCGAGGGGGAGTGCTTAAGGGTGGATCGGCGACGCATTTGGGGTATGACATATCCCAAAAAGCAGGATTTAAGGTTGAACAATAATGAAAAGAGAGGTAGGGGTTTTGCAATAGTGAAACCTCATAGCGGCTCAATCGCGCTTGAGTCAGATGCTGGGTTTGCTGAGACGTTAGGAGAGCCACAATAGTGTGAAGTATGCACTTGTACTGGTTGGTGAAGGGTTAGATTAGAGGCTGCCTGGACTAACAAATGGACAGCAGTAAGAATTTGGGTGAAAAGGTCTGTCATACATAGGTCGTGTGCTGGGGCGATAGCCAGGGCGTTTTTCAGGGTAATAAAAGATAGCTTTGCTGAATCAGGTAGTTCAAACTTAAGAGGAGCATTTTGAAAGGAGTACGGAGTTAATTCTTTAGAATTCAGTAACATTAGGAATCCATTGTCTGCAAAAGTTCACTAATCCTAAAAAAGCTTGCACCTGCTTGGGCGATGTAGGAAATGGGGTCTGCAGTATAGGAGTAATGCGTTCTTGAGTAAGGGAGCGATCAGTAGTACTAATTAGGACATCCAAAAATTTGACTTGTCGTTGGTCTTTATGAACTTTAGCGGGCGGAATCACATATCCCCATAAATGGAGACGGATGAGCAGGTAAAAAGGTGTCACGTTGGTTAGCGATGAAATCAGGGCTGGCAAGGAGTAAGTCATCAACATATTGAATGATGGTGGAGCCACCAGGAGGTGCTAATGTCGCTAACTGGGAGTGCAATGCCTGTGAGAAAAGGGTTGGAGAATGAATGAAACCGTGTGGAAGTCAAGTCCAAGTGTATTGCATCTTCTTAAATGTAAAGGCAAACAAATACTGTGATTCAGGGGCGAGGGGTATCGCAAAAAAGGCATGTTGCAAATCAACAAGGGTAAAAATAGTCGCTTCCGGTGGGACATTGCTAAGGATTGTCGCTGGATTTGGGACAATAGGATGTAAGGGTTCAACTATCTGATTAATAAGCCGGAGGTCTTGGACTAAACACTATTCGGATGGTCTTCCTATCTTAGGAAGTGGAAGAATCGGGGTGTTACAGGGTGATTGGCATGGTATCAAAATTCCCTGTTGAAGGAACGATTGAATCATGACCGAGACTCCTTCTTCAGCCTCGGGACGCAAAGGGTACTGTGAAATAGAGGGTAAGGACATATCAGGTTTGACTCTAATAACAACGGGAGGGACATTAGTTAGACCAACTTCGTGTTTGGAGGCTGCCCATAAATCTGTGGGTAGTTCAGGAGTCGTAGATTGGGCTGAATGATGATGGTGCAGTGTGCCAATGTGGGCAAATGGGCTTTTAAAATATTCTAAAGTTCCTGCGGGTAGGGTTTGACTATCATTAAGGTATGGATCAGCTTGTCCTCGTAGTGCAGCTGCCAGAAACCCCAAGGACTTGGCACTGTAGCCTTCATTGACAGAAAGGGTCACGTGGGGTGACACAAGTCTCAACTGACGTCATAGGCTGTGGGGTAAATCGACAAGAAAGGCAGACCCTTCTTTTGTCTTGGTAAATGCTCTCCAAATCGGGCGAGGTTACTGTATGATCGTAGCAAAGAGTGACATGTGGATTGGGAATATCTAAGGGAGGTGAAAAGTGTGAGGGATCAAAATCAATCGTCCACCACTGTGGAGTAGTGAATAGGGGAAAGTTTCGAAGCTGGGCCTGCAGAATAGGTGATATAGTAATGCGGTTATCAAGGCTTGGGTCACTATATTCTCTCATCTGGACTCTATCGGGTGTTTTAAACAGTGGTACTCAGGGTTAACGTTAGCTGCCAGCATAGAACACAGAGCAATCAGGCGCAGGCACAGAAGTTATTAAATTCTGCAGCTGGTGACCTCGTATTTGAGACAGTTCTATAAACATTCCATTATCAATGCACTGTATTACCGCTCCCAATTTGCAGTGTCTAATCAGCAACTTTCTAATCAAGGTGGATAGCCTAACTTGGTTCTTTTCCATATGCGCATTCTGTTTTCAAGACCTGTCAATTCTATACTCAATTTTAATTCTTTATCCTGTCAGCTGGCTAACAAGGAAGCATCCTTCAATTTTGGACAATATTCCCTCCATAGAGCAACTCACTTTTTAGCAGTTGACGCCCTATTATTTTCCTAAATCACTTGTTGAGCTTCTATTACTGTTGATAGGTCTTTAGTTGTTCACACAGCGTTTGCAGTACGCTGCCATTTAAAAAAGTTGTATCTAAAGTTTTACCCATTGCACACTTTGTCTGATGCCAGATGGTCCTTCCAATTACAATTTTAACAATTGGTTAAGGAAATTACGTGTGTGATGTTTTATGTCAGGGTCCGCACGCTTTTTGCCCTGTTTATGTGTTATTAAGCAGAGTTATCCGCATCTGCAGGAGATTATAATTTAAATCACGGAGTAATCGCGCTCCGTACAAACCAATTAACAGCTCGAAGGTGACACTGTAAAGATTCTATGCCACCCGCCTTACAAAGTTAACGGGAACCTTTTATCGCGAAGGTTTCAAGTAATAACAAGGACCATGTTGGCATCGATATCTCTTTACCTCTTTCAAATCATCACAGCTTGAAACATAATTTTTAAAGTCAAAGTCTGAAAAATGAAATATGAATTCTTTCCCTCTCTCTCTTATCTATCTCTCTCCCTCTCTACATAACTCTGTCTGTCTTTGGAACTCTTGTTGCTCTTTCTCTTTATCTGTCTACCTCTCCATCTCTGCCTCTCCCTGACTCGCTCTCTCTCGCTCTCTCTAACAGTTCCTGTCTCTTGTCGCTGGCTCTCTCTCTTGGATTCAGCCCTTGTCCTTGCGGACAAATTTTGAACAAAAATTTTTCATTCTCTTTCAAAAACTTTATCTGTGTTATTCCATTTAAGTCAATTTGCACTGATTAATCTTAGAGGTATTAGCTATTCTTTGAGAAGTATTTTTTCTTTGTCAATTCAGAAAAGACCAACTGTCTGTTGAAATGGTTAATGTTTCCTGCAGAATCTAAGGGGCGGAGAACTTGGCGTGATGCCATTTACGTCTTTTCACGCAATCTAAAAACTTATTCATATTTCAATTACTCTTATTTGTAAAGTTACTTTCTTTTAAACTGATATAGTGTGAACTGAACAACTTTGGAACATTTTGGGAAGCTTGGGAACATTTGCAAGAGGAAATATGAATGTTTTGCCATTAGTTTAAAAACAATTCGAGTACGCATATTGTTGTCCTTCAGAAGAACCACTTGTTATCATAATAAGGCCAGTACAACATTCCAAGCAGTAGTTAGTTAACATCATCTGATCATCTAAATTTCATTCACAAGCAATGTTAAACTTTAGTCATTATTGCCAGCATGCTTCTAAATTGATAACTTATTAACTTCACTTCTAAAATTTCCTTATTGTGGATCTTTTAATCAACATCTTTTAGTCAATTATCATGTTTTCCGTAGAGAAGGATTGTTCGATATTTACAGCTTGCGTCTGTGACCGAGTGCGTGTCGCTAAGGGGGATACGTTAGCGGGAGTTTCATTGGTAATGGGATCAGAAGTGAGAGTCAGGACTTAGGACAGTGGAATTGCAAGATCGGGGAGCGCAAAATGAGGGTGGGGTCCAGGGTTCAAATTCTCCTCGTCTTCCGTATCGTTTGAATAGGGGAACATCGGCATGCCAGAGCAACTGGGAGGATCCTCCTTTCCTATAATCTGATTGGCCAGTCCTACTTTTCTGCCGGCAGGAGATTTGTTATTGCCGAATTGCTTTTTATCATTTTGATTGTCTTTATCCCAAAGTTCACATTACAATTTTAAAGTCTCCCAATTTTTCGCTTTACCGTTCACACACTCATTAATATCGCTTTTGCGGGCTTTATCTCTCCAACTCATTGTGATTGTTCATTGCGTTAAGTGGACTGTTTTTTTCCACTGTAAAATTAAACAATTTGAAACCGGCATTTTGTTTTCCAGATTGCTTTTTTTTCTGCATCAATGCTATTGTCAAAGTTCCAAGATCCCTGTGTTACCTAGTGGCCAGATATCGTTACCTAATTTATTGTTTAAAGCAGCGCTGCAGCCAATCTTTGAATATTACGTTCTTGAGATGGGGTTTCTAAACACATGAAAAATAGAGGGGAGTTGCCAAATGTTGTATTTTATATTTTCCCCGCGTCTTGACTGTGATAGAGAAATTCAAACATGATTCATTAGGTAAGCAAAACTGAACTTTATTCACTAATTAGAACTGCTAGCAGAAATTGGCTGATACTTGGAGTCGGAAGGCAGTCAATTACAAACTGCGGAGTCCGTCCCAAGTCTGCGATAGTACAGAAAAAGAAGGCGATTCTTATACATTATAGGATCAAGATAACATGAATACAGCTTGGTCAGGAATTTGGTCAAAAGTAAAACATAAGTAATAATCGTTACCATGGCGGCTCCTTGCTGACCGCTAGGGGACGTGAGTTTCATATTATTATCTTGTCTTTGTTTTAAGTAAGGGAAGAAGTTGTTTAGGAACAGGAAGAGATAGTTGTTCAGCTTGTTATGTATTACGACTACTTCGGGCTCCAAGCCTTATCTAGACTCTCAGAGTCACCCAGTTCCCAAGACATGCTGACCTCGGCTGTCTCTGTATTCTGGGCCTTAGGTTATATGAAAATCAGTTTAAATTCACTTGTACCAAGAAGACTTGACTAGTTTTCCCATCATGCCATTATTTGCTTCACACAATACTACACTGCCTGATTAACTGACTCAAAATCGTTGGTCAGATCGCGGAAGGCCATCTGGTTGATGTTGCTCCTGGCATTCCTCTTGAAGTTGCCGAGCAGTGAAAATCATGTCCACTGTTCGGTCGGAAGCCACATTGGCTTACCGGAATTATTTCTTCAGAGATTGGGAGAAGGTGGCTAATGATGTACCCGATTTTGGAGAGGATGTTGATGACTTTCTCTGGAAGCCGGCCTTTGACAGGGTACAAAAGGTGAAGTCACACGGGATCAGAGGTGAGCTGGCAAGGTGGATACAGAACTGGCTAGGTCATAGAAGGCAGAGAGTAGCAATGAAAGGGTGCTTTTCTGATTGGAGGGCTGTGACTAGTGGTGTTCCGCAGGGATCAATGCTGGGACCTTTGCTGTTCGCAGTATATATAAATGATTTGGAGGAAAATATAACTTGTCTGATTAGTAAATTTGCAGACGACACAAAGGTTGGTGGAATTAGGGGCTGGTTTAGCTCACTGGGCTAAATCGCTGGCTTTTAAAGCAGACCAAGCAGGCCAGCAGCACGGTTCGATTCCCGTACCAGCCTCCCCGGACAGGCGTCGGAAGTTGCATGCTTGTCTTCATTGGCCGGGGCACTGAGTATAAAAATTGGCAAGTCACGTTGCAGCTGTCTCGAACCTTAGTTAGGCCACACTTGGAGTACAGTGTTTAATTCTGGTTGCCACACTACCAGAAGGATGTGGAGGCTTTAGAGAGGGTGCAGAAGAGATTTACCAGGATGTAGCCTGGTGTGGAAGGCCATAGCTATGAGGAGAAGTTGAATAAACTTGGTTTGTTCTCACTGAAACAAAGGAGGTTGAGGGGCGACCTGATAGAGGCCTACAAAGTTACGAGGGGCATACATAGAGTGGATAGTCAGAGACTTTTTCCCAGGGTAGAGGTGTCAATTACTAGGGGGCATAGGTTTAATGTGCGAGGGGCAAGGTTTAGAGTAGATGTACGAGGCAAGTTTTTTACACAGAGGGTAGTGGGTGCCTGGAACTCGCTGCTGGAGGAGGTGGTGGAAGCAGGGACGATAGTGACGTTTAAGGGGCATCTTGAAAAAAACAATAGGAGAATAGGATGGGAATAGAGGGATACGGACCTAGGAAGTGTAGAAGATTTTAGTTTAGACGGGCAGCATGGTCGGCACAGGCTTGGAGGGCCGAAGGGCCTGTTCCTGTGCTGTACTTTTCTTTGTTCCTTGTTTATTTAAGCCTATCCAACTTGTCTTCAGAACTTAAATATTCCACTCTAAGCAACATTCCGGTAAATCTCCTCGGCACCCCCCGTAGTGCAAGCACATCCTTCCTATATTGTGGTGACCAGAATTGCACACAGTACACCAGCTGTGGCCTCACCAAAGTTCCATACAACTCCAACATGATCTCCTGCTTTTGAAATCTCTGCTTTGATTGATAAAGGCAAGTGTCTTGTAAATCCTTTTCCCCACCCTATTAACCCGGGCCGCAATTATGGTACCCCCCTTTGGCCGCTCGTGCACCCCGGACCACTCGCCCACAGTGCCCCCAGCCCCGAATGATGCCCCCTTGCCCGCGGATCGGCCCTCACCCGACTGTGATACCGGCAGATGGAGTCCGGAGCTGCCTCACTAAGTTCACGACGGGTGAGACCACACGTGTCCCATGCTGTCGGGAACTCGGCTGGTTGGGGACGGAGCATCATGGGGCGGGACTCAGGCAATGGCCTGAAGACATGGATACCTCGCTGAACCCAATTTTGGCTTTGGGGATCGGAGAATCCAGCCCTGTAACGAAAAACAAAACTTACAAATGAAACTTATCAGAGTAAATTTAAATAGTGCTCCTTGGGCTGACAATAGACTCCAGCCCCCATGATGCCTGGTGGTCATGGAACGCTAGCGAACCAACGGACACCACATGCTCCCTCTCCAGGGACCTGTGGCCGAAACATAGCTATGGAAAAGGGGCAGATAGTCGGACTGAATGAGCCCCTCGACTGCCCACTGTCGGAACCTGTCCATGGCCACTTTGGCCAGGTTCAGGAACAGGCTCATCAGAAGGTCCTCCTCACTGCCAGGCCCCCCCCCCCCCCCCCCCCCAACCGCCGTGCACCAAGTTGAAGTAGATCACATTTTATATACTCTCTTAAACCTAAAAGACAAATAAACTAATTCATTACTTGAAATCTTAATGGGGAATTGTAACAAAAAGACAATACTATAAAGAAAACTTACCAAATTAAACTCTGGTTCCCTCGTTATTGTCTCGTTTAATAAAAAGCAAAATCTAATAATTTAAATCTCTGAAGTGGGGTGAGCTGTAATCCCCAGTGAGGTACTGTAACAAAAATATAAATGTCAAAGGAAAATTAACTAACTAAATCAAAATATAATTCCTGCGGTTGATGACAAACCCCAGGCGCCCACAGTGCCACATGGCCTCAGAAGGAATTGTTTTTTTTATATCGCTCAAGATACTTAAGCAATTAATATCATCCATCTTTTTATCTGCAGCCTGAACAATAAAATTGACGTAACATTTAGTCTCTGCCTCCAAATCATGCCATAAAACTCTTCATAACCTTGTCTTTTCCTCACTTGTTAAATCTTAGTTGAAGCATGCAATCAAACATGAATAATCATTTGCACAGTCAGAACTGACTGATTTGCATGTTGGAATATTTAAGTTTGTTTAGTGAGAAGGATTCCTCTGTCACACCTTCCCTGCAAACTCTCCCCATTGCTTCCTAAGATCTGTTTCACCATTAGAGCCTCTGTTCCTTTCACCTTGTCTCTTTTCTTGCCCCTAAACTCCTGAACAGCAGCCGAAGTCATCCTATTCTTCCTGCTGTTGATATTATGTTGAAATAAAGGTTAATTGCGCATCTTTGAAAGAACTCTTCTCAATAACCTCTAAACAATAGATGTCTTCACATGGCTTCACCTTTTGTTTCCTTCTACAATCTGCAAGCTCTTAAAACCCAAAACTTGACAACAAATTATCAATGCTCCTTGATTTACTGTGTCCTTACAACTCTCAACCTCAGTGGGTCTTGCAATTTGAGTCTTGGCCCTTCACCTAAGATTCTCGATAATGATAAAAAGAATGCGGAGACAATTGGAACTTGCCATCCACTATTACCGGCAGACTATCATTTCTCAAAAAGGAAGACAAGATACAAATTGGTGGCAGCCTA
The DNA here is from genome assembly GCF_902713615.1 of Scyliorhinus canicula. NCBI lineage: Eukaryota > Metazoa > Chordata > Chondrichthyes > Carcharhiniformes > Scyliorhinidae > Scyliorhinus > Scyliorhinus canicula. Next base: position 241,202,140 of record NC_052149.1, read on the forward strand.
TTTACTGGGATGTCATTCATTTTTCGCCCAATTTTTTTTTAACATCCTCTTATCTGATTTTCTGGAAAAGGTTTTGCTTTAGTGTATTCATTTTAAACACGGCAGTTGTTAGCTACATCTTCGTAATGACCTGAAAGGTGAAAAACTTGGCATCTTTTGAAGGATTTCTTTGGGTCTTTTAAATCATCTAAGTGCAGCAATATATTCAGCTTCCTCCAGACTGACAGGCAAATATCTCACTCAAAGGCAGCTGGGCTTCAAAAGCCTTCAGAACCAGTGAGAGGACTCAGCTGGACACATTTGTGAGCTAGCCTTCGGGTGCTGCCACCAATATAAGTTAGATTCAATTATCCTTAAGCTCAAATGAGCCTCATTTGCTTCAGCTAAACTTTCAGTGATATCTGATCACAACACGATAAAATGACATATTTCAGGACAGTTAGAGGAGGAGGATTTTTGGGATACATGCCCTCATTGCAACGTAGGAACATGGGAGATTGGAAATTTGGAGCTAGAGTAGGAATTGGCCATTCTGCCCTTCAAGATCTGTTGTACCACACAATAAGATCATAGCTTATCTAGTTGTGGTCTCCACTCCACGTTTCTGTCTGTCCCCCAAAACCTCTGACTCCCTTGTCTGTCAATAATCTATCTCATTCTGCCTTGAATTAAATAAATAACCCAGCCTCCCCTTATTTTTTAAACTTTATTCTTTCGCCGAATGTGGGCATCACTGGTTAGACCAACATTTATTGCCCGCCCTAATTGTCCTTGAGAAGGTGATGGTGAACCTGTTTTCCTGAACCCCTGCAGGCTTTTTCATGTAAGTACTGTGATGTGAGCGTCCCTTTAAGAAACGTTTTTGTCTTACCACATGGCTTCAGTGATGTCGTTTTGTGGGTGGAGCTGGGCTGTGGCTGTGAGGTGAGAGGGGGTTTGTTTCAATTTGACTGCTGTGGACTACAGAAAGAGAAAATAAGTATTTTCTCTGTCTTTCTGTGTTTTCATTTCAAAGATCTGTTCCAGTAAAAAGCACATTAGTTGTGGTTAAAGTTAAAGAGAGAGTTGCTTTCCTGAAGGAGGTTGAATCTGCTCTTTGAGATTGGATCCAGTAAAAGGACCAGTCCCATTCAAGTGAGAATACAGCGTGCTGGGCCATGCCCTTGAAAAGAGTTTTTTGGATTTTGCTATTGAATTGGAACAGTTAAGGGGGAATTCATTCAGTGTTATATATAGATTACGGTAGCTGTGTGGTGTCTTTATATTTGTAATTGATAAAAAATCTTGCTGTTTTATATATATGTTAATTACGTTCTTAGAATAAACTTTGTTTTGATTAAAGTATCTGGGAAGTCTGTTGAATCACACCTGAAGCGAAGGCTTTTGTACTCCTCCTAGCCAAATTCAACATTAAAATTTGTAGGTCAGATGAACTCCATAATACACTTTGGAGTTTCTGAAAAGTGGCCGACAACAGTACATCCACAGTACTGTTAGGAAAGGAATTCCAGGATTTTGACTGAGTGATGGTGATGTAAGGGCAAGTCAGGATGATGAGTGGCTTGGAGTGGAACTTACAGTTGGTGGTGCCCCCATGGGTCTGCTGCCTTTGTTCTTCCTGGAGGGAAGGTTGCGTGTTTCAGAGTTGTGTCTTGGTGTCAGATGGAATGAATCCAATTGGCTGGATGGGACTGTGTTTAGTGAGTTGTGGTAGTGCATCTTCTAGGTGGCACACACTTCTGCCACTGTGCGTCAGTGGGGGAGGGAATGAATACTGAAATCAAGAGATGGGATGCCAATCAAACAGGCTGCTTTATCCGGAAAGGAGTTGAATCACTTTTTTTTGTTGATGTGATGTGAGCGTTGCTGGCTGGGCCAGTAATTATTGCCCATCTCCAACCCTCCTCCATTTCAGAGGACATTTATAGGAAACATCTACATTGCTGTGGGTGTGGAGTCACATGTAGGTCAGGCCGGGTAAGGATGGCAGATTTCCTTCCCTAATGAAAATCAGTGTACTAGATTGGTTGTTATGACAATTGACAATGATTTGAGTGTTCTCAGAGCTGCATTCACCCAGATGATTGGAGGGTATTCCATCGCACTCCTGCCACCTACCCTGTAGATGGTGGAGAGACCTTTGGGAGTCAGGAAATGGCTGATTCAACTCAAAGTTCCCAGCCTCTGACCTGGGGCGAAATTCTCTGACCCCCAGCAGGGCCGAAGAATCGCCTGGGGCCGCCGAAAATCCCGCCCCCGCCGTGACAGAGATTCTCAGCCACCCGAGAAGTGGCGGCGGTGGGAATCTCGCCACTCTGATTGGCGAGGCCCCTGCGGCGATTCTCTGGCCCGCGATGGGCCGAAGTCCTGCCGCTGGGATGCCTCTCCCGCCGCCGAGGTTTGAACCGCCTCTTGTGGTGGCGGGATCGGCGGCGCGAGCGGGCTCCCGGGGTCCTGGGGGGGGGCGGGGGGCGATCGGATCCCGGGGGGTGCCCCCACGGTGGCCAGGCCCGCGATCGGGGGCCCCCCGCTCAGACTCCGGGCCAGTGCCCTGGGTGCACTCTTTCTCCTCCGCTGCTGCCACGGCTAGCCGCTGACGTCACCACTGGCGCATGCGCCGACCGGCGAAAGCCTTTCGGCCAGCCTCACTGCCGGGGGCGTCGGTTTTTTGCGCCAGTCTTCTGGTGCCAACCGTCCAGCGCGGGGCTGGCCCCCAAAGGTGGGGAGAATTTCCCACCTTTGGGGAGGCTCGACCCCGGAGTGGTTGGCGCCACTCACCTACGCTGGGACCCCCCATCACGCCGGGTAGGGGAGAATCCCGCCCCTGTTCTGGTACCCACAGTATTTATATGGCTTGTCCAGTTAAGTTTCTGGTTAATAGAACCTCAAAGATATTGATAGCAGGGAATTCAGTGATGGTAATGCCATTGAATGTCAAGGGTAGTGGGTTAGATTATCTTTTGATGGAGATGGTTAACTGCCAGTAGTTTAGCACAGTGGGCTAAACAGCTGGCTTGCACTGCAGAACAAGGCCAGCAGCATGGGTTCCCATACCAGCCTCCCCGAACAGGTGCCAGAACGTGGCGACTAGGGGCTTTTCATAGTAACTTCATTGAAGCCTAATTGTGACAATAAATGATTATTATTATTATTATTACTTACCAGTTTAAGTCTAAATGCTGTCCATGGCCTGCTGCAGTGCCTTTTGGGGTGAAAATGGTGATGAAGATTGTGTAATCATCAGCAAAAATCACCATTTCTGATATTACGATGGAGGGATGGTCATTGATGAAGCAGCTGAAGGTGGTTCGGCCTCGAGAATGACCCGGAATAACTCCTGCAGCAATGACCTGGGACTGAGATGATTGACCCCCAACAACCATAACCAACTTCCTTTGTGTCAGGTATGGTTCCACCCATTAGAGGGATTTCTCCCCATTCCCGTTGATTCCATCTTTGCCAATTATCCTTGATGTCAGACTCGGTCAAATGCTGCCTTGATGCCAAGGGCAGTCACTCTCACCTCACCTCCGGCATTCAGCTCTTTTGTCCATGTTTGGACCAAGGCTGTAATGAGGTCAGGAGCTGAGTGACCCTGGTGGAATCAAACTGAGAGTCAGTGAGCAGGTTATGGCAAATAAATGTCTCTTAATCGCGCTGTTGATGATGCCTTCCATCAATTTACTGCTGATTGAGAGTAGACTGATAGGGTGGTAATTGGCTGGGTTTGATTTGTCCTGTTTCTTGTGTACAGGACACACCTGGGCAATTTCCCACATTGCTGGGTAGATGCCAGTGTTGTAGCTGGACTGGGACAGCTTGGCTAGGGGGGCGGCAAGTTCTGGAGCACAAGGGCAGCACGGTAGCATGGTGGTTAGCATAAATGCTTCACAGCTCCAGGGTCCCAGGTTCGATTCCCGGCTGGGTCACTGTCTGTGTGGAGTCTGCACGTCCTCCCCGTGTGTGCGTGGGTTTCCTCCGGGTGCTCCAGTTTACTCCCACAGTCCAAAGATATGCAGGTTAGGTGGATTGGCCATGCTAAATTGCCCGTAGTGTCTTAAATAAGTAAAGTTAAGGGGGGGTTGTTGGGTTACGGGTATAGGGTGGATACGTGGGTTTGAGTAGGGTGATCATTTCTCGGCACAACATCGAGGGCCGAAGGGCCTGTTCTGTGCTGTACTGTTCTATGTTCTATGTATGTGTGGAGTTTGCATGTTCTCACCATGTGGGTTTCAGCGCACAATCCAAGGATGTGCTAATTAGTTGGATTGGCCGTGCTATGTTGCCCCTTAGTGTTCAAAAGATGGTGGGGTTGCGGGGATTGGGTGGGGGAGCTGATCTTGGGTGGGGTGCTCTTTTAGAGGGTCAGTACAGATTCAAAGGATGGAATGGCCTCCTTCTGCACTGTGGGGATTCTATGGAAAAGTCTTCAGAACTATTGCTGAGATATTGTCTGGGCCCATAGTCTTTGCAGTATCTAATGCCTTCAGCCGTTTCTCGAACTACTGCACAGTCACAATTTCATCACCTTGTAATGTCCTGAGGTAGAGAACTGAAGGTTCATCTGTCTTTCATCCAATTAGTTTTCCTTTCACAATTTTATTTATTTATGTTGATCTAGTTAGTTCCCTTTGCCTTATTTTTTGCAGCTCTGTTTCTTTACGCACAATTCTACTTTGCGGGTGATTAGTTGGTTTGTAGTTAGTTATTAAATCTCCCATTTCCTGCTTTCTAATTACACTATCACTTGTGCATATCAATAAGTGGCTCACTTAATACCTAGTCACCATCTTCCTCTCAATGTAATTGAAAAAAGTATTTTGTGTTGTTCTTAAATGTCATAGAAACATAGAAACGTGGAAAATAGGAGCTGGAGGAGGCTATTCGACAGTGTTGGCCTTCAGACCAATCAATATCATCATGGCTGACCATCCAACTGAGACTGTGCCCCATGGTTCTGGACGCACCCACCACCGGGAACATCATTCCTGCATCAACCCTGTCCAGTCCTGTTGGAATTTTATAGGTTTCAATGAGACCCCCCCTTATTTTTCTGAACCCCATCGAATATAATCCGAACTGACTCAATGTCTCCACATATTACAGTCCCGTCATCTCAGGAATCAGTCTGGTAAATCTTTGCTGCACTCCCCCCCCCCCCCCCCCCCCCCCCCCCGGCCGAGGAAGAACATCCTTCCTCAGATGAAGAGACGAAAACTACCCACAGTATTCCAGGTGTGGCCTCACCTGTATAATTGCAGCAAGACATCCCTGTTCCTTTGCAGTTCTTATCAATGCTGTTATCTGTGGGCTGCATTTTAAGTTTCCCCCGCAGGTGAGTTTGAAGGTGGAGGGGGTCTCGTAAAATCTGCCAGTGGCCTTTCTGCTGGCTACCCCCCACCCCTGACCTGTCTGACATTTTATGGGGAGGGGCACAGGTGGGAGAGCATTAAATGGTCAATACTTTGCAGTTAGCCTAGCAGCTTTAGCTGTTCGAGCTGACGTCAGGCAGGTTATTTGATGCCAAAGAGAAAATGCTGGAAAATCCCAGCAGGTATGGTGGCATCTTTCGGGACGGAAAAGAGCTAACGTTTCGAGTCCAGATGACCCTTTGTCAAAGCTGGTTTGATGGGTTTCCAATGCCCATGGAAGACCCCTCACCCTACGTTCAAACTTCCCCCTTTACCCCCTCCACTGACCTCCCCTCATTGGGGCCTGCCCACCTGACCCTGGCAACTCTGAGATCAGGATCCTCTTTGTTGCGATGAATGTGACCCTTGTTGGGGTCACCGTACACACCTGAGGTCAGGGGTCAGGCCTGGGGGCTGTCTTTTGATTTGAACAAGTTCTGGTGTTCCGAGGCAGCCCTCGCGCCCGCAGCCTCCGCACTGCACCTGTGATATCCACCCTAACTGCGGTGAAACTCAGTCCTCCCTGGAACAAAGATCCAAAGTTCCAGGGCACTTATTCGTAGTTCAGGTTCGTGGAGTTGGGCATCATTCGGACTCGGTGCTCCTGACCCGCGAGTGAAATCATAGGCCTCGAAATCAGTTTGATAGCCAGGTGAGAAGTCAATATCCAACTGGAGTGAGCTTTAGGGTAATTATCGAGGAGGCAAAACCCCTGTGACCATTCAGCGGTCAGATGAAGGCAGGGTCAGCAATGCTGTGGGGTGAAATGGTCATTTCTGTTTTTTCTGATTGGATAGCGCACATGTTGTGACCTTGTGAACTATTTATCCAGTGTGCAATAAACCAGGAAAACATAATCCAGGAAAACATACTGAGACAAAAGGAAGAATGGGAATTGGAGCAAAATACAGAAAAGGCTGAACGTACCCAACAGAGCCTGAAACCTTTCTTGGCTAAACCTTGGTCAGAGCACTCACAATTTAATCAGTTTCTTTCAGCTGCTGAATAAACTGCAACCCTTTACCAGCAGTTTACTATTTTTATATCAAAGATGTGCTGACGTTGGCAAATGGAAGAAGGAAATGCTTATTCAACACAATTCGACAATAGATTCATGACTTTTGCAAGAATGTGAATGAAGTTTATTTCCTGGGCGGTTTCAGAACTCCAGCTGCCTCAGAACCCAACTTGTACCTGTTTTTTTTAAAACAAAAAGTAGCTGGCTGGATCAAATGATAAGCGGAACATTCTGGAAATGCCAGCAGGTCTGGCAGCATCGGTAGTGAGAGAAAGAGTTTCAGCTCTGTGACCATTTGCTTCTGCACTTGACTGACTCATTCCATTCCCGATTCAGCCAATGTTATGTTTTCTCTGTTTGTTTGGGTTGAGCCACAATTTTGCTGCAGCTATCTAGACCAGCACCAAATCCCATTCACCCCGATTGATTCCCAGACGGGTAACACCACAGATTTAAAATTCTGTTGCTCCTTTCCAAATCCCTGCACGGATTCACCCCTCCCTGCCTCAGTAACCTCCTCCAGCCCTGCAACTCTCCAAGATACCTGTCAATCTGGGCTCACCAATTTCCACCATTCCAGCGTTGGCCTTTACTTCAGCTGCCTGAGCCCCAAACCTGAGAATTCCCTCCCTAAACCTCTCCAAAAGCAAATTACTACGGATGCTGGACACTGAAACAAATACAGAAAGTACTGGACAATCACAGCAGGTCTGAGAGTGGAGGGAGCTGACGCTTGGAGTCCAGTTGACAAAGAGTCATCCAGACTCGAAGCTTGGCTCCCTTCTCTCTCCATGGATGAGGTCAGAACTGCTGAGATTGTCCAGGATTTTTTGTTTTTGCTACTACCTCAAAGCTCCCCATTTGATTCTGGTCGCCGGTGGGATCCTTCTGCTGTCCAGTATCAAAATGAGTTTGATAATGGTAATGTAATAATAGCCTTGGGGGATTTTGTTAACTAAAAAGCTGCATTGATACAATTTGTTCATCTTGGTATCTGTTAAAGATAGCAAAGCTTGGGATACAGAGCTCTCCTTTTTATAACTGGCTCGCCTTGGGGAAGCATCAACATTGACTTTATTTTTAATGAAGATAATTGTTTCATTATTTCACACACTTTTCAAATGTGTGGGCGACCAAGAGCAGCACGGTGTCGCAGTGGTTAGCACTGGGACTGCAGCGCTGAGGACTCGGGTTCGAATCCCGGCTCTGGGTCACTGTCCGTGTGGAGTTTGCACATTCTCCCCATGTCTACATGGGTTTCACCCCCACAACCCAAAGATGTGCAGGGTAGGTGGATTGGCCACGCTACATTGCCCCTTAATTGGAAAATTGAATTGGGTACACTAAATATATAAAACAAAAGATGTGTGGGAGACCAGCGATTGGCCGGAGGATTGGACTATTTCTACCTTTATCCCTCTCCCTTTGAAAGGTGCCTTGAAATAATTCATTCATTGTAGACCAATAGCTTTGATCTGCCACACAAGTAAAATATTGTTCAAGATCAGCCCAGAAAGAAAGGGAGGCTGGGATTCACCGACCTGACATCACCCCATCACTGCTGCAAGCGAGGACGGTGAATTTCACTCTTAGCCAAACCTCTAGTCATTGTAGCGGGACAGGAGAATCCCGCTGGAGTGAACGGACAGAGATTCCCGCCGGTGTGAACGGACGGAGAATCCCGCTGGAGTGAACGGACAGCGAATCCCGCCGGTGTGAACGGACGGAGAATCCCGCTGGAGTGAACGGACAGAGAATCCCGCCGGTGTGAACGGACAGAGAATCCCGCCGGTGTGAACGGACAGAGAATCCCGCCGGTGTGAACGGACAGAGAATCCCGCCGGTGTGAACGGACAGAGAATCCCGCCGGTGTGAACGGACGGAGAATCCCGCTGGAGTGAACGGACAGAGAATCCCGCTGTCGGCAACGGGCGGAGAATTCCGCTGCAGTGAACAGCCGGGGAATCCCGCTGGTCTGAACGGGCGGAGAATCCCGCCGGTGTGAACGGACAGAGAATCCCGCCGGTGTGAACGGACGGAGAATCCCGCTGGAGTGAACGGACAGAGAATCCCGCTGTCGGCAACGGGTGGAGAATCCCGCTGCATGTGAACGGACGGGGAATCCCGCTGGTCTGAACGGGCAGAGAATCCCGCTGGTCTGAACGGACAGAGAATCCCGCTAGAGTGAATGGAAGGAGAATCCCGCCGGAGTGAATGGACAGAGAATCCCGCTGGAGTGAACGGACGGAGAATCCCGCCGGTGTGAACGGACAGAGATTCCCGCTGGTGTGAACGGACGGAGATTCCAGCTGGTGTGAACGGACGGAGATTCCAGCTGGTGTGAACGGACGGAGATTCCTGTTGAAGTGAACGGACGGAGATTCCCGCTGGAGTGAATGGACGGAGATTCCCGTTGAAGTGAACGGACGGAGATTCCCGTTGAAGTGAACGGACGGAGATTCCCGCTGGAGTGAATGGACGGAGATTCCCGTTGAAGTGAACGGACGGAGATTCCCGTTGAAGTGAACGGACGGAGGTTCCTGCTGAAGTGAACGGACGGAGGTTCCTGCTGAAGTGAACGGACGGAGATTCCCGCTGCGGTGAACGGACGGAGGTTCCTCCTGAAGTGAACGGACGGAGATTCCCACTGGTGTGAACGGACGGAGAATCCCGCTGGAGTGAACGGACGGAGAATCCCGCTGGAGTGAATGGACGGAGATTCCCGCTGGAGTGAACGGACGGAGAATCCCGCTGGAGTGAACGGACGGAGAATCCCGCTGGAGTGAATGGACGGAGATTCCCGCTGGTGTGAACGGACAGAGATTCCCGCTACCGGGAACAGACGGAGATTCCCGCTGCTGGGAACGGACGGAGAATCCCACTGCCGGGAACGGACGGAGAATCCCACTGGTGTGAACGGACGGAGAATCCCGCTGGAGTGAGCGGACGGAGATTCCCGCTGCCGGGAACGGACGGAGAATCCCGCTGGTGTGAACAGACGGAGAATCCCGCTGGAGTGAGCGGACGGAGATTCCCGCTGGTGTGAACAGACGGAGATTCCCGCTGCCGGGAACGGACGGAGAATCCCACTGGAGTGAGCGGACGGAGAATCCCACTGCCGGGAACGGATGGAGATTCCCGCTGGTGTGAACGGACAGAGAATCCCGCTGGAGTGAATGGACGGAGATTCCAGCTGGTGTGAATGGACGGAGGATCCCGCTGGTGTGAACGGACAGAGAATCCCGCTGGTATGAACGGACAGAGAATCCCGCTGGTGTGAACGGACAGAGAATCCCGCTGGAGTGAATGGACGGTGAATCCCACTGCCGGGAACGGACGGAGAATCCCACTGCCGGGAATGGACGGAGAATCCCGCTGCTGGGAACGGACGGAGAATCCCGCTGCTGGGAACGGACGGGGAATCCCACTGCCGGGAACTGACGGAGAATCCCGCTGTAGTGAATGGACGGAGAATCCCGCTGCCGGGAACGGACGGAGATTACTGCTGCCGGGAACGGACGGAGAATCCCGCTGCCGGGAACGGACGGAGATTCCCGCTGCCGGGAACGGACGGAGATTCCCGCTGCCGGGAACGGACGGAGATTCCCGCTGGAGTGAATGGACGGAGAATCCCGCTGCCGGGAACGGACGGAGATTCCCGCTGCCAGGAACGGACGGAGATTCCTGCTGCCGGGAACAGACGGAGATTCCCGCTGCCGGGAACGGACGGAGATTCCCGCTGCTGGGGAACGAGAAGCGTGTCCTGCTGCAGAGGCCAGTGGGAATTTGCACTGCATCACATGACCTCGGGGCGGTAGCAGGGTTGGGGAGCCCAATGTTTTGCGGCCTGGCAGCCAGGATGACATCCGTCCCACCATTAAACCTGAGTTTTTTAAAAGGCATCCGGATCCACCTTTGAAGAAAGAAGATGGACGTCCAGGATCACAGTTAAGATGGAAGATTGACCTTCTCGAAGACACTGAAGCTGCTAGATCCACCTTGTAGATGCTCCCCACACCCACATCCTGCATGTTCCAGGGTCCACGGTCACGAGAGACCTCCATCCCAAACTCCCAAGGCAGCCCCTTGCCTTCTCCTGGTAGGTCTCGACATGTTCGACCAGGGAGAATTCTGCCCGGTCTACTTAGCCTGAGACTGAGCAGCAGATTGATTCATTACGTCCTTTCAAAGTTGTATCTCTGTGCATGTTACACAGTGTAGGGCCAGGGGTTTCTGCTTGAGGTGCAGTCAATAATCCAGGTGCAAGTTAAACCTAAAATCGGCTTCTTGGAATAAGAGTATTTTTTCCAGTTTCTCCAACTCATTTGCACATCACTAACCACAAAATCTCCCAGAAATCCGGCAGCATTATAGAAGATTTTTTAAAAAGTTAATATTAATAATTATTCTGTGATATATTTCAGTACAGATTATTTAACACAGCTGGAAATGGGTTTGTCAAGGGAAAGCATTTATAATCCACTCCATAACATGGGAGTAATCTAAATTTTAAGTTAATACTTTAAAATATTATGCAGAATAATTTGATAGTTACATCGGTGTACAATAGTCCTTTAGTGGGAAAATTAAAACAAATGATATGCAAAGGCTTTAAAATATGCCAATTAGTTTCTTTGTGTCTATAAAAGATTCTTATTTAAGAAGCTTTGTTGAGTCCCTGCGAATGGATGAAATTAGCAGAAATTCACAGGGTGGTCACTTAAACCCGGAGCGGGACCCATTTTCTGAACGGGACCCGCATTCAGTGCAATCTTTCTCAAACCGGTGCAACATATTGTGGGAAATTGATGAAAAAATGACATGAAATGAAAATCGCTTATTGTCACAAGTAGGCTTCAAGTGAAGTTACTGCGAAAAGCCCCTAGTTGCCACATTCCGGCGCCTGTCTGGTACGGGAAATGAACTTGCGCTGCTGGCCTGCCATGGTCTGCTTCAAAAGCCAGCTACATAGCCCTGTGCTAAACCAGCCCCTGATTTGTGCTGGATTTAATTTCTGATCATAATTCCACAGCCTTTTGCATTTGTTTCGACAGATTTGGACAAAATGACGACATCGGTTTCAATGAGATAATCTCTCGTTCTTCTCAACTGCAGCGAAACTAAGTCCAATTTACTCAGTCCCTCATCAGAAGACAACCCCCTGGTCCTGCTCGGCAGAACCCCTCAGTGCAGCGAGGGATTGGGACGCCGCTTAAAAATGGTCTCTCAGTCTCTGGAATCTCCAACGTGACTCCTGACACTTCCCCAAGCCCCAACTCACTATGAGGGGGGTCTCTTGCCCCCCCCCCCCCCCCCCCCCCCCCCGCCGTAGCCTCCACAGGGCACCCCCCAACCCAGCCACCGCCACATGAAAATCCCGGCTTGGCACCTTGGTATTGATGGGGGGGGCGTGGCGGGGTGGGGATGGGGGGAGGGGGGGAGGGGGGGGGGATGGTCCACTGGCTGGATTGCCTCCTGACGCCGGGTAACACATGGTTAGGAGGCTGAGGAATCCTGCCCAGAATCTTATTGACTGCAAATTGCTGTAGATCATCCTGAGGTAGAGTAAAGGACACAATGCAAAAGTAAGTCTTTCTTTCTTCGGACCCAAATTTAAATGTATTCCCAATCATCACCAATTCTGGAAGTTGACATCCCACAATCCACCTGGTACTGGGATATTATATTATAGAATCATAGAATATTCCCCAGTCTCTCTACACAGATCTTTGAGAAATTTCATCCCTTTGAGAATACACGCTCCACTCAAATCTAAATACATTGAGCATAAAATCTTAATGACACTCCAGACATTCTGACATTACAAAAGAGTGATTACTCTACAAAAATGTTTTATTGGCTCCATATAATCTTGTGACTTCCCGAGGTCATGGGAGGAGCTATATCAATGTAATTATTTTGAGCAGACTTGCTGTGGAGTGGCACTCACAGTCGGATTCCTGCTCTGCTCCTTTTCATTGACACTGGAATGCAGATTCCCCTTTATCGCCTGGTCACCCAGCTGGGCGAGAATGGGGCAGCGCACGGGTTCCTGAAGCCCTCAGTCCAATGCAACAGAGTCAGGAGGGGGGAACCACAGCCCATTTTCTTTCACACCAGATGCCAGTTACGTTGATGGGTCCAGCCATTGTGAGAAGGTAAGCGTGAAAGACAAGTAGGTATGATGGTGGGGAGGAGTGGTGGAGAGGGGGAGGCCAGATGGTCAAGGTCAAGTGGTCAGTGTGGGAGGGTGCGGGGGTTGGATGGATTGACCAGGGGTTTGACGTACAGTCGGTGGGAGAAAGGATGGACCTGGGGTGTTGGCTTGTCAGTGGGGGAGGGAGGCATCGGGTGATCAGTCGAGGCAACAGCAAGAGCGGTGGGTGTTAAAGTGGCTGGCTGGGGGTCGGAGGCAGTCGAGGTGGTAGTTTTAACTCTTCCAACTTTTCCTCCAATCAGACAGTATCCAAAGTCTGCAGTTTAAATCAGAATATCGGGGGCTGGATTCTCCGTTTCTGCGGCTAAGTGACGACGCCGGCGTGGGAACTGTGGTGTTTTACACCAAGATCGGCGGCGACCCCTCACCAATTGTGGGGCTGGTGAGGGGCTTAGCAGCTGCGCTGGGTAAAACTCCCAGCTCCCGTGCTAAAAATGGTGGAGAATGGTTGGTTCCGTGGCCACGCGTGCGCACAGCGATGACCTGCAGCGGTCGCACTGTACAACATGGCGCTGGCGATGCGCAGACCTGACCTGCCAACCCCCTGGCCACCCCCACCAGTCCCCCCAGCCCTCGCGGAAGCCACCCCACCCCCACACCCCGGCCAGCAGAATGGCCCCCGGCCAACTGTGGCGGTGCTGGGCGGTTGAGAACACGGCCCATCAGGACGGAACATTGGGGGAGAGTCATCAGATGGCAGGCAACGCCACGCGAAGCATGACACGATGATGCCATTTCAGAGGAGGCAGAGACTCGAAAACTGGCATCAAACTGGCACCGCCCCCGATTTGGGCATTGGAAGGGAGTCTCCGTCCAATCATTGATTACGATATCGGCACCGGGCAGTGAAGGATACCGCCCCGGATGTTTCCCAGCCCAGGGTTATTTCCCATTGGAACTTCTTGTACATTTCCCATGCATTTCTTGAATAGGGGTACCCTGAGGGTCTGACAGTGCAGCTCTGAGATACCTCCAGCGTGTGCCTCCCAAGGAGGTGGCAAGTTATGAGCCTTTCTTTTAAAAAAAAAATCTTTTCTGTTTAAATTGGCTAAATCCATGAATCTTGTCAACATTATAAAAGCAAAATGCTGTGAATGTTCATTTCATGCTCACTGGAGCAACCCATTATGTTCTGTTTATATTGCAGAGTAACACAGCACTCACAACATCAGCGTGCTCAGCAGCAGGAAGCATTTCTGGACAAGATATCTGTCGGTAGGATCCCAACCGTTTCTGGTCCATTCCCATTCGACCTCATTGCACAGACACAGAGCATAACTAATATGTTTCTGAGCAGCTAAATTCATATTGTTTGGCCAAATAGAGTATAAATAAAGCAAGATGAAAGTTTGTGTTGCATATTTCCATAATTGTTTAAAACGTGCCCCGTTTTGAAGAATGAATGTTGCCTTTTTTCAAAAGCCGGCAGATTCTAAAAAGTTAGTTTTATAAAAATGAAATCACGCTGATTTAATTATAGTCAAGCAGCTGGAATTGCAACAACGCTGGGCAAGTTGTCCAAATTACCAGGCAAAATCAAATTGTTGGAGTTAAATGCTCAAGGATTTGAGAAAAATGCCTAAGTAGAGAATTGTTCATTCTGGTGAAAGAGAAAAATAGCAGAAGGCATGGTACAAAACATGTTCCCAGTAAAGTCGTAACCTTCTCCATCCAAAAGACAATAAACTTTTGATCAAACTTTGGGTCCACAGAGTGACATTTAGCGTGAGCCCATTCGTCACTGGCCTGAAAGAGGGAAATCATCATTAATTGTGTTATAGATCCTACAATATGTAATATTGTAGGATCTGGGGTGTTCTGCCTGAAAGGATAGTCAATAGTGGAAGCAGATTCATTGGCAATTGTCGGAAGGGACTTAATAATAATAATCTTTTATTGTCACAAGTCTGAAGTTACTGTGAAAAGCCCCTACTCGCCACATTACGGCACCTGTTCGGGGAGGCTGGTATGGGAATTGAACCCGCACTGCTGGCCTTGTTCTGCATCACAAGCCAGCTGTCTAGCCCACTGAGCTAAACCAGCTATGGTTTAGACTTGGGTAAATTCTTCAAGGGGAAAGTTTTGAGGAATTATGGGAAACGGGCAGAAGAATGGGAAGAATTTGATAGCTCAGGCACGAGCTGGCACAGGCATGATGGGCCATATATCCTCCTTCTGTGCGTGTGTATACCGTGTGAAGAAGACAGAAGGGGCAGGATTCTCCATTGCCAGATGCTGAAATCGTAATCGGTGTTTGGGCAGCTAGTCGATTCCAACATTCGAATCAGGACCGATGCCGATTTGACGGCTATTTGCGATTCTCCGCCGCCTCCAAAATGGCATCAATGTGACACCCGCAATCGCAATGCCATTGGTGCAATATCGGCCGTGCCACCCGCGATGCTCTGCACCTGATGGGCCGTGTTCCCGACGGTGCAGGACATGTGTGGTCACACAAATCATGAAGCTGACATGGGAGCTGTGGGCTGTGTACATCATCGCCACATTTGGCCGAGATCGTTGTTGGAGAGGGGCTTCTGCGAGGTCTGGGGGGATTGGTGGTGGGTGGCCAGTGGGTGGGCTGTGGGGTTGCGGTTGGCAGGTTACGTTACAAGCATGGCCACGCAATGTTGTAAAGTGCGACCGCTTCAAATCGTCAGCCATGCGCATGTGCGGCCCGGGACCCGGCCATTCTCCGGCCATTTTCGGCGTAATCCGCGGGCTGACACGGCTTACAGCTTAGGTGGCGCCGGTGCTAACCCCTCACCAGTACGAGGGGTTCCCACTGATTTACCAGTCGTGAAACACCACGGGAACCACTCCAGCTTAGCCGCAGAAAATCCAGCTCAAGGTGTTTACGGAAGGACAGGCTGAGTGAGCAAAAATCTGGCCTTTGACGTGCAAAGTGGGAGAATGTGAAGTTGTTTCCTTTGGCAGGAAGAATAAAAAGGCGGAGTATTACTCAAATGGAGAAAGACGGAAGAATTCTGGGGTGCAAAGGGATTGAGGTTTTCTCGGGCATGAGTCGTAGAAATCTTGGGATGAATTCTCCGGTGGCCGACATCGGAATTGCGTTAGGCGAACAGCCGGAGAATCCAAATTCCTGACGAAATCTGGGGGGGGGGGGGGGGGGGGGGGGGGGGGGGGGGGGGGGCGCCGCTTTCGCAATGTTCCGCCTTCTCCATAGTGGAGAGTACATCGCGCCACCTATCAATGGCCTAAAGCATTGCTTGAAGCCCGTCACGCCGATGCTCCGCCTGGCCAGCCGAGCTCCCGACAGCGCGGGACACGTGTGATCTCATCCATCAGGAACTCGGTCCAGCGCCGGCACAGTTGGGGGGAGGGCCAATCCGCGGGCAGGGGGAATGCGTTTTTCGGAGCTGGGGGCACTGTGGTGGAGCAATCCAGAGTGAGCGAGCTGGCCGAAGGGGGGGACTATTTCGCTGGCTAGGTCCACGAGCGACCTCCACCATGGAGCACAGTGCGGCTGATGGAGGTTGCCGCCGTGCGCATGCAGAGCCATGGACCCGGCAATTCTCCAGGGCGTATCGGCTAGAGCCGGGTGCTCCATGCTGCCGTCATGCTAACCCCCAGCAACACGGGGATCGGTGGCCGTTTTGCCTCAGTTTTCCTGGCGTAAAGAAACACCATTCGCACACCTGCGTGGGGACATAGCCTCAGAATGGAAGAATCCAGCCCCCTAGTATGCAGGTATATCAAGTAGTCAGGAAGGCTAATGGAATGTGTCAGCAAGAAAATAATATATATATTAATAAAAAGATGTTCTCGGTTAAAAGCCGCACATGGGGATTGAAATACCGCTAGGCAAAGGATTAAATTGTTGTATCAGCCAGAAACCTTCAGAAAACCTGCACTCAGGATAATTTAATCATCTTACAGAACATTATAATAATAATGGGGGCCTAGTGGTTAGCACAACTGCCTCACGGCGCTGAGGTCCCAGGTTCGATCCCGGCTCTGGGTCACTGTCCGTGTGGAGTTTGCACATTCTCCCCGTGTCTGCGTGGGTTTCGCCCCCACAACCCAAAAATGTGCAGAGTAGGTGGATTGGCCACACTAAATTGCCCCTTAATTGGAAAAAATAATTGGGTAATCTAAATTTATTAAAAAATAAATAAAAAAATAAAAAAATAATAATAATAATGGGGAACCCACGTCACAAGACTATGGCCCCAGCTTGTCTCCAAGAGATTCATTGTTCTACCCAGAGCAGGGGAAACAAACCCATTAATGCCTCATCAAGGACTAACGGCATTATTTCAGGTTATGGGGAACATTCTGAACATGACCTGGTAACTTGTAAAAACCCATTGTATGAGCAATGGTTTCCCATTGAGGGGCTCAGGAAACATCTCTGCCAATACCTACTGATCAGGTTGTATTGTATGAAATTGATCGATGACGTCAATGTTTATCTGCAGCTGTGAACGAACTTAAAATATTTATGCACGAAATCCCTGGAAAAATCAGATCACACTGGTGCTAGCTGAAGGCAGCAGCATCTTCTGGTTCTCCTGTGTGCAAACAGACATTTTTGAAATAAACGTAAGTTTTGCCAACACCACTCGCGATCGCAAATGGACTCTGAGCATTTCTTACCTCCAACAGAATGCTATTGTTTATTACGAGAGGAATCAAAGGTAAAAGTGAGGATGTTATGCTGCAGATATACAAGGAACTGGGGAGGCTGCATCTTGAATACTGTGGTTCAGAGGAGGTTTGCCAGATTGATGCCTGGAATGAGCGGGTGCCTTATGCGGAAAGGTGGACAAACTGGACTTGTTTCCACTGGAGTTTAGAAGAGTGAGGGGTGACTTGACTGAAGTGTATTATTCATGAAGGCCCCGTCTTCTCAACCTTGCCCCTCGCCTGAGGTGTGGTGACCCTCAGGTTAAATCACCACCAATCAGCTCTCTCCCTCAAAGGGCAAAGCAGCCTATGGTCATCTGGGACTGTGGCAACTTTACTTTTACCTATAAGACCCTGAATGGTCTTGATAAGGTGGACATGGGAAGATATTCTTCTTGTGGAAGAATCCAGAACTGGGGTCACTATTTTCAAATTAGAGGTTGAAGAGCTTTCTCTCCGAGAGCTGTGCGTCTTCGGAACTCTGTCTCAAAAGGCGCTGGAGGCGAGGTCACTGAATATTTTTAAGGTGGAGGTGGACGGATTCTTTATGGGCCAGGGATCCAAAGGTTATCGGGATAGATGGGAATGTGGAATCCGAAACAACAACAGATCAACCATGATTTTATTCTATTGAATCCCTACAGTGCAGGAATAGGCCATTCAGCCCATTGAATCTGCACTGACTCTCCGAAAGAGTACACTACTTAAGCCAACTTCCCCACCCTATCCCTGTTAGCCCACCTAACCTGCACATCTTTGGACGCACTAAAGGGCCATTGAGGCACATCGTTGGATACTAATGGGCAATTTATCACGGCCAATCCACCAAACCTGCACATCTTTGAACTGTGGGAGGAAACCGGAGCACCCGGAGGAAACCCACGCAGACACGGGGAAAGCGTGCAGACTCCGCACAGACAATCATCCGAGGCCAAAATTGAACCTGGGACCCTGGAGCTGTGAGGCATGGCGGGCTTGAGGGGCCGAATGGTCTACTTCTGCTCCTATTTTGTATGTTTGTATAGGCCACATAATTCCATGACTTTAAGTAATGTTGCTTCTCATTCTTAATGAGGCAGGTTGGCTGCAAAAAACAATCACTCGTGACAATAAGGGGCAATTCTGAAGAGGAAGTGTTGAGGGATATGGTGGGCAGATGGTTGATTAGGTTGGCCTCTTATAGAAAGACAGACTTGTCAGGCTTCATGACCTTTTCTTCTTCCTGATGGACAAAAATCACATGAATTCAGCAAAAGCTCCACGTTCAATGAAGTAGTTGTTAATTTCAAGTTCTCTTGTCACTCGATCGGTTATTAATTACCAAAATGGTTTCTCCCACACTTGGATAAACGCTTGCATCAATGCTTTGACACTTTTTTCCTGCAGGTCCAGCAACTTTAAATAAAAATCACAACATCAGCGGCACAGGGAGTTGAAATTTGATTCTCTCTCTCTCTAACCGTCTGACAATCTCTCAAGAAAATCCAGGTAATCAGCACGATTGAGAGGATGGGAGGTACGGAATACGGGGAGCAATTCTGTCAATTGAATTTGTTCCCTCGGAAAGAGAGAAGTTTGAGAGGTGATGTATTTGCTGTCCTGAACAGTCCAACCTGTTTGACATTGTTTGTATGTTCACATGTTTGCCTTAACTGCTTGTAGTTTCTTTCCGCAGACACCACTGACAGAGCTTCACTGAAAGGCTGTAATATTTCATATCGCTCCAGATGTCTGTCTACACTGGTGCTCAGAATTGACAAGCATGTAATTACTGTGTGAATCTAAGAGCACAGAAGTGTGCTGGCAATAGATTTCCAGGACATTTTATTAGTAAATTGTAGTATGCAGTCTGGCATGTTTTCAGATCATTGCAATGTCAACTCAGATGCGAACCGATTTCAGCAATCTGTAACGCAGTTAGGTGATTGCATATAAAAAGAACTCCAGGGGGGTGGGGGGGGGGGGGGGGGGGGGGGGGGGTGGGGGGGGGGGAGGGGGGGGGGGGGGGGGGGGGGGGGGGTGGGGGAGGGGGGGGGGGGGGGGGGGGGGGAGGGGCGGGGGGGGAAAGGGGGGGGGGGGGGGGAGAGAGGACAGCGTTTGTGACGGCCATGGAAGAAGACAACCAGTTCACTGGCAATGAAAAACAGACAAATAGGATCCAGAAAAGAATGAAGATTCTTTTCGTGCTTGGAGAGGGAGGCCCTCCTTCAAACTCTGCCCTCGATGGTTTCTTTCACTCGTGTGCAAGAAGTCGTCAGCACACACGGCGCGTAAACGTTGTATTCTATTTCCTCTCTCAGACGCAGAGTGGTGTTGGAGCGGCTGATGGTTTTATCCAGCAGTTTCCTTGGGGGGAATGTTTCCTCGGAATAATGACAATCCTTTGGGCACGAAATATATCCGTTGCAAATCACGGCGAGCTAGTCCAGCTATCGAATCGGACTCGTAGATCTCCTCTCACTTTTTCTTGAAAGGGGGTGTGTTTTTCACTGACACTGAGGCACCCGGGGCCTAAAGGCTCCAGTAGACCTGGCTAAGGGCAGCCCAATCTCAAAGTTAGGTGACAGGCCCCCATCCCTCCCTCATGGACATCAAGACAAGGGGAACTTCCTCAATCCTTGATCACCGAGGGGCAACCTCCCCACCACGGCTAAATGTTCAGGTTACGCCCCCTCCCCCCCGCTACCACCACCACCACACAGACATTCGGATGACCTGGCCCCCTTCCCTAACCTCGCCGGAATCATTCCCCCCCCCCCCCCCCCCCCCCCCCCCAGACACCAGCATCAGGCCCCCAGGCCAAGCATAAGTTCACAAGTTCATAAGATACAGGAGCAGGATTAGGCCATTTGGCCCATCGTGTCTGTTCCGCTATTCTATCTGGCTGCTATGTTCCTCATCTGTTACCTACAATGTTACAGGCCAAGAGCTGGATTGTGAAATCAGCCAAAGCATCTGCACCCTAGAACACATGACCCTAGGAGCGGGAGTCGGCAATTTAGCCTCCTGAGACTAACACCCTCTATGTTATTATGGCTGATCCCATCCTGGCCTCAACTCCACCATCCTGCCCGTTCTCCATAACCCTTCAACCCATTACCAATTAAAAATCTGTCCAACTCCCCCTTAAATTGACTCACTGTCCCAGCATGCACCGCACTCTGGGGTAGCAAATTCCACATATTCACAACCCTTTGGGAGAAGTAGTTTCTCCTCAACTCTGTTTTAAATTTTCTACCTCTGATTCTAAGATTATGACCTCTCATTCTAGAATTCTCCACAAGAGGAAGCATCAGCTCTACGTCTACTTTATCCAAACCTTTTAGCATCTTGTAGACCTCAATTTGATCTCCCCTCATTCTTCTAAACCCTCGATAGTATCGGCCTAAACTGTTCAATCTCTCCTCGTACGACAAACCCTTCATCTCTGGAATCAACCTAGTGACCCTCCTCTGAACTGCCTCCAATGCCACTCCATCTTTCCTCAAGCAAGATGCGGTCTTACCACTGCCTTGTAAAGTTGCAACAACACTTCCTTACCATTGTATTCAATTCCTTTAGCTATAAATGCCAATATTCCATTTGCTTTCCTTATTATCTGCTGTACCTGCATGCCCGTTTCCTGTGACTGATGCACAAGGACAGCCAGATCCCTCTACATCGGAGCTCCCCAAAGTCTCTCCCCGATTGCTGAGCCTTTGGCTTTGATCTTCAAGTCATCTTTGTCTACAGGAATAGTGCCAGAAGACTGGAGGATGGCAAACGTTGTCCCCTTGTTCAAGAAGGGGAGTAGAGATAACCCCGGTAACTATAGACCAGTGAGCCTTACTTCTGTTGTGGGAAAAGTCTTGGAAAGGTTTATAAGAGATAGGATGTATAATCATCTGGAAAGGAACAATTTGTTTAGAGGTAGTCAACATGGTTTTGTGAAGGGTAGGTCGTGCCTCACAAACCTCATTGAGTTCTTCGAGATGGTGACCAAACAGCTGGATGAGGGTAAAGCAGTTGATGTGGTGTATATGGATTTCAGTAAAGCATTTGATAAGGTTCCCCATGGTAGGCTATTGCAGAAAATACAGAGGCATGGGATTCAGGGTGATTTAGCAGTTTGGATCAGAAATTGGCTAGTTGATAGAAGACAAAGGGTGGTGGTTAATGGGAAATGTTCTGACTGGTGTCTAGTTACTAGTGGTGTGCCACAAGGATCTGTTTTGGGGCCGCTGCTGTTTGTCATTTTTATAAATGACCTGGAGGAGGGCGTAGAAGGATGGGTGAGTAAATTTGCAGATGACACTAAAGTCGGTGGAGTTGTGGACAGTGCAGAAGGATGTTACAAGTTACAGAAGGACATAGATAAGCTGCAGAACTGGGCTGACAGATGGAAAATTTAGTTTAATGCAGAAAAGTGTGAGGTGATTCATTTTGGAAGGAATAACAGGAAGACAGAGTACTGGGCTAATGGTAAGATTCTTGGTAGTGTGGACAAGCAGAGAGATCTCGGTGTCCATGTCCATAGATCCCTGAAAGTTGCCACCCAGGTTGAGAGAGTTGTTAAGAAGGCGTACGGTGTGTTAGCTTTTATTGGTAGAGGAATTGAGTTTCGCAGCCATGAGGTCATGTTGCAGTTGTACAAAACTCTGGTGCGGCCGCATTTGGAGTATTGCGTGCAGTTCTGGTAGCCACATTATAGGAAGGATGTGGAAGCATTGGAAAGGGTACAAAGGAGATTTACAAGGATGTTGCCTGGTATGGAGGGAAGTACATATGAGGAAAGGCTGAAGGACTTGAGGCTGTTTTCGTTAGAGAGAAGAAGGTTAAGAGGTGACTTAATTGAGGCATACAAGATGATCAGAGGATTAGATAGGGTGGACATTGAGAGTCTTTTTCCTTGGATGGTGATGTCCAGCACGAGGGGACATAGCTTTAAATTGAGTGGAGATAGATATAGGACAGATGTCAGAGGTAGGTTCTTTACTCAGAGAGTAGTAAGGGCGTGGAATGCCCTGCCTGCAAAAGTAGTGGACTCGCCAACACTAAACGCTTTCAAATGGTCATTGGATAGGCAAATGGATGATAAGGGAATAGTGTACAGGGACTTTAGCGGGGTTTCCAGGATGGCACAACGTCGAGGGCCAAAAGGCCTGTACTGCGCTGTAATGTTCTATGTTTAGATAGTCAGTTGACTTTCCATTTTTTTGACCAAAATGGATGACCTCACACTTATCCACATTAAACTCCATCTGCCACATTTTGGCCCACTCTCCTAACTTATCTATACCCATTTGTAAACTTCTTATTCACTCATTGCAACTTACTGATCCACCTATTTTGATGTCATCTGAAAATTTGGCTGGAGAACCTGCTATTCCTGTATCCAAGTCATTCATATAGATTGTAAATAGCTGGGGGCAAGGACCGATCCCTGTGGCAGTCGATGCTGCCCACCTAACCTGGAGGCATCATACCCCTCCACTTCATTGCCAGCATCAGGCCTCCCACACCCCATCGCCAACATCAGACTCCCCACCCGACAATCACCAAAATCAGCTCCCCCCCCCCCAGTTGGCGGTATCAGGTTGGCACTGCCAGGGTTCTAGGTCCATGTACCCGACCACTCAGGGACTACTGAGGGCCTCTGAGCGTCCCTCCCTCCCCCTAGCCTGGTCATCACGTCTACTTTCCACTTGTGAAGACCAGTAGTGATTTGCGGAAGGTCCACGCCACACTGATGGTGGGGACATAACGTTAACCCAAAAGATTCAGTGTCAATCAGGCCGTGAACCTGATTATGTCTGCTGGGAGGGCTCGGGAACATTGTGAACCGTTTGGCGCCCGGCAAAGCTCCCGTTTCAGTGCTCTCCGGATAGTTTCTCACATTGCGGGAGTTGCGCTGGGCGCAACGCGGTTGGAAAATCGCTCCCTCTGTTTTAGTTTCCGATTCCAGCATTTGCAGTATTTTGCTTTTATCTCAAAGTTTGATGCTTGGCTGAGAGCCTCTGTTAGGTTTGGATCGCAAAGGTCAGTTAATGTTTGAGGGAAATCCTCTATTACAATTGGACCTCAAAGATGGGTTATTGTTTGGGAAAGAGACGTTATTAGGTTTGAAACTCTGAGATGAATTAATGCTCGAGTGGAGAGTATTTTTCCAAATTGTGCCTCAAAGATAAGTTAATCTTTGGAAGGAGATACTTTATTACAATTGGATATCCACCCAAGGTAGTAACCTGTCCTCTTATTTACCTCTGTGGCTGCCCTCCTTAACCGCAGATTTTCAGCATTTCAAAAATCATGGCCGGGATTCTCCCCTACCCGGCGGGGCGGGGGTTCCCGGGGTGTCGGAGTGGTGTGAACCACTCTGGCGTCTGGCTGCCCCAAAGGAAGTCTCCGCTCCTTTAGGGGCCAAGCCCTCACATTGAGGGGCTAGGCCCACGCCGGAGTGGTTCCCACTCCGCCGGCTGGCGTGAATGGCCTTTGGCGCCATGCCAGTCGGGGCCGAAAGGACTTAGCCGGCCGGCGTAAGTCTGCGCATGCGCTGCAGCGTCAGCGGCTGCTGACCCCATCCTGGCGCATGCGCAGGGGAGGGGGTCTCTTCCGCCTCCGCCATGGTGAAGACCATGGAGATGGAGGAAGAAAAAGAGTGCCCCCAGGGCACAGGCCCGCCCGGCGATCGGTGCGCCCCGATCGCAGCCCAAGCCACCGTGGGGCTTCCCCCGGGATCAGATCGCCCCGCGGCCCCTCAGGACCCCTGGCACCCGCCTGCTCCCGCAGGTAAGGTAGGTGGTTTAAACAACGCCGGCGGGAGAGGCTTGTCAGCGGCGGGACCGGAGAACCGCCACGGGGGCCCGCTGACCGCCGCAGGGGGCCGCTGATGGTGAACAATTATTGATCTCTACGTCGGAGTCATGGAATACAAGCTCCCTGGGGATGGGGCGGAGGCTAACTACCTGCGGCTCATTGAGGCAGAGATAACCTCAGGCCTCATTCAGGGCCTAGTCAGATTTATCCCTCTGCACTGGCAGTGAGAGGCTGTGCAAAGCATTATAGTTGTGATGAGAGTCAGAGCAGCAGGACACTAACTCAAACCGTTCTACAACTGAAGGAAACTCAGTGAATTCCTCAATCAAGTGTGGATCATACTATCTGCAGAGGGGATAATATGACTGGTAAAATAGCCATTGGTGTATCAAAGCAGTAGCTCATCAACTTAGAACATTACAGCGCAGTACGGGCCCTTCGGCCCTCGATGTTGCGCCGACCTGTGAAACCATCTGAAGCCTATCTGACCTACACTATTCCATTTTCATCCATATATCTATCCAGTGACCACTTAAATGCCCTTAAAGTTGGCGAGTCTACTACTGTTGCAGGCAGGGCGTTCCACACCCCTACTACTCTCTGAGGAAAGAAACTGCCTCTGACATCTGTGGAAGGATGTTGCAGGTTACAGAGGGACATAGATAAGATGCAGAGCTGGGCTGAGAGGTGGCAAATGGAGTTTAATGTAGAGAAGTGTGAGGTGATTCACTTTGGAAAGAATAACAGGAATGCGGAATATTTGGCTAATGGTAAAATTCTTAGCAGTGTGGATGAGCAGAGGGACCTCGGTGTCCATGTACATAGATCCCTGAAAGTTGCCACCCAGGTTGATAGGGTTGTGAAGAAGGCCTATGGTGTGTTGGCCTTTATTGGTAGAGGGATTGAGTTCCGGAGCCATGAGGTCATGTTGCAGCTGTACAAAACTCTGGTGCAGCCGCATTTGGAGTATTGCGTACAGTTCTGGTTGCCTCATTATAGGAAGGACGTGGAAGCTTTGGAACGGGTGCAGAGGAGATTTACCAGGATGTTGCCTGGTATGGAGGGAAAATCTTATGAGGAAAGGCTGATGGACTTGAGGTTGTTTTCGTTAGAGAGAAGAAGGTTAAGAGGTGACTTAATAGAGGCATACAAAATAATCAGAGGGTTAGATAGGGTGGACAGTGAGAGCCTTCTCCCGCGGATGGAGGTGGCTAGCACGAGGGGACATAGCCTTAAATTGAGGGGTAATAGATATAGGACAGAGGTCAGAGGTGGGTTTTTTACACAAAGAGTGGTGAGGCCGTGGAATGCCCTACCTGCAACAGTAGTGAACTCGCCAACATTGAGGGCATTTAAAAGTTTATTGGATAAGCATATGGATGATAATGGCATAGTGTAGGTTAGATGGCCTTTAGTTTTTGACTTCCCATGTCAGTGCAACATCGAGGGCCGAAGGGCCTGTACTGCGCTGTATTGTTCTATGTTCTATGTATATCTACTATCCCTCAATTTAAAGCTATGTCCCCTCGTGTTGGTCATCACCATCCGAGGAAAGGGACTCTCACTGTCCACCCTATCTAACCCTCTGACTATCTTATATGTCTCTATTAAGTCACCTCTCAGCCTTCTCCTCTCTAACGAAAACAACCTCAAGTCCCTGAGCCTTTCCTCGTAAGACCTTCCCTCCATACCAGGCAACATCCTAGTAAATCTCCTCTGAACCCTTTCCAAAGTTTCCACATCCTTCGTATAATGTGGTGACCAGAACTGCACGCAGTACTCCAGGAGCGGCCGCACCAGAGTTATGTACAGCTGTAGCATGACCTTGTGGCTCCGAAATTCAATCCCCCTACTGATAAAGGCTCGCACACCATATGCCTTCTTAACAGCCCTATTAACCTGGGTGGCAACTTTCAGGGATTTATGTACCTGGATGCCGAGATCTCTCTGTTCATCTACACTACCAAGAATCTTGCCATTAGCCCAGTACTCTGCATTCCTGTTACTCCTTCCAAAGTGAACCACCTCACACTTTTCCGCATTAAACTCCATCTGCCACCTCTCAGCCCAGCTCTGCAGCTTATCTATGTCCCTCTGTATCCTATAACATCCTTCAGCACTATCCACAACTCAACTGACCTTTGTGTCATCTGCAAATTTACTAACCCATCCTTCTACACCCTCTTCCAGGTCATTTATAAAAATGACAAATGGCAGTGGCCCCAAAACAGATCCTTGTGGTACACCACTAGTAACTGAACTCCAGGATGAAAATTTGCCATCAACCACCACCCTCTGTCTTCTTTCAGCTAGCCAATTACTGATCCAAACCGCTAAATCACATTCAATTCCATACTTCCTTATTTTCTGCAATAGCCTACCATGTGGAACATTATAAAACGCCTTACTGAAATCCATATACACCACATCAACCGCTTTACCCTCATCTACCTGTTTGGTCACCTTCTCAAAAAACTCAATAAGGTTTGTGAGGCATGACCTACCCTTCACAAAACCGTGTTGACTATCGCTAATCAACTTGTTCTTTTCAAGATGATTATAAACCCTATCTCTAATAACCTTTTCCAACATTTTACCCACAACCGAAGTAAGGCTCACAGGTCTATAATTACCAGGGTTGTCTCTAGTCCCCTTCTTGAACAAGGGGACAACATTTGCTATCATCCAGTCTTCTGGCACTATTCCTGTCAACAAAGACGACATAAAGATCAAGGACAAAGTTTCTGCAATCTCCTCCCTGGCTTCCCAGAAAATCCTAGGATAAATCCCATCTGGCCCAGGGGACTTATCTATTTTTACGCTTTCCAAAATTGCTAACACCTCCTCCTTGTGATCCTCAATTCCATCTAGCCTGGTCGACTGTACCTGAGTATTCTCCTCGACAACATTGTCTTTCTCCAGTGTAAACACTGACAAAAAATATCCATTTAACGCTTCCCCTATCTCCTCTGATTCCACACACAACTTTCCACTACTATCCTTGATTGGCCCTAATCTTACTCTAGTCATTCTTTTGTTCCTGATATACCTATAGAAAGCCTTAGGGTTTTCCTTGATCCTGTGCACCAACGACTTTTCATGTCCTCTCCTCGCTCTGCTTAACTCTCCCTTTAGGTCCTTCCTGGCTAACTTGTAACTCTCAAGTGCCCTAACTGAGCCTTCATGTCTCATCCTAACATAAGCCTTCTTCTTCCTCTTGACAAGTGCTTCAATTTCCTTAGTAAACCACGGTTCCCTTGCTCGACAACTTCCTCCCTGCCTGACAGGTACATACTTATCAAGGACACGCAATAGCTTTTCCTTGAAAAAGCTCCACATTTCGACTGTACCCATCCCCTGCAGTTTTCTTCCCCATCCTATACATCCTAAATCTTGCCGAATAGCATCTTAATTGCCTTTCCCCTAGCTATAATTCTTGCCTTGCAGTATATACCTATCCCTGCCCGTTGCTAAAGTAAACATAACCGAATTGTGATCACTATCACCAAAGTGCTCACCTACATCTAAATCTAACACGTGGCCGGGTTCATTACCCAGTACCAAACCCAATGTGGCCTCGCCCCTTGTTGGCCTGTCTACATACTGTGTCAGAAAACCCTCCTGCACACACTGCACAAAAACTGACCCATCTAGAGTACTCGAACTATAGTATTTCCAGTCAATATTTGGAAAGTTAAAGTCCCCCATAACAACTACCCTGTTACTCTCGCTCCTGTCGAGAATCATCTTTGCAATCCTTTCCCCTACATCTCTGGAACTATTCGGAGGTCTATAGACAACTCCCAACAGGGTGACCTCTCGTCTACTGTTCCTAACCTCGGCCCATACTACCTCAGTAGACGAGTCCTCAAACGTCCTTTCTACCGCCGTAATACTTTCCTTGATTAACAATGCCACACAACCCCTCTTTTACCATCTTCTCTGTTCTTACAGAAACATCTAAATCCTGGAACCTGCAACAGCCATTCCTGTCCCTGCTCTACCCATGTCTCCGAAATCACCACAACATCGAGATCCCAGGTACCAACCCATGCTGCAAGCTCACCCACCTTATTCCGGATGCTCCTGGCGTTGAAGTAGACACACTTCAAACCAGCGTCTTGCTTGCCGGTGCCCTCTTTCGAGCTTTTAACCCTACCCCTGACCTCACTACTCTCAACATCCTGTACACTGAGACTACAATTTAGGTTTCCATCCCCCTGCTGAATTAGTTTAAACCCCCCCGAAGAGCACTAGCAAATCTCCCCCCCCAGGATATTGGTACCCCTCTGGTTCAGGTGAAGACCATCCTGTTTGTAGAGGTCCCACCTACCCCAGAATGAGCCCCAATTATCCAGGCAACCAAAACCCTCCCTCCTGCACCATCCCTGTAACTCCTTTAATATTTCAAAATTTCCCAAGGCCTTTCTCCGGAGTATTACCAAAAAACAATTGACACCAAGCCACTCAAATCAAAATGAGCTCAAGTGGTCAAAAAATTCCTCAAAGAGGGAAATTTCAAGGAGCATCTGCAAAGAGGAGGGAGAGGTTTGGAAATGAATTCTGGAAGGGAGTGGGGGAGGGGAGGTATCTGGAGCCTAGTTGTTGCCAGAATGGAGATTAAAATTGGGGAGGTGGCAGGGGGTGGGGGTGATTGGAGGGGTTTTAAACACACGGGTGTGTGAAGTGTTTAATGTGAGGTATTTCCAGAGTGATTGGGTGAGTGAGACTTGGTGCAAGTTGGGATGCTGCCAGTGGAGATTTGGGTGAACTGAACTTTACGGTGCGGGATTAGTCAGGAAATGCGATTGGGCAGAGAATAACTTCTTTGCCAGGATTTGACACCAAATTGCGAATTTTAAGTCACCTCTAAAATGGTGTTGATGCGTTCCGGAACGTATATACAGTAAACACCGAGTGCATGTCATTAGCAGGTCTGACCCAGTGTTCTCAGGGTGTACACCACACGCTGTTGGGACAGCGTCAGGACATCACCTGAAGGCCTTCCCCTGATGCTCCGCCCCTGATGAGCAGAGCCCGCGACCGCGCGGTTGACTCACGGTCTCAACGGTTGGAACCCACAGTAGGGGGGGGGGGAGGGAAGCCATGCTTCTGACGGGGGGGGGGGGGGGGTTTGGCAAGGGCTGGGGGGTGGCCCGGGGGTGGCAAGGTGGTGTCCAGGGGACCACTATCTGGCAGGTTGGGTCCACTCGTGGCCGGCGCAATGCTGTACGGCGTAACCGCTGCTGGTCGTCACCGTGCACATGCGCGGCCACAGGCCTGGCAATTCTCCTGGCGTTTATAGAACATAGAACTGTACAGCACAGAACAGGCCCTTCGGCCCTCGGTGTTCCCCTTAACCTTACTTTTTAGGACACTACGGGCAATTTAGCATGGCCAATCCACCTAACCCGCACATCTTTGGACTGTGGGAGGAAACCGGAGCACCCGGAGGAAACCCACGCAGACACGGGGAGGCCGTGCAGACTCCACACAGACAGTGACCCAGCCGGGAATCGAACCTGGGACCCTGGAGCTGTGAAGCATTTATGCTAACCACCATGCTACCGTGCTGCCCCCGGAACATATATTGGAAGGCCATGCGTTTTACGTGGTGTGCCTGCTAGCCTCTCACCAGTCTGCACCAACGTTTCTGTCGTTAAACCAGACACTTTCTCCAGACATTGCCTAAAAATCGGACAATCCAGCCCAATGTGTTTCACATCAATTGTTCCAAGTCCTTATCAGTAAAGACTGCAGTGAAAAATACGCTTAACATATCAGTCATGTCTTAACTTCTCATAAATTAATTAGTTAATCCTTTGAAGTAAAATTTTTTTTTCCTTTTCCTTACAACTCAAAATTGAATTTGGAAGGCTGCCAATCACAATCTGCATCTGGGAATTTGATCTGACTGGCAATGCATTTTTACAAGATTTACCAATTTTGTATTAAATTAGGCAAGGACCTGTCCATGGTCTGCTCTTTGGATCTTTTACCAGTTTCTCC
The DNA here is from genome assembly GCF_902713615.1 of Scyliorhinus canicula. Taxonomy (NCBI): domain Eukaryota; kingdom Metazoa; phylum Chordata; class Chondrichthyes; order Carcharhiniformes; family Scyliorhinidae; genus Scyliorhinus; species Scyliorhinus canicula. Next base: position 241,232,240 of record NC_052149.1, read on the forward strand.
AGCTCAATGGTTCCTATTTTTACAACTGGGCGCTGACAATATATTTTGGCAGATCCTCAGCTTTGTGCGATTTGCAAGTCTGTGACTACATCAACCATTCTAAATGCTCCACACTGTCGATAAACGGCTGGTGGTTGGGGATGGCATTGGATGTGATATAATGGTATTTGATAGGTAATCCCTTTCTTGGCTCTTGCCTCAATCGTTTTGCCACTGCGCACATGTCCGTGATTCTCTCTGTTATTGACATCAAGGTGACCATCTGAACAATCCTCTCTCATTCTTCCCGACGTGCCAATATGTCATTCGCTACACTCTTCTCCCTTTATTATCATCTATGTTCGAATTGGGAAGCGTCCGGCTGCCTCTAACTCCTGGGCAGTAGTGAGGAGAGAGTGAGAGAGAGAGAGGGGGGGGGGGGGGGGGGGGGGGACAGCAGGTACCTCCTGATTTCAAAGGAGTGAGGGTAAAAGGAAGAGGGTGAATTGGATAACCAAAGCTGCAGAACACTCTGCTGTCCTCACATTTCCTTCCCTCTCACAAGTTAGAAGATTTCAAGCCGCCACCTTAGTGTAGCCCGGGCAATAGATTGTGACACAATCTTCCAAACTTCTCAACCTTGCCCTGGTTCTAAACAGAGGGTGGTGCTGCTTCATTTCCATTTCTTGATAAAAGTACAACCAGGAATGGAAATATAATCAGAAGGCTGAATTTATGAAAATTAGGGAGCTGTGTCACTGGTAGCATTTCAGCCATATTCCTATTGAATCTTGAGGACAGCGCATTCCAGCTCACAGCAACTCACTGAGTTAAAAAGAACTCTCCTCAGCTCTTCACCGAGGTTCCTTTGCCAATTATTTGAGATCAGTGTTCTTTGGTTAGTGAGCCTCCTGCCACTGGAAACAATTCCCATCAAATCATTTATCATTTTCAATACACCTAGCAAACCACCTTTATTTGAAGGTGAAACAAACCTGATGCCTTGACAAGAGAATCATAACAGTCGGAATGTAACTGGAAGACTGGCATTTAAGCTCTCGCAATTTTACACTTGTTAATTAAGAAAACCATGTTACTGATATATTACCTCAAGATGCAGCTATTTTGGTCCTTTCTAATCACACATTTTGTGGTACAAATCTTTAGAAATGAAGAAACTCTTACTGATCTTTGTTGCAGGGCTTAGCCAACAGACTGCATTAATCAAATTAAATGTGAAATTAATTAAAGAACTTAAAACATTCCTGAAAAAAATAAATGAATTTGGTCAATCATCTGTGCTTGACGCGGAGAAGCAAACAGCGGATTAGCTATGAGCAAATCTGACACTGCAGTTAAAGTAACCGTGATAAGATTGTTCTGTGAATATTTATCAAGGTAAGGGTGATTTGTGCTCAAAGGCATGCTGGATGTAATTTCACACATACATGGCTGGGGCGCTTTGGTTAAATTAAAAGATACATTAAGTGTGACATCCACCTTGCTATTCATGTCAATAGGTTTTGTCTTCAATTGTAGGTCATGGGAATGACTGGTAAATTATTGAGATTGAAAACATTTCCATTTTCTTCTATCTAAGGGATAATTTGATAGAATCCAATCATATCGCTATATTTGTTTGTTTTCCATTTCTGATGCAAAGCCATTTATAGTTTTGCCCCAAACTTTACTGTGTATTTCCACTTGTTAAAAAGGTTGGGATTTTTCACCTCTTCCCGTGGCCATGATTTACTGCTCCAGCCGGAAGTGGCACCTCCATGGCGGATTCCCCAGCGTCATGATGGGTGAGCCGGGCAAAACGTTACAGCCATTGGCAGCAGAACAGGGAGATCCCACCGGCAGCTAATTGCCAGGGGCAACCTCCTGAGGAAGGCGGGAAAATCTCACCTATTGGGCACAATTTTACAGGTAAAAAACAAAGTCCCATTTGGACTTGTGCAACGGGGTGTTTCTGGGCGCTTGCAATGCTGAGAATGACGCGGTGGTGCAATGGTTAGCACTGCTGCCTCACAGCGCCAGGGTCCCAGGTTTGATTCCCGGCTTGGGTCACTGTCTGTGCGGAGTCTGCACGTCCTCCCCGTGTGTGCGTGGGTTTCCTCCAGGTGCTCCGGTTTCCTCCCACAGTCCAAAGATGTGCAGGTTAGGTGGATTGGCCATGCTAAATTGCCCCTTAGTGTCCAGGAATGTGCAGGTTAGGTGGGGTTGCGGGGTTTGGGCGGGGGACTGGATCTAGGTAGGGTGCTCTCTCAGAGGGTCAGTTCAGATTTGATGGGCAAAATGGCCTCCTTCTGCACTGCATTAATTCTATTCTATGACCGCGCTATCTAACGGGGCTGTCATTTTTTTCAGGCCATGATCAGGAACACCCAGCAAAGCCGCTCAACCTCATTTCCAGCACTGACAAGCTTGTCAGAGCAGGGCGAGATCGGGGTGCCGTTTATAAACTTCTGCCCTGATCTCTCGATCCCCCCCCCCCCCCCCCCCACCTCACCTACTGCTCCTCTACCACAGCCTCTGGATACCCTCACTGGCCCAACTTACCTCTCAGGGGGTCCTCAAGTCTCCCCCCCCCCCACCTCTTAAAGACAGGGCACTTCCGGGCCTGATCTCTGGCACAGTCAACCTGGCACCGGGGCACCTTGGCAGTGCCAGTCTTGCCCCCGGCAATGCTCCTGCCGGCCAGGCAGTGCCACCTGGGCACCCTGGTAGTGCCAAATCCAGATTGCGACGTCTCACGAGATATTGCTGGTTCTCACGAAACGTTCCGAGCTTTCAAAAGCTCGTGAGAGGCCTCTTACGAGATTTAACGGTCTCAACGTGGCACGGGTGCCATGTGATTATTCAATCATGCCCCATTATCTTTAAGGAAACCACTTAGGTTGGTGACATAGGTTTTAATGGCTTTGCTGTTTGTCTAGTAATCCACACCTTTGAACTCATAATCCAGAAGGTATTAGTTACAATTCCAGCAATGAGGATCTCAACTCAGCTTCATAAAAAAACAGAATTTTAGAAAAAGGACATTGTGGGTCAGATTTTCCCCTCAGCCTTGGGTAACTATAGTTTTGTTTGAAATGATATTCATAAAACCTCTTTAATTATTGTGACACTTTCAGGGGCATTCCAAAGACTTGCCAGATTTGCAAATGGATTATTTATTCTGTACATATAGATACTGAGAGAGTGAGTATTAAAGATACATAAGGGCATAGAAGCGACATGGTGGTAATGGAAGACACATGGAAGGAACATGGGGCCACAGGATGGAGAATGGAAGTGGCAGAGGGGTAGAGGGAGCATTTGGCTATTGTGGGGATATGAGGCAGGATGGAAGAGCCATTTGGAATATGAGGAAAAATGGCATATTAGATGAGCATGAAGGAGTCAAGTAGGAGAAACCATGAGGGTCCGATGAGGCCTTGGCAAGATTTTCTAAATGTACCTATTATCGGGCCCTCAATGTTCTCTAGGGCTTACAAACTGACCGAGCTGGTAGTGTTAGAACATAGAACATAGAACGGTACAGCACAGAACAGGCCCTTCGGCCCTCGATGTTGTGCCGAGCAATGATCACCCTACTCAAACCCACGTATCCACCCTATACCCGTAACCCAACAACCCCCCCCCCCCCCCCTTGACCTTACTTTTTAGGACACTACGGGCAATTTAGCATGGCCAATCCACCTAACCCGCACATCTTTGGACTGTGGGAGGAAACCGGAGCACCCGGAGGAAACCCACGCGCACACGGGGAGGACGTGCAGACTCCGCACAGACAGTGACCCAGCCGGGAATCGAACCTGGGACCCTGGAGCTGTGAAGCATTGATGCTAACCACCATGCTATCGTGAGGCCCCTTGTGACCTTGTGTTCTCAGTGACCTCCTATCATAACAAAAGTAGCATGGGGGACAACATTGAAATTCTCTCCACGTTTTCCTAATGGAGAGTTCAACATCACAGTGTTAGAAAAGCAAAGGTAGTTTTAAGGATTTATATTTGTATTGGTGAACATTAGAAATAAGGTCTGGTTTTAGCTGGGTTTAATTTAATATTTCTGTGCCTGAAAGAAACCTGCAGTTAGATTTCATGTCGGACGTCGATATTTGTGTGTGTGAAGATTAGATTCAATCCCAGCTGGGATTCTGTTGTGCTCAGAGAGCTGCGGCATGAATGGAAAGATAGTTGCAGAGCAATTATGAGCCCTTGTAAGGTAAAGCAAAAAGCTTTCTTTGTTCCTTTGATTTTAGTTGGAAACGAGGGCTGTTGCAGACAGGTCATGGAGCAATGATCAACTGTCTCAACTCTGCTCGGAGAAGCAAGGGAGTTACCAGCTCCCTCAGCTTTGCAAGAAGAAACGCTGCATGTGCAAGAAGGCAAACTTCAGAAGAACGAAGGAACATTTGGTTCTAGAAACTTGGAGATAGAACAGCATAATGTTCATGGACCCAGACAAAGCTGAGGAGGGATTGGTTTGTGAGAATGCTCAAACAAGGTTTCTAAAGTAATCCTAAAGTTTGGAATGTCTTACTGCTTTCTGAATAAAGTATTGGCTGGATATCAGGGGTGGGATTCTCCTGCGCTTGGCGCGATCGCCCGACGCCGACGGCAAGAACGGCGTGAAGCACTCCAACGTCAGGCCACCCGGAAGTTGCAGAATCCTCCGCACTTCCGGGGGCTGAGCTGGCGCCCGAGTGTTTGGCACCACGCCAACTGGCACCGAAGGGCCGCCGTGGTCATGCGCATGCGCGGAACACGTCGGCGTGTTTCCTACGCATGCGCAAGGGGGTTCTTCTCCGCGCCGGCCATGGCGGAGCCATACAGAGGCTGGTGCTGAGGAAAAGAGTGCTCCACAGGTTTGGGAATTTGAACCTAGGTGGGAATTCGAAGCTGGGTGGGGAGGAGGTGCTTTTTATCCCTGGTAAGTGACTGGTAAGTACTTTGTCTTTTCATTTGTATATTTATTTATTTTTCCTTTCATTTTTTCTTTCATTTTTTCTTTCATTTTTTGGAATTGTAGTTGTCTAAATTAACCTAAGGTTTAAGACATGGCAGGAGATCCCAGACCCGTGTCATGCTCCTTGTGTGCGATGTGGGAGCTCAGGGACACATCCACTGTCTCTGGCTCCTTCGCGTGCAAGAAGTGTGTCCAGTTGCAGCTCCTGTTAGACCGCTTGACGGCTCTGGAGCTGCGAGTTGTTCACATCACAGGTGAATGTTACTGAGGGAGATAGAAAATGGGTGACCAAAAGACAGAGCAAGAGTAGGAAGGCAGTGCAGGTATCACCTGCGGTCATCTCCCTGCAAAACAGATATACCGCTTTGGATACCGTTGAGGGAGATGGCTCATCAGGGGAAGGCAGCTGCAAGGTTCATGGCACCGTGGCTGGCTCTGCTGCGCAGCAGGGCAGGAAGATGAATGGCAGGGCTATAGTGATAGGGGACTCGATCGTAAGGGGAATAGACAGGCGGTTCTGCGGATGCAATTGAGACTCCAGGATGGTATGTTGCCTCCCTGGTGCAAGAGTCAAGGATGTCTCGGAGCGGCTGCAGGACATTCTGGGGGGGGGAGGGTGAATAGCCAGCTATCGTGGTGCACATAGCCATCAACGATATAGGTAAAAAACGGGACGAGGTCCTACAAGCTGAATTCAGGGAGTTCGGATAAGTCACCTGCACCGGATGGACTACACCCTAGGGTCCTAAAAGAGATAGCTGAGGAAATTGTGGAGGCATTGGTGATGATCTTTCAGGAATCACTGGAGGCAGGAAGGGTTCCAGAGGACTGGAAAGTGACCAATGTAACGCCATTCATCGACTTCTTCGTGGGGAACTAATCATCAGCGGGGTGGGGGGGTGGGGGGGGGGGGGGGGGGGGCGGTGGGGTGGGAGGGGTAGAATAGTGTAGAGTAGGGGGTAGAATAGGCGGGTCTAATTGCAAGAGAGGTACCGTTATTTGTACTATGTTTTTTGTAATTAGTATCTGCACACTAATGTATATTGTTACTGTTTACAATGCCAAAAAATACCTCAATAAAATTGTCTGTTAAAAACAAAAGAAGGGAGGGAGGCAGAAACGGGAAATTAGAGGCGGGTTAGACTTTGGTCATTGGTAAGATTTTAGAGTCTGTTATTAAAGATGAGATCGCGGAGTACTTGGAAGTGCATGGTAAAATAGGACTGAGTCAGCACGGCTTTGTCAATGGGAGGTCATGTCTGATAAATCTGTTAGAATTCTTTGAGGAGGTAACAAGCAACTTAGACAAAGGAGAATCAGTGGACATGATTTATTTAGATTTCCAGAAGGCCTTTGACATGATGCCGCATAGGAGACCTTTAAATAAGTTAAAAGCCCATCGTGTTCAGGGTAAGATCCTGGCATGGATAGAGGATTGGCTGACTGTCAGAAGGCAGAGAGTGGGGATAAAGGGGTCTTTTTCAGGATGGCAGCCTGTGACTAGTGGTGTGCCTCAGGGGTCTGTGCTGGGACCACAACTTTTCACAATATACATTAATGATCTGGAAGAAGGTACTGAAGGCACTGTTGCTAAGTTTGCAGATGATACAAAGATCTGTCGAGGGACAGGTAGCATTGAGGAAGCAAGGGGGCTGCAGAAGGAATTGGACAAGCTAGGAGAGTGGGCAATGAAGTGGCAAATTAAATACAATGTGGAAAAGTGTGAGCTTATGCACTTTGGAAGGAGGTATCTCGGCATAGACTATTTTCTAAATGGGGAAATGCTTCGGAAAGCAGAAGCACAAAGGGACTTGGGGGTCCTTGTTCACGATTCTCTTAAGGTTAATGTGCAGGTTCAGTCGACATTTAATAAGGCAAATGCAATGTTAGGGTTCATGTCAAGCAGGCGAGAATAGAAGACCAGGGATGTACTTCTGAGGCTGTATAAGGCTCTGGTCAGACCCCATTTGGAGTATTGTGAGCAGTTTTGGGCCCCATATCTAAGGAAGGATGTGCTGGCCTTGGAAAGGGTCCAGAGGAGGTTCACAAGAATGATCTCTGGAATGAAGAACTTGTCGTATGAGGAACATTTGAGGACTCTGGGTCTGTACTCGTTGGAGTTTAGAAGGATGAGAGGGGGATCTTATTGAAACTTACAGGATACTGCGAGGCCTGGATAGAGTGGCCGTGGAGAGGATGTTTCCACTTTTCAGAAAAACTAGAACCAGAGAACACCATCTCAGACTAAAGGGATGATCCTTTAAAACAAAGATGGGGAGGAATTTTTTCAGCCGGGGGTGGTGAATCTGTGGAACTCTTTGCCACAGAAGGCTGTGGAGGCCAAATCACTGAGTGTCTTTAAGGCAGAGATAGATAGGTTCTTGATTAATAAGGGGATCAGGGGTTATGGGGAGAAGGCAGGAGAATGGGGATGAGAAAAATATCAGCCATGATTGAATGGCGGAGCAGACCCGATGGGCCAAGTCCCTAATTCTGCTCCTATGTCTTCTGGTCTTATGACCCAGGGTTCCATTCTGGGATCTTCCCATCCAGTTATAACATCAACTGAGATTGTTAAATCAGGGCATGCATGCAGCGTTTCCATGTAACACACTTCCTGACTTGGAGAATGCATTGGGAATGTAGAGGTAAGTTAAAAATTCTGGCCCCATGAGTCTTGTACCCATTCCTATCTCAATTTGAAGTATGTGCAGGAGGGGAAAATCCAGACACCGGATCCCTATAAAAGTGTCCATGATTGTTGTAAAATCTCAATGAGTTCATTCATGTATTTTAAGGAAGAAAACCTGCAATTTTTTATCCAGTTTGACTTATATATAACTCCAGTCCCAATGCGATTGACTCTCAATTGCCCTCTGAAGTCAGCATTGCAGTGATTTTCAAAACTTGATTTTTCCCTGATAAGCCTGCAGACATATTTAACATTTCAGGTTTTGAATTGTTTTCATACACAAAGAGGGAGCTAAGAGGAGGAGGCGGCATAATTTACACCAAGCATCATCTTAATGCTGCACCTTTCAACGTTTCAATCTTCGATAATCGAGGAGTGACATGAGTGAGGGTGCGATATCCACGTGATTGATAATGAGGCCAGTCATCATCTCAGTCTATTACTCTCCGTGTTGTCCAATCACTGATGAGCTCTTTGAACATTTTAACCAGATGATCAATCAGACCCTCACTCATCAGTCAGATACTGGAATCAACACCCGAAGTACTTGAATTTAACCCCCAATTTTCAGACTCAATGGTGCAGATAGTGAAGCAGGCTATTCACAATATTACTCTCCTGGATAGAATGCAATGAATTTTGCTGATCGTTACAATCTGATTGAAATAACCCCACCCCTGGGACTCAGTGATCATCAGTCTGTTATTGATGGAGATGGAGAGCATTCACAGTATCAGACTTATTTTGGCGCAGAATGAAACCATTCAACCCATCATGTCTGTACTAAGCGAGCATCATAGCTTTGTGACATTCCCCTGCCTTTTACCTGCACCGCTGCACATTGTTTCTATCCAAGTAATCATGTAATGCCCTCTTGAATGCCTCAGTTGAACCTGCCTCCACCACATTTCCAGGCTGAGAATTCCAGACCCAAATGATTCCCAAATGGAATTTCTGAGTCGGACCGAAGAGGACTTCTGCACTACTTGCCTAGTTCCCTGGGACTGCCTGGTGGGCACAAATTCCCTCCCTGCCTCCAGGCCCTGAAGCAGCAGCGCAACCAGCTCTCTGAACGTGCTGTCCACATAATCTCAGCCTCATGGCTGTACCACAGTGACTCCAGCCACTGCTCGAGCTCTGAAATTTTGGCGTAGCAACGCTGCTCATAAAGACATCATAAAGCTGCAAGAGGGAACAACACAAGTGAAGATAACAAGAAAAAAATTGCTTTGCTTCCAAGGTAGAAAGTCGAAAACATTCAAACCCAGAGGCCTGGTATTGCAAGTTTCATTTAATTGGCAACAGTAACTCACATTGTTGTATCGCAGTGGAGAATATTAACCAAGTTAATCACAAAGCCATTGCAGATGCAATACGTTCCCACTTTGTATCTGTTGCAGATGATTTCCATTCACTGAAGTCTTCGTCACTTCCTCTGTATGTAGCGTCCTTTCCAACCTACCAGGCTCAACCATGGGGGAGGGTCAATTGAGAATAATAGAGATTCAAACCTTGGCCGCGATTCTGCGATCACGTTACACCTGCTGCGGATCCGGGTGAATTCCAAGAGACCCAAATCAGACTCGGAGCCAGGCTGATCGTGAGTCAGCAAACCAGCTCCGCCCAGCATGATCTGGCGTGACCCAGATCTGCATATTCAAATGAGCCATTTTGTTAATTTAAATACCTGGACACTGCTTTCACCTGGCGCCTGGGAGTTAACAGACGTGCCTGCGAGATTACACGTTGTTTAGCGCTGATTTTCACAAACATAGGCTCGCACGTGGCCTAACAGGCTACTAACGACCACTGGGTGGTCAGGAACAGAGCGGTGTCATAGCCTGGCATCAGGGGCCTTGGCACTACCTGGGGACACTGATACTTCCAGGTAGCTAGGGGCACTGCTGAGGTGCCAGGCTGTTAGAGCCAACGTGCCCATTACCAGGTTGACAGTGCCAGGGATCAGGCCAAGGGTGCCTTGCCCATTGGAGAGGGGGATGAGTTGTGGGGGCGGTTCTAGTTACCTCAAGAATGTTGGGGGTTTGAAGCGGGGGGTCCAGAAATCAGGGGGAGGCCTGAAAAGGGAGGTATCAGGGATGTTGTTCAAAATGGTGCCTTGATCTGAGTTCGCCAGCAGACAATTAACTAAAGTGTGGCCCCAAGGGGAGAAACTCCCCAGGGTTCATAAAACCGGCAAAGTGGTGGTGAATAGCGGGGAATTTTGCCGCTGCAGCCACCAAGGAACACCCGGCCAAACGTGCTGAAAGAAAACTTAGTTTTAAGGCCACTAAATTGCGCACCTTGTAAAGAAAGGAGTTCTGAGATTTCCACCCATCAGTTCTCTTACTGAACAAGTTCTTGCTGAATGAATGCAACAGGGAGTCCCAGTAAAATGGGGCTAACTCATTCCTGCGCAGAAACTGTCACCCACCAGCATTGAAACCCAATGCCCAATCGCTCGAACTGAACATTTCGGCAAAATCACAGGCGCTTTCTCACAAACGATGGAGACAATGCAAAACAGCCTACATCAGGGTCATTACCTTTCATGATGCTTTTGGATTTCTCCAAAGCATTCTGTCACATCGAGCGCACAATCGCCATCTCAGTGCTCCAACACTAGGGACTTGATCATCTCTTGAGAGTTTCTTGGAGAAGTGGCTGCATTTCAAATCGTGAACAGTAGTCACCAACAAAGTTTCCTCCTGGGCATGCTGGAGTCCCCCAGGTAATTAAAAAGGGACCAATTGTATTCCTTGCTGTCAGCAATGATGCCAGAATCAGAGACATTCACACTGGCACTCACTCCTTTAAAGATGTTGACAACCTGACGTATATGAAAAAACACAAGCTTCACATTGGATTCCACATGCCAGCTGTTATTTAGCAACTTCACAACTCAACACAAATCTGTAGAGAATGGAATGTGCCTTCACCCCAAAAGTGTGTGATTGCTGGCATCTGCTACACTCAAAACAAACCAGCCCTTTCCAATCTATCACCCAATGATGTCACATTCCAACATCATAACATTGCAAACCTGTTGGGTATAGTTATTCAGACTGATTTAACATGTCAGTTATATTGTTAAATGAGTTAACACCCATCTGCATATGCTTCAGGAGCTGGAATATCATTCCCTCTCAAGTGATGATTTGTAGCCATTTCCACATCTTACAATTGCCCCGTTTTGGAATCCGGGGCACCTGGCTGATCTGGTCGAATCGCAAAGCAGCGATGCCGTTGACAGTGTTCAGGAAAGGACTTGCAGAGTCAATCTCCACTCTTGTCCCTCAATTGATTTACACCACAGTCGCCTGGAGTCATTCAAGAACAGACACAATCAACTCTGTCATCCTATCTTGAAATCGCTGCTGAACCCAACATTACTGGGCTAAGGGGATAGGGTGGAAGTCAGGGCTTAAGGGGGTCGGTGCAGACTTGATGGGCTGAATGGTCTCCTTCTGCACTGGATGTTCTATGTTCCATGTTGATTGCTGCCCACAGACAGATCTCACAGCAGCCAACAGTTACAGAGCTCAAAACAACTGACTGAGGAGCGAAGATTACAAAATTTAAGAATAGTCCATCGCCACATCTCAACCTCATGCTGCATAAACTCGATTGACTGTTCAGTTCGAATCCTGACAAGGTAAAGACCCTAATCTCATGATCAATATGTTATTTTATGCCACTCTGTCACTTTTTGTATTTCACTTGGAAAAATGATTGATTGTAAAAATTACTCAATTCTGCCTGGGCACTGGCAGAAATCGATTTTAAATAAATAAGCCTTTGATGAAAGGGCCTATAACGAGCTACTCAGAAGAATCAAAAATTGTTACCAGCAGTTCACAATAAAGGTTAACCTCCAACCTGACTTGGATATTTATCATCGTTCCTTCAACATTACTGGGTCAAAATCTTGCAATCACAAATAAACAGCATTGTGAGAGCATCTTCCATACAGTCCACCACCATCTTCTCATGGACAATGGGGGACAGGCAATAAATCCATTCCTGTGCAAAATCCAAAAATGCATTAAGAAAAAAAAATCCATGATGAAGACCTCATGATGGAGTTCAAAATCTCAGGACGTTGGGATAGAGTGGGTGCATTTTCAAATTCTCAATTTGAGCGCTTTCCACACTGTCAGTTTCACATCTTGGAAGTGGGTTGAAAGATTCCACTTGAGCGACATGGCCACAAAGGTCCGCAGGAGAATGTTTCAGTGGACAGGGACCATCAGAGATGCCACAATGACCCCTCAAGAGAGTCACTCTCCAGTCTCGCTTGTCACCAAAGCCTCACTCAGCATCACGTTGGAACCACATGCATAGCATCTTGAACATTGCACCCTCTGAATGTTGCAGTATAATCAGCAACATTTTTCAGTCATTGACACAGCAACAGGACTCAATGCAGCCTGGCTGTGGCAGAGAAGATGGACTGACCCGTCACTGGTTCCACCATGCCAGAGCTGCACTTGACCATCCCGACATCAAAGCCGTACTAGTGGGTTTCCTGCTGTGGAAGTGAGAGCAATACGGGGCGGGAGGGGGGTGTGGAGGGGAATCTGTCTTCCAGCCCATTGGTTGTTTGCTACTACATGCCAATCACTAGTTTACCTTTTCCCACCATTGCGCCACTGTAGCCCACAGGGGAGCGGAGATTAGAAACTACTCTGGTGCCTGGCACCGATCCCGTTTTTCGGCAGACGTGCCATTCTCTGCTCAATCCGGGTTCCCAATTGTAGGGGAGGTAGTGGATAATCTCGGCACACATATTTTTAAAGGATAAGAACCCTGTTGGAAATCCACAGGAGAAACAGCCTCAACCAGATAGTTTAGAAGCTGCATTCCAGAAACAAGACCTAAACCACGAGCGTCACTGCATCAAGAATGAAACCTCGAGGGGAGGGGGAGAGGGATCTGACGGAAACACACCTGGAGAAGGCACTGTAGAGGCTGTGCCACGAGATCCAGGTAAAGGAGGCCCTTCTCGTCTGTCTGAAGTGAAGGCGCAGCTGGATCAGGTTTTGAGACATGAGGGCACGGTGTGGGAATGGTGGCATTTTATGCAATGGATATGGCCTGGAGAATTGCCGAGTCCGTGGCTGCGCATGCGGACAGTGATGGCCTGCAGCCACTGCGCTGTGCAACAGGGCAGCGGCCGCTCAGGGAACTGGCCCGTGAGATGGTCCTCTCCTTCGGCCAGCCCGCGCACCCTGGACCAGCCCCCTCCCCAACCCCGCACTGCCCCCAGGCCCTGATGAAGTTCCCCCCTGCCCGCGGAATTGGCCCTCCCCCGACTGTGGTGGCGCTGGTCCGCAGCCGCCACGCCACGTTCTCGACTGATGAGACCACACCCGACCGACACCATCAGGAACTCGGCCAGTTGGGGTCTGAGCATCGGGGGAGGGCCTTAGGCAATGTCCTGATGCTGTAGATACATGGCGCGTGCGAGTACGGTGCTTTGGAGGGGGTGGAGCATCATGAAATCGGCACCGCCGCCTATTTGTGTTTATTAATTGTTCATTTGTAAGTTTTGATTTTTAATGATATATTGTGTTTCATTGCAGGATCTCTGATGTACATGGGGGAGGCAAGTGTTGTGAATTCATATATGTTCCCAGTTTCAACAATGTCACTTTAGAATTTTGATCATGTGACGTACGAATGAATCACCGGCAGTTTGGTCGGACCAACAATCGGTCTATTCTAGCAGCCTGTGACAAAACACCTTTCCAATAAAGCTCTTGTTTGTTTGTATCCCAAAGACGAGGAAACATGTTCAGGGCAGCACAAGGCATCCATGGTTGATGAGGGAAGTCAAAGACAAGGTCAAGGCATAAAAGCCAAAGAAAAAGCATACAAAGTGGCAAGAATTAGTGGGAAGCCAGAGGATTGGGAATCATTTAAAAGCGAGCAGAGGACAACTAAAAAAGCAATAAGGGGAGAAAAGATGAAATCTGAGTGAAAGTTAGCTAGTAATATAAAAGAAGATAGGATGAGTTTCTTTCAGTATATAAAAGGTAAGAGAGAGACAAAAATAGCCATTTGACCACTGGAAAACATGGCTGAAGAAGTAATAATAGGAAACAAAGAAATGGCAGACGAACTGAATAGTGACATTGCATCAGTCTTTATGGTGGAAGACATCAGTAGGATGCCAGAGCTCCAGGAGAATCAGGGGGCAGAGGTCTGTGCAGTGGTCATCACTCAGGAGAAGGTCTGGGGAAACTGAAAGGTCTGAAAGTGGATAAGTCACCTGGACCGGATGGACTACACCCCAGGGTCCTAAGAGAGGCAGCTGATGAAATTGTGGAGGCATTGGTGATGATCTTTCAGGAGGCACTGGAGGCTGGAAAGTGGCTAATGTAACACTACTGTTTAAGAAGGGAGGGAGGCAGAAGACAGGATATTATAAGCTGGGTAGTCTGACTTCGGTCATTGGTTAGATTTTAGAGTCTGTTATTAAAGATAAGATCGCAATGTACTTGGAAGTGCATGGCAAAATGGGACTGAGTCAGCACGGCTTTGTCAAAGGGAGGTCATGTCTGACAAATCTGTTAGAGTTCTTTGAGGAGGTAACAAGGAAATTAGACAAGGAGAGCCAGTGGACGAGATACGTTTAGATTTCCAGAAGGTCTTTGACAAGGTGCCGCAGAGGAGACTGTTAAATAAGTTAAAAGCCCATGGTGTTCAGGGTAAGATCCTGGCATGGATAGAGGATTGGCTGACTGGCAGAAGACAAAGAGTGGGGATAAAGGGGTATTTTTCAGGACGGCAGCTGGTGACTAGTGGTGTGCCTCAGGGGTCTATGCTGGGACCACAACTTTTCACAATATATATTAATGATCTGGAAGAAGGTCATGTAGGCACTGTTACTAAGTTTTCAGATGATACAAAGATCTGTAGAGGGGCAGGTAGTATTGAGGAAGCAAGAGGGTTGCAGAAGGACTTGGACAAGCTAGGAGAGTGGGCAATGAAGTGGTGAATGAAAGACAATGTGGAAAAGTGTGAGGTTATGCACTCTGGATGGAGGAATTTAAGCATTGACTATTTTCTAAATGGGGAAATGTTTAGGAAATCAGAAACACAAAGGGACGTGGGAGTCCTTGTTCAAGATTCTCTTGAGCATAACGTGAAGATTCACTCAGCAGTTAATAAGGCAAATGCAATGTTCACATTCATGTCAAGAGCGCTAGAATACAAGATGAGTGATGTACTTCTGAGGCTGTATGAGACTCTGGTCAGACCCCATTTGGAGTATTGTGAGCAATAGGTAGGTTCATGATTAATAAGAGGATCAGGGGTTATGGGGAGCAGGCAGGGGAATGGAGATGAGAAAAATATCAGCCATGATTGAATGGCGGAGCAGACTCCATGTGCCGAGTGCCATATTCTGCTCCTATGTCTTATGGTCTTATGCCCTGCAAGCCCGTCCTTTAAAAATATCAGAGGTTTCTACTGCCAACATCCATACCTCTCTGGACTCTCTGGATACCATCCAGAACAACTCTGCTCCATACCTGATCGCCAGAATCTATCCTGTCACCTCAGATTTGTCTGTCAGCGCATGAAAAATTTCCCAAAGAATGAGAACTACTAAGGCAGTCTTCAAAAGTGAAAGTCTGTTGCAAAGAATGGAAAAGTGAAGGATGAATCCAAGTTTTCGATATGTATTATATATCTGAGCATATCTGAGGTCATCCACCCCAAGCTTCTGGTGATCTAAAGAAGGCCTTAAATCCCAAACTAACTTGGCTGTGCCTTTGTAGTTTCATCAGATTCCAAGCTGAAGGGGCATAAGAAAGAGCAAACAAATTAATCCCAAGTGGAAGGGGAGATGAGGAAACGTAAGAGAAGCTTAAGGTCTTCAATGGTTAAGGGGAATCTCATTGGCAGGTATAAAATATTTAACGGTAGAGAAACATCAAACTCAAATTGTGGCTTATTTGAAGTAGGCCTCAAAAGTAGCTCAGAATTCATTAATAAAAATGATTTAAAAGTAAATTTAGAACAAAAATGCATCTTTGCTCTAAAAACGGCCAATATTTCGGTAGATCTACAAAACGAGACAAAAGATGCAAATACATTTTGGAATATTAAAAACAGACTTAAATCTTCTAATGGTCACATTTATGTATGAAAAGTGAGTGTTTTACAGCTCCAAACTTTCTCAAGAGCGGCTGAATTTCAACCCTCATGAAATGAGAATTGTTATCGTCAAAAGCAAAAGTCAAATGAAGTTAATGTGAAAAGCCCCTGGCGTAATGGTTAATCCTGCACCAGAGTAATCTTTCAGCATTGGGGAACTCAAGCTACCCGGAGTATTGTTGGGATCTTCCTGTTTGTTTCTGAAGTACGTAACCCAAACTCAAGGTGGAATTTTATGGGTCCGGCAAGAGTCTCGGCCAGCACGTAAATGGTCAGTGGGAGTCCGTTGAGAGCTGTTGAGAAACATTAGCGGGAGCTGTCCGCAGAGTTGACCCGGAGATACATTATGCTGAGAAACAGCCTGAACTGGAAAGACGGAACCATCACAGAAAAAGGTCAGGATGCAAATCCTGCAGAGGAGGTCAGGCAAAGGAAAAGGACTGCCCAGCATGGAGAAAGCAATATTTTAACTGCAAGAAACAAAATCATTTCACGCACAAGTGCTTGGCTCGATAAAAGCAAAACAAGCCAATGTAGATAGCCACTGGAGAGATTACAGCGGGCCGATCTGAGGAAGAATTACACTCAATACAGCAGGTTGGTTCTGTCAAGTCTACAGGAGACACAATGTGGTTTGTGACTGTTGCAATGTTGGCTGCAGAAGTAATATCAAGCAAACAACAAGTGTCAGATAGATACACAAGATAATGATTTTCACAGATCTGTGTAAAGTGGTTTGGCATGGTGGTCTGAAAATGAAGCCATTGAAAGTAAGATTGAGACTATCTGCTGACACAGGACTCTTACTGAGAGGATGAATTACTTTGGCAGCCCAGTGCAATGGCAAGAAGGAAGATCTTGGGTTCCGGAGCATAGATGGGGCATCTCAGCTGGAGCAAGTCTAAAGCTTACGTTGGTAACCCTGAACGTGCTAACAGAGAAAGGGCAACAAAGGGACCCAGGGAAAGGGAAGAAAAAGACCCCAGAAAGAGGGAAACAAGATTCCTGAGATAGGGAAACAATATTCATGAATACCACGGGATTGTTGCCGACCACATCAGTGCGATGAAATGCATGAGGTGAAGATAAATGTTCGACAGGAAAATGTTCACATTAGAGCTAAACAGGAAGAGTTTACGGACAAGATTCCAGCTGAGTCTATACCTTTAAAAATGCACGATAAACTGAACTCTTCAGTGAACCAAGTTGTGCTGGCTCGGAGCAAGTAAATTTCAGAAAAAACACAAAGTTACCTAGAGGAAAGAATGATCCACAATTCCACAGTTGGAAACTCAAAGTGAGATATTCGCAGAACCACAGACAGATCCGCTCAACTAGCGAAAATGCTCCTGTATCGCAATTGGCCTGTCTGGGAGAAGGGCTGTACTGAGTACAGAACTACCATCAATCCCAGAGGTCCACGAGTCCCCAACAACTGGAAAGGAACAGCAACAGTCACGAAGGAAACATGGCCTCTGGGAACAACACTTTCTGGACAAGGGTGGCACAGTGGTTGGTACTGCTCGCTCACAGTGCCAGGGACCCAGGTTCAATTACAGCCTCGGGTGACTGACTGTGTAGAGATGGCACTTTCTCCCCTTGTCTGCATGGGCTGTGTAGAGATGGCACTTTCTCCCCTTGTCTGCGTGGGTTTCCAGTGGGTCCAAGAATGGCAATGGGGTTATGAGGATAGGGGAAGGGGGAGTCGGTCCAGATACGGTACTCTTTTGAAAGGTTGGTGCAGCCACAGTGGGTCGAATGGCTTCCACCAGCTGTGTACGGATTCTATGGTTCTATGATTTTAAGGAACATCAATCAGATGAGCAGCCAATGTTAACATGCACATGGAGCATGAAGTGACTGATTGGGAGAACAAACAGTGGTTACAGCCTGACATCTGTGGGTGTATCGTGGGAAACTTGGAAAACTCACAGCCTCACAGGATGATGCATGCAAATGTGTCTTTTGTTCACTGGGAAAAGGGGTCTGTTTGACATGAAAAGGGGAATGTTTGAAATGTAACCAGTCTGATTGACACTTCTGGCTTTCCATTGTCATCCGACAATGCCATGAGGCTGCCTCTGGAGGCCGGCATCTTAAACTCAGTTCAATATAGCATCTCACAGAAAAACATGATGAGGAAGGCTCCAATGAAAAGGCAGCATGGGTTTTCCCTCGGCTTAATAACACCAAAAGCAGCATATTTCCCCACTGAAAACTGCTGGACAATTAGAGATTGGCACCTTTTTATTCCTTGGCAACACCAGCAAAGAGCTTATGGACTGTGCTGGGTACTACGCCCTCCCAAGGCCCAAGATCATAATCAATCCAGGCCACAGGAGTGATTGTGGGAGGGAGGTTGAAGTAAAAAAACTCACCACTATTCTTAGAATTCCTCCTATACCAAAAAGGGTCAAAATTCTAAATGGTGAACAGGGATTCTCACTCCCTGACTCCGATGCAGACTTAGGTGGGTGCTATTCAGGTCAAACTATATTTTCAAGTTATCCCCCGGTATAACCCATATATTCATAGAAGAATTTTATCTACTTACCACTTAGTGACATCGATTCTGGGTCCCGCGTTGCTAAGTAAGTGAAGTAGACTTTGTAATAACCACTGTTTCAGGTTGAAACTTTTGAGTTATTTTATTATGATATTTTTTCTTTTAAAAAATGCAATCATTGTCTTTACAGAAAAATAAAAAGATCTTGCTTCTGGATTCTCCTGGTTGGTTGAAAAGACCTTCAGGTCTACCTTGATAATCTCTCTTCTTTAACTCTTCCTCATATGGATTCGCTGTTCTGCTCGGTTGCTATGTTCTATTTTCCCCATAACTGAGGGCAGCTATGAGAGCTGACTCTCCTGGTTGCCCCCTTTTTTAGGGTTTATATTCTCCTTCTAGCAGTCATTAAGTTTATATGACATTATCGTAAAGTAACTTTATTTTACTCTTGATTGTACAAGGTACCTTTAATCTTAATTATTTCTAAGTCGACTATGTATTCATATTGAGCATGACTTCAGCTCATTGATCTCTGATTACATTGTTTCCCTTGTGATGTTCAAAACTGCTTTGATCCCAGAGGGGGTGTTCGATCTGGTTTATGTCATTCCTAAAGTTGCTTTATTACCAAATAGTGCCCCCAGCTCAGAACTCTGACTCCGATTTGGGGCTAATGTGGGTTCTCATGGGCACGTTGGCTCCAGCTTCCCATATTCACCTGGCGTCAGCAGACTTTCACACTGAAACATTTGTCACCCAATTCAACTGAAGATCCTAGCAATTCTTTTTTAGCTGCTTACTTAAATAATTAACTTCAAAGAAGGTGCGAAATATTGCTTTTTTCCATATAACTACAAGTTCAATCTGCTGTGACTTAAAAGACATACATCAGTTTTGCAGTTTGAATAGTCACAAACTGTTTTCTTAATGCCTGTTTGATAAAGGCTATCTGCATTTCAAAACTCTATTTTGCTGTTGCTGTTAGCCCTTTGTGGGATTTTTTCCTACATTCTCTCATGTAACCTTAGGTCAGGTATTGCCAGACTTCCATGTTTCAAATGACATATTTTCCCATTTGTACTTTTACAAGGTTCAGTGTTGGGGGAACAAGGTGGTTGGCAACAAGACTAGAAGAGTAGCTCTCAGCGGCTTGTCCCTATACCCGCCCCCCATTGGCCCCAGAAGCCGGGCCCCTCACTCAGGCACTGAGTGCCTTTAATTTAGTGGCCGGGCATAGAGGCCATTCATGGGTGTCCCCGCCATGGACTTAATTAGATGTGAGGCAGGAAAGCGATGAGGTCACCAGCTGCCTCTCTCCTGCTTGGTAAATGCCCCTCCCCAGTCACCAAAGCCGCCATGGGGAAATCAATAAGTTCTGATCAGAGAGTCTTCTAAAAATATTCTATTTGCCCATTACCTGGGATTCTCTGCTCATGCCAGCAGTGCACCCTCACCCGTGGGTTTCCTGTCTCCATGGGCTGGCTTCACTGGGAATTCCAATTGACAGCGGCCGGAGCAGAGATCCCGCGAACAGCGCGCTGCCTCCCTCTGTCAAGGAACACGGGGCTGGGAGGCTGGAGAACCTCATCGTATATATCTGTATCGAATGTCAAACTGAATTCTGAAAAGAGTTGCACTTTCCAAAGTTTAGTTCTTGACTGCTTCACAGACCAGAGATGTCTCAAGTTCATTTCTGTGTTGAGTTGCTCTTCTGAGCTGGGGTCTGGAGTCACTGTGTTTGCTTTAAGGAAGCCAAGGCCAGAGGGGAGCAAAATAAATCATTACGATCACCACCCTTGACCATCATCCGATGGAAGAAAATGAGGGTCATCTTGAAAGATAAGGTTGCTGATGGGTTCAACGTTGATGAAGTGGAACAAACAGACAGACTGACTGCATTTAGAATTGATACCTCAGCAAGACCGGATGTGATAGAATACTGAGGGAGGAAAGAGTACAAATTGTGGAGGCACTGGCCATTATTTTCCAAAACTCTGCAGGTATAATAATAATAATCTTTATTAGTGTCACAAGTAGGCTTACAATAACACTGCAATGAAGTTACTGTGAAAATCCCCTATCGCCGCACTCCGGCGCCTGTTCGGGTACAGAGGGAGAATTCAGAATGTCCAATTCACTGAATAAGCATGTCTTTCGGGACTTGGGGGAGGAAACCGGAGCACCCGGAGAAAACCCACGCAGACACAGGAAGAATGTGCAGATACCGCACAGAGAGTGACCCAAGCTGGGAATCAAACCCGGGTCCCTGGCACCAGAGGATTGGAGAATTGCTATGTTTACCCGTTTTAAAAAAAGGTGTTAGGCTATGCCCAGCAAATACAAACCAATCAGTTTAATCTCAGTGGTGGGGGAAGATATTAGTCAAAATAATTCAGGCACAATTTACACAGTGGTTGGCACTGTTACCTCACAGCTACAGGGACCCGGGTTCAATTGTGGCACTGTCTGTGCGGAGTCTGCATGTTCTCCCCGTGTCTGCATGGGTTTCCTCCGGGTACTCCGGTTTCCTCCCACAGTCCAAAGATGTGCAGGTTGGGTGGATTGGCCATGAAAAATTGTCCAAAATTCTATGATTAACCTAGGACAAAAGTTCGGCGCAACATTGTGGGCCGAAGGGCCTGTTCTGTGCTGTATTTCTCTATTTGTAAAAGGGACATCAGAAGCACGATACTAAATTTGCAAGTGATAGGAAACGGGGCTGTGGTGAACGGTTGTTTCTTCGATTGGGCAAAGGTTTGCAATCGGGCTCCTCAGGGGTAATTGTAAGGACTCCTGATTTTCTCAACTTCTATGTATTATTAACCTAGGCGTGGATGTTCAGGGAACAATTTCAAAATTTCCCAGTGACCCAAAACTTGGAAGTATTGTGAGCTGTGAGAAGGTCACAGACAGGCTGGCGGAATGGGCAGACAACTGGCAGGTGATATTTAGTGAAGAAAAGTGTGAAGTGATTCATTTTGGCAGGAAGAACAAGGAGCAACAATATTAAATAAAGTGTGCAATTCTAAAGGGATGTTCAGGAGCAGATGATATTTGTGCATGGATCATTAATGTGGCAGGGCAGGCTGAGAGCACAGGTCCTGTACTTTATAAATGGAGGCATATAGAATAAAAACAAGGATGTGATGAGAAACTCGTACGAAGCACTGGTTTCACCCAACCTGAGCATTGTTCCAGTTCTGGGCACCATACTTTGCGAAGGGTGTGAAACCATTCGAGAGATTCACAAGTCTCGTCCCAGGGCTGAGGGGCTTCAGTTATTTGGATGAATTGGAGAAGTTGGGATTCAGTTATGTGGATGAATTGGAGAAGTTGGGATTGGTTTCCTTGGAGGAGAGAAGGTTGGAAGGAGATTTGATCGAGATGTTGAAAATCATGAGGGTTTTGGACAGAGTAGAGTGGGAAAAATATCTGTCCCATTGGTTGGAAGGATTGGAGCAAGAGGCACAGATTTGAGATAATTGGTAAAAGAAGCAGTGTAGACATGAATGACATTTTCATGGAAGGATTAGAACGTACTGCCTAAGAGAGTGATGGAGGAAAATTCAATTTGAGATTTCAAGAGGGAATTGGATTGATGACTGAAAAAGAAAGATGTGCGGAGGTATGGAGGACAGAGAGGGGGGTGGCCGGAGCGGGGGAATGGGGGGGAGGGGGAGGCCAGGGAGTCACACTGGATAAGTCTCTCCTTTGGAGAATCAGTGGAGAAACAGTGACCTGAATGGCTTTCTGTGCTGTAACGCCCATTCGATGATTCAGTGGACGCAGTCAGAAACTGGCTACATTAAGTCTGCTGTGGAGACGTGACACAGACTGAAGGAGAGAGCAGAACCCTGGCTCGAGAATCCTTCCCCCTCTTTCATCAGAACTCTTGTCCTCACAGCCCAGGCGTGAGACTCCAGGATTAGGTAGATAGATAGATAGATAATCATAGAATTTACAGTGCAGAAGGAAGCCATTCGGCCCATCGAGTCTGCACCGGCTCTTGGAAAGAGCACACTACCCAAGGTCAACACCTCCACCCTATCCCCATAACCCAGCAACCCCACCCAACGCTAAGGACAATTTTGGACACTAGGGGCAATTTATCATGGCCAATCCACCTAACCTGCACATCCTTGGACTGTGGGAGGAAACCGGAGCACCCGGAGGAAACCCACGCACACACTAGGGAGGATGTGCAGACTCCGCACAGACAGTGACCCAAGCCGGAATCGAACCTGGGACCCTGGAGCTGTGAAGCAATTGTGCTATCCACAATGCTACTGTGCTGCCCGTCATTGGCCTGTCGAGTATCGTGAGAGCACACAAATCACAAAACCCAGCAGAAGTCAGCTTCATTTTAAGGAACTGACAAAGACAACAATTAGTAATGGTAACCAAAATGCTGCTGGATTATTACAAAACCCCAATTGGTTCACTAATGTCGGTTGGGTGAGTGAATCTGCTGCCCTTATGTGGTCTGGACCCACACGAGTTCTAGATCCACTGCAATGGGGTTACTCTTAACTGCCCTGTAATACTGACTGCGCAAGCTACTACTGTCACCTCCTCAAAGGCAATTTGGAACAGATGGTAAACGCTGTCCTTCTGACCAATGTCCACCGCCAGTGAATGAATAAAGAGAAAGGCAGGAAAGTCCTACAAAGCATATATCCTTCAACAAATATCACTGAGACCCAGACAGTGTGGAGTTGCTGTTGGGGAAATGCTGCTGTGTTTGAGTTGACTGTCTGGTTTCCCTGTGTTACAATAGGGACTCAATTCAATGTGCTGATGAATAGTCACATGGACTTGAAACGCTAACTCTCTCTCTTTGCACAGATGTTGCCAGACCTGCTGGGTGCTTTCAGTCTCAGATCTCCAGCCTCTGTGGGGGTTTTACTTTTATTCAAAGCTGCTCCATTGGCTCCTACGTGCTTCAGGACATCCTGAGCTCATGAGGGTGCAACATAAATGCAAGGTCTCTTTATCACATTGAAAGATAGCATTGTGGGGGCATTGATCCCCTCACTGTAAACCTATTTTAATTAAAACCAGTGCCACCATGGCAGCACGGTAGCACAAGTGGATAGCACTGTGGCTTCACAGCACCAGGGTGCCAGGTTCGATTCCCCGTTGGGTCACTGTCTGTGCGGAGTCTGCACGTTCTCCCCGCATCAGCATGGGTTTCCTTCGGGTGCTCCGGTTTCCTCCCACAGTCCAAAGGTTAGGTGGATTGGCCAGGATAAATTGCCCTTAGTGACGAGAAAGGTTAGGAGGGGTTATTGGGTTACGGGGATAGGGTGGAAGTGAGAGCTTAAGTGGGTTGGTGCAGACTCGATGGGTTGAATGGCCTCCTTCTGCACTGTATGTTCTATATATTCTATGTCAGTGCTCTTGTAAGGTAGAAAGAATGGAAAAATTGGCAAAATAAAGAAGAGATGGGAACAGCACAAAAATAATTAACTTGAGAAAGAAATAGGAGTCCATTGTGATCCACAACTTTAACTTCAATGAAAGTTGCTTGATTGAATATTGTATGTATTAACCTCTACTTTGATCCATTGTGTTTATTGTGAAGCTTTGAAAATGACAAGTGCAGCAAGTTTTTGTTCTGGCTGAGCTTGTAATTTTGCTGTGGCACTGGTTTTAATTAAAAACGGTGACCCTGTCAGGACACAATTTGACAAACATCACAATGTCCCAAACCTTGTTTGAAAGCAGAACATGAGCTTTCTTATTCTTCTTTAAAGGGGAGGTTTTCCCTGGGACTGCAACCAGACGCGTGGACCTGTCCATAGTGAATATCAAAAAAGGAAAAGGAGGTTTCTGATTTTCCTCCATGAATTTAAATGGAGGTCCCTTCATAAGTGTCCATTCCAAACTGACTGATCTGCCAATATTTGTTGTATCCAATGGACTGACTGACTCTGATCTTGATTAAGCTGGCCTTGCCCAACTCATCCCTGACCCAGGGCATTGTGGAATAAAGGGTTAACATCAGGAGCGCCTGCTACTGATGTAACTATGCTGCGATGTCACATGACTAAGAGATTGGGATTGGGTGTAAAGCCTAATCACAACTTGTGCAGAGTTACTGAGATGTTTATGAACTGGAAATAAACCAGAATATTTTTATGAATAGCAATCTGTGGTATCACTTTTAGGGTCACAGGCAAACCCTAAAGAAAGCCCATCTAAGCCCTGAAATCAAGATCAAACATGGTGGCAATGGAAAGAGTGTAACGACTCAGAAGAACTTCCAAGAAAATGCCCCGGACCTCTCCACATACAGGACAGCTTCAGCTTTGCATAAGAAGAAAAGCAATGTTTAGGTCAGTACTTTGCTCTACCCAGTGGGGACCACCACAGATTATGTTATTGCAAGAGCATTAATGAGACTTCAAGTCAGGAAGTCTTCCAGGCATTTGATTTGCATGCAAATGTTCAAAGAATTTTGTTCATTGAGTGAGCAAAATTTAATATGACTTGTGGAAAATTGAGACTATGGGATCCTCAGAAATGAATTAATATATGATCATCTAGCAGTTGAGGTCTTGGATGAAACTCAATCAAAACTTTGGAAACAAGGGAAGATTTAGCCCCCACAAAGGCCAGACAAGTACACACCAGACTTAGCACAGGAAGTTAAAATGAAAGGTTTTCATGGGAAAAAAAATTAGTGAAGTCATTTAATATGTCAGATAAAAATAGAATGTGCAGTGAAGAAAAGCCAACACGTTTGGGGGCAAGTGTACCATCTGCGGGCACCTTGAGATGCTCTTGGTGTGGCAGGAATACCCTATTCAAGTTTGAAGAATTCCCAGAAGGACGAGTGTCATAACTGTGAGAAGTTAGGACATTTGTAGATAACCTGTAGATACAAATTATCTCTAGGAAGAAAGAGATAGAATTTCTAGTGTAGAAGGAGGCCATTCAGTCCATCGAGTCTGCACCGACCCTCTGAAAGAGGACCCTACCTCGGCCCATACCCCCACCCTATCCCCGTAATCTTACCTAACCTACACATCTTTGGACTCAAAGAGCAATTTATCATGGTCAATCCACCTAACCTACCGATCTTTGGACTGTTGGAGGAAACCGGAGCACCCAGAGGAAACCCACGCAGACATGGGGAGAACGTGCAGACTCCGCACAGTCAGTGACCCAAGCCGGGAATCGAACCTGGGTCCCTGGAGTTGTGAAGCAATTGTGCTAACAACTGTGCCACCGTGCTGCCCAATGAAAACAAACAAAATCCAAGAAGAGTCATAGAAAAAAAGCTCGGAGAAGTTAACACAACAGAAAATAATTACTGGATCATGAAATTAGAGGGTGATGGCCACCCCACTGAATTCAAGTGAGATACTGGGGCAAGTGTTTCAGTGTTATCTGATTAAGTCAAATGTCATATTGCAATCATACTCCATCCAGTTGCAAGTTCTGGGTGGACAATAAAAGTAATTGGCCAACACTTGGCTAGATTAATATACACTTTAAATAAGTTGCCGAACGCCTGTCTGTGGTAAAGAACCAGGAGTTATAGTTACTGAGCAAAATAAGGTCCATCACCCTCCCTTAGACAGAGTCCATATTGAGCCTGAATACATGTTACAACAAAGGGTCATCTCTCCAGTAATCATACTGACAATGTGGTGTTCTGGAATGGCCACAGTATCAAAGTCTAATGGTTCAATTAGAATCTGGGTGGACTTGACTCAATTAAATGAGTCAGTAGAGCACGAGATCCACTTGATGGCATCAGTAGAGGAAAGTCTCATGAAATTAGCAAACAGCACCCTCTTTGCAAAACTGGATAAACTGGATGCTAACAGTGGCTTTTGGCGTTTCCTCTGGACCAAGATTCCAAATTGCTAATTGCTTTTATCACCCCATTTGGTCATTATTGTTTCAACAGTTTGCTATTTAGAATTGCTTCTGTCATTCCAAGAACGGTATCCCAGAGCCTGGGAGATATTGGAGGAATAATCTGGCATACGGACAACATTCTCACACATGGTTCATCGTGGGAAAAACATGAACATCGAGGAAGAGCAAGTCGCAAAATACAACAAGCGCCAGGTTTGACATAAAACAAATGGGAATTTGCAAATTTGTGACAATATTCTGAGTGCACGGCTGAATCACGGAAAACCAAGATCACTGGAGAGTTTCCACAGCCTAAAAACATCACAAAATAAGAAGATTCCTTGGGATGATTAATCAAGTTCTTACCAAACATGGCAGCAATCAACAGTGATGCTGGAACGTGGGCCAGCAAAATGTTGTTGAAAAGATTTAAAATCTTCCAATTTCACCAGAAATTTCAGTGCTCGATGATCCAGAGTTACCAACAATTGTAGCAGTGGATGCGTGGTCCACAGGCTTAGAGATGATGCTGTTTCAAATTCAGAAACATGGACGAAGAAGACCAGTTTATTACACCTCAACTTTAATGGCCACATGGACCTGTGAGAAGTTCTCTGATTATGTCTGGGATTAAACCCACCACAAATGTTTGGATAATCTTCTTAACCAAAAGTAAATTGCACAAAAATGCTGCCTTATATTCAATACTTTAGACTGAGACTCATGAGATACAATTGAGTTACACTACAGACTGAGTTACAATTCAGTTACTGAGTACAGACGGAGATACAATTCAGTTACTGAGTACAATCAGAGATACAATTCAGTTACAGCACAGACTGAGATACAATTCAATTACTGAGTACAGTCAGAGATACAATTCAGTTGCTGAGTACAGACGGAGATACAATTCAGTTACTGAGTACAGTCAGAGATACAATTCAGTAACAGTACAGACAGATACAATTCAATTACTGAGTACAGTCAGAGATACAATTCAGTTGCTGAGTACAGATTGAGATACAATTCAGTTACCGAGTACAGACTGAGTTACAATTCAGTTACTGAGTACAAATTGAGATACAATTCAGTTACTGAGTACAGAGAACAGCAGACACTTAATTATGAATACCAGTGGCAGAAGGAAAAAACAGTTTGAACCAATATTCCTATTCCGTTGTTTTATTCGTGTTCCATTTTAAAGTATACAAACCAGGTCAGATCAGTGTTTTTATTTCCCCGTTTTAGCGATTTTTCCTGGAATGGGTTAATCAGGAAGATTTAAATGTTATTGAAGAAGTGAAAGCATATACTTCATTGATTACCACACACTCACCAGCCATTGAGAAATGATTACATGAAATTAAACAGACACAACAGCAGGATAAAGAGTGCATCAAAATAAAAGAATATTGGTGGAACGGATGCCCAGATTGTACTCCTAATAATCCAATATTTCACCAATACTTCGAACAGAGGAAAATCTCATAATCATTAAGGATTTCTTAGTTTTTAACAACAGACTACTCATCCCTCAAATACTTTGACTCCAAATTCTCCAGAAAATCCATCAAGGTCACTTGGGAACAACAAAATGCTGAGAAAGAGCCAGAGGTGGATCTTGTGACCAGACATCAGTCGCAGATGAAAAGGTAATCATGAATTGCCTCACCTTTGGAATTAGAATTGACGGTAGAACGAACCATTATCATCTTGCATCTGGGAATGGATTTATTCGAGTTCTTCATAGAATCATGGAGTCAGCACAGTGCAGAAAGAGGCCAATCATCCCATTGAGTCTGCACCAATCCTCTGAAGGAGTACCCCACTGAGGCCCACTCCAATCCCCCATCCTTTTCCGTAATCCCACCTAGGGGCAATTTATCATGGCCAATTCACTGAACCTGCACATCTTTGGACTGTGGAAGGAAACCGAAGAACGTGGAGGAAACCCACGCAGACACGGGGAGAAAGTGCAAACTTCACACAGACAGTCACTTGAGTTTGGAGTCGAAGCTGGGTCCGTGGCGCTGTGAGGCAGCAGTACTCAGTTTCCAAATTAACTGTTCTACAACAATGTGCGGGAATATAGTCTGTGTGTGATGTCCCCAGTTAAATGGAGAAGCAGAAATAATCATGGAATCATAAAAAGATTACAGCACAGAAGGTGGTCATTCACCCATCTTGTCCGTGCCAGCCCAAGGACCCAGGCGCCCTTTCTAATCCCACCTTCCTGCACCCGGTCCATAGCCCTGTAACTTACAACACTTAAGGTGCAGATCCAGGTACCATTTAGGATCTCCGCCTCCACCACCAACTTGGGCAGTGAATTCCAGACTCCCACCTCCTGCTACTCTCTGCATAACAAAGTTCTTCCTCATGTCCCCTCTACACCTTCTGCCTCTTATCTTGAATCTATGTCCCCTGGTTCTAGAATTCTCCACCGAGGGAAACAATTTTATCCTGTCCACCCTATCTGTTCCCCTCATAATTTTTACACCTCAATTAAGTCACCTCTCAGCCTTCTTTTTTCCAAGAAAATAACCCCAGCCTCCTCCTAGCTACATTCTTCAAGCCCTGGCAACATTCTTGTCTCAAGGAATTTGATGAAAATGTACAAAGGTAAGCACAGAACCTCACCACTAAAAAATGGCTCCTCACCACCAGAGGTGTTGATGGGAAGACGGTGTGAATGCAACTTCCAGATCTACAACAAACACCGCAACCTAACATTCCCCCAGATGATCGTGAGCAAGTTAGCAACCAGGAGGAGCAACAAAGAGAGTGATTTCAATGTCAGTTTCACATGATGAGGCTTGAAGTGCCACAGTCCAGGTAGAGAGTGTACATATGAGATCAACAGAAAGATGGTATTTTTAAATTTTATTTTTTTGCCCATTTATTTAGCACTTAATGCCCATCCCTAATTGCCCTAGAGGGGGGCAGTTAAGAGTCAGCCACATTGCTGGTGGGTCTGGAGTCACATGTAGACCAGACCAGGTAAGGATGGCAGATTTCCTTCCCTAAAGAACATTAATGATGGCTTTTCAATGACAATTGATAATGGTGCCATTGTCGCATTAGACATTTTTAATTCCAGCTTTTTCTTGTATTCGAATTTCACCATCTGCAGTGGTGGGCTTTGAACCTGGGTCCCCAGAGCATGGCAACATATCTGTCCGTGGCCTGCTGCAGTGTTCCAGTGAAGCTCAACGCAAACTGAAGGAACAACATCTCATCTTCCGGTTAGGCACGCTACAGCCTTCTGGCCTGAACATCGAATTCAACAACTTCAGATGGTCAGCCCCACCTCGACCCATTTGTTTTTATTCCATTTCATTCTAACTGTCTTTGACTATTTATTTATTTCTTATCTTTCTTTATGTATATTCCCCCCCATCTTATCTCCCCTTTGCTTACCTTTTCTCTCCTTTGTTTTCCCTCCCCCTCCTCCACATCTACATCTGTCACAGTTTACCGTCTGATGTTAGTTTCTCTGCTGTTTGGCCTTTCACACCTTTTGTTCTCTCTGGGGACTGCCATTAGCACTCTTTCCCCTTGGTATCTGTGGCCATTAGCACCCGGTTTCCCTGGGTTTCTGCGGCTATGACTCATCTTTCATTCTCGCTCCACAGTATAAATATTTCCCACTTTCTCTGTCTTCAGCTTTGACAAAGGGCCATCAGACTCGAAACGTTCGCTCTTTTCTCTCCCTACAGATGCTGCCAGACCTGCTGAGATTTTCCAGCATTTTCTTTTAATCTCCAGAGCGTTACTCTATTTTAATAAAAATAGATCCACAACCAATATCTTATAGAATTGAGACAAATGAGGGAAATATCAGGAAGTGTGAAGAACACGGCTGATGGTATGTGCCAAGCTATTCCAAACCCTAAAAGGGAAACTTGAAACAATTGTCCTCAACTATGATAAAAAATGTAAACTCCAGGGAGCAGCACGGTAGCACAGTGGTTAGCAAAGTTGCTTCACAGCTCCAGGGTCCCCGGGTTTGATTCCCGGCTTGGGTCACTGTCTGTGTGGAGTCTGCACATTCTCCCCGTGTGTGCGTGGGTTTCCTCCGGGTGCTCCGGTTTCCTCCCAAAGTCCAAAGATGTTCTGGTTAGATGGATTGGACATGCTAAATTGCCCTTAGTGTCCAAAAAGGGTGGAGGTGTGGGCTTGAGTATGGTGCTCTTTCCAAGGGCTGGTGCAGACTCAATGGGCTGAATGGCCTCCCTCTGCACTGTAAATTCTATGAATGATGTCCCAGACATTGACTGATTATTTTAAAATAAATAAATGTGTATTA
This sequence comes from Scyliorhinus canicula, assembly GCF_902713615.1. Classification (NCBI taxonomy): domain Eukaryota; kingdom Metazoa; phylum Chordata; class Chondrichthyes; order Carcharhiniformes; family Scyliorhinidae; genus Scyliorhinus; species Scyliorhinus canicula. The sequence continues at coordinate 241,262,738 of NC_052149.1, forward strand.
AACAATAAAATAAACAACAATAAAGTCAACTGAAGTACACTTAAACTAAATCAATGGTTATATACAGTATTCCTAATGTTATTCCTTGGATTGCAACATTGACGTGGAGAGTCTGAAATGTTCCGTTGATCCCAAGAACCATACCATCGTAAATCTGATGTTCCTAGCAGGGTCACCCATGGCTGTAAGGTCAGAGGGGAGGAACCAGACAAAGCACAATCCAAAATAAGTCCTCAATGGCGGATCAGGTGGAAGATAAACGTCTGGTATCAACGGTTGTGATGGTGGATGAAGGCAGCAGCAGGAGGGAGTGTCCCTTGCCATTGGAACTGGAGCTACCCTGTGTCAAGGACCGTGTGTCTGCTGATGTGCAATGGCACAGCCACGTTAAACAATGTCCCAAAGTAGCCGTCTACCGAGAGGAAACCAGCACCCGCCCACACAGGCCAGCCCTTCAGCCATCGGCGAGAGGTGACAGGGACAGGGCCATCAGATCTGGAGTCCCCGAGCTCTGAACCAGCACGTAGGTGACGAGGTTTCATTTGGTCGTCTCGCTCTTGGAATAGGAAGAGGAGAGCGTTTCGGCAGCTTCCTTTCACAACTGAGCCTCCCTCTTCAGGATCCACTCTGCTCGCTCCGCATGGGGAAAGGGCCAGAAAGGGTGTCCATCCCCAACCTGGCTAGAAAACTGTATCCAACAGATCATCTTGCGGTAGCAAATCAAACTTAAATTCAATTTCCGAACTTGGGATGTACGAACCCTCACGGGTAACGAGCAAAACAATCGACCGGAACAGAAAACTGCCGGTATTGTCGTGAACAGAGGCACTTGAACATTGATGTTGGTGCCCTGCAAGAGACCCAGAGAGCAGGCGAAGGGCACCTGAAGCAGGATGGCGATGGACATGAAACCCCGAGGACCTGCCAGGACGGATGGGACATTTGCCTTTATCAATTAAGGCACAAAATACAGAAGCAGGGAGGTCATGTTGGAGTTGGATAGAACTTTGGTGAGACCACAGCTGGAGTATTGTGTGCAATTCTGGTGGCCAGATTAATAATAATAATCTTTATTGTCACAAGTAGGCTTACATTATCACTGCAATGAAGTTACTGTGAAATTCTCCTCATCGCCACTTTCCGGCGCCTGTTTGGCTGAACTGAGGGAGAATTCAGGATGTTCCAATTACCTAACAAGCTCGTCTTTCGGGACTTGTGGAGGAAACCGGAGCACCCGGAGGAAACCCACGCAGACACGGACAGAACGTGCAGACTCCACACGAACAATGCCCCAGCCGGGAATCAGACTTGGGACCCAGTGCTAACTACGGTGCTACCATGCTGCCCACAGAAAGGATGTGCTTTCACTAGAGGGGGTGCAGAGGCAATTCACCAGGATGTTCACCAAGAGAGGTTGGATAGGCTTGGGTTGCTTTCGCTAGAGCAGAGAAGACTGACGGGCGGCATGATCGAGGTGTACAAGGGTGGTACGGTAGCGCAGTGGTTAGCACTGTGGCTTCACAGCTCCAGGGTCCCATGTTTGATTCCCGGCTTGGGTCACTGTCTATGCGGAGCCTACACGTTCTCGCTGTGTATACGCGGGTTCTCTCCAGGTGCTCCGGTTTCCTCCCACAATCCAAAGGTCTGCAGGTTAGGTGCATTGGCCATGGTAAATTGTCCTGCGTGTCCAAAATGATTGGGTGGGGTTACTGGGTTCCGGGGATGGGGAGGAGGTTTGGGCTTAAGTAGGGTGCCCTTTCCAAGGGCTGGTGCAGACTTGATGGGCTGAATGGCCTCCTTCTTCTATGATTCAAAGATTATGAGGGGCATGGACAGGGTGGATAGGGAATAGCTTTCCCGCTAAGTTGAAGGGTCAGTTCAAGGTGGGGGGCAGGATGTTTGGGGGGATTTGAGGGAAAATATTTTACCCAGAGGGCGGTGACGGTCTGGAACACGCTGCCTGGGAGGCCCGAGTTGCCTCACATCCTTTAAAAAGTACCTGGATGAGCACTTGGCAATGGGCCAAGTGCTGGTAAATGGGATTAGGTAGGCAGGTCAGGTGGTTTTCACATATCGGTGCAAGATCAATGGGGTAAAGGACCTCTTCTGCACTGTGTGATATCTCACCCTTGAAGGCTTCTACTCCACCCTGGATATTATACTCTCCAACATTCCTCAGGAAAATCAGATCATCTTCCTTGGACTCACAAATTTGGAAAGGAACAATCAGACAGGAAGGAGTTGGGAATTTTAATTCCAACAGGGTTCTGCTGCTCATCAAATGCTCAGAACACCAGCTTGTCATCACTAACACACTTCTGCCAAAAGGACAAGTTCAAGATTTCCTGGAGACATCCACGCTGAAAGCATTGGTGCACAATCGACTTCTTCATTGTCTGACCCTGGGACCAAAAGGATGCCCTCATCACCAAAGCGACGATCAGTGCAGATGACTGCTCAACAGACCACCAGCTCATCTGCTCCCCTATGTCCATAAAACTCCAACAGAAGCAGCAGAATATGAAGAAACAGCTCAGAAAAAAGATCAATGTTGAGCGGTTTCCAGAGCGAAGCATGTTTGTGAACTTCCAGCACTGCCTTCTCCAAAATCTCCAAAGTGCCCTCCTAATGGAGTGGAGGAAAACTGAAAGAGCTGAAGATGACCATCATCTCAAACTGTGAAGAAGCCATTGGCTACAAGACCAGGAAACACAAAGACTGGTTCAATGAGAGCGACCACACGATCCAAGACCTCATCGACAAAAAGAGGAAATCTCTCCATATGTGGCAAAACGACATCCAGCAAGGCAAAGAGGAGAGCTCATCAATCAGCCAACCAGAGGTACAAAGGAGAACCAGTGAAATCAAGAACCGATGGTGGACTGAGAAAGCTCAGTAGCTGCAACTCCTCGCTGACAAGCATGACCCAGGACTTCTTCAGTGTCACCAAGGTCATATATGGACCAATCCCCGAGGTCTCAAACCGGTACAGAGTAAGGATTGAACCCTCTTGAGAGACAGAGAAAACATCAGCCTTCAATGGAGAGATCAAATCAACGAACTCCTAAACCATGGTACAACCAGAGAGAAGGACATGTTTGAGGAAATCGCCCAACACCCAATCAAAGATGATCTTTGACTCCCACCAAGAATGGGTGAAGTTGAAGGCACCATCAACCATGTGACGCATGGAAAAGTCACTGAGTGGGCGGTATCCCAGCCGAGCTTTTCAAACATGGAGGAGAAGAGACCGTCACCTCCATCAGCTGTTCCTGAAAATCGGGGACAGAGAAGAAATTCCCGATGGCATCAGGGATTCTGTCATCGCCACTACCTTCAAGAAAGGAAATTAAGTGGGCTGTAGGAATTACTGAGGAATCTCCATGTTCTCCATCACCGGGAACATCATTGCCAGAATCATTGCGAGCTACCTTTTCCTGATCTCTGAAGAAATCCTTCCAGAGAGTCAGTGTGACTTCCGACCAAATCGTGGAACGACAAGCATGATTCTCACTGCTTGACAACTTCAAGACAAATGCCAAGAGCAACATTAACCAATCTACATGGTCTTCATCGATCTGACCAAGGCTTTTTACTCAGTCAATAAGCAAGTGGTGTGGAAGACCCTGTCAAAGGCCGGCTGTCCAGAGAAATTCATCAACATCCTCCAAATCCTCCATGACACGATGTCGACGACAGTTCTCACCAACCAAAATAAGACAGAACCCTTTGAGGTCAAGACTGGAGTCCAGCAGGGATATGTCATCTTCCCCGCACTTTTCACTATGTTCTTCTCCGTTATCTTTCACCTTGTCAAGAACAAGTTTCACAGTGCAGTGAACATCAGACACAGGGTAACTTTCAACTTCAACCGGTTAAAGTCCATGAAGAAAACAACATTGCCATTTCTTCTGGAACTTCAGTATGTGGGTGACATTGCCATCTCCACTCTCTCAGAAGCGAATCTCCAAGCCGTGCTTTACACCTATGCGGAAACATACCAAAGAAGCTATCTCAGCCTGAACGTCAAGAAGACTCAAGCCCTTTACCAACTCGCCCCAGGGCAAGATTCAGTCTCCCCCTCCATCAAGATCAACAGAGAAACCTGACCAAACGTGAAACATTTCCCATTCTTGGGAGCCACCTCTCATCTAACGCTGACATTGATGCAGATATCCAGCATTGTATACAATCCACAAGCACCTCCTTTGGTCATCTAAGGGTGAACGTTTTTGATGACTGCAACACCTATGCTGACACCAAGATCCTCGTGTACCAGGTGGTCATCCTGCCAACTCTTCTATACGGCTCAGAAACATGGACTACAGTCAGGCACCCTGGAAAAATGCCACCAACGCTGTCTGAAACAATTTCTCTGCATCAGCTAGGAGGACAGGCGTACTAATATCAGTGTCTTTGAAGGAGTCAAGAACACCAGCTTCGAGGCCATGGTCATCTGATGTGGACATGCCAGCGCTGGAATGGGATGGGCACAGTGTGAATTCTCACATCATCAGATTGATGGCCAACAGGTTTATTTGAAATCACAAGTGTTTGGAGTGCTGCTCCTTCATCAGGTGAAGTGGAGGCAGGTTCACAATCACAGCGTATATGGGAGAGAGACAATTACAAGATAATTACAGATTGGAATATGAAGAATGGTTGGAATATGAGTCTTTACAGGTAAACAAGTCTTTACAGGAACACACAGTGTGAGTGGACTGAGTGATAATCACAGGTAATCGAAGCCAGTTAGTAGGACTCTGCAAACCTGGGTCCGTGGATCGGGCTCATCCGCCACGCAAGCGTCACAGAACCCATGACCAGTAACATGGAAATCCTTAGCTGGATAATCATACTCAGTGGCAATTGATCACCAATGAATTCCTAAACTTACCCAGTTCCAAAAACCTTTATTTCATAAAAGCAAATTACTGCGGATGCTGGAATCTGAAACAGAAAATACTGAACAATCTCAGCTGGTCTGTCAGCATCTGTGGAGAGAGAAGCCGAAGGGAGCTTACGTTTCGAGTCTGGGTGGCTCTTTATCAAAATAATTACAACGTGGAAATAGCTCAGAAATGCAAATTGCATATGCATTCAGCGGACAGGTACCCAGATATATACAATGTACCCAGGTACACGGTCCCTCGATTCCTAACACCATTGGCCCATTGCCTCTCAATGTTGTGAGGCTTTGTCCCAGTTAAGCTAACATCATTAGGGGCCTCACGGTAGCATGGTGGTTAGCATCAATGCTTCACAGCTCCAGGGTCCCAGGTTCGATTCCCAGCTGGGTCACTGTCTGTGCGGAGTCTGCACGTCCTCCCCGTGTGTGCGTGGGTCTCCTCCGGGTGCTCCGGTTTCCTCCCACAGTCCAAAGATGTGCTGGTTAGGTGGATTGGCCATGCTAAATTGCCCGTAGTGTAAGGTTAATGGGGGGATTGTTGGGTTACGGGTATACGGGTTTCGTGGGTTTAAGTAGGGTGATCATTGCTTGGCACAACATCGAGGTCCGAAGGGCCTGTTCTGTGCTGTACTGTTCTATGTTCTATCACAAAGGCCTTCACCCTCTTGACCCCGTGGGGGAGGAAACTCCCACTCATAAAGTTTATATTTACTCAGTTCCAGATTTCTTCCCAAAGACAAACAATGAAAGTGTATAACTCTGAACTCTCTAACCCACCACCAGTGTCCCTCAGGGCTGAATTTTCACTGAGTCAGGATGACTGGGGAGCCCATTAAATATGGTGGTCTGACCTCGATTCCAGGATTCCCAGCTCCATTCCCAGACTGTCTTAAATTCAGGAATGCCTTTAAAGGCTGGAAGCTGGTCCAGATCAAAAGCCTCTACCTAACAAAGCTCCACCACTGAGATAGGCGTCTCCTACTCCTCCACAATTCATGGAGCCAGACCAGGTTTACATTGATTAATGGTTCACAACCCCTCAAAGGAGTCATGAACCACAGTCAGAATAGCGCATAGAACATACAGTGCAGAAGGAGCCCATTCGGCCCATCGAGTCTGCACCGACCCACTTAAGCCCTCAATTCCACCCTATCCTCATAACCCAATAACCCCTCCTAACCTTTTATGGACACTATGGGCAATTTATCCTGGCCATTCCACCTAACCTGCGCATCATTGGACTGTTGGAGGAAACTGGAGCACCCGAAGGAAACCTACGCAGACACGGGGAGAACGTGCAGACTCCGTACAGAGAGTGCCCCAGTGGGGAATTGAACCTGGGACACTGGCGCTGTGACGCCACAGTCCTAACCACTTGTGCTACTTTGCTACCGAATAGTTCAAAATGTCCTCCTCATGCCTTCCGCCATGCCCATACATGCCCCCCATCTACCGACTACGCATAATCCCTCGTGCCCCAATGCCAAACCAATGCACTTTCATGCCCATTGACCCACGATACTGTGTATACAAACAATGAACCTTATAGTGACAGTTTTTTCTAAAGCTTTGATTTTTACATGTTTGACTATGCTAAAAAATATATAATTTCACGACAAGAGAACAAATGTGTCAGTTGTCCAAACCCTTAACATAGTCTCATGGTATCCACCCGATCATGTGCCCTCAGGAGCTTTATAGTTTCAATAAAATTGCCTCTCGTTTTTTCACGAATAAGTGACGGTCAGCCAGGACAGCATTAGAATGGTTACAGCTGGAGGTAATAGAGAGAAGTCTCCTTATCCTTGAAGCTTATGTTGAACTGGGGTGAAATCCTTTGAAATCCTTTGAGGTGGATTGGAAATGCTAAATTGCCCCTTAATTGGAAACAAATGAATTGGGTACTCTAAATTTATTAAAAAAGGAAGATCCCACCACCGGCTAATGGCAGGAGACCTCCCCCCTCTCAGAAACACTCCGCTGAGAGGCCAATGAATCTCGGCCAAAGGTGTGTTTAGTGTTGTTACTGTTGTTAAGTAGGAAGCAATTGTATATCGAAATACCGCAGGGACAGAAAGCACATTTAGCCCTTTTTTAACACATTGGTCGAGGGGTAAATTTGAACATATCACGACAGAAAACACCCCTCCTCTTCTTTGAAATAGTGGCCGTGGGACTGTTTACAACTGCCTGAGAGGGAAGAGAGGGAATCAGTTTGACATTTCATTTGAAGCATGGTTTATTAGACAGTGTGGAACTTCCTCGCTGGGTGTTAACCTGGGCTCTGGCCTCTGGACTGAAACAATGGACCACAACAATTTGACTCAGAGACAGGCTCGCTAATGTTGAGCTTGAGCTGACATCTTCTTTCCGGCCCATCGAAAGCGGCGACATGGTTGAGTGGAAATCCAATTTTCTTTTCGCTGTGGCCCACCTCAGATCTATTGAATGTACTGCAGCTGCACAGCTGCCTCACGGCGCCGAGGTCCCAGGTTCGATCCTGGCTCTGGATCACTGTCCGTGTGGAGTTTGCACATTCTCCCCGTGTCTGCGTGGGTTTCACTCCCACAACCCAAAGATGTACAGGTTAGGTGGATTGGCCACGCTAAATTGCCCCTTAATTGGAAAAAAATAATACACTGCAGATGGGGAGGCATAACCCTCTGGCAAAAGAGATAATTGAGACAAACTAATCGGGAGCATACGGTGATTCTACACACTGCAGAGCAACACCTCTTATCAAACATTTTACTGTGGTACATGCTCAATATTTTTGCAGAGAATAACAGCCACAGACATGCGTTCAGTAGAGCTAACATTGCATAATTTACCAAGTTACCCAAGCTAGTGTTCATCTGTCGTGGTGATAATGTCAGGCACTATGAAAGAAAAATGACAGTAACATTTTGGTTTTGGGAAAAGTCGTTGTTTGGTTGAGGATGATATTAACCATTGAATAGAGATGACACCTATCCTGTGCTATCGCTATGCTATTTTTCCTCAGTTGGCATTTGAAGTGGGCGATATTGCCAGCTGATCAGCCATGATCTAATCAAATTGTGGAGCAGACTCCAGAAGCTGAATGACCTACTCCTCGCCTTATGTTCCTATCACGGGCAGAGATCACTGAATAACAATCGGGAGAATGTTCAAGCTAACGGGAATGCCTCTCCCTCTGTCCCAGCTACATCAGGCAACGTAGCTGAACACCCGATTCACTGACAAGCTCAATAACATTGTGGCTGAACTGAAGTATTGTCAATAAAGGAAATGTAAAACAAGATGGGAAATGGGATTTGAGTGTGTAGCCCTGATCGGAGGTGGCAGAACAAGCACCAGGATACATGGTCCCATTCTGTGCTGAAAGGTCTCTGAGATTTACAATTGTATTGTCATCCTGTTGTGACATGGCCTTGCTCTTGTTTATGGAGTTTATTGCTGTGGGATTTGTTTGAGCAAAATAATTTTAGTTCACAAATAAATGGTATTTGTTGGTCATGTATACTTTGTAATGCTATTTGCAATGCTAAAATATTTCGATGCAGTGAAAATTTATCAGCCTTGTTAGAACATTGGAAACAGCGTCATTAGCGAAACGTCACGAGTTTATGCCCCATTTTATATTTGAAAATATGATTTTCTAACTTTCAACTGACTGGAAATGTTTCAATTTAACGCGAGTCAGAACAAACTACATAAAAAAACACAAGGCCAACTTTCAAGGTTGGAGGTGAAAAACAAACAAATCACCATCAAGGGAGCGAGAGATAATTCCAATAATCCAGGTACCAATCGAAACTTGTCACTGTCAAAGAAAGAGAGGGACGGTAAAAGGCAAATGTTACAGTCCTGGCTGATGTAACTATTGTGCAGTCAGGTCTCAGAATGGAACTCCAGCTCAATAGACCATAACTTTTATTTTTTGTTTAGAGATGTGGATGAACAGAGTCACTGGACTACCAATTAAATTTTAACAACATAATAAAACATTTAGGAAAGATGAAGAGATTGACACAGCACACCACTCCTTCTCTCCACCTATATCTTCACACACGTGCACAGATTTTTTAGGATAACACAAGTGACAAAATAAATCTTAGACTGTAATGTTCTCGGTAAGTACACAGTCTATATCAACCAATAGGTGACCTGTGGTCAGATACACCACACTCTGAAACCAAATGACAAATGCCACCCTAACAGCTTCCGTGGATTTCTCATCAAATCTCCTCAGATACTTGACAACTGTGAGACAACTGGTTTCACTGGAACTTTGGCTTCCACATGAGGCTCCAAACCACATCGAAGAACACACTTTGAAAACTTCTCCTAAACAACACTCCCTCTTGCAAGCCTTCGCCAAGTATCCATTTCCAGCATTTCAATCTCTCCTTTCCTTTGATCGCCACATGCATTCAAGCCTCCACACAATTGGTCAGGTACCCAGTCTTGCCAACAGACTACGACTGCTTCACAAGCTGCATTAATATATCTGACTTCTCACTAGCCGACTTCTTCAGGACTGCACCTTCATCTTTAACTGGGAGCCTCTCTCGGCTCCTTTCTTTAAATCAGTGAACAGTACCCTGTTCAGATTGTAGTCCTTTGTCCATTAGTTTCAGTCTTTCTGGGACTTCTCTTTCATTCCCTGCTTTTTTACTATCTGCTCTTTAACTTCTGGGGGTTGCTTTCTGCTCCTTACTCCATTGTTCTTCCTCTCTGTTGGCAGTTTCTATGAGATCATAAGACCATAAGACATAGGAGCAGAATTAGACCACTCGGCCCATTGAGTCAGTTCCGCCATTCAATCATGGCTGATATTTTCTCATTCCCATTCTCCTGCCTTCTTTTCATAACCTCTGATCCTCTTATTAATCAAGAACTTACCTATCTCTGTCTTAAGGACACTCAGTGAATTGACCTACACAACTTTCTGCGGCAAAGAGTTCCACAGATTCACCACCCTCTGGCTGAAGAAATTTCTCCTCATCTCTGTTTTAAAGGATCGTCCCTTTAGTCTGAGATTGTGTCCTCTGTTTCTAGTTTTTCCGACAAGTGGAAACATCCTCTCCATGTCCACTCTATCCAGGCCTCGTAGTATCCTGTAAGTTTCAATAAGATCCCCCCTCATCCTTCTAAACTCCAACGAGTACTGACCCAGAGTCCTCAACTGTTCCTCATACGACAAGTTCTTCATTCCAGGGGTCATTCTTGTGAACCTCCTCTGGACCCTTTCCAAGGCCAGCACATCCTTCCTTAGATACAGAGCCCAAAACTGCTCACAATACTCCAAATGGGGCTGACCAGAGCCTTACACAGCCTCAGAAGTACATCAGAAGTGAGAGCTGCTTTCCTCTCAAACATTGTCCCACCTGTTCCATAAGTGCTTATGCTTTTCAGTGTGGACCCCTAGTTGCTGAGCAACAACATTGCCTTTCTTTAAACTCTGTTTGTTTTCACATTGTTCACCCTTTAATTACCATGCAGGCACAGTTTGAAATGAAACAAAAACACACAGACATGCAGACACCTTTGTTTAACATGAAGCTAACTAAAGTTTTAACCTTTTTCTGCACAAACACAAAATTAATCTCGCCTGAAGCCATTTCTTATTTCTAATAACCACAAAGTACAATTATAACTTATTTCAAACTACCTCGGTTCACTGACACAAGGGATTGGATTCTCCGCCGTCGGGATTCTCCTTTTTGCCGGCAGCCCGGGGGTTTCCCGACAGCGTGGGGCTGCCCCACAATGGGAAACCCCATTGACCAGCCGGCAAAACAGAGCATCCTGCTGGCATGCTGAAACAGAAATGTGGTACGGCGGGTGGGAGAATCCAGCCCATGGTTCTGGATATTGAAACAATGGCTACCACAGGTATACCCATCCAAAACCGTCTTGAAAATACACAATGGGTGGAAGATTTCAGCCATTGCAGAGAGTTTGCAAAATGTTTTCAGCGCAGGAAACATGCTGAAGGATGGGGTCTTTCTTTCTCTCTCTCTCTCTCTCTCACTCTCTCTCTCTCTCTCTCTCATTCTCTTTCTATCTTTCTCTTTCTCTCTCTCTCGCTCACTCTCTATCTTTCTCTCTCTCTCACACACTCTCTTTCTCTCTCTCTCTCACACTCTCTTTCTCTCTCTCTCTCTCACTCTCTCTCTCTCTCTCTCTCTCTCTCTCGCTCACTCTCTTTCTATCTTACTCTCTCTCTCTTCTACCTTTCTCTCTCTCTCTTTTGGAATAAGTGCATCAGCCAGTTCAGAAGTCAACTTTCCTCAAAATCTATCTGAGTGAACTGAGCTCTCATAACAATCACAACACCTACTACGGTGGCACAGTGGTCAGCACTGCTGCATCACAGCTCCTGGTCCCAGCTTCAACCTTGATAACAACAATATATTGCATGCAGGAGTCTCATTTATTCAGGATTTGAATTTTTCAGGGAGATTTTACAAACATATTTTTATTCTTCTTGTGCTTCCCTTCTGCCTCTTTTGTCACTCTCTCATAATCCAATTTTTATTTTTATTTTTCTTTCTGCTCCTGATTTGACATTGAATTCTCCCCTTTTATTTCAGTCCTCACTGAATTTATTGGCCGATTCTGAAAGCTCATTGCCTCAGGAAATACGCTGTTGGTTGCACGGTCAGGTGCCAGATGCTCTGCTGCTCTCACTGTATCTTTTTCAGCTCACACTTCCAGAGCAAAGGTCATGTGAGCCAAAGAGTTGAGGAGCAAGTTTAATTCGCCGCGGTCAAATTAGATGCCCTGCTACAGGAGACTCTGGCCTCTTTCTCTGGCGGGTCAACTGCACAAATGGCGAATGCACAAATGGAGGCTGGGAGTCTCCGTCCCGGAATCTAAGTGCTCCAGCCGGCAGAGAATCGGGACTGCTCTCCGCTGGCACTAGGGGTAATGCCCAGGTGGGAGTCGCAGCTCTTTGACATTCAAAATGTTTGCAGAGCGGAGAGAACACCATTTTCCATCCAAATGCCAGGATCGGGCCGCCATTTTGAGCGAGCGGTCCAATCCCACCGTCCAGTGGCTGGATGCTCTTCCTCCAATAATGCAAATCTTGACCCACCCTGCTGGCAAGGAGGGCACCCTAAACCCCTCATCAAGGAAGGGCATCCTTACCCTCCCCCAATCATGGGGATAATGGATCACCCCTCCCCACACCACGCAGGTGTGAGAGTGACCCAACCACTCCCATCCCCTACCCATCAGCACAGACTTCAGACATGCCCCCTTAAATTCCCCCTTTAGCCACCACCCTTCAATCCCCACCCCCATGGCATTGGCAATGGCACACTGCCCCCTGACACCATGGCACCTTTGCCCTGGAAGTGACACTCTAGCCTGACGCGGTGCTCCCCTGGGGGTCAATCATAGCTAGAGTGTTTAAACATTGTGGTTAGCATCAAAGCAGGGCACTTAAGATGCATTCAAGCATAAAGCGAAAGATAACTAAATAAACCCCCTGGCAGTTGTGTCTAAACCATTAAGCTGTCAATCACAGGCTGCTGAAAGCTATTGCTCTATGACATTGAATGAATGTGTTTCAAAACCTGTCAGGGTATTTCAAACCTTTTCAAATGTTAAGGTATTTTGGGTAAGCCTCTGACACTTCACAAAACTTCTGCTTTAAAGGCTTTAGTCTGAGGGAACACATGTTGTGAAAGTGAGAGTGTTCCTACATTGAATCTTCCCTGGACTGTCTGGACTGTTCCATCAGCTGTCAGGCAGAGCAATTCAGGCTGTGGAGAGCGCAACCTGGGTGGGTTCCCCATCCCCACCCCGGCAACCCCCTTTTTCTGGTGTGGCACCCACCCCCCCCACCCCCCCGGCAGCGGGATCTTCCATTCCGGCAGCCGCCCAGTGGAGTTTCCCATTGTGGCCATTCCACGCCTTTGGGGAACCCGTGTGTGTGAGTGCGCTACCGGCGAAGTGGAGGATCTCGGCGACGGAGAATCCCGCTGCAGAGTTAAGAAACTCAGGCCAGGAGGATGCAGTTGAGCAGAGGGCTGCCTGACATCACCGTGTCAAGGGTGATCCTCAGGTTGTCCCTGGGTGGAAGAGGCAGTAGTGCAGACACGGGACCCCTATTCCGGGGATCCCACATCCACAGTCCGAGCCCACCCAACCCCCAGGACCCTTGGGGGTCCCCTCCACGTTCCCCTGCCCACCCCCACGGCAGCGTGGCACAGCTTGGCCATACTTACACCAAAGTCCTCCCAGTGGATTTCCCGTTGGAGAAACACCTGGAGGGTAGGCAGCAGGAGGCATTGGTGGGGGGGGGGGGGGGGGGGGGGGGGGAGAGAGAGAGAGAGAGAGAGAGAGAGAGAGAGAGAGAGAGAGAATTAGGCTTCCAGCCCATTAATTGCATGCTGTTACATATAGATCAAGGCCGGGATTCTCTGCTATCCGGCGGGGTGGGCTATACCAGTGCCGAGGAGTGGCGTGAACCACTCCGGCATCAGGCCGCCTGGAAGGTGCAGAATCCTCCACACTTTAAGGGGCTAGGCCGGCTCTGGTGGGGTTGGCGCCATGCCAACCGGCGCCGAAGGGCCTCCGCCAGCCAGCGCGAGTTGGCACATGCGCGGGAGCACCAGCGTGTTCTGGCGTGATCCCAGCGCATCCGCAGGAGGGTTCTTCTCTGTGCCGGCCATGGCAGACTGATATAGCGGCTGGCGCGGAGGGAAAGAGTGCTCCCACAGCATAGGCCCACCCTCAAATCGGTGGGCCCCGATCGCGGGCCAGGCCACCGTGGGCCCCCCCCCCCCCGGGGCCAGATCCCCCCACACTTCCCCGAGGACTCCGCAGGCCACCCACAGAGCCAGGTCCCGCGGGTGAGGACCTTGTTTGATTTACGCCGGCGGGATTGGCTGAAAATGGGCAGCCACTCCGCCCATCGCAGAGCGGAGAATCGCTGGGGGGGGGGGGCACTGCCAACAGCTCCCGACAGGCACAATGCGATTCCCGCCCCCGCTGAAAAACCGGCACCAGAGAATCCGGCAGCCGGCGGCAGGGTGGCATTCACGCCACCCCCCAGCGATTCTCCGGCCCGGCAGGGGGTCGGAGAATCCCGCCACAACCCTTTGCATGTTCCCGCGGAAGCTTGTCTGGTAGCCTGCTATGGGCAGCGGCGCGAGAGCGGAGATTGGGGTGAGTCTGCTGCCGATTCCGTTTTTGGCAGACGCTCCATTCTCCGCCCGGTCCAGATTCCTAATCACAGCAGCGGGGAATGGTGAATCCCATCTACTATTTATGGATTTTGTTCTTTGAGTGGTTTTGAAGAAGACATATTTACAAATTGAGGTTTCCGGCAATCTATAGGTTTACAGAAAACCACATTTTCTGCCGAATCCATTTGACGGTGGACTTTCCTGAACATAATCTGCCTCAGCACATATTTCTGTCCTCACAAATTGAAAATACTGTTTGCCTTTTTCTTAATCATACACACTTCACTGAGCATGACATGTACATGACATCAGTATCAACTTGTAAGAACAGACACCAACTGCAGATATACATCTCGTTGTTTCTCAGCTTCATCTATTTTCTGTGACCTCTCCTTTTTACTCCTTCAGATCCATGTGAATTGTAGAGATGACATTCCTTGTTTAATCGGACAGCAGATCAATGCTATTGTAATAAAGAATGAAAGTGGGAATGTGCGCCTGTTGTAAACAGATAGTTATTTTTCAGGACATTGTAAGTGAACTTGTTTCTTCCAGAATATTCAAAGCCAGGAATAAGCCATTTACTGCCTTAAACCAGTTCTCCCATTTTGTGAGATCAATCTGAGCTGCAATCTATCTCCATAACTTACCTTTGCTCCTTGTGCCTTCTTCCTTTTGATTGACAAAAGCCTGTCAATATCTGTTTTAAAATGAACAATTGATCTAACATGGATTGCTATCTCTGAAGTGATGTAAATATGTTGCCTGATTTCACTGCTGAAAGGTTGGAGTAAAATCTTTAGGCTATGCCTCCTCTTCCTAGACTTCCTGACCACTCAAAATATTTTTTTATATTTATCTGAACTTTTCCCTTTTATATCTGGTAGTAATAATAATAATAATCTTTAGTGTCACAACTAGGCTTACATTAACACTGCAATGAAGTTACTGTGAAAATCCCCAAGTCGCCACACTCCGGCAAAACATTGGTCAAGTCTAGGAAATATACTAGCTTGAATAATCATTCCCTTAATTCAGTCCTTGGAGTTCAGGTATTGTTCCATGAATTTATTTCAGTAGGTTCAGGCGAACAGCATCACCTCCAAGTCACAATTCTGTCATTTATTACCTTGTCTACATTGCCACAACGTCAAAATTACACAGCTCATTATTTAACGTCATTGTGGGCGCACCTTCACCACAACGACTGCACTGGTTCAAAGTAGAAGACCCACTATCCCCTTCTGAGGGGAAACTTTTCATTTTTATCCTGCAAGTTTAGGAGACTTATATTTTGCAATTTATTGCAATTGTTTACAGACTGAAATGTTCAGAATTTTGCAATTCTTATCTTATTTCATACATAATTTTTATTTTGATGATATGATACAGAGCCAGACAACAGATTGGTGAGCAAAGTAATAGCTCAGGGACTGAATGGGACCACAGCAACTCAAATACACAGTTGGCTGGGCCGTGGCCAATGGATTTTTATTGGGCTGGTAGAATGTTCATGATGGAGTTCTCCATGGGTCAGTGTTGGATTCATTACTTTTCCTAGAAACCTTGACCTTTCCTTGACCTGGACCTTGGTGCAAAATTGCTAAATTTCCAGTTGATATGAAACAGGGAAGCATTGTGAACTGTGAAGAGTGCAGAGCTTCAAAAGAATATTTTCAAGTTGGTGGAATGGGCAAACAGGGAGCAGATGAATCTCCCTCCAGAGAAATGTGAAGTGATTCATTTTGGTCGGGAGAACATAGAGAGACAATACAAAATAAAGGGTACAATTTGATAGGGAGAAATGAGTGTGCACGTACCACCCCATCAGTCTATTCTCCATCATCAGCAAAGTGATGGAAGGAGTTATCAACAGTGCTATCAAGTGGCACTTACTCAGCAATAACCTGCTCACAAACGCTCAGTTTGGGTTCCGCCAGGGTCACACAGCTCCTGACCTCATAATAATAATAATAATAATCGTTATTACATCCTTGGTTCAAACATTGACAAAAGAACTCAATGACAGAGGTGAGTTGATAGTAACTGCCCTTGGCATCAAGGCAGCATTTGATGGAGTATAAGCATCAAGGAGTCCTAGCTAAACTAGAGTCTTTCGGAATCAGGGGAAAACTCTCCGCTGGTTTGAATCATGCCTGGCACAAAGGAAGATGGTTGTGGTGGTTGGAGGTCAATCATCTCAGCTCCAGGACATCACTGCAGGTGTTCCTCAGGGTAGTGTCCTAGGCTCAACCATCTCCAGCTGCTTCATCAATGACATCTCTTCCATCATAAGATCAGAAGTGGAAATTCTTTGTGGATGACTGTACAATGTTCAGCACCATTCGTGACTCCTCAGACAATGAAGCAGTCCATGTCCAAATGCAGCAAAACCTGGTCACTGTCTGTTCTGCTCTTGGCGTAGCATAAGCTGCTTCCTTGATGTTCATTCTGACAAAGGAAGGTTCAGACGTGGAGATAACTTCAATACATTTATTAACTATTAACAATTCTCCTACTTGGATTCGCTTCCACTGTTAATCCTTCTATAGCTACTCAGACTGCCAAACCAGTCTGCTACAATCTGCGTGGTGGGTGTGATGTTGAATCAACCCTGTGTCTGTACTCACTGAGTTCTCCACTGGAAAGAGGAAGATCCTGTGTGCTGTGTCCTTTATATATGGGTTGGTGTAATGCCCCCCTGTGGTAGTGTCACCTCTGTGTGTATCGTGAATGCCCATTGGCCGTGTCCTATCTTACTGACCTATTGGTTGAGTGTCTGTGTGTCATGTCTCTGTTTCTCCCTCTAGTGTCTAGCTTGTCTACGTCCACTTACATTAACCCCTTGTGTATCTACAGTGATGCACATCACCACATCCCCCCTTTTTTCCGTGTTACATATTTGCTGTGCACTGTTAAAGAAAATTGAACAAAAAACAGGTAGATAAGCGATGCTCTGTACAAGTTATGATAAAAGTGATAATTAAACAACAAGTCTAACTCATATGTATGAGTCCAAACACCATCAATTATCATGGTCGAATGTCTTCCTTGTTTGGTTGGTGATGTTGATGGTGGCATGTCCTTGTGAACGCCATCAGTGTCCCTGTGCATGAGGACCAAGAAGTGGTCAAATCACTTTGTTGTCTGATTTGGAGTCTTTTTTTCTTCTGATGCTTGTGATAGTGATGTTGGATGGCATCTATCCTGAAAGCCAGATTGCCTGTTGGCAGTGCAGCACCCGTGAATTGGGAAGATGCTTCGTCCTGCCATGGTATGTCATTGTACTGAGCTGAGCAGTAAGAGTGTCCCTCATGGGCAGAGTTGTACCATGTCGTACCAGTTGTAGTTCTATTGGTGTAATCTTTGTCGTGCTTGCTGTCAACGATGTTGCCTTTGGTACGCTTCGTGTCGTTGTCTTTGATATGGTTTTCATAGGCTGTGATGTTGTGTCGGTTGGTTTTGTTGCCGTGTTTGCTGCGCTCAAGGACCACACTCCGTGGATAATACGCGTCCTTCACACAGTTACCCGTGTCAGCGTGCTTTGTGGCACCTTCTGTTTCCTTGAGCGTGCCGTCACTGAGTTTGCGGCGCTCCCCGTCTGGAGCCATGTCCGGCTTACTTGAATCAGCTTTGGCTTGTTGTTGCTCCCCATCTGGAGTCTGGTCTGTTTCAATTGAGTCAGTTTTGGTTTGTCGATGCTCCCCATCTGGAGTCTAGTCTGTGTCACCTGAGTCAGCTGAGATTTCTTGAGATGCTCCACGTCAGGAGTCAAAACATTCAAGAATGCATTTGCTTGTGGAGAGGCTCGAGCGAATGAGGTTTGAAGTAACGTGGTGTCACCGGAGTCACCAGTAGTCTCACTGTGATCGTCGAGTGTCTCTGTACACACTAGCTGAGGTCTGTCACGTTGCACATCTTGTATGGGAAGTGGGATGCTGTCGTCACTTGTCTCACATTCAGTGGATAGAGCCTCAGTAGCTTCTTGTTGTTCACTTGAGCTGGGTAGACTGTCAGAATCTTCTTCTTGTGGCTCAAACAATGTGGGTGGACTGTCATAGTCACTTTGTTGTTCACTTGAGCTGGGTAGACTGTCATAGTCATCTTGCTGTTCACTGGAGGATGGTAGACTGTCATAGTCTTCTTGCTGTGCACTTGAGCATGACAGACTGTCATAGTCTTTCTGTTGTTCACTTGAGCGTGGCGGACCTGTATCGTCTGCTGCTGGTTGCTCAGAGGAGGTTGCTAGACCCTCATGCAAGGACTGTGCTTTGGAGTCTTGCGTTACTTCTATCGTGGAGGCTGTCCACGAGCTCGCTGTGGAGGCTTGTGTCACTCGAGTCACTTCTTGTTCATGCAAGGACTGCGCTTTGGAGTCTTGCGTTTCTTCTATCATGGAGCCTGTCCACGAGCTCGCGGTGGAGGCTTGTGTCACTGGAGTCACGTTCTGTGTGGAGACGTGCAGTTGTCTCGCTGTGGAGTCTTTCATCGCTTTCTGTGTAGCGGCTGGGACCCTTTGTGGTGCGTGGACAACCCTCTGTGTGGCAGCAGGCCGCTCTCTGTGTGCTTGTACCGCTCTCTGTCTCTTGGAGTCAGGCCGCAGCATAATCCTGCACTCATGAGTTGGGATGTCATATATACTGGGCTGAAGATCCTCAAATCCGAAGAACATATCCGCGTCTGTGTTGGATTCTTCACTGTAGAACACATCTCGTTGCAGAACACATCTCATTGCGGTTCGGATTTGGTACTGGGGTCTCCATCTCGAATGATGAAACCTTTGTCTGAGTCGTAGTCTTCTAGGACTATATCATCACTTTTTGTGTCGGAGCTGGCATTGGGCTCGTGATGTCCAAAGAAGAAATAAAGGTCGGAGTCGTAGTATTCAAGGACTGTATCATCTCCTTGGGCGGTGCTAACTGCTTGTTGCAGGTTCCGTGGAGGTTACTTTCAGCTACTGGTTGAATTTCAGGCATTGTGCTTTCGTTCCAGGTGAAAGAATCGGGTTTTATGGCTTATAATTTTTTTCTTCATGTTTTGGAATATTTCCCCTTTAAGTGGGCGTGGTCTGGGGCCTCTGACGTCACGAAGCATGTGACATGGGTTGTATGAAGCGATTGGGCATGCTCAGATCGCTGTTCCTATACTTGGGGCCTTTTTTTCAACTGCGCCTGTGCAGCACCTTTACCAAGATGGCCGCCGATCAAAATTGTCGTTCTCTGCTCCGGGATCTCGGCCTCGTGGCGCCTCTCTTACTGTTTTCTGTTGGTTTGTTTGTGTTTTCCTCGCAGTTTTGTCCAAATTTGTCCAGGACTGCCTGGAAGTCGCTCCTGTTTTGCCCTTTGGAGAACTTGAATGTTTTGAAGATCTCTTCTGCTCTGGCACCGGCGATGGTGAGCAGAAGCTCTGTCTTTTCAGCGTTGGCCACGGCTTGTAGGTCGGCTGCTACCAGGAAGATCTCAAACCTTTGCCTGAATGCACGGCAGTTTTCGCGGAGATTGCCGTGGCACCTGAGCCACTGTGGAACCGGAATCTCGATCATCTTGCCTGGGTGTTGTTGCTGGTTGTCACTGTTTGCTGAGTTGTAACTATATGGATTGAAACAGTCACTCGCTGCTACCATCTCTTGTTATGATCTTGGCGCAGCATAAGCTGCTTCCTTGATGTTCACTCTGACAAAGGAAGGTTCAGATGAGGAGATAACTTCGACACGTTTATTAACTATTAACAATTCTCCTACTCGGATTCGACTGTACTGTTAATCCCTCTATAGCTACTCAGACTGACAAACCAGTCTGCTACAATCCAGGTGGTGGGTGTACAATGTTCAGCACCATTCGCAACTCCTCAGACAATGAAGCAGTCCATGTCCAAATGCAGCAAAACCTGGTCACTGTCTGTTATGCTCTTGGCGTAGCAAAAGCTGCTTCCTTGATGTTCATTCTGACAAAGGAAGGTTCAGACATGGAGATAACTTCAATACGTTTATTAACTATTAACAATTCTCCTACTTGGATTCGCTTCCACTGTTAATCCTTCTATAGCTACTCAGACTGACGAACCAGTCTGCTACAATCCGCGTGGTGGGTGTGATGTTGAATCAACCCTGTGACTGTACTCACTGAGTTCTCCACTGGAAAGAGGAAGATCCTGTGTGCTGTGTCCTTTATATATGGGTTGGTGTAATGCCCCCCTGTGGTAGTGTCACCTCTGTGTGTATCGTGAATGCCTATTGGCCGTGTCCTATCTTACTGACCTATTGGTTGAGTGTCTGTGTGTCATGTCTCTGTTTCTCCCTCTAGTGTCTAGCTAGTCTACGTGCACTTACATTAACCCCTTGTGTATCTGCAGTGATGGGCTAACAAATAGAAAGTTATATTCGTGCCACGCAAGTGCCAGGCAATGACCACCCGCTACAAGAGAGCATCTAACCATCACGCCTTGACATTCAATGGCATTACCATCGCTGAATTCCCCCCAATCAACATCCTGGGGGATACAATTGATTAGAAACTGAACTGGGCTGACCACATTAATACTCTGGCTACAAAGGTAGGTCAAAGGTTAGGAATCCTACGGCAAGTAATGCACCTCCTGACCCCTCCAAAGCCTCTCCACCATCTACAAGGTACAAGTCAGGAGTGTAATGGAATACTCTTCACTTGCCTGGATGAGCGCAGCTCCAAGAAGCTCAACACCATCCAGGTCAAAGCGGCCCCGCTTAATTTCTCCCCCTTCCACAAATATTCAAACCCTCCACCACCGACGAACAGAGGCAGCTGCGTATAACATCTACAGGATCCACTGCAGTAACTCACCAAGGTTCCTCAGACAGCACCTTCCAAACACATGACCACTACCATCCAGGAGAAGAGCAGCAGATACCTGGGAACTTGGAGATTCCCCTGCAAGTCACTCACCACCCTGACTTGGAAATATATCGCCGTTCCTTCACTGTCACTGGGTCAAAATCCCAGAACTCCCTCTCTAACAGCACAGTGGGTGTACCTACACCTCGGGGACTGTAGCGGTTCAAGAAGGCAGCTCCACCACCTTCTGAAGGGCAACAAGGGATGGGCAATAAATGCTGGCCTAACCAGCGGCGCCCATACATTGTCCATATTGCCTGAGTTCCGATGAATGCAATAACTGTACAGGAACTGATAAATGGGAACGAATACAACTTTAATTTTTAGTCTTGTTTTCAAATATTTAATGTTCCTTGGGGTGGGGGCTGCCCCAGACAACCAGCCAAAAAACAAAGTGAGAGGATGGGGGGTGGGGGGGAGAGGGGCGCGCACTGGAGAGACATCGGTCAGGGTAACAGTTCTGAAGTGGTTAAAGGTTGGAAGGAGCAGAGTGCAGCATGGCCACGGAGATATTTCATTCATTTGTCTGGAATTACATTTAATTTACAGCATGGAAACAGGCCTTTGGATCCAAGAAATCCATGTTGGTGTTTGCCCTCCACACAAGGAGTAACGAAAATTCCATGCAGCTGACACGTCCCCATGTTCTTCGCTCTGCCGTTCTTTCAGTTAACTGCCTAACCGATAATTAAATGTTGACACGGTCTCTGTCAATCACTAACTTTCATGATGTGTTTCACAGCCTCACAGACTGCCGTGGAGAAGATTTCTCATCTCCACCTTGTTCTATATCCCTTACATCTGAATCTCCTCATTCTCACTCTGATTCACTGAAAGCTAAACAGATCTATTCAATCCCCCTGTCGTGTCTTCAGTTCTTATAAAAACAGCCCCAATCTTTCAATTCTTTATTTGTATTTGTGTTGCCGTGTTCCAGGCAGCCTTCAATTTAATCTGGATCATAGCCACTCAATCACTTTATTCTTCCAGTTGTGTGAATGAGGGTCCTTCGCTTGATGGGGCAGAGCACAGTGGCACAGTCAGGTCAGCATGGGACAGGATTGTAGGCCAGTGGGACCGAGGATAGGTCGGTTTGCTGATGTTTTGGACAAGTTGAAATTTGCAATGGGTGAAAGATGGACTACCAGAGGGAGGACATTGATACTGGAGTCCAGAGATGACAAAAGCCGGGAATACACCGATGATTTGCCCTACGGAAGCTGCACAAAGGCATCTCTTCAAGAAACGTGTGCATGAATTGTGCCACAACAAGCCAGAGAGTGAATTCCAAGGTTTACTGATGCTGCACGGGACACTTGGAGGAGAAGGTGGACTGGGGGAAAGAGCTCTGTGATCCAGACGAGGTGAGATGGCTTTTCAGTGGGTGCGATTCTCCGCCCCCGCGGAAAATCGCACGGCCGACTTTGCCGAAGGCCCGACACGGCACCGTCCCCGAGGTATTCACGCCCGGGAAATGGGCTAGGAACGGGGCCACGGCAATTACGTGCCAGATGACGTCGGAACGCGGCGACGCCACGAACACGCCCATGTGATGCCACCCGACGTCGTAAAAAGGCGCGGGCGAGCACAGCAACGGGAGGCCAGAGATGTCGGAGCCACGGAGGCTGATGTCGAGACGCTGCTCGATGAAGTTGAGCAGAGGAGGGGCATCTCCCGCCCGCGGAGAGGGCATCGCCAACCTGCCAGCGCGGTGCGCCAGGCCTGGCGTGAGGTGGCTGCTGCCGTCAGTGCTGTGGGGCAGACCCCTCGCTCTGGGGATCAGTGCCGTAAAAAGCTGCACGACCTCACCAGGGCTGCCAGGGTAAGTGCCAAGAGGGTGCCCCCGGGTCACAACCATCCCTCCCCCCCCCCCTTTACATAATCACCCACCTCCTCCCCGGCACGGGGGGTGGAGGGGGATTGGGTCAGAGTGAGTGGAGGGTGGTTCACTAAGTAGTCACAGACCCAGCGCTCTGGCCCCCGTGGAGAGATGCAATGGTCTTGTTACAACTTGACCCCCAACCTTTGCCAGTATCTGAACGGCCTGCTGATACCTGCCGTATTGTAATGATCTACCTATGCCCCCCCCTCCAAATAGGACAAGACCGCTCATAACACGTTTGAGCAGAGGGCACTGGACCTTGTTGGGGGATCTGCCACCCGGGATGTCGTGCAATGCGAGGTTGGCGGAGCTGCACCAAGTGAGACAACCCTGCATGACAAACACCCCCCCCCCTCCCCCTCCCCCATTCTCTGTCCCTTCACACTCTGCCCACTGGGACACCTCCCCCATCCTCTGTCCCTTCACACTCTGCCCACTGGGGCACCTCCCCCATCCTCTGTCCTTCACACTCTGCCCACTGGGACCGTCCAGCGCCCGGCCGAGCGTCTCTAAATAACCCGTTTCATTCTCTTCCCTAGGACGTGATGCCGTACAACCAGAGCCGTCTGCCTCCAGGCGGACACAGGCATCTGCCCCCACCTCACCCAGGCCGCACGACAGAGGGTGCCCGATCAGCGGGGAGCCCCATCCTCCCCAACCGAATCTGTGGAGCAGGACGCCCAGAGGGCGGCGATAGAGGGAGAGAGACAAATGGCCGCGAACGCCCTGCGGCCTCTCAGCGGGCCGATGACAAAGAGGAGGCGTCAACCCAAGACGACCTCGAGCTTGCAGCACAGCTATCTCCCACACCATCCACCATCCCACAGACACTCACCCCGGTTGGCCTATTTAGTGACGAGGCTCCTGGGTCACAGTCTGGGTCACACATCACAGCTGAGCAGGTACAGCAGGTGGAGGTCGGAGCAGCCGAGGGCCCAGACTGGCGGAGGCCAGGCCAGGCCCAGCATCCAGCTGGCTCCCAGACGTTTTCCAAGTTCCTGGAGTTACTGAACCCACCCGCACAGCCGATGCATCAAGAAACCCGGGGACACAATGATGTGATGAGGGCCGTCTTCCAGCATCTGCAGACGCAGTTAGAGGAGTCGAACCGCGTTCAGGAGCAGGGAGTGGTGCCGCTCATGGCAGCAACCCAGGCCGACACCACACGGGTGGCATCCGCGGTGGAGGCAATGGGTCACGTTATGCAAGGCGTTGGGCTTAATGTGCACGCGTCATCCTCGGCCCTGGACAGGGTTGCCCTCTCACAGGCAGCAATGCGCCAGAACCAACACGACATTGCCGGCGCGCTGCGGGCCTTGGCCGAGTCTCAGCAGGTCATGGCCCAGTCGCAGCATGCCATAGCACAGTCACAGCAGTCGATGGCCCAGTCCCAGCAGTCAGTCGCTGAGAGCATCAACCGCCTGACACACGTGCTGGATGGCATCGTGCACTCACAGGTTGAGATCGCACAGTCACTGGCGGGAATGTCTAACTCCCTGGACTCCGTCTCTGCAATCCTTCGGATCCTGGTGGATACCGTTGCAGGCCTCCAGGACTGGCAGCGCCAGGTGTCGGTGGCGCGATGGGCCACCTCCCCACTCACACCTCTGTCCCAAAGTGAGGCCCGGGGGCCACCGGGCTCCCCGAGGGAGGAGGAGGTTTCGGGGCCCGTCCCATTAACTCCATCACAGGATGTCCCGGAATGCTCGGCCTCCCCCCGTCCCATCCCTGGTGCATCGGGTGGGCAGCGGGCAGAGCAGGGTGGCACAACATCACCCGAGATGCCCACAGAGCAGCCTGGCTCATCAAGGCCGGGTCGCCCCAGGAAACGCTTGCCGAAGGAGAAACTAGTCGAAGGCGGCGATTCGCAGCAATCCTCCTCCACTCCTGCTGTATCATCTGGGGAATCGCTGAGACGTAGTGGTAGGGCCCGTAAGGCAACAAAGAGAGACACTTAGTAAGTTGGCACGGGTGAAGGGCACAGTTTAGTTGTAGGGGCTAGGGCATCTGTAAATTATTGTTAACATTAAATGCACTGTTCCACCTTACTTGTAATACCGTGTGATTGTTCCACAGCCACAGGGATCGTGATGGTGACCGAGTGTCGCTGAGGTTGACGAGCGGTGAAACTTCGGTGCCGGGTGTGTAGTCCCCCCCCGGTTCAGCTATTGCCATGGGTCAGACTCTCTCTAACGATTCTGAGCTCACAGCTCATTGCAGAGCGGGTGTCATCATTCCACATGGCACTGATCACACCCGCTGACACAGCCATCAATGTTGTGCCATACCATTGTGCCGCAGTGGTAAGGGTGATGTCGAAGTGGAGCAGTGTACACGGAGAGGGGGTATGTGTGTGTGTGTGTGTGGGGAGGGGGGGGGTGGCAGTTGTGTGTTGACCTTCTGCGCGACTGGTGATGCAGGTGGTGGTTTGGTGTTCAGCGGGGACGTCGCATACGCCGCGTGAACCATGCTGCCACCAAGGCGTTGCGTGCCCGCCGTCCTCGCCAGGTCTGTCGTGCCGCCTCCTGGGCATCACCAGCACCTGGGTCGTGTCTGCGTACTGCGCCGGCCACTCAGCCAGCCTCCTCTTCCTCCTCCTCCCACTCCTCCCTCTCCTCCTCCTCCTCCATCTCCTCTGTGCTGGCACCACTGCCACTGGCTTCTCCCTCCGCCTCCTGCAGCAGGTCATCTCCCCTCTGCATCGCGATGTTGTGCAGCGCACAGCAGACCACTACAATGCGAGCGACCCTGTCGGCCTGGTACTGCAGGGCCCCTCCGGAGCGGTCCAGGCACCTGAATCTCATCTTCAGGAGCCCAAGGCAGCGCTCCACCACACCCCTGGTTGCTGCATGGGCCTCGTTGTATCGGGTTTCCATATTGGTCTGAGGCCTCTGTATAGGCGTCATCAGCCAAGACCTCAGCGGATAGCCCCTATCACCTAGCATCCAGCCCCTCAGCCGGGGGGGGACGCCCCTCAAACATCGCAGGGATGTACGACTGCGACAGTATGTAGGAGTCATGCACACTCCCTGGGAACCTTGCACAGACGTTCATGAACCTCATGTGGGGATCGCATACCACCTGGATATTCATGGAGTATGACTCCCTCCTGTTTGTGAACACCTCCCTGTCCCCTGCAGGCGGGCGCATGGGGACGTGAACACAATCGATTGCCCCCTGCACCATCGGTATCCCGGCCACGCTGGCAAATCCACGAGCTCGTGAATCTTAAGTTGCTCGGTCCTCGGGAAAGGTGACCTAGCGATCGGCGATGGCATGGAGGGCGCCGGTCACATCACGGATACACCTGTGCACCGATGACTGGGAGATCCCGGAGAGGTCCACGTGAAAATCGGCGCGGCCCGCTATTCTTCGAACCGGCGTGAGAGCGGAGAATACAAAACGCATGACTTCAAATAGGCAATTTAAATGTGAATTACAAATTATATTTTGCCAAGAGTACATCCAGATGAATTGCATTGTTTCCATGGTGAAGGCAGACAACTCCTTCACTGTGGCAGTGGAACCTAGTTGTTCTGAAATGGGAGTATTTGATTTGGGTGCAGGCTGAAGGACGAGTGTCTGCAGATTGGGAAAGCCTCTGCAACCCCCTGACTTCCAGATTGAACTTGAGTGGGTTAAACTGATTGTCTGGGGGAGTCAGGTTGACGGTTGGCACAGGTCGATCATAGGTTGCATGGGCGTCACTGTAGCACAGCGGTTATCACTGTTGTTTCACAGTGCCAGGGTCCCAGGTTCGATTCCCGGCTTGGGTCACTGTCTGTGCGGAGTCTGCACGTTCTCCACGTGTCTGTGTAAGTTTCCTCCGGGTGCTCCGGTTTCCTCCCACAAGTCGTGAAAGACGTGCTTGTTAAGTGAATTGGACATTCTGAATTCTCCCGCAGTGTACCCAAACAGGCGCCGGAATGTGGCGACTAGGGGATTTTCACAGTAACTTCATTGCAGTGTTAATGTAAGCCTGCTTGTGACAATAAAGATTATTATTTTGATTAGGTTGATCGTGCAATTGGCCAGATCTTCTAATGGAATTAGCGATAAAATTTGAAACATGAAGGGGAAGTGTATCTCTTCAGAGCCCCTCACTGACTCCAGCACCACATCAAAGGAGTCCTCCTTGAACCATGGTGCAGCTAAACACTGAAGCTGAGGCCAGTCCATGTGAATCTCCATCACACCCACTTTCATGGGAGGAAACTTTAATGAGTCAGTTCAGTTAAAAAGCCAGTGACAAACATGATGAAGTTAGAACATAGAACATTGAACAGTACAGCACAGAACAGGCCCTTCGGCCCTCGATGTTGTGCCGAGCATTGTCCGAAACCAAGATCAAGCTATCCCACTCCCTGTCATTCTGGTGTGCTCCATGTGCCTATCCAATAACCGCTTGGAAGTTCCTAAAGTGTCTGACTCCACTATCACAGCAGGCAATCCATTCCACACCCTAACCACTCTCTGAGTAAAGAACCGACCTCGGACATCCCTCCTATATCTCCCACCCTGAATCTTATAGTTATGCCCCCTTGTAACAGCTACATCCACCCGAGGAAATAAAGTTTTTTCTGAATTTCACGTGTTATAGTCGAGATGGCTCATGCTCCCTCCACACCCACCACTCTCACAATTAATGCCTGGGTTCAAGTGTGTATGGGGTGACAATAATAACTGGACTGTAATGTTGTTCCTCACGAGGTATGAGTTCTATCTATTGTATTCTGAGCAATTCATAGGCAGAAGGGAAATTTGCACGGATTCCGTAAACATAACAATGATCTTTGATTATTCAGTTTTTGGTCTGGTGATCCGATCAGGAATTCACATCATCTATCCAAACACCTAACATCACAAAAAGCTATGAAAGATTGATTCACCCAGAAGTCCTGCTGATTATTGAATAACATGAACAGCACATTCTGAAAAGGTTACTCAGCCCCTTGTGAATTAATTCCATTGTTTATTTATTCTACATTCAATGACTTGTTGTGTCTTATTGCCTCTGAGTATTGGGAGAATCACAGAATGAAACATCACAGGAGGAGGCTATTCAGATCGCTGTGCCAGTGCCAGGTCTTAAAGAAAGTGGCTACCAATTAGTCCCACTCCTCTGCTCTTTCCCCCTCCCCCTGCTTATTTTCATTCTTCAAATATTTATCCAATTCTTCACATGTTCCTGTTGAATCAGTTTCCACAGCACTTTCAGGCAGTGCCTTCCGAATCACAACAACCCGCTCGACATACTTCCACATTTTGCCTCTTTTCCTTTTGCCAATCTTCTTCAATCTGTGTGCTCTGATTACTAACTCTACTACCACTGAAAACAATCACTTCTACCTGCTCAATCAAACACTCCATCTCTTAAACACCTCCAATAAGCCTCCCCTTCACCCTCTGCTCTACAGACAGCAACTTAAGTTGTTCTAGACGTTACTGAAGTATTTCATTCTGAGCATTTCATCCTCTGAACTCTCTGCATTCTCTCTAAATTATGGTGGCTGGATTTGAATGCAATCCAGATTGTTTCTTTCATGACCCCCTAGGCGCGGTCAATTCCAGCCCCATTTGACCTGGAGTCGGGTGAAATAAGATTTTATTTAAAATACCCAAGGTCCTTGATTGAGCCAATAAACTGTAGTCACCAGGTTTGTAACTTTAACACAAGTAACCTTTTATTATGCACAGTGTTAGAATTAGACAGGAAAATGTAACTGACTATCCAATACCCCTTTCCCAAACCCCACCCCCTTCATAACAAACCCTACTCTCTACACACACATACAGAAAAACAACACAGAGAGGAATGTGTGGAGAAAAGGGAAAGAAAATATAAATAAAAATAAAGGATAAGCATCTTTGCTGTATTGGGAGGACTTCCAGTCAATGTCTTTCTGAAGTTCAGGCTTTTGTTTTGGTGCTTCTTCCTTTGAGCTTGAGATGGTTTTTTTCTGGCAAAGTTGTCTCTCTACTCTGCAGTTTCAGGGTCATTTCGGGTTCACAGTGCAGGATGTGCCAGGGATTCACTGGTTTCAGAACAATACATCAGTTCCTTCTCTTGAGCAAGCAGGAGAGAGAGAGAGAGAGAGAAAGAGAGGAGAGAGAGAGAGTGTTCCTTTCACTTCCAAGGTCTAAACACTTCTTCTAAGCTCTCTCAGAAAGCATCACGTCGGATCCATTCACTGACTGTTGTCAAACACAACACTGTCGCTGGCCAACCGACCGTTGCAAGTTAACCAATCGAACTGCGTCACTCCAAAACAGGTTCCGAAGATCCACTTATCACTGAAGGGTCTGGCTTCTCCCTTCAAAAATACAAAGCCTGGGAACACAGTGTCCCAGAAAACAGTCTTTCCAACTCAGTATCTTCAGCTTAAAGGCACATCACGATTCTGGGTCCACGGACCAAAAATAATAAAATAAAGAAATGCGAATAACAGTAATGCACAGGAACAAATCTGACAAATTCCACCACTGGTTTTGTTCCTGTGAAGGGAACTGTGTCGGTGAGTGTGGTGCGATATGTGTGGAAAATGTGGATGTCATGGTCGAATAGCTGACAGTGTGTGCAAGGTTTGAGCTACTTGTGTTAGACCCACAACAGTGCTAAGCGTGTGAGGGTGAGGTGAAGCAACGAATGTTAGGCATTCATCATTATTGCTACAAATTGTTGGAAAGTGAGTGATGGTGGTGTGGTGTATTGGACAGTGCGGAAGGCTAGTTAGAGAGATGTGAATGGCTTATAACTGTCTTGTTCCCCAGCAGGTATTTATGCACTGAGAAATCCTTCTCGGAATTCCCATGTAAGGGTTTCCCCAGCCATTGCCCAGTATTAGCATCCTCTGAACAAGGGTGCTGGGCTGGGAACCATGGGCAGCACGGTAGCACAGTGGTAGCACTGTTGCTTCACAGCACCAGGGTCCCAGGTTTGATTTCCAGCTTGGGTCACTGTCTGTGCGGATCTGCACGTTCTCCCCGTGTCTGGGCGGGTTTCCTCCGGGTGCTCCGGTTTCATCCCACAAGTCCCAAAAGACGTGCTGTTAAGTCATTTGGACATTCTGAATTCTTCCTCTGTGTACCCGAACAGGCGCTGGAATGTGGCGACTAGGGGCTTTTCATAGTAACTTCACTGCAGTGTTAATGTAAGCCCACTTGTGACAATAATTTATTTTCCGACAGAAGCAATTTAGATCGCTAACCTCACACAGTTCTGTCAGTTTTACCTGATAGTTACTCTGAAAGAGTTAGAGGAAATGAATCAATTCAAACTCCAGAGTAACTATTTGAAAAACCCAGCCTCGCACGGGACACCTCGCACCAACATGACCACCAGGGGACCCACGACACCCCCCCTGCCACCCTTGACCAACCTGACCACCCCTCATGGTGCCCCCCCCTTCCGAATCCAAACCCCCTCCCCCAACCCCACTGCCGACCCAAAACCTGCTACCAATGTGACCTGGTCCAACCCCCCACCTTTCGGACTGGCCCTTCCCTCTCGGATTGGCGTTCCCTCTCCCAGAATTACACCACCACGCCTGGTCTGACACCTTCCCCCTTTAGTCTGACACCCAAATACCCCTCATCTCTGGCCCGATCTCCACCTGTCCAGTCCATCCCCACTCCCCTGTGCCACACACAGTTATCTGAACCGGTCAATTGCCCCTTTAAACACCTCCTTTGTTGCAGCTGCTTCCGTAATAAAGGGGCACTTTCTGTGCCTCAGTTACTCCGTACAGAAGCAACAGCGATCATGCCTGAGTGTGGAAGGTTGGAGAAGGCAGTGGTTTGGAAAGCCAGTGAAATGAAAAATGAAAATCCCTTATTGTCACGAGTAGGCTTCAATGAAGTTACTGTGAAAAGCCCCTAGTCGCCACATTCCAGTGCCTGTCCGGGGAGGCTGGTACGGGAATTGAACCGTGCTGCTGGCCTGCCTTGGTCTGCTTTAAAAGCCGGCGATTAGCCCAGTGAGCTAAACCAGCCCCTCAGGTGAGGACCTGTCCGCCGAGAGTGACAATCCTCCAAAGATTACAAAGATTAGACTTCATTGAAGCCTACTCGTGACAATAAGCGATTTTCATTTTTCATTTCACTGGCTTTCCAAACCACTGCCTTATCCAACCTTCCACACTCAGGCATGATGAGGAAGTTACAGCAGATGATAATTGGTGATTAATTCACTGACCTTGACCCTTCATACGAGGTCATTAACCTCTTGTGGTAGTTAATTTAAATCTTGAGTTGGCCCTGGTTACCACATATATCAGCTGACAGTTTATCTGAAGGGCCTCCTGAACCCATTTGGATCCCAGAGCTCTTGCCTCCTGTCCATTTGCTCCACCAGGTGTCCTGTGCAGCATTTGAGAAACCTTCGATCTCACACTTTTGGCTGGTTGTCCCACAATTCATTGCTCTTCTTTCTCATGATGGCCTCTGCCACCAGTTTCAGCACTTGCCTCAACCTTAATGCACCTCACCTTGAAGAGGTCCCCTACGAGAATGTGCAGCCACTCAGCATTGACAATATCACATTGCAGGTTGCTTACACATTGCAAACCCCAGGCCTGTTTTCAGGCCCTGCCTAATCATGCAGCATATATGTACCTTACTCAGATAGCTCGACATCTGCATTCACTTCCTTTCCCTTAATGGGACTTTGTCTGGTCTGCACCTGTACTATTTTATCTCCGAAGGCCTTCTGATGTTCATTTGCATTTTATTTACTATCTTTCACCTAGGGGCCAGGACAGATCCTTGACCCAGGAATCAGGATAAATACTTTGTCAACTTCCTGAAATTAACCCACTTCAGAATGAATATTTTTACAATTGGGTTTTCTTTCTCGTTGTCCCTTTCCATTATGGCCTATGATTCTAATGACGCTGCAACACTGTTCCACAAATGTTTGAACAATGGAGCATACTCCCTTTGCTTCAATATACACCACTTTCCAAATCCTCTCTTCTTTTCTCATTGGAAAGGAAACAGGCTGATCCAGAAAGCTCACCAGTACACATTTCTGTACTCTTCACACCGTTACTGTTCCAGTCTATATCGGGACATTAAGATTCCCATTATCAATAACATTTTTGCATCATTCTACAATTTACCTGCAAATGTGCTCCTCTAACCTATTGTCACTATTTGTTGGAATTAAGTGTATACTGTTACCCTGGGTTAGGGCGGCGACAATTCCAGCCTCACCTGACTGGCAGTCGCAACACAAGTGAATAACCGATAATTCTTGTAAAAGTGCCCAAGCTCTTTGGCATCAGAGCAGAAGAAAAGGATTTAAAACAAATCAGTAAAATAGAAAAAGAGTATCTGTTTGAATTGGGGTCTCCAGTCCCCTGGTCCTGTGCAGTTTGGAGTGTTTACTGTGGATCCATTCAGGGCTCTGTATTTTTAGGAATGCAGCACTCACAAGCCTTCTGGAGACAGCGAGAAAGCATGTCATAGAATTTACAGTGCAGAAGGAGGCCATTCGGCCCAACAAGTCTGCACCGGCTCTTGGAAAGAGCACCCTACCCATGGTTAACACATCCACCCTATCCCCATAACCCAGTAACCCCACCCAACACTAAGGGCAATTTTGGACACTAAGGGCAATTTATCACGGCCAATCCACCTAACCTGCACATCTTTGGACTGTGGGAGGAAACTGGAGCACCCGAGGGAAACCCACGCAGACACGGGGAGGACGTGCAGACTCCACACAGACAGTGACCCAAGCCGGAATCGAACTTGGGACCCTGGAGCTGTGAAGCAATTGTGCTATCCACAATGCTACCCTGCTTCCCACTTTGTCCTTGTCTTTCTGTGTCCAGGTGTCAAACTGAAACCTTCAGGTCTCTGAGAACCAACCCACTGGGACAGGACCCAATCTCCACCTGCTACCAGGCAGAGTATGGCCTTCAAGGCCAATTCACTGCCCCCTTCTCCAGCCAATCAATGAAACTGAGTCCCAGCCCATCTCTCTCTCTCTCTGATGCCGACAAAACTGCAACTCCTGTTCAAACTTACAGAACATTCTCTCCTCTGCTGTTTGACGTAAAGACACATTTCCGTGAATCACCCATGGATCAAAAATGATAATGGCAAAATTAAAGAAAGGGAAATCATGGAATAAACAGGAAGGATCCTGACAATACCCAGGAGCAACACAATTCCTTGATTGTTTCTTAATTCTGAATACACGGACCCTTCGAACCTTCGAGGATATTATCCCTGTCTTGCACTTTAATCAATTCTGCCATCTTCCCCTCCCATGTTCTCGTTACCTTGCATGCTTTTGCCCATTTCTCCCCAAGTCAGAACATAAGCAATGTGAGTGGCACCGTGGCACAGTGGTTAGCACTGCTGCCTCGTAGCGCCAGGGACCCAGGTTCAATTCCAGCCTCGGGTGACTGTCTGTGTGGAGTCTGCGCATTCTCCCCGTGTCTGTGTGCGTTTCTTCCGGAGCTCCGGTTTCCTCCCATAGTCCAAAAATGTGCAGGTTAGGTGGATTGGCCATGCTAAATTGCCCCTTAGTGTCCAGGG